>NC_054480.1:40264341-41514341 GCF_017639515.1 Carcharodon carcharias | reverse complement strand
TCAGCTGAAGGCGTACGGGTGCAGTTCGTGATAATCAGCAGGAGGTTTCCTTGCCCACGTTTGACTTGATGCCATGAGACTTCCTGTGGTCCAGAGTCGATGTTGAGGTTTCTAAGGGCAGCTCCCTCCCCACTGTATACCACTGTGCCACCACCTCTGCTGGGTTTGTCCTGCTGGCAGGACAGGTCATACCCAGGGATGGTGATGGTGGTGTCTGGGACATTGTCTGTAATGTATGATTCCCTACTGAATGTGTACAATATAATTTGCTTAGAATTATTTTCACTTTTACTTCTTTGTTGTCGTATTCTTTTCCATTCTTCTGTGTCAATATACCAATTTTTGCATTTTTTGTTCACAATTACAGCTTTCCCTCATGTATACAGGATAAATTTACTGATCACTGCTGTCTCCCACCAGTGTTGCCTTCAAGCATGACTCTTTGAGAGCTCTGGATCAGTAAATTTACCCTTTTTTTCTGAGCTCCTACTTTACAAAAATTTCTTTCCTTAGCTTTATACTTCTCTAAGTCATGCAACTTCTTCTGGATTTTTCACCGGGTTTTGAGATTTACAAATAGCACTAATATCGTTCTGAGTACTACAAAACTTTGCTGCATTCTTGGAGTCAGTCTGACCCACCCAAATTGTGCTGGCATCAATCAAAGGCAATGCTCACCAGCACGCCTAACATTTCACCATATTTAATAACATTTGCATAAAATTGGAAACCAAGGATTTTCAAAATGCTTGAGGGGGTTACGAACTTGATAACCACTTCAGAACTATGAAAAGATTTTTATTACAAGATAACATACTTTGCACCCAACTTATTTCAAGCAAAGGAATTTCAGCTCTATCATTTTGGTCAATTCCTCCATTTAAATTAAAGATTATTGTGTGATCGTTTTTGGGTAATCTAATATCTTAGGAATTTACTAATATTATCCCTGACATTAACTTTCTTTTGCTAGTGTTCCTGTTCAATCTCTTCAGTGAAAGTAAATACTTCAAAAATATGTAGGGAGATTTAATTTGGAAGAGTACATGGGTTTGGATGCAGGGTTAAAAGCAGTAAAAATGTAAGTGAACAGGGAAGTCGGCTCCAATCTGCTGATGTCTGCATTTAACTGGAACTTGTGCTATCTTGGAACAGGCAGGTTGCCTATGAATATATACAAATCACTCAATTCAGTTTTAAACTTAACAACATGTTCATGGGTTTCCTAGGTTTCCTGAAACTCACCAGTAAAAGCAGGTAAGGAAATAGCAGCAGTTGAGGAGGTTGAGTCAAACTCACGGGAATAGACAGAAAAGGGGGTCAAACTTTACACTGAGTAAATGCAAAAACATGATTTTGGGGGCTGGAAAAATGGGGTCATCTTATACGCTGGGTCAACTTATACCCTGTGACTTGTGGTAGAAGTTCAGATATGAAAACTTTATGGGCAGAATTTTGTGCTTGACATGCGAGGGGGGTGGGCCCCGCATGTCCACGAGTAAAATGATGCACGGTGACGTCCGGCAAGCATCCCGATGTCACTACGCACCATCGTGATATTTCGCTGGGTGGGAGCGTGATGAAATCCGATGCCCACCTGCCATTAATTAGCAGGCTAGTTAAGGCCCGTGAATCGGCAATCGATGGCGATTTTCAGGCGCCCGTGCGATCTTTGGCTCAGCACACAGGCATAACGGGCAGCTGGGTAAGAGACTTTTTAATAAAACTCATCCATGGGCGGGATAAGACAGGTTGTCAATCAACAGGTTGTTCTGAGAGTATTTATTGCAGAAAGTTTTTTAAACTTGCCTGTGTGATCTGTAACAGTTCAGAACGAATTTTAGCAGCTTTCTCTAATTTGAACCTTTAGGTCAGCACTCTGCAGTCAGGAATCTTTATTGGGCCTGCAGCTTTCCGGAGGCCTCCCTTTAACCTGCGTATGGGTCCACTGGAGGCAGCTCCTCTGAGGAGGAAGGGAGGGCTAGAATAAGTAGGAAGCCGGGAGGGCTAGAATAAGTAGGAAGCCAGGAGTGCACATTCAGCCTCCAGGGCAGCCACCTATGGGAGGCCAGGCACAGGCACAAGGGGCGCTGGACCAAGAGGCTGTCCAAGGTGGAAGGGGCCGCAGATGATGCCACTATCCTGCTGCCAGGGTATACAGGTGGCGAAGCAGCTACCTCAATATGTCTGAGGTGCAGTGATGAAGGACGCTCTGTCTGTCGAGGGAGACAGTCAACTATATCTGTCAGATGATTGGGCCTGAGATCTCTCCTAACTGTGTGGGTGGACACTCCATGCCAGCGGCTCTTAAGATTACAGTTGCCCTCAACTTCTATGCCTCTGGCTCCTTCCAGGGCTCAGTGGGTGATCTTTGTGGTGTCTCGTAATCAGCTGTCCACACTTGTGTCAAGCAGGTTACAGACGCTCTGTTCAGGTGTGCATTGACCTTCATTCACTTCCGCTGGGACCAGGCAAGCCAGACACAGCGAGCCAGAGGCTTCCCCCGTGTCCAGGGTGCAATAGACTGCACACATGTGGCCATCAAGGCACCAGCAGGTGAGCCCGGTGCCTTCGTCAACAGGAAGGATTTCCACTCCATGAACATGCAGATAGTGTGTGATCACAGGATGCAGATTCTAAAAGTCTGTGCAAGGTACCCAGGCAGCTCCCACAACGCCTACATCCTCAGACACTCCCAGGTGCCGGGGCTCTTCAGTGCTCCGGCTCAGCTGCATGGATGGCTGCTTGGTGACAAGGGCTATCCCCTCAGAAGGTGACTCATGACATCTCCCTGTCATTCAACAAAGCTGAGCAGCGCTACAATAGAAGCCACGCCTCCACAAGCGCTGAGGTGGTGAGAGCCATCAGTCTTCTCATGAAGGGCTTCTGATGCCTGGACCACTCAGGGGGTGCACTCCAGTACCCCCAGATTGTGTCTCAGTGATAGTGGTAGCATGCTGCGCTCTGCACAATCTTGCGCTGGAAAGGGGGGACGCAGTGGACGATGAAAACGTTGATGCAGTGGATGCGGCTGCACATGATGAGTCCAGCACTGATACTGAGGATGAGGAAGCACAGGGGAATGATGAGGGGTTAAACACTGACGTAGGACTACACCAAGGAGGCAGGGACACCCGGGAGACTTTAATCCAATGAACCTTCAGCTGGCTCCACACACATGGATCAGGAGGACCAGCCTTGCCTGGCACTTCCATACTCGGCACTTAAGTGCTAAATCTGCCACTTTATCAGCTGCAACTTAGGGCTTTGGACATAAACTTCAATGTCCACTCAAACACTCATGACATGTATGTAAAACATACAAATGCAACACAAAGGAGCTACCCTCAGCCATGGTAACACATCTGGTTTTAGTTTTCTCCATCATAAGGTCACACAAAATGAAAGCAAAACATTTTTCAACCATAAACGAATAATAATTCCCTAATATAGGGCCAACATGAAAGCAAGAAACCAGTGAGAAACCCATGGTGTGCCTAAGGTGCCTTATGCTTACGTTTACAAGTGCTACGTCTTGGTGCTGCCCCATCGCTCGGAGTGGCTTCTGAGACAGCCTGCTGACTCTGCTGCCCTGTTGGCCTCAATGACTTTGGCGGCTGTCCTCTGGCCTGTGGAGCCTGTGCTGGGCCGCCTGGGAGGGATCTGCCAAGTCCACAGCTGGCATTTCCCCAGTTGCCACAGCCTCACCTGATGAAGCGGTCACTGGGAGAGGGGCAGAGCAGCTGTTGCACTCATCCAGAGCGCCATGAGAGGAGCCCGCAGATAAAACAGGCAGTTGCTCCACCGATGTGAGATCGTCCCAGACCTCCCTGCTCACTGTCAATGGATGGGCAACAAGTTGGGAAGCTTGAAGCCCACTTCACCCCCAACATTGGCAATGACGAGCTGTGGCCACTGGCGCTGTGAGGGCTTGCAGGTCCGAATGTAGCCCCAGGAGAAGCTGCTTGTTCTCCTGGAGGCCCCTCTCCATGAGAATCATCACTCTCTCCATGGAGGATACATGACGCTCTGCCATGAGGCTCATTGCATCACTGATGCTCCGCGTGGACTCCTCTGCCAAGTGAAGCATCGTCTAATACAACATTCCCAGATGCTCCCACACACCCAGCCGCATTTCCTGCAGCTGCTGCCTCGCAGACGACTCCAGAGGCGGATCATCACTGCCCAACACAGCATGTGTCTGGTCCCCCGCAGTCCTCCAGCTGCTGGCGCCATCGGCACTCTCTGTCTCTGCCAGCTCCTCCAGAGATTGTGAAGTGCCCTCTCCACTGTGCCCAGGACACTAGCAATTCCCACCAATGTACCAGTATCTGCGCTGGTGCCTGCCTCGCAGAAAGAGAGTGATGCAGGTGACAGTTGAGGACCTTCAGGTATGAGGGGGGCATCTGCAATTAATCCTGGTCAACAGGCTCTGATGATGTTGAAAATAACAACAAGGACAGTGGATCAGCTAGCGTTCACACAGTGACACACTTCATCTCTTTTCCCCAGGTTCATTGTGCGCTCAAACTTCCAGAACCTATGGAGACCAATATTGGTGAGGTGGCAAATTGTCAGGACGAGCCCCAAACATTACAGGCAGATACAGACGGGCTGGTCAGGTGGCGTAAGGAATGCCAAATGGAATGTTATGTGGATAAGTGTGAGGTGATACACTTGGGCGGGAGAAACAAGGTAGGGAATACACGAGGAATGGTAGGACCATGGAAAATAAGGAGGATCAGGGGGACCTAGCTGGGCATGTCGACAGGCCCGTTAAGGTAGCGGGACAGGTACATGGAAGTAAATGCCATACTTGCCTCTATTAGCTGAGTAATAGAATATAGGAATAGGGAGGTCATGTTGTAAGTGCAGAAAATGCTGCGTAGGCCACACCAATAGTTCTGTGTGCAGTTGTGACATGCGCTTCACGGGAGGGATATGATTGGAGCGGAGAGAGTGCAGAGGTCGCTAACCAGGATGCATGCTGGGCTGGAGTGTCGGAGTTATGAGGACACATAGCATAGACTGGGGATATTTCCCCTGGAGCACAGGAGATTGAGGGGTGACATTATTGAGCTTCATAACATTATGAGGGGCATAGATAGGGTCGACAGAAAGGAACTTTTCCCCTTGGCTGAGGGATGAGTAACCTGGTGGCATTGATTTAAGGTAAGGGGCATGAGCTTGACAGGTGAGGTGATGAGGAACTTTTGCACACAGTAATGTAGGACGCACTGCCTGAAAGGGTGGTGGGCACAGAAACCCTCTTAACATGTAATAATGGATGTGCAGTTGCAATGCCATGGCACACAAGGCCATGGGGATAGTACTCAGAAATGGGATAAGGCAACTTCGGAAGTTGGTTGACATGAGCATCTTCGAAGGGCCGAGGTGTGTTTGTCTATGACCTACACTCCTGACTCTATCAGTCTGTGAATGAGCAATGTTGCAACAACAATGATTCAAACAATCATCAGTGCTATGGATGGTGGGAAGACAGAGCGGATGTCACTGTTGACCTCAAATACCTGGCCATTCCACCCCAGCCTCACCAACACCAGTGGACCTGGCCACATGGTGCCTCTCAAGCTCCAGGGCCTCCTGCTCGAATTGGATCAAAATCATCAGCTGGGCCTGGCTGCCTCCAGTCCATGAACGCTCATAGGTATTGTGAGCACTTTTCTCTTGAAAAACAGAGAAGACCATTCTTTGCAGCTAATTGCACATGGACTCTGCACGTGCACGCCATGCCCCAACCACAGTGGCCCATAATAGACCTCCAGTGCCTCCTCTCCCCACTACTGCTGATCAGTCACAAAAAGATAGTACAACTGTCCCCCTGCCAACGTCCACTTTGGACACATTCTGTGCCCATCACTTTAGGAAACACACGGTCTTAGCTCCCATGGCAAGGAGGCAGAACTAGGTGTGGCATCGAGGGCAGCAAATGGCTCTTGACCATGAGACTCCACTTCCACAATCTCATCACTGTGAATAGGACATGTGTTGGAGTTCTGAGTATGCGCCTAACTACATCTCCTACAGGTTTCCCCAGACTAGTCATGTGCGACTAAGAACAACACGTGGTGCAGGGGAGAACCCATCTCCTCATCAACTAATGAGGCTGATGTAAGCATGACCCTATCTGCTTACCCACCCAGCGTACGAGAAATGCCCAATATGATTCAATGCAGTCACGACAGTAAGACTTGGGGGGGCCCTCAAAGGCTAAGGCTACCTGCTGGGTTAAATGCCCATGCCAACATGGTGCTCACCCTTCCAGAGCGCAACATTGAAGCACTTACAGCACTGGATCCAGATGCGCCGCACCACATCGTGGGAGCTCACCACTTCAGCCACCTCCTCCCAGGCACACTTTGTCATGTGGGGGGAGGGCCCCCTCCTCCCATCCTGGGGGACCAACACCTCCCGCCGTGCTGCCACCTCCTTGAGGAGGGCAGCAGGGCAATCATCAGAAAAGTGAGGGCCCCCCGCCGCCGGCCTACCCTGCAGCCTGCCCTGCTCCCATGGCAGACCCTACAGCCTACCCTGCTCCTCTGCCCTTCACTCCAGAGTGCCCTGCTGAGCAAACCCCTTGCGGTCGGATCTCCAGGTGGCCATTATGAGCAGCCTACGGGAGGCTGCCAGGCCTTCTTTTAAACAGACTGCCGGGTAGCCATTGGACCTGGCGGTCTGTGCACACCCACTGCAGCCCCCACACTCCCACTACCCACGGGAATCGGAAATGCACTGGGCGGGCCTTAATTGGCCCGCCCGTGCAAAATGGCGGCACAGCCCCAATCGCGGGCACCAATCGGGTCCATGCCCCCTTGTGTCTGCTCTTGCTCTGCCTGCCCGCCAAATGGAAAATTTTGGCCTATATGTGTTATTGCAAGTAGAAAAGTCATAAAAGTAAGTTCAGCTCTGGGTTTGATAAATATAATCATTGAATATAAAAGCATGGAAGTGATATCAAACTTCTACAAAATATTAGTTAAGTCACAAGTATTTTGCCTTCGAGGAGTTAGGAAACACTCCTTCATGCAAAGGGGGTAGAGTGTGAAACTGCGTCCCAATTGATACTAGCTAAATTAATTATTTAAATCTGAGATAGATAGATTTCTGCTATACAAGAATATAAAAATGTATGGAGCCTAGGTAGGTGGATGAAGTTAAAATATATACCAGCATAATCTCACACAATGGCAGAACAGCCTGAGGGGCTGAATGGTCTACTCCTGTTCCTACGTGTTCCTTCCTCCATTGATCTGAATTCCTCTTTATCAGCACACCCTTTCATTTCCCTTTCCTTCCCATTTTCTCACCAGAGTAACACCAGTGCTAAAAGTGTTAAATATTGAGGACAGATTGCATAGACTGAATATAGAAGATTAAAGGGGGATCTTTTTGAGTCGTTTAAGATAATTAAAGAGTCTGAGAGGATAGATAGAGAGAAACTATTTCCTCTGATGGAAGGGTGTAGATCAAGGGGGGCATAATCTTAAAATTAGGGCTAGGCCATTCCTGAGAACCTTGACATAAAGGGTAATGGAAATCTGGAATTCCTACTGAAGAAAAGCTGCTCAGCTAGGTCATTGGAAATTTCAAAACTGAAACTGATAGCTTTTTGTTAGCCACAGTCATTAAGGAATATGATTCCAATGGAGGTAAATGGAGTTAAGGTACAGATCGTCATTATCTAATTGAATGACGGAACAGGCTCAAAGGGCTGAGTGACCAACTCCTACTCCTATGTTCTCCTCTTCACCTTTTCCCTTGCATCCTTCATCCCTTGCGGCTTCCCTCCTTTCCCCATATTGGATCCACTACTCACTGCCCTACTTAACCTGAAAAATTGAGATTGTCCTTGGCATCCTGTGTGAAACACCATAGCAGATTGACTACGAAATGACGGAAAGTTCTAGAATCCATCTGGAAAATGTGGAATAATAGTGAAAACTGGGTCAATGCAGTAGAAAGTCAGTTTCAGTGTGAAAACTCCTCAAATTCTGATGAAAGTTATTATTGCGAAACAGGAATACATGTTCTCGTGCGGCTGAAAAGGACAGACTCCTAACCTGCAAAGAATTCACCAAGCATGGCAGTATAACACTAACAGTATTAATGTCTCCTGATAACGGTGGTGGAAAAAGGTGGATAATTTAAAAAGGAGTGCAAAGGTAAGGTGTGACCAATACAGTAAGTTAGGAACTCAGCATATTTACACAAAATTTTATGTTTTTAAAAAAAATTATTGTAAATATAGAAAGTTGCCCTGATTCAAAGAAGTTATAAAAAAAACATGGTTTGCGAAGCAAAAATAGCAGGGTTATGTAAATAATTCAGAGGAAGATTCAAAAACCTGTCTCTTCCAATCATACTCGAAAAAAGCACGAGTCTGAGATGGCATTGCAACACCAAAGCACTAATTCTCCAAATCATTTTCCTGCGAAATGCAGCTCCCTGCTGAGAATGATGAATGTAGCTTGTGATTGTAAATATTACATAGAATTATATAGAATTGACAGTATAGAAACAGACTATTTAGCCAAACTGTTCTCTGCCAGTATATGCTCCACATGAGCTCCTCCTCCCTACTTCATCCAACTCTATCAACACATCCTTCTGTTTCTTCCCCCGCACAGTGTGCTTATTTGGCTTCCCTTCAAATGTGTCAATACATTCATAAGAAGATAATAGAACTTAATTGTAGAACTTCAGTCTTCTTTATGGAGTGGTACACAGCAGGACAACTGCCCCTGAAATGGTGCCTGGAAAATCCCTGTGACAAGGGCTTTGGGAACATTGACTACCACCAGGAATAAATTTTACTTGGGAGTATTAGTAAGCAAAGTAGCACATTAGTCACAAACAACCTGATAAGCCTGAACCTTCCCAAGTAGACTAATTATCATCCAGTACAGAAGCCCATGCTATACTAGTGGTCCAGCAACCCATTGGGCTGAATTTTCCCCCTGTCTGGGGGAATTTTGTGGGAGCGGGTGGGAGTGAGCACAAACCCGATCGGCACTCCCGATCAGGTCCGCGCTGCCATTTTACATGGGCCAGCCAATTAAGGCCCGCCCAGCGTGACGCTCACCCAGAAGCGCTGAGCGCTCCCTGTGCAGGCGGGGGTGGGAGGGGATTCCCTGAGTCTGGGCCTGCACTCATTCACGCATGTACCTCAGGGAGATTTGTTTAAGTTTTAAACATCTGAATAAAGTAATTAAAAACATTTAAAACATGTCCCCTCATGTGACAGTGTCACATGAGCTGGGACATGTCAATGAAGTTTTTAATAATTTTAACTGAGTTTTTAAACACTTCATGAAACATCACCCTGCCTGTGGATGAGGTTCCATTAAAAATGTGAAGGCCGCCTGGGCTCTTCGCCTGCCCGCCAACTTTAAGGTTGGACGGGCAGCTCATTTAATTTTATAAATCCGTTTTTAACAGGCCTTACTAGACTTTTGACAGTTCAGCAGGCGCGCAGCCGACTCGGCTACGCACCTGCCGAACTGAAAATCTAAATGATGCGCGGTGATGTCGGGACACCTGCCTGACGTCACCACGGATCATTTTACGCGTTGGTGAGCAGGCCCCGACCCCACTCGCTGACTGGAAAATTCTCCCCATTGGTCATGTGAGTTCAATTCATACCTTGGCAAGCCGTGAAATTGAATTAAAAAATTCTGGTAATCTGTGGCCTCACACCAGAAAACATGGCATGGAAGTTGCCAGAATATTGTAAAATTCCAACCTTTGCCATTCGGGAAGGCAACAGTCACTTTCATCTGATCTGGCCTATGCAAAGCACTGTTATGTAATGTAGTTAACGCTTTGTCCACAGATCAACCAGGGATGGGAAAACAATGCTGCCTTATCAATGCTGCCCATTGCTTTTAGAATGAATTGTTTTCTGGGATGTGAGATGAATGCCTCCTGTTCCATTATGTCTAGCCTTCTCATGGTCAGAAATCTGTGATACTGCTCTCATTCATCTATTGCAGGTCTGAACTTCAACAAAATTGCCACATTTTATGTGCCTTTCTAACAATGAAATGCTATACTAGCTGCTCATTCATAATCCTTAAGAAGGTATTTAAAAATGGAGGTTCTATTATATACAAGTTGGTGCTGAGTTAGATAAACTATATTCCGCTCCATTCTGTGTGCTCTTGGCTCATTGTCTGCTGATGCTTCATCCTGAACCATTTGCTCGGCAGTTTCAGTCAGTCAGTGGTTTGCTGTGGTCTTGCACTCTTGGGGGCACGGCAAAGAGGCAGGTCCCAAGTCTCCCTCATCCAGAACAGGAATTAAACTCACGCTGTTGACATTGTTCTGACCCAACCACTAATCATCCAGCCAACGGGCCTAAATGGTCCCGCAAACAGTATTAACAACATTCTATTTTGTAAAGGGTGAAGTTGTGAACATAGCTATTGCCTTTTCTACTATGGTTCGCATACAGAGAAAAGTTCAAGTAGATCACAGTTGGAACGTTGAGTCCAGCTTTAGGGAGAATGGCAAGGCTATTGTGATGAAGCTTACCTTAATCTGAAGTTGAAGGTCAGGAATTCCAGTTCCCAACAAGCCTCAGGCTTTTTGTACCTGCGCCAGCCAGGAAATGACTGCACATGTGCGGTTTGGGGTTTTCACATCTTCAGACCAGGGACTGGCCCCACGCGCCTGCACAGAAGAAAAGTAAAAACAGTGCAAAATTCAGGTCAAGTGACCTGAACAAGAGTGTCATTACCGAGGAAGCTGTCCCAAGGAGCAGCGCACAGCGGGAGACAGGGAGAGGCTCCATAAGGAAGTCCCAGGCAGGGACAAAGACAAGGATCAGAAAGAGGTCCCAGAGGTCAAGTTAAAAGAAAAGAGCAGAGCAAAAGGTTTCGAATTAA
The DNA here is from genome assembly GCF_017639515.1 of Carcharodon carcharias. Classification (NCBI taxonomy): domain Eukaryota; kingdom Metazoa; phylum Chordata; class Chondrichthyes; order Lamniformes; family Lamnidae; genus Carcharodon; species Carcharodon carcharias. The sequence continues at coordinate 41,503,434 of NC_054480.1, read as the reverse complement.
AAGAAGAGCTGTAAGGAGCAGACTTGAAGTGAAGCGGACTTGAGAGAAGCCCTGAAGATTGGAGGAGGCAGCTGAAGGCTGGTAACTCCTTACTCTGGGCCTTTTGGAGCAGTGGTTTTCTACTTGGCACAGCCAAAGTTCTGAAATTGTGCTTGGCAGGTGAAGCTCAAGTGTACTCGGAGATCCAGGGGAAAGGATTCGCCGAAGGTGATAGTGAAACCCTGGAGGTGGATCCTTGTTGAAGCCATCCATGTGGGAGTTATGTTTGGAAAGAATTCCAAGATGAGATCTTCAAATGTGGAGATTGGAAACCTTCATGAGAAAAACAAAGTTTCAGTGAGACTGGTTTGCTCACAATATGACAAATAAGAAATCCACGGAATCTGCTTTGGCTGCATTTGTCATTTACTTTGGAATGTGGTGTGTCTGACCACAGTTCGTCTGTTAATTCACATGTACTTCATACTTACCCTGAATGTTAGAGTGTAAGACAGATATTTTAAATTGTTTTATCTTTCTGAATTTGTATGTGTCGGTAAAGATATTTCTGGGGTAAAAGGAATAGTATGAGTTTGAATCATTTTCTTGTATCTGTATTGAGATTTTTCCAACCTTTTTGTCTCATGTAATTTACAGTAGTTCATTTTTCTTGTCTAATAAAGATTTTATTCTGTGTTAAAAGTTTAACTGCAGACTCCTGTGAATTTGTTCAGTAAATTTCCTCCATGGTTTCTAAAAAAAAAGTTGGGATCCATCAAGCCAGGTTTCACTCTGGGGTCTGACTTGTCCAGTATTAACATCAGCTGGGATTGTAACACTATGGCGAGAATACCAGAAATGAAGGATTTTAATTTTGGGGAGAAACACAAGAGATACTGCAGCTCTTTGCATTACGACAGAAAAGGAGACAGTGTTTAAATCTATGAAGTGTTTGTTATGGTAAAAAAAAATATTTTCATTGTCAATGATTGGTGACTAGATAAAGTTAGGTCATTCTTAAAACAATGAAGGGAGAATGGAAGATTTTTTTTGTAAGTAGGCTGTTAAGACATGGGATGGTTTACCAGCAACTGTGGTGGAAACAGAATTTACAGTAGATTAAAAGGAAATATTTGAAAAACAAGCATTTCAGTGATAGGCTCCTTCTGTGCTGTAACATTCTATGATTCTTGTACTTTTATGGAGAAATCATTTGTTAAATTTGGGTAATCCAGCTCAGTTTCAGCAGTTTAGAAATTTGGGGCAGGATTTTTGGGTTGTTGGGCAGCTGCAGCAGGCGGGAAATAGTCCACTGCCCGCGATCGGCCTCGACTGCGATTCCACACTGTTTGGTGAATTAACGACCAGCCAGCGTGAAACGTGTGCTGAAAGGCTCAGCGCTGCCGGGGTGGGGGCGGGAGGAGGGTGAGCGTCAAAGTCTGTGCATGCATGGGGGAGCGCGCAATGAAAGCTCCCTGAAGGCAAAGAGCTACCTCAGGAAGCTGAAGAATTTTAAAATCAAAAATAAAGATTTGGAAGATCTGAAACAAATGTCCCCAAAAAGGACTCACTCGCATGAACATAATAAAAATTATGTAAAAATATTTCTATTTTTAAAAAAATTAATGTTGGAAACCTCATCCCGCCTGAGAATGAGGTTTCCTCGAAAATACAAAGGCCTCCTGGCCGATTCACCCACCCACCAACCAAAGGTTGGACAGGCAGCGAAAAATCTCTCTTAATTACTAAATTAATGACTTTAATAGTCCTCTTAGTTTCGGCGGGCGCGCTGCTGACTCTCGCACATGCCCGCTGTGTAAGATGACAATGGGACACTCGCCCGACATCATTGCGTGCTATTTTCTGCCCAGTTGGATCGGGTGTGCGCTACTCCTTGCTATAATCCTGACCTATCACCTTCTACAACGTGGTAGCGATGGTTGCAGCACCAATTTAGTTTATTGCTTATGCTGCACAATGAACACCTACATCCAAGACGTTTACAGTCCTGCTTTGTCAAGATACCGCAACAAACATCCCAGCAACACACTCACTGTAAATGGGTAGCGATGGCGGCACAGCTAGAACTGTCAGCGTCCCTACCCTGCTTGTTTTCAAGCCTCAGAGACTTACATAGATGTTACTGCTGTAAGATGCACCATGTGAAATATCCACATTCAATCTAGGCCAGTTCTTTCCTTTCTTTTGGGGGGCCACACTCAGTAATTCCACCCACACTGAAGCCTGTCAAACCAGTACAAAAGGTGAGAAACTGCTCTGCTGCCATTTTGAAATGTCTGCACTGTTGCATGAGACAACAGCACAAATAGTAGGATTGCCCAGCAGGAGACATTGAATATTTCAGATGTGACTGGAAGGGACATTTCCAGCATTTCTGCTCCATTAGAGTTTCTACCAAATGGGACAAATGATGATGCCGCCAGCAATTAGCACCTCCCTCATATTTCAGCACACCCAGGACTTCTGGCCATTCAAATTAGAGGTCTGAGGGTTCCCAACATGGTTCACACAGGCACAGGGGTATCTGTACTGACTGTTCACATTGCATGGCTCTGCACAATTCCTCTTCAGCCTTCCACTATGAAACTCCAGAGGCTGGGTTGAACTAGCCTACAAGTTCAGGGCCAACTTACCACCACTCTGTGCATTAAGGGCTGACAGACAATGGAAGACCTTTATGTCATCAAGCTATTTCCCTACTTAGCAGGAACATGTGTGTACAGTTAGGTATCATACAGAAAGTCAATGAGATTCTTCCATTTGACACCAGGATCAGATTCCATTTAGAATTTCCATGACTTTTCCAAGGGCTGGGGAAACTGAAGACTGAATATCATATTTCTTTGCTGCCAGCATGTCCATTCTTCCCTATTACCTAAGGTTAAGGCAGAACTTGACCACCTGTTACACAGGGGCATTATTTCCCCAGTCACACAACCAACACTGACATTCTGGGCTTGTCACCATTCCCAAGTCTAATGGTCTCCTCCAGCTTTGTGTAGATTTTAGAAATATAAATAAAGTGGTGCAGTGGGAAGTCCAGCCAATGGCGCCAGTAGACGACATTTTGGTTAAGATTGCCAATAGTGTCCTTTTTTACAAAACTCAAAGTGAACAGTGGCTCTTGGGAAAAACCCTGCAACAAGGGATTTACACTGCTGACGGTTTTTATCATACCCTTTGGTCGATTTTGTTTTAACTGCCTCCCTTTCGGCATTTCATCTGCCCCTGAGATATTCCAGTATAGCATGTTGTTATGACGTGACAGTGATGTGTACCGGTGAACCAAATCCACAAGGGAAACTTGGCCACACTATTCCAACAGTTTTGTACTCATCCAGGCAAGCGGAGAGCATTCCATCACACTCCTGACTTGTGCCTTGTAGATGGTGGACAGGCTTTGGGAAGTCAGGAGGTGAGTTACTCCTTGCAGGATTTCTAGCCTCTGATCTGCTCTTGTAGCCACGGTATTTATGTGGCTAGTCCAGTTCAGTTTCTGGTCAATGGTAACCCCCAGGATGTTGATAGTAGGGTATTCAGTGATGGTAATGCAATTGAATCTCAAGGGTCAATGGTTAGATTCTGTCTTGTTGGAGATGGTCATTGCTTGGCACTTGTATGGTGTGAATGTTACCTGGATAACATCCAGGTCTTTCTGCATTTGGATACGGACTGCTTCAGTGTCTGAGGAGTCAAGATAGTTCTGACGATTGTGTAATCATCAGCGAACATCCCCACTTCTGACGTTATGATGGAAGGAAGGTCATTGATGAAGCAGCTGAAGATGGCTGGGCCGAGGACATTACTCTAAGGAACTTCTGGAGTGATACCTTGGAGCTGAGATGATTGACCTCCAACAACCACAACCATCTTCCTTTGTGTTAGGTCTGACTCCATCCAGTGGAGAGTTTTCCCTTGATTCCCATTGACTCCAGTTTTGTTTGGGCTCCTTGATGCCACACTAATCAAATTCTGCCTTGATGTCAAGGGCAGTCAATCTCACCTCACCTCAGGAATTCAGCTCTTTTGTCCATGTTTGAACCAAGGCTGTAATGAGGTCAAGAACTGAGTGGCTCTGGCGGAACCCAAACTGGGTGTCAGTGAGCAGGTTATTGCTAAGCAAGGGCCGCTTGATAGCACTGTTGTTGACCTCTTCCATTACCAACATTATATGTCTTTGGAAAGTTACTTTTCCCAGAATGTAGAAATCTTTCATGTTGCCAATATGATCAGTACCTTTGGGGAAAAAAATAAACATACTGCTTGGCCTTGCTTATCTTGTTAGCTGTAAACATCCTATCATCCCTTTAGAACATAAACAACCTCTTCACTTATCTAAAAATGCAAATTTCCTTCATACCCTACATGCTGCCCTCATCCATGTTTAATCATTAGCATTTCAAATGCCTTTTACACCTAACTTGCTTTGATAATTTCAACCTTGCAGCCTATCTGTCTCCAATTCAATTAAATCACACAGACAGACCATACATACTCACACTCAAAAACCACAATAATATTATGAAAAATATGATAGTTTCATGACAATGTCAACAATCCTTGAGGGCAAACAAAGTCTTATCTGCTATATGGATGATGTCCTCATAGATAGTTCCATGAGAGCCAAATACGACCATCGGGTAGAAGAGGTCGTCAAGCCTCTCCTGGAAGCAGGTCTCATGCTGAACGACAAGTGTGAGGTCACTAGAATTAACATTAAATTCCTGGGACACATCATCCAATGGCATCGTATTATGGTAGATCTCCTGAAAATGAAGGCCATTACTGAGTTCCCCCAATCAATATGAATCACTGACATTCATTGTTTCTTGGGGATGGTAAACCAGGTGGGAAAGTTTATCCCTAACTTGGCCACACTCATGGAACCCCAAAGCAATCTCCTGCAGAAGGGCCAACAATGGGTCTGGGCATGGAACAAATCAAGGCCTTTCAATCCTTCAAAGCTTGTTCCATCTCCTCTGATGTCCTGGTGCACTATGACCCCATATTGCAGATGCTTCTCTATGGGCCTCGGTAGTGTCCTCATCCAGCTGCAAAAGAACAGCGATAGAAAACCTGTCTATTTTGCTTTGAGAACTCTCATGGAAGCTGAACAATTGAGAAAGAGGCATTGCCGGTTACGTGGGCTGTTGAGCAATTCACTGATTACCTAACGGGGTGACCCTTCCAAGTGGAAACCAACCACAAACCCCTGATAACAATCTGTGTGGAATTGAGGAGTGTTAAGATGCCTATCCATATTCAACAATTTTGTCTCAGCTATCTACATCCCAGGCAAGTCACAAACCACGGCTGATGTTCTTTTCAGGGCCCCAGTTGACCATGCTGTCACCCTCAATTCTACGTTGGTGTCAGATGTGTCACGAAGCTCTGGGATGTTCGGTGCCTTGAACAAAACGATGCCAACTACGTTAAAGTGTGGGATTTCTGTCTCCAAGGGTGGTCCAAATACAACCCTACCGATTGTCTTATCTGCAAATACTATGAGCAACAAGCCCACTTGACCTTCTAGTTTATGGCCATTGTTTGGTCATTCCACATGCCATGCAACAAGATATTCTTCAGGGTCTCCACGGGGGTTATCCCAGCATTGCTAAATGCAGAACGAGAACCCTGCACTCCAACACCAATGGAAGCACTAGTGCCGTAGGTCTTTCCTCATCACCCATGGCAGAAGTTAGGCCTTGGCCTTTTTAAATTCCATGACAAGACATACCTCATGGTTGTTGATTATTATTCTTAATGGTTAGAGATAATCAGGCTTCATAGAAACACCACAGGGTTCATCCCCGAAGTGCCACAGACTATTGTTTACATCCATGGGCTCCCAGATGAAATTGTTTCAGACAATGGGCCCCAACTTGCCCAAGACCATTTTTGGCAGTTCGCCATTGATAATGGGATTTCACATGTAATAAGCTCTCCTGTCCACCCACAAGCCAACAGGGAAGCTGAGCAAACTGTCCGTACTAATAAGGACCTGATGTCCAAGAATTTGGATTGGCATGCAGCTCCCATGCAGTATTGGGCCACACCCTGGCCAAAGGTTCCTCTCGTGCTGGACTCCTTACAGGCTATCATTTAAAAATGCAGGTTCGCCCGCTGTCTGCAAACCTTCAGCCACGTATGACCCTCGCTGACCATAATAAACTGAGGCGAAGGAGTTGAACCTTCAGGAGAAACAACACCAACGGTACAATACCAGACACAGAGCAAATGCTTTGCCACCTTTGATGCTGGGCTAGTGGGTCTGGATATGGGACTGAAATGCCGAAGGCTTCTTTCTCACTAGCAAATACCATTCCTGTTTGTATTTAGTTCAGATGCCATCTGGTACTATCTGGAGAAACAGAAGGGCCCTCATCGCACTCACTTCCACTAGACCAAGGGTTTTGAGTACCATGAGATGTGGCCGGTCAACTCACTGCAGATGCTGTGAGGCATGTTGACCCACTCCAAGACCCACTCCCAGTTCTCCGACCCAGTGCAGCAGTCACCAGGACGTGCTCGGACAGAGTGGTGAAGGCTGCTCAGCGATTCAATCTGTAGCTGCAGAAGGTGGTGGGGGGAGGCGGTGGAGAGGGAGGCAACAATGCAAATAGTTTAAAAAACTATTGTTATTGAAAAGAATATAGTGCATTTGTGGGCAGCTGTAGTATAAAGGGTTAACAGAATGGATATGCTAATATTTTGGGCACATGTTGTGGCAGGCAGCTGTGTACTAGGTACTGTAGGGAACAGATGGACAGCCCTGAGGGGCAATGTGCCTTCCTGACAATTCACTAAATACATAGTATCAGCATCCTGGGGGTTACCATTGACCAAAAGTGGAACTGGACTAACCATATAAATACTATGGCTACAAGAGCAGTACAAAGACTAGGAATCCTGCAGCAAGTAATTCATCTCCTGACTCCCCTAGGCCTGTCCACCACCTACAAGGCATCATCTACAAGTGCAGCTACAACAACACTCAAGAAGGTTGACATCATCCAGGACAAAGCAGCCCACTTCAGTGGCACCCCTTCCACAAACATTCATTTCCTCCACCATTGACACGCAGTGGCAACTGTGTATGCCATCTACAAGATGCACTGCAGGAACTCACCAAGCCTCCTTAGACAGCACCTTTCAAACCCACAACTGCTACCATCTAGAAGGACAAGGGCAGCAGACACATGGGAACACCACCACCTGGAAGTTGCCCTCCAAGCCATTCACCATCCTGACTTGGAAATATATCGCCATTCCTTCACTGTTGCTGGGTCAAAATCCTGGAACTCCCTTCCTAACAGCACTGTGGGTGTACCTACACCACATGGACTGCAATGGATCAAGAAGGCAACTTACCATCACCTTCTCAATGGCAATTAGGGATGGACAATAAATGCTGGCCTAGCCAGTGACGCCCACATCCCATGAACGAATAAGAAAAATAATGTAAATAGAGTAAATAAATTAGAAGTTAAATAGAGACCTTAGTACACCTGCGGCTCTTCCTTGCTAGAATCCTGGCCTAGCGCCTTCTACAACAGAATGGGTATTCTGAGTGACATTAGCTAACAGGATTATTTCATGACATGAAGTTGTTTAATGCTCACATTACCGCAGATTTCCAAACCCTCTATTACCAGCCAAATCACATACCATGATATCCAAATGGTTAGCAACTTTACAAAAAAGAAATACTTGGAGGTCTAAGTAGTGTAATACTGTTATTAAGAAAGAGAAAAAGATTTGTACTTATAAAAAACCTTTCACATTCTCAGGAATCCTAAGGTGCTTTTGAAGTGCAGTCACCATTACTTTGTAGGCAAACTCAGAAACCAGCCAGTTGTGTACGAAGTTTTACAAACAGAGATGAATGCTAGTTAATTACTTTGAATGATGTTGATTGAGGGATTAATGTTGGCTAGGATACCAGAGGACTTCCTGCTTCTCTTCAAAAAAAATATTTTATGTCTACCTGAATAGGCAGGTGGGCCCTTGGTTTAGCATCTCATCCAATATCCCACCAAATCAGCATTCCCTTGAGGGAAACCTCAAATGCATGGAGGTTTCAGCCTTGATTAAGTGCTCTGAACCCACAAACTTCCTCATTCAGGGGTGAGACTACAATCACAGAGCCGAATTTAAACAATTAGTGGTATTGTGGTTTCTGTGCTGTGATCATTCATCATCTAATGTATCTGCTCCATACAATGTTTCAGTTCGAGAGCACTTCTAGAGAGCTCACTATCTGTTGTGCTTCCACCAACTGACTGTTCCCATTGAACCATTTTCTTTGATAATAGGAGTTTGGCTAATTTTCTTAATGTGCTCACAAGCAAATTTACTGACAAACATGTTACTTGTTTCTCAACAAACACATTGCAAGAATTGAATATGGGCTCCTAATTAAAAACTAAACATGATCCAAGTGCGTAGCAAGAAGTTCGTTACATAAAAATAATACTTCCTTGTATTGAGTCTTAAAGTCCTGTTACGGTATAAGCCGACCTCTTAAAGTTTATTTATTTTTAACAAATGACCCCAATTGAATAAGAATTCAATGTTTTCCAGACATTAAGTACGCGTGCAAATCTGAACAAAATTATACTGCACAATCATGCCCGTACTTAGTGAACTCTGATATAACAAACTCTATTTATAATGAAAGAATTCCAAGCTCTCAAATCACTTAATAATAAATGAATGGAATAGAATGCTCATTATAATTAAATTAATCCCCACTTACAGTGAAAATTGGAATTCTAATGTTATATTGTTTAGTCTGAGAAGCAGTGGAATGCATTCCAATTATTAAAAGGAAACTAGAGCCTTTTGTCATAAAATGCTTAACCCTTAAAGTGCAACTGGCTGTGTGAAATCATGTGCCAAGGTAACTGTTGCTGAACTGTGTCATTCTTCCATAACTTTGTTGTTTTGACAAATGCATAATGGAGTTTAGCCAAATACTTTTCAAGCGTTTCAAACTTTAATAACTTACTTTTTCAATTGCCTGGAAACAGATTATACAAAGATTTTGAACAGAGAAAAACCTGTCTGAAGGACAATGATAGCAAAGAGAAGGTTACAAGTGAATAACTTATTGACAGAAAAATCTTGTAAGGTATTGGTAATTCAAGAACTGGAAAAGAAACAGACAGAAAAGAAAAACAAGAAATCAGCACAAGGAGATAAAAGCAAAGTACAAAAATGGGAAGCAAACGAGGAAAGAATTGAAGAGAGAAAGGGGGAAGAAGTGAGAGGAAACATGTAAGAGAAAGGAGAGAGTGAAGTGTAACAGAGACAGATAAGGGAAACTAAAGGAGGAAAATACAAAATGGGGAAGTGAGAGGATGAATTATAAAGGAAATTAAACAAAAGGCAAATAAAATTGAGAGAAGATGAGAATGGAGAGAAGAGGAGAAGAGAGAAAAAGAGAGGAGATAAAGAATTATTGAGAAAAGAGGGGAGCAAGACAACTTTTCTATTGATTAGAAAAAAATACTCATATATCTTCTGGGAGTATGTGAAAAGGCACCTGTTATGTGTTGTTGCATTATCTGTAAATATCTATAAATAGCTAGGAACTAATCTGCTATGTGTAAGTGTTCCGAGGGGCCACATTTCACAGCTGCACTAGAGATTGAAGTGATGTGTACATAGGCAGTTCAATTCAGTTTCTCTTTTGATCTAGACAGCATGAAAAAATTGAACATAAAGGCCAGAATTTTACATCCTGCGGGCAGGCATGCTCCTGACCTGAGCAGACATAAATCGCCTGAGATGATGTCAAGCGAGCATCCCAATGTTCTCACTTGACATTTTGCTTGGCGGGCACACACGGCGGTTGGAAGAGTACCCGCTGGCAATTAAACAGGCAATTAAGCTTGTTAAATGCCCAATTGTAAGCGATTTTTCGTGGCTCATCCAACCTTACACTTGGCGGACAGATGATTCAGCCAGGCGGCTTTGACATTTTTGATGAAACCTTATCCATGGTCAGGATGAAATCTCTATTAGGATATAAAATAAAAATAAATATCTGGGGACTATTTTTTTTTAAATGAGGTATGCTTTCAGGTGCTTGGTAGTGCTGCATGGACATATTTTGCAGCATTTTTGTGCTTTCTTTTATTATATGGAATTTGCAGTTCCCTGAGGCATCTGTCTGCCGGCATCAGTGCTGAGCCATTCTCATGGTGCATTTCATGCTGGCTGGCTGTTAATTGGCCAGCCCGCGTGAAATCACAGTCGGGGGCCAATCCCGGTCAGGGTCCCATTTCCCATCCGCTCCCAGGCCTGCCAGTCACGCTTGTCCGACAAGCACCATGTGTTTCAGATTTTTACAAGCAGAAAGTGTAATTACTAATAGCATCTGGGAATCAAAAAATAACAGGAACCCATAGTATCATGGCAGCAATAAACTTATAGCATTTTAAATGAACGTAGTGCTGATTTGGAAAATTGACCCACGTTAGTGCAAGAAGATGGCAAAGGAAATGTTGACCAGCACAGCAATGAATGCACAGCTACAATCTGCAACGAATTGGGAAGCTGATGATATCATAGAGGCATTTACAAAGTTTACACAAAAGTGCAGATTGAGGTTCAGTAGTTTCCTAAAAGGCATGAGTAATGAAGAGAGGGTCAACTAAGTCTTTCTTTGGGCAGGAGGATTAAATTTATTTAACAGCTGAGAGCTTACTGAAAAAGGACAGCAAAGACCTAGTCAAAATTTTTGAAAAATTCACCATACATCTCCAGCCAAAATCAAATCATCGAATCTACCGGTATGAATTTCAAGCCTCATACAGGAATTAGGTGAGCCGATTGATAGCTTTGGAACAAGATTAAAAAATGCAGCTAGAAATTGAAAGTTCAAGGACACAAATGGAAGGCTGATGGATCAACTAATTTGAGGTTCAGCACACCCTGAAGTGGAGAAAGTGGTGATCAGGAAGGATGGGCTCACAATATCGCAGGCTGTAGGTATTGCACACAAAACCAGGAGCAGACAGATGAAGACATGGCCTACATAACTAACTAGCCTTCAGTTGAGCCAAGAGAAAGGCAGCAGGGTTGATGCAGTGCCGCAACAACAAAAGAAGATAGACCAAACAGAGTAAAAGATGTGTAAGAGCTGTTGGATGAGTACATGAATTTACAGACAGAAGGAAATGTCCTGCATATGGATCAATCGGCAGAGATAAGTGGAAAGACCAATCATTGGGAAAAGATATACAGAACAAAAGGAGAAGGTGGTAAACAAGGCACCGGCGACAGAACAACAGGGTGAATGGACAGGAAAAGAAACCAAAACATCCAGACCCTGGAAGATGACGGTGACTCTGAGAACACAATAGACACGGGAACTATACTACTACATGAAATGGTTGGATGCAACAGTAAGTGACAGAGAAAAGAAATTCACACAACCATTCAGATCAGGGAGAAGGTTAGAGAAGAGCCCACAATGATAAATCTGAAGGTGAAGATTGATACTGGAGTGCAGAGTAATATCATCTTGCTCAGACTATACCAGAAGATCTTTTCTGAAAATTTGGAAGAAAATAGTTATCCAAAGAAAGATGTTCTGAAACTGAGCAACATAATGCTAATTGCATATGGGAGAACTGAGATCCAACAGCTAGGAGCAACTCAAATCAGAAGGACACACAAAGGCAAAGATGTTAACTGTATGTTCTACATCATTAAACAGATCGTCCTGCTCTCCTGGGGTGGAGCAGTTGTGAAGCGCAGCACATTATCTCAGTAAACCATGACGTAAAGGAGGCGACACTGAGGGTTAAAGGGAATACACCCATTGAAAAGCACCCTTTAATCAAATTTAAAGGAAATTTGGTGCAAATGTACCCAGAATATTTCGAAGAGATATTGGATATTTTGAAGATTTTGAGTATCACATCACTATTGACCAAGCGATGAAGCCAGTGATTTAGCTCCCATGTAAAATATCAATAGAACGAAAAGGGAAACTTGAAAGAGCTCCAAGAAACGGAAGAAAAGAAGGTGATTGCCAGAGTCACAGAGCCTACAGATTGGATCATTTCTATCATGGTGAGAGAGAAGCCAAGTGGACGGCTAAGAATTTGCCTGGATTCCCAAAATCTTAATCAAGCCATTAAGAAGGATCACTACCCCATTCCAACACTGGCAGAGATCACACCAGCACTGGCAGGGGCAAAAGTTATCAGCAAGCTCAATGCCGGAAATAGCTCCTGGAATGTGAAACTAGATGTGGAATCTTTACTGTTGACAGCATTCAACACACCCTTTTGGCGGTATGAATTCCTGCATCTACCTTTCGGCTTTAAAGTGAGCCAGGAAGTGTTCCAGCAGAAAGTAGACGACACATATAGGGGATGCAAATGTGCAGTCAGCATAGTAGATGATATCCAGAATTACGGTACACGAGAAAGATCAGACCTATCTTCTACACGAAGCCATAAAGAGAACCAGGAAAGCTGGGATCAAGTTAATTGCAAATAAATGCATTGTGAAAGTGACAGAGTGCCAGTTCTTCAGAGTGGTGAAAACACCTGACAGAATTTTTTTTAAAATTCATTCACGGGATGTGGGCTTCGCTGGCTGGGCCAGCATTTATTGCCTATCTCTGGTTGCCCTTGAGAAGTGTGCTGCCTTCTTGAACCGCTGCAGTCCATGTGGTGTAGGTACAACCACAGTGTTGTTAGGAAGTGAGTTCCAGTATTTTGACCCAGCGACAGTGAAGGAACGGCGATAGATTTCCAAGTCAGGATGGTGAGTGACTTGGAGAGGAACTTCCAGGTGATGGTGTTCCCATCTATCAGCTACCCTTGTCCTTCTAGATGGTAGTGGTTGTGAGTTTGGAAGATGCTGCCTAAGGAGCCTTGTTGAATTCCTGCAGTGCATCTTGTAGATGGTACATACTGCTGCTACTTTGTATCGGTGGTGAAGGAAGTGAATGTTTGTGGATGTGGTGCCAATTAAGTGGGCTGTTTTGTCCTGGACGGTGTAAACCTTCTTAACTATTGTGGAGCTGCATTCACCCAGGCAAGCGGGGAGTATTCCATTGCACTCCTGACTTGTGCCTTGTATTTGGTGGACAGACTTTGGGGAGTCAGGAGGCGAGTTACTTGTTGCAGGATTCCTAGCCTCTGATCAGCTCTTGTAGCCACAGTTTTATATGGCTAGTCCAGTTCAGTTTCTGGTCAATGGTAACTCCCTGGATGTTCATAGTGGGGGATTCAGTGATGCTAATGCCATTGAACTTCAAGGGGCGGTGTTAAATTCTCTCTTGTTGGAGATGGTCATTGCCTGGCACTTGTGTGGTGCGAACGTTACTTGCCACTTGTCAGCCCAAGCCCGGATATTGTCCAGGTCTTGCTGGATTTTGACATGGACTGCATCAGTACCTGAGGAGTTGCGAAGGCTGCTGAACATTGTGTAATCATCAGTGAACCTTCCCACTTCTGACCTTATAAAGGAAGGAAGACCATTGATGAAGCAGCTGAAGATGGTTGGGCTGAGGACATTACCCCGAGGAATTCCTGCAGTGGCATCCTGGAGCTGGGATGACTGACCCCCAACAACCACAACCATCTTCCTTTGTGCTAGGTATGAATCAAACCAGCAGAGAATTTTCATCCTGATTCCCATTGACTCCAGTTTTGCTAGGGTTCCTTGATGCCACGCTTTGTCAAATGCTGCCTTGATGTCAAGGGCAGTCACTCTCACCTCACCTCAGGAGTTCAGCTCTGTTGTCCATGTTTGAACCAAGGCTGTAATGAATTCAGGAGCTGAGTGGCCCTGGCAGAACCCAAACTGGGTGTCAGTGAGCAGGTTATTGCTAAGCAAGTGCCGCTTGATAACACTGTTGATGACCCCTTCCATTACTTTACTGATAAAGGAGAGTAGACTGATCAGGCAGTAATTGGCCAGGTTGAATTTGCCCTGCTTTTTGTGTACAGGACATACTTGGACATTTTTCCACGTAACTGGGTAGATACCAGTGCTCTGGCTGTACTGAAACAGCTTGGCTAGGGGCGCGGCAAGTTCTGGAGCACAAGTCTTCAGTACTATTGCCGAAATATTGTTAGGCCCCATAGCCTTTGCACTATCCAGTGCCTTCAGCTGTTTCTTGATATCACTTGGAATTAGTCGAATTGGCTGAAGAATGGCATCTGTAATGCTGGGGTCCTCCAGAGGAGGCCAAGATGGATCATCCACTTGGTACTTCAGGCTGAAGATTGTGCAAATGCTTCAGGCTTATCTTTTGCACTGATGTGCTGGGCTCCTCCATCAGTGAGGATGGGAATATTTGTGGAGCCTCCTCCTCCAGTGAGTTGTTTAATTGTCTACCACTGTTCACGACTGGATGTGGCAGGACTGCAGAGCTTAAATCTGATCCGTTGGTGGTGGGAATGCTTAGCTCTGTCTATCACTTCTTGTTTAAGCTGTTTGGCATGCAAGTGGTCCTGTGTTATAGCTTCACCAGGTTGAGACCTCATTTTTAGGTATGCCTGGTGCTGCTCCTAGCATGCCCTCCTGAACTTTTCATTGAACCGGGGTTGATCCCCTGGCTTGATGGTAATGGTAGAATGAGGGATATGCCAGGCCATAAGGTTACAGATTGTGTTTGAGTACAATTCTGCTGATGGCCCACAGCACCTCATGGATGCCCAGCCTTGAGCTGCTAGATCTGTTAGAAATCTATCCCATTTAGTACAGTGGTAGTGCCAAACACCACAATGGATGGTATCCTCAAGCTGAAGGTGGAACTTCGTCTCCACAATTACTGTGCGGTGATCACTCCCACCAATACTGTCATGAACAGATGTATCTGTGGCAGGCAGGTTGGTGACGATGAGGTCAAGTATGTTTTTCCCTCTTGTTGGTTCTCTCACCACCTGCCGCAGACCCAGTCTAGCAGCTATGTCATTTAGGACTTGGCCAACTCTGTCAGTAGTGGTGCTACCAAGACTCTTGGTGCACTCTTGGACTTTGAAGCCCCCCATCCAGAGTACATTCTGCACCCTTGCCACCCTCAGTGCTTCCTCCAAGTGATGTTCAACATGGAGACACACTGATTCATCAAATGAGGTGGGGGGTGGGTGCGGGGGGCAGTTCGTGGTAATCAGCAAGAGATTTCCTTGCTATAGATAAAAGCAAAATATTGCAGATGCTGGAAATATGAAACAAAAACACAAAATTCTGGAAAAATTCAGCAGGTCTAACAGCATCTGTAGTGAGAAAGACAGAGTTAACATTTCGAGTCCGTATGACTCTTCTTCAGAGCTAAAGAGAAATCCAATGTGATGAAATTTATACTGTTTAAGAGGCATGGAGCAGGTGAAGCTGGATAGAAGGCCAGCAAGAGGTAGAGGCTAAGGAGAGATTGGCAAAGATGTCATGAACATAAGGACAAAGGGATGTTAATGGTAGTGGTACTGGCTAAAGGAGGTGCTAATGGTGGTATTAAGGTCAGAAAGCAGAAAGTGTTAATAGCAGGACAAGGGTAAGCACTCTGGAAAGAACAACATGAACAAGTAACGGATGGGCCTAATGGGGGTGGGGTGGGGGGAGGGGATGGGTGGTGGGAAAAAAGATCGAAAATGGGATAAAAGGTGGGGATAAAGCAATGAACAAAAAAATGAATAAAAATGAAAATAAATAAAAATAAACACAAGTAGATAAAAAACAAAAATTAAAAATAAAAATGAGTATTGAAAAATGGGGATAAAAAAGGGGGTGAGGATGGAGGAGAGAGTTCATGGTCTGAAGTTGTTGAGCTCAATGTTAAGTCAGGAAGTCTGTAAAGTGCCTAACGGAAGATAAGGTGCTGTTCCTCCAGTTTGCGTTGTGCTCCAGTGCAACATTGCAGCAGGCCAAGGACGGACATGTGGGCATGAGAACAGGATGGTGTGTTGAAATGGCAAGCGACATGGAGGTCTGAGTCATATTTGCAGACAGACCGAAGGTGTTCTGCAAAGTGGTCACCCAGACTGCATTTAGTCTCTCCAATGTAGAGGAGACTGCATTGGGAGCATCAGATGCAATAGACCAAATTGAAGGAGGTGCAAGTGAAGCGCTGTTTGGGCCCTTGAATGGTGAGGAGGGAGGTAAAGGGGCAGGTGTTGCACCTTTTGCAATTCCATGGGAAGGTGTTTTGGGAGGGGGATGAGGTGTTGGGGGTGATGGAGAAGTGGACCAGGCAGTCCCAGAGGGAATGCCAATGGGGAGGGGGGGTGGGGGGGCGCTGAAGGGAAGATGTGTTTGGTGGTGGCATCATGTTGGACTTGGAGTTGGCGCAAATGGCAGAGAATGATCCTTTGATCAGCAGAGGCTGGTGGGGTGAAAAGTGAGGACAAGGGGGACCCTATCATGGCTCTGGGAGGGAGAGGAAGCTGTGAGGGCAGAGGTGCGGGAGATGGGTTGGACACAATTAAGGGGCCCGGTCAACCACCGTGGGTGGAAAACCTCGGTTAAGGAAGAAGGAAGACATGTCAGAGGAACTGTTTTTGAAAGTGGCATCATCAGAACAGATGCAACGGAGGCGTCAGAAATGAGGGAATGGGATGGAGTCCTTACAGGAAGTGGAGTGTGAGGACCTGTTGTTGAGGTAGCTGTAAGTGGGAAGGGACTGGACAAGGGGAGAGAGAGCGGAGTCAAGATAGGAAGAAATGAGTTCCGTGGGGCAGGAATAGGCTGACACGATCAGTCTACTTGGACAGCCCTGTTTGTGGATTTTGGGGAGGAGGTAGAAGCTGGCTGTCTGGAGACTTTGAGGTTGGAAGCTGTGGAGGGAAGATCTCCAGAGGAGATGAGGTCCAGTGACAGTCCTGGAAACAAAGGCTTGATATTCGGTGTGAGGTCATGGTCCAAAGGAGGTAGAAGGAAGTGTCTGAGAGTTGGCGCTCAGGCTCTGCGAAGTAGAGGTCAGTCCACCAGACAACAACAGCCAGTACCACTACCATTAATACCCCTTTGTCCTTTTGTTCATGACATCTTTGCCAATCTCTCCTTTGTCTCCACCTATCTCTAGCTTTCTATCCAGCTTCACCTGCTCCTCCCCCCTTAAACAGTATAAATTTCACCACATTTCTATTTCTCTTTAGCTCTGAAGAAGAGTCATGCAGACTCGAAACATTAATTCTGTATTTCTTTCCAGAGATGCTGTTAGACCTGCTGAGATTTTCCAGCATTTTCTGTTTTTGTTTCCTTGCCCATGTTTGACCTGATTCCATGAGACTTCATGGGTCCAGAGTTGATGTTGAGGACTCCCAGGGTGGCTCCCACCCAACAGTATACCACTTTGCTGCCACCTCTGGGTGGTGATGGTGGTGTCTGGGACATTATCTGTGAGGTATGATTCCGTAAAGATAACTGCTTGACTAGCCTCTCCCAATTTTGGCATTTGTCCCCAGATGAGGGGGATTTTGCAGGGTCAACAGGGCTGAGTTTTCCAATGTCTTTTCTGGTGCCAAGTTTGATGCTACAGGGTCTGTCTGGTTTCATTCCTTTTTTGTATCTTTGTAGTGGTTTGATACAACTGAGTGGCTTGCTAGGCCATTTAAGAGACAACCATATTGCTGTGGATCTGGAGTCATATGTAGGCCAGACCAGGTAAGGACGACAGATTTCCTTCCCTAAAGGACATTAGTGAATCAGATGGGTTTTTACAACAATCGATAATGGTTTCATGGTCCCCATTAGACTTTTAATTCCAGATTTTTATTGAATTCAAATTCCACCATTTGCTGTGGTGGGATTCAAACCCAGGTCCCCAGAGCATTACCCTGGGTCTCTGGATGAATAGTCCAGCGACAATATCACAACATCATCGCTTCCCCTTAATCAAGCTGAACCCTGAAAGAATCAGACCTACCTCTGGAATGGAAACCCCAAGAACTAAGGGAGAGATGAGACATTTCCTTAGCTCGATCCAATACATTAGCTCCTTCATAGCGCATATATAAGAGCACACAGCAAACCTGTGGGAGCTGATGTAAGAAGATGTAGAGTACCAGTGGTCAGAGTTTCAAAATCTGGGAATCAAAAAAACACAAGGACCCATAGCATCACCATTGAAAAAAATGTTGACATATTCTACAAATACATCAATATAAGGAAAATGCTAGATGTAAGGTAGAACCTGCTAGACGCTAGGAAGCAGATTAGTACAGGACAATTAGAAATTGGTAGAAATTTTGGTAGGAATAATATGGATAGACTGTATAAAATAAAGGGAGAAACTCTAAGGCCAGAATCTTCAGGTCGGCATGCAGGGGCGGGCCCCACTCGCCGATGTATAAAATGACGCACGGTGACATCGGGCGTGCGTCCCAGCGTCACTGCACTTCATTCCAATTTTCAGTTCGGCGGGCACACACCGGAGTCGGATGCATGTCTGCTGAACTGTCAAAGGCTTATTAAGGCCATTTAAAAACGAATTAAAACACTTAACAGAGCTGCCCGTCCAACCTTAAGCATATTGTATCTTAGGCTGTATTAATTGGGGCATTGAGTACAAGAGTAAGGAGCTCATATTCAAATTGTATAAGACACTAGTTTGGAGTGCTATGCCCAGTTCTGGGCACCATGCTTGAGGAAGGATGTGAAGGCATTGGAGAAAGTACAGAGGAGTTTCACAAGAATGATTCCAGGGATAAAGAACTGTAGCTATGAGGAGAGGTTTGAGAGGTTGGGACTGTTTTCCTTGGAGAAAGAAGGCTAAGAGGAGGCGAGATAGACATATTCGAGATCCTGAGGGGTGTGGATAGAGTAAATAGTGAGAAACTGTTTGCGCTCAAGAGAGCATCAAGAACTAGATTCAAAATAATTAGCAAAAGGAGTAAAAGTGGTGTTAGGAAACTTTTTTCCATTCAGAGGGTGATTGGAGCCTGGAATGAACTTCCTGAGAGGGTGGTGGAGGCAGTTTCAATTGAGGCATTCAAAAAGGAATTGGATTGCTATCTGAAAAGAAAGGATGTGCAAGGTTACAGGGATAAGGCAGAGGAGTGGGACCAGGTAGAATGCTCTCTCAGAGTGCTAGTGCAGACTCGATGGGCCAAATGGCCTCCTTCTGCATTGTAAAGATCCTGTGATTCTGTGAAATACATAACAGGTACTTCACATGGGTAGTTACAAAAAAGCTCTTTTTGGGGAAGTGGGTAATTCTTTAATTAGTGAAAAAGGAATATATTCGAAAAATTCATTGAGCTAAATGAGGACAAAATGTCAGAATCTAATGGGATATATTCAAGGATTCTAAGGTAAATGGGGGAAGAAATAGAGGAGTCCCTAGAAATTATGTTTCATGGTTCCATTGAGAGTGGATATGGGCTGGAGGCTTGGAGGGTGCTCAAAATGTAATACCCATTTTCAAACAGATAAGTCAAGCTAACAGGCTAGTTAGCTTAATATCTGTAATAGGGAAAATTTTGGAATCTTTAATTATTGAAGTTTAGGTGAAGAGAAAATTACTCAAAGCAGCCAGTATAAATTTCAGGAAAGGACATTATGCTCTGAATTTTACTCTAAGCACGATCTGCAGGCCCAGGACCAGCTGGGAAACAGGCCCCCAATCACGATCGCCCCAACACCACGATTTCACGCTGGCTGGCCAATTCAGGCCTGCCCAGCATGCAACTCATCTTCCCTATGGTCGGAAAGGGGTGGGCGGGGGCCTGTTGGGCACAAGTTCCAATGGCGACACAGCGGGCGGTTTAAAAACGGCAGAGGTAGCTCCTTGAAGGCTGCCAGGGAAGAATCATATATTCTGCATTCAAGAGAGTGAAGCTATGGCCTCAACAATGGCTGGAGATGCCGGACGGGAGGGCAGATTGTATGGGCACTCGACCCCCCCATTTTTTAGAAGAGTGCCTCACAGTGCTATTGAAGGAGGTGACTGCCAGGAGGGACACCCTCATTCCCAGAGATGGAAGAAGGATGCCACCACACCAGACAAAAAAAGCTTGGGAGGAGGTGGCAGCTGAGGTTAGCAGCCACAACGTTGTGCGGCGCACATGGGTGCAGTGCCGCAAAAGGTTCAACGACCTGCTGCGCTCGGGAATGGTGAGTAGCATATTGGCATTGATCAGGGTGGAGAAGTGTTAAGGGCTGGCCGTCCACCCGTGGAGCTCAGGGGTGTTAGAATCTGAGTGCCAACTGACAATGATGCCGGAGCTGGCCAAGAGGGCGAGCCCTGACTGCTTGGACTGAGTGCCTTGTGGCTCGAAGGCCAAGTCTCGAATGTGCCTTGCAAAATGTTCCTCAGGTAGGTTTGGCTGCAATGGTGTTGCAGTTAGAGAATGGACTAATCAATACTCCTCTGTCCTTTCAGGAGAAAATGAGCTATAACCACATAGAGAGGTCACGGACAGGTGGAGGCCCCCAAACCTCTGAATATTGACTAGATTTGAGCAGGATGCTTTGGAGCTGGAGAGCTGCCATGCACGTTGTTCAGCTGGTCGTGGAGAGGCAGAGGTGTCAGATGAAGGTAAGAAGGCTGTGCACAGACGTGAGAGTTTCAGATGGTGCAAACATTCTTGTGTAATCTCTTAATTGATGGGAGTCTCAAAACTGGAGTCCCCATTGATCATTGAAAGACGATAGCACCATGATGCAGATCTCCATTGACACACCAGGGTGCCTGGCATGAACAGCGACAGTGTGATGACTTAAACTAGTGACATGTCATTGTTCTCCCTTAGATTTTCCAGCACGCACTTGCTCACAGGACCCCGAAGAGCCGCCCCTGACACCAGAGGACCACCAAGTTCAGCTGCACCTGCATCACACCCACTCTCTGAACCAGGCACCAGCACAGATACCAGCACCTCAGTGGGCATTAGGTCTTCAGCTAGAATGTAGGTGGACAGCAGTGAGGGCACTTCATATTCGCTTGAGGTGCAGGCAGAGACAGAGAGTGCCCAAGATGCTAGCAGTCGGAGGACTGCTGGAGACCAGAAAGATGCTGAGTTGAAGGCAGATGATGAGCCTGTGGAGTCGTCCATTAGGCAGTAGATGTTGGATGTCCAGCGGATGTGCGGGAGGATTTGGCAGAGATCCATGAAGGTATGCGTGCCATGGTCTCTGTTGTGGAGGAGTCCATGTGGAGCATGAGCACTGCATTTACCCCCATGGCTGAGTGCACTGCCTACTCCATTGAGAGAGTGGTGACTCTCATAGAGAAGCTGCTCCAGGATCAGAATCAGGGGTTCCTAGGATTGTACTCGGACCTGCAAGCCCTCACACACGGAATGACCTCTGATGGTCAGTGCCAGTGTGGGAGATGGATGAGGCACCCTATATTCCAGCTAGGTTCCCATCCATTATTGGCGAGCAGGGAGGTCCAGAGAGACCTCACATTGGTCCATGAGCTGCTTGTTGTCTCTGCAGGCTCCTGTCAGGCATTCAGGATGATGGCAGCAGCTCGTCCAAAATCTGCCAGTGACTATGGCATAAGGTGAGGCTGCAGTGACTGGGGAGATGCCAGCCGTGGCACTGGCTGCTCCTCCCAGGCGGGGCCAGCACAGGCTCCACTGGCCAGAGGTCGACTGCCAAGGTCATCAAGGCCAACAAGACAGCAGAGTCAGCAGGCCGTCTCCATTGCTGCTGTCAGCGAGGGGGGATGGGGGTGGGCAGATGGCACTAAGATGCAACACTCGTAAGCATATGTTTAAGGCACCATAGCACATGAGGGATTGGTCACGGGTGATCTTCTGTTCTGTAATGTTTTGTTTATATGTTTACTGGTGTGGAAATGAACATCAGAAATGGTAATGTTAACTTGTTTTGAGTGTGAAAATTACATAAAGTTTGCTTGTGTCATAATGACCTGAGTATGCTTCACTTTTTTTTTGTTGCAGGGTATGCCAGTATGTAATGCAGGATGTGAGTGGCTCTAAACTTTATTGTACAGGCACTGAGTGGATTTTGGGTTCAAATGAAAGGGTCATTTCAGACATCCGGGATGGAGGCGACAGCCATAGGAGTGTTGTATCAAGGCATCCCTGGTGTCCCTGCCTCCCTGAAGGATACAGAGGTCTGCCTCCACGCCCTCAGCATTCTACTCACTATGCTCCTCTTCTGACTCACCACTGGATTCATCCTCTGTGGCCTGCGGAGCTGCCTCAGAGATCCTCTTCCTCTTGCCAGTGCCAGATTTTGGAGAGCGCAGCATGTAACCACTATCAGTGACACCCACTCTGGAGAGGTATTGTAGTGCATGCCCCGAATGGTCTACGCATCGGAAGCGCATCTTCAGAAGACCAGGTTGTCCCGGAGAGAACGATCCCTACGGAATGCCGACGGGGGGTAAAGGGAAGATGTGTTTGGTGGTGGCATCATGCTGGAGTTGGCGGAAATGGTGGAGGATGATCCTTTGAATGCGGAGGCTGGTGGGGTGATAAGTGAGGACAAGGGGGACCCTATCATGTTTCTGGGAGGGAGGAGAAGGCGTGAGGGCGGATGCGCGAGAAATGGGTCGGACACGGTTGAGGACCCTGTCAACGACCATGGGTGGAAAACCTCGGTTAAGGAAGAAGGAGGACATGTCAGAGGAACTGTTTTTGAAGGTAGCATCATCAGAACAGATGCGAGGGAGGCGAAGGAACTGAGAGAATGGGATGGAGTCCTTACAGGAAGTGGGGTGTGAGGAGCTGTAGTCGAGGTAGCTGATCTTCCAGCATCCGCAGTTTTTTGCTTTTATCTCCATGATAATGTAGCCTGCTCTGCACTGTCCTCAATCTGACCTTTAAGTTAATTATCCCACATTTACAATTTATTTTTTGATCTGATGAAGTAAATGGATTTTGCAGCTTTTCAGGGTTTACTAAATGCTTTTAAACTAGTTTAGCTCTAACTCCAAAAACAAAAACATCTTTCTGGACTGCATTTGTTTGCAAACATTGGCTCTTTAGCTAAGTAAGCCCACCTACTGTTTTATGATATAAAAACAGAAAGTTCGAGAAAGACTCAGCTGGTCTGGCGGAGAGAAACAGAATGGATAGCCAGGAATTTTTGGTTCTATTTGCAGCGCAAATCATCACAGGCAGGACAAAAATTTGACAGACCAGCCGAAAGTCCGTTTGACTTCTGGTGTGAATTTCCAGTCCCATGGCAGGTGAGACAGGAATATGCCGTCCAAGGTTTCAAGTTTAATATGACTCTTCTTTGTTTCCGAAGAATATTGGACTCAAAACATTAACTCTGTTTCTCTCTCACGGATGCTGCCAGATTGGCTGACTTTTTCTAGCACTTTTGGTTTTTATTTCAGATCTCCTGCATCTGGGATATTTTGCTTTTATTTTTCTGTTTTATTATCTTATTTTTCTAGCTGTTACCCCTTTAAGAGGTTGGGGGCCATGTTGACTTAAGTGTCACCAAATAAATCAAATTTGTTTTTATTACATGGAATTCTAGGATTTTCTGGGATGTGTTTTCTTTGTAATTGGGATGTCATATTTTAAGATTCTGCCTAATTTTCATGAAACTGGCTTATCTGTGGCCTTGTTAATCTTAAGGGGGAAACAATAGATATTCCACTCATTGCATGTAGGCTTTGCTGGCTGGGCCAGCATTTATTGCCCATTCCTAGCTGCCCTCGAAAGGTGGTGGTGAGCTGCCTTCTTAAACGGCTGCAGTCCATGTGGTGCAGGTACACCCACAGTGCTGTTAGGGAGGGAGTTCCAGGATTTTGCCGCAGCAGCAGTGAAGGAACGGTGATTTATTTCCAAGTCAGGATGGTGAGTGATTTGGAGGGGAACTTCCAGATGGTGGTGTTCCCATCTAATGCTGCCCTTGTCCTTCTAGATGGTAGTGGTTGTTGGTTTGGAAGGTGCTGTCGAAATATATATTTATATATTATATGTATACATATATATATAAAACGTGTAAATGAGTCTGTAACATTTTAAATGAATGTTTATGTAATCAAGCGATGTGCATGAAAACATAGTGCTGCTCTGCCAGGAACACAACTGACTGATTTTTTTTATTTATAGTTTGTATCCAACACTTCACTGCAAGATTGCTTTAATTGTATATATTCCACTTTCTATAGTTAAATCTTTAATTCCCAAAACCAAAAGCTATATCTAAAACACATGAATCATGAACTAGATATTCACAACAAAGGTAAGATCCACTGAAAGTCTATTTATCATTCTTTTATGCTGTCTGGCGTATACCATCACTGAATCCCCCTCTATCAACACCTTGGGGATTACCATTGACCAGAAACTGAACTGGACTAGCCATATAAATATTGTGGCTACAAGTGTAGGTCAGACGCTAGGAATCCTGCAACGAGTAACTCACCTCCTGACTCCTAAAGCCTGTCCACCATCTACAAGACACATATCAGGAGTGTGATGGAATACTCTCCACTTGCCTGAATGAGTGCAGCTCCCACAACACTCAAGAAGCTTGACACTGTCCAGGACAAAGCAGCCCACTTGATTGGCACCACATCCACAAACCTTCATTCCCTCCGTCACCAATGCATAGTAACAGCAGTGTGTACCATCCAAAAGATGCACTGCAGGAATTCACCAAGGCCCCTTTGACAGCACCTTCCAAACTCACAACCACTACCATCTAGAAGGACAAGGGCAGCAGATAGATGGGAACTCCACCACCTGGAAGTTCCCCTCCAAGTCACTCACCATCCTGACTTGGAAATATATCGCCATTCCTTCACTGTCACTGGGGCAAAATCCTGGAACTCCATCCCTAACAGCATTGTGGGTGTACCTACATCACATGAACTGCAGCAGTTCAAGAAGGCTGCTCACCACCACCTTCTCAAGGGCAGCGAGGGATGGGCAATAAATACTGGCCCAGCCAGCAAGCTTACATCCCATGAATGAATAATAAAAAAAGAACATTGCATTTCGATGATCTAATCTTTCTAGCTAGGCTCCAACTTAATTGATTTCTTCTTGAGACATGGTAATTTATTGATAGATAAGAAGGATTTCTTTCACAGAGAACTGAACCATCAATAGAATTCATTGACACATCTGCGAAATAGTTAATATAATTGTTACCTTGTCTTCAAAAATATTCCTGCAACCAGTAGCAGTGAAGTGTTGGATACAAACTATAAATAAAAAAATCAGTCATTGCCCCTGGCAGAGCAGCACTATGTTTTCATGCACATCGCTTGATTACATAAACATTCGTTTAAAATGTTATAGGCTCAGTTACATATTAAATATATAACAGTAGCATGCAATGAGTAGAATATCTATTGTTTCCCTTTTAAGATTATCAAGGCTACTGATAAGCCATTTTCATGAAAATTAGACAGAATCTTAAAATATGACAGCTCAATTACAAAGAAAACACATCCCAGAATATCCTAGAATTCCATGTAATAAAAACAAATTTGATTTATTCAGTGACCATGAGTCATTAGCCCTAATTAAAAATAGACAGAGTTTTGAGATGTGATCTCCAGGACATTGGTAAAATCCTGGAAACCCATGTAATTAAATCCATATTTGATGTATTCAGTCACTGTATATCAGTTGCCATGGATGTTATCAATTCTTCAATGGCATATTACCTAAAAGCTTGATTTACTGGGACTTCTCTGAGGTATAGTATTCATATAAATATATTCAGTTTTAGGGGGAGATGGTGGTGTAGCAGTAATGTTGCTCGACTAGTAGTGCAGAGGCCATGCTAATACTCTGCGAAACATGAGATCAAATCCCTCCATTGCAACCAGTGGAATTTAAATTCAATTAATAAAATCCAGAATTGAAAGCTAGTCTCAGTGTTGGTGACCATGAAACTATCATCAACTGTCATAAAAATCCATCTGGTTCACTCATGTCCTTCAGTGAAGGGAATCTGCTATCCTTACCTTGGTCTACATGTGATTCCAGAGCTACAGCAATGTGATTGACTGTTAACTGCCCTCTGAAATGGCCTAGCAAGCCACTCAGTTCAAGGGCAGTTAGGGATGGGCAACAAATGCTGGCTTTGTCAGTGATGCCCACATCACATAAAAATATAGTTTCTTGATTGTTTTTACCAGTAATACTGATGTTGCAATTATTTTTACTTTGCTTTAATTCAGATTATTAAAATTATGCAACAAGTGACTTGTATAACTTGTGCTAAAGCTAATAAATATGTCATCTGGGCCAAATAGTAATTTTGTTAATTGTATTGAATATGATTGGGCTGCATAGGGAATGCTTTGGAATTTTCACATGTTTACATTCAACTAAATATAATCATTTATTAGGTGTCACATATTTGGAGTCTGCAGCTAATTGTTCTTGAAGAATTGTGGATCAGTCAGGCAGTAATTGCTTTCAGAATATCATTTCATTTTCCATAACAATATGTCATATCAGGAGCCAGATGATGGAGTTGCATATGGAGACAAGCTGGCTCATTATTTACAAAGAAGGGAGCCTATTACTCAAGGAATTCTAAAGAAAAGCAAACAGAAATAAATATGCCATGTAAAAAGATGAACAAATGAGTTGTCTTTGAAGCTTGATGTTATGACAAAAGGAAAGAAACATGAAAAATGTCTCAATATCGAGTCAACGCAAATGGAGGGGGGAAGAAAAATTGGAAATTGGTCAGGGATGATGAACTGCAACCTTCCCTGTAACAAACAATTTAAGGAGACATCACATCCCTTGAAGAGGTTCTGTCAATTTTTCCACAATTGCCTGGCAACATAAGGTAATTGAAGTCATCCATGATGCATTTATGTCATTCCTATCAATAATTGAATCCAGGGGTGAAAACAATTTTTACATTAAGAACATAAGAAGTAGGAGCAGGAGCAAGCCATAGAGCCCCTTCAAGCTGCACTGCCATTCAATAAGATCATGGTTGATCTGATCTTAGCCTCAATTCCACATTCTTATCTAATTTGCCATTAACTTTGACTCAGCCTCTACAGTTCAAAATCTGTCTATCTCAGCCTTCAATGCATTGAATGACTCAGTCTCTTTAGCACTCTGGGGTACAGATCTCCAAAGATTCACAACTCCCTGAGAAGAAATTCCTCCTTATCTCTGTCTTAAATGGGCAACTCCTTATTCTGAAACTGGGCTGAAAAGAGGCAAGTAATATTCACCTCACAAAAGTGCCAGGCAACAACCATCTCCAAGAAGAGAGAATCCAACCATCTCCCCTTGACATTCAATGGCATTACCTTCACTGAATCCACACCACCACCACCACCACCACCACCACCACCACCACCACACCCCCCCCCCCCCCCCCCCCCCCCGGCCACCACTATCAGCAGGCTTGGAAACCACTGACCAGACACTGAACTGAACCAGTCATATAAATACTGTGGCTACAAGAGCAGGTCAAAGACAAGGAATTCTATGGTGAGTAACTCATCTCCTGACTCCCCAAAGCCTGTCTACCATCTACAAGGCACAAGTCAGGAGTGTGATGGAATACTCCCCACTTGTTCTTTGCCTGGATGAGTGTAGCTCCAACAACACTCAAGAAGCTTGGCACTATCTAAGACAAAGCAGCCTGCTTGATTGACACCCCATCCCACCTTAAACATTCACTCCCTCCACCACCAACGTACAGTGACAGCAGTCTGCAACATCTACAAGATGCACTGCATCAAGACACCAAGGATTCTTTAAGGTCAGTGAGGGGAGACTTTGGCCTGAGTGAGACTGAGACTGAATAAGTATATTTGGGAATTTGATTCAATGTGAGAATTTGGAGCATAGAGGGAAAGAAGTACTTTAGGTAAGGTTTATTGCACAAAGTAAAATGCAATGAGTGGGGTGTTCAGTAAATGGTGGGGAGGAGGTGCTTTTTCTCTTCTACTCTCTTTGAGCTTCCAGTATTTGATTTCTGATTTGGTGCAACAGAGGGAGGAGGTAAACCAGTAACTGGTATTATTAGTTTTGTGAGTATTGTAAGTACTGTACTGTTTTATCAGTATTGTAAAGTTTACAGGCAGTGCCAAAACCTTAATTATAATTAATTAATTAGCAATTATTAATTAACACATATTGGAGATGACAGGGCAGGTGATGTGCTGTGATTGCAGGATTTGGGAGCTTCTGGATACTGGTGTGATCTAGGACAAGCACATCTGCAGCAAGTGTTTCCAGCTGTAGGAAATTCAGCTCTGAGTTATTGAGCTGGAGGCCGAGCTGCAGACATTGCAGCATATCAGGGAGGGAGGAAGTTACCTGGACACTTTATACCTGGAGGTGGTCTCACCCTTTAGGATAGAGTCTTCTGATTTGGTCAGTGGTCAGGGACAGGAGGGTGTGACTGCAAAGGAGGAAGGTAAGGGGATCCAGAGGGCAGGAGTGCAGGAGCCTTGGCCCTTGCAATGGTCCAACAGGTTTGAGGTCTTTTCAGCTTGTTTGGATGAGAGTGGGGGCTGCAGGATGGATGAGCTGACTGGCCATGGCCATAGGGGGTAGTTACAAGGAATGTAGTGGTAGTAGGGGACAATATAGTCAAAGGCATTGACATCGTTCTCTGCAGCAAAGAGCGTGAGTCCAGAGAGCTGTGTTGCCTGCCTGGTGCCAGGGTTCGGGACATCTGCTCGGGGCTGGAGAAGAACTTGCAATGGGAGGAGGAGGACCCTGTTGTCGTGGTCCATGTTGGTACCAAGGACAGAGGCAGGACAAAGAAGGAGGGTCTGCATAGTCAGTATGAGAAACTGGGCACCAAATTAAGAAGCAGAACCTCAAAGAATCTTTGGATTACTAGAGCTATACCTTGAGTGCCCTACCATCCATTCTTAATTAGCACATTCGTTTAGATATATATCACCAACTTCAACACCTATGTGTTCTTTTGTTCTGTTGTCTGTCACATCTTTTGATGATCTGCTTCTATCACTGCTTGCTTGTCCCTACAACCACACCCCCCCTCCACTTCTCTCCCCCCACCCAACCACCACCCCCCCCCGCCCACACACACACACACACACACACACACACACACCTTAAACCAGCTTATATTTCACCACTTTCCTATTTCTACTCAGTTCTGTCGGAGGGTCATGAGGACTCAAAACGTCAACTCTTTTCTTCTCCGCCGATGCTGCCAGACCTGCTGAGTTTTTCCAGGTAATTCTGTTTTTGTTCTGGATTATTACCTTAGCCACATGCAAACTGGCATTGGACAAATCAGATTAGGGAGATGAATGCGTGGTTCAAAGCCTGGTGTGGGGTAAGTGGGTTCTGGTTCCTGGGGCACTGGCACCAATCCTGGAGAAAGTGGGATCTGTACCGTTGGGACGGTCTACACCTGAATGATGCTGGGACTAGTGTTCTTATGAGCTGCATAACTAGGGAAGTAGAGAGGGTTTTAAAATAATTAACGGGGACAAGGGTACAAATTTGGGAAGATGTGGTAAATCAAAGAGTAGAGACAAAACAGAAGAGAAAGATATTATTATGGGAAATTAATAACAGACCATGACAGGAAGGATAGAGAGTACAAATCTTACAGTAAGTCAACAGATAATACTAGAGGTTATAAAAAGAATAAAAGGATAAAACTAAAGGCTCTGTGCTTGAATGCATAAAACATTCAAAACAAAATAAATGTACTGAGAGTGCACATAGAAATAAATAAATAAGATTTGATAGACATTACAGAGACATGCCTGCAGGAGGACTTGGCTTGGGATGTGAATATTGAAGGGTACAGGGCAGTTAGGAAGGACAGGAAGTGAGGCAAAGGTGGAGGGGTGGCTCTGTTAGTTAATGATAGTATTAGCACACTAGAGAGGGATAACTTAATTTCAGGAAACCAGGATGTAGAAATGATTTGAGTAGCAATGAGAAATGGTAAAGGCAAGTCATTTGTGGGAGTCATGTACAAGTCCCCTAATAGTAACCATGTAGTAGGATGGAGCATAAGGGAATAAATAATGACAGAAATGCATGGCAATAATCATAGTTGATTTTAATCTACATATAGGCTGGAAAAGTCAGATGGGCAAAGGTAGCCTAGATGAAGGGTTCATAGAATGTTTCTGGGATAGTTTCTTATAACAGCATGTTCTGCAGCCAACCAGAGAGCAGGCTATACTAGACCTGGTATTGTGCAACGTTTTGGGATTAATTAATGATCTCATACTGAAGGCACTCATAGGTAACAGCAACCATAATATGATTAAATTTTACATTCAGTTTGAGAGAGAGAGGTGAGGATCTGAGACTGTGGGTGGAATTGTCCCAGATTTGCACTAAATGTGTTAGTGGGTGTGTAAAATGAGAATTTAAAAACAGATAGTAAGAGTTTCCATAAATATTGTAAAACGATACGAGTTAACAAAGTAAGTGTTAGTCCTATAGAAAGTGAGTCTGGAAAATAGATAATAGAAAACAAGGAAATGGCAGATGAACTGAACAGGTATTTTTCATCAGTCTTCACTATAGGGAATACAAGTAACATCCTAGAAGCAGCTATAAATCAGGAAATGGAAGGGAGGGAGGAACTCAGGAAAATTACTGAGAAGTTGTACTGAGTAAATTGTTGGAGCTGCGGGCTGACAAGGGCCCGGGTCCTGATGGACTTCACCCTAGCATCTTAAAAGAAATGGCGAGTGATTTGTTGATGCATTGGTTTTAATTTTCTGAAACTCTCTATATTTGGGGAAGATCCCATTAGATTGGAAGATAGAAAACGTAACTCTATTATTCAAAAAGGGAGGGAGACAGAAACCGGGAAACTACAGGCCATTAGCTTAACATCTGTCATAGGGAAAATGTTAAAAGCTATTATTAAAGAAGTTATTGCAGGGCACTTGGATAAGGTAATCCAGCAGAATCAACATCATTTTGTGAAAGGGAAAATATGTTTAACCAACTTATTGGAGTTCTTTGAGGAAGTAACATGGCTAAAGGGGAATTGGTGGATGTACTGTACTTAGAAGGCATTTGATAAAGTGTCACATCAAAGACTGTTGTGGAAAATAAAGCTCTTGGTATCAGGGTAACATATTCGCATGGATAGAAGATTGGCTGGCTAACAAGAAGCAGAGACTAGGCATAAATGAGTCTTTTTCAGGTTGGCAAGGCGTAACAAGTAGGTTGCCACAGGGATCAGTGTTGGGACCTCAACTGTTCACAGTTTCTATAAATGATTTGGATGAAGGAATGGATGGGACAGTTGCCAAATTTGCTGATGACACAAAGATAGGTAGCAAAGTAATTTGTGAAGAGGACATAAGGAGGCCACAAAAAGATTTAGATAGGCTAAGGGAGTGTGCAAAGCTCTAGCAAATGGAGTATAATGTGGAAAAATTGTCCAATTTGGCAGGAAGGCTAAAAGAAAAGCATATCATCTAAATGGTGAGAGATTGCAGAGCTCTGAGATGCAGAAGGACCTGAGTGTCTTAGTGTATGAATCACAAAAGGCTAGTATGCAGGTGCATCAAGTAATTAGCAAAGCTAGTAGAATGTTATCATTTATTGAGGGGAATTGAGTACAAAGGTAGGGAGGTTATGCTTCAATTAGACAGAGCACTAGTGAGACCACATCTGGAATACTGTGAACAATATTAGTCACCTTATTTAAGGAAGGATATAAACGCGTTGGAAGCAGTTCAGAGAAGGTTTGCTAGACTAATGCATGGAATGGGTATGTTGTATTATGAGGAAAGGTTCGACAGACAAGGCTTGAATTCACTGGAGTTTAGAAGAGTAAGAGGCGACTTGATTGAAACATATAAGATCCTGTAGGGTCTTGACAGGGCGCATGTGGAGAGGATTTTTCCTCTTGTGGGAGAATCTAGAATTAGGGGGTCACTGTTTAAAAATAAGGGGTCGATGAGGCAAATTTTTTCTCTCAAAGGGTTGTGAGTTTTTGGGACTCTCTTCCTAAAAAGTTGGGGGAAGCAGTATCTTTGAATATTTTTAAGGCAGAGGTGGATAGATTCTCTGTAAACAAGGGAGTAATAGGTTTTCGGGGGTAGGCAGGATGCAGATTTGAGGTTACTATCAGATCAGTCATGATCTTATTCAATGGTGGAGCAATCTCAAGGGGCTAAATGGCCTACTCCTGCTCCTTGTTCGTATGTTCATATGTTCGTAAGCTTGAGATTCTGAGGGATCTGGGTGTCTTAGTGCATGAATCGCAAAAGGCTAATATGCAAGTACAACAATTAATTAGGAAAGCTAACAGAATGTTATCATTTATTGCGAGGAGAATTGAATACGAAAGTAGGGAGGTAATATTTCAGTTGTACAGAGCACTAGTGAGACCACATTGTAGTATTGTGCACAGCATTGGTCACATTATTTAAGGAAGGATGTAAGTGCGTTGGAAGCAGTTCACAGAAGGTTTATCTGACTAATACCTGGAATGGGTGAGTTGTCTTAAGAGGAAAGGTTGGACAGGTTAGCCTTGTATCCGCTGGAGTTTAGAAGAGTAAGAGGTGACTTGATTGAAACATAAGATCCTGAGGCTTTCTTGACAGGGTGGATATGGAGAGGATGTTTCCTTTTGTGGAAGAATCTAAAACTAGGGGTCACTGTTTAAAAATAAGGGGTTGCCCATTTAACACAGAGATGAGGTGAAATATTTTCTCTCAGAGGATTTTGAGTCTTTGGAACTCTCTTCCTGAAGCGGCAGTGGAAGCAGAGTCTTTGAATACTATTAATGCAGAGGTGGATAGATTCTTGGTAAGCAAAGGAGTGATAGGTTCTCGGGAGTAGGTGGGATGCAGGTTTGAGGTTGCTATCAGATCAGCCATGTTCTTATTAAATGGAGGAGCAGCCTCAAGGGGCTGAATGGCCTACTCCTGCTCCTTGTTCTTATGTTCGTATGTAAAACCTGTGACCTCCACCACCTAGAAGGACAAGGGCCGCAGATAAATGGGAACACCACCATCTGCAAGTTCGCCTCTAAGCCACACACCTGACTTGGGTATATCCCTGTTCCTTCACTGTCACTGGATCAAAACTCTGGAACTCCCTTCCTAACAGCACTATGGGTGTACCTACACCACAGCTCAAGAATGCAGTTCACAATGACCTTTACAAGGGCAATTAGGGATGGGTAACAAATGCTGGCCTAGCATTCCCATACTGTGAAAGAATGAAAAAAAAGATTCCCCCACAAGGGAAACATTCTCTCAGTGTCTATCCTGAAAGTTTTCTCAAAATCGTAGGATTCAATAAGATCACGTCTCACCCTTCCAAACTCCAATGTGCATAGGCCCAACCTGCTCAAACTTTTCTTATAAGACAATCCTTTCACCTGAAGAATCAACCTAGTGAACCTTCTCTGAACTGCCTCCAATGCAAGTATATCGCTCTTTAAATATGTCAACTGACACTGTACACAGTGCTCTAGGCGTGCTTTCACCAGCACCCAGTACAGATGTAGCAAGACATCCCTATTTCTATTTTAAAATGAGAATGGCTTTGCAAAAAAACACTTAATTAATTTCCATATTTCAGCAGCTGTTATTTATCTGTAAGAAGGGAGGAATTTGCCCGTAACTTTGTTCGTAGTTGTTCCCTGAGAGGGCTACGGTCCTTTTTACAGGGTCTGTCAAGGATACAAAATTTTCTATTCCTTAGACTATTAACATCTTAGACCACTGGTATTATGACAAAAAATAAAGACTGTAAAAATAAAGTACATTTGTCTTGTTTTAGTTTAATAGATAGAAGTTCCTTTAGATCAGTCACAATATCAAAGGGCCTAGGTTAACACCTATATAAACCCATTTAAAATGAAGGGGTTATCATTGGCATTATGATCAGAAAGCTTAAGCTAAGGAGTTTAAAAATTAACTGTAGTCAAAATCTTTATCCCAGCCTAATTCAAGATAAGCCTTTGAGTACAATCTAGTCTACTTATCCAAATGAAAGGCTGAAGCAAAGAGTCAAGTCATTTTCAAACAAATACAAACACAAATTGCGTGATTTGCTTAATATGTGGCTGTTGTTTTGCAATATACCTGCAAAGCTCCACCAACTGCTTATGTGGATTTTTAATGAGTTCGTCAAGCTGTGTTGAGCTGTGTGAAGTGGAATAATATAGCTACTGAAAATATGCATATGTTATTAATAAACCTCCTATGACACTGTTCATTGCAGATCCTTCTGATCTGTGTCTGTTATTTTGTTACTGTAACTTCTCTGCTTGTGTACTACCTTGCCTTTTCTCTGTCAAAAACATTCAATAGGTAATTGACACTACTCTTCCCCCATATCCTTGGAATTTATTTCTCCTGCAAGTAATTATCCAATTCTCTTTTGAAAGCTACTGTTCCCAACGCTTCATCAGGCAGACCAGGTTGCCAACTCTGGCTGGACATATTCCGGGAGATGTTGATGGAAGTGACATCAAGGATGGCATGAGCAGGTTCCAAGGGAGTGCGAGAGATGAAAATACACCAACTGTAGTTAGGCAAAGGGGATGACTTCTCAGTGAGGGTGAATAACAATTGAAGTTTAGAGGATAAAAAAGCTGTACTCACTCTTAAGGGGTTTAATGCAAAGTCCAACATAATGGTTTTAAACAGGAATATTGAAAGTTGCGAAAACTAAGGAGAAAATAAATGGTTTTTTCACTCTGTCTTTCTGTGTTCTTAATGAAAAAGATCTGAGGTGAAGTGATTTGAACACTGCTTGCACCAATCACACTGGGGCTAGCACCCCTGCCCAATCCCTCAATAAAATTCAAACCCCACCAATCCCATTGCAGCCTGCCAAAATCCCAGCAAATCAGAGTCCTCCTGGCTTTTGGTTTAAGGTTTGAATTTGTTTAGGTAGCACAGCACTGGATGTGATGTCGCCACACGGCAATGCCTCATGATGGGAGTGTAGCTTCTTCCACTTATTTGTGGTTGCTACTGTTGACTGGTTGGTCAGAAGTATGAATTATGTGACTGATTTGCTTAAATATTGTTTTAAAACCTCATAGATTGCTTTCATTGACCACGGGGAGATTGATCCGATTCTAGTAGACTCCAGGCCATGCTTGAAGGGTTGGCAACCCTTGGCAGCACATTTCAAATCTTTACCACCTGTTGCATAAGAAGGATTTTCACCTCTGGTCACCTCTTTTCTTTGGTCAACTACCTTTAATTGTATCCTCTGGTTATCGACCCTTCAGCTTTTGAAAACGATTCTCTTTATTTACTGAACTCTTCATGATTTTGAACTTCTGAAAAAATGATTACACTGGCAGAGGTTGATTAACGGGTACGGTAGCCTGGTGGTTATCTATTGGACGCTATTAATTTACATATTTAAGGAGAAATTGCAAAACTGTGGTCAGGGCCTCTGCTATCTCCTCTTTCAAAATCTTAAGGCACCTGCCATCAAAGCCCATATTATTGCAGCCAACACACGAGTGAAATATTGCAGTGCATCAACTCAAAGAAAGAAGCTGTCAACCAATTGTTGGGATGGTTCTTTCTCTTGCACTGGTTCCTGCTGAGCAATAGCAAACTGGAAATCAGTGCCTCACCGAACTACAACAAATTATATATGTCAATGTTTTGCAGTATTTTCAGGTAGGAAAATTGTCAAAAGCACAATCGAGACAATGTTGTTTGAGCACATGCAAGAACAGCTGAACCAGCAGCTGTTACAGTACTGAAGTTGAACCTTGCTGTGTCAATGGTACAGTGACCTTCTGAATCATAACTGTAACCCATGTAACATAACTCCCAGCCCCCAACCATCAAGCCTTCCATCTACAGTGAAACATTTGCTAATGTTAGATTAGCACAGGATGTATGAATCATAGGCACCTTCAGCAAAGCAGCATCAAAGTTCATAATCCTAAATTAAGGTTCACACACCACCTCCACATTAAGGAAATGAAAGCTATTTATGTATGCAATGGTATTTCAATGTGCTGTAATGACTAGGAGCCGGAACTTTAGACTGGTTATGTCAACTTTTAGAAAAAAGGCCAAGCAATTTGTAACCCAAATTGAAAGAAAATCACCTGATAGATGAGAGGTCAGTGATACAATGAAAAAATAAATAATTTGAGAGTGATCCATATGCACAAGAGGGGACAAATCACAAGTTCAGGCTGCCATATCATACATAAATCACATCCTTTTTAAAACTGAATTAATCTCATTTATGCCAAATCAATTTACATGTACAGTAGGGGGATATTGGGGGGAGGGTGGTGGTTCAATAACTACAATTGCCAATACATCCCAAGAATACAGTGCAACACACACTGCAACTTTGTCTTTGTAACTTTGCCTTTGAACTGTGGTCTGTCCTCGGCTGCTGGGAAAGGGCAGCACAAGTGTGAATATGTGCAAGTTTGGCTGTGTGCAAGTATGCCTATGGTCAGTTGCGGGGTGGGAAGAGGATCACAGTCAAATGAAGGGCCTGTATGAGATAGAATCATTGAATAACAGAATATGGATGGAGAGCATTCCGTTCATCGTCCCTGTGTTGGCTCTTGGGTAGAGCTATCCAATTTGGTATGTGAAACACAAAGAAACCCATAGCTTTGTTTCAAAGTTTCCAATTTGAGTTACTGAGAAATTTAGTACCTGCTGTAAAATTTGGCTAAGTATGGAATGCAAACTCTCTCCCCAAAAGGAACACTCACTCAGCAAAAGTCACAGAGATGAGATGCAGCTTAGGTGCAAAGGCAAGACTTAGGAATCCTCACATGTGCACCACAGAAATGCCAGGCAGAAACAGCACACAGCTTACCAGAGTAGGTCAATGGTACAGTTCTTGTTACTTGTTCAGTGAGGGCACCCACACTGATAGGACAGTATGATCTGGAGCTGGGCAGAAAGATTCCCAGTCTCTTTGGATCTCAGACTCAAGTAATCATCTAATGCTTTTCATTCAAGATTTTAAAATTTGTGTAGATATTTTGATTGTTCATGATCACCTAACTCTGATCTCCTGTATATGCCCCAGCAGCAGAAGCAGTCTTTTTCTAAATGCTGCCATCTTGTTAGTTGCATTACTTTAAAAGTCTCCTCAAAACCTTTCTTTTCATTACCATGGTCTCTCCTAACTCTCCAGCTACCTTTGCTAATCTCAGAAATGCCCCTTGAAACATCTTATTAAGATGCTTTATTATGGCACATTATTGTTGTTAATAACAAGGGTTACAAAGGAGCGTTGTTGTTTTTGTTTATTTAAGTGTATTCCTGCCAAGTTGTTATTCACTCAGATTCTTGACCTACTGGTGAAGTTTTAATTAATCCTTCTTTAGACATTCAATCAATCAATGCAATGTGCTCAACTCCTAATATTATTTTATGCTTTAAGGTAAACCTCACTGAAAACTGAGGTCAATCAGTTCAATCCCTGGTGAAGTTAATCAGTAAGTACAAAACAGTTGCAGTTGAAAAAATTGGCGACAACCATTCATTGCAATGACTTGCCAGGGCTTTATTCCAGTAATCCTTTTAATACCAAATTCCTTCTGTGGCTTTCAACATGACTGAGATAGATTATGATTTTGTTAATCCCTCTACATGATGTTAGTCCCCTATGAAACACATTAACTTTCATAAATCCCTTATAGCAGAAAATAATGGCCATCTGAGCATAATTGCTAATTGACTTCCAATCATGATTCAATTATCCTAAGAAGGGGCTTCATTTCAGAAGATTAACTGCAGCCTTGCCTTAGATGTGTAAAGGAAATGCCTTTTTTAAAAATCTGAAAACACGGACATCAAATGTAAATCACTTTTAGATCAGCTTTGAACATTATCCATGTCAATTTATTGCCAATCTGCACCACTGCCAAAATGAAGCCTTTATAATGCACAAATGAAATTCAGCTGTGCATAATGCTTGAATAATTTTACAATGTAATGCTAAATTGTACAATATTAAAGTTTTACACAATCTTAGATTGTGTAAAACTATATCATTGTCGCATGAGTTAAAACCCTGATCTTATTCATAAAAAATAGTGTCTGTTGCCCCATGATTTTCCTCTTTCATCAGCTATTATGCACAAGACGAGTTTGCCTAGTCTTAAAGATGCCTATTCAGAGTGATTTTAATTCATAATGTTATTATGAAATTACAACCTCAAGTACAGATAGAGGTGCTACTCAAGTACACTAAGGAAACTATGAGACAGTTTAGCAATTCACAGTCAGGCTCCAGTCTGAGAATTTCCCTATGAGGAAAAACAAATTACTTTAAACTTTGGCTTTATACTAGCTATAAATGTCTCTAAAATGCAGGGAATCTGATAGAGTGATTTCTCACAATATAAGAGAATGTAGCTACATGTAACAAAACTAAAACAGGACAAACTGCAAGCCAGTTTGTCGCTCACCCCGAGCAATAATGAAATATGCTGATTTTAAAATATATTGGGCTAAAACTCCAGTAAGGCTCATTAATGGGCACTGCTGTCTCAATGTGCATTTACCCTGCACCCGATTGAAGTGATGCAGTGGCATGCAACCTTACTCTGCTTACTCATATGAACATATAAATTAGGAGCAGGAGTAGGCCTTTTGGCCCCTCAAGCCTGCTCCACCATTTGCTAAGATCATGGCGATGTATTTCCATGATTTGGAAGGTTAATGCGATGCTGAGTGGCTGCATGCCTCAGTGGAGATTCCAAGTTTATGCAAGGCTAGCAACAATTAAAGTTAACCTGCACTTCTTAAAGCCAGCTGCACCTTTTAAAGGCGAGGTGCATTCCAGCTGCAGCAGCTGATTCAACTGGCTGAGAAACAGATTCAGCACAGGAAGGAATCTGAGTAACAGTGCAACAGGCCAGAGGGAGGGTTCTTAGTTTCTCAGATTTCTCAGATTCAGTGTAGGTGAGGCCTCAGTGGAAAGGAGGAGGGAGGTGATCTTTCTGCAGGGGGGCCCCAAACAGATACTGCAAAGGCAATGGGTGCACGTAGCCATGGATGTCAATGACAGGACACTGGTCTCAAGGACCTGGATACACTGCTGAAAGAAGCTCAATGACCTCATGAGTGGGAAAGTTCAATGAATGCATCTTCAAAAGCCATCTCCTCGTTACCACCAATCTCACACACTGCTCAATGCATTACACCCATTACTCACCCATCAGCATTCTTCCAGCCTCACACTCATATACCTCCAGTTATTCATCTATGACAGGCATTTCATCCAAACACAATTCAAAATTCAAAATACTCACTGACATTCCCTTTTGCAGGACAAGGCAGCCTATAACTGAAGATAGCAACACCAAACTGACAGGGGACAGGCACTGCTGCATGTCCTGAGCCCCTTGGAGGAGACAGTGCCTGGCATTATTGGCACAGTGTCACAGAAGCCATGGCAACCAGCATTGTTGAAACTATCCAAGGTTACTCTATGTTCTTGCTGTGTACATCTTACCAAATCACAATTCACCCTCATTTCACCCTCTGGTATGATGGTACAAGCTGCAAATGGTACACCATGCACCTCTTGATTTCTACCTACCCACCTCCTCTTCCCTCACCATAACACTCCCATTTCAGATCCCAAAAACTACTTGGCCAGCCAATGCAGCCTGCGGATGATGATCCCAGGGAACGACAGCACACTAAGGAAGTGGCACTGCCACCTAATCTCTCACTTGAAGCCACCAGCTCAAAATATATGTATGCTACCCGCACTTTAGAAATTTGAGGCAGGATTTGCATCC
Organism: Carcharodon carcharias; assembly: GCF_017639515.1. Taxonomy (NCBI): domain Eukaryota; kingdom Metazoa; phylum Chordata; class Chondrichthyes; order Lamniformes; family Lamnidae; genus Carcharodon; species Carcharodon carcharias. The sequence continues at coordinate 41,463,780 of NC_054480.1, read as the reverse complement.
TGGAGGCGAGTAGCAGGAGTCAGGAAACTTCCTAGCTTGGCGCACCTGCCTTGGGAGAAAGTGCCTGCAAGGCAGAATTTTTGTTCAGGAGTGGGTGGGTGCATACTAGAGTCAGGTCCGCTGTCCCTGGAAACAGTTTCAATTGATGTCTGGGCTCTCAATCATGTCTTATTATGCATTCTTGGATGAGATCCCAAGCATCCATTAGCTTGTTGAAACAGCTGCACCCAATTGACAACTTTTTCTTTTAGATCTATTTTCTCAATCACTCAAAGAGGTGCAGTTTCTGCTATTGATACTTTAAAGGTCTGGTTGATTGACACATTTATAGGGCTGGAGTAAAAGCAGTTGTTTTTAAGAAAGTTATGAAGGAATTATTGTTTTTTAAAGATTTTACACAATTGCCATTATTACTATAGGGATCACTGGTTCTGAACAGAGTGTATCCTGGGTGAATGGACATGGAAGTGCCATGAGTTGCTATGGGGGTATGAGGGGCCATTGGGAGTGTATGGAGGGGCATAGGTTGGCAAGGAGAGTATAAAGGTCCTGGAAGGGGGGGCGGGGGGTAGGTGAAGCCATGAATTGACATGGATGGGGCATGGGCAAGATCTTTTGAATTTACCTTTCAAAAGATTCCCTCATCCAGACTATGGTTCATGAAACTTCTGAGAGACTAGGAACCACGAACCCTTGAAAAGCTAGCCCAACTCCATGAAAATTGCGGGCAGCTAGGTAATGACTATCCCCACTATGAGCCGTCCATGTCGGGAGTGCAGGTTGTGGGTGCACTTCCCACAGCAGCTTGCATGCTTATCCCCTGCTTACAAAAATTGGGGGCACCATGAATCCCAGAATCGTATCCCATCATCCATTTTTAAAGGTCCTCAGAATATTCCTGACTCCGTGAAAACCCAGCCCTTCGAATTTGCATATGCTGAGACACCGGACATAAGTGGTTGACAGCCAGGACAAGAGGAAAGGATAGGGTGTGAGCCAGCTCCCTGGATGGCGAGGTTACAGACAAGTTTTGCTGCAGAGGACTCAGATAGGGCAGTGTAAAGGAAATGGCTGAAAAGTATGCACATGGATTTGCCTGGTGCATTGCCAGGCCTGCCAGAAATTCTCCTGTCATTGTCAAGGAGCATTGAGGAATCTAGCTCCAACTTGGCACAGGGCTTTTTGCAGAGCTTGGAGCCCATCCCTTCCAGATGAACGTGGTGGCCAACTCCATGAGGACACTTGTGGACCCAACAATGATGCAAAGCCTGATTGTAGATGCCTCCGCTTCCATTGCAGCACAAGTAGAAGCCATGAAGCATCAGGCTGAGGCCATGAACCCAAAACCGATGTTTCACTCATATATCCAAATATTAACTGAACCCAATCCTATACCCTTTGTAACCATTTTGTTCCAGCTAATTTGGACACCAACACTGATCGCAAATTTAGATCCACCAACCCAAAGCTTATCAGGCTATTTGGGACACCAATTGATCAGACCTGAAATGGTAATGCTATTTCTCTCTCCACTGATGCTGCCTGACCTGTTGAGTATTTCCAGCACTTTCTGTTTTTATTTCAGATTTCCAGGATCCATGGTATTTTGTTTTTGTGTTGTGATACATATATCTGGAGAGGATATTATTTTTGAATGTCTTTTCTGAAAATTATTAAAGACTTGCCATATACTAAATGTTATTCATCAAACCAGTTTGACTAGGCCAAAATATACTCTGACTTTCTGCACACAAACATACCTGAGCCTACGCATTAAACCAAAAGGTTACCATACCATGTTTTCACTGGCTCAGTTCAGAAATAGGCTTGCCAACATCTAATGAATGTTAAACTATATTGTGTTTGTTCAACAATCTGCACTGTATCCTCTCAAAATATGTTGGGGGAGGAATTCTTAATTTGTTTTTCTTTTGGGCCTTAATAAGCATCATTAGATCTCACATTTTACAGTTTTGAGGGCATCCACAATAACTACAAACATGATTCGGAACACACCGATCCTCTTTGTCTAGAAGTCTCAGATCATCAGATACCCAGAATGAGAAGAAATATAACATAGCTGAATTTAACAAACTGAAGGTATCATTTAGAAACAACTATCATTAGATATCATGTGCCAGGAAGAGATTAATGCCTATTATAATATTGGAAATTATTTTTTAAAATAGAGCTTAGTGGTGTCTGTCTATGTGTGTATATGTGTGTGTGTGTTAATGGATTAAAGACAGCAAATCTGGGTGCTTTGATGTATAGAAAGAAGTAGGTTTGAAATGGTAATTAGATAAACATGGGGAAGTTTAGAAATCCAGGTGCTAAGGGTGTACATTTGCATTTATTGAATAAAGCAATCAAGAGTAGGAGTAAAATCTTGCACCTAGGTGGGAGAGGCCAAGCAATGTGTTTATATTTCTAATAAAATTAGTGGGATGAAAATATTATTGTTCAGTGGTGTAACAATACAAGCCTGGTGATACAATGGAAAATTTACATTCAAAGGAAAAGTTAGGTATAAACAGAGAGGAGTTTGTGTGTGTAAGGCAGAGGCATTCAAGATCTAACCAGCCTGTACGCCTACAACTGTGTCTGCATGGAACCTCATCTTGAATTTATAATGTCAAATGTGCTTTGCCTGGGGTCTTTTTAAACCTATGAGTTTTACTGTTGCCTTAACAGGGATGTAACTGAGAGTCAGATTAATTAGGGGATCTTTATAGTTATTATAGTAGTAATTTTGTAGATATATGTATGTGCTTATATTTTTCCTTGTATTAATAATTGTTTAATTTAGTTTTATAAAAAAAAACCCCAATACTTATTACTACTGAATTCAAAGCTTATATCTTGAAACATACATATTGCAAAAATTGGTTATGACAGTTGTTTCAAGTTTCCCTCTGGGATTTGAACTACTTAGCCTTTACCATCGGCTGTGTCATAATACATGCATAATTAAAGGAGAATGCAAAACAATGTTGAAGTGATGTCTTTCATTCAATCAATAATTCTGCAAAAACTAAAATGCAAGGAAAGTTTGCATTCTTTGTTTTGAACAGCTAGTAAACAATTGCTGGTTAGTAGAGTGTTAAAGTTTGCAGTTGCTAAGAATGTATTTTATTAACAATGGTGAAAAGAAACAATAACAATGCAGCTGTCTTACCGATCCTTCAACATGTCCCCAGCAATGTGCAAGTGTTTTAACCAGTGAAAATGAAAGAGTTTTGTTTATGTATTCAATTGTTGTGAAAATTGAGAATATTACAATTTACCCAGGAAGCCTTCGAAAGGGTATCAGCTCCTTTGTGATGCTCAATGCATTCTAATCCTACAAACTTACTCTCTGAATAATGCATTACTTAAATACAATTTTAGGATGCAAGATTTTTCTTTAAAGGACAACATCAAACTAAGCATCAAATGTTGTACCTTTGCCACTGATTTCATCCTCATTCCCTGGTCATTGTCTCAGGCTGAAGCATCATATTTTGCCCCCATATGCACTGCTCCTACCACAACTCATGAACTCTCTGCAATGTTATTGTCACCTTTGGACTCAACTGTTTGAATTATCTCCTCTCTGGCCTTCCATAAAGTGCAGCTCATCCAAAAATGTACTGCCCACTATCCTATCCTGCATGAAGTCTTGTTCACCAACCGCCAATGTCCTCTTTAACCTGCATTGACTCCCAATGAATTACTTTGAATTGCAAATCCAGATGCCATATTTGTATAGCAGGATTCCAGAAAATCAGTAAGGTAAATAACCACGTAATTTGTATGTTGATAAGAGCATTGTTTGTATCGGTGGGATTTTATGAATAAAATCCTCCCACTTCCAAGTGCTGACCCTTGTCTTTGGAGTTAACAGCTCCAGCAAGGAGCAGGATCATACAATTTTTGACCATAATAAGACCATAAGATGTAGCAGCAGATGTAGGCCATTCAGCCCATCGAGTCTGCTCCGCCATTCAATTAAATCATGGTTGATCTTATAATCCTCAACTCCACTTTCCCGCCTTTTCCCCATAACCTTTGATTCCCTTACTGATTAAAAATCTGTCTATTAAGCCTTGAATATGCTTAATGACCCAAACCTCTGCAGCCCTCTGTGGTAAAGAATTCCACAGATTCACAACCCTCTGAGGGAAGAAATTCCTCCTCATCTCTGTCTTAAATGGGCGACCCCTCACTCTGAGATTATGCCCTCTGGTCATAGACTGTCCCACAAGGGGAAACAACCTCTCAGCAACCACCCTGTCAAGCCCCCTAATAATCTTATATGTTTCAATAAGATCGCCTCTCATTCTTCTAAACTCCAATGAGCACAGGCCCAACCTACACAACCTCTCCTCATAAGAAAATCGCTCGATACTCGGGATCAACCAAGAGAAACTTATGTGGACTGCCTCCAATGCTAGCACATCTTTCTTTAGATAAGGGGATCAAAACTGTTCACGGTATTCTAGGTGTGGTCTAATGCCCAAGCTAAAAGCTGTGGTTGCAGGAGAATAAACTGCAAAGATCAGCATAAAAAATGATTACATCAGGAACATCTCATTGTGTGTGTGGACTTGACTGATATAAAACCATCAGGCAGATCCTGTAGATAAAAGGCCCCTTTCATTCTGCAGAAACTATTCTTATTCCATTTTCCCCATTCTTCAGGTATGAAACAATTAACCAGCGCCAATATTCCATCACATTTTTCTATAAATAGAAACTATTATGTTCACGCTATGGGCCAATATACAGTTTGAAGAACACTATAGTTACCATTATTGAGACATAGGAGTAAGGTTTCATGAGAAATTTTACTCTTCTATTGACTGTTACAGCCAAATTCACCACACATTTATTCCACTACAATCTGGAATTGATAACCAAGCCAGTTATAACTGAATACTATGGAAAACTACAATAACATAATATTGTGCTCGTGACACCAGTTTCCCCCAGACATAGGTCTCACATAGCCAGCCAGAAACCAAATGTAAAACTTTTGGCAGTTGCTCAGAATGATGGACTGCAACACTTGGTAAAAATCAATCTCTCCAGCAGTCAGTCTTAACAGGTCTCAACAATTCTACAGTTGGATGGCAGCCAATTATACTAAATTTGTGCTTGGAGAAACTGCATTGCACTCATAAAGACCTCACGCAATTTAAAAAAAAAACCACCTGGGGCAGAATTGTCCCAGATTTGCACTAAGTACGGTAGCGGGTGTGAAAAATGTCACTTTACTTGCCGGCCGCAAAAGCGGGTTTTAATGAAGTGTTGCTCAATTCCCAACACTGATAAATGAATAATGCATTCATAGGAAACATACCAGATCACAGGTGGGGTGGTCTCTGATTCGCCCGCCCTGCCACCATCTCAGTCCTTCAATAATCCGAGCGCCATGTTTAAAGGGCACCCCTGCACAGAGCTAGCATTCTCTAAGGGATCGGAAGTTACTGGAAAGTCATAGCTGCCAAAAGGAGGAAACCTGCTACCCCCAAATTTAGCGACACCTCCCTTGGATGCCTACTGGATGCAGTGTAGGCCCGACATGAAGTCCTCTACCCCCACTCTGGGCAAAGACCAGCAAGCAAAGTCAACAATCCAGCATGGGAGGTGGTGGCAATGGTGGTCAGTGCCAACACCCTGTATTAGAGGACAGAGAACCTCTTCTCATCATTCACAATTCGCACACTCACAAACCCATCACACACCCACAGGGCCCTCACTCATTGCCAATTCAAGGGACATCATCATTCACTCTCTCACACACACCTTCATCCGCCCTGCAGATCTTGTCCTCATCCCATCCATGGCACCACTCACCACCCTCATATGCCAAGAAGAGTAATACGGACTTGAAATTCAACTCTGTTTCTCTCTCCACAGATACTGTCAGACCTGCTGAGTTTTTCCAGCATTTTCTGTTATTGTTTCAGATTTCCAGCATCCGCACTATAGTTATCATCATTGAGAAATAGGAGTAAGGTTTCATGAGAAATTTTACTCTTCTAATGACTGTTCCAGCCAAATTCACCACACATTTGTTCCACTACAATCTGGGATTGATGACCAAGCCATTTATAACTGAAGACTATGGAAAACTACAATAACATAATATTGTGCTAGTGACACCAGTTTCCCCCACACATAGGTCTTACATAGCCAGCCAGAAATCTGCAATATTTTGCTTTAATCCTTCTCAACTGGCCTGGCAGGCATCCTGCTTACACTCTCTCTGTCTGTATTCATGCAGGACAAGCTAGCACATAACAAAAGGGAGAGGTCGCAAACTGGTGGAGGAATGCCCAACATCAAGGCCCTAATGGACTTTGGAAATAGAGTCATCCAGCTGGCCAGCAACGATCTGGACTGTTCCTGTGCTGATGATGAGGTTGGTGGTGCTCACCCAAGTGAGGGTCCAGCAGTGATGTTGATGTTGATCAATCAGACAACCATGTTGTGAGTGAGACGCCCTGTTCAGCAGTCCCTGCCATGCACTAATTATCTCTCTTTGCTTTCGCAGGCACATCTGGCACAGCAGTCGAGGGGGTCCACGAGCCAGGTCCACAACTTAAGCTCCGAAGACACTTTGGAAGAAGAATCTGATGACAGCCTAATTGAAGACCGGTCACAGCGCTCATCCACACCCTGCACCAATGCAGAGACACACACCTGGGTGGGTTCTAGTTCCAGAGTAGCCTCAGGGTCACAATCTGGTGAGCACTTCACACTGTCTGATCCACAGCAGGCGGCGGCAGGGACTTTCCAGATTTCTGACACTCAGAGTACTGCTGGAGGCCAGAAATCTGCTGGGTCAGAGTCAGGTGAGAAGCCTCTGGACTCAGTCATACCTCAGTTTCTGAAGCTGCAAAGACAAGCTCAGGAACATCGTGAAGGCACTCCTCAGTTTGTATGGCATGATGGAGGAGTCCGTCCACCTTCAGTCTGAGGTGATAGCGCTGGCATGCCAACGCACCGAGGTCAACACTGGTAGGATGGCAGCCACATTGGAGACCTTGGTCCAGGATGTCGGTCTTGCACGCTGTGCGGGTTGAACTCCATCTCTGATGCCATAGTTGGCTTCCAACAGTGTCAACGCGAGAGGGGTATGGGGCAGCTCGAGCTCACTCCAGCTTCCCCTTCTCCTCAAGGAGACAGCCAGGGGCCATCAAGCCATAGGGAGGATGACCAACAGCTCGACACCCCGGGGTTAGGGGCCACCTAAATCCACTCTTCCTGTGACCCTTGCAGCTCCAGCTCAACAAGCCGAGGAGCGTGCAGCTGCCTCGTAGCAGGACGCCCAAAGTAGGCTGGGGCCTTCCAGATCTCGACCCTCCAGAGGGCACCCACCAAGGTCATCAGAGACAGGGCATAGCAGTCAGCAGGTTGCCTCTACCTCCACTGTGAATGTTGGGGGTGCACAAAGACATAGCTGCAGGTTTAGGAAAGTTAAGAAGATGCAGTTGCATAGCCTGGGCACAGGTGTTAATCACTTTAATATAATGTTCACTATTAGAAACATAGAAACTAGGAGCAGGAGTAGGCCATCTGGCCCTTCGAACCTGCTCTGCCATTCAATATGATCATGGCTGATATTCTATCTCAAGGCCATATTCCCGCTTTCTCTCCATACTCCTTGATTCCCCTAACATCCAAAAAATGATCAATTTCTTTCTTGAGTATACTCAGTGACTCGGCCTCCACAGACTTCTGTGGTGGAGAATTCCACAGGTTGACCATCCTCTGAGTGAAGAAATTTTACCTCATCTCAGTCCTAAATGGCCTGGCCTGCATCCTGAGACGGTGGCCACTGGTTCTAGACTTCCCAACCAGGGGAAACATCCTCCCTGCATCCAGTCTGTCTAGCCTTGTTAGAATTTTATATGTTTCAATCAGATCCCCTCTCATTCTTCTAAACTCAAGTGAATACAGGCCGAGTTGAACCAGTCTCTCCTCACACAACAGCCCTACCATCCCCAGTGTCAGCTTAGTGAACCTCCGCTGTACTCCCTCTATGGCAAATATATCCTTCCTTAGGTAGGGAGACCAAAACTGCACGCAATACTCCAGGTGTGGTCTCACCAAAGTCTTGTGTAACTGCAGTAAGATACCCCTACTTCTGAACTCAAATCCTCTTGCAATGAAGGCCAACATACCATTTGCCTTCCTAATTGCTTGCTGTACCTGCTTATTTACTTTCATTGACTGGTGTACAAAGACACCCAGATCCCTTTGTACATCCATATTTCCCAATATATCACCATTTAAGTAATACTCTACCTTGCTGTTTTTCACACCGAAACATATAACTTCACATTTATCCACATTATAATGCATCTACCATGTGATTGCCCACACGTCTAAATCGCCCTGAAGCATCCTTGCATCCTCCTCACAACCCCGCCCAGTTTTGTGTCATCAGCAACCTTGGAAATATTGCATTTGGTCACCTCCTCCAAGTCATTTATATACATCGTGAATAGCTGGGGCTCAAGCACTGATCCCTGCAGTGCACCACTAGCCACCACCTGCCATCCATAAAAAGACACATTTATTCCCACTCTCTGTTTCCAGTCTGTCAATCAATTCTCATTCTATGCCAGTATATTACCCTCAATCCCATGTGCTTTAATTTTGCCCACCAGCCTCTTATGTGGGACCTTATCAAATGCCTTCTTGAAATCCAATATACCACATTCACAGATTCTCCCTTATCCATTCTATGAGTTACATCCTCAAAAAACTCCAGTAGATTAGTTAAACATGATTTCCCTTTGATAAACCCATGCTGATTTTGTTTAATCCCATTAATGCTTCCCAAGTGTTCTGTTACCACGTCTTTTATAATAGACTCTAGCATTTTCGCACTACTGATGTTAGGCTAACTGGTCTGTAATTATCTACATTTTCTCTCCCTCCTTTTTTAAATAATGTGGTTACATTTGCCACCCTCCAATCTGTAGGAACTACTCCAGAGTCTGCAGGATTTTGGAAGATGACCACTATTGCTTCCAACATTTCCAGGGCCACTTCCTTTTGTACTCTGGGATGCGGATTATCGGGCCCTGGGGATTTTTCAGCCTTTAACTCCCTTAATTTCTCTAGCACCATTGTTTTTTACTAATACTGAGTTTCATCAATTCCTCCCTCTCACTAGACCCATGGTTCCCTAAAATTTCTGGGAAATTATGTGTGTCCTCTTTTTTGAAGACAGAACCAAAAAATGTGTTCAATTCTTCTGCCATTTCTTTGTTCCCCATTATAATTTCCCCTGTTTCTGACTGTAAGGGACCTATTTTTGTCTTTGCTTATCTTTTTCTCTTCACTTATTTATAGAAGCTTTTACGGTCAGTTTGTATGTTCCCTGCAAGTTTACTCTCATACTCCATTTTCCACTTCATGATCAATCTTTTTGTCCGCTTTTGCTGAATTCTAAACTGCTCTCAATCCTCAGGCTTGCTGCTTTTTCTGGCAATTTTATATGTCTCCTCTTTGGATCTAATACTATCACTAATTTCTTTTGTAATCCATGGTTGAGCCACCTTTCCAGTTTTATTTTTGCGCCAGACAGGGGTGAATAATTGTTGTAATTCATGCATATATTCCTTAAATATTAGCCATTGCCTATCCACTGTCAACCCTTTTAGTAAGGTTCCCTGATCCATCATTGCCAACTTGCACCTCATACCCTTGTAGTTCCCATTTTAGATTCAGGACCCTAGTTTCAGATTCAACTTCTTCATTCTCCATTTTAATGAACAATTCTATCATTTTATGGTCGCCCTTCCCCAAGGGACCCCACACAACAAGATTATTAATTAATCCTTTCTCATTGCACAATACCCAGTCTAGGATAGCCTGCTCTCTAGTTAGTTCCTCAACATATTGGTCTAAAAAACCACCACATACACACTCCAGGAAATCCTCCTCCACAGTATTATTGCTAGTTTGGTTTGTCCAATCTATACGTAGATTAAAGTCACCCATGATTACAGTTGTACCCTTATTGCATGCATCTCTAATTTCCTGTTTAATGCCTTCCTTTACATGTTCATTACTGTTTGAGGGCCTATAGACAACCCCCACCAATGTTTTCTGCCCCTTGGTGTTTCTTACGTCTCCCCAAACAGATTCCATATCATGGTTTTCAGAGCCAATATCCTTCTTCACTATTGCATTGATTTCCTCCTTTACTAACAGTGCTACCCCACCTCCTTTACCTATTTTTCTGTCCTTCCTAAATATCGAATACCCCTCGATGATCAGTTCCCATCCTTCGTCACCCTGCAGCCATGTCTCTGTTATTGCAACTATATCATAACTGTTTATTTCTATTTGCGCTGTTAATTCATCTACCTTATTGCGAATGCTCCACACATTTAGATATAATGCCTATAGGCTTGTCTTTTTAACCTTGTTAGTCATTTTAGCTTTATTTTGCACTGTGACCCCATTTGTTTTTCGCCCTTGTTTTTTCTGCCTTCCACTTTTGCTTCTTATTTTCTGCCTTTCGTTTCTATTCTCATTTCCCCCTCTTCTGTCTCTCTGCTCAGGTTCCCATCCCCTGCCATTCTAGTTTAAACATCACTGAATATGCTGTCCATGATAATCTCAGCATCGTGGATGTTCCACAGTGAATCCACCTACAGCTCCAGCTCTGAAAAGCGGTTAGCCAATAGCTGCAGCTAAACACACGTCCTGTACACATGGTCACCAGGGACACTGGAAGTGTCCATGACTTCCCACATAGCGTAAGAGGTGCATATCACGGGTACGAGCTCTGCTGCCATGACTTCCCTTTAGATTAGGTTTGTTAGTTCCTCCCTTTAAAGAATACTAACTACAATAAAGGTCTTAATCCACTCCAGACACTCCCACTACAGTCCAAAACCCTCAGCTTATTTTCTTTAAGCTAATGAGCTGCAGCAGTTTAATTAGTAGAAAAAATAGAAGTAGAAGTACTCACCTGACCCTACTCACCAATCAGCTGCCTCCCCTATGTTGTGACACTTTTTCAATCGTGATGTCACTTCAAATTCCACCGCCTGAAGGTCCTGAGCGTATGCCTCTTCTCTCCAGTCTCGGCCTCTGTTTCCCATGCCCTTTTATACTGCTCTATTGTAAATAAGCTTCCAAGAATGTCTCCTTGCCTATGGCTCCTTGTTCTAATGAGCAGTGTTCATGTCACTCAGTTGTGAAACCTTGATTCCTGTACGAGATAAAGGCAGGTGTCTCAGTCCAGGGTCTCTTCCCTTTGCAAGGTGTAATCTTCAGATCAACGTGATGGCCTGGCTTCACATTCCCTGGATACATTACTGATGCATTCATCTTGATGGTGCTCGTCATTTCTGCCAGAACGTTGGCAGGTGTCACAGAGTTCAATCATTCTCTCTGCGTGCTCTCAGCACCTTTAAGGTGGGGCTGGCCCCCTGTCTCTTCAGCATCTGTGACCAGTGACACTGTGCTCCTGAAGGGGACATGGGACAGGTGCTGAAGGCTGACAGAGGATCAGGTGCATTTAAAGTTTCACGGCTGCATTTCCATGGTATGACCCTGATCACGGAGTGCAAGCAAGCTGCCCTCAGCCAGACAAGAGTCAGACATTCACAGAGGCAATGTGAAGATCTATGGAGTGTCCTCACTGCATGTCGTTATCATCCTCTTGGAATCTAGTGACTATTAGGGCCTCCACTGCATCTCCATGACATGAGCCTGAGCACCATCATCCCCTTTGACATCTTCCTCATTGGATGCAATGTGCAGCTCTTCCATCTTACCTTCAGCCAGGTCCTCCCACCGTTGCAGTGCCAGGTTGTGGAGCGCACAGCAAGTGACGATGATGCGCAACATTCTCTGGGGACTGTATTGCAGTGCTCCAATGGACTTGTTGAGGCACTAGAACCTCTTTTTCAAAATGTCTATCATTTGGTCCATCAAATTCCAGGTCACAGCATGAGCCTCACTATATAATCGCTCTGCTGCAGTCTGGGGCCACTGCAAGGGTGTCATCAGCCACATCCTCTGTGGGTAGCCCTTGTCCCCAAGGCGCGAACACTGCTCCTCTGGACCCTGGAAGATGTCAGGGATCTGAGACCTGCTAAGGATGTATGAGTCATGGACATTCTTGGGAATAATGCACAGACATGTAGGATGCATTTGTGATGGTCACACACCAGCTGAACATTCAGCAAGTGGAAGCACTTGCAGTTGACGTAGTTGACTGCTTGTTGCCATGGAGATCGAAGCGGCACATGAGAGTAGTCAATGGCAACCTGCACCTGTGGAAAACCAGAGTTCTGCGCACAACCCAACACTCTTGCTTTCTGGCTTTCCTGATCATGGACGGAATGCACAAAGTTCTGTGCCTTCACGAAGATGGCATCCGTGATCTCCTGGATACACTTGAAGGCTTGTGAGATCCCACACAGGTCATTGCGGAGCCTTGGAATGAGCCACTGGTGTAATAATTGAGCATGCAGTCACTTTCACAGCCACGGGCAGTGGATGCCCTCCATATCTCCTTGGTGCCAAATCCAGCAGCAAGTGACATATGTGACTGACCAGTTCCCTAGACATGTACAGTCTTTGACGACACTGGTTCTAAGTCATCTACAGGAATGACAAGTGCCGCCTAAAGACCTTGGGTCTAGTAAGGTGCCTAGGATCGATGGCTCACTGTGGATCTTCAGTTGCATGCACTGCCGCCCCTTCATCTTGAGGAAGGTGCTCCTCCCTTTGCTGAGCCAGGTACCTCTACTGCACTCTTCTTCTTCTTCTCTGCTCTCTCTAATCCATGAGGCATACTGTTAAATCACCAGGCTCCATGATCCTGATGTTCTCATCCTGCAGGATCAACGAAGTTAGCATATGTGTCCTAAGAACCTCTCTTGGTTAAAGTCTGAAGGCCCCTTCAGGCATGCAGGAGAGTGCTGGCCACCACTTAGATGGCCAGGGTGTAGGGCGTTCATTGGCTGTCCAAAACCCCCAACAACCTCTGCCCACTCCACTTGACCAATTGGCAGCAGCATCGGCCACTGGACTGCATGCTGTGCTCTCAGCTCAGGCGCAGGCATTCTCCTAACCCGCACTGCAAAGCTGCGCTGTTAGCTTGAACCATGATGGATACTGGTCCAAATCTTAATAAAGACTTTGCAATGGACTGTGAGCACTTTCACCAGTGACTGTGCATGGCCACAAGGGGATTGTACAACTTGCTCAGTTGTCCAATTGTTCTGCTGCCGCCTAATATGCACATTCATTTTCAGTCTGCGCCTGAAGGGTGAAAAGTTCTGAAACATTTGGTGGCACTTTCATGCTTTTGCATTGCTTGAGTGGGTAGAAAAGCTTCAGAGGCCTGTCTCCAATCATGTCAATGGAGCTGCAGCTGAACGGTCTCAGCTGTGGAAGAATGCTCACTTTTAACCAGTTTTTCCAAGTGAGTGGCGCTTCCCTCACTCCTTTCCCCCCACTCCCAGGCATGTGCTTGTGTACTTCCTTCAGTCTGTACTGCCTTACCCCCCCGCCCCAAACCTGACCCACACTGGAGCCCTTGCCCCAGCGCTACACTGAAAGCCAGCTGGGAAAAATCCACTTGCCTGTGCCACACCCACCCCCCACCCGGGATGTGCAGCGCCTCTTCCATGATTTCCTATGGGCGACGCTCACAGGTGCTGCGCAAGGTTGTGTGCACTCACCTCCAAGTTCCCCTCAAAGTTCAGGTTGCCTGGTGCACACCTTTTAAAGGCAGTCGCGATGCACACCGTTCTGAAGTCACGCTGACATGGGCGGTAAATTTGTCCACCACAGAGTTCCGTCATTCTCTCTGTGTGATTCCGGTGAACAGGGCTTATAATGAGATGTTAAAGTATTGAAATTACGTTTCTGATGTGCGGGGGTGGGAAACATGGCCTGTCATTGACGGGTGGTGCGGACGATCGCAAACAGGCTTCATGATGGCGTGAAACCTACTTTTATCCTTCTTGCCATATTGTTGTTCCCCCCATCGCCCGCCATGACACCCGATGCCAACAGGACCGAACGATTCTACCTCTAGAATGAAATTGAAGAACACAATGAGGTTTTGTCCATCATTACATTGTAGCATGCTGATACCCCAATGTGTGTAGATCAGGATAGAATTGGTCAACACTATGTACCCACAGAAGAGGTGGTCTGACAGCTCCTTGGTGCTTTAAGGTACTGATTTACCAAATGGCAAGTTATTCATTTGAGTCAAAAGTTAAGAGGTAGTGGGGTGGGGAGTCAAAGCAAGGGCAACTGCTTCACCTAAGTAAGAGAAAACGATTTCCATATTCCCATTCACAGGAATCCACTTCACATTCTCAGATATAGCAAGTGTGCAGCATGGGAAATCAAATGGGGAACAAATATGATCAGCCCTCTGACTTGATTAATAATTCACACTAGACAATTACAAGCTACTTAACCCCCTCATCCCTTTTGAGGATCGCCATTTGCAGAATCAGTAGTTACAAAAGCATTGAAAAAATGGGGGAAGTTGAAGCTGAAGCTCTTCACCAAGTGAGGTTAGTAACAATATTCGTATCATGGAATCTTGAAAGATCTTTTAATGAATATCAAGCTTGAAAATTATTTCTTGAAGCAACATTTTAATATTTTGTCCTCTCTGCTTGCATAGGAATGGAAGAACAAATTCATTCCACAGCTGGTAGCTGTTGAACAAGCCAGGATTTTGCAGAACCCTGGGTTATTAACATAACCTCTCCCAAGGGTTAGCATAGATACACTGGCTTGAGGAGAAAGACAGGGTGACCCACAGTGCACATGCAAAGCAGTCAAGGTGACAAGAGAAGGCATCTGCTGGCTGGAAGCTCAGCATGGTTATTTGCTTTGATGCAGCATCTAGGGATTCAGACTTTGTTACAAGTGTAGATTGTTGCCTGATTGGAATCATCTATATGATTGACTTGTCTTGGTGTAATGTGCATTGTAGGTTAATGGGAGGACTATCAAGGAGTGCACTATTTAGATTGTGCAGTGTTGGTTGAAAAGATATCTGTATGGTGATTCCTGTGGTAACTGTAGTAGATCCCTCAGTAGGACAAACCATGAGCACAATAAAAGCCAGCTATTGTGAATGATCATGCTCAGAGACAGCATGGAGAAACTGTTCAGAATAGAATTTGCACACTGTATAATTTATTATGGATAGGAAAGGACAGATAAACTAAAACCTCCAATTCCATTACTTTACAGTCCGCACTTAGTGTGGCTGTTTTGAAAAAGTAGATGTATGTGTTTCTAAGTTCCCTTTTCAGCATGGTGAATTTAAAGAAACAACACAAGACTTTCATGGGTTTAAAAATAAAGAAGAGGGGCCTGAATTTCACACTTGCCGTGCACGCAAAGTCGGCAGGCCGGAGTTGGATATTGAATCCACTCCCGAGCGAGATTGCCTTCTCAATGTGATTTCACGCTGGGTGGCCAATTAAAGCCTGTCCAGCATTAAACATGTCTTCCAGTTGGCCTGACAGTTTGGATGGGGGTAGGAATGAGTTGGGCGCTGGGTCCAATGGTATCCCCAAGACTTTGGCAACTTCAGTTAAACTTCCAATGGAAAAACAGATAGGTCCTACAACATGGAAATGAATTTGGTGTTAATACTGCGGCTTTTTGGCTATGAACTGATCCTGACTAAAATCGTCACTGACTCAATGTATTTGTATATAGTAGCTCTGAGGTATGCCTTGAAAATCTACAGGTCATGCCCAGCATCTGCCACTGATCCAACTAAACATTGTGGCAGCAGTGAGGAAGCTGTGGGTGGGTGGGGGGTGGGGGGGGTGGGGGGGGTGGGAGGCGGTTGTGGGGGGGGGGGTGGGGTGGGTGGCGTGGTAGAGTTGGGGAAGGGGTTCCCTTCATCTACTTACATCAGTGGAGAAAGAAATAAATAATAATACCTTCGACAGCACCTTTCATGACTTCAGGGTGTCCCAGACTGCCTCACCGCTTTTTGAAGTCTGGTCACTGCTATAATGTGGAGAACGTCCGACCAGCCAATTTGCACACAGCAAGCTCCCATTAACAGAAATGTTGGATCTTTTACATCGATCTGAGAGAGTAGATGTGGTCTCAGGTTAACATCTCACCTGAACTGACACCACAGACAATGCAGAAGTCTTTCAGGACTGTGCTGGGACTGTAAGCCCACATGCTCAACTCTCTGGAATGGGACTTGAACCCATAACCTACTGAACTCCGGAGAGCAGAATGTTCCAACGTGGTAGACACCCAAGCCATCAAGGGTGCATCTGGTCTACCTGCTACTGCAGCAGCTCTGGATTGCCTGGCTGAGGTGGCACAACTAGGGCTAGTGGCCGTGGTGGCGGGGGTGGGGAAGGTGAAGTGAGGGACAGGGTTCTGGGGGCTGCAAATGGAGCATGGTTCTTCCCTTTTGTCGGGGAATCCTTTTTTAAAAATTGTTTTTAATTATGCAGAGATCTGGTCATATTCCACATCTACTGCTGCATCAGTTGGGACACCTACGATGACAAACCTGCAGTATCTGTATGCTGGGTCATAATAAAGGCCTGGGTCATTGGGAGTCTGACGTTCAGAGAGCCCCTACCCTCACCTCAATGGCCCCACACCCCCTCCCCATATAATTACATTGGCAATATGCCAAATGGCCATGGATTTTAATATTTTTTTGTAAATGACAATGGTTTGTATAGGCTGATCTATTTTGTTAGAGCTTTGGCACATATAGGTGAACCAGCTTAGAAAGCTAGGCAATCAAAAGGAAATCTAGCAAAACTCAGAAATATGACAGCAGCTAAATCACAAATAAAATTAAAGTGTTTATGCTCTGGGGGCCTTTTATCCCGTCCTTGGATGACAAATTGATAAAGACATAATGCCGCCTGCCCTTTTGCTCACGTGCCAAGCGCAAAATCATGCACGCAACCTAAAATCTGTGATAATAGGCTTTTTAATGGCCTTAATTGGCCCTTTAATTGCGGACAGGCACGGCTCCAACTCCCGTGCACGCCTGCCGACCACAAGATTGCACGCATGCACAGTGATGACAGGACACATGTCCGATGTCATCTCATGCAATTTTACGTGCGTTTGGGTTGGGCGTGCACCCAGTGGAGGGTCATAAAATTCTGGCCAGTATTTATTCACACACACATACCTTGAAAAAGTCTAAATGCTACATCATTCACACCATCCACTCAAGAAAGATATAATTAAAGAAGATAATGCATTCTTTTAAGTGTTAAACCAAAACAATAGTTGACAGTCCACATGTTTGGCTTATTGTAGATCAGTAATATGGACCCAGTGAAGAGGAGTCTTTTTACATTCTTGAATTGTAGTTCTGATGGGTCCAAAATAGCTGAAGTCAGATGTCTATTTTGTTGTAGAATTTCTACAAAGAGATGAATGTTCAACAGGTCATGAAGTTAGGCACTTGTAACTTCCAAATCAAGAGGTCAAATTTCTTTACAGATGGACTTGGAGTTTTGGAATCAGGCTGGGAGGCACTTTTAAGATGTATGGCCTCCAAGTCCTTAAAGGTGGTTGACTCTTAAATGAAATGGCCTAGCAAGCCACTCAGTTGCATCAAACTGCTACAAGGCGTCAAAAAAGGAATGGAACTGGATGGACCACCCGACATCAACCTAGGCACTGGAAACGACAACGACAAACTCTGCTTACTAACATCTGGGGCCAAAATTAGGACAACTGTCTCACAGACTAGTCAATCAAAGGCTGTCATAGTCATCTTCACAGAATCATACCTTAGAGGTAATGCCTTGGACACCACCGTCACCATCCCTAGGTATGCCCTGTCCCATCGACAGGGCAGACCAAGCAGTGGTGGCGGCACAGTAGTATACAGTCGGGAGGGAATTGCCCTGGGAGTCCTCAACATCGAATCTGGACCCCATGAAGTCTCATGGCATCAGGTCAAACATGGGCAAGGAAAGCTCCTGTTGATAACCACCTACCGCCCTCCCTCAGCTGATGAATCAGTGCTCCTCCATGTTAAACATCACTTGGAGGAAGCACTGAGGGTGGCAAGGACTAGAATGTACTCTGGGTGGGGGACTTCAATGTCCATTGCCAAGAGTGGCTCAGTAGCAACGCTAATGATTGAGCAATCCTGCCACATCCAGTCGTGAATGGTGGTGGACAATTAAACAACTCACTGGAGGAGGAGGCTCCACAAATATTCCCATCTTCACTGATGGAGGAGCCCAGCACATCAGTGCAAAAGATAAGGTGGAGGCATTTGCTACAATCTTCAGCCAGAAGTACCAAGTGGATGATCCATCTTGGCCTCCTCTGGAGGTCCCCAGCATCACAGTCTTCAGCCAATTCGATTCACTCCACATGATATAAAGAAATGGCAGAAGGCACTGGATACTGCAAAGGCTATGGGGCCAAACAAAATTACGGCAATAGTACTGAAGACTTGTGCTCCAGAACTTGCTGCGCCCCTAACCAAGCTGTTCCAGTACAGTTGCAACACTGGCGTCTACCTGGCAATGTGGAAAATTGCCCAGGTATGGCCTGTATACAAAAAGCAGTTCAAATCCAACCTGACCAATTACCGCCCCATCAGTCCACTCTCAATCATCAGTAAAGTAATGGAAGGGGTCATCAACAGTGCTATCAAGCAGCACTTGCTTAGCAATAACCTGTTCACTGATGCCCAGTTTGGGTTCTGCCAGGGCCACTCAGCTCCTGACCTCCTTAAAGTCTTGTTTCAAACACGGATTAAAGACCTGAACTCCCGAGGTGAAATGATAGTGACTGCCCTTGACATCAAAGCAGCATTTGACCGAGTGTGGCATCAAGGAGCCCTAGCAAAACTGGAGTCCATGGAAATCAGAGGGAAAACTCACCACAGGTTTGTACCTGTGCATACCTAGCGCAAAGGAAGATAGTTGTGGTTGTTGGAGGTCAGTCATCTCAGCTCCAGGACCTCAGGGAGCTGAAGATTTTTATCAATAAAAATAAAGAATTTTAAAATAATGAAAACATGTCCCCAGATGTGACTCTGTCACATTAGCAGGGACATGTAAAATATGAGTGCAAAAGGTTTTTATTTATTTTTTAATCACTGGACGAGGATGAGGTTTCGCCAAAAATGCAAAGGCCACTTCGCCTTGTCACCCACCCGCCAACCGTGAGTAGTGAAAAATTCCTCTCAATTTGTTGATTACTTGCCTTATTACGCCGTTTAATTGTCAGTGTGGGCACTGCCGACTCCCGCGTGCGCCCACTGACCAAAATATCATGCAAGCGTGCAATGATGCCAGGACGCTTGCCCAACATCATCACCCGTCATTTTCTTCTCATTCAGGTTGGGCACATGCCCTCCTGACGAGCCAAAAATTCTGCCCTAGGAGATAGATGGTAGTCTTTTACAGTAAACTTGTGGATAACTGGTCTCATCAGCTTTCTTTTGTTAAATTGCAAACTTGGCGACATAGGCCAGGATTTTGATCCTCAAGGTGAGGTAGCGGGATGTGGGAAAATTCCAGACTCGGCCCGTCCACCTTGGGAGAAAGTGTCACAAGGATGGGATTTTCATTGTGGTGGGGGTCGGGGGAAGGTGTGGGCTGGAGTCAGGTCAGCTGACCCGGGAAACGTTTCAATGGCAGCCACAGATTCTGTCAGGTGCAGAGGTAGGCTATTTAAAAGTTTGACCTTAGTGCTGTGGGACCTCATCCCAGTTAAAATAAAAATAGAAAGGCCCTCCAGCCCTCATCCCTCACACTCCACACACCCTCAAGCACCACCCATTCCATATGGCCCTCATGCCCCCATGACAAGATATGCCTCACAAACAACCTTGATGGCCCCCATGTCCCCTATGCCAAGCTATGACACTTCCATGCCCATTCCCCAGTATACACTGTATAGAACTAATGAACCCTATAGTGACAAGAGAGAGTGTAAAAAAATCTTTTAAAAAACCATTCATTCAGGGATCTGTGCTGGGTCCCCTATTATTTGTCATTTATATTACCAACATAGATGACTATGTGGGGGGTAGGATTAGTAAATTTGCGATGACACAAAGATTGGCCGGGTGGTTAACAGTGAGGTTGAGTGTTTTGGGCCTCAGGAAGATATAGACGGGATGGTCAAATGGGCAGATAAGTGGCAGATGGAATTTAATCCTGAAAAGTGTGAGGTGAAACGCTTTGGAAGGAGTAATTTGACAAGGAAGGAAGTATTTAATGAACGGCACGACACTAGGAAGTTCTGAGGAACAAAGGGACCTTGGCATGTGTGTCCATAGATCTCTGAAAGTGGAAGGGCATGTTAGTGGTGAAAAAGACATATGGGACACTTGCCTTAATCAATTGAGGCATAGATTACAAAAATAGGGAGATCATGTTGAATTTGTATAGAACCTTGGTGAGGCCACAGCTGGAGTACTGTGTGCAGTTCTGGTCACCACGTCATAGGAAGGATGTGATTGCACTGGAGGGAGTGCAGAGGACATTCACCAGCATGTTGCATGGGATGAAACATTTAAGTTATAAAGAGAGGTTAAATAGACTTGGGTTGTTTTCATTGGAGCAGAGAAAACTGAGGGGCGACCTGATCGAGATGTACAAGATTATGAGGGACATGGACAGGGTGGATAGGGAGTAACTGTTCCCAAGGGTCAGTTACGAGGGGACATAAGTTCAAAGTGAGGGGCAGGAGGTTTAGTGGGGATGTGAGGAAAAACCTTTTTACCCAGAGGGTGGTGATGGTCTGGAATGCGCTGCCCGGGAGGGTGGTGGAGGCAGGTTGCCTCACATCCTTTAAAAAGTACCTGGTTGAGCACTTGGCACATCATAACATTCAAGGCTATGGGCTAAGTGCTGGAAAATGGGATTAGGTAGGTAGGTCAGGTGTTTCTCACGTATCGGCGCAGACTCGATGGACCGAAGGGCCTCTTCTGCACTGTGTGATTCTGTGATCACTTTCCACTTTTGGAAAAAAACCTGTCAATCATTAGACCCTTTAAACAACATTGTGAAATTGACAACATAGATCAGAGAACAAAAACTGTCAATCAAGCAATGTTTTCTGTGGTGATCAGGTTTTTTAGTACTCTAATGGACATCTGGGCCCTCAGCCAATAATACCTAATAAGCCCAAAAATCCATTAGCCCGTTGAAACACCTGCAAAGGATCCAACACCTGCTTCAGGTGTGGACACTGCTTTGGCAATGTTTTGGCTTTTACCAATA
The DNA here is from genome assembly GCF_017639515.1 of Carcharodon carcharias. NCBI lineage: Eukaryota > Metazoa > Chordata > Chondrichthyes > Lamniformes > Lamnidae > Carcharodon > Carcharodon carcharias. The sequence goes on along the minus strand of NC_054480.1, from coordinate 41,442,511 downwards.
TGGGGGGCAGTGCACTTCCAGTTCATGGCAAGTGTGCGCATTCTGCCCATCATACTAGAGGCCTCACTGCTTGTTTAACACTGAAAAACAGATGTTTTACGGTGTAATTTCTAGGCCAATGTTTGATACACGAGCCTTGGAAAATGGTGCACTTTTCATTGAAGTGTCTATAATGCTGGTAACATTACACTTAATTATTCTAATGCACAACAGTAATTTCTTCTCAGCTGCATTTTAGTAATGCACATCAAGCAGGCAGGAAAATGTTTTATTCTTCTCTCCTCATAGTACCCTGTAAACTTCCAATGTCACAGATGTTACAGTTAACAATGCTTACTTTAATGTCTAGTCCTGCACTTTTGCAACTTTAAAAAATCTACTTCAAGAGTTATCATTTGTCAGTCCTGGCAGAGATTAATTTTGGCATTGATGTCCGATGGCCACACTGTTGAATTTCATGTTTGTTGTATCTGATTTTTTAGGTTACTTTGACATTTTTTCTGATATTCTGGCAAACAGCTGTGCCTGCACACTGAGAAAATGTCAAACCAACGGCTTTCGATATGGATCATAAGAGATTCCCAGGAGAAATCTTCCCAGGATAATTTGTGTGCTAAAGAGCCTCCAAAGTGGCCAAGATCAGGTTTTAAGCTGAAATGTCAGCTTAGCACAAGACGTCATCTTGGTGAAGAAATACATAAGAAACAGGAGCAGGAGTAGATCATGCGGCTCAATGAACCTGCTCTGCCATGCATTATGATTATGCTTGATCTTAGGCTTCAACACCACTTTCCTGCCTGCTCCCTAAATCCCATGATTTCCTGAGAGACCAAAAATCTCTCTATCTCAGCCTGAAATGTATTCAACGTCTTAGATAGAGAATTCCAAAGATTAATACTATCTGAGTGAAGGAATTTCTCCTCATCCCGGGGCTGAATGATCAGCTCCTTATCCTGAGACTGTACCACGATGTTGCAGATTTCCCAGACAGGGGAATCAACCTCTCAGTGTCCACCTAAATTCCTTCAGAATCTTGTAGGTTTCAATGAAATCACCTCTCATTCTTTTAAACCCCAGAGAATATAGGCCCAATTTACTCAGTCTTTTGTCATCCTCTCCTAACACTGACCAGCTGATTGGAAGCAAATTAGTCATTGCTGAGGATTTCAAGTGCTACTTAAAACTATAGCCAAACAGGTGTCAACCTGTAAATCTTTCCAACATACGTCAATGGCAGGAGGTAAGAGTGGGAAAGATTCTGGGTCAGCCATGTGATTGAAAGAAAATGCAACCTCGCCAATCATTATCCATAGCTCCAGACAACAATATGCATGTAAAAATGTGCATTGCTGACTCCTAGGGGGTGAGGATGGTTGTTGGCTGGACAGCGGAAGTTGTTGGGGGTCAACTTTCTTCTGCAAGAAAGAAGGGAGGAGGGCATGAAGCCAAGCAGAGCAGCAACAGCTGCACCAGAGAGGGACAGGAGGACAAGGTAGGCTCCTTTCCCCCCACCTACAGGACACCCCTCCTCCTCTGGACCTTCTCCACCAGGACTTAGAGTGCTATGTCTAAGAACTTTTACCTCTCCTCACTTGATCCCTGAGCCAACCTGAAATCTGCCACTATGTGTCAGCTTCATGTCACTAGTGTAAGTGTGTGTGGCGCCACAATATACTGATCCATGCAACTGGTGTCAAATCAGCTCTTGAGTCCAGGTGTCTTATTTAGAATCTCAGTGCAAATTCAGATTATGGTAATCAACAGTTAGGCCCCAGACTTTCAAACATACATTTCATTTGAACGTAAGAAACAGGAGCAGGCATAGGCCATTCAACCACTTGAGCCTGCTCCACCAGATTATGGCTGAACATCTACCTCAGCTGCACCCTTCTGCACTATCTCCATATTCCTTGATTTCCTTAGTATCCAAAAGTCTTTCAATCTGTGACTAAATATGCTCAATGGTACAGCGATTAAAATCAGGGAGAAAAACATAAGAAATTAGAGCAGGAGTAGGCCATCGGGTCTCTCAAGTCTGCTCTGCTATTCAATAAGATCATGTTGAACTGCTATTACAATTCAACATTTCTACCCTACCCTTATATCCATTGATTCCCTTAGTCCCCAAAAAGATATCAGTTTCAGACTTGAATATACTCAACAACCGAGCATTCACAGCTCTCAAGGGTAGAGAAATTCCAACCAATCACAACCTTGGAAAGAAGAAATTCCTCCTTGTCTCAGTCCTAAGTGAACGACCCTTTATTCTGAGACTGTGGCCCCTCTTCCGGGACTCCCCGGCCAAGGGAAACATCCTTCCCGCATATATACTATCAAACCCCTTAAGAATGTTATATGCATAATTGAGATCACCACTCATTTTTTAAACTCTGGTGAATATAGGACCAGTCCACTAAATCTCTCATTTCAGCACTATACCCTTATCCCAGCATCCAATCTAGTGAACCTTTGTTGCACTTCCTCTAAGGCAAGTATATCTTTACTCAGGTAGGGAGACCAAAATAGGACCACACATTCCAGATGTGGTCTCATCAAGGCCCTATACAATTTCAGGAAGGCTTCTTTAATATTATACTCCAATCTCTTGGTCATAAAGGCTTATTTATCATTTGTTAGCAAGAGCAAATAGAATCCTAAACATGACATAGAGAACAATAAATGTCAGTATCTCAGCCATTTGTTCATAGCTTAAAAGCTACAGAGATCTCTGCTGGAGCGCAAGATGGAGGGCAGCAGAGAGAGGCATTGACCTGGGCATAGTTGGATGATGGGCATCACAGAGCAGTTGCAGACAAGCTAAAATGGCCATGTGAGGGTGGCGCAAGACAATGAGCATGACATACCATGACAGCAGAGTAGCTACAAGCAGAGACAGAACTTGTTTTCCTAATTGCTTGTTTTACCTCCATGTTAACTTTCTGTGATTTGTATACAAAGAAACCCAAATACCTCTGAACACCAACATTTCCTTTTTTTAAAATCTCATTTTATTGAAGTACCTAAGATTCTGAGAGGTTTTGACAGCATTGGTGCTGAGAGGATGTTTCCTCTCATGGGGGAATCTAGAACTAGGGGGCACAATTTAAAAATTTGGGGTCTCCTAATGGAGATGATTAGGAATTTCTTTGCTCAAAGGGGTCGTTAATCTTTGGAATTCTCTTCCAAAGAAAGCAGTGGCGGTTTGATTATTGAATATATTCAAGGCTGAGTTGGATAGGTTTTTGACCTCCAAGCAGTCAATCGTTATGGGTGCAGGCAAGAAAGTGGAGCTAAGGACACAATCAGATCAGCCATGATTATATTGAATGATGGAGCAGGCTAGATGAGCCAAATGACCTACTCATGATCTAATTTCTTTTCATCTTCTCTGTTTTACCTCCCAAAGTAGATCACTTTACATTTTTCTACATTATTCTATCTGCTATGCTCTTGCCCACTCATTTAACCTCTCTAAATCCTTTTGCAGCCTTCTTGTATCCTCCTCACAGCTTATGTTCCCACTTCACTTTGTATCAGCAGCAAAAGCAGTAATTTTTCTGATTAGCATGGCACCTATTTATTCTTTATTTTCACCCTTTCATCTATATAAACCCATTAAGTTTAGATCCTAGTATTTTACTTTTGATTATTGACTTGAATCCCGGTATGGGCCAAGTAAATTATCGTGATCTTTTGGAACGAGCCTTCATCAAGATGACATAGTCATTAGGTCAATTTTTTGGTCAGCAGCAAACAAGGAGCACCAGCCATTCATTACACTTACACTTGCCCATAGAATTTCTGGGGGGTTTTGCATTGGAGCTTGCAGTGATTAGAAAGCCATTTTAGCATGACATCCTCCATGGGTGATCTATGTGAACAAGGTATCTCCTTAACTAATCAGGTGAAAGAATCCTTACTGAAGTACAGAGATTTTCTGGCCCCAATAGAGTCGAGCGTTATGGCAGGCGGGGAGAACAATATGGGGGCGAAGTCCAAAAATTGGTTTTGCGCCATTGTGAACCCAGTTTACATAAGAACATAAGAAATAGGAACAGGAGTAAACCATTTGGCCCCTCAAGCCTGCACCACTATTCATTAAGATCATGGCTGATCTTCTTGTGTTTCAATTTCCACATTCCTATCTAACCCCGATAACCTTTGATTTCCTTGCCTAACAAGAATCTATCTACCTCTGCCTTAAAAATATTCAATGATCCCGCCTCCACCACCTTCTGAGGCAGAGAGTTCCAACTCTCTGAGAGAAAGGATTTCGCCTCATCTCTGTCCTAAAAGGGCAACCCCCTAATTTTAAACCAGTACACCCTGGTTCTGGATTCACCCACAAGAGGAAACATCCTTTCAATGTTTACCTTGTCAAGGCACCCCTCACTCTTCTAAGCTTCAGTGGAAGCAACCCAGTCTATCCAAACTTTCCTCATAAGACAACCCACTCATTCCGGGCATCGATCTAGTGAACCTCCTCTGAACCGCCTCCAATGCATTTACATCCTTCATTAAATAAGGAGGCCAAAACTGCACACAATATTCAAGGTGCGGTCTCAACAATACCCTGTTTAACTGAAGCATAACGTCCTTACTTTTATGTTCAATCCCTCTCTTAATAAAGGATAACATTCTATTAGCCTTCTTAATTACATGCATACTAACTTTTTGTGACTCATGTACTAGAACACCTAGATCCCTCTGCACCTCAGAATTAGGCAGTCGTTCTCCATTTAAGTAATATTTTTTTTTGTTTCTCCTGCCAAAGTGAACAACTTCACATTTTCCCACATTAAACTCAATTTGCCAGATCTCTTCCCACTCACTCAACCTATCTATATCTATTTGCAACCTCCTCAAAACATACTTTTCTACCTATCTTTATGTCATCTGCAAATTTAGCTATCATTTCTCCACTCCCCTCATCTAAGTCATTGATGTAAATTGTAAAAAGTTGAGGCCCCAATACAGACCCCTGTGGGGTTCTACTCATCACATCCTGCCAATCAGAAAAAGACCCATTTATGCACACTCTCTGCTTTCTGCAAGCCAGGCAATCTTCTATCCATGCTAATATGTTACCCCCTCCAACATGCCCTTTTATTTTCAGTAATAATCTTTGATGTGGTACCTTATCAAATGCCTTCTGGGAATCCAAATACTGTACGTCTACAGGTTCTCCTTTATCCACTGCACATGTTAGTCCTTCAAAAATCTCCGATAAATTGGTTAAACATGATTTTCCTTTCACAAAACCATGCTGACTCTTCCTGAATGCCTTGAGCTCTTCTAAGCATCCAGCTATAACCTCCTTAATGATTGATTCTAATAACTTCCCACCACAGATGTCAAGCTAACTGGCCTACAGTTTGCTATTTTCTGCCTCCCTCCCTTCTTGAATAGAGGGGTTAATATTTGCTACTTTCCAATCTGATGGAACCTTTCCAGAACCTAGCAAATTTTGGAAAATTAACGCCAGTGCATCGACTACCTCGTTAGCCACCTCTTTTAAGACCCTAGGACGTAGTCCATCAGGACCCGGAGACTTGCCAGCCTGCAGCTCCATCAATTTGCTCAGTACCGTTTCCCTAGTGATTTCAATTTCATCAAATTCCTTTCTCCTGTTCATCTCCTGATTTGCAGCTATTGCTGGAATGTTTTTTGTATCCTCTATAGTGAACACAGAAGCAAAGTATTTGTTCATTTCTTCCAATATTTCCTTATTATCTACTATTAATTCCCCACTGTCACTCTCTAGTGGACCAACACTCACTTTACTTACTCTTTTCCTTTTTAAACTGTAGAAACTCTTGCCATCTATTTTTACATTTCTAGCCAGCTTCCTCTCATACTCTAATTTCTTTCTTCTTATTAACCATACAGTCATTCTCTGCCATTCTTTATATTCTGTCCAATCATCTGTCCTGCCATTCATCTTTGCGGATTTGTATGCTTTTCCCTTAAGTTTGATGCTTTCCTTAACTTCTTTAGTTAACCATGGGTGGTGTGTCCTCCCCTTTGAATTTTTCTTTATAATAGAAATACTCTAAAATATTCCCTTAAATGTCTGCCACTGCTTCTCTATTGATCTATCCCCTAGCCTAGTTTCCCAGTTCAATTCAGCACACTTAGCTTTCATCCTCATATAGATGCCCTCCTTTAAGTTTAAGATACTAGTCTTAAACCTATTCTTCTCCTTTTCAAACTGGGTGTAAAATTCAGTCATATTGTGGTCGCTGCTACCCAGCGGTGCCTTTACTCTGAGGTCATTTATTAATCCTGTCACGGTACATAATACCAAGTCTAATATAACCTGCTGTCCAGTTGGTTCCAGAATATACTGCTCTAAGAAACTATCTCAAAAGCATTCTAAGAACTCTTCATCCAGGCTATTACTGCCAATCTGATTTTTCCAATTTATGTGTAGATTAAAATCACCTATGATTATTGCCAGCCCTTTATCACAGTCAGATAATATTTTCTCTTGAACACATTGTCCTACACTGGGGCTATTGTTAGGAGGCCTGTAGACAACTCCCACTAATGGCTTTTTCCCTATTATTCCTCAGCTCCACCCAAACTGATTCTACATCCTGATCTGCTGAACCAGTCATCTCTAACTGTTGCACCAATGCCCTCTTTGATTAACAGTGCTACCCCTCCACCTTTACCTGGCTTCCTATTCTTCTTGAATGCCATGTACTTCTCAACATTAAGGACCCAATCTTTGTCATCCTGCAGCAACGTCTCCATAATTGCTATCAGATCATATTTAGTTACTTCAATTTGGGCTATCAGTTCATCTACTCTGATATGAATGCTACATGCATTCAGAAAGAGAGCTTTCAGTTTTGTCTTTTTGTTACCTTTGTAACATCTAGTCTTGACTGGTGATGTATTCTTAGGTTTTTTTTTTCTCTCTGTATTTTCCTGCCATTCCCTGATCCTTATTTCTCATATTACTATTTTGCTCTCCTGTTTTGACTCTACACCTTGGATTGCTACCTCTACCCAATCCCTCACCCTTCTTGTTTAGTTTAAATCTCTCTCTACTTCCCTAGTTATGTGATTTATGAAGACACTTGTCCCAGCATGGCTCAGGTGTAAACAGTCCCAATGGTATAGCCCCCACTTTCCCCAATTCTGATGCCAATGCCCCACAAACCAGAACCCACTTCTCCCACACCAGTCTCTGAGCCACGCATCCATCTATCTAATCTTATTTGCCCTATGCCAATTTGCACGTGGCTCAAGTAATAATCCAGAGATTATTACCTTTGAGGTTCTGCTTCTTAATTTGGTACCTAGCTCTTCATATTGACTTTGCAGAACCTCTTTCCTAGTTCTACCTATGTCAATGGTAACTACATGGACAATGACAACTGGATCCTTCCCCTCTCACTGCAAGTTCCTCTCTAGTCCTGAGCAGATGTCACGAACCCTTACACTGGGCAGGCAACATAGCCACCTGGACTCTTGCTCTTTGCTACAGAGAACAGTGTAAATCCCCCTCACTATACTGTCCCCTACTACCACTAAATTCCTTTTTGTTCCCCCCACTTGATCAGCTTCCTGTACCAAAGTGCCATGGTCAGTCAGCTCATCCACCTTGCAAAATTTGCTTTCATCCACACAGGTTGTGAGCACCTCAAACTTATTTTACAATTGCAAAGTCTAAGGCTCCTCCACCACTATCTGCTTGGTCCCATTAACTGCCTCACTGAAGTCACATCCTCCTGTTCCTCACTGCTGACCAAAACAAACGACTGTCTTCTGGAACAAAGTATCCAGGTACTTCTCCCCCTCCCCTATGTTATGCAGTGTCTGCATTTCTGCTTCCAAATCAATAATCCTGATCCGGAATCCCTTAAGCTGCTTACATTTCCTGCAGATGTGTTTGTCATGGATCACTTTGGTGTCCAAAAGCTCCCACATCTCACAGCTGCAACATAACACCTGTCCTGCTATTCTAACTTACGTTATTCAGTTAATTTATTTTAATTACTTTCTTCCTATGTATGCTACAATTTATTGTGATTACTGAATGCTAGCACCACTGACAACTAAAGACTATATGCTTCTTAACTACAAAGTATGTGTTTTAGAGTTTTGTTGAAATGACTTCATTTTTATTGCTTTTTTATCTTTATTGTTTTATTTTAATTTTAAAGTTTTCAAATCTTGGTTTATTGTTTTAAAGTTTTAGTTCTTTTTATTTATTGATCTACCTCAACTCGCCTGTCCTAAGCTGGTTTCTCACACACTGTCCCTCAGACTGAACACTTACCGACCAATCAACCTACCAGCTTCCTGTGACGTCGCAGTTGCTTTTATACTTTTTCCCAGACTGCACCTTCGCAGCAGCTGAAACAGTGCACTCCTCAGCTCCGCTCCTCACTCAAATCCCCAGTACGTATTTATAGGTGCTCCTTGGTTCTGCCCCGACTCCCAGCAAGGTAGGTCATTCTGCAATCCCCGGTCTGTATTTATAGGCACTCCTCAGCTCCTTACTGTCTCCCGCAGGTCCACTCCACTCCAACTCCCAGCAAGGAAGGCTTAACTTGAATCCCTGGTCTGTATTTATAGGCACTCCTCAGCTCCCGACTGTGTCCCGCACGTCCACTCTGCTCCGACTTCCAGCGAGGTAGCAATTTTACAGTTTGCAATCGTCCGATCCACCGGTCAATGGCAGGCCATGTTTCCTGCCAATGCATAGTAGGAACCTAATTTCAGTCTTTAGCATCTAATTATAAGACCTGCTCACCAGAATCATCCCCCCACGTTGGATCATCTGGTTTCACAACTGTACATAAGCGATATGCACCAGCAAGCTGCACTTTGCTCAGGACCTTGAGGTTCGTTTACCCACCTTGCTTCGGGCAGCACTCACGGTCAACAGCACCAGACTTCACAGGCAGCAGCACATCACTTTTAGAGGGATTTACGGGTAGGTATCTACCTACTAGACCAGCCTTAAGGCGGGGTTGGCTTTTCAACAGCTGTAGGGCTAGGAATTGCTTGGGGAAGGGGAAAAGTGTCCTCAGGCAAGGGAAGAGGCTGCAGGGCGAGGGCTGTACAGGGGAAGGGGGGTATCCCAGGGTGAGGGGCCGCATATTGAACTGTGCAGTGGCCTTAAGATGGTGAGGGATGTGGAGGCAGTCTCCAGAGGAGATGAGACCAGATGGACATGTGAAGGTGTGTGAATCGGGGGGCTGCACTCTTTTTAGCTTTTGGGGCCATGTCTTCACCAGAGCAGTACTGGGCTGTGCACACAGCAGTTTAAATATGGCACACTGCATTAGAAAATGGTGAGGTAATGGCATGGTGGGCAAATCGGAGGCTGCAGCGGGCAAATCAGAGGCTGCCTGCCAGTGAGATGGCACGTTTCCTGTGGCTGCATAATAAATGAGGCAGGAATGGGACAATACAGTGTGAAAACCCACCATTGTGGCAAGAGGTAAAATTACTTTTTTCCTGCCAGCTACCATGCTTTGTGCAAATCTGGGACGATTCTACCCAGAGTGTGAATCAGGAAATGTAAGTTAGAATTGTTAATTCAATGTCACATCATGTACAGAAAGTGAAATAAGAGAGGGAAAGAAAAGATGGGATTAAGATCATGAAGAGACAGAAAGAGCTAAAAAGAAGCATTAATATAAACAAAAATCTCCAATGATAATTAAAATCTGAAAGAATAAAACTTCACACTTGTAAACTTAATTTTCTTTTCCAGAAAGGTTGTGTAGCAGTAATTAAGATTTACCATGCCATTAAACATTTACTAATACTGGAAAGATCAAGCTATAATTTTTTGTAAGTTTAGTGGCCATATATCATGTGAGTATACATGATATGTGTTCCATCTGTTCGAATGGTGAGTCAGTCAGATACTGTTAAGTGAAGTTGTACAGGCAACTCAGACAGCAACTTCCTGATTTCTGCATTTAATGAGGCATGTGAGATTGGCAGAAGTTGCTGTCCAATTTACACTTTACTTACAGTGAGTGCTGATAACCTCACCTTTATTTTTATCACAAAAGCTGAGTCAATAATTGGCAAAGTTTTTATTAACTTTTCAGAATGAAATAATGTAAACTGTCACAAACACCACTGCATAAATCACATATTACAATCTATTAGGTAAAGCCAACACTCTATGACCTTCTTTCCCCCCTCCAACTGAATTAAAATTTTTGAGCACCCTGTGTGACTCTCAGCATGCTCTAGTGAGCATATTTTAGTGCACAGTGTCCTTAAGAAACATGAATTTGAACTAGACCATGTTTCTTTCTCATTGGCCTCCCTGTCCATTGAAGGCTATCTTCATTATCCTCCTTCCTCACTCCACCTAACAACACCTCCTAAACTGTGCTGACCACCAACTATCAATCCTCTACACATTTTCTGACAGTGCACTCAAAAGACCATTGCCATCCATTACCTTATTCTAGATGATTGCATTGGCACCTGGCTTTGACTGAAATTTGGCTCATAAGTGGCAACTATAGTATAAAGGTGTTTGGCATAGCAAGGGTTAAAGTGGGACTGGAGAACAGTTCCATCCACAGCCTGATATAAAGGGTCACATGACAAGGGACTTGAGTCAGTCCAAAAGTATGCAGAGAACTGTGTAGAAATAAGCATGGAGTTAACTCACAGTCTGGGCTGTACTGAGTATATATGTAAATAGTTTTATGTTAACAATAAACATTAATGTTCAACCTTACAAGCCTCTGAGCATCTTTGTGAGACCTACTGGACAAACCCAAAACAGCAGTCAGAGCTGAGAATCATCTTTTAATCGGTTTCCCACACTCCGAAAACATACTACCTGGCCCAAATCTTTGAATTAAAGACTTGCTGCAAAAAATCAATCCCTTTGAAATTGGGACAGCAATCATTGCTGGAGCCCATCAAAACCCAGACAACACAGGAAGACGCATTGAAAAAATGGTTATAGGAGGGCCATTGTAAAAAGCAAAACTACATTTGAAGCAGTACGCCCCTGAGCTGAAAAACAACCATGGATAATAAATCAACCCTATAAGGTCAATTTGGGTTGATACAAGGACCAGAGCAAACACAGGATTGGGGGCTTTGGCAAACAAGATTTTCAAGATACATGATAGCTTCGGGATTAGATAAGAAGACAGAAGCGGATACACTACTATACTCAGTAGGTTCAATAGCTGATGACACCATTGTGAGGCAAGGAATAAATGAATTCTCAGTTAAGTTTGAAGTTCTTCTGAAATCGTTTGATATCTACTTTAACTTAAGAAGTAATAAAATTTTAGAGTGAACAAAGTTTAACAAGCAAGTCCAATAGCCTGGAGGACTCTTTGACTCTTTCATAAATTAATTATACAGATTGGCTGAAGGCTGTGTCTATGGTGATCTTATGTCAGAGCTCATACAAGACTGAATAGTAAACAGAGTGGTTGATGATGCCCTTTTACCCATAGTACAGGCAAAAGAAGATCTGACTCTAGAAAAGGCCATCCAAATAGTCAAGCAGTCTGAAATTTGCCAATTCCGCTCCACTTTATATACCGAGGTTAAATTATGGTACAGAGCAACCCCAACTGTCCAGCTCATAAAGCAACAAAAGGGCAGGGAGGCTCCAGGCCAAGGAATACAATAAGCAAATAGACCAATGCCAGCACTGTGGAGCCGAAAGACTTCACAGGTGAGAACAGTATTCAGCAATCTCTGCGCAATGTTTCAGCTACAACCGGCTGGGACACTCTGGAAAGCTGTGTAGGTCTAAGACACCGAGACATGCAGGGATTCCAAAACAGTCAACGAGATTGAGGTAGCACATCAGGAAGAAGCCCAACCATGCTTCTTGGGTGAGAGGAAGGATCCTGGATTCTCCTTTTGAAATTCTGATATCTCTGTAAACGGTCACCACCATAATTTCAACTTAGGCATGGGAGCCAGAGTTATGGTCCTCTGGAGAAGGAAACGTGGCTAAAAGATCTCTCGCTACAAATGATGGATACACCGCTCTCTGGCCCTGGAGGAATCCAACTCCCGGTCATAAGCATGATCCTAGAACCACTCCGGTATGGCAACAAGCAAATGTTCAAAATTTTGTGTGTCATCCAAAACCAATCCTACTCTCTATTAAACAAGATGCCTTTGTTGCCCTTAAGCTCCTTAAGATAGCAGAAGATGTCAAAACAAGCAGGACAAATCCAACATGGCCAATTGCCACCCCATTGGTCTACTTTCAACCATTAGTAAAGGTAGGTATCATTAACAGTGCTATCAAGCAGCACTTGCTTAGCAATAGCCTACTCACTGATGCCCAGTTTGCGTTCCGCCAGGCCCACGCAGATCCGGACCTCATTACAGCCTTGGTTCAAACATGGACAAAAGAGATGAACTCCCGAGGTGAGTTGAGAGTGACTGCCCTTGTCAATAAAGCAGCATTTGACCAAGTGTGGCATCAAAGAGCCCTAGCAAAACTGGAGTCAATGGGAAGCAGGGGGAAAACGCTCCACTGGTTGGAGTCATACCTAGCACAAAGGAAGACGGTTGTGGTTGTTGGAAGTCAGTCATCTCAGTTCCAGGGCATCACTGCAGGAGTTTCTCAGGGTAGTGTCCTCGGCCCAACCATCTTCAGCTGCTTCATCAATGATCTTCCTTCTATCATAAGGTCAGAAGTGGGGATGTTCACAGATGATTGCATAATGTTCAGCACCATTCGTGATTCCTCAGATACTGAAGAAGTCCATGTCCAAATACAACAAGACCTGGATAATATCCAGGCTTGGGCTGACAAGTGGCAAGTGACATTCACACCACACAAATGTCAGGCAATGACCATCTCCAATAAGAGTGAATCTACCCATCACCCTTTGATGTTCAATGGCATTCCCGTCACTGAATCTCCCACTATCAACAGCATGGGAGTTACCATTGACCAGAAACTGAACTGTACTCGCCAAATAAATACTGTGGCTGCAAGAGCAGGTCAGAGGCTGGGAATCCTGCAACAAGTAACTCACCTCCCGACTCCCCAAAGCCTGTCCACCATCTACAAGGCACAAGTCAGGAGTGTGACAAAATACTCCCCAGTTGCCTCGATCAGTGCAGCTCCCACAACACTCAAGAAACTTGACACCAACCAGGACAATGGAGCCCATCCACAAACATTCATTCCCTCCACCATTGACGCATAGTAGCAGCAGTGTGTAGCATCTACAAGGTACATTGCAGAAATTCACCAAGGAGCCTTAGCACCTTCCAAACCCACAACCACTACCATCTAGAAGGACAAGGGTAACAGATAGATGAATAACTCCACCACCTGGAAGTTCCCCTCCAATCATTCACCATCCTGACTTGGAAATACATCGCCCTTCCTTCACTGTCATTGAGTCAAAGTCCTGGAACTCCCTTCCTAGCAGCACTGTGGGTGCTGCAGCGGTTTAAGAAGGCAGCTCACCACAGCCTTCTCAAGGGCAGCTAGGGATGGGCAATAAATGCTGGTGCAGTCAGCGTCAGCGAAACCCACATCCCATGAATGAATAAAAAAACAATTTCTCATAGTCAACTACAAGGAACTACAAGTTTCCAAGAGGTCCAATAGCGGAGGGACTCTCGACTGAGACTTCTGCACTGAATTGTATTCACTCTTTGCAGAGCCAGCTTGTCTAACTCCTTGCAGGCGGCAGAAGCTCCTCTTTGGTCAGATGAGACAAACCTTCAGACAAGTACCACCATACTTCGAGCAGAAGACACACATGAGAGTGACCAGCAGCAGACCGATGAGCCCCAAACTCTGGCTCCAACAGTTGCTGTCACACAGTGGCAACGAAAGTGCAATTTCCAACAGAAGCGCACAGCAACAAGACGATGCTCGAACAGGACAGTAACGATGATCAAGTCACCAGAGCACACCCCAATGAAGTACAAGGTCATAGGAAAGAACGCATGTGGCGATGAAAGACAAACTGCAGGTTGAGCTCATGGTTGAGGAACATTCAAATAGAATGGAGATACACCATCACTACCCGAAAAATCATGGCGGACCCCACAGAAACATAAAACCCATGTGCGAATTAGATAGAGACAACCAAGTGCTGGAAACACAGAATATTCCAATTTCAACTCCAAGACAACAAAGTTTGACCAAAGTAACTGAGCCTACCACTCCTCCAAATGTGACCAGAATGTGATCTGGAACAATTGTCAAGCCATTTGAATTTACAAAATCAGAGATCTGAGGGGGGCAAGAGGTAGCATGTAAAGAAAGACTGTACTGTAAATATGTTGGGTAAAGACTTGGAGGGAGGTGTAGTGTAAACGTGTTTGGCATTGCAAGGGTTAATGTGGGACTGGAGAACAGTACCGCACAGAGTGTGATGTAAAGAGTCACATGACAAAGGACCTCAGTCAGTCTCAGTAAATGCAGAGACATCCGTAGAAGTAAGTATGGAGTTAGCTCATAGTCTGTGCTATAACTTGTCTATTTGTAAATAGTTATATGTTATCAATAAACACTAATGTTCAACTTTACAAGCCTCTAAGCCTCTTTATGAAACCTACTGAACAAATCCTTACAACAGCAACCTCCTATCCCTGACCAATGCTACTTGTTAAAGGCAAGTTAAAGTTAAAAACATTATAAATGCAAGGTTGTTGATGCTGTTGAATTGTCCTGAAACAAATTCTAGCCATCTTTTGTAACACCAGTAACCTTTCCACAATGTCACCACAAATTAAAGACCTATTCTCACACAAAAAGTCTATTCACTGGATTTTTTTTGTCTTTTTTTATAAATTTTAGCACAATATTCACCATTTCAAAGCCTGAAGACTTTGATTATGCCATCTCTGCTGCTACATTACTCAAATCACCACTTAGTTAATCGAAGTTCGGGCATATATTTTTCTTTAAAAACAAAAGATAACTTGGTTACTGATTCATAATTTTTTGTCTTTATCTTTAACAGTTTAGCAACCGACAATTGCTCCTTTTATTTTCGTAAATGCTCACTTCAAATGGTTTAATCGTGCATATTTCTTGTGCTGTGCACAATATGGCAACCAATGAGCAATACCCAGAGAAATGAATTACTTTTAGATTACAACCATTTGAAAAATAATGAAAAGTGCTGCCTTGCATTTTCACATTCTCTGCTCTGAAACAGCACAACCTGCTGAGTATTGAAGCACGGCCAGCAAATAATTGTGCTATGGAAAATATGAAGCCCTTTCAAGGAAATTCTATTCACTTTTTGGCAGTTACCTGGGAAACCAAATTCATAATGTTCATCAGTTATGACGCAATTATTCTGTAATTCTAGCCCTTAACTTAATCCTCCTTCACTTAATTCTTCTGTGAAGTGTCAATTAAACCTAGAACAGCAAAAGAAACCATAAAGGGAATCTCACAGGAAAATGTCAACTTATTTAATGCAGATACAGTACAAATTTGAATACAAGCTTGTGTGTAACCCAAGGAAAATTACCCTAACAAATATACGCCCAGATTGTTGGTGTATACTGTAAAATTCACCATTTTTTTAACTCGCTCATCTGATGTGGGTGTCACTGGCTAGGCCAGCATTTATTGCCCTTGTTTAGAGGGCATTTAAAAGCCAATCACATTACTGTGGGTTTGGAGTCACATGTAGACCAGGTAAGGGGAGCAGATTTCCTTCCCAATCAGCAATGATTTCACCTGGTATCATCAAACTTTTAATTCCAATTTTTTATTGAGTTCAAATTCCACCATCTGCTATGGTGGGATTTGAACCCAGGTCCCCAGAGAATTAAAAACAAAAATAAAAATACCTGGAAAAACTCAGCAGGTCTGGCAGCATTTGCAGTGAGGAACACAGTTAATGTTTCAAGTCCTTCAACAGAACTAAGTAAAAATAGAAAAGAGGTGAAATATAAGCTGATTTAAGTGGGGGTTGGGACAGGTAGAGCTGGATAGAGGGCCAGTGATAGGTGGAGATAGCCAAAAGATGTCATAGACAAAAGGACAAAGAGGTGTTGAAGGTGGTGATATTATCTAAGGAATATGCTAATTAAAGGTAGAAAGCAGGACAAGCAAGATACAGATTGCCCTAGTGGGGTGGGGTGGGGTGAAGGGAAGGGATCAAAATAGGCTAAGAGGTAGAGATAAAACAATGGATGGAAATACATTTAAAAATAATGGAAATAGGTGGGAAAAGAAAAATCTACATAAATTATTGGACCATTGGTGGAAAACCACAGTTAAGGAAGAAGGAAGACACGTCAGAGGAACTGTTTTTGAAAGCGGCATCACTTCCTTCTTCCTTAACCGAGGTTTTCCACCCACAGTAGTTGACAGGGCCCTCAACCGTGTCCAGCCCATCTCATGCGCATCCACCCTCACACCTTCCTCTCCCTCCCAGAACCATGATAGGGTCCCCCTTGTCCTCACTTATCACCCCACCAGCCTCCGCATTCAAAGGATCATCCTCTGCCATTTCCGCCAACTGCAGCATGATGCCACCACCAAACACATCTTCCCTTCACACCCCCGGCGGCATTCCACAGGGATCGTTCCCTCCGGGACACCCTGGTCCACTCCTCCATCACCCCCTACTCCTCAACCATCTCCCACGGCACCTTCCCATGCAACCGCAGAAGGTGCAATACCTGCCCCTTTACTTCCCCTGTCCTCACCGTCCAAGGGCCCAAACACTTCTTTCAAGTGAAGCAGCATTTCACTTGCACTTCTCTCAATTTAGTCTACTGCATTCGTTGCTCCCAATGCGGTTTCTTCTACATTGGAGAGACCAAACGCAGACTGGGTGAATGATTTGCAGAACACCTTCGGTCTGTCTGCAAGCATGACCCAGACCTCTCTGTGGCTTGCCATTTCAACACTCCACCCTGCTCTCATGCCCACATGTCCGTCCTTGGCCTGCTGCAATGTTCCAGTGAAGCTCAATGTAAACTGGAGGAACAGCACCTCATCCTCCGACTCGGCACTTTACAGCCTTTTGGACTGAATATTGAGTTCAACAATTTTAGACCATGAACTCTCTCCTCCATCCCCACCCCCTTTCCGATCCTCCCCTTTTTTTCTAATAATTTATATAGGTTTTTCTTTTCCCACCTATTTCCATTATTTTTAAATGTATTTCCATCCATTGTTTTATCTCTACCTCTTAGCCTATTTCGATCCCTTCCCTTCACCCCACCCTACCCCCACTAGGGCTATCTGTACCTTGCTTGTCCTGCTTTCTACCCTTAATTAGCACATTCCTTAGATAATATCACCACCTTTAACACCTCTTTGTCCTTTTGTTTATGACACCTTTTGGCTATCTCCACCTATTACTGGCCCTCTATCCAGCTTTACCTGTCCCACCACCCCCTTAAACCAGCTTATATTGCACCTCTTTTCTATTTTTACTTAGTTCTGTTGAAGAGTCATACGGACTCGAAACATTAACTGTATTCCTCGCCACAGATGCTGCCAGACCTGCTGAGTTTTTCCAGGTATTTTTATTTTTGTTTAGTAAAATATTTAGGTTTGTCAGCTGCTACTCCCCCCATTTCCGATTCCTTCCTTAATCCCGTTTATACATTGTATTAAATTGTCATACTAAGGGAATTCAGGCAATCAGATGCTCTGAAGTATTCTTTTACTTGAGCCACATAAAAACCAGTGACGGTCAAAGAATTAGTTTAAAGTTGAACCTCGGTACATAGTCATCAACATCCAGAAGCACACTCAGTTGCATTTTGCCTTTTTCTGAAACCATTGGTAATGTTTGCAACTATCAAGGATTACGAGGGGATTGGGATCCTCCAATGCATAAGCAAAATATAGCATAATTATTTCAGATACTGGAAAGCTGAAATACACACAGAAAATGCTGTAAATACTTGTAGGTCAACAGCATCTCTGGAGATAAACATAAGGGTAATGTTTCAGGTTGTGATCATCACAGGCCTGAAACGTCAACTTTGTTTCTGTCTCCACAGATGCTGACTGATCTGCTGCCTATTTCTAGCATTTTTTTATTTTTATTCAGAATCCTCCAATTCTGTTTTAAAATTGAATCTAGGTAAACCATAAAAATCACTGTGCAACAGTTATGTTTTTTTTTGCCAGGCACATTTTTTTCATTAATAAACCGAGGTTTCAGATTATTAATGCAGGTATAGGCTAGAGTAGCTTGGGGGTATAACATACCTCCTGTAAATTGTCAGTAATAGCAAGATCCAATCAGCAAACATATTAGCACATCATTTGGAAGCAATCAGTGAATGCACTGTAAAGTCAATAAATCACATTGCTACCAACATTGTTATTTTTAAGTTTAAGTGGCAGCAGGGTGAAAACTGACTTACATGCAGGAAATTTGCAATTATCATTGATTTTGATGGGAATGCAAAGCAATGACTGTGTGTGTGTGTTGTGTGTGTGTGTGTGTGTGTGTTTGTGTGTGTTTTACTGCATTTCTTGAATTGGATGTTGAACTCAGACTTGGATTTTGCCCTGCATTAAACATCATACTCTTTCACAAATGAGAAATTTTTGGAGTTACTTTTTAACTAAGTGCAATGCTTATCAAATTGGCTTTGTTTTAACATATGGTTTAATGTAATAAAGATAAAGATCAGATTGCCTATTGAGCTTATCCTTCCAAAAAAAACCTACAGATCACATGAATTAATCAAGAGTTCATGCCTTACAAAGTCCTACCCAGGGAACTCAAGTGGCAATCAGAAACCATTCCAAGTATCTGTGAGAAGTTCTTCCTGACATCAGACCTGAGCCATATTTTACCATTAGATATTTTAAACACTTTAAGATATCTTATTTCAAACTCGATATCACAATGACCCAAATTTGGCAGTAGGCAGTGAACAAACAATTCTCACTATTCATTTCACTTGCACTTACCCACAGAATTCTTGTGGGCCATTACACCGCAAAGCAGCACAGTGGTATCACCAGGGCATTTTGAACTTGTATGAGTAAGCCGAGCACTGACTATCTCCTTAATTAATTAGATTGAAGAATCCTTACTGAGGCATCCATGTTCTAGAGCAGGGAATATAAGTTAGAATATTTAATTCAGTGTAGAATTATGTACAATAAACTAAATAACCAGTGGTAAAGAAAGGTGGCATTGAGAGAGAGAAAAGAACAGGAAAAACATTATAAGTTTTATTTTATTTTTATTTTTTTAAAATCCCCATCAATAATTAAAATGTGAAGGAACAAGAGTCCATACTTGTAAAATTTCATTTTCAGTACCAGAGTTGTTTGGCAGCAATTAAGATTCATCACAATGTTAAACATTCACTTACTCAAATGAACAAGCCATAACATTTTCTGGCATGTTAAATGGGTATTGTTGCAATATCGCTTTCAGAGTGATGTCCCTTTAAGAAGCTCAACATACAAGTGAGCCAGGTACCTGGATGTCATCATGTGACCTGCAGCCATGGTCTCTCTCCCTGCACTTTAGTACCCTAGAAAACAGCATGTGTCTAGAGATTGCTCTACTGCTTGTACTGATTTAGCTATAAATGATCCCCACCAGAGATTCTCAAGAAAACGGAATCCACGTACCTTATTTGTGTTACCTATGGATAGTGCAAGGATATCACTACAGGTTTCTATTGGGTAAGTGGAAGCCATTAAGCTCAGTTGCCTAGTTGTTTAGCATGCGGTTCAGAATAACACTAACAGCATGGATATGATTGCTGCTGTAGCTGAGGTAGACTTGGGACCAGCCTCCTTGCCCTAGCCCTGGGAATGGAAGGCAATGACAAACCACACTGACAAAAACCGCCAAGAAAACAGCTCAGGCTGAAGCATCAGAAGATAATGAGCTAAGGACCTGCCTTACACAGAGCACACACAAATGAATGAATTAGTAGGTCTGACCATTATGAAAGTGAATTGTCCCATCAAGGTACTAGGGAAAAGGCCAACTCAACATCAACATTTTGATTTATGCATTCAATTACACATGCGGACCTCAAAGTTGGGCCCTAAGTATTAATCAACAGCATACAGCATATCAGGATGAAGAAAGGAACAAAAGATAAGACAGTCAGCCTTAGGTCAGCCATATGTTGCCTCTTGGTTGCTGATTCAGGCAGATGGCAAATGCCTCAGATCAGGTTAGCTTCGAACCCATTTTCAAACTATGGGCCTGAATATTTAGGATGGTGGGGTTTCCCTTCCTGCCATCCGAAGAGTCAACGAGGAACACATATCCACTGACTCTGTCTGCCCCGCAGCCATTTCTTGCTCGATTGGGCATCAACTGGCTGCAAGTGGGGCTTCCACCCCTCACCCAGGAGAAATCCTGCATTGGAGAGTTGCCAGCCAATCTGATTGGCTGACAGCTCTCTAGTCCCTGCAGTGACAGGAACTGTAGTGAACAGAAGAGGAAGTGTTTCAACATGCCACAGCCTAAGGCCCAGGACTGGAAGCCAAAGTAAGTTTCGGGCTCCCAGGGCAGGGTGGGTAGGGAAGGTCTGGGGGTGGGGGGGTGCGGTGGAAAGTGGACAATGGGGATGTTGGGTAGGGGGGTGGTAGAGGAAGGTCCAGTGGCCACCAGACTTTAAAGGGGATGCGGAGCCCACAGTTAGAAAGGGGCTTCTGATGGAGGCGCTCCCCTCCCCACCCACCATTCCTTCCCGCCCTAGGCCTAAGCCTGTTCATTTTCAGGCAGTCCCCATGCCAGGTAAGTCCTCTGGCCAGCCTAAAAATTGAGGCCGACTGGGAAACGACCTTTAAATGGCAATAATTGGCTACTTTTGAGGGCAGGGCAGGCAGCCTGCCTGAGGCTTTGCCGCCTCAGTGTAAAATCACTGTTAGGTCAGGACAGGCGGGAACACAGAGGGAAGCCCATTCCTTCTATTATTTCATGCTACTCCCACCTAAAAACAGGAGAGCCTGAAATTCAGGCCTTGGTGTATCCATATCATTTATCCAATAAAGAAACTAAGAGTTAGCTATTAAGAGATTTTCAGGATGATGATTTTAATTTATGGGTACAGAATCAAGTTCAACAGATGCAGAAGTTTAAGGAATGGGATTGGGATGATGTATTACTGGTAATTAGCAGCACAGCGTACTGAAATATCATAGGAATCACAAAGTTGATTTCCTAACTGTTCTCTTTACCCAGGATAGATCCTTTTAATTCAGTAGGAAAAATTGTTATTTTACTAGAATGGTGATCTACGGGGCTCAGGCTAATATTTATAAGGTATTTGAGGTCAAAGCCCACCACAGCAATTCAAAAGTTTGAGTCCATTTAAAAAGTCGTAACATAAAAGCTGGTATCAGTAAAAGTGACCATTGGATTGAATTGGCTTAAAAACTTAACTGGTTCACTAATGTTCTTTAGACATTGCCATCCAGTCTGACCTGCATGTGTCTGCTGTCCCCCACCAACGTGGTTGACTCTTAATTGTCCTCTGAAGTGGCCTAGCAAGCTATAAAGAATAACGAAACCAAGGATGCAGTAGTTCAAGACAAAAGTCCACCATCAGCTTTTCAGGGAAACTAAGGAACAACAATAAAGGCCAATCTTATCCCAAGAATTAATTTTTAAAATGTGCCAACTGTTGTCATCTTACCATCGGCAATGATCAATCCTTCACTTGGACTTGCTGGCCTTTGTATCAGGCCATCAGGGAGCAGGTCTTCGAAATCAGTGTCAAATTGAAAGAACTATCAAGTGAGCCGGTTTCTTTGAATTAAAATGAAATGAATTATTTATAGCCCATGTTGGGCACAGGAGCTAAAGCTGGAATAACAGTAATATTTTACAAACTGAAGAAATAAAACCTAACCAATACAGCACCGGCAAGTCTCATCTGCTGTGAAAAAGAAATGAGGGATTTCAAACGTTTGCTGGCAAGTAGAATATATCTTTACAGTAAATCTGCTGACATATCCATATTATACCAATAGTTTTAGATATCTCTGAACATGAATATTAATCCTAATTGAAATTCTGTAACTGGAGGAGCTATTAAAATGCTTTTTACTAAGGAATGGGTTTTATTTACAATATTTATAAGGTGTTATTTAACATTTAAAGAATATTCAAACTTTACTGCAGGGATTCAGCACAATCTAGGCTGGCACTCCAGTAGTGGGGAAGTGATGTATTGTAAGACGTGTTGACTTTTGGAGGAGGTTTGAAAGTGGCGCCCCTACTGCCTGTTCCAGTCTCAGGAAGACATTAAAAATTCTACGCCATGATTCAAAAAAAGGGCAAGGTCACTCCCCTGTTCTGATTGCCATTTTTTCTTCAACAAACATCAGCAAAAGGAAAGCAGATTAATTGTTCATTAGCCTCGTTGCTGTCTGTAGAATTTTGATAGATTCGAATAATTGTTACTTTTGCTACTGACTCAATGGTTGCTATGCTTCAAAGAAAAAGCTGTGACAAAGTGCTTTGCAAGTAGGAACAGCATTACCATTTCATGTTATTCTCTGTGAAGTTTAACCATTCATAAAATATAATTTATTTTAAAGTAAATGAGTGGAAGA
Organism: Carcharodon carcharias; assembly: GCF_017639515.1. NCBI lineage: Eukaryota > Metazoa > Chordata > Chondrichthyes > Lamniformes > Lamnidae > Carcharodon > Carcharodon carcharias. The sequence goes on along the minus strand of NC_054480.1, from coordinate 41,419,971 downwards.
TGAAAAAAATGCAAAAATGTACTTTTGTACCCTAGAAATTGTTGTTAGTGGTATTAGTCGATAGTTGCTTGATTGATCCCTATGCTTGTAATATTAACATGGGTATTGACCCAATTATTTTACTTTCAACAGGATAATACCTCTACTAATATAGTGAAGAGGGGATTTTCATTCAAACCATCAATATTCCTAAACTAATATCACCCATTGTAAAGTATAGGCTGATAATTGATAAATTGGTAAGTACTTGAGTTGGTAGTTGAAATTCTGCTTAAGCAGCTAAGACATTTTAAGAATGTCTTAAAACATTCTTGAAAAAGAAAGGTACACTCTAAAGGGAAATTAGAGAAACAATGGATAAAGCTGAATCAGGATGACCTCTTCAGCTCCTCCTCAAAACTTCCACTTATACACTATGGACACTATTTAATGGAGGCGACGGGGGTTTTGCCCAATGGCTGAAGAGCTGTCAAGAGCCCGCGTCAGCTATTTTGAGGAAGGCCCACCAGATGAAATGCTAGTCCGGCACTTAACTGGCCAGCAGCAGGCCTTCCCCAAATCAACAAGGACCATGGGGGCAGAAATCGTATCCACACAGAGGTCCAGGATCATCAAAGGACCCAGGCCACAGGTCAGTGATGGAGGGATGGGGTCATGGCATTGGGGAAAGGGGGTATGGCAGAAAGGGCAGACAGTGGCTCTCATCTGGATGCCCCCTTCCCAATCAGGGGCACCTTGATCCCTCAACTAATATCACAAAAACAGATGATCTGGTTACTTATTTGATTTATGCTTGTGGGTGCTTCTCGTACACAAACTGGCCGCCACATTTTCTGCATTCCAGCAATGACTACACTTCAAAAGTATTTGATTACAAATTGCTTTGAGACATCCAGAATCACGTAAGGTATTGTGTAAATGCAAGTCCTTCTATCTTTCTTTAGTGCAAGGCTAGCCTTACAAGAGGGCAGTGTGGATGATCACCCAGGATGCTGTGGTCGGGATGGAGGCGAGAGATGGCATGGTGGGAAACCCTAAAGCAAAGGTTAGGAGAAAAGTTGATTTTGTATTTTTTTTTAACCCAAGTCACAAGCAGCGATTCAAGCAGCAAATTTCCCTACAATCAGATTGAACAGAATTGCCCTTACTCATCACCCACAAATCTTTCAATAGAGAGTAGTAAGAATGGCCTGCCAGTTTTTTTGACTGACAACTATGGGCAAGACAATAAAGCTCCTTTTGGAAAGCGGATCAGACAGGTAAGTGAATGAACGGCAGCTGGTGCAAGCTCAGTGCGAGCTGGAAGGCAGAAGCAGAGAGCAGCCGCACGAGTGCAGTGCAGAGAGTGGGAAGCATGAATGAAGGAGCACCGAGTGGAGCAGGAAAACCACTCACAGGACAAAATCTTCCATTAGCTGCAAGATGTGGGACTGAAGAGGGTGGTGTTTCAACTATTAGGTGGGATGGCAGACCATGTACGGTCACACAGCGGCCTGCCAATTAACTATTCATAGCCAAGGAGCGTGGTGAACCCTGCAGTGGGACAAGCAAGAAGCCAACATCCCTGCTATTTCCTCGTGGGTCAAAGGGCTAGGCGCCATATTTAAAGGGCAACTGGAGAAGCATTCATTCCCTGCAAGCCTGGAGCATCAGTCTGGCTGTCAGTCTGGAGGCATTGATACTTTTCCACCCCCGTGGAAAAACTACTGCTGTTACCATTGTCAATCATGTCTCAGAGCAGATAAAGAGTGGCACCGCCTTTCAGCGATGCCTCCCTGCAGGTTCTCCTCCAGGACATCCAGAAATGGCTGGAGATCCTATTTCCCAGTGATGACAGCAGGAAGCCCTCCCACCTGACCAAGGTGGCCTGGAAGGAGGTGACTGTGGAGGTTATTAGCTATGGGGTCCACAAGCGAAACTGGATCCAGCAGGAAAAGGATGAATGATCCCCTTCACTCTGCACGGGTGAGTGGCACTATGTATTCATTGCTAAGTGGCACTCCTAATGACATCAAGCAATGTAAATATGTGAGTGGAGAGGCTTGCCAGACAGGAGTTTGGGCTGCAGACCTCAGTAATCATATGGAATGTGTGGAATGAATGTGTGGGAGCCACTTCATGATTTGAAAATTGTTCCAGTTGCAGGACAGCGTGTGTATGGAACACTTGCCAGGGAGGGTACAGAAGCTGTCATAGGCATGTATGCTCATAAAGCAGTTATCCACGCATTGGGATGACATTCAAGCATTCTGTCTGTCTGCAAGAAAAAATATCTCTCAACTCGAGGGAACACTTAAAGGCTGGAGCAGATGTCCCCTGTATCTGAATCCTTATGCCCTGCTGAAGGGGAAGCTTCAGAGCTGGCTGGGGTAGGAAGAGGAAGATCATGCATTGACAGAAAGGCCGGAGTTTCAATAAATTTGAGTGAGGATGCCTCCAGTCTGGTGTTGACAAATGGACATACAGGAGTAAGGCCTGAATCATAGATGGGGAAGTGATTGTACATAACCATGAAGCAATTCTTTGCATTCTCCACTACAGGTCCTTGACCAAGACCAAGAGGAAGAGGCAGCCTTTCCCCAGCCCCACCTCCGCCTCCACCTCAGAGGATAATCAGGCATAACACTCAGAGGATGAACTGTCATGTCATTCCCCTGCAACCTCTACCAGTGCACAGACATTCATCTTGGTAGGTACGCATTCTAGATTATGCTCTGGGTCACAGTATATTGAGCACATCACAGACATGTCCCCGCAGCCAATGGGGGATGCGCCAGTCGAGATCCCTGACAGTAGAAGGACTGCTGGAGACCAGGCCCATGCTGGGCCATGTACTGTTGACATGCCTCTGGAATTGGCCAAAAGAAACCTGGTGGAGATGCAGAGACCAGCAGGGGATAATCTGGTGGAGATGACTGAGGCCACGTGCAGAATTGAGTGAAAGTTGGAAGAGTCTGTGAAAGTTCTGGGTGCTGTCATGACTCCGACATGCAAGTGCGAGACTTTCTATTTGGAAAGGTTGGTGATCACCATGGAGAGCCAGGTCCTGCAGAACACTCAGTGGCTGCCAGATATGCGCTCTGACCTGCATTCTATCACAGGGGTCGGTGCAGCAGTGGCTAGGCAAGAGGGGGACAAGGCACCTGGAACTCCTTCCAGGAGCCCCTCCCCCTCAGGCAGACACTGAGATGCCTGGGTGCACAGAGATGGAGGAGGAGCTGCCTCAGGGCCTTTGTCTCAGGAGACCCCAAGGGTTAGCAACGTCTCCTCACCCCCTCTACCACTGAACTCAATACCTCCAGCAGGCGAGGCCCAGGAGGCTACCCTGCATGCAAGAATGCAAACCTATTGGCAGGTTGACTTTGTTTTTAAATGGAGGCAAGAAGGTTTAGACATCTAAAAATGTGCCTTCTTTTTTATAATATTACCATGTTAGTGAAGAAAGGGTACCAAAGTACAAGTTCGCCTAAAGTCCCAGTTTCTCTAAGGTCAGCCCTATTTAGTGCCTCTGAGAATCTGAAGTGTTGACAGTATTTGTATATTGACTGATTGGACACTTGAAAAATTAGCAAGTCTACATTCGCCTCAATCTTACATCATTTTCCATAGTATCAGAAATTAGCAGCTATAACCAAAAGTGGATAGTTGATTTGATTTTTTGAAAAAAATGCATCCAAATGTATTATTTTTTGATCTAATGGAGAACTGTGGATTAATTGAAGCTGAGCAGTCTGTTTGCAGGATGTGTTTCTTCCCTGTGACTTTTACTGAAGTGAAGGATATCTCTTGTGGCAATATGCGGCATCGTGAGAAATTTAACTGCCTTGCAGTCATTCTCAGACTTTACAAAAGCTGGATTTTGAACCAGCCTAGTTCATAACTAAATATTTCCAATGTTGTTTCCCAATATTTCCTGCGATTATGCAATTGCCAGTAATGCATTTTACAAGAAGCCATTTGAGAGATTGCAAAATCATGAATGTGAATAGAACTCTGTTTATATATCTTGAAATAATTACACATTTAGAAGCAGGTTACATTTTGTTGAGAAAATTAAGTGGCTTTCACTGGAAATATATGAAAATTTGGCAAGTCTATATCCCTCAAGTCTTGAAAATGGTGCCATTTTTTCCTTTGTGTTGTAGTTCTTTTGCTGTCAGTGTGCATCAAGTTACAATCATCAGAGAAATGCTTTCTCAGTAATTCATTGGGCTATAACTTATTGAATTTTTATGGTTAATAGTTTTACTCATTAGTCAATTAAATAAGAGGAATATCTGTTTCGCCATAGAGGTGCTCAGTTTGTTGTAACTCCATTTGATACAATTTTTCAGTCAATGTCATTTTCTTTTTGCAGTAAAGATTATACAGGTAGTCACTGTTTCTAATCAACCATCCACTTTAGCAAGATTTAACTAACAACCCAACTTTAGTCAAACTTTCCTTGGAACCAAGGAAATAGAGAATAATATGGTTTGCACACTACAAGAAAACAACATTTCCAATCTCCAAGACAATCAAGTGCTTAGTATTGTGTGTGGATCTACCCTAATCTGCTTCCATTCCTATCTATCCAGTTTTTGCCAGTGAACCACCGCTTTTCTTCCTGATCCCTAAAGATCTATGCTTGGTCCCTCCTATTTCATATCTACATGCTGCACCTTGCTGATATCAGCTGAAAAATACAGCATCAGCCTCTATGTGTATGCTGACCATACCCAGCTGTACCTCACCACCACCTCTCTCAACAACTTACTTCAGTACCTTTAGTTTGTCACGCAACTTATCACTACTAGATGAGCAAAAATTTCCTCCAACGAAATAATGGGAACACAGAAACCATTTGTCTTCAGTCCCCACCATAATATCTGTTCCCTGGTCATCGACTCCATTTTGCTCCTTGGCCACTTTCTGAGGCTGAACCAAACTGTTTGCAACCTTGTGTCCTATTTAACTCCAAGATGGGTTTCCAAACCCATATCCACTCCATCACCAGGACCACCTACTTCTAATTCCATAACATCACCAGGCTCCACTTCGCTTCAGTTCATCTGCTGCTGGAGCCATCATTCATGTCTTTGTTACTTCTAGACTTAATTATTCCAATGCTCTCCTGGCCTGTCCCCCAGTCTGCACCCTTCATAAACTTGAGTTCAACAAAACTCTGCTGCTCATATCCTATCTCACACTAAGTAGCTTTCATTCATTACTCCTGTGTTCATTGACTAACATTGACTCATGGTCCAGAAATGCCTCCATTTTAAAATTCTCATTCTTATTTTCAGGTCCCTTATGATCTCGCCATACACCACCACCCCTCCCCAATTCCCTTCCCTACTATGTAACCTCCTCCAGCCTACAACCCTCTAAGACCTCTACACTCTTCCAATTCTGGACTCTTGTGCATCATCAATTTTAATTACTTCATCGGGTGGTGGCATTGTGGTATAGTCACTGGACTAGTAATCCAGAGACCCAGCGTAATTTTTTGGGGACCAAGGTTCAAATCCCACCACGGCAGACTGTGAAATTTGAATTCAATAAAAATCTGGAATTAAATGTCTAATAATGACCATGAAACCATTGTCGATTGAGTAAAAACCCATCTGGTTCACTAATGTCTTTTAGGGAAGGAAATCTGCTGGCCTACATGTGACCTCAGACCCACAGTAATGTGGTTGACTCTTAACTGCCCTCTGAACAAGGGCATTTAGGGATGGGCAATAAATGCTGGCCTAGCCTGTGATGCCCACACCTCATGTACAAATATAAAACAAAGTCATGACTTCAGCTGTCAAGGCCCTAAGCTCTCAAATTTTTTCCGCTCTCTCCCTCTTTCCACTTCTCGCAGTATTTGGTCACCTGTCCTATGTCCTTATATGTCTCAGTGTCATATTTTGTTTGATAATGCTCCTGTGCAGTGTCTTGGGATACTTTATCAACCTAAAATTGCTTTATAAATGCAAGTAAATATTTTAACAAATAGTGTGACAACACTAAAATTTATCCATTTTATTCTGAAATATACTCATGGTAACTCAAAACATTTGAAAAGTCAGCCCTCTTTTGGATGCTTGGATTGAGTTAGGTGGAGGTAGGATGGAATCATTGTGAATTGGACAATGGAAGGAATGGGCTGTTTAACCATGTTATTCAAAATTCTTATACCAACATGCATAATTTATTCTCGTGACATCTTCACTGATGATTGAGTGATTTCTGCAGCCTTCCACATTTAAATCTTGTATCAGCTCACACTTTCATGAGTATTGCTTGCTTTGCTATTTTCTGTGAAAATTCTACCTTATGGTATCCAACAGCAGATACATTACCCTTCCAAGCTCTTAATCAGCCCAGTGACCTACTCTTCAGAGATTAAACATAAATCTTAGAGCTTGCATTTTCTTTTATTCGTGTAATTCTCTGACAGCTGAGAAGCATTAATACCATTTTTGAATACCCCAGCTGCAACACTAAACTTCCATCTTTCTCTGAAAAGAAGCAATCATTTGACACATTCGCACATCTCAACAGAACAAATTAGGCAGCTGTGAGGCTATATAGCTTATTCTCACAGGGCACATGCTTGCCTTAACCAGAAGATCAAACACTAATGCAGCTATGAAGCTCATCCCAAATAAAACTACAAGTAACTATATCGTTTTTGTCAAAGTGAAATGTTCTCCAAAGAAAAGTCAGAAACTGTTACTATTTTTTTTTAAATTGGAGCAACTCATGGACAATAAAGGAAGTAGAATTGTTTTGTAGGTCAGAGACTTGATGGACAAAATAATCACTTCGGGTTCCAAACTTACAGCATTTTCTTTCAATACAAATTCCACCAGTCCACATTCTCTAATTCTTTCAGCATGTGTGTAAAAGATTTGTTTTCTAACTGACAGAATTTAACAAAAGATTTGCAGTTCAGCTTAAATGAATTACATAAACTTTACATAATTACAACAGCAATAACAATCTTTTATACCCCAGACATCGGCTACTTTAAATCACATTAACAAATAGTGGAATATTCAACACAGAGTTGCCAACTGCTGCTCCACAGTACTTGGCAAGGGGAATAGTCACCATCTCACTAGTTTACCCAGTGGGCATTTTGTGATTGATGAAATCCCCCCACTGAGAGATAAGCTTTTGCTTTTGGTTGAAAGTGCATTTACTGTTAATGTACTACCATATGCCCACAGGAACACTGCATGTCATGTCACTAATTACACAAAGAGAATAAGGCTTTATGTGGATAAATTATTTGTTGGAAATCTTCAGTTACCTCTTTGCTGCTGTAAGACCTGCAGACCTGAATAATTAAACTCCAATGAGAGGCAAAGGGTTCTGACATATTTAACAGCACTGACGATAGAAGTGTTCACTTCCTTTGCTGCATTATTCAACTTAAATTTTAAGAATGCCAAGATAAACCAATGTTCACAAAATAAAATCCTGTAGAAATATTTCGAATGAATTTTCCCTGCAGAACAGACCTCCATGAATACTGATTCAATATTATCACAGTCATTCAGTTCAACTTCAAGACCTGAACCCACTACACAAATTTTGGTCTACACTAGATATTGTCATGGGTTCAGTATTATCATCACTCCCATAACTGGGACCTGCATCCCCTATAATCTGCCAAGTCCCTTGACTATCTATCATCTAGTTAATCAGTAGCGTGACCCTGCAATCAAAACAATTAGGCCTCATATCATGTGTACTCAGTGATTTTTCACTTTCAGTATAAATTCCTCTTATCTTTTGGAAGGTGATTGAGAAGCATCTTAGTGGCATGAAATCACTTGTCAACCTAGAAACTGGTATATTTTTTCAAGTAAGATACGAATGAACACAGTACTATTTTGAGAGCAAGATTTACTTAATTTCAATTGCTTCTCATAACACAAAAACAATAAATTGCACAAGCAAGGCCATCTAGTAATCCAGCTTAACAGTCTGAATCAGTCTAGATAACTTTTATGTTATTGGGAATTTAGCCTTTGTGTACATAATTTAGCTTCATAGAACATTAGAATATACATAAAGCCAAATTGGTAAAATTCTTGAAATGCTACATTTCCCCTGTCAGCTTGACTAACATTCAAGCATTCTCATCTTTAAGTCAGATATTTATAGGTTCAAACCATGTTACATACTTCATTATATAATCTTGCCTGACACTTCAATGTAATAATGATGTAGTACTACATTGTTGGAGGTAACACCTCTTGGATGAGATATTAAATTTCGGGTGAATATAAAAGCTTTCATGGTGCTATCTGAAAAAGAAAGGGGGTTCTTCTACTGTCCTGGATAACATTCCTCCCTGAAACAAGAAAACAGGTTAATTGGCTATTTTTTATTTGCTTGTGAAACACACCAATTGGCTGCCTAAAAACAGTAGATATGCTTCAAAAGAGAATGTGGTCCTGTGGACATGAAAGTAAAAAATTCCTTTATATAGAGCCTTTCTTCAATTAAAGCAAGTTTAGTTCAATAAGCTTCAGAAATCTACATGGAGGAGGAATATGTTCTCTTTAAAATGTACTTACTGATAAAATATTGTACAACATATTTAATTTGTCTATAGGATAAGCCTGTTCATAGCTATGATACTTAATTGAACAAGGCAAACCTGTCTAAAGAGTAAATTAAGTATAATGGTACTAGCTTCAATAAGAAGGGTGGAATACTGTGGTATATTGAAGTAATACAGTATGGCAGACCCAACAGTATTGATCTGTTTCACATGAGAACTACTTTGTACACTCAGTGTCCTGCTCCACCTCACTGTCTATATACAACCCTTCTAGAGACAAGCATGCATAGGGGAAAGAATGTCAATATAAATTCTTTTCATTTACTATTATGCATTGCAATTTTGAAAACCACTTTACTGAAAATGGCACGCATTTGTTCAGACTGTACTATCTAATAATTTCACAAACACCAAGACTAACCGTAAAAATGGTTGAAATACATTGTGATCAACATAGTTTCCCAGTAGTTTGAAATGTTAATATAATATTGCATTTGTGAATAATTCCTGTTGGCGATAACAGCAAATTAATACTTTCCAGGTTAACACTTTAATTAAAACAGCACATAGATAATGACCATTTATATATTTAATCATTTGTCTACTGTTATTGGAAAGTTATTTCTAATTTCATTTCTCCCTGAACTTTTGATACAATCATTAAAAAAAATGCTAACCTAATATTTGGACTGTCATGATGTGGTAATTAGTTTCCTCATCAGCTTAATCAAACTTTTGACGGTAATAGTGCATTGTTATTGTTCTGCATATTGTAACATTTTGTAGCTTTAGCTTTAGAAAGAGAAGTCCATATTTTTGCATTTGTTTCACCTTATGTATACTATAATGTTTGCTTAACAATACTGAGCAGCAATCTGGCACCAACTGAAACAGCCAATCAACCTATTACACTCTACTTTTTTTACATATCTTTATTAAGCAGCCAGTATTTTAGTTCAGTTGTCTTATACATTTACGTTGATGAAAAAGTCGTACCAGTTGCATAGTTGTGGTTCTGAGGAGCCAGCTTTAGTATGATGTGTTAATGGATGAGCGGCTGGGGTTGTGATCATGCCATCTGCCTGACTGCAGCAGCACGAGGACAAAAACGTTAAGATAAAAGCAAAATATTGCAGATGCTGGAAATCTAGAAGAAAAACAAAAATACCTGGAAAAACTCAGCAGGTCTGACAGCATCTGCGGAGAGGGATATTGTTGATGTTTCAAGTCCGTATGACCCTTCATCAGAACTAAGACAAATAGAAATTAGATGAAATATTAGCTGGTAGAAGGGGTTGGGACAAGTAGAGCTTGATATGGGGCCAGTGACAGGTGGAGGCCAAGAAGAGACTGCCAAAGATGTCATAGACAAAAGGACAAAGGAGTGTTGATGGTGATGATATTATCTAAAGGATGTGCTAATGGGGACATAAGGGAAGCAAGCTAGTGGCAGATGGCCCTAGTGCGAATAGGGTGGGGGGAAGGGATCGAAATGGACGAAAAGGTGGGGATAAAGCAATAGATCAAAATAAATTTTAAAATAAGAGGGGAAAGAAAAAAATATAGTTGTAAAAAAATTATAAATTATTGGAAAAAGGGGGATTGGAAAGGGGTTGGAGATGGAGGAGAGAGCTCACGATCTGAAATTGTTGAACTCAATATTAAGTCCGGGAGACTGTAAAGTGCCTAGGACGGACATGTGGGCATGAGAGCAGGGTGGTGTGTTGAAATGGCAAGCGACAGGGAGGTCTGGGTCATGCTTGCGGACAGACCAAAACATTCTTGGCATCGGGTCTCATTAGTTTGCAACCAGTGGGCTGCAGTTGTCAGCTGGGCATTTCGAGACAGCTTACCTATTGGAACGGGTTGGAAATTGAATGGCTCCTCTGACAACCAGCCAATAGTACTAACCTTGAGGGCAGGAGACAATCAGAGGAGGGGCCGCATAGAACCCATCAATGTGCATCAGTAATTTTGTGAAGCCAATTGGAGCTCCTCCTGGCCCTCGAAAGGTGAAGGGGAAAAAAATGTCTGTTTTTAGATGGCCTATAAGAGTTGTATTAAGGGCTGTTGGTTAGGGAAATCCAAGTCAGGAATGAATTGGAGGGATCTACATGCTGCATGCCCTCCCCATTGAGGTCCAAGATGGTGTAAAACCTTAATTTAAATATTTGAATAAAATTTCTGCCTATTTCAGCTTGAAATATCAAGTAGGGCAAGCCTTGGGAGGCATTTTTATTGTTCAAATTTTAGTTTGCTTACTACCCTATTTTCCAATGTAAACAAGATGAAATGCTAATGAAAATTGTTCCCTGATGCAAAAAGTCTGTGCACATATGTATGTGTGTGTACATGTGTCCATTGTATTGTATAGTATTGTACTTGCTATCTAGCAAATACATTTCACTTTGCCTTACATTTTGGGATATTTCTGTCACAGTGCCAAAGCATCTTATTTTGTTCTTTTAACTATTTATTTTATTTTAACTGCTTATTTTTTTATTTTGATTTTATCTTTTCTATTTCATTCTCTCTTTTGTTCATTACTCTTGTGCTCTTTCATTTTCTTCCACCTTCAGTCCTTTTATTTACATTTTCTTCACTTCAAGAGGAAAAATACTGCATGAGCACCAGCAGTGGAGAATGTAGTTAAGATACATAATTTGGACTTAACCAAAGAGGTCAATATTAACTTTAAAATAAATCCTTTTAGTCCAGGGGATTATGCCACTCCCCACACCCACTCACTCAATGGACCCTACTTGTACTCTTCTAAACCCACTATACCTCATCTCACTGGACTAAGTAGCCTCCAACATTATGCTGGATCCCACTGAGGTCATTGACTTTGTAAAGTGTGTGTGCAGGCTCAGTCCCTTACAAGGTCAGCTAGGAACTCCCGGCATAGACTAGAACCTGGAAAAACTGGGACCCAGCCTATTTCTAGTTTATTCTGCTGGAGTTACAGCAGAAGTGCACCTAAACAGCTGATTAGTTCAGTCCCCCATATACCTTTCACATGTTGCATCTTACACATCACCAGTGCCAGGAGAAACAGTCCCTCATTTTCTTACATGGCCCTCTAGGACCTTAATGGGTGTTTTCAGAATTGATTTCATCAGTTAACTTTTCTATGAAAACTAAACATTATTCATATTCTTATACTAGTGACACTTATTTTACATAAAATATCCCAGGAAGCACATCATACAAACAAGACCATGTTGGTGTTTGTTCTCCTAATGACCAATCAGCCTAATCCTTGCTATTTTTTATTCTTTCATGGGATGCGGGCATTGAGGGCTAGGCCAGCATTTATTGCCCATGCCAAATTGCCCTTGAGAAGGTGGTGGTGAGCTGCCTTCTTGAACCGCTGCAGTCCCTGTGGTGAAGGTACACCCACAGTGCTGTTAGGAAGGGAGTTCCAGGATTTTGACCCAACGACAGTGAAGGAACAACAATATATATCCAAGCCAGGATGCTGAGTGGAGGGGAACTTTCAGATGATGATGTGTCTGCTCTCCTTGTCCTTCTAGATGGTAGCAGTCATGAGTTGGGAAGATGCTGCCTAAAGAGCCTTGGTGCATCTTGTAGATGGTACACACTGCTGCCACTATGCGTCGGTGGTGGAGGGAGTGAATGTTGGTGGAGGGAGTGGATGTTTGTAGATGTGGTGCCAATCAAGCGGGCTGCTTTGTCCTGGGTGGTGTCAAGCTTCTTGAGTGTTGTAGGAGCTGCACTCATCCAGGCAAATGGAGGATATTTCATCACACACCTGACTGTGCCTCATAGATGCTGGACAGGCTTTGGAGAGTCAGGAGGTGAGTTACTGGCCACAGGATTCCTAGCCTCTGACCTGCTCTTGTAGCCACAGTATTTATATGGCTAGTCCAGTTCAGTATCTGGTCCATGGTGATTCCCAGGATGTTAATAGTGGGGTATTCTGCGATGGTAATACTATTGAATATAAAGGGGTGATGATTAGGTTCTTCCTTGTTGAAGGTGGTCCTTGCCTGGCACTTATGTGATGTGAATGTTACTTGCCACTTGTCAGCCCAAGCCTAATTATTGTCCAGGTCTTGTTGCATTTGGACATGGACTGCTTCAGTATCTGAGGACTCGCAAATGGTGCTGAACATTGTGCAATCATCAGCGAACATCCCCACTTCTGACCTGATGATGGAAGGAAGGTCTTGATGAAGCAGTTGAAAGTGGTGGGACCTAGGACACTACCCTGAGGAACCCCAGCAGTGATGTCCTGGAACTGAGATGATTGATCTCCAACAACCACAACCATCATGCTTTCTGCTAGATATGCCTCCAACTAGTGGAGAGTTTTGCCCCTGCTTCCCATTGACTCCAGTTTTGCTTGGGCTCCTCGATGCCACACTCTGTCAAATGCGGCCTTGATGTCAAGGGTTGTCACTTCACCTTTGGAGTTCAGCTCTTTTGTCCATGCTTGAACCAGGGCTGTAATGATGTCAAGAGCTGAGTGGCCCTGATGGACCCAAACTGAGCATCAGTGAGCAGGTTATTGCTAAATGCCCTGTTCACATTATCTCTTTATTATCCTTTCATTCAACTACTCAGCTAACCTATTATTAAATATTGACACAGCTTCTGCTTTAAACCCCCAAATCTGGTAGCACATTTCACATCCTCATACCCCTCTGTGTAAAAATGTTTCTCATGCTATTTGTCCTAAATCTTGAACATTTGACCTTATATCTATGTAAACATGTAAATGGTAAAAGATGGTCAAATAAACGGTGGAGTTAATTAGGGATAAAAAAGAGATATTTTTGTGGAAGCAGACAGCATAGCTGAGGTACTAAATGAGTCATTTGCAAGAGGATGCTGCCAATATAACAGTTAAGGAGGAGGTCGCAGTGATATCGGACAAAATAAAAATAAAGAGGATGACTTAATAGGTTGACAATCCTCAAAGTAACAAAGTGACCCAGTCCAAATGAGATGCATCCTTGCATGCTGAGGGAAGAGAGGGTTCTGGCTACAGTCTTCCAATCCTGGTTAGGTGTTGGGGTGCTGTCAGAGGACTGGAAAGATGCAAATGTTACAGCAGGTTCAATAGTAACTTTCAAAAGAGAAATGAATAAATACTTGAAGAGAAATCAATTACAGGGCTGTGAAGAAACAGAGGGGAGTGAAAGATTTACTAAAGAGGCATGATGCGCCAAATGGCCTCCTGTGTTATATCATTCTGTGATTGTTATGGATCCCTTTATCACTGAAAACAGTCTGTCTCTTTCTAACTTCTCTGTCTGAACTTTTCATTTTATCAATCCTTCTTTACCTATGCATTTAATTGCTATCCACTGTAAAATATATACAGACACAGTGCATAAAGGTTAAAGTTTCTCGGTGATTCCAACAGATTTCGCTACATCTCTGATGGGAAACAGAAAAAAAAGTTCAGATAAAGGGAAGCAGCCTGTTATGCCCTGAGTTTCTGGCCTGTTTGTAAAGAGCAGTGCCCAAGATGCCATTAATGCAAAGAAGGTGGGAGGAAAATGCAGGAAACAAAATAGCCTGCAAGAAAAGCTTAATCGGAAATAATGGTTTAGTAATGCTAAAGCAAACACAGCACATGTATTATCATAACGCTGCTCTAATTCTGCTTTCTAATATCTGTCACTGGAAATGTAAAGAAGAGAAGGGCTGAATTTTGTTGGTTACCTGGCAATCCCACTATTGAGGCTGAAAAGGGGAGGGAAGCCCTCTCCAGCAGGTGGTAGGACCTGGACAGCATATTGCCACCACTGGCCATTTACCAGTTTGCTGCTAAGGCCACTGTCCAATCAAGGACAACAGGCTGCCCCCCAAAATCTTCCAGCCCAATCAGAAGACCAGCAGTTCAGCAGAATCACTTTTAGCAGTGGTCATTGCTCAGGTTCTGTGACCAGGGAGAGGGTACCTCAGTGGTGGGGCACCCTCAAGGAGAGATAAGTATGGTTGGAGAAAGCTGAGACCCCAGTGACTGGGGGGAGGTGACAGGCTCTTCGAGCATCAGTGACATTGTTGCTACGAGGGCAGCCATTGCCACCCACTCCACCAAACCTGCTGTGTTGGATTTACCTGGCAATAGGCCCTCCTGCACAGAAAAAAATGCCCACGACGACAGAAAGTGGTGCTTAATTGGCCTCTTAAGTGGCTCAATTGGACATCCGTTGGGCAGCCAAGCTACCAAGTTTCCCACCACTGGTAAGATGTCAAAGCAGTGGGAAGACATCAGGCGCCCTTCCCAATGCCCCCCACCTCCGCTATTTTTCCAGCCCTCCCACCTCCCAGCTCATTGCCATTGGGCCAGGAAAATCCAGGCCCAAGTCTCCCAAAGATTACAAATGAGAAAACTAAAGTGTTAATATTCCCAATGATAAGAAAATCTAATACTGTCTGCATGAAACAAGCTAGAAAATATGTATACTTTGAAAGTTGTTGAGGAAAACTAGCACTTAAGGTTCTGAAGTCTTGCCTCAATGCCAGAATCTAGCAAGCCTCCGCTTGATAAAAGGAACTCAGTAAATTATTTACTGCTTCTACTGATTCTCCACTCTCAAGAGTAGAAAAAAAGAAGAGACAGACTAAGGACAAGGCACTGTGGGCCATTGGCAGCAATGGAATTGTGTACTACCACAAACTGCAATCTGCACATCTTGTAGTCTTTAATCACCGTCAAGCTGGGAGGTTAACTCAATGAGGAGTGTGTAAGGGTGCGTCAGGAGCAGCATCAGGCATGAGGTACCAAACTAGTGATGCTATTGTGTGTAACTACCTGCATAGCAAACACAAAAGACGTCAGGCTGACGACAGAGTCAAAGTGGCCCCACAGTGAGTGGAGCTGAGCAAAGCTCCTTAGATCTATCATGTCAGTTAACAGTGGTAGTGAACAATTAAACAACATACAGTAGGAAGAGTGAGAGGCACAATAAACATTCCATCTCTCACCATGGTGGAACCCAGCACATGGGTTGGAAATTTGTAAGACCCTTTACTCAAAAGTATCAAGTGAACAATCCTAATTGGTTTCTTACTAACATCTGCAATATCAGTGTTCTGCCAATTTGGTTTATTTCCCATGATATTAAGATTTGGCTGAATGTACAGGACAAAGCAAATGCTATGGGCCTCAGCAACATTCTGGCTGAGATGCTAAATGCCAAAGCTAGTCTCTCCCTAGCCAAGCTGATCCAATACAACTAAGAGACTAGTATGTAACTGACAATGTAGAAGATTATCAATCCACAAAAAAGCTAACCTGGTAAATTACCGTCCTATCACCTTTCTTCCAATCATCAGAAAAGTGATGGAAGGAGTTATCAGTCGTGCCCTCAAGTAACACCCACTCACCAAAAACCTTCTCTTCAACACTTAGTTCTAGTTCTGCCAGAACCATTCGACTCCAGGCTTCACGAAGCCTTGATTTAGACATGGAGCAAAATTGTCCCAGATTTGCACTAAGTGCAGTAGCGGGTGGGTAAAACAATGTTTTACCCACTGGCCACAATGGTGGCATTTCACGCCATATCGTCCCAAACCTAACATATTAATTACGTATTCCCGGGATACACACTGTTTCGATGGCAGGTGGGCTCCAATTCACCTGCCTCGCCATCACCTCACCGCTCCATCACGCCTGGCACCACATTTAAAGTACAGCTAGGCTCAGTCCTTCCAGCCCAGGACCGCAGCAAAGAAGACATGGCCCCAAAAGGCAAGAAGATTGCAGCCTTTGAGTGCCTTTTCAATGCTGTGGAGACCCGCTGTGATGTCCTCTATCCTCGCTCTGGCCATAGGAGGGGCACTCCAGCTTGGTAGGCGATGGCTGTGGTGATCAGTGCCAATGTTGCACAGAAGAGGTTGGCCGTCCAATGCAGATAATGGATGAATCATCTCATCCGTGTAGCCACGATATGGCAACCATCTCATCACTCTAAACTCACACACTCAAGCCCATTACACATTCACTGGCATCTCACTCACTGCCAGCTCAAGGGACATCACCACTCACTCTCTCACACATATGTTCATATGTCCATTTGGCCTCATCTCCTTTGGCGACTGCCTCCTCATACCTCACCATCTTGAGGCCACTTGCACGGATGAGCTTTTGCCCCCACACACACCCTGGGATACCCTCCTTCCACATTACAGCTCTCATCCTGCAGCCTCTTCCCTTGCCTGAGGCGACATCTCTCCCTTCCCCAAGCAAGACTTTGTCCTCCAGCCGTTGAAAAGCCACACACATATGGCTAATCTGGTAGGTAGAGACCTACCTGTGAGACCCCCTAAAAGTGAGGTGGTGCTGTCTGTGAAGCCGGGCGCTGATGACTGCGGGTGCTGACTGAAGCAAGGTAGGCAAACAAACATTAAAAAAGTCCTGAGCGAAGTGCAGCCTGCAAGGTGCATGCCTTATATATGCTGTTGTGAAACATGTCAGTGTGTCTTCCCGCTGACGTAGGTGGACGATCCAGTTGGGGGGGATGAGTCTGGTGGACTGGCCTAATAATGATCTGCTGATGTCTTACAATGTGGTTCCTGATGTCCGATGGTGGGGAAAGCTATCCACCATCGGCGGGTGGAGTGGACGATCGCAAATTGGTATCACGACATCGTGAAACCGATTTTTGGCCTTCTCGCCATATTGTCCGCTCACGCCACTGAACATGCCTGACGCCAGCGGGCACGGAAAATCCAGGCCATGATCACAAGAGATGGATGCCAGAGGGGAGTTGAAAACAAGAGCATTGTTAGATTCATTATACCACCAACAAACCCTGGCAAATCTGAGGTCAATAGGGGTCAATGATAAAAGCCTCCAGTGACTGGAGTTACATTTGACACAAAGAAAGATGGCTGTGTTTATCAAAGGCCAATTATAACAGCCCCAGAACATCAATGTAATAATTTCTCAGGTTAAGTCCAATCATAAGCTCAGAATTGGGGCAGTTTGTTAATTACTCCATAGTGTTTACCTCCATTCACAATGTCTCGTGTAATGAAGTATCTGATACCAGCGTGCAAAGGACCTGGTTTCTATTCAGACTTGGGCTGCCAAACAGCAAGTAAATTCATGTAGATGCCAAGTAATGACCACCTCCAAGAAAAAAAAGCTTAGCGATTTTCCCCTGATCTCAAACAGCACCACCATAGATGAATCTCAGAAACATCTTTGGGGTCACCACTATCAAGAAGTTTAATTTAGAGAAATGGAGGTGCTGAGTTCCTGCAGTGCATCACGTAGATTGTTCACTCAGTGCTTAAGTGATCGCAGGAACTGAGTCCAATGACAGGGAAACCAATCAAGCAAACTACTGTTCTGTTTGGTGTTCAGTTTCTGGAGTATTGTATGACTGCACTGATATAGATGAGTGGTGAGTATTCCATCGCACAGTAGCTACATGAGCAGGGGAGAGGCTGGACTTGGCACCCTGTGATGTGAATGCTCAGCTCTTCACCCGTAAAATCCTCTCCACCATTCACAACCCATCTCTTCAATGTTACTTTAACAACACTATTCTCCCCTTCATCTTAAAAAACTAGAAAGACAAGAACATTACTATGGTGAGAACACAATCATTTCCACATTTTCATCCAAGTCACTCAACATTTTGAGCCGGACATATAAAAGGAAAGAACTTGCATTTATTAGCACTTTTCACAACATCAGGAATCAACTGATAGGGTGCAGTGGTCCAGCAAAACATTGATAGATCAACCATCAATTGTTAGTCAAGACATCGTAAAGTATTGAGTGACTAAGTGGGTTGCAATCAGACCTTTCACCTCTGGACCTAGGTTCATTTCAGCCAAGAATATTGAAATTAATGTTTCCTCTATCTTTAGGGAAATTAGTTTGGGCAGTCTCAATTCAGTTCTTAGTAGGCACAATATTAAAAGCACAACACACTGTCATTAATTTGGCACAAATTGGCAACCTCCCTCAAAGAGGACACAGAATGACTAATATGGGGAAAAAAGTAACCCTAGTGAAGTACACAGTGCTGTCCTGTATAGAGACAGACTAGAGAGAGCTTAAATCCGTCCCCTATAGCCTTTATCAAAACACCAAAAAGTGAAAAGAAATTAATTCCTAATTTTTTTCCCGTCGTTCCCCAGATAATTTGGATGAGATTGACAAATTAACTCTATTCTCAATTCTACAGTGTTGGGCTGACTACTAAGTCGCTGATTGTGGAAAAATAATGCATCACTTAACTTTGACTTGGCTATTTCTGATACACTACACCCACAATTAAATTAATCTTTAATAAAGAACTTCAATTTTTTTCTGCCAAACACTTTCAATATGAATAAATTTGCATTTGTAATTATTCATCTACAATACTGTGCACAAACAATAACTATCCAAAATTGGATCAAGAATTCCATGATTCATTTCCTGTTGCCTTTGTGTATATTTTACATTCAACAGAGATCATTCTACATTTCAACTAATTAATGTAAATTAATTAGGAATCAAGAAACTGAATTTATGCCCTTTCAATAAAGATTTTAATTTGGGTATGCTACACTTTACCCAAAAATTATCCATTTTTAAAAATTATATTCCTGATCTTGCTTCCACACTGTTTTAATTAGGAACTCATTTTCAACCATTAAATTGTGAAGGTCCATAATCAATATTTTATTATTAAACAGTGGCTACTTTGACCCATTTTGGGAAGCAAAAGACAAAGGGATAGAATTTCCACTTTGGACATGATCAGGAAATTGCACCCAAAATTGCACTGGTTAATTTACAGTTCAACTTTCAGCTAAAATTAACTTTCAAATTATAAACATATGCACCATCATAATCAAGCAGTGTAATAGAATGGAATAGTCTTCATTCTTTTCTTTCCAATAAAAAGTATACTGAAGAGTGGTAACCCTGTACAATTTCTTTGCTACAGCTGAAAACAGGTTCATGACCAAAATCAAGCATTTTAATGAAGTGTCCAGTCGTCCATCTATGAGTAGCTTGATTAAAAAAAAATCACTGAAAATGACTTTAAAAACCTACACTGAACCATTTAATAGTTTAATTGGTGTGCACTAGTCAGTTTCTTAGTAATTAAATAGTATATGGAGAAATGACTAGAATGTACTGCCTTCATGACTAAGAAAATTTGAATAAAATTTGAAGAGTGAACATTTCAAGTCAATGACTTTTTGTCAGAACTGGTTTTGAGAAGAGGTCATTGACATGAAATGTTAATTCCTCTCTCTCCATAGATGCTACCTACTGAATATTTCCAGCATTTTCTATTTTTATTTCAGGCTTCCAGCATCTGGAGAATTTTTAATAACATGTGAAGAGCCTTCCCTGATCAGCTGAATCTGGCCCTGCCAACCTGGACATGGCCAATTTTATGTGCAGGACCTGATGTGGGAAGATTGAATCCTTTGAATTGAATTTAAATGCAACCTGCTACTATGGTGGGACTTGAACCTATATCCCTAAAGAATCAGCCTGGGTCTCTGGATTATTAGTCCAGAGTACCACTACACCACCTTCCCCCCTATTGCAAGTTTAATCAGCAGGAAGCCTAATGGTCAATTTGCCGACCACGACTAAGACTTGGAGAGATAGATCACCACACTATGGAAAGTTCAGATCGTTGGCATTTGATTGTTTACATTTGCCCAGAACTGTCATAAGAGACCAATGAGTGCACATTACTGGAAACTGCTGGCACCACCCCGGAGAAAAGTTTCACCAGGTCGCTTTCAGAGCATGAATTGTTGATATTGCCCAAAATATCTCTCTACATGGATTTTTCTTTCCTTCATCTGAGAAAAACTTAAATTGGCAGCTATTGTAAATAATCCTTTCATTTTCTGCCAGATGTTCCTCAATATAATCCAGTTGCACAGAATTGCCATAACATCTTAATTCTGTATAGTTATATTTCTGATGATTGGCTGAAGACTGTTAATGTACAAGGGAATTAGACAATGAAGAATGTTGCCCAACTCTTACACAAATTATTGAAATCATCAGAGCAACATTAAATGTAATGTACAATGACAAGCTGGCTTGATGCATTTTTCATAGGTCACAAGTGCTAGGTTGTCTTTTATTCTGTCATCAGGGCAAGTTTCTATAACTATTGTAACAATGGAATGCTGATTTCAAGCTCTTCACTTGCATGATCTGCACTGAAAGGGACAGTAAATAGTGACTGCAGATCATTACTTTCTATGCATAGATCCATGGTTGTAAACATATGAATAAATATGATGCATCAGGATCTTGTATCAAACTATCAAATTTCCACACAGCCCATTTGTTAGTCAATCTGACTATAAATTACCTACTTGGGTTGGCTTTCAGAAAATCTTATCTGTTGCAAATACATAATAGATCATCAACAGTCAAATGGATTGATTCCATTTTCTACAGTTAAAAAGGCAAATTCTCAAGACTGAAGAGGCTGACAGAGCCAAGTCTTGGGGATACTTAATTGTGCAAAGAGTACTGTTGTAGTTTAATTAGTTGTAACTCTTTCGAGTACCAATACATTTCCCTCTGTTCCTCTTCAGATGAAGTTACATTGTTTCATAGTTTGCCATTGTGAGATTTGAACTCTTGATCTTGGGGTTACAAATCCAGTACCATAATCACTT
Organism: Carcharodon carcharias; assembly: GCF_017639515.1. Taxonomy (NCBI): domain Eukaryota; kingdom Metazoa; phylum Chordata; class Chondrichthyes; order Lamniformes; family Lamnidae; genus Carcharodon; species Carcharodon carcharias. The sequence goes on along the minus strand of NC_054480.1, from coordinate 41,398,769 downwards.
GGCTATTTAGGACAAGCCAAAGAAGATGTAACTCTTTCGGGTACAAACCTGTTTCCATCTGTTTCAGATGATGTTACATTGTTTCATAGTTTGCCATTGTGAGATTTGAAATCTTGATCTTGGGGCTATAAACCCAGTACCATAACCAGTTGGCCATTTAGGTCTTTAATTAGTTGTAACTCTTTTGAGTACAAACCCGTTTCCATCTGTTTCAGATGAAGTTACATTGTTTTGTAGTTTGCCATTGTGAGATTTGAACTCTTGATCTTGGGGTTACAAACCCAGTACCATAACCACTTGGCTATTTAGGCCAAGCATAGTTTTTTTTTTGCCATTGTGAGATGTGAACTCTTGATCTTGGGTTTACAAACCCAGTACCATAATCACTTGGCTATTCAGGCCAAGCACATTAAAGTAACTCTTTCGAGTACAAGCCCGTTTCCATCTGTTTATTCAGATGAAGTTACGTTGTTTCATAGTTTGCCATTGTGAGATTTGAACTCTTAGATCTTGGGGTTATAAACCCAGTACCATAACCAGTTGGCCATTTAGGCCTTTAATTAGTTGTAACTCTTTCGAGTACAAACCCGTTTCCATCTGTTTCAGATGAAGTTACATTGCTTCATAGTTTGCCATTGTGAGATTTGAACTCTAGATCTTGGGGTTACAAACCCAGTACCATAACCAGTTGGCCATTTAGGCCTTTAACTAGTTGTAACTCTTTCGAGTACAAACATGTTTCCATCTGTTCCTATTCAGATGAAGTTAGATTGTTTCATGGTTTGCCATTGTGAGATTTGAACTCTTGATCTTGGGGTTACAAATCCAGTACCATAATCACTTGGCTATTTAGGCCAAGCCAAAGAAGATGTAACTCTTTCGGGTACAAACCCGTTTCCATCTGTTTCAGAGGATGTTACATTGTTTCATAGTTTGCCATTGTGAGATTTGAACTCTTGATCTTGGGGCTATAAACCCAGTACCATAACCAGTTGGCCATTTAGGCCTTTATTTAGTTGTAACTCTTTCAAGTACAAGCACGTTTCCATCTGTTTTCAGATGAAGTTACATTGTTTCATAGTTTGCCATTGTGAGATTTGAACTCTTGATCTTGGGGTTATAAACCCAGTACCATAACCACTTGGCTATTTAGGCCAAGCTCCCCGAGATTTAATGTAACTCCTCGAGTGCAAACCCATTTCCATCTGTTTCAGATGAAGTTACATTGTTTCATAGTTTGCCATTGTGAGATTTGAACTCTTGATCTTGGGGTGACAAACCCAGTACCATAACCACTTGGCTATTTCGGCCAAGCCCCTTTCAGATGAAGTTACGTTGTTTCATAGTTTGCCATTGTGAGATCTGAACTCTTGATCTTAGGGTTACAAACCCAGTACCATAACCAGTTGGCCATTTAGGCCTTTAATTAGTTGTAACTCTTTCGAGTACAAACATGTTTCCATCTGTTCCTATTCAGATGAAGTTACATTGTTTCATGGTTTGCCATTGTGAGATTTGAACTCTTGATCTTGGGGTTACAAATCCAAAACCATAATCACTTGGCTATTTAGGCCAAGCCAAAGAAGATGTAACTCTTACGGGTACAAACCCGTTTCCATCTGTTTCAGATAATGTTACATTGTTTGCAATTGTGAGATTTGAACTCTTGATCTTGGTGTTATAAACCCAGTACCATAACCACTTGGCCATTTAGGCCTTTAATTAGTTGTAACTCTTTCGAGTACAAACCCGTTTCCATCTGTTTCAGATGAAGTTACATTGTTTCATAGTTTGCCATTGTGAGATTTGAACTCTTGATCTTGGGGTGACAAACCCAGTACCATAACCACTTGGCTATTTAGGCCAAGCATAGTTTTTTTCTTGCAATGTGAGATTTGAACTCTTGATCTTGGGTTTACAAACCCAGTACCACAACCACTTGGCTAAATAGGCCAAGCTTTTAATTAGTTGTAACTCTTTCGCGTACAAACCCGTTTCCATCTGTTTCAGATGAAGTTACATTGTTTCATAGTTTGCCATTGTGAGATTTGAACTCTTGATCTGGGGGTTACAAACCCAGTACCATAACCACTTGGCTATTTAGGCCAAGCTTTTAATTAGTTGTAGCTCGTTCGAGTACAAACCTGTTTTCCATCTGTATCAGATGAAGTTACATTGTTTCATAGTTTGCCATTGTGAGATTTGAACTCTTGATCTTGGGGTTACAAACCCAGTACCATAACCACTTGGCTATTTAGGCCAAGCTTTTAATTAGTTGTAACTCTTTCGAGCACAAACACGTTTCCATCTGTTTCAGATGAAGTTACATTGTTTCATAGTTTGCCATTGTGCGATTTGAACTCGTGATCTTGGGGTTACAAACCCAGTACCATAACCACTTGGCTATTTAGGCCAAGCTCTTTAATTAGTTGTAACTCTTTCGAGTACAAACACGTTTCCATCTGTTTCAGATGAAGTTACATTGCTTCATAGTTCGCCATTGTGAGATTTGAACTCCTGAGCTTAGGGTTACAAACCCAATACCATAACCACTTGGCTATTTAGGCCAAGCAAAATGAGTGAAATCTATCAATGTATCAGTCATTACATTGTTTCATAGTTTGCCAATGTGAGATTTGAACTCTTGATCTTGGGGTGACAAACCCAGTACCATAACCACTTGGCTATTTAGGCCAAGCTTTTAATTAGTTGTAACTCTTTCCAGTACAAACCCGTTTCCACCTGTTTCAGATGAAGTTACATTGTTTCATAGTTTGCCAATGTGAGATTTGAACTCTTGATCTTGGGGTGACAAACCCAGTACCATAACCACGTGGCTATTTAGGCCAAGCTTTTAATTAGTTGTAACTCTTTCGAGTACAAACCCGTTTCCACCTGTTTCAGATGAAGTTACATTGTTTCATAGTTTGCCATTGTGAGATTTGAACTCTTGATCTTGGGGTTACAAACCCAGTACCATAACCACTTGGCTATTTAGGCCAAGCTTTTAATTAGTTGTAACTCTTTCGAGTACAAACACGTTTCCATCTGTTTCAGATGAAGTTACATTGTTTCATAGTTTGCCATTGTGAGATTTGAACTCTTGATCTTGGGGTTACAAACCCAGTACCATAACCACTTGGCTATTTAGGCCAAGCTTTTAATTAGTTGTAACTCTTTCGAGTCCAAACCTGTTTTCCATCTGTTTCAGATGAAGTTACATTGTTTCATAGTTTGCCATTGTGAGATTTGAACTCTTGATCTTGGGGTTACAAACCCAGTACCATAACCACTTGGCTATTTAGGCCAAACTTTTAATTAGTTGTAACTCTTTTGAGTCTAACTCTTTCGAGTACAAACCCGTTTTCCTTCTGTTTCAGATGAAGTTACATTGTTTCATAGTTTGCCATTGTGAGATTTGAACTCTTGATCTTGGGGTTACAAACCCAGTACCATAACCACTTGGCTATTTAGGCCAAGCTCTTTAATTAGTTGTAACTCTTTCGAGTACAAACCCGTTTCCATCTGTTTCAGATGAAGTTACTTTATGTCATAGTTTGCCATTGTGAGATTTGAACTCCTGATGAAGTTACATTGTTTACCATTGTGAGATTTGAACTCTCAATCTTGGGGTTACAAACCCAGTACCATAACCACTTGGCTATTTAGGCCAAGCAAATTGCTTCTAATCAGCACTTGAGTGCTAAACTTGCAGGTGTCTGTTTAGTAACTCTTTCGAGCACAAACCTGTTTCAGATGAAGTTACATTGTTTCATAGTTTGCCATTGTGAGATTTGAACTCTTGATCTTAGGGTTACAAACCCAGTACCATAACCACTTGGCTATTTAGGCCAAGCCGTAAACCCATTTCCATCTGTTTCAGATGAAGTTACATTGTTTCATAGTTTGCCATTGTGAGATTTGAACTCTTGATCTTGGGGTTACAAACCCAGTACCATAACCACTTGGCTATTTAGGCCAAGCCTAAAACATATTCCCATCTGTTTCAGATGAAGTTACATTGTTTCATAGTTTGCCATTGTGAGATTTGAACTCCTGATCTTGGGGTTACAAACCCAGTACCATAACCACTTGGCTATTTAGGCCAAGCTTTTAATTAGTTGTGGCTCGTTCGAGTACAAACCCGTTTCCATCTGTTTCAGATGAAGTTACATTGTTTCATAGTTTGCCATTGTGAGATTTGAACTCTTGATCTTGGGGTTACAAACCCAGTACCATAACCACTTGGCTATTTAGGCCAAGCTTTTAATTAGTTGTAACTCTTTTGAGTCTAACTCTTTCGAGTCCAAACCTGTTTTCCATCTGTTTCAGATGAAGTTACATTGTTTCATAGTTTGCCATTGTGAGATTTGAACTCTTGATCTTGGGGTTACAAACCCAGTACCATAACCACTTGGCTATTTAGGCCAAGCTTTTAATTAGTTGTAACTCTTTTGAGTCTAACTCTTTCGAGTACAAACCTGTTTTCCATGTGTTTCAGATGAAGTTACATTGTTTCATAGTTTGCCATTGTGAGATTTGAACTCTTGATCTTGGGGTTACAAACCCAGTACCATAACCACTTGGCTATTTAGGCCAAGCCCATAATTGCAAGTAACTCTTTCCAGTACAAACCCGTTTCCATCTGTTTCAGATGAAGTTACATTGTTTCATAGTTTGCCATTGTGAGATTTGAACTCTTGATCTTGGGGTTACAAACCCAGTACCATAACCACTTGGCTATTTAGGCCAAGCTCTTTAATTAGTTGTAACTCTTTCGAGTACAAACCCGTTTCCATCTGTTTCAGATGAATTACTTTGTGTCATAGTTTGCCATTGTGAGATTTGAACTCCTGATGAAGTTACATTGTTTACCATTGTGAGATTTGAACTCTCAATCTTGGGGTTACAAACCCAGTACCATAACCACTTGGCTATTTAGGCAAAGCAAATTGCTTCTAATCAGCACTTGAGTGCTAAACTTGCAGGTGTCTGTTTAGTAACTCTTTCGAGCACAAACCTGTTTCAGATGAAGTTACATTGTTTCATAGTTTGCCATTGTGAGATTTGAACTCTTGATCTTAGGGTTACAAACCCAGTACCATAACCACTTGGCTATTTAGGCCAAGCCGTAAACCCATTTCCATCTGTTTCAGATGAAGTTACATTGTTTCATAGTTTGCCATTGTGAGATTTGAACTCTTGATCTTGGGGTTACAAACCCAGTACCATAACCACTTGGCTATTTAGGCCAAGCCTAAAACATGTTCCCATCTGTTTCAGATGAAGTTACATTGTTTCATAGTTTGCCATTGTGAGATTGGAACTCTCAGCCTTGGGGTTACAAACCCAGTACCATAACCACTTGGCTATTTAGGCCAAGCTCTTTAATTAGTTGTAACTCTTTCGAGTACAAACCCATTTCCATCTGTTTCAGATGAAGATACATTGTTTCATAGTTTGCCATTGTGAGATTTGAACTCTTGATCTTGGGGTTACAAACCCAGTACCATAACCACTTGGCTGTTTAGGCCAAGCTCTTTAATTAGTTGTAACTCTTTCGAGTACAAACCCGTTTCCATCTGTTTCAGATGAAGTTACTTTGTGTCATAGTTTGCCATTGTGAGATTTGAACTCCTGATGAAGTTACATTGTTTACCATTGTGAGATTTGAACTCTCAATCTTGGGGTTACAAACCCAGTACCATAACCACTTGGCTATTTAGGCCAAGCAAATTGCTTCTAATCAGCACTTGAGTGCTAAACTTGCAGGTGTCTGTTTAGTAACTCTTTCGAGCACAAACCTGTTTCAGGTGAAGTTACATTGTTTCATAGTTTGCCATTGTGTGATATGAACTCTTGATCTTAGGGTTACAAACCCAGTACCATAACCACTTGGCTATTTAGGCCAAGCTTTTAATTAGTTGTAACTCTTTCGAGTATAAACACGTTTCCATCTGTTTTAGATGAAGTTACATTGTTTGCCATTGTGAGATTTGAATTCTTGATCTTGGGATTACAAACCCAGTACCATAACCACTTGGCTATTTAGGCCAACCCTAATGAACTCTTAATCTTGGGGTTACAAGCCCAGTAACTCTTTCGAGTACCAACATGTTTCTATCTGTTTCAGATGAAGTTACATTGTTTCATAGTTTGCCATTGTGAGGTTTGAACTCTTGTTCTTGGGGTTACAAACCCAGTACCATAACCACTTGGGTATTTAGGCCAAGCTCTTTAATTAGTTGTAACTCTTTTGAGTACAAACCCATTTCCATCTGTTTGAGATGAAGTTACATTGTTTGCCATTGTGAGATTTGAATTCTTGATCTTGGGATTACAAACCCAGTACCATAACCACTTGGCTATTTAGGCCAAGCCCTTTACATTGTTTCATAATTTGCAATGGTGAGATTTGAGCTCTTGATCTTGGGGTTACAAACCCAGTACCATAACCACTTGGCTATTTAGGCCAAGCCTAATGAACTCTTAATCTTGGGGTTACAAGCCCAGTAACTCTTTCGAGTACCAACATGTTTCTATCTATTTCAGATGAAGTTACATTGTTTCATAGTTTGCCATTGTGAGGTTTGAACTCTTGTGCTTGGGGTTACAAACCCAGTACCATAACCACTTGGCTATTTAGGCCAAGCTTATTTAAACAGATTTGTAACTCTTTCAAGTACAAACCCGTTTCCATCTGTTTCAGATGAAGTTACATTGTTTCATAGTTTGCCATTGTGAGATTTGAACTCTTGATCTTGGGGTCACAAACCCAGTACCATAACCACTTGGCTATTTAGGCCAAACCTTAGCATCATAGTTTGCCATTGTGATATTTGAACTCTTGATTCATAGTTTGCCATTGTAAGATTTGAACTCTTGATCTTGGGGTTACAAAACCCAGTACTATAACCACTTGGCTATTTAGGCCAAGCCTAATGAACTCTTAATCTTGCGGTACAAGCCCAGTAACTCTTTCGAGTACAAACATGTTTCTATCGGTTTCAGATGAAGTTACATTGTTTCATAGTTTGCCATTGTGAGATTTGAACTCTTGGTCTTGGGGTTATAGGCCCAGTACCATAACCACTTGGCTATTTAGGCCAAGCTTTTAATTAGTTGTAACACTTTCGAGTATAAACCCGTTTCCATCTGTTTCAGATGAAGTTACATTGTTTCATAGTTTGCCATTGTGAGATTTGAACTCTTGATACTCTTTTTGAGTAAACCTGTTTCCATCTGTTTCAGATGAAGTTACATTGTTTCATAGTTTGCCATTGTGAGATTTGAACTCTTGATCTGGGGGTTACAAACCCAGTACCATAACCACTTGGCTATTTAGGCCAAGCCCTTTACATTGTTTCATAATTTGCAATGGTGAGATTTGAGCTCTTGATCTTGGGGTTACAAACCCAGTACCATAACCACTTGGCTATTTAGGCCCAGCTTATTTAAACAGATTTGTAACTCTTTCAAGTACAAAACTTTTTCCATCTGTTTCAGATGAAGTTATATTGTTTCATAGTTTGCCATTGTGACATTTGAACTCTTGATCTTGGGGTTACAAACCCAGTACCATAACCACTTGGCTATTTAGGCCAAGCCTAATGAACTCTTAATCTTGGGGTTACAAGCCCAGTAACTCTTTCGAGTACAAACATGGTTCTATCTGTTTCAGATGAAGTTACATTGTTTCATAGTTTGCCATTGTGAGATTTGAACTCTTGATCTTGGGGTTACAAACCCAGTACCATAACCACCTGGCTATTTAGGCCAAGCTCTTTAATTAGTCTCAACTCTTTCGAGTAGATTTTAACTCACTCAAACACAATCATTGTTTCATAGTTGCCATTGTGAGATTTGAGCTCCTGATGAAGTTACATTGTTTACCATTGTGAGATTTGAACTCTCAATCTTGGGGTTACAAACCCAGTACCATAACCACTTGGCTAATTAGGCCAAGCAAATTGCTTCTAATCAGCACTTGAGTGCTAAACTTGCAGGTGTCTGTTTAGTAACTCTTTCGAGCACAAACCTGTTTCAGATGAAGGTACATTGTTTCATAGTTTGCCATTGTGAGTTTTGAACTCTTGATCTTAGGGTTACAAACCCAGTACCATAAACACTTGGCTATTTAGGCCAAGCCGTAAACCCATTTCCATCTGTTTCAGATGAAGTTTCATTGTTTCATAGTTTGCCATTGTGAGATTTGAACTCTTGATCTGGGGGTTACAAATCCACTACCATAACCACTTGGCTATTTAGGCCAAGCTCTTTAATTAGTTGTAACTCTTTCGAGTACAAACCCATTTCCATCTGTTTCAGATTGTGTCATAGTTTGCCATTGTGAGATTTGAACTGCTGATGAAGTTACATTGTTTACCATTGTGAGATTTGAACTCTCAATCTTGGGGTTACAAACCCAGTACCATAACCACTTGGCTATTTAGGCCAAGCAAATTGCTTCTAATCAGCACTTGAGTGCTAAACTTGCAGGTGTCTGTTTAGTAACTCTTTCGAGCACAAACCTGTTTCAGATGAAGTTACATTGTTTCATAGTTTGCCATTGTGAGATTTGAACTCTTGATCTGGGGGTTACAAACCCAGTACCATAACCACTTGGCTATTTAGGCCAAGCTTTTAATTAGTTGTAACTCTTTCGAGTACAAACCCATTTCCATCTGTTTCAGATGAAGTTACATTGTTTCATAGTTTGCCATTGTGAGATTTGAACTCTTGATCTTGGGGTTACAAACCCAGTACCATAACCACTTGGCTATTTAGGCCCAGCTTATTTAAACAGATTTGTAACTCTTTCAAGTACAAAACTTTTTCCATCTGTTTCAGATGAAGTTATATTGTTTCATAGTTTGCCATTGTGAGATTTGAACTCTTGATCTTGGGGTTACAAACCCAGTACCATAACCACTTGGCTATTTAGGCCAAGCCTAATGAACTCTTAATCTTGGGGTTGCAAGCCCAGTAACTCTTTCGAGTACAAACATGGTTCTATCTGTTTCAGATGAAGTTACATTGTTTCATAGTTTGCCATTGTGAGATTTGAACTCTTGATTTTGGGCTTACAAACCCAGTACCATAACCACTTGGCTATTTAGGCCAAGCTCTTTAATTAGTTGTAACTCTTTCGAATACAAACCCATTTCCATCTGTTTCAGATGAAGTTACATTGTTTCATAGTTTGCCATTGTGAGATTTGAACTCTTGATCTTGGGGTCACAAACCCAGTACCATAACCACTTGGCTATTTAGGCCAAGCCTTAGCATCATAGTTTGCCATTGTGATATTTGAACTCTTGATTCATAGTTTGCCATTGTAAGATTTGAACTCTTGATCTTGGGGTTACAAACCCAGTACCATAACCACTTGGCTATTTAGGCCAAGCTTTTATTTAGTTGTAACTCTTTTGAGTCTAACTCTTTCGAGTACAAACCTGTTTTCCATCTGTTTCAGATGAACTTACATTGTTTCATAGTTTGCCATTGTGAGATTTGAACTCTTGATCTTGGGGTTACAAACCCAGTACCATGACCACTTGGCTATTTAGGCCAAGCTCTTTAATTAGTTGTAACTCTTTCGAGTACAAACCCGTTTCCATCTGTTTCAGATGAAGTTACTTTGTGTCATAGTTTGCCATTGTGAGATTTGAACTCCTGATGAAGTTACATTGTTTACCATTGTGAGATTTGAACTCTCAATCTTGGGGTTACAAACCCAGTACCATAACCACTTGGCTATTTAGGCCAAGCAAATTGCTTCTAATCAGCACTTGAGTGCTAAACTTGCAGGTGTCTGTTTAGTAACTCTTTCGAGCACAAACCTGTTTCAGATGAAGTTACATTGTTTCATAGTTTGCCATTGTGAGATTTGAACTCTTGATCTTAGGGTTACAGACCCAGTACCATAACCTCTTGGCTATTTAGGCCAAACCGTAAACCCATTTCCATCTGTTTCAGATGAAGTTACATTGTTTCATAGTTTGCCATTGTGAGATTTGAACTCTTGATCTTGGGGTTACAAACCCAGTACCATAACCACTTGGCTATTTAGGCCAAGCCTAAAACATGTTCCCATCTGTTTCAGATGAAGTTACATTGTTTCATAGTTTGCCATTGTGAGATTTGAACTCTTGATCTTGGGGTTACAAACCCAGTACCATAACCACCTGGCTATTTAGGCCAAGCTCTTTAATTAGTCTTAACTCTTTCGAGTAGATTTTAACTCACTCAAACACATTCATTGTTTCATAGTTGCCATTGTGAGATTTGAACTCCTGATGAAGTTACATTGTTTACCATTGTGAGATTTGAACTCTCAATCTTGGGGTTACAAACCCAGTACCATAACCACTTGGCTATTTAGGCCAAGCAAATTGCTTCTAATCAGCACTTGAGTGCTAAACTTGCAGGTGTCTGTTTAGTAACTCTTTCGAGCACAAACCTGTTTCAGATGAAGTTACATTGTTTCATAGTTTGCCATTGTGAGATTTGAACTCTTGATCTTAGGGTTACAAACCCAGTACCATAAACACTTGGCTATTTAGGCCAAGCCGTAAACCCATTTCCATCTGTTTCAGATGAAGTTTCATTGTTTCATAGTTTGTCATTGTGAGATTTGAACTCTTGATCTGGGGGTTACAAACCCAGTACCATAACCACTTGGCTATTTAGGCCAAGCTCTTTAATTAGTTGTAACTCTTTCGAGTACAAACCCATTTCCATCTGTTTCAGATGAAGTTACATTGTTTCATAGTTTGCCATTGTGAGATTTGAACTCTTGATCTTGGGGTTACAAACCCAGTACCATAACCACTTGGCTATTTAGGCCAAGCTCTTTAATTAGTTGTAACTCTTTCGAGTACAAACCCGTTTCCATCTGTTTCAGATGAAGTTACTTTGTGTCATAGTTTGCCATTGTGAGATTTGAACTCCTGATGAAGTTACATTGTTTACCATTGTGAGATTTGAACTCTCAATCTTGGGGTTACAAACCCAGTACCATAACCACTTGGCTATTTAGGCCAAGCAAATTGCTTCTAATCAGCACTTGAGTGCTAAACTTGCAGGTGTCTGTTTAGTAACTCTTTCGAGCACAAACCCGTTTCCATCTGTTTTAGATGAAGTTACATTGTTTCATAGTTTGCCATTGTGAGATTTGAACTCTTGATACTCTTTTGAGTAAATCCGTTTCCATCTGTTTCAGATGAAGTTACATTGTTTCATAGTTTGCCATTGTGAGATTTGAACTCTTGATCTTGGGGTTAGAAACCCAGTACCATAACCACTTGGCTATTTAGGCCAAGCTCTTTAATTAGTTGTAACTCTTTTGAGTACAAACCCGTTTCCATCTGTTTGAGATGAAGTTACATTGTTTGCCATTGTGAGATTTGAGCTCTTGATCTTGGGGTTACAAACCCAGTACCTTAAGCACTTGGCTATTTAGGCCAAGCCTAATGAACTTTTAATTTTGGCGTTACAAGCCCAGTAACTCTTTCGAGTACCAACATGTTTCTATCTGTTTCAGATGAAGTTACATTGTTTCATAGTTTGCCATTGTGAGGTTTGAACTCTTGTTCTCGGGGTTACAAACCCAGTACCATAACCACTTGGCTATTTAGGCCAAGCTTTTAATTAGTTGTAACTCTTTCGAGTACAAACCCGTTTCCACCTGTTTCAGATGAAGTTACATTGTTTCATAGTTTGCCATTGTGAGATTTGAACTCTTGATCTTGGGGTTACAAACCCAGTACCATAACCACTTGGCTATTTAGGCCAAGCTTTTAATTAGTTGTAACTCTTTCGAGTACAAACACGTTTCCATCTGTTTCAGATGAAGTTACATTGTTTCATAGTTTGCCATTGTGAGATTTGAACTCTTGATCTTAGGGTTACAAACCCAGTACCATCACCACTTGGCTATTTAGGCCAAGCTTTTAATTCGTTGTAACTCTTTCGAGTCCAAACCTGTTTTCCATCTGTTTCAGATGAAGTTACATTGTTTCATAGTTTGCCATTGTGAGATTTGAACTCTTGATCTTAGGGTTACAAACCCAGTACCATAACCACTTGGCTATTTAGGCCAAGCTCTTTAATTAGTTGTAACTCTTTTGAGTACAAACCCGTTTCCATCTGTTGGAGATGAAGTTACATTGTTTGCCATTGTGAGATTTGAGCTCTTGATCTTGGGGTTACAAACCCAGTACCATAACCACTTGGCTATTTAGGCCAAGCCTAATGAACTCTTAATTTTGGGGTTACAAGCCCAGTAACTCTTTCGAGTACAAACCCGTTTCCACCTGTTTCAGATGAAGTTACATTGTTTCATAGTTTGCCATTGTGAGATTTGAACTCTTGATCTTGGGGTTACAAACCCAGTACCATAACCACTTGGCTATTCAGGCCAAGCCAACATGTAACTCTTTCGAGTACAAACCCGTTTCCTTCGGTTTCAGATGAAGTTACATTTTTTCATAGTTTGCCATTGTGAGATTTGAACTCTTGATCTTGGGGTTATAGGCCCAGTACCATAACCACTTGGCTATTTAGGCCAAGCTTTTAATTAGTTGTAACTCTTTCTAGTACAAACCCGCTTCCATCTGTTTCAGATGAAGTTACATTGTTTCGTGGTTTCCCTTTGTGAGAATTGAACTCTTGATCTTGTGGGTACAAACCCAGTACCATAACCACTTGGCTATTTAGGCCAAGCTTCATAGTTTGCCACTGTGAGATTTGAACTCTTGATCTTGGGGTTACAAACCCAGTACCATAACCACTTGGCTATTTAGGCCAAGCTCAAAGAATAACATGTAACTCTTTCGAGTACAAACCCGTTTCCATCAGTTTCAGATGAAGTTACATTGTTTCATAGTTTGCCATTGTGAGATTTGAACTCTTGGTCTTGGGGTTATAGGCCCAGTACCATAACTACTTTGCTATTTAGGCCAAGCTTTTAATTAGCTGTAATTCCTTCGAGTACAAACACATTTCCATCTGTTCCTATTCAGATGAAATTACATTGTTTCATAATTTGCCATGGTGAGATTTGAACACTTGATCTTGGGGTTACAAACCCAGTACCATAACCACTAAGCTATTCAGGAGACGCAAATCCATGTAACTCTTTTGAGTACAAACCCGTTTCCATCTGTTTCAGATGAAGTTACATTGTTTCATAGTTTGCCATTGTGAGATTTGAACTGTTGATCTTGGGGTTACAAGCCCAGTACCATAACCACTTGGTTATTTAGGCCACGCTTTTAATCAGTTGTAACTCTTTCGACTACAAACCTGTTTCCATCTGTTTCAGATAAAGTTACATTGTTTCATAGTTTGCCATTGTGAGATTTGAACTCTTGATCTTGGGGTTACAAACCCACTACCATAACCACTTGGCTATTTAAGCCAAGCTCAAAGAATAACATGTAACTCTTTCGAGTACAAACCCGTTTCCATCTGTTTCAGATGAAGTTACATTGTTTCATAGTTTGCCATTGTGAGATTTGAACTCTTGACCTTGGGGTTACAAACCCAGTACCATAACCACGTGGCTACTTAGGCCAAGCCATAACCACTTGGCCAAGCCCCTTAATGGGCTGGGCAACTTTTTTGAGTACAAACCCATTTCTATCTGTTTTAGATGAAGTTACATTGTTTTGCCATTGTGAGATTTGAACTCTTGGTCTTGGGGTTATAGGCCCAGTACCATAACCACTTGGCTATTTAGGCCAAGCTTTTAATCAGTTGTAACTCTTTCGAGTACAAACCTGTTTCCATCTGTTTCAGATAAAGTTACATTGTTTCATAGTTTGCCATTGTGAGATTTGAACTCTTGATCTTGGGGTTACAAACCCACTACCATAACCACTTGGCTATTTAGGCCAAGCTTTTAATTAGTTGTAACTCTTTTGAGTACAAACATGTTTCCATCTGTCATTTCAGATGAAGTTACATTGTTTCCCATTGTGAGATTTGAACTCTTGATCTTGGGGTTACAAACCCAGTACCATAACCACTTGGCTACTTAGGCCAAGCCATAACCACTTGGCCAAGCCCCTTAATGGGCTGGGCAACTTTTTTGAGTACAAACCCATTTCTATCTGTTTTAGATGAAGTTACATTGTTTTGCCATTGTGAGATTTGAACTCTTGGTCTTGGGGTTATAGGCTCAGTACCATAACCACTTGGCTGTTTAGGCCAAGCTTTTAATTAGTTGTAACTCTTTTGAGTACAAACCCATTTCCATCTGTTTCAGATGAAGTTACATTGTTTCATAGTTTACCATTGTGAGATTTGAACTCTTGATCTTAGGGTTACAAACCCAGTACCATAACCACTTGGCTATTTAGGCCAAGCTGAAAGAATAACATGTAACTCTTTCGAGTACAAACCCGTTTCCATCTGTTTCAGATGAAGTTACATTGTTTCCCATTGTGAGATTTGAACTCTTGATCTTGGGGTTACAAACCCAGTACCATAACCAATTGGCTACTTAGGCCAAGCCATAACCACTTGGCCAAGCCCCTTAATGGGCTGGGCAACTTTTTTGAGTACAAACCCATTTCTATCTGTTTTAGATGAAGTTACATTGTTTCATAGTTTGCCATTGTGAGATTTGAACTCTTGATCTTGGGGTTACAACCCCACTACCATAACCACTTGGCTATTTAGGCCAAGCTTTTAATTAGTTGTAACTCTTTGGAGTACAAACATGTTTCCATCTGTCATTTCAGATGAAGTAACATTGTTTCCCATTGTGAGATTTGAACTCTTGATCTTGGGGTTATAGGCCCAGTACCATAGCCACTTGGCTATTTAGGCCAAACTTTTAATTAGTTGTAACTCTTTCGAGTACAAACCCGTTTCCATCTGTTTCAGATGAAGTTACGTTGTTTCATAGTTTGCCATTGTGAGATTTGAAATCTTGATCTTGGGGTTACAAACCCAGTACCATAACCACTTGGCTCTTTAGGCCAAGCTTCATAGTTTGCCACTGTGAGATTTGAACTCTTGATCTTGGGGTTACAAACCCAGTACCATAACCACTTGGCTATTTAGGCCAAGCTCAAAGAATAACATGTAACTCTTTCGAGTACAAACCCGTTTCCATCCGTTTCAGATGAAGTTACATTGTTTCACAGTTTGCCATTGTGAGATTTGAACTCTTGGTCTTGGGGTTATAGGTCCAGTACCATAACCACTTGGCTATTTAGGCCAAGCTTTTAATTAGTTGTAACTCTTTCGATTACAAACCCGTTTCCATCTGTTTCAGATGAAGTTACATTGCTTCATAGTTTGCCATTGTGAGATATGAACTCTTGATCTTGGGGTTACAAACCCAGTACCATAACCACTTGGCTGTTTAGGCCAAGCAAATCCATGTAACTCTTTTGAGTACAAACCCGTTTCCATCTGTTTCAGATGAAGTTACGTTGTTCATTAGTTTGCCATTGTGAGATTTGAACTCTTGATCTTGGGGTTACAAGCCCAGTACCATAACCACTTGGCTATTTAGGCCAAGCTTTTAATTAGTTGTAACTCTTTCGAGTACAAACCTGTTTCCATCTGTTTCAGATAAAGTTACATTGTTTCATAGTTTGCCATTGTGAGATTTGAACTCTTGATCTTGGGGTTACAAACCCAGTACCATAACCACTTGGCTATTTAGGCCAAGCTCAAAGAATAACATGTAACTCTTTCGAGTACAAACCCGTTTCCATCTGTTTCAGATGAAGTTACATTGTTTCACAGTTTGCCATTGTGAGATTTGAACTCTTGGTCTTGGGGTTATAGGCCCAGTACCATAACCACTTGGCTATTTAGGCCAAGCTTTTAATTAGTTGTAACTCTTTCGATTACAAACCCGTTTCCATCTGTTTCAGATGAAGTTACATTGCTTCATAGTTTGCCATTGTGAGATTTGAACTCTTGATCTTGGGGTTACAAACCCAGTACCATAACCACTTGGCTGTTTAGGCCAAGCAAATCCATGTAACTCTTTTGAGTACAAACCCGTTTCCATCTGTTTCAGATGAAGTTACGTTGTTCATTAGTTTGCCATTGTGAGATTTGAACTCTTGATCTTGGGGTTACAAGCCCAGTACCATAACCACTTGGCTATTTAGGCCAAGCTTTTAATTAGTTGTAACTCTTTCGAGTACAAACCTGTTTCCATCTGTTTCAGATAAAGTTACATTGTTTCATAGTTTGCCATTGTGAGATTTGAACTCTTGATCTTGGGGTTACAAACCCAGTACCATAACCACTTGGCTATTTAGGCCAAGTTCCAAGAATAACGTGTAACTCTTTCGAGTACAAACCCGTTTCCATCCGTTTCAGATGAAGTTACATTGTTTCATAGTTTGCCATTGTGAGATTTGAACTCTTGATCTTGGGGTTACAAACCCAGTACCATAACCACTTGGCTATTCAGGCCAAGCCAACATGTAACTCTTTCGAGTACAAACCCGTTTCCATCGGTTACAGATGAAGTTACATTGTTTCATAGTTTGCCATTGTGAGATTTGAACTCTTGAGCGTAGGGTTACAAACCCAGTACCATAACCACTTGGCCATTTAGGCCTTTAATTAGTTGTAACTCTTTCGAGTACAAACCCGTTTCCATCTGTTTCAGATGAAGTTACATTGCTTCATATTTTGCCATTGTGAGATTTGAACTCTTGATCTTGGGGTTACAAACCCAGTACCATAACCACTGGGCTGTTTAGGCCAAGCTCAAAGAATAACATGTAACTCTTTCGAGTACAAACCCGTTTCCATCTGTTTCAGATGAAGTTACATTGTTTCATAGTTTGCCATTGTGAGATTTGAACTCTTGATCTTGGGGTTACAAACCCAGTACCATAACCACTTGGCTATTTAGGCCAAGCTTTTCATTAGTTGTAACTCTTTTGAGTACAAACATGTTTCCATCTGTCATTTCAGATGAAGTTACATTGTTTCCCATTGTGAGATTTGAACTCTTGATCTTGGGGTTACAAACCCAGTACCATAACCACTTGGCTACTTAGGCCAAGCCATAACCACTTGGCCAAGCCCCTTAATGGGCTGGGCAACTTTTTTGAGTACAAACCCATTTCTATCTGTTTTAGATGAAGTTACATTGTTTCATAGTTTGCCATTGTGAGATTTGAACTCTTGATCTTGGGGTTACAACCCCAGTACCATAACCACTTGGCTATTTAGGCCAAGCTTTTCATTAGTTGTAACTCTTTTGAGTACAAACATGTTTCCATCTGTCATTTCAGATGAAGTTACATTGTTTCCCATTGTGAGATTTGAACTCTTGATCTTGGGGTTACAACCCCAGTACCATAACCACTTGGCTATTTAGGCCAAGCTTTTAATTAGTTGTAACTCTTTCGAGTACAAACCCATTTCCACCTGTTTCCGATGAAGTTACATTGTTTCATAGTTTGCCATTGTGAGATTTGAACTCTTGATCTTGGGGTTACAAACCCAGTACCATAACCACTTGGCTATTTAGGCCAAGGCAACATGTAACTCTTTCGAGTACAAACCCGTTTCCATCTGTTTCAAAAGAAGTTACATTGTTTCATAGTTTGCCATTGTGAGATTTGAACTCTTGGTCTTGGGGTTATAGGCCCAGTACCATAACCACTTGGCTATTTAGGCCAAGCTTTAAATTAGTTGTAACTCTTTCGAGTACAAACCCGTTTCCATCTGTTTCAGATGAAGTTACATTGTTTGATAGTTTGCCTTTGTGAGATTTGAACTCTTGATTTTGGGGTTACAAACCCAGTACCATAACCACTTGGCTATTTAGGCCAAGCAAACACATTTCCATCTGTTTCAGATGAAGTTACATTGTTTCATAGTTAGCCATTGTGAGATTTGTACTCTTGATCTGGGGGTTACAAACCCAGTACCATAACCACTTGGCTATTTAGGCCAAGCTTTTAATTAGTTGTAACTCTTTCGAATACAAACCCGTTTCCATCTGTTTCAGATGAAGTTACATGATTTCATAGTTTGCCATTGTGAGATTTGAGCTCTCAATCTTGGGGTTACAAACCCAGTACTATAACCACCTGGCTATTTAGGCCAAGCTCAAAGAATAACATGTAACTCTTTCGATTACAAACCCGTTTCCATCTGTTTCAGATGAATTTACATTGTTTCATAGTTTGCCATTGTGAGATTTGAACTCTTGGTCTTGGGGTTATAGGCCCAGTACCATAACCACTTGGCTATTTAGGCCAAGCTTTTAATTAGTTGTAACTCTTTCGAATACAAACACATTTCCATCTGTTCCTATTCAGATGAAATTACATTGTTTCATAATTTGCCATGGTGAGATTTGAACTCTTGATCTTGGGGTTACAAACCCAGTACCATAACCACTTGGCTATTCAGGCCAAGCAAATCCATGTAACTCTTTTCAGTACAAACCCGTTTCCATCTGTTTCAGATGAAGTTACGTTGTTGCATAGTTTGCCATTGTGAGATTTGAACTCTTGATCTTGGGGTTACAAGCCCATTACCATAACCACTTGGCTATTTAGGCCAAGCTTTTAATTAGTTGTAACTCTTTTGAGTACAAACCCATTTCCACCTGTTTCAGATGAAGTTACATGATTTCATAGTTTGCCATTGTGAGATTTGAGCTCTCAATCTTGGGGTTACAAACCCAGTACTATAACCACCTGGCTATTTAGGCCAAGCTCAAAGAATAACATGTAACTCTTTCGATTACAAACCCGTTTCCATCTGTTTCAGATGAAGTTACATTGTTTCATAGTTTGCCATTGTGAGATTTGAACTCTTGGTCTTGGGGTTATAGGCCCAGTACCATAACCACTTGGCTATTTAGGCCAAGCTTTTAATTAGTTGTAACTCTTTCGAATACAAACACATTTCCATCTGTTCCTATTCAGATGAAATTACATTGTTTCATAATTTGCCATGGTGAGATTTGAACTCTTGATCTTGGGGTTACAAACCCAGTACCATAACCACTTGGCTATTCAGGCCAAGCAAATCCATGTAACTCTTTTCAGTACAAACCCGTTTCCATCTGTTTCAGATGAAGTTACGTTGTTTCATAGTTTGCCATTGTGAGATTTGAACTCTTGATCTTGGGGTTACAAGCCCATTACCATAACCACTTGGCTATTTAGGCCAAGCTTTTAATTAGTTGTAACTCTTTTGAGTACAAACCTGTTTCCATCTGTTTCAGATAAAGTTACATTGTTTCATAGTTTGCCATTGTGAGATTTGAACTCTTGATCTTCGGGTTACAAACCCACTACCATAACCACTTTGCTATTTAGGCCAAGCTCAAAGAATAACATGTAACTCTTTCGAGTACAAACCCGTTTCCATCTGTTTCAGATGAAGTTACATTGTTTCATAGTTTGCCATTGTGAGATTTGAACTCTTGATCTTGGGGTTACAAACCCACTACCATAACCACTTGGCTATTTAGGCCAAGCTTTTATTTAGTTGTAACTCTTTTGAGTACAAACATGTTTCCATCTGTTATTTCAGATGAAGTCTCATTGTTTCCCATTGTGAGATTTGAACTCTTGATCTTGGGGTTACAAACCCAGTACCATAACCACTTGGCTACTTAGGCCAAGCCATAACCACTTGGCCAAGCCCCTTAATGGGCTGGGCAACTTTTTTGAGTACAAACCCATTTCTATCTGTTTTAGATGAAGTTACATTGTTTTGCCATTGTGAGATTTGAACTCTTGATCTTGGGGTTACAAACCCAGTACCATCACCACTTGGCTATTTAGGCCAAGCCAACATGTAACTCTTTCGAGTACAAACCTGTTTCCATCTGTTTCAGATGAAGTTACGTTGTTTCATAGTTTGCCATTGTGAGATTTGAACTCTTGGTCTTGGGGTTATAGGCCCAGTACCATAACCACTTGGCTATTTAGGCCAAGCTTTTAATTAGTTGTAACTCTTTCAAGTACAAACCCATTTCCATCTGTTTCAGATGAAGTTACATTGTTTCATAGTTTGCCATTGTGAGATTTGAACTCTTCATCTTGGGGTTACAAACCCAGTACCATAACCACTTGGCTATTCAGGCCAAGCCAACATGTAACTCTTTCGAGTACAAACCCGTTTCTTTCTGTTTCAGATTAAGTTACATTGTTTCATAGTTTGCCATTGTGAGAATTGAACTCTTGATCTTGGGTTTACAAACCCAGTACCATAACAACTTGGCTATTTAGGCCAAGCTTCATAGTTTGCCACTGTGAGATTTGAACTCTTGATCTTGGGGTTACAAACCCAGTACCATAACAACTTGGCTATTTATGCCAAGCCAACATGTAACTCTTTCGAGTACAAACCCGTTTCCATCTGTTTCAGATGAAGTTACATTGTTTCATAGTTTGCCATTGTGAGATTTGAACTCTTGATTTTGGGGTTACAAACCCAGTACCATAACCACTTGGCTATTTAGGCCAAGCAAACACATTTCCATCTGTTTCAGATGAAGTTACATTGTTCTATAGTTTGCCATTGTGAGATTTGAACTCTTGATACTCTTTTGAGTAAACCTGTTTCCATCTGTTTCAGATGAAGTTACTTTGTTTCATAGTTTACCATTGTGAGATTTGAACTCTTGATCTGGGGGTTACAAACCCAGTACCATAACCACTTGGCTATTTAGGCCAAGCTTTTAATTATTTGTAACTCTTTCGAGTACAAACCCGTTTCCATCTGTTTCAGATGAAGTTACATTGTTTCATAGTTTGCCATTGTGAGATTTGAACTCTTGGTCTTGGGGTTATAGGCCCAGTACCATAACCACTTGGCTATTTAGGCCAAGCTTTTAATTAGTTGTAACTTTTTCAAGTACAAACCCATTTCCATCTGTTTCAGATGAAGTTGCATTGTTTCATAGTTTGCCATTGTGAGATTTGAACTCTTGATCTTGCGGTTACAAACCCAGTACCATAACCACTTGGCTATTCAGGCCAAGCCAACATGTAACTCTTTCGAGTACAAACCCGTTTCCATCTGTTTCAGATGAAGTTACATTGTTTCATAGTTTGCCATTGTGAGAATTGAACTCTTGATCTTGGGTTTACAAACCCAGTACCATAACCACTTGGCTATTTAGGCCAAGCTCAAAGAATAACATGTAACTCTTTCGAGTACAAACCCGTTTCCATCTGTTTCAGATGAAGTTACATTGTTTCATAGTTTGCCATTGTGAGATTTGAACTCTTGATCTTGGGGTTACAAACCCACTACCATAACCACTTGGCTATTTAGGCCCAGCTTTTAATTAGTTGTAACTCTTTCGAGTACAAACACGTTTCCATCTGTTTCAGATGAAGTTACATTGTTTCATAGTTTACCATTGTGAGAATTGA
This sequence comes from Carcharodon carcharias, assembly GCF_017639515.1. Taxonomy (NCBI): domain Eukaryota; kingdom Metazoa; phylum Chordata; class Chondrichthyes; order Lamniformes; family Lamnidae; genus Carcharodon; species Carcharodon carcharias. The sequence goes on along the minus strand of NC_054480.1, from coordinate 41,377,368 downwards.
ACTCTTGATCTTGGGATTACAAACCCAGTACCATAACCATTTGGCTATTTAGACCAAGCTGCATAGTTTGCCACTGTGAGATTTGAACTCTTGATCTTGGGGTTACAAACCCAGTACCATAACCACTTGGCTATTTAGGCCAAGCCAACATGTAACTCATTCGAGTACAAACCCGTTTCCATCTGTTTCAGATGAAGTTACATTGTTTCATAGTTTGCCATTGTGAGATTTGAACTCTTGGTCTTGGGGTTATAGGCCCAGTACCATAACCACTTGGCTATTTATGCCAATCTTTTAATTAGTTGTAACTCTTTTGAGTACAAACCCGTTTCCATCTGTTTCAGATGAAGTTACATTGTTTCATAGTTTGCCATTGTGAGATTTGAACTCTTGATTTTGGGGTTACAAACCCAGCATCATAACCACTTGGCTATTTAGGCCAAGCAAACACATTTCCAGCTGTTTCAGATGAAGTTACATTGTTCTATAGTTTGCCATTGTGAGATTTGAACTCTTGATACTCTTTTGAGTAAACCTGTTTCCATCTGTTTCAGATGAAGTTACATTGTTTCATAGTTTGCCATTGTGAGATTTGAACTCTTGATCTGGGGGTTACAAACCCAGTACCATAACCACTTGGCTATTTAGGCCAAGCTTTTAATTAGTTGTAACTCTTTCGAGTACAAACCCGTTTCCATCTGTTTCAGATGAAGTTACATTGTTTCATAGTTTGCCATTGTGAGATTTGAACTCTCAATCTTGGGGTTATAGGCCCAGTACCATAACCACTTGGCTATTTAGGCCAAGCTTCATAGTTTGCCACTGTGAGATTTGAACTCTTGATCTTGGGGTTACAAACCCAGTACCATAACCACTTGGCTATTTAGGCCAAGCCAACATGTAACTCTTTCGAGTACAAACCCATTTCCATCTGTTTCAGATGAAGTTACTTTGTTTAATAGTTTGCCATTGTGAGATTTTAACTCTTGGTCTTGGGGTTATAGGCCCAGTACCATAACCACTTGGCTATTTAGGCCAAGCTTTTAATTAGTTGTAACTCTTTCGAGTACAAACCCGTTTCCATCTGTTTCAGATGAAGTTTCATTGTTTCATAGTTTGCCATTGTGAGATTTGAACTCTTGATTTTGGGGTTACAAACCCAGTACCATAACCACTTGGCTATTTAGGCTAAGCAAACACATTTCCATCTGTTTCAGATTAAGTTACATTGTTTCATAGTTTACCATTGTGAGATTTGAATCTCTTGATTTTGGGGTTACAAACCCAGTACCATAACCACTTGGCTAATTAGGCCAAGCAAATCCATGTAACTCTTTTGAATACAAACCCGTTTCCATCTGTTTCAGATGAAGTTACGTTGTTTCATAGTTTGCCATTGTGAGATTTGAACTCTTGAACTTGGGGTTACAAGCCCAGTACCATAACCACTTGGCTATTTAGGCCAAGCTTTTAATTTGTTGTAACTCTTTCGAGTACAAACCTGTTTCCATCTGTTTCAGATAAAGTTACATTGTTTCATAGTTTGCCATTGTGAGATTTGAACTCTTGATCTTGGGGTTACAAACCCAGTACCATAACCACTTGGGTATTTAAGCCAAGCTCAAGAATAACATGTAACTCTTTCGAGTACAAACCTGTTTCCATCTGTTTCAGATGAAGTTACATTGTTTGCCATTGTGAGATTTGAACTCTTGATCTTGGGGTTACAAACCCACTACCATAACCACTTGGCTATTTAGGCCAAGCTTTTAATTAGTTGTAACTCTTTCGAGTGCAAACATGTTTCCATCTGTCATTTCAGATGAAGTTACATTGTTTCCCATTGTGAGATTTGAACTCTTGATCTTGGGGTTACAAACCCAGTACCATAACCACTTGGCTACTTAGGCCAAGCCATAACCACTTGGCCAAGCCCCTTAATGGGCTGGGCAACTTTTTTGAGTACAAACCCATTTCCATCTGTTTTAGATGAAGTTACATTGTTTTGCCATTGTGAGATTTGAACTCTTGGTCTTGGGGTTATAGGCCCAGTACCATAACCACTTGGCTATTTAGGCCAAGCTTTTAATTAGTTGTAACTCTTTTGAGTACAAACCCATTTCCATCTGTTTCAGATGAAGTTACATTGTTTCATAGTTTACCATTGTGAGATTTGAACTCTTGATCTTAGGGTTACAAACCCAGTACCATAACCACTTGGCTATTCAGGCCAAGCTCAAAGAATAACATGTAACTCTTTCGAGTACAAACCTGTTTCCATCTGTTTCAGATGAAGTTACGTTGTTTCATAGTTTGCCATTGTGAGATTTGAACTCTTGGTCTTGGGGTCATAGGCCCAGTACCATAACCACTTGGCTATTTAGGCCAAGCTTTTAATTAGTTGTAACTCTTTCAAGTACAAACCCATTTCCATCTGTTTCAGATGAAGTTACATTGTTTCATAGTTTGCCATTGTGAGATTTGAACTCTTGATCTTGGGTTTACAAACCCAGTACCATAACCACTTGGCTATTTAGGCCAAGCTTCATAGTTTGCCACTGTGAGATTTGAACTCTTGATCTTGGGGTTACAAACCCAGTACCATAACAACTTGGCAATTTAGGCCAAGCCAACATGTAACTCTTTCGAGTACAAACCCGTTTCCATCTGTTTCAGATGAAGTTACATTGTTTCATAGTTTGCCAATGTGAGATTTGAACTCTTGATCTTGGGGTTACAACCCCACTACCATAACCACTTGGCTATTTAGGCCAAGCTTTTAATTAGTTGTAACTCTTTTGAGTACAAACATGTTCCATCTTTCATTTCAGATGAAGTTACATTGTTTCCCATTGTGAGATTTGAACTCTTGATCTTGGGGTTACAAACCCAGTACCATAACCACTTGGCTACTTAGGCCAAGCCATAACCACTTGGCCAAGCCCCTTAATGGGCTGGGCAACTTTTTTGAGTACAAACCCATTTCTATCTGTTTTAGATGAAGTTACATTGTTTTGCCATTGTGAGATTTGAACTCTTGGTCTTGGGGTTATAGGCCCAGTACCATAACCACTTGGCTATTTAGGCCAAGCTTTTAATTAGTTGTAACTCTTTAGAGTACAAACCCATTTCCACCTGTTTCAGATGAAGTTACATTGTTTCATAGTTTGCCATTGTGAGATTTGAATTCTTGATCTTGGGGTTACAAACCCAGTACCATAACCACTTGGCTATTCTGGCCAAGCCAACATGTAACTCTTTCGAGTACAAACCCGTTTCCATCTGTTTCAGATGAAGTTACATTGTTTCATATTTTGCCATTGTGTGATTTGTACTCTTGGTCTTGGGGTTATAGGCCCAGTACCATAACCACTTGGCTATTTAGGCCAAGCTTTTAATTAGTTGTAACTCTTTCGAGTACAAACCCATTTCCACCTGTTTCAGATGAAGTTACATTGTTTCATAGTTTGCCATTGTGAGATTTGAACTCTTGATCTTGGGGTTACAAACCCAGTACCATAACAACTTGGCAATTTAGGCCAAGCCAACATGTAACTCTTTCGAGTACAATCCCGTTTCCATCTGTTTCAGATGAAGTTACATTGTTTCATAGTTTGCCATTGTGAGATTTGAACTCTTGATTTTGGGGTTACAAACCCAGTACCATAACCACTTGGCTATTTAGGCCAAGCAAACACAATTCCATCTGTTTCAGATGAAGTTACATTGTTCTATAGTTTGCCATTGTGAGATTTGAACTCTTGATACTCTTTTGAGTAAACCTGTTTCCATCTGTTTCAGATGAAGTTACATTGTTTCATAGTTTACCATTGTGAGATTTGAACTCTTGATCTGGGGGTTACAAACCCAGTACCATAACCACTTGGCTATTTAGGCCAAGCTTTTAATTAGTTGTAACTCTTTCGAGTACAAACCCGTTTCCATCTGTTTCAGATGAAGTTACATTGTTTCATATTTTGCCATTGTGAGATTTGAACTCTTGGTCTTGGGGTTATAGGCCCATTACCATAACCACTTGGCTATTTAGGCCAAGCTTTTAATTAGTTGTAGCTCTTTTGAGTACAAACATGTTTCCATCTGTCATTTCAGATGAAGTTACATTGTTTCCGATTGTGAGATTTGAACTCTTGATCTTGGGGTTACAAACCCAGTACCATAACCACGTGGCTACTTAGGCCAAGCCATAACCACTTGGCGAAGCCCCTTAATGGGCTGGGCAACTTTTTTGAGTACAAACCCATTTCTATCTGTTTTAGATGAAGTTACATTGTTTTGCCATTGTGAGATTTGAACTCTTGGTCTTGGGGTTATAGGCCCAGTACCATAACCACTTGGCTATTTAGGCCAAGCTTTTAATTATTTGTAACTCTTTTGAGTAAAAACCCATTTCCATCTGTTTCAGATGAAGTTACATTGTTTCATAGTTTACCATTGTGAGATTTGAACTCTTGATCTTAGGGTTATAAACACAGTACCATAACCACTTGGCTATTTAGGCCAAGCTCAAAGAATAACATGTAACTCTTTCGAGTACAAACACATTTCCATCTGTTTCAGATGAAGTTACATTGTTTCATAGTTTACCATTGTGAGATTTGAACTCTTGATTTTGGGGTTACAAACCCAGTACCATAACCACTTGGATATTTAGGCCAAGCAAATCCATGTAACTCTTTTGAGTACAAACCCGTTTCCATCTGTTTCAGATGAAGTTACGTTGTTTCATAGTTTGCCATTGTGAGGTTTGAACTCTTGATGATATTTCATAGTTTTGCCATTGTGAGATTTGAACTCTTGATCTTGGGGTTACAAACCCAGTATCATAACCACTTGGCTATTTAGGCCAAGCTTTTAATTAGTTGTAATTCTTTCGAGTACAAACCCGTTTCCATCTGTTTCAGATGAAGTTACATTGTTTCATAGTTTACCATTGTGAGATTTGAATTCTTGATTTTGGGGTTACAAACCCAGTGCCATAACCACTTGGCTATTTAGGCCAAGCAAATCCATGTAACTCTTTTGAGTACAAACCCGTTTCCATCTGTTTCAGATGAAGTCACGTTGTTTCATAGTTTGCCATTGTGAGGTTTGAACTCTTGATGATATTTCATAGTTTTGCCATTGTGAGATTTGAACTCTTGATCTTGGGGTTACAAACCCAGTATCATAACCACTTGGCTATTTAGGCCAAGCTTTTAATTAGTTGTAATTCTTTCGAGTACAAACCCGTTTCCATCTGTTTCAGATGAAGTTAAATTGTTTCATAGTTTACCATTGTGAGATTTGAATTCTTGATTTTGGGGTTACAAACCCAGTACCATAACCACTTGGCTATTTAGGCCAAGCAAATCCATGTAACTCTTTTGAGTACAAACCCGTTTCCATCTGTTTCAGATGAAGTTACGTTGTTTCATAGTTTGCCATTGTGAGATTTGAACTCTTGATTTTGGGGTTACAAGCCCAGTACCATAACCACTTGGCTATTTAGGCCAAGCTTTTAATTAGTTGTAACTCTTTCGAGTACAAACCTGTTTCCATCTGTTTCAGATAAAGTTACATTGTTTCATAGTTTGCCATTGTGAGATTTGAACTCTTGATCTTGGGGTTACAAACCCAGTACCATAACCACTTGGCTATTTAAGCCAAGCTCAAAGAATAACATGTAACTCTTTCGAGTACATACCCGTTTCCATCTGTTTCAGATGAAGTTACATTGTTTGCCATTGTGAGATTTGAACTCTTGATCTTGGGTTACAAACCCACTACCATAACCACTTGGCTATTTAGGCCAAGCTCAAAGAATAACATGTAACTCTTTCGAGTACAAACCCGTTTCCATCTGTTTCAGATGAAGTTACATTGTTTCATAGTTTGCCATTGTGAGATTTGAACTCTTGATCTTGGGGTTACAACCCCACTAATATAACCACTTGGCTATTTAGGCCAAGCTTTTAATTAGTTGTAACTCTTTTGAGTACAAACATGTTTCCATCTGTCATTTCAGATGAAGTTACATTGTTTCCCATTGTGAGATTTGAACTCTTGATCTTGGGGTTACAAACCCAGTACCATAACCACTTGGCTGTTTAGGCCAAGCGAATCCATGTAACTCTTTTGAGTACAAACCCGTTTCCATCTGTTTCAGATGAAGTTACGTTGTTCCATAGTTTGCCATTGTGAGATTTGAACTCTTGATCTTGGGGTTACAAGCCCAGTACCATAACCACTTGGCTATTTAGGCCAAGCTTTTAATTAGTTGTAACTCTTTCGAGTACAAACCTGTTTCCATCTGTTACAGATAAAGTTAAATTGTTTCATAGTTTGCCATTGTTAGATTTGAACTCTTGATCTGAGGTTACAAACCCAGTACCATAACCACTTGGCTATTTAGGCCAAGCTCAAAGAATAACATGTAACTCTTTCGAGTACAAACCCGTTTCCATCTGTTTCAGATGAAGTTACATTGTTTCATAGTTTGCCATTGTGGGATTTGAACTCTTGATCTTGGGGTTACAACCCCACTACCATAACCACTTGGCTATTTAGGCCAAGCTTTTAATTAGTTGTAACTCTTTTGAGTACAAACATGTTTCCATCTTTCATTTCAGATGAAGTTACATTGTTTCCCATTGTGAGATTTGAACTCTTGATCTTGGGGTTACAAACCCAGTACCATAACCACTTGGCTACTTAGGCCAAGCCATAACCACTTGGCCAAGCCCCTTAATGGGCTGGGCAACTTTTTTGAGTACAAACCCATTTCTATCTGTTTTAGATGAAGTTACATTGTTTTGCCATTGTGAGATTTGAACTCTTGGTCTTGGGGTATAGGCCCAGTACCATAACCACTTGGCTATTTAGGCCAAGCTTTTAATTAGTTGTAACTCTTTAGAGTACAAACCCATTTCCACCTGTTTCAGATGAAGTTACATTGTTTCATAGTTTGCCATTGTGAGATTTGAATTCTTGATCTTGGGGTTACAAACCCAGTACCATAACCACTTGGCTATTCTGGCCAAGCCAACATGTAACTCTTTCGAGTACAAACCCGTTTCCATCTGTTTCAGATGAAGTTACATTGTTTCATATTTTGCCATTGTGTGATTTGTACTCTTGGTCTTGGGGTTATAGGCCCAGTACCATAACCACTTGGCTATTTAGGCCAAGCTTTCAATTAGTTGTAACTCTTTCGAGTACAAACCCATTTCCACCTGTTTCAGATGAAGTTACATTGTTTCATAGTTTGCCATTGTGTGATTTGAACTCTTGATCTTGGGGTTACAAACCCAGTACCATAACCACTTGGCTATTCAGGCCAAGCCAACATGTAAGTCTTTCAAGTACAAACCCATTTCCATCTGTTTCAGATGAAGTTACATTGTTTCATAGTTTGCCATTGTGAGATTTGAACTCTTGATCTTGGGTTTACAAACCCAGTACCATAACCACTTGGCTATTTAGGCCAAGCTTCATAGTTTGCCACTGTGAGATTTGAACTCTTGATCTTGGGGTTACAAACCCAGTACCATAACAACTTGGCAATTTAGGCCAAGCCAACATGTAACTCTTTCGAGTACAAACCCGTTTCCATCTGTTTCAGATGAAGTTACATTGTTTCATAGTTTGCCATTGTGAGATTTGAACTCTTGATTTTGGGGTTAGAAAACCCAGTACCATAACCACTTGGCTATTTAGGCCAAGCAAACACAATTCCATCTGTTTCAGATGAAGTTACATTGTTCTATAGTTTGCCATTGTGAGATTTGAACTCTTGATACTCTTTTGAGTAAACCTGTTTCCATCTGTTTCAGATGAAGTTACATTGTTTCATAGTTTACCATTGTGAGATTTGAACTCTTGATCTGGGGGTTACAAACCCAGTACCATAACCACTTGGCTATTTAGGCCAAGCTTTTAATTAGTTGTAACTCTTTCGAGTACAAACCCGTTTCCATCTGTTTCAGATGAAGTTACATTGTTTCATAGTTTGCCATTGTGAGATTTGAACTCTTGGTCTTGGGGTTATAGGCCCATTACCATAACCACTTGGCTATTTAGGCCAAGCTTTTAATTAGTTGTAGCTCTTTTGAGTACAAACATGTTTCCATCTGTCATTTCAGATGAAGTTACATTGTTTCCGATTGTGAGATTTGAACTCTTGATCTTGGGGTTACTAACCCAGTACCATAACCACGTGGCTACTTAGGCCAAGCCATAACCACTTGGCGAAGCCCCTTAATGGGCTGGGCAACTTTTTTGAGTACAAACCCATTTCTATCTGTTTTAGATGAAGTTACATTGTTTTGCCATTGTGAGATTTGAACTCTTGGTCTTGGGGTTATAGGCCCAGTACCATAACCACTTGGCTATTTAGGCCAAGCTTTTAATTAGTTGTAACTCTTTTGAGTACAAACCCATTTCCATCTGTTTCAGATGAAGTTACATTGTTTCATAGTTTACCATTGTGAGATTTGAACTCTTGATCTTAGGGTTATAAACACAGTACCATAACCACTTGGCTATTTAGGCCAAGCTCAAAGAATAACATGTAACTCTTTCGAGTACAAACACATTTCCATCTGTTTCAGATGAAGTTACATTGTTTCATAGTTTACCATTGTGAGATTTGAACTCTTGATTTTGGGGTTACAAACCCAGTACCATAACCACTTGGATATTTAGGCCAAGCAAATCCATGTAACTCTCTTGAGTACAAACCCGTTTCCATCTGTTTCAGATGAAGTTACGTTGTTTCATAGTTTGTCATTGTGAGGTTTGAACTCTTGATGATATTTCATAGTTTTGCCATTGTGAGATTTGAACTCTTGATCTTGGGGTTACAAACCCAGTATCATAACCACTTGGCTATTTAGGCCAAGCTTTTAATTAGTTGTAATTCTTTCGAGTACAAACCCGTTTCCATCTGTTTCAGATGAAGTTACATTGTTTCATAGTTTACCATTGTGAGATTTGAATTCTTGATTTTGGGGTTACAAACCCAGTACCATAACCACTTGGCTATTTAGGCCAAGCAAATCCATGTAACTCTTTTGAGTACAAACCCGTTTCCATCTGTTTCAGATGAAGTCACGTTGTTTCATAGTTTGCCATTGTGAGGTTTGAACTCTTGATGATATTTCATATTTTTGCCATTGTGAGATTTGAACTCTTGATCTTGGGGTTACAAACCCAGTATCATAACCGCTTGGCTATTTAGGCCAAGCTTTTAATTAGTTGTAATTCTTTCGAGTACAAACCCGTTTCCATCTGTTTCAGATGAAGTTAAATTGTTTCATAGTTTACCATTGTGAGATTTGAATTCTTGATTTTGGGGTTACAAACCCAGTACCATAACCACTTGGCTATTTAGGCCAAGCAAATCCATGTAACTCTTTTGAGTACAAACCCGTTTCCATCTGTTTCAGATGAAGTTACGTTGTTTCATAGTTTGCCATTGTGAGATTTGAACTCTTGATTTTGGGGTTACAAGCCCAGTACCATAACCACTTGGCTATTTAGGCCAAGCTTTTAATTAGTTGTAACTCTTTCGAGTACAAACCTGTTTCCATCTGTTTCAGATAAAGTTACATTGTTTCATAGTTTGCCATTGTGAGATTTGAACTCTTGATCTTGGGGTTACAAACCCAGTACCATAACCACTTGGCTATTTAAGCCAAGCTCAAAGAATAACATGTAACTCTTTCGAGTACAAACCCGTTTCCATCTGTTTCAGATGAAGTTACATTGTTTGCCATTGTGAGATTTGAACTCTTGATCTTGGGGTTACAAACCCACTACCATAACCACTTGGCTATTTAGGCCAAGCTCAAAGAATAACATGTAACTCTTTCGAGTACAAACCCGTTTCCATCTGTTTCAGATAAAGTTACATTGTTTCATAGTTTGCCATTGTGGGATTTGAACTCTTGATCTTGGGGATACAACCCCACTACCATAACCACTTGGCTATTTAGGCCAAGCTTTTAATTAGTTGTAACTCTTTTGAGTACAAACATGTTTCCATCTTTCATTTCAGATGAAGTTACATTGTTTCCCATTGTGAGATTTGAACTCTTGATCTTGGGGTTACAAACCCAGTACCATAACCACTTGGCTACTTAGGCCAAGCCATAACCACTTGGCCAAGCCCCTTAATGGGCTGGGCAACTTTTTTGAGTACAAACCCATTTCTATCTGTTTTAGATGAAGTTACATTGTTTTGCCATTGTGAGATTTGAACTCTTGGTCTTGGGGTTATAGGCCCAGTACCATAACCACTTGGCTATTTAGGCCAAGCTTTTAATTAGTTGTAACTCTTTAGAGTACAAACCCATTTCCACCTGTTTCAGATGAAGTTACATTGTTTCATAGTTTGCCATTGTGAGATTTGAATTCTTGATCTTGGGGTTACAAACCCAGTACCATAACCACTTGGCTATTCTGGCCAAGCCAACATGTAACTCTTTCGAGTACAAACCCGTTTCCATCTGTTTCAGATGAAGTTACATTGTTTCATATTTTGCCATTGTGTGATTTGTACTCTTGGTCTTGGGGTTATAGGCCCAGTACCATAACCACTTGGCTATTTAGGCCAAGCTTTTAATTAGTTGTAACTCTTTCGAGTACAAACCCATTTCCACCTGTTTCAGATGAAGTTACATTGTTTCATAGTTTGCCATTGTGAGATTTGAACTCTTGATCTTGGGGTTACAAACCCAGAACCATAACCACTTGGCTATTCAGGCCAAGCCAACATGTAAGTCTTTCAAGTACAAACCCATTTCCATCTGTTTCAGATGAAGTTACATTGTTTCATAGTTTGCCATTGTGAGATTTGAACTCTTGATCTTGGGGTTACAAACCCAGTACCATAACCACTTGGATATTTAGGCCAAGCAAACACATTTCCATCTGTTTCAGATGAAGTTACATTGTTCTATAGTTTGCCATTGTGAGATTTCAACTCTTGATACTCTTTTGAGTAAAGCTGTTTCCATCTGTTTCAGATGAAGTTACATTGTTTCATAGTTTGCCATTGTGAGATTTGAACTCTTGATCTGGGGGTTACAAACCCAGTACCATGACCACTTGGCTATTTAGGCCAAGCTTTTAATTAGTTGTAACTCTTTCGAGTACAAACCCGTTTCCATCTGTTTCTGATGAAGTTACGTTGTTTCATAGTTTGCCATTGTGAGATTTTAACTCTTGATCTTTGGGTTACAAACCCAGTACCATAGCCGCTTGGCTATTTAGGCCAAGCTTTTAATTAGTTGTAACTCTTTTGAGTACAAACCCATTTCCATCTGTTTCAGATGAAGTTACATTGTTTCATAGTTTACCATTGTGAGATTTGAACTCTTGATCTTGGGTTACAAACCCAGTACCATAACCACTTGGCTATTTAGGCCAAGCTCAAAGAATAACATGTAACTCTTTCGAGTACAAACCCGTTTCCATCTGTTTCAGATGAAGTTACATTGTTTCATAGTTTGCCATTGTGAGATTTGAACTCTTGATCTTGGGGTTACAACCCCACTACCATAACCACTTGGCTATTTAGGCCAAGCTTTTAATTAGTTGTAACTCTTTTGAGTACAAACATGTTTCCATCTGTCATTTCAGATGAAGTTACATTGTTTCCCACTGTGAGATTTGAACTCTTGATCTTGGGGTTACAAACCCAGTACCATAACCACTTGGCTGTTTAGGCCAAGCAAATCCATGTAACTCTTTTGAGTACAAACCCGTTTCCATCTGTTTCAGATGAAGTTACGTTGTTTCATAGTTTGCCATTGTGAGATTTGAACTCTTGATCTTGGGGTTACAAGCCCAGTACCATAACCACTTGGCTATTTAGGCCAAGCTTTTAATTAGTTGTAACTCTTTCGAGTACAAACCTGTTTCCATCTGTTACAGATAAAGTTACATTGTTTCATAGTTTGCCATTGTTAGATTTGAACTCTTGATCTGAGGTTACAAACCCAGTACCATAACCACTTGGCTATGTAGGCCAAGTTCAAAGAATAACATGTAACTCTTTCGAGTACAAACCCGTTTCCATCTGTTTCAGATGAAGTTACATTGTTTCATCATTTGCCATTGTGAGATTTGAACTCTTGATCTTGGGGTTACAAACCCACTACCATAACCACTTGGCTATTTAGGCCAAGCTTTTAATTAGTTGTAACTCTTTTGAGTACAAACATGTTTCCATCTGTCATTTCAGATGAAGTTACATTGTTTCCCATTGTGAGATTTGAATTCTTGATCTTGGGGTTACAAACCCAGTACCATAACCACGTGGCTACTTAGGCCAAGCCATAACCACTTGGCGAAGCCCCTTAATGGGCTGGGCAACTTTTTTGAGTAGAAACCCATTTCTATCTGTTTTAGATGAAGTTACATTGTTTTGCCATTGTGAGATTTGAACTCTTGGTCTTGGGGTTATAGGCCCAGTACCATAACCACTTGGCTATTTAGGCCAAGCTTTTAATTAGTTGTAACTCTTTTGAGTACAAACCCATTTCCATCTGTTTCAGATGAAGTTACATTGTTTCATAGTTTACCATTGTGAGATTTGAACTCTTGATCTTAGGGTTACAAACCCAGTACCTTAACCACTTGGCTATTTAGCCAAGCTCAAAGAATAACATGTAACTCTTTCGAGTACAAACCCGTTTCCATCTGTTTCAGATGAAGTTACATTGTTTCATAGTTTGCCATTGTGAGATTTGAACTCTTGATCTTGGGGTTACAACCCCACTACCATAACCACTTGGCTACTTAGGCCAAGCTCTTTAATTAGTTGTAACTCTTTCGAGTACAAACACATTTCCATCTGTTTCAGATGAAGTTACATTGTTTCATAGTTTACCATTGTGAGATTTGAACTCTTGATTTTGGGGTTACAAACCCAGTACCATAACCACTTGGATATTTAGGCCAAGCAAATCCATGTAACTCTTTTGAGTACAAACCCGTTTCCATCTGTTTCAGATGAAGTTACGTTGTTTCATAGTTTGCCATTGTGAGGTTTGAACTCTTGATGATATTTCATAGTTTTGCCATTGTGAGATTTGAACTCTTGATCTTGGGGTTACAAACCCAGTATCATAACCACTTGGCTATTTAGGCCAAGCTTTTAATTAGTTGTAATTCTTTCGAGTACAAACCCGTTTCCATCTGTTTCAGATGAAGTTACATTGTTTCATAGTTTACCATTGTGAGATTTGAATTCTTGATTTTGGGGTTACAAACCCAGTACCATAACCACTTGGCTATTTAGGCCAAGCAAATCCATGTAACTCTTTTGAGTACAAACCCGTTTCCATCTGTTTCAGATGAAGTCACGTTGTTTCATAGTTTGCCATTGTGAGGTTTGAACTCTTGATGATATTTCATAGTTTTGCCATTGTGAGATTTGAACTCTTGATCTTGGGGTTACAAACCCAGTATCATAACCACTTGGCTATTTAGGCCAAGCTTTTAATTAGTTGTAATTCTTTCGAGTACAAACCCGTTTCCATCTGTTTCAGATGAAGTTAAATTGTTTCATAGTTTACCATTGTGAGATTTGAATTCTTGATTTTGGGGTTACAAACCCAGTACCATAACCACTTGGCTATTTAGGCCAAGCAAATCCATGTAACTCTTTTGAGTACAAACCCGTTTCCATCTGTTTCAGATGAAGTTACATTGTTTCATAGTTTGCCATTGTGAGATTTGAACTCTTGATTTTGGGGTTAGAAGCCCAGTACCATAACCACTTGGCTATTTAGGCCAAGCTTTTAATTAGTTGTAACTCTTTTGAGTACAAACATGTTTCCATCTTTCATTTCAGATGAAGTTACATTGTTTCCCATTGTGAGATTTGAACTCTTGATCTTGGGGTTACAAACCCAGTACCATAACCACTTGGCTACTTAGGCCAAGCCATAACCACTTGGCCAAGCCCCTTAATGGGCTGGGCAACTTTTTTGAGTACAAACCCATTTCTATCTGTTTTAGATGAAGTTACATTGTTTTGCCATTGTGAGATTTGAACTCTTGGTCTTGGGGTTATAGGCCCAGTACCATAACCACTTGGCTATTTAGGCCAAGCTTTTAATTAGTTGTAACTCTTTCGAGTACAAACCCATTTCCACCTGTTTCAGATGAAGTTACATTGTTTCATAGTTTGCCATTGTGAGATTTGAACTCTTGATCTTGGGGTTACAAACCCAGAACCATAACCACTTGGCTATTCAGGCCAAGCCAACATGTAAGTCTTTCAAGTACAAACCCATTTCCATCTGTTTCAGATGAAGTTACATTGTTTCATAGTTTGCCATTGTGAGATTTGAACTCTTGATCTTGGGGTTACAAACCCAGTACCATAACCACTTGGATATTTAGGCCAAGCAAACACATTTCCATCTGTTTCAGATGAAGTTACATTGTTCTATAGTTTGCCATTGTGAGATTTCAACTCTTGATACTCTTTTGAGTAAAGCTGTTTCCATCTGTTTCAGATGAAGTTACATTGTTTCATAGTTTGCCATTGTGAGATTTGAACTCTTGATCTGGGGGTTACAAACCCAGTACCATGACCACTTGGCTATTTAGGCCAAGCTTTTAATTAGTTGTAACTCTTTCGAGTACAAACCCGTTTCCATCTGTTTCTGATGAAGTTACGTTGTTTCATAGTTTGCCATTGTGAGATTTTAACTCTTGATCTTTGGGTTACAAACCCAGTACCATAGCCGCTTGGCTATTTAGGCCAAGCTTTTAATTAGTTGTAACTCTTTTGAGTACAAACCCATTTCCATCTGTTTCAGATGAAGTTACATTGTTTCATAGTTTACCATTGTGAGATTTGAACTCTTGATCTTGGGTTACAAACCCAGTACCATAACCACTTGGCTATTTAGGCCAAGCTCAAAGAATAACATGTAACTCTTTCGAGTACAAACCCGTTTCCATCTGTTTCAGATGAAGTTACATTGTTTCATAGTTTGCCATTGTGAGATTTGAACTCTTGATCTTGGGGTTACAACCCCACTACCATAACCACTTGGCTATTTAGGCCAAGCTTTTAATTAGTTGTAACTCTTTTGAGTACAAACATGTTTCCATCTGTCATTTCAGATGAAGTTACATTGTTTCCCACTGTGAGATTTGAACTCTTGATCTTGGGGTTACAAACCCAGTACCATAACCACTTGGCTGTTTAGGCCAAGCAAATCCATGTAACTCTTTTGAGTACAAACCCGTTTCCATCTGTTTCAGATGAAGTTACGTTGTTTCATAGTTTGCCATTGTGAGATTTGAACTCTTGATCTTGGGGTTACAAGCCCAGTACCATAACCACTTGGCTATTTAGGCCAAGCTTTTAATTAGTTGTAACTCTTTCGAGTACAAACCTGTTTCCATCTGTTACAGATAAAGTTACATTGTTTCATAGTTTGCCATTGTTAGATTTGAACTCTTGATCTGAGGTTACAAACCCAGTACCATAACCACTTGGCTATGTAGGCCAAGTTCAAAGAATAACATGTAACTCTTTCGAGTACAAACCCGTTTCCATCTGTTTCAGATGAAGTTACATTGTTTCATCATTTGCCATTGTGAGATTTGAACTCTTGATCTTGGGGTTACAAACCCACTACCATAACCACTTGGCTATTTAGGCCCAGCTTTTAATTAGTTGTAACTCTTTTGAGTACAAACATGTTTCCATCTGTCATTTCAGATGAAGTTACATTGTTTCCCATTGTGAGATTTGAATTCTTGATCTTGGGGTTACAAACCCAGTACCATAACCACGTGGCTACTTAGGCCAAGCCATAACCACTTGGCGAAGCCCCTTAATGGGCTGGGCAACTTTTTTGAGTAGAAACCCATTTCTATCTGTTTTAGATGAAGTTACATTGTTTTGCCATTGTGAGATTTGAACTCTTGGTCTTGGGGTTATAGGCCCAGTACCATAACCACTTGGCTATTTAGGCCAAGCTTTTAATTAGTTGTAACTCTTTTGAGTACAAACCCATTTCCATCTGTTTCAGATGAAGTTACATTGTTTCATAGTTTACCATTGTGAGATTTGAACTCTTGATCTTAGGGTTACAAACCCAGTACCTTAACCACTTGGCTATTTAGCCAAGCTCAAAGAATAACATGTAACTCTTTCGAGTACAAACCCGTTTCCATCTGTTTCAGATGAAGTTACATTGTTTCATAGTTTGCCATTGTGAGATTTGAACTCTTGATCTTGGGGTTACAACCCCACTACCATAACCACTTGGCTACTTAGGCCAAGCTCTTTAATTAGTTGTAACTCTTTCGAGTACAAACACATTTCCATCTGTTTCAGATGAAGTTACATTGTTTCATAGTTTACCATTGTGAGATTTGAACTCTTGATTTTGGGGTTACAAACCCAGTACCATAACCACTTGGATATTTAGGCCAAGCAAATCCATGTAACTCTTTTGAGTACAAACCCGTTTCCATCTGTTTCAGATGAAGTTACGTTGTTTCATAGTTTGCCATTGTGAGGTTTGAACTCTTGATGATATTTCATAGTTTTGCCATTGTGAGATTTGAACTCTTGATCTTGGGGTTACAAACCCAGTATCATAACCACTTGGCTATTTAGGCCAAGCTTTTAATTAGTTGTAATTCTTTCGAGTACAAACCCGTTTCCATCTGTTTCAGATGAAGTTACATTGTTTCATAGTTTACCATTGTGAGATTTGAATTCTTGATTTTGGGGTTACAAACCCAGTACCATAACCACTTGGCTATTTAGGCCAAGCAAATCCATGTAACTCTTTTGAGTACAAACCCGTTTCCATCTGTTTCAGATGAAGTCACGTTGTTTCATAGTTTGCCATTGTGAGGTTTGAACTCTTGATGATATTTCATAGTTTTGCCATTGTGAGATTTGAACTCTTGATCTTGGGGTTACAAACCCAGTATCATAACCACTTGGCTATTTAGGCCAAGCTTTTAATTAGTTGTAATTCTTTCGAGTACAAACCCGTTTCCATCTGTTTCAGATGAAGTTAAATTGTTTCATAGTTTACCATTGTGAGATTTGAATTCTTGATTTTGGGGTTACAAACCCAGTACCATAACCACTTGGCTATTTAGGCCAAGCAAATCCATGTAACTCTTTTGAGTACAAACCCGTTTCCATCTGTTTCAGATGAAGTTACATTGTTTCATAGTTTGCCATTGTGAGATTTGAACTCTTGATTTTGGGGTTAGAAGCCCAGTACCATAACCACTTGGCTATTTAGGCCAAGCTTTTAATTAGTTGTAACTCTTTTGAGTACAAACATGTTTCCATCTTTCATTTCAGATGAAGTTACATTGTTTCCCATTGTGAGATTTGAACTCTTGATCTTGGGGTTACAAACCCAGTACCATAACCACTTGGCTACTTAGGCCAAGCCATAACCACTTGGCCAAGCCCCTTAATGGGCTGGGCAACTTTTTTGAGTACAAACCCATTTCTATCTGTTTTAGATGAAGTTACATTGTTTTGCCATTGTGAGATTTGAACTCTTGGTCTTGGGGTTATAGGCCCAGTACCATAACCACTTGGCTATTTAGGCCAAGCTTTTAATTAGTTGTAACTCTTTAGAGTACAAACCCATTTCCACCTGTTTCAGATGAAGTTACATTGTTTCATAGTTTGCCATTGTGAGATTTGAATTCTTGATCTTGGGGTTACAAACCCAGTACCATAACCACTTGGCTATTCTGGCCAAGCCAACATGTAACTCTTTCGAGTACAAACCCGTTTCCATCTGTTTCAGATGAAGTTACATTGTTTCATATTTTGCCATTGTGTGATTTGTACTCTTGGTCTTGGGGTTATAGGCCCAGTACCATAACCACTTGGCTATTTAGGCCAAGCTTTTAATTAGTTGTAACTCTTTCGAGTACAAACCCATTTCCACCTGTTTCAGATGAAGTTACATTGTTTCATAGTTTGCCATTGTGAGATTTGAACTCTTGATCTTGGGGTTACAAACCCAGAACCATAACCACTTGGCTATTCAGGCCAAGCCAACATGTAAGTCTTTCAAGTACAAACCCATTTCCATCTGTTTCAGATGAAGTTACATTGTTTCATAGTTTGCCATTGTGAGATTTGAACTCTTGATCTTGGGGTTACAAACCCAGTACCATAACCACTTGGATATTTAGGCCAAGCAAACACATTTCCATCTGTTTCAGATGAAGTTACATTGTTCTATAGTTTGCCATTGTGAGATTTCAACTCTTGATACTCTTTTGTGTAAAGCTGTTTCCATCTGTTTCAGATGAAGTTACATTGTTTCATAGTTTGCCATTGTGAGATTTCAACTCTTGATCTGGGGGTTACAAACCCAGTACCATGACCACTTGGCTATTTAGGCCAAGCTTTTAATTAGTTGTAACTCTTTCGAGTACAAACCCGTTTCCATCTGTTTCTGATGAAGTTACGTTGTTTCATAGTTTGCCATTGTGAGATTTTAACTCTTGATCTTTGGGTTACAAACCCAGTACCATAGCCGCTTGGCTATTTAGGCCAAGCTTTTAATTAGTTGTAACTCTTTTGAGTACAAACCCATTTCCATCTGTTTCAGATGAAGTTACATTGTTTCATAGTTTACCATTGTGAGATTTGAACTCTTGATCTTGGGTTACAAACCCAGTACCATAACCACTTGGCTATTTAGGCCAAGCTCAAAGAATAACATGTAACTCTTTCGAGTACAAACCCGTTTCCATCTGTTTCAGATGAAGTTACATTGTTTCATAGTTTGCCATTGTGAGATTTGAACTCTTGATCTTGGGGTTACAACCCCACTACCATAACCACTTGGCTATTTAGGCCAAGCTTTTAATTAGTTGTAACTCTTTTGAGTACAAACATGTTTCCATCTGTCATTTCAGATGAAGTTACATTGTTTCCCACTGTGAGATTTGAACTCTTGATCTTGGGGTTACAAACCCAGTACCATAACCACTTGGCTGTTTAGGCCAAGCAAATCCATGTAACTCTTTTGAGTACAAACCCGTTTCCATCTGTTTCAGATGAAGTTACGTTGTTTCATAGTTTGCCATTGTGAGATTTGAACTCTTGATCTTGGGGTTACAAGCCCAGTACCATAACCACTTGGCTATTTAGGCCAAGCTTTTAATTAGTTGTAACTCTTTCGAGTACAAACCTGTTTCCATCTGTTACAGATAAAGTTACATTGTTTCATAGTTTGCCATTGTTAGATTTGAACTCTTGATCTGAGGTTACAAACCCAGTACCATAACCACTTGGCTATGTAGGCCAAGTTCAAAGAATAACATGTAACTCTTTCGAGTACAAACCCGTTTCCATCTGTTTCAGATGAAGTTACATTGTTTCATCATTTGCCATTGTGAGATTTGAATTCTTGATCTTGGGGTTACAAACCCAGTACCATAACCACGTGGCTACTTAGGCCAAGCCATAACCACTTGGCGAAGCCCCTTAATGGGCTGGGCAACTTTTTTGAGTAGAAACCCATTTCTATCTGTTTTAGATGAAGTTACATTGTTTTGCCATTGTGAGATTTGAACTCTTGGTCTTGGGGTTATAGGCCCAGTACCATAACCACTTGGCTATTTAGGCCAAGCTTTTAATTAGTTGTAACTCTTTTGAGTACAAACCCATTTCCATCTGTTTCAGATGAAGTTACATTGTTTCATAGTTTACCATTGTGAGATTTGAACTCTTGATCTTAGGATTACAAACCCAGTACCTTAACCACTTGGCTATTTAGCCAAGCTCAAAGAATAACATGTAACTCTTTCGAGTACAAACCCGTTTCCATCTGTTTCAGATGAAGTTACATTGTTTCATAGTTTGCCATTGTGAGATTTGAACTCTTGATCTTGGGGTTACAACCCCACTACCATAACCACTTGGCTACTTAGGCCAAGCTCTTTAATTAGTTGTAACTCTTTCGAGTACAAACACATTTCCATCTGTTTCAGATGAAGTTACATTGTTTCATAGTTTACCATTGTGAGATTTGAACTCTTGATTTTGGGGTTACAAACCCAGTACCATAACCACTTGGATATTTAGGCCAAGCAAATCCATGTAACTCTTTTGAGTACAAACCCGTTTCCATCTGTTTCAGATGAAGTTACGTTGTTTCATAGTTTGCCATTGTGAGGTTTGAACTCTTGATGATATTTCATAGTTTTGCCATTGTGAGATTTGAACTCTTGATCTTGGGGTTACAAACCCAGTATCATAACCACTTGGCTATTTAGGCCAAGCTTTTAATTAGTTGTAATTCTTTCGAGTACAAACCCGTTTCCATCTGTTTCAGATGAAGTTACATTGTTTCATAGTTTACCATTGTGAGATTTGAATTCTTGATTTTGGGGTTACAAACCCAGTATCATAACCACTTGGCTATTTAGGCCAAGCTTTTAATTAGTTGTAATTCTTTCGAGTACAAACCCGTTTCCATCTGTTTCAGATGAAGTTACATTGTTTCATAGTTTACCATTGTGAGATTTGAATTCTTGATTTTGGGGTTACAAACCCAGTACCATAACCACTTGGCTATTTAGGCCAAGCAAATCCATGTAACTCTTTTGAGTACAAACCCGTTTCCATCTGTTTCAGATGAAGTCACGTTGTTTCATAGTTTGCCATTGTGAGGTTTGAACTCTTGATGATATTTCATAGTTTTGCCATTGTGAGATTTGAACTCTTGATCTTGGGGTTACAAACCCAGTATCATAACCACTTGGCTATTTAGGCCAAGCTTTTAATTAGTTGTAATTCTTTCGAGTACAAACCCGTTTCCATCTGTTTCAGATGAAGTTACATTGTTTCATAGTTTGCCATTGTGAGATTTGAATTCTTGATTTTGGGGTTACAAACCCAGTACCATAACCACTTGGCTATTTAGGCCAAGCAAATCCATGTAACTCTTTTGAGTACAAACCCGTTTCCATCTGTTTCAGATGAAGTCACGTTGTTTCATAGTTTGCCATTGTGAGGTTTGAACTCTTGATGATATTTCATATTTTTGCCATTGTGAGATTTGAACTCTTGATCTTGGGGTTACAAACCCAGTATCATAACCGCTTGGCTATTTAGGCCAAGCTTTTAATTAGTTGTAATTCTTTCGAGTACAAACCCGTTTCCATCTGTTTCAGATGAAGTTAAATTGTTTCATAGTTTACCATTGTGAGATTTGAATTCTTGATTTTGGGGTTACAAACCCAGTACCATAACCACTTGGCTATTTAGGCCAAGCAAATCCATGTAACTCTTTTGAGTACAAACCCGTTTCCATCTGTTTCAGATGAAGTTACGTTGTTTCATAGTTTGCCATTGTGAGATTTGAACTCTTGATTTTGGGGTTACAAGCCCAGTACCATAACCACTTGGCTATTTAGGCCAAGCTTTTAATTAGTTGTAACTCTTTCGAGTACAAACCTGTTTCCATCTGTTTCAGATAAAGTTACATTGTTTCATAGTTTGCCATTGTGAGATTTGAACTCTTGATCTTGGGGTTACAAACCCAGTACCATAACCACTTGGCTATTTAAGCCAAGCTCAAAGAATAACATGTAACTCTTTCGAGTACATACCGGTTTCCATCTGTTTCAGATGAAGTTACATTGTTTGCCATTGTGAGATTTGAACTCTTGATCTTGGGGTTACAAACCCACTACCATAACCACTTGGCTATTTAGGCCAAGCTCAAAGAATAACATGTAACTCTTTCGAGTACAAACCCGTTTCCATCTGTTTCAGATGAATTTACATTGTTTCATAGTTTGCCATTGTGAGATTTGAACTCTTGATACTCTTTTGAGTAAACCTGTTTCCATCTGTTTCAGATGAAGTTACATTGTTTCATAGTTTGCCATTGTGAGATTTGAACTCTTGATCTGGGGGTTACAAACCCAGTACCATAACCACTTGGCTATTTAGGCCAAGCTAAAGTTAGTTGCCTTATTTTTTTTTTATACCATTTGTAACTCTTTCGAGTACAAACCCATTTCCATCTGTTTCAGATAAATTTACATTGTTTCATAGTTTGCCATTGTGAGATTTGAACTCTTGATCTTGGGGTTACAACCCCACTACCATAACCACTTGGCTATTTAGGCCAGGCTTTTAATTAGTTGTAATTCTTTCGAGTACAAACCCGTTTCCATCTGTTTCAGATGAAGTTACATTGTTTCATAGTTTGCCATTGTGAGAATTGAACTCTTGATCTTGGGTTTACAAACCCAGTACCATAACCACTTGGCTATTTAGGCCAAGCTCAAAGAATAACATGTAACTCTTTCGAGTACAAACCCGTTTCCATCTGTTTCAGATGAAGTTACATTGTTTCATAGTTTGCCATTGTGGGATTTGAACTCTTGATCTTGGGGTTACAACCCCACTACCATAACCACTTGGCTATTTAGGCCAAGCTTTTAATTAGTTGTAACTCTTTTGAGTACAAACATGTTTCCATCTTTCATTTCAGATGAAGTTACATTGTTTCCCATTGTGAGATTTGAACTCTTGATCTTGGGGTTACAAACCCAGTACCATAACCACTTGGCTACTTAGGCCAAGCCATAACCACTTGGCCAAGCCCCTTAATGGGCTGGGCAACTTTTTTGAGTACAAACCCATTTCTATCTGTTTTAGATGAAGTTACATTGTTTTGCCATTGTGAGATTTGAACTCTTGGTATTGGGGTTATAGGCCCAGTACCATAACCACTTGGCTATTTAGGCCAAGCTTTTAATTAGTTGTAACTCTTTAGAGTACAAACCCATTTCCACCTGTTTCAGATGAAGTTACATTGTTTCATAGTTTGCCATTGTGAGATTTGAATTCTTGATCTTGGGGTTACAAACCCAGTACCATAACCACTTGGCTATTCTGGCCAAGCCAACATGTAACTCTTTCGAGTACAAACCCGTTTCCATCTGTTTCAGATGAAGTTACATTGTTTCATATTTTGCCATTGTGTGATTTGTACTCTTGGTCTTGGGGTTATAGGCCCAGTACCATAACCACTTGGCTATTTAGGCCAAGCTTTTAATTAGTTGTAACTCTTTCGAGTACAAACCCATTTCCACCTGTTTCAGATGAAGTTACATTGTTTCATAGTTTGCCATTGTGAGATTTGAACTCTTGATCTTGGGGTTACAAACCCAGAACCATAACCACTTGGCTATTCAGGCCAAGCCAACATGTAAGTCTTTCAAGTACAAACCCATTTCCATCTGTTTCAGATGAAGTTACATTGTTTCATAGTTTGCCATTGTGAGATTTGAACTCTTGCTCTTGGGGTTACAAACCCAGTACCATAACCACTTGGATATTTAGGCCAAGCAAACACATTTCCATCTGTTTCAGATGAAGTTACATTGTTCTATAGTTTGCCATTGTGAGATTTCAACTCTTGATACTCTTTTGAGTAAAGCTGTTTCCATCTGTTTCAGATGAAGTTACATTGTTTCATAGTTTGCCATTGTGAGATTTGAACTCTTGATCTGGGGGTTACAAACCCAGTACCATGACCACTTGGCTATTTAGGCCAAGCTTTTAATTTTTTGTAACTCTTTCGAGTACAAACCCGTTTCCATCTGTTTCTGATGAAGTTACGTTGTTTCATAGTTTGCCATTGTGAGATTTTAACTCTTGATCTTTGGGTTACAAACCCAGTACCATAGCCGCTTGGCTATTTAGGCCAAGCTTTTAATTAGTTGTAACTCTTTTGAGTACAAACCCATTTCCATCTGTTTCAGATGAAGTTACATTGTTTCATAGTTTACCATTGTGAGATTTGAACTCTTGATCTTGGGTTACAAACCCAGTACCATAACCACTTGGCTATTTAGGCCAAGCTCAAAGAATAACATGTAACTCTTTCGAGTACAAACCCGTTTCCATCTGTTTCAGATGAAGTTACATTGTTTCATAGTTTGCCATTGTGAGATTTGAACTCTTGATCTTGGGGTTACAACCCCACTACCATAACCACTTGGCTATTTAGGCCAAGCTTTTAATTAGTTGTAACTCTTTTGAGTACAAACATGTTTCCATCTGTCATTTCAGATGAAGTTACATTGTTTCCCACTGTGAGATTTGAACTCTTGATCTTGGGGTTACAAACCCAGTACCATAACCACTTGGCTGTTTAGGCCAAGCAAATCCATGTAACTCTTTTGAGTACAAACCCATTTCCATCTGTTTCAGATGAAGTTACGTTGTTTCATAGTTTGCCATTGTGAGATTTGAACTCTTGATCTTGGGGTTACAAGCCCAGTACCATAACCACTTGGCTATTTAGGCCAAGCTTTTAATTAGTTGTAACTCTTTCGAGTACAAACCTGTTTCCATCTGTTACAGATAAAGTTACATTGTTTCATAGTTTGCCATTGTTAGATTTGAACTCTTGATCTGAGGTTACAAACCCAGTACCATAACCACTTGGCTATGTAGGCCAAGTTCAAAGAATAACATGTAACTCTTTCGAGTACAAACCCGTTTCCATCTGTTTCAGATGAAGTTACATTGTTTCATCATTTGCCATTGTGAGATTTGAACTCTTGATCTTGGGGTTACAAACCCACTACCATAACCACTTGGCTATTTAGGCCAAGCTTTTAATTAGTTGTAACTCTTTTGAGTACAAACATGTTTCCATCTGTCATTTCAGATGAAGTTACATTGTTTCCCATTGTGAGATTTGAATTCTTGATCTTGGGGTTACAAACCCAGTACCATAACCACGTGGCTACTTAGGCCAAGCCATAACCACTTGGCGAAGCCCCTTAATGGGCTGGGCAACTTTATTGAGTAGAAACCCATTTCTATCTGTTTTAGATGAAGTTACATTGTTTTGCCATTGTGAGATTTGAACTCTTGGTCTTGGGGTTATAGGCCCAGTACCATAACCACTTGGCTATTTAGGCCAAGCTTTTAATTAGTTGTAACTCTTTTGAGTACAAACCCATTTCCATCTGTTTCAGATGAAGTTACATTGTTTCATAGTTTACCATTGTGAGA
Organism: Carcharodon carcharias; assembly: GCF_017639515.1. Classification (NCBI taxonomy): domain Eukaryota; kingdom Metazoa; phylum Chordata; class Chondrichthyes; order Lamniformes; family Lamnidae; genus Carcharodon; species Carcharodon carcharias. The sequence continues at coordinate 41,352,284 of NC_054480.1, read as the reverse complement.
TTTGAACTCTTGATCTTAGGGTTACAAACCCAGTACCTTAACCACTTGGCTATTTAGCCAAGCTCAAAGAATAACATGTAACTCTTTCGAGTACAAACCCGTTTCCATCTGTTTCAGATGAAGTTACATTGTTTCATAGTTTGCCATTGTGAGATTTGAACTCTTGATCTTGGGGTTACAACCCCACTACCATAACCACTTGGCTACTTAGGCCAAGCTCTTTAATTAGTTGTAACTCTTTCGAGTACAAACACATTTCCATCTGTTTCAGATGAAGTTACATTGTTTCATAGTTTACCATTGTGAGATTTGAACTCTTGATTTTGGGGTTACAAACCCAGTACCATAACCACTTGGATATTTAGGCCAAGCAAATCCATGTAACTCTTTTGAGTACAAACCCGTTTCAATCTGTTTCAGATGAAGTTACGTTGTTTCATAGTTTGCCATTGTGAGGTTTGAACTCTTGATGATATTTCATAGTTTTGCCATTGTGAGATTTGAACTCTTGATCTTGGGGTTACAAACCCAGTATCATAACCACTTGGCTATTTAGGCCAAGCTTTTAATTAGTTGTAATTCTTTCGAGTACAAACCCGTTTCCATCTGTTTCAGATGAAGTTACATTGTTTCATAGTTTACCATTGTGAGATTTGAATTCTTGATTTTGGGGTTACAAACCCAGTACCATAACCACTTGGCTATTTAGGCCAAGCAAATCCATGTAACTCTTTTGAGTACAAACCCGTTTCCATCTGTTTCAGATGAAGTCACGTTGTTTCATAGTTTGCCATTGTGAGGTTTGAACTCTTGATGATATTTCATAGTTTTGCCATTGTGAGATTTGAACTCTTGATCTTGGGGTTACAAACCCAGTATCATAACCACTTGGCTATTTAGGCCAAGCTTTTAATTAGTTGTAATTCTTTCGAGTACAAACCCGTTTCCATCTGTTTCAGATGAAGTTAAATTGTTTCATAGTTTACCATTGTGAGATTTGAATTCTTGATTTTGGGGTTACAAACCCAGTACCATAACCACTTGGCTATTTAGGCCAAGCAAATCCATGTAACTCTTTTGAGTACAAACCCGTTTCCATCTCTTTCAGATGAAGTTACGTTGTTTCATAGTTTGCCATTGTGAGATTTGAACTCTTGATTTTGGGGTTAGAAGCCCAGTACCATAACCACTTGGCTATTTAGGCCAAGCTTTTAATTAGTTGTAACTCTTTCGAGTACAAACCTGTTTCCATCTGTTTCAGATAAAGTTACATTGTTTCATAGTTTGCCATTGTGAGATTTGAACTCTTGATCTTGGGGTTACAAACCCAGTACCATAACCACTTGGCTATTTAAGCCAAGCTCAAAGAATAACATGTAACTCTTTCGAGTACAAACCCGTTTCCATCTGTTTCAGATGAAGTTACATTGTTTGCCATTGTGAGATTTGAACTCTTGATCTTGGGTTACAAACCCAGTACCATAACCACTTGGCTATTTAGGCCAAGCTCAAAGAATAACATGTAACTCTTTCGAGTACAAACCCGTTTCCATCTGTTTCAGATGAAGTTACATTGTTTCATAGTTTGCCATTGTGAGATTTGAACTCTTGATCTTGGGGTTACAACCCCACTACCATAACCACTTGGCTATTTAGGCCAAGCTTTTAATTAGTTGTAACTCTTTTGAGTACAAACATGTTTCCATCTGTCATTTCAGATGAAGTTACATTGTTTCCCATTGTGAGATTTGAACTCTTGATCTTGGGGTTACAAACCCAGTACCATAACCACTTGCCTGTTTAGGCCAAGCAAATCCATGTAACTCTTTTGAGTACAAACCCGTTTCCATCTGTTTCAGATGAAGTTACGTTGTTTCATAGTTTGCCATTGTGAGATTTGAACTCTTGATCTTGGGGTTACAAGCCCAGTACCATAACCACTTGGCTATTTAGGCCAAGCTTTTAATTAGTTGTAACTCTTTCGAGTACAAACCTGTTTCCATCTGTTACAGATAAAGTTAAATTGTTTCATAGTTTGCCATTGTTAGATTTGAACTCTTGATCTGAGGTTACAAACCCAGTACCATAACCACTTGGCTATTTAGGCCAAGTTCAAAGAATAACATGTAACTCTTTCGAGTACAAACCCGTTTCCATCTGTTTCAGATGAAGTTACATTGTTTCATAATTTGCCATTGTGAGATTTGAACTCTTGATCTTGGGGTTACAAACCCACTACCATAACCACTTGGCTATTTAGGCCAAGCTTTTAATTAGTTGTAACTCTTTTGAGTACAAACATGTTTCCATCTGTCATTTCAGATGAAGTTACATTGTTTCCCATTGTGAGATTTGAACTCTTGATCTTGGGGTTACAAACCCAGTACCATAACCACTTGGCTATTTCGGCCAAGCTTTTAATTAGTTGTAACTCTTTCGAGTACAAACCTGTTTCCATCTGTTTCAGATAAAGTTACATTGTTTCATAGTTTGCCATTGTGAGATTTGAACTCTTGATCTTGTCTTTACAAACCCACTACCATAACCACTTGGCTATTTAGGCCAAGCTCAAAGAATAACATGTAACTCTTTCGAGTACAAACCCGTTTCCATCTGTTTCAGATGAAGTTACATTGTTTCATAGTTTGCCATTGTGAGATTTGAACTCTTGATCTTGGGGTTACAAACCCAGTACCATAACGACTTGGCTATTCAGGACAAGCCAACATGTAACTCTTTCGAGTACAAACCCGTTTCCATCTGTTTCAGATGAAGTTACATTGTTTCATAGTTTGCCATTGTGAGATTTGAACTCTTGGTCTTGGGGTTATAGGCCCAGTACCATAACCACTTGACTATTTAGGCCAAGCTTTTAATTAGTTGTAACTCTTTCTAGTACAAACCCGTTTCCATCTGTTTCAGATGAAGTTACATTGTTTCATAGTTTGCCTTTGTGAGAATTGAACTCTTGATCGTGTGGTTACAAACCCAGTACCCTAACCACTTGGCTATTTAGGCCAAGCTTCATAGTTTGCCACTGTGAGATTTGAACTCTTGATCTTGGGGTTACAAACCCAGTACCATAACCACTTGGCTATTTAGGCCAAGCTCAAAGAATAACATGTAACTCTTTCGAGTACAAACCCATTTCCATCTGTTTCAGATGAAGTTACATTGTTTCATAGTTTGCCATTGTGAGATTTGAACTCTTGGTCTTGGGGTTATAGGCCCAGTACCATAACCACTTGGCTATTTAGGCCAAGCTTTTAATTAGTTGTAACTCTTTCGAGTACAAACCCGTTTCCATCTGTTTCAGATGAAGTTACATTGCTTCATAGTTTGCCATTGTGAGATTTGAACTCTTGATCTTGGGGTTACAAACCCAGTACCATAACCACTTGGCTATTTAGGCCAGGCTCAAAGAATAACATGTAACTCTTTCGAGTACAAACCCGTTTCCATCTGTTTCAGATGAAGTTACATTGTTTCATAGTTTGCCATTGTGAGATTTGAACTCTTGATCTTGGGGTTACAAACCCACTACCATAACCACTTGGCTATTTAGGCCAAGTTCAAAGAATAACATGTAACTCTTTCGAGTACAAACCCGTTTCCATCTGTTTCAGATGAAGTTACATTGTTTCTTAGTTTGCCATTGTGAGATTTGATCTCTTGATCTTGGGGTTACAAACCCAGTACCATAACCACGTGGCTACTTAGGCCAAGCCATAACCACTTGGCGAAGCCCCTTAATGGGCTGGGCAACTTTTTTGAGTACAAACCCATTTCTATCTGTTTTAGATGAAGTTACATTGTTTTGCCATTGTGAGATTTGAAAACTTGGTCTTGGGGTTATAGGCCCAGTACCATAACCACTTGGCTATTTAGGCCAAGCTTTTAATTAGTTGTAACTCTTTTGAGTACAAACCCATTTCCATCTGTTTCAGATGAAGTTACATTGTTTCATAGTTTACCATTGTGAGATTTGAACTCTTGATCTTAGAGTTACAAACCCAGTACCATAACCACTTGGCTATTTAGGCCAAGCTCAAAGAATAACATGTAACTCTTTCGAGTACAAACCCGTTTCCATCTGTTTCAGATGAAGTTACATTGTTTCATAGTTTGCCATTGTGAGATTTGAACTCTTGATCTTGGGGTTACAACCCCACTACAATAACCACTTGGCTATTTAGGCCAAGCTTTTAATTAGTTGTAACTCTTTTGAGTACAAACATGTTCCCATCTGTCATTTCAGATGAAGTTACATTGTTTCCCATTGTGAGATTTGAACTCTTGATCTTGGGGTTACTAACCCAGTACCATAACCACTTGGCTACTTAGGCCAAGCCATAACCACTTGGCCAAGCCCCTTAATGGGCTGGGCAACTTTTTTGAGTACAAACCCATTTCTATCTGTTTTAGATGAAGTTACATTGTTTCATAGTTTGCCATTGTGAGATTTGAACTCTTGGTCTTGGGGTTACAACCCCACTACCATAACCACTTGGCTATTTAGGCCAAGCTTTTAATTAGTTGTAACTCTTTTGAGTACAAACCCATTTCCATCTGTCATTTCAGATGAAGTTACATTGTTTCATAGTTTGCCATTGTGAGATTTGAACACTTGATCTTGGGGTTACAAACCCAGTACCATAACCACTTGGCTATTCAGGCCAAGCCAACATGTAACTCTTTCGAGTACAAACCCGTTTCCATCTGTTTCAGATGAAGTTACATTGTTTCATAGTTTGCCATTGTGAGATTTGAACTCTTGGTCTTGGGGTTATAGGCCCAGTACCATAACCACTTGGCTATTTAGGCCAAGCTTTTAATTAGTTGTAACTCTTTCGAGTACAAACACATTTCCATCTGTTCCTATTCAGATGAAATTACATTGTTTCATAATTTGCCATGGTGAGATTTGAACTCTTGATCTTGGGGTTACAAACCCAGTACCATAACCACTTGGCTATTCAGGCCAAGCAAATCCATGTAACTCTTTTGAGTACAAACCCGTTTCCATCTGTTTCAGATGAAGTTACGTTGCTTCATAGTTTGCCATTGTGAGATTTGAACTCTTGGTCTTGGGGTTATAGACCCAGTGCCATAACCACTTGGCTATTTAGGCCAAGCTTTTAATTAGTTGTAACTCTTTCGAGTACAAACCTGTTTCCATCTGTTTCAGATAAAGTTACATTGTTTCATAGTTTGCCATGGTGAGATTTGAACTCTTGATCTTGGGGTTACAAACCCACTACCATAACCACTTGGCTATTTAGGCCAAGCTCAAAGAATAACATGTAACTCTTTCGAGTACAAACCCGTTTCCATCTGTTTCAGATGAAGTTACATTGTTTCATAGTTTGCCATTGTGAGATTTGAACTCTTGATCTTGGGGTTACAAACCCACTACCATAGCCACTTGGCTATTTAGGCCAAGCTTTTAATTAGTTGTAACTCTTTCGAGTACAAACATGTTTCCATCTGTCATTTCAGATGAAGTTACATTGTTTCCCATTGTGAGATTTGAACTCTTGATCTTGGGGTTACAAACCCAGTACCATAACCACTTGGCTGTTTAGGCCAAGCAAATCCATGTAACTCTTTTGAGTACAAACCCGTTTCCATCTGTTTCAGATGAAGTTACATTGTTTCATAATTTGCCATTGTGAGATTTGAACTCTTGATCTTGGGGTTACAAACCCACTACCATAACCACTTGGCTATTTAGGCCAAGCTTTTAATTAGTTGTAACTCTTTTGAGTACAAACCTGTTTCCATCTGTTTCAGATAAAGTTACATTGTTTCATAGTTTGCCATTGTGAGATTTGAACTCTTGATCTTGGGGTTACAAACCCACTACCATAACCACTTGGCTATTTAGGCCAAGTTCAAAGAATAACATGTAACTCTTTCGAGTACAAACCCGTTTCCATCTGTTTCAGATGAAGTTACATTGTTTCATAGTTTGCCATTGTGAGATTTGAACTCTTGATCTTGGGGTTACAAACCCATTACCATAACCACTTGGCTATTCAGGCCAAGCCAACATGTAACTCTTTCGAGTACAAACCCGTTTCCATCTGTTTCAGATGAAGTTACATTGTTTCATATTTTGCCATTGTGAGATTTGAACTATTGGTCTTGGGGTTATAGGCCCAGTACCATAACCACTTGGCTATTTAGGCCAAGCTTTTAATTAGTTGTAACTCTTTCAAGTACAAACCCATTTCCATTTGTTTCAGATGAAGTTACATTGTTTCATAGTTTGCCATTGTGAGATTTGAACTCTTGATCTTGGGGTTACAAACCCAGTACCATAACCACTTGGCTATTCAGGCCAAGCCAACATGTAACTCTTTCGAGTACAAACCCGTTTCCATCTGTTTCAGATGAAGTTTCATTGTTTCATATTTTGCCATTGTGAGATTTGAACTCTTGGTCTTGGGGTTATAGGCCCAGTACCATAACCACTTGGCTATTTAGGCCAAGCTTTTAATTAGTTGTAACTCTTTCTAGTACAAACCTGTTTCCATCTGTTTCAGATGAAGTTACATTGTTTCATACTTTGCCTTTGTGAGAATTGAACTCTTGATCTTGTGGTTACAAACCCAGTACCCTAACCAGTTGGCTATTTAGGCCAAGCTTCATAGTTTGCCACTGTGAGATTTGAACTCTTGATCTTGGGGTTACAAACCCAGTACCATAACCACTTGGCTATTTAGGCCAAGCTCAAAGAATAACATGTAACTCTTTTGAGTACAAACCCGTTTCCATCTGTTTCAGATGAAGTTACAATGTTTCATAGTTTGCCATTGTGAGATTTGAACTCTTGGTCTTGGGGTTACAAGCCCAGTACCATAACCACTTGGCTATTTAGGCCAAGCTTTTAATTAGTTGTAACTCTTTCGAGTACAAACCTGTTTCCATCTGTTTCAGATAAAGTTACATTGTTTCATAGTTTGCCATTGTGAGATTTGAACTCTTGATCTTGGGGTTACAAACCCACTACCATAACCACTTGGCTATTTAGGCCAAGTTCAAAGGATAACATGTAACTCTTTCGAGTACAAACCCGTTTCCATCTGTTTCAGATGAAGTTACATTGTTTCATAGTTTGCCATTGTGAGATTTGAACTCTTGATCTTGGGGTTACAAACCCAGTACCATAACCACGTGGCTACTTAGGCCAAGCCATAACCACTTGGCGAAGCCCCTTAATGGGCTGGGCAACTTTTTTGAGTACAAACCCATTTCTATCTGTTTTAGATGAAGTTACATTGTTTTGCCATTGTGAGATTTGAAAACTTGGCCTTGGGGTTATAGGCCCAGTACCATAACCACTTGGCTATTTAGGCCAAGCTTTTAATTAGTTGTAACTCTTTTGAGTACAAACCCATTTCCATCTGTTTCAGATGAAGTTACATTGTTTCATAGTTTACCATTGTGAGATTTGAACTCTTGATCTTGGGGTTACAAACCCAGTACCATAACCACTTGGCTACTTAGGCCAAGCCATAACCACTTGGCCAAGCCCCTTAATGGGCTGGGCAACTTTTTTGAGTACAAACCCATTTCTATCTGTTTTAGATGAAGTTACATTGTTTTGCCATTGTGAGATTTGAACTCTTGGTCTTGGGGTTATAGGCCCAGTACCATAACCACTTGGCTATTTAGGCCAAGCTTTTAATTAGTTGTAACTCTTTCGAGTACAAACCCATTTCCACCTGTTTCAGATGAAGTTACATTGTTTCATAGTTTGCCATTGTGAGATTTGAATACTTGATCTTGGGGTTACAAACCCAGTACCATAACCACTTGGCTATTCAGGCCAAGCCAACATGTAACTCTTTCGAGTACAAACCCGTTTCCATCTGTTTCAGATGAAGTTACATTGTTTCATAGTTTGCCATTGTGAGATTTGAACTCTTGGTCTTGGGGTTATAGGCCCAGTACCATAACCACTTGGCTATTTAGGCCAAGCTTTTAATTAGTTGTAACTCTTTCGAGTACAAACCTGTTTCCATCTGTTTCAGATAAAGTTACATTGTTTCATAGTTTGCCATTGTGAGATTTGAACTCTTGATCTTGGGGTTACAAACCCACTACCATAACCACTTGGCTATTTAGGCCAAGTTCAAAGAATAACATGTAACTCTTTCGAGTACAAACCCGTTTCCATCTGTTTCAGATGAAGTTACATTGTTTCATAGTTTGCCATTGTGAGATTTGAACTCTTGATCTTGGGGTTACAAACCCATTACCATAACCACGTGGCTACTTAGGCCAAGCCATAACCACTTGGCGAAGCCCCTTAATGGGCTGGGCAACTTTTTTGAGTACAAACCCATTTCTATCTGTTTTAGATGAAGTTACATTGTTTCATAGTTTGCCATTGTGAGATTTGAACTCTTGGTCTTGGGGTTACAACCCCACTACCATAACCACTTGGTTATTTAGGCCAAGCTTTTAATTAGTTGTAACTCTTTTGAGTACAAACCCATTTCCATCTGTCATTTCAGATGAAGTTACATTGTTTCATAGTTTGCCATTGTGAGATTTGAACACTTGATCTTGGGGTTACAAACCCAGTACCATAACCACTTGGCTATTCAGGCCAAGCCAACATGTAACTCTTTCGAGTACAAACCCGTTTCCATCTGTTTCGGATGAAGTTACATTGTTTCATAGTTTGCCATTGTGAGATTTGAACTCTTGGTCTTGGGGTTATAGGCCCAGTACCATAACCACTTGGCTATTTAGGCCAAGCTTTTAATTAGTTGTAACTCTTTCGAGTACAAACACATTTCCATCTGTTCCTATTCAGATGAAATTACATTGTTTCATAATTTGCCATGGTGAGATTTGAACTCTTGATCTTGGGGTTACAAACCCAGTACCATAACCACTTGGCTATTCAGGCCAAGCAAATCCATGTAACTCTTTTGAGTACAAACCCGTTTCCATCTGTTTCAGATGAAGTTACGTTGTTTCATAGTTTGCCATTGTGAGATTTGAACTCTTGGTCTTGGGGTTATAGACCCAGTACCATAACCACTTGGCTATTTAGGCCAAGCTTTTAATTAGTTGTAACTCTCTCGAGTACAAACCTGTTTCCATCTGTTTCAGATAAAGTTACATTGTTTCATAGTTTGCCATGGTGAGATTTGAACTCTTGATCTTGGGGTTACAAACCCACTACCATAACCACTTGGCTATTTAGGCCAAGCTCAAAGAATAACATGTAACTCTTTCGAGTACAAACCCGTTTCCATCTGTTTCAGATGAAGTTACATTGTTTCATAGTTTGCCATTGTGAGATTTGAACTCTTGATCTTGGGGTTACAAACCCACTACCATAGCCACTTGGCTATTTAGGCCAAGCTTTTAATTAGTTGTAACTCTTTTGAGTACAAACATGTTTCCATCTGTCATTTCAGATGAAGTTACATTGTTTCCCATTGTGAGATTTGAACTCTTGATCTTGGGGTTGCAAACCCAGTACCATAACCACGTGGCTACTTAGGCCAAGCCATAACCACTTGGCCAAGCCACTTAATGGGCTGGGCAACTTTTTTGAGTACAAACCCATTTCTATCTGTTTTAGATGAAGTTACATTGTTTTGCCATTGTGAGATTTGAATTCTTGGTCTTGGGGTTATAGGCCCAGTACCATAACCACTTGGCTATTTAGGCCAAGCTTTTAATTAGTTGTAACTCTTTTGAGTACAAACCCATTTCCATCTGTTTTAGATGAAGTTACATTGTTTCCCATTGTGAGATTTGAACTCTTGATCTTGGGGTTACAAACCCAGTACCATAACCACTTGGCTACTTAGGCCAAGCCATAACCACTTGGCCAAGCCCCTTAATGGGCTGGGCAACTTTTTTGAGTACAAACCCATTTCTATCTGTTTTAGATGAAGTTACATTGTTTTGCCATTGTGAGATTTGAACTCTTGGTCTTGGGGTTATAGGCCCAGTACCATAACCACTTGGCTATTTAGGCCAAGCTTTTAATTAGTTGTAACTCTTTCGAGTACAAACCCATTTCCACCTGTTTCAGATGAAGTTACATTGTTTCATAGTTTGCCATTGTGAGATTTGAATACTTGATCTTGGGGTTACAAACCCAGTACCATAACCACTTGGCTATTCAGGCCAAGCCAACATGTAACTCTTTCGAGTACAAACCCGTTTCCATCTGTTTCAGATGAAGTTACATTGTTTCATAGTTTGCCATTGTGAGATTTGAACTCTTGGTCTTGGGGTTATAGGCCCAGTACCATAACCACTTGGCTATTTAGGCCAAGCTTTTAATTAGTTGTAACTCTTTCGAGTACAAACCTGTTTCCATCTGTTTCAGATAAAGTTACATTGTTTCATAGTTTGCCATTGTGAGATTTGAACTCTTGATCTTGGGGTTACAAACCCACTACCATAACCACTTGGCTATTTAGGCCAAGTTCAAAGAATAACATGTAACTCTTTCGAGTACAAACCCGTTTCCATCTGTTTCAGATGAAGTTACATTGTTTCATAGTTTGCCATTGTGAGATTTGAACTCTTGATCTTGGGGTTACAAACCCATTACCATAACCACGTGGCTACTTAGGCCAAGCCATAACCACTTGGCGAAGCCCCTTAATGGGCTGGGCAACTTTTTTGAGTACAAACCCATTTCTATCTGTTTTAGATGAAGTTACATTGTTTTGCCATTGTGAGATTTGAAAACTTGGTCTTGGGGTTATAGGCCCAGTACCATAACCACTTGGCTATTTAGGCCAAGCTTTTAATTAGTTGTAACTCTTTTGAGTACAAACCCATTTCCATCTGTTTCAGATGAAGTTACATTGTTTCATAGTTTACCATTGTGAGATTTGAACTCTTGATCTTAGGGTTACAAACCCAGTACCATAACCACTTGGCTATTTAGGCCAAGCTCAAAGAATAACATGTAACTCTTTCGAGTACAAACCCGTTTCCATCTGTTTCAGATGAAGTTACATTGTTTCATAGTTTGCCATTGTGAGATTTGAACTCTTGATCTTGGCGTTACAACCCCACTACCATAACCACTTGGCTATTTAGGCCAAGCTTTTAATTAGTTGTAACTCTTTTGAGTACAAACATGTTTCCATCTGTCATTTCAAATGAAGTTACATTGTTTCCCATTGTGAGATTTGAACTCTTGATCTTGGTGTTACAAACCCAATACCATAACCACTTGGCTACTTAGGCCAAGCCATAACCACTTGGCCAAGCCCCTTAATGGGCTGGGCAACTTTTTTGAGTACAAACCCATTTCTATCTGTTTTAGATGAAGTTACATTGTTTCATAGTTTACCATTGTGAGATTTGAACTCTTGATTTTGGGGTTACAAACCCAGTACCATAACCATTTGGATATTTAGGCCAAGCAAATCCATGTAACTCTTTTGAGTACAAACCCGTTTCCATCTGTTTCAGATGAAGTTACGTTGTTTCATAGTTTGCCATTGTGAGGTTGGAACTCTTGATGATATTTCATAGTTTTGCCATTGTGAGATTTGAACTCTTGATCTTGGGGTTACAAACCCAGTATCATAACCACTTGGCTATTTAGGCCAAGCTTTTAATTAGTTGTAACTCTTTCGAGTACAAACCCATTTCCACCTGTTTCAGATGAAGTTACATTGTTTCATAGTTTGCCATTGTGAGATTTGAATACTTGATCTTGGGGTTACAAACCCAGTACCATAACCACTTGGCTATTCAGGCCAAGCCAACATGTAACTCTTTCGAGTACAAACCCGTTTCCATCTGTTTCAGATGAAGTTACATTGTTTCATAGTTTGCCATTGTGAGATTTGAACTCTTGGTCTTGGGGTTATAGGCCCAGTACCATAACCACTTGGCTATTTAGGCCAAGCTTTTAATTAGTTGTAACTCTTTCGAGTGCAAACACATTTCCATCTGTTCCTATTCAGATGAAATTACATTGTTTCATAATTTGCCATGGTGAGATTTGAACTCTTGATCTTGGGGTTACAAACCCAGTACCATAACCACTTGGCTATTCAGGCCAAGCAAATCCATGTAACTCTTTTGAGTACAAACCCGTTTCCATCTGTTTCAGATGAAGTTACGTTGTTTCATAGTTTGCCATTGTGAGATTTGAACTCTTGGTCTTGGGGTTATAGGCCCAGTACCATAACCACTTGGCTATTTAGGCCAAGCTTTTAATTAGTTGTAACTCTTTCGAGTACAAACCTGTTTCCATCTGTTTCAGATAAAGTTACATTGTTTCATAGTTTGCCATTGTGAGATTTGAACTCTTGATCTTGGGGTTACAAACCCACTACCATAACCACTTGGCTATTTAGGCCAAGCTCAAAGAATAACATGTAACTCTTTCGAGTACAAACCCGTTTCCATCTGTTTCAGATGAAGTTACATTGTTTCATAGTTTGCCATTGTGAGATTTGAACTCTTGATCTTGGGGTTACAAACCCACTACCATAGCCACTTGGCTATTTAGGCCAAGCTTTTAATTAGTTGTAACTCTTTTGAGTACAAACATGTTTCCATCTGTAATTTCAGATGAAGTTACATTGTTTCCCATTGTGAGATTTGAACTCTTGATCTTGGGGTTACAAACCCAGTACCATAACCACGTGGCTACTTAGGCCAAGCCATAACCACTTGGCGAAGCCCCTTAATGGGCTGGGCAACTTTTTTGAGTACAAACCCATTTCTATCTGTTTTAGATGAAGTTACATTGTTTTGCCATTGTGAGATTTGAACTCTTGGTCTTGGGGTTATAGGCCCAGTACCATAACCACTTGGCTATTTAGGCCAAGCTTTTAATTAGTTGTAACTCTTTTGAGTACAAACCCATTTCCATCTGTTTCAGATGAAGTTACATTGTTTCATAGTTTACCATTGTGAGATTTGAACTCTTGATCTTAGGGTTACAAACCCAGTACCATAACCACTTGGCTATTTAGGCCAAGCTCAAAGAATAACATGTAACTCTTTCGAGTACAAACCCGTTTCCATCTGTTTCAGATGAAGTTACATTGTTTCATAGTTTGCCATTGTGAGATTTGAACTCTTGATCTTGGGGTTACAACCCCACTACCATAACCACTTGGCTATTTAGGCCAAGCTTTTAATTAGTTGTAACTCTTTTGAGTACAAACATGTTTCCATCTGTCATTTCAAATGAAGTTACATTGTTTCCCATTGTGAGATTTGAACTCTTGATCTTGGTGTTACAAACCCAATACCATAACCACTTGGCTACTTAGGCCAAGCCATAACCACTTGGCCAAGCCCCTTAATGGGCTGGGCAACTTTTTTGAGTACAAACCCATTTCTATCTGTTTTAGATGAAGTTACATTGTTTCATAGTTTGCCATTGTGAGATTTGAACTCTTGATCTTGGGGTTACAACCCCACTACCATATCCACTTGGCTACTTAGGCCAAGCTCTTTAATTAGTTGTAACTCTTTCGAGTACAAACACATTTCCTTCTGTTTCAGATGAAGTTACATTGTTTCATAGTTTACCATTGTGAGATTTGAACTCTTGATTTTGGGGTTACAAACCCAGTACCATAACCATTTGGATATTTAGGCCAAGCAAATCCATGTAACTCTTTTGAGTACAAACCCGTTTCCATCTGTTTCAGATGAAGTTACGTTGTTTCATAGTTTGCCATTGTGAGGTTTGAACTCTTGATGATATTTCATAGTTTTGCCATTGTGAGATTTGAACTCTTGATCTTGGGGTTACAAACCCAGTATCATAACCACTTGGCTATTTAGGCCAAGCTTTTAATTAGTTGTAATTCTTTCGAGTACAAACCCGTTTCCATCTGTTTCAGATGAAGTTACATTGTTTCATAGTTTACCATTGTGAGATTTGAATTCTTGATTTTGGGGTTACAAACCCAATACCATAACCACTCGGCTATTTAGGCCAAGCAAATCCATGTAACTCTTTTGAGTACAAACCCGTTTCCATCTGTTTCAGATGAAGTTACGTTGTTTCATAGTTTGCCATTGTGAGGTTTGAACTCTTGATGATATTTCATAGTTTTGCCATTGTGAGATTTGAACTCTTGATCTTGGGGTTACAAACCCAGTATCATAACCACTTGGCTATTTAGGCCAAGCTTTTAATTAGTTGTAATTCTTTCGAGTACAAACCCGTTTCCATCTGTTTCAGATGAAGTTACATTGTTTCATAGTTTACCATTGTGAGATTTGAATTCTTGATTTTGGGGTTACAAACCCAGTACCATAACCACTTGGCTATTTAGGCCAAGCAAATCCATGTAACTCTTTTGAGTACAAACCCGTTTCCATCTGTTTCAGATGAAGTTACATTGTTTCATAGTTTGCCATTGTGAGGTTTGAACTCTTGATGATATTTCATAGTTTTGCCATTGTGAGATTTGAACTCTTGATCTTGGGGTTACAAACCCAGTATCATAACCACTTGGCTATTTAGGCCATGCTTTTAATTAGTTGTAATTCTTTTGAGTACAAACCCGTTTCCATCTGTTTCAGATGAAGTTAAATTGTTTCATAGTTTGCCATTGTGAGATTTGAATTCTTGATTTTGGGGTTACAAACCCAGTACCATAACCACTTGGCTATTTAGGCCAAGCAAATCCATGTAACTCTTTTGAGTACAAACCCGTTTCCATCTGTTTCAGATGAAGTTACGTTGTTTCATAGTTTGCCATTGTGAGATTTGAACTCTTGATTTTGGGGTTACAAGCCCAGTACCATAACCACTTGGCTATTTAGGCCAAGCTTTTAATTAGTTGTAACTCTTTCGAGTACAAACCTGTTTCCCTCTGTTTCAGATAAAGTTACATTGTTTCATAGTTTGCCATTGTGAGATTTGTACTCTTGATCTTGAGGTTACAAACCCAGTACCATAACCACTTGGCTATTTAAGCCAAGCTCAAAGAATAACATGTAACTCTTTCGAGTACAAACCCGTTTCCATCTGTTTCAGATGAAGTTACATTGTTTGCCATTGTGAGATTTGAACTCTTGATCTTGGGGTTACAAACCCACTACCATAACCACTTGGCTATTTAGGCCAAGCTCAAAGAATAACATGTAACTCTTTCGAGTACAAACCCGTTTCCATCTGTTTCAGATGAAGTTACATTGTTTCATAGTTTGCCATTGTGAGATTTGAACTCTTGATTTTGGGGTTACAACCCCACTACCATAACCACTTGGCTATTTAGGCCAAGCTTTTAATTAGTTGTAACTCTTTTGAGTACAAACATGTTTCCATCTGTCATTTCAGATGAAGTTACATTGTTTCCCATTGTGAGATTTGAACTCTTGATCTTGGGGTTACAAACCCAGTACCATAACCACTTGGCTACTTAGGCCAAGCCATAACCACTTGGCCAAGCCCCTTAAAGGGCTGGGCAACTTTTTTGAGTACAAACCCATTTCTATCTGTTTCAGATGAAGTTACATTGTTTTGCCATTGTGAGATTTGAACTCTTGGTCTTGGGGGTATAGGCCCAGTACCATAACCACTTGGTTATTTAGGCCAAGCTTTTAATTAGTTGTAACTCTTTCGAGTACAAACCTGTTTCCATCTGTTTCAGATAAAGTTACATTGTTTCATAGTTTGCCATTGTGAGATTTGAACTCTTGATCTTGGGGTTACAAACCCACTACCATAACCACTTGGCTATTTAGGCCAAGCTCAAAGAATAACATGTAACTCTTTCGAGTACAAACCCGTTTACATCTGTTTCAGATGAAGTTACATTGTTTCATAGTTTGCCATTGTGAGATTTGAATCTTGATCTTGGGGATACAAACACAGTACCATAACCACTTGGCTATTCAGGCCAAGCCAACATGTAACTCTTTCGAGTACAAACCCATTTCCATCTGTTTCGGATGAAGTTACATTGTTTCATAGTTTGCCATTGTGAGATTTGAACTTTTGATCTTGGGGTTACAAAGCCAGTACCATAACCACTTGGCTATTCAGGACAAGCCAACATGTAACTCTTTCGAGTACAAACACATTTCCATCTGTTTCAGATGAAGTTACATTGTTTCATAGTTTGCCATTGTGAGATTTGAACTCTTGGTCTTGGGGTTATAGGCCCAGTACCATAACCACTTGGCTATTTAGGCCAAGCTTTTAATTAGTTGTAACTCTTTCTAGTACAAACCCGTTTCCATCTGTTTCAGATGAAGTTACATTGTTTCATAGTTTGCCTTTGTGAGAATTGAACTCTTGATCTTGTGGTTACAAACCCAGTACCCTAACCACTTGGCTATTTAGGCCAAGCTTCATAGTTTGCCACTGTGAGATTTGAACTTTTGATCTTGGGGTTACAAACCCAGTACCATAACCACTTGGCTATTTAGGCCAAGCTCAAAGAATAACATGTAACTCTTTCGAGTACAAACCCATTTCCATCTGTTTCAGATGAAGTTACATTGTTTCATAGTTTGCCATTGTGGGATTTGAACTCTTGGTCTTGGGGTTATAGGCCCAGTACCATAACCACTTGGCTATTTAGGCCAAGCTTTTAATTAGTTGTAACTCTTTCTAGTACAAACCCGTTTCCATCTGTTTCAGATGAAGTTACATTGTTTCATAGTTTGCCTTTGTGAGAATTGAACTCTTGATCTTGTGATTACAAACCCAGTACCCTAACCACTTGGCTATTTAGGCCAAGCTTCATAGTTTGCCACTGTGAGATTTGAACTCTTGATCTTGGGGTTACAAACCCAGTACCATAACCACTTGGCTATTTAGGCCAAGCTCAAAGAATAACATGTAACTCTTTCGAGTACAAACCCATTTCCATCTGTTTCAGATGAAGTTACATTGTTTCATAGTTTGCCATTGTGGGATTTGAACTCTTGGTCTTGGGGTTATAGGCCCAGTACCATAACCACTTGGCTATTTAGGCCAAGCTTTTAATTAGTTGTAACTCTTTCGAGTACAAACCCGTTTCCATCTGTTTCAGATGAAGTTACATTGCTTCATAGTTTGCCATGGTGAGATTTGAACTCTTGATCTTGGGGTTACAAACCCAGTACCATAACCACTTGGCTGTTTCGGCCAAGCAAATCCATGTAACTCTTTTGAGTACAAACCCGTTTCCATCTGTTTCAGATGAAGTTACATTGTTTCATACTTTGCCATTGTGAGATTTGAACTCTTGGTCTTGGGGTTATAGGCCCAGTACCATAACCACTTGGCTATTTAGGCCAAGCTTTTAATTAGTTGTAACTCTTTCGAGTACAAACCTGTTTCCATCTGTTTCAGATAAAGTTACATTGTTTCATACTTTGCCATTGTGAGATTTGAACTCTTGGTCTTGGGGTTATAGGCCCAGTTCCATAACCACTTGGCTATTTAGGCCAAGCTTTTAATTAGTTGTAACTCTTTCGAGCACAAACCTGTTTCCATCTGTTTCAGATAAAGTTACATTGTTTCATAGTTTGCCATTGTGAGATTTGAACTCTTGATCTTGGGGTTACAAACCCACTACCATAACCACTTGGCTATTCAGGCCAAGCTCAAAGAATAACATGTAACTCTTTCGAGTACAAACCCGTTTCCATCTGTTTCAGATGAAGTTACATTGTTTCATAGTTTGCCATTGTGAGATTTGAACTCTTGATCTTGGGGTTACAAACCCATTACCATAACCACTTGGCTATTCAGGCCAAGCCAACATGTAACTCTTTCGAGTACAAACCCGTTTCCATCTGTTTCAGATGAAGTTACATTGTTTCATATTTTGCCATTGTGAGATTTGAACTATTGGTCTTGGGGTTATAGGCCCAGTACCATAACCACTTGGCTCTTTAGGCCAAGCTTTTAATTAGTTGTAACTCTTTCAAGTACAAACCCATTTCCATTTGTTTCAGATGAAGTTACATTGTTTCATAGTTTGCCATTGTGAGATTTGAACTCTTGATCTTGGGGTTACAAACCCAGTACCATAACCACTTGGCTATTCAGGCCAAGCCAACATGTAACTCTTTCGAGTACAAACCCATTTCCATCTGTTTCAGATGAAGTTACATTGTTTCATAGTTTGCCATTGTGAGATTTGAACTCTTGGTCTTGGGGTTATAGGCCCAGTACCATAACCACTTGGCTATTTAGGCCAAGCTTTTAATTAGTTGTAACTCTTTCTAGTACAAACCCGTTTCCATCTGTTTCAGATGAAGTTACATTGTTTCATAGTTTGCCTTTGTGAGAATTGAACTCCTGATCTTGTGGTTACAAACCCAGTACCCTAACCAGTTGGCTATTTAGGCCAAGCTTCATAGTTTGCCACTGTGAGATTTGAACTCTTGATCTTGAGGTTACAAGCCCAGTACCATAACCACTTGGCTATTTAGGCCAAGCTTTTAATTAGTTGTAACTCTTTCGAGTACAAACCCATTTAAATCTGTTTCAGATGAATTTGCATTGTTTCATAGTTTACCATTGTGAGATGTGAACTCTTGATCTTAGGGTTACAAACCCAGTACCATAACCACTTGGCTATTTAGGCCAAGCTCAAAGAATAACATGTAACTCTTTCGAGTACAAACCCGTTTCCATCTGTTTCAGATGAAGTTACATTGTTTCATAGTTTGCCATTGTGAGATTTGAACTCTTGATCTTGGGGTTATAGGCCCAGTACCATAACCACTTGGCTATTTAGGCCAAGCTTTTAATTAGTTGTAACTCTTTCTAGTACAAACCCGTTTCCATCTGTTTCAGATGAAGTTACATTGTTTCATAGTTTGCCTTTGTGAGAATTGAACTCTTGATCTTGTGGTTACAAACCCAGTACCCTAACCACTTGGCTATTTAGGCCAAGCTTCATAGTTTGCCACTGTGAGATTTGAGCTCTTGATCTTGGGGTTACAAACCCAGTACCATAACCACTTGGCTATTTAGGCCAAGCTCAAAGAATAACATGTAACTCTTTCGAGTACAAACCCGTTTCCATCTGTTTCAGATGAAGTTACATTGCTTCATAGTTTGCCATTGTGAGATTTGAACTCTTGATCTTGGGGTTACAAACCCAGTACCATAACCACTTGGCTGTTTCGGCCAAGCAAATCCATGTAACTCTTTTGAGTACAAACCCGTTTCCATCTGTTTCAGATGAAGTTACATTGTTTCATACTTTGCCATTGTGAGATTTGAACTCTTGGTCTTGGGGTTATAGGCCCAGTACCATAACCACTTGGCTATTTAGGCCAAGCTTTTAATTAGTTGTAACTCTTTCGAGTACAAACCTGTTTCCATCTGTTTCAGATAAAGTTACATTATTTCATAGTTTGCCATTGTGAGATTTGAACTCTTGATCTTGGGGTTACAAACCCACTACCATAACCACTTGGCTATTTAGGCCAAGCTCAAAGAATAACATGTAACTCTTTCGAGTACAAACCCGTTTCCATCTGTTTCAGATGAAGTTACATTGTTTCATAGTTTGCCATTGTGTGATTTGAACTCTTGATCTTGGGGTTACAAACCCATTACCATAACCACTTGGCTATTCAGGCCAAGCCAACATGTAACTCTTTCGAGTACAAACCCGTTTCTATCTGTTTCAGATGAAGTTACATTGTTTCATATTTTGCCATTGTGAGATTTGAACTATTGGTCTTGGGGTTATAGGCCCAGTACCATAACCACTTGGCTATTTAGGCCAAGCTTTTAATTAGTTGTAACTCTTTCAAGTACAAACCCATTTCCATTTGTTTCAGATGAAGTTACATTGTTTCATAGTTTGCCATTGTGAGATTTGAACTCTTGATCTTGGGGTTACAAACCCAGTACCATAACCACTTGGCTATTCAGGCCAAGCCAACATGTAACTCTTTCGAGTACAAACCCATTTCCATCTGTTTCAGATGAAGTTACATTGTTTCATAGTTTGCCATTGTGAGATTTGAACTCTTGGTCTTGGGGTTATAGGCCCAGTACCATAACCACTTGGCTATTTAGGCCAAGCTTTTAATTAGTTGTAACTTTTTCTAGTACAAACCCGTTTCCATCTGTTTCAGATGAAGTTACATTGTTTCATAGTTTGCCTTTGTGAGAATTGAACTCCTGATCTTGTGGTTACAAACCCAGTACCCTAACCAGTTGGCTATTTAGGCCAAGCTTCATAGTTTGCCACTGTGAGATTTGAACTCTTGATCTTGAGGTTACAAGCCCAGTACCATAACCACTTGGCTATTTAGGCCAAGCTTTTAATTAGTTGTAACTCTTTCGAGTACAAACCCATTTCCATCTGTTTCAGATGAATTTGCATTGTTTCATAGTTTACCATTGTGAGATTTGAACTCTTGATCTTAGGGTTACAAACCCAGTACCATAACCACTTGGCTATTTAGGCCAAGCTCAAAGAATAACATGTAACTCTTTCGAGTACAAACCCGTTTCCATCTGTTTCAGATGAAGTTACATTGTTTCATAGTTTGCCATTGTGAGATTTGAACTCTTGATCTTGGGGTTACAACCCCACTGCAATAACCACTTGGCTATTTAGGCCAAGCTTTTAATTAGTTGTAACTCTTTTGAGTACAAACATGTTTCCATCTGTCATTTCAGATGAAGTTACATTGTTTCCCATTGTGAGATTTGAACTCTTGATCTTGGGGTTACTAACCCAGTACCATAACCACTTGGCTACTTAGGCCAAGCCATAACCACTTGGCCAAGCCCCTTAATGGGCTGGGCAACTTTTTTGAGTACAAACCCATTTCTATCTGTTTTAGATGAAGTTACATTGTTTCATAGTTTGCCATTGTGAGATTTGAACTCTTGGTCTTGGGGTTACAACCCCACTACCATAACCACTTGGCTATTTAGGCCAAGCTTTTAATTAGTTGTAACTCTTTTGAGTACAAACATGTTTCCATCTGTCATTTCAGATGAAGTTACATTGTTTCCCATTGTGAGATTTGAACTCTTGATCTTGGGGTTACAAACCCAGTACCATAACCACTTGGCTACTTAGGCCAAGCCATAACCACTTGGCCAAGCCCCTTAATGGGCTGGGCAACTTTTTTGAGTACAAACCCATTTCTATCTGTTTTAGATGAAGTTACATTGTTTTGCCATTGTGAGATTTGAACTCTTGGTCTTGGGGTTATAGGCCCATTACCATAACCACTTGGCTATTTAGGCCAAGCTTTTAATTAGTTGTAACTCTTTCGAGTACAAACCCATTTCCACCTGTTTCAGATGAAGTTACATTGTTTCATAGTTTGCCATTGTGAGATTTGAACTCTTGGTCTTGGGGTTATAGGCCCAGTACCATAACCACTTGGCTATTTAGGCCAAGCTTTTAATTAGTTGTAACTCTTTCGAGTACAAACACATTTCCATCTGTTCCTATTCAGATGAAATTACATTGTTTCATAATTTGCCATGGTGAGATTTGAACTCTTGATCTTGGGGTTACAAACCCAGTACCATAACCACTTGGCTATTCAGGCCAAGCAAATCCAAGTAACTCTTTTGAGTACAAACCCGTTTCCATCTGTTTCAGATGAAGTTACGTTGTTTCATAGTTTGCCATTGTGAGATTTGAACTCTTGGTCTTGGGGTTATAGGCCCAGTACCATAACCACTTGGCTATTTAGGCCAAGCTTTTAATTAGTTGTAACTCTTTTGAGTACAAACATGTTTCCATCTGTCATTTCAGATGAAGTTACATTGTTTCCCATTGTGAGATTTGAACTCTTGATCTTGGGGTTACAAACCCAGTACCGTAACCACTTGGCTACTTAGGCCAAGCCATAACCACTTGGCCAAGCCCCTTAATGGGCTGGGCAACTTTTTTGAGTACAAACCCATTTCTATCTGTTTTAGATGAAGTTACATTGTTTTACCATTGTGAGATTTGAACTCTTGGTCTTGGGGTTATAGGCCCAGTACCATAACCACTTGGCTATTTAGGCCAAGCTTTTAATTAGTTGTAACTCTTTTGAGTACAAACCCATTTCCATCTGTTTCAGATGAAGTTACATTGTTTCATAGTTTACCATTGTGAGATTTGAACTCTTGATCTTAGGGTTACAAACCCAGTACCATAACCACTTGGCTATTTAGGCCAAGCTCAAAGAATAACATGTAACCCTTTCGAGTACAAACCCGTTTCCATCTGTTTCAGATGAAGTTACATTGCTCCATAGTTTGCCATTGTGAGATTTGAACTCTTGACCTTGGGGTTACAACCCCACTACCATAACCACTTGGCTATTTAGGCCAAGCTTTTAATTAGTTGTAACTCTTTTGAGTACAAACATGTTTCCATCTGTCATTTCAGATGAAGTTACATTGTTTCCCATTGTGAGATTTGAACTCTTGATCTTGGGGTTACAAACCCAGTACCATAATCACTTGGCTACTTAGGCCAAGCCATAACCACTTGGCCAAGCCCCTTAATGGGCTGGGCAACTTTTTTGAGTACAAACCCATTTCTATCTGTTTTAGATGAAGTTACATTGTTTTGCCATTGTGAGATTTGACCTCTTGGTCTTGGGGTTATAGGCCCAGTACCATAACCACTTGGCTATTTAGGCCAAGCTTTTAATTAGTTGTAACTCTTTCGAGTACAAACCCATTTCCACCTGTTTCAGATAAAGTTACGATGTTTCATAGTTTGCCATTGTGAGATTTGAACTCTTGATCTTGGGGTTACAAACCCAGTACCATAACCACTTGGCTATTCAGGCCAAGCCAACATGTAACTCTTTCGAGTACAAACCCGTTTCCATCTGTTTCAGATGCAGTTACATTGTTTCATAGTTTGCCATTGTGGGAATTGAACTCTTGATCTTGCGTTTACAAACCCAGTACGATAACCTTTTGGCTATTTACGCCAAGCAAACAGATTTCCATCTGTTTCAGATGAAGTTACATTGTTCTATAGTTTGCCATTGTGAGATTTGAACTCTTGATACTCTTTTGAGTAAACCTGTTTCCATCTGTTTCAGATGAAGTTACATTGTTTCATAGTTTGCCATTGTGAGATTTGAACTCTTAATCTGGGGGTTTCAAACCCAGTACCATAACCACTTGGCTATTTAGGCCAAGCTTTTAATTAGTTGTAACTCTTTCGAGTACAAACCCATTTCCATCTGTTTCAGATGAATTTACATTGTTTCATAGTTTGCCATTGTGAGATTTGAACTCTTGATCTTTGGGTTACAAACCCAGTACCATAACCACTTGGCTATTTAGGCCAAGCAAATGTTGCTGTCTGTAACTCTTTCGAGTACAAACCCGTTTCCATCTGTTTCAGATGAAGTTACATTGTTTCATAGTTTGCCATTGTGAGATTTGAACTCTTGATCTTGGGGTTACAACCCCACTGCAATAACCACTTGGCTATTTAGGCCAAGCTTTTAATTAGTTGTAACTCTTTTGAGTACAAACATGTTTCCATCTGTCATTTCAGATGAAGTTACATTGTTTCCCATTGTGAGATTTGAACTCTTGATCTTGGGGTTACTAACCCAGTACCATAACCACTTGGCTACTTAGGCCAAGCCATAACCACTTGGCCAAGCCCCTTAATGGGCTGGGCAACTTTTTTGAGTACAAACCCATTTCTATCTGTTTTAGATGAAGTTACATTGTTTCATAGTTTGCCATTGTGAGATTTGAACTCTTGGTCTTGGGGTTACAACCCCACTACCATAACCACTTGGCTATTTAGGCCAAGCTTTTAATTAGTTGTAACTCTTTTGAGTACAAACATGTTTCCATCTGTCATTTCAGATGAAGTTACATTGTTTCCCATTGTGAGATTTGAACTCTTGATCTTGGGGTTACAAACCCAGTACCATAACCACTTGGCTACTTAGGCCAAGCCATAACCACTTGGCCAAGCCCCTTAATGGGCTGGGCAACTTTTTTGAGTACAAACCCATTTCTATCTGTTTTAGATGAAGTTACATTGTTTTGCCATTGTGAGATTTGAACTCTTGGTCTTGGGGTTATAGGCCCATTACCATAACCACTTGGCTATTTAGGCCAAGCTTTTAATTAGTTGTAACTCTTTCGAGTACAAACCCATTTCCACCTGTTTCAGATGAAGTTACATTGTTTCATAGTTTGCCATTGTGAGATTTGAACTCTTGGTCTTGGGGTTATAGGCCCAGTACCATAACCACTTGGCTATTTAGGCCAAGCTTTTAATTAGTTGTAACTCTTTCGAGTACAAACACATTTCCATCTGTTCCTATTCAGATGAAATTACATTGTTTCATAATTTGCCATGGTGAGATTTGAACTCTTGATCTTGGGGTTACAAACCCAGTACCATAACCACTTGGCTATTCAGGCCAAGCAAATCCAAGTAACTCTTTTGAGTACAAACCCGTTTCCATCTGTTTCAGATGAAGTTACGTTGTTTCATAGTTTGCCATTGTGAGATTTGAACTCTTGGTCTTGGGGTTATAGGCCCAGTACCATAACCACTTGGCTATTTAGGCCAAGCTTTTAATTAGTTGTAACTCTTTTGAGTACAAACATGTTTCCATCTGTCATTTCAGATGAAGTTACATTGTTTCCCATTGTGAGATTTGAACTCTTGATCTTGGGGTTACAAACCCAGTACCGTAACCACTTGGCTACTTAGGCCAAGCCATAACCACTTGGCCAAGCCCCTTAATGGGCTGGGCAACTTTTTTGAGTACAAACCCATTTCTATCTGTTTTAGATGAAGTTACATTGTTTTACCATTGTGAGATTTGAACTCTTGGTCTTGGGGTTATAGGCCCAGTACCATAACCACTTGGCTATTTAGGCCAAGCTTTTAATTAGTTGTAACTCTTTTGAGTACAAACCCATTTCCATCTGTTTCAGATGAAGTTACATTGTTTCATAGTTTACCATTGTGAGATTTGAACTCTTGATCTTAGGGTTACAAACCCAGTACCATAACCACTTGGCTATTTAGGCCAAGCTCAAAGAATAACATGTAACCCTTTCGAGTACAAACCCGTTTCCATCTGTTTCAGATGAAGTTACATTGCTCCATAGTTTGCCATTGTGAGATTTGAACTCTTGACCTTGGGGTTACAACCCCACTACCATAACCACTTGGCTATTTAGGCCAAGCTTTTAATTAGTTGTAACTCTTTTGAGTACAAACATGTTTCCATCTGTCATTTCAGATGAAGTTACATTGTTTCCCATTGTGAGATTTGAACTCTTGATCTTGGGGTTACAAACCCAGTACCATAATCACTTGGCTACTTAGGCCAAGCCATAACCACTTGGCCAAGCCCCTTAATGGGCTGGGCAACTTTTTTGAGTACAAACCCATTTCTATCTGTTTTAGATGAAGTTACATTGTTTTGCCATTGTGAGATTTGACCTCTTGGTCTTGGGGTTATAGGCCCAGTACCATAACCACTTGGCTATTTAGGCCAAGCTTTTAATTAGTTGTAACTCTTTCGAGTACAAACCCATTTCCACCTGTTTCAGATAAAGTTACGATGTTTCATAGTTTGCCATTGTGAGATTTGAAC
Source organism: Carcharodon carcharias (assembly GCF_017639515.1). Taxonomy (NCBI): domain Eukaryota; kingdom Metazoa; phylum Chordata; class Chondrichthyes; order Lamniformes; family Lamnidae; genus Carcharodon; species Carcharodon carcharias. The sequence goes on along the minus strand of NC_054480.1, from coordinate 41,326,718 downwards.
TCTTGATCTTGGGGTTACAAACCCAGTACCATAACCACTTGGCTATTCAGGCCAAGCCAACATGTAACTCTTTCGAGTACAAACCCGTTTCCATCTGTTTCAGATGCAGTTACATTGTTTCATAGTTTGCCATTGTGGGAATTGAACTCTTGATCTTGCGTTTACAAACCCAGTACGATAACCTTTTGGCTATTTACGCCAAGCAAACAGATTTCCATCTGTTTCAGATGAAGTTACATTGTTCTATAGTTTGCCATTGTGAGATTTGAACTCTTGATACTCTTTTGAGTAAACCTGTTTCCATCTGTTTCAGATGAAGTTACATTGTTTCATAGTTTGCCATTGTGAGATTTGAACTCTTAATCTGGGGGTTTCAAACCCAGTACCATAACCACTTGGCTATTTAGGCCAAGCTTTTAATTAGTTGTAACTCTTTCGAGTACAAACCCATTTCCATCTGTTTCAGATGAATTTACATTGTTTCATAGTTTGCCATTGTGAGATTTGAACTCTTGATCTTTGGGTTACAAACCCAGTACCATAACCACTTGGCTATTTAGGCCAAGCAAATGTTGCTGTCTGTAACTCTTTCGAGTACAAACCCATTTCCATCTGTTTCAGATGAAGTTACATTGTTTCATAGTTTGCCATTGTGAGATTTGAACACTTGATCTTGGGGTTATAAACCCAGTACCATGACCACTTGGCTATTTAGGCCAAGCTGAAGAAGGCAGTGAACTCTTGATAGTTTTGCCATTGTGAGATTTGAACACTTGATCTTGGGGTTACAAACCCAGTACCATAACCACTTGGCTATTTAGGCCAAGCTTTTAATTAGTTGTAACTCTTTCGAGTACAAACACATTTCCATCTGTTCCTATTCCGATGAAATTACATTGTTTCATAATTTGCCATGGTGAGATTTGAACTCTTGATCTTGGGTTTACAAACCCAGTACCATAACCACTTGGCTATTCAAGCCAAGCAAATCCATGTAACTCTTTTGAGTACAAACCCATTTCCATCTGTTTCAGATGAAGTTACGTTGTTTCATAGTTTGCCATTGTGAGATTTGAACTCTTGGTCTTGGGGTTATAGGCCCAGTACCATAACCATTTGGCTATTTAGGCCAAGCTTTTAATTAGTTGTAACTCTTTCGAGTACAAACCTGTTTCCATCTGTTTCAGATGAAGTTACATTGTTTCATAGTTTGCCATTGTGAGATTTGAACTCTTGATCTTGGGGTTACAAACCCACTACCATAACCACTTGGCTATTTAGGCCAAGCTTTTAATTAGTTGTAACTCTTTTGAGTACAAACATGTTTCCATCTGTCATTTCAGATGAAGTTACATTGTTTCCCATTGTGAGATTTGAACTCTTGATCTTGGGGTTACAAACCCAGTACCATAACCACTTGGCTACTTAGGCCAAGCCATAAACACTTGGCCAAGCCCCTTAATGGGCTGGGCAACTTTTTTGAGTACAAACCCATTTCTATCTGTTTTAGATGAAATTACATTGTTTTGCCATTGTGAGATTTGAACTCTTGGTCTTGGGGTTATAGGCCCATTACCATAGCCAGTTGGCTATTTAGGCCAAGCTTTTAATTAGTTGTAACTCTTTCGAGTACAAACCCATTTCCACCTGTTTCAGATGAAGTTACATTGTTTCATAGTTTGCCATTGTGAGATTTGAACTCTTGGTCTTGGGGTTATAGGCCCAGTACCATAACCACTTGGCTATTTAGGCCAAGCTTTTAATTAGTTGTAACTCTTTCGAGTACAAACACATTTCCATCTGTTCCTATTCAGATGAAATTACATTGTTTCATAATTTGCCATGGTGAGATTTGAACTCTTGATCTTGGGGTTACAAACCCAGTACCATAACCACTTGGCTATTCAGGCCAAGCAAATCCAAGTAACTCTTTTGAGTACAAACCCGTTTCCATCTGTTTCAGATGAAGTTACGTTGTTTCATAGTTTGCCATTGTGAGATTTGAACTCTTGGTCTTGGGGTTATAGGCCCAGTACCATAACCACTTGTCTATTTAGGCCAAGCTCAAAGAATAACATGTAACTCTTTCAAGTACAAATCCGTTTCCATCTGTTTCAGATGAAGTTACATTGTTTCATAGTTTGCCATTGTGAGATTTGAACTCTTGATCTTGGGGTTACAAACCCACTACCATAGCCACTTGGCTATTTAGGCCAAGCTTTTAATTAGTTGTAACTCTTTTGAGTACAAACATGTTTCCATCTGTCATTTCAGATGAAGTTACATTGTTTCCCATTGTGAGATTTGAACTCTTGATCTTGGGGTTACAAACCCAGTACCGTAACCACTTGGCTACTTAGGCCAAGCCATAACCACTTGGCCAAGCCCCTTAATGGGCTGGGCAACTTTTTTGAGTACAAACCCATTTCTATCTGTTTTAGATGAAGTTACATTGTTTTACCATTGTGAGATTTGAACTCTTGGTCTTGGGGTTATAGGCCCAGTACCATAACCACTTGGCTATTTAGGCCAAGCTTTTAATTAGTTGTAACTCTTTTGAGTACAAACCCATTTCCATCTGTTTCAGATGAAGTTACATTGTTTCATAGTTTACCATTGTGAGATTTGAACTCTTGATCTTAGGGTTACAAACCCAGTACCATAACCACTTGGCTATTTAGGCCAAGCTCAAAGAATAACATGTAACCCTTTCGAGTACAAAGCCGTTTCCATCTGTTTCAGATGAAGTTACATTGCTCCATAGTTTGCCATTGTGAGATTTGAACTCTTGACCTTGGGGTTACAACCCCACTACCATAACCACTTGGCTATTTAGGCCAAGCTTTTAATTAGTTGTAACTCTTTTGAGTACAAACATGTTTCCATCTGTCATTTCAGATGAAGTTACATTGTTTCCCATTGTGAGATTTGAACTCTTGATCTTGGGGTTACAAACCCAGTACCATAATCACTTGGCTACTTAGGCCAAGCCATAACCACTTGGCCAAGCCCCTTAATGGACTGGGCAACTTTTTTGAGTACAAACCCATTTCTATCTGTTTTAGATGAAGTTACATTGTTTTGCCATTGTGAGATTTGACCTCTTGGTCTTGGGGTTATAGGCCCAGTACCATAACCACTTGGCTATTTAGGCCAAGCTTTTAATTAGTTGTAACTCTTTCGAGTACAAACCCATTTCCACCTGTTTCAGATAAAGTTACGATGTTTCATAGTTTGCCATTGTGAGATTTGAACTCTTGATCTTGGGGTTACAAACCCAGTACCATAACCACTTGGCTATTCAGGCCAAGCCAACATGTAACTCTTTCGAGTACAAACCCGTTTCCATCTGTTTCAGATGCAGTTACATTGTTTCATAGTTTGCCATTGTGAGAATTGAACTCTTGATCTTGCGTTTACAAACCCAGTACGATAACCTTTTGGCTATTTACGCCAAGCAAACAGATTTCCATCTGTTTCAGATGAAGTTACATTGTTCTATAGTTTGCCATTGTGAGATTTGAACTCTTGATACTCTTTTGAGTAAACCTGTTTCCATCTGTTTCAGATGAAGTTACATTGTTTCATAGTTTGCCATTGTGAGATTTGAACTCTTAATCTGGGGGTTTCAAACCCAGTACCATAACCACTTGGCTATTTAGGCCAAGCTTTTAATTAGTTGTAACTCTTTCGAGTACAAACCCATTTCCATCTGTTTCAGATGAATTTACATTGTTTCATAGTTTGCCATTGTGAGATTTGAACTCTTGATCTTTGGGTTACAAACCCAGTACCATAACCACTTGGCTATTTAGGCCAAGCAAATGTTGCTGTCTGTAACTCTTTCGAGTACAAACCCATTTCCATCTGTTTCAGATGAAGTTACATTGTTTCATAGTTTGCCATTGTGAGATTTGAACTCTTGATCTGGGGGTTACAAACCCAGTACCATAACCACTTGGCTATTTAGGCCAAGCTTTTAATTAGTTGTAACTCTTTCGAGTACAAACCCGTTTCCATCTGTTTCTGATGAAGTTACGTTGTTTCATAGTTTGCCATTGTGAGATTTGAACTCTTTATACTCTTTTGAGTAAACCTGTTTCCATCTGATCAGATGAAGTTACATTGTTTCATAGTTTGCCATTGTGAGATTTGAACTCTTGATCTGGGGGTTACAAACCCAGTACCATAACCACTTGGCTATTTAGGCCATGCTTTTAATTAGTTGTAACTCTTTCGAGTACACACCCGTTTCCATCTGTTTCAGATGAAGTTACATTGTTTCATAGTTTGCCATTGTGAGATTTGAACTCTTGATCTGGGGGTTACAAACCCAGTACCGTAACCACGTAGCTATTTAGGCCAAGCTTTTAATTAGTTGTAACTCTTTCGAGTACAAACACATTTCCATCTGTTCCTATTCCGATGAAATTACATTGTTTCATAATTTGCCATGGTGAGATTTGAACTCTTGATCTTGGGTTTACAAACCCAGTACCATAACCACTTGGCTATTCAAGCCAAGCAAATCCATGTAACTCTTTTGAGTACAAACCCATTTCCATCTGTTTCAGATGAAGTTACGTTGTTTCATAGTTTGCCATTGTGAGATTTGAACTCTTGGTCTTGGGGTTATAGGCCCAGTACCATAACCATTTGGCTATTTAGGCCAAGCTTTTAATTAGTTGTAACTCTTTCGAGTACAAACCTGTTTCCATCTGTTTCAGATGAAGTTACATTGTTTCATAGTTTGCCATTGTGAGATTTGAACTCTTGATCTTGGGGTTACAAACCCACTACCATAACCACTTGGCTATTTAGGCCAAGCTTTTAATTAGTTGTAACTCTTTTGAGTACAAACATGTTTCCATCTGTCATTTCAGATCAAGTTACATTGTTTCCCATTGTGAGATTTGAACTCTTGATCTTGGGGTTACAAACCCAGTACCATAACCACTTGGCTACTTAGGCCAAGCCATAAACACTTGGCCAAGCCCCTTAATGGGCTGGGCAACTTTTTTGAGTACAAACCCATTTCTATCTGTTTTAGATGAAGTTACATTGTTTTGCCATTGTGAGATTTGAACTCTTGGTCTTGGGGTTATAGGCCCATTACCATAACCACTTGGCTATTTAGGCCAAGCTTTTAATTAGTTGTAACTCTTTCGAGTACACACCCGTTTCCATCTGTTTCAGATGAAGTTACATTGTTTCATAGTTTGCCATTGTGAGATTTGAACTCTTGATCTGGGGGTTACAAACCCAGTACCGTAACCACGTAGCTATTTAGGCCAAGCTTTTAATTAGTTGTAACTCTTTCGAGTACAAACCCATTTCCATCTGTTTCAGATGTTACATTGTTTCATAGTTCGCCATTGTGAGATTTGAACACTTGATCTTGGGGTTATAAACCCAGTACCATGACCACTTGGCTATTTAGGCCAAGCTGAAGAAGGCAGTGAACTCTTGATAGTTTTGCCATTGTGAGATTTGAACACTTGATCTTGGGGTTACAAACCCAGTACCATAACCACTTGGCTATTTAGACCAAGCTTTTAATTAGTTGTAACTCTTTCGAGTACAAACACATTTCCATCTGTTCCTATTCCGATGAAATTACATTGTTTCATAATTTGCCATGGTGAGATTTGAACTCTTGATCTTGGGTTTACAAACCCAGTACCATAACCACTTGGCTATTCAAGCCAAGCAAATCCATGTAACTCTTTTGAGTACAAACATGTTTCCATCTGTCATTTCAGATCAAGTTACATTGTTTCCCATTGTGAGATTTGAACTCTTGATCTTGGGGTTACAAACCCAGTACCATAACCACTTGGCTACTTAGGCCAAGCCATAAACACTTGGCCAAGCCCCTTAATGGGCTGGGCAACTTTTTTGAGTACAAACCCATTTCTATCTGTTTTAGATGAAGTTACATTGTTTTGCCATTGTGAGATTTGAACTCTTGGTCTTGGGGTTATAGGCCCATTACCATAACCACTTGGCTATTTAGGCCAAGCTTTTAATTAGTTGTAACTCTTTCGAGTACAAACCCATTTCCACCTGTTTCAGATGAAGTTACATTGTTTCATAGTTTGCCATTGTGAGATTTGAACTCTTGGTCTTGGGGTTATAGGCCCAGTACCATAACCACTTGGCTATTTAGGCCAAGCTTTTAATTAGTTGTAACTCTTTCGAGTACAAACACATTTCCATCTGTTCCTATTCAGATGAAATTACATTGTTTCATAATTTGCCATGGTGAGATTTGAACTCTTGATCTTGGGGTTACAAACCCAGTACCATAACCACTTGGCTATTCAGGCCAAGCAAATCCAAGTAACTCTTTTGAGTACAAACCCGTTTCCATCTGTTTCAGATGAAGTTACGTTGTTTCATAGTTTGCCATTGTGAGATTTGAACTCTTGGTCTTGGGGTTATAGGCCCAGTACCATAACCACTTGTCTATTTAGGCCAAGCTTTTAATTAGTTGTAACTCTTTCGAGTACAAACCTGTTTCCATCTGTTTCAGATAAAGTTACATTGTTTCATAGTTTGCCATTGTGAGATTTGAACTCTTGATCTTGGGGTTACAAACCCACTACCATAACCACTTGGCTATTTAGGCCAAGCTCAAAGAATAACATGTAACTCTTTCAAGTACAAATCCGTTTCCATCTGTTTCAGATGAAGTTACATTGTTTCATAGTTTGCCATTGTGAGATTTGAACTCTTGATCTTGGGGTTACAAACCCACTACCATAGCCACTTGGCTATTTAGGCCAAGCTTTTAATTAGTTGTAACTCTTTTGAGTACAAACATGTTTCCATCTGTCATTTCAGATGAAGTTACATTGTTTCCCATTGTGAGATTTGAACTCTTGATCTTGGGGTTACAAACCCAGTACCGTAACCACTTGGCTACTTAGGCCAAGCCATAACCACTTGGCCAAGCCCCTTAATGGGCTGGGCAACTTTTTTGAGTACAAACCCATTTCTATCTGTTTTAGATGAAGTTACATTGTTTTACCATTGTGAGATTTGAACTCTTGGTCTTGGGGTTATAGGCCCAGTACCATAACCACTTGGCTATTTAGGCCAAGCTTTTAATTAGTTGTAACTCTTTTGAGTACAAACCCATTTCCATCTGTTTCAGATGAAGTTACATTGTTTCATAGTTTACCATTGTGAGATTTGAACTCTTGATCTTAGGGTTACAAACCCAGTACCATAACCACTTGGCTATTTAGGCCAAGCTCAAAGAATAACATGTAACCCTTTCGAGTACAAACCCGTTTCCATCTGTTTCAGATGAAGTTACATTGCTCCATAGTTTGCCATTGTGAGATTTGAACTCTTGACCTTGGGGTTACAACCCCACTACCATAACCACTTGGCTATTTAGGCCAAGCTTTTAATTAGTTGTAACTCTTTTGAGTACAAACATGTTTCCATCTGTCATTTCAGATGAAGTTACATTGTTTCCCATTGTGAGATTTGAACTCTTGATCTTGGGGTTACAAACCCAGTACCATAATCACTTGGCTACTTAGGCCAAGCCATAACCACTTGGCCAAGCCCCTTAATGGGCTGGGCAACTTTTTTGAGTACAAACCCATTTCTATCTGTTTTAGATGAAGTTACATTGTTTTGCCATTGTGAGATTTGACCTCTTGGTCTTGGGGTTATAGGCCCAGTACCATAACCACTTGGCTATTTAGGCCAAGCTTTTAATTAGTTGTAACTCTTTCGAGTACAAACCCATTTCCACCTGTTTCAGATAAAGTTACGATGTTTCATAGTTTGCCATTGTGAGATTTGAACTCTTGATCTTGGGGTTACAAACCCAGTACCATAACCACTTGGCTATTCAGGCCAAGCCAACATGTAACTCTTTCGAGTACAAACCCGTTTCCATCTGTTTCAGATGCAGTTACATTGTTTCATAGTTTGCCATTGTGAGACTTGAACTCTTGATCTTGCGTTTACAAACCCAGTACGATAACCTTTTGGCTATTTACGCCAAGCAAACAGATTTCCATCTGTTTCAGATGAAGTTACATTGTTCTATAGTTTGCCATTGTGAGATTTGAACTCTTGATACTCTTTTGAGTAAACCTGTTTCCATCTGTTTCAGATGAAGTTACATTGTTTCATAGTTTGCCATTGTGAGATTTGAACTCTTAATCTGGGGGTTTCAAACCCAGTACCATAACCACTTGGCTATTTAGGCCAAGCTTTTAATTAGTTGTAACTCTTTCGAGTACAAACCCATTTCCATCTGTTTCAGATGAATTTACATTGTTTCATAGTTTGCCATTGTGAGATTTGAACTCTTGATCTTTGGGTTACAAACCCAGTACCATAACCACGTGGCTATTTAGGCCAAGCAAATGTTGCTGTCTGTAACTCTTTCGAGTACAAACCCATTTCCATCTGTTTCAGATGAAGTTACATTGTTTCATAGTTTGCCATTGTGAGATTTGAACTCTTGATCTGGGGGTTACAAACCCAGTACCATAACCACTTGGCTATTTAGGCCAAGCTTTTAATTAGTTGTAACTCTTTCGAGTACAAACCCGTTTCCATCTGTTTCTGATGAAGTTACGTTGTTTCATAGTTTGCCATTGTGAGATTTGAACTCTTGATACTCTTTTGAGTAAACCTGTTTCCATCTGATCAGATGAAGTTACATTGTTTCATAGTTTGCCATTGTGAGATTTGAACACTTGATCTTGGGGTTATAAACCCAGTACCATGACCACTTGGCTATTTAGGCCAAGCTGAAGAAGGCAGTGAACTCTTGATAGTTTTGCCATTGTGAGATTTGAACACTTGATCTTGGGGTTACAAACCCAGTACCATAACCACTTGGCTATTTAGGCCAAGCTTTTAATTAGTTGTAACTCTTTCGAGTACAAACACATTTCCATCTGTTCCTATTCCGATGAAATTACATTGTTTCATAATTTGCCATGGTGAGATTTGAACTCTTGATCTTGGGTTTACAAACCCAGTACCATAACCACTTGGCTATTCAAGCCAAGCAAATCCATGTAACTCTTTTGAGTACAAACCCATTTCCATCTGTTTCAGATGAAGTTACGTTGTTTCATAGTTTGCCATTGTGAGATTTGAACTCTTGGTCTTGGGGTTATAGGCCCAGTACCATAACCATTTGGCTATTTAGGCCAAGCTTTTAATTAGTTGTAACTCTTTCGAGTACAAACCTGTTTCCATCTGTTTCAGATGAAGTTACATTGTTTCATAGTTTGCCATTGTGAGATTTGAACTCTTGATCTTGGGGTTACAAACCCACTACCATAACCACTTGGCTATTTAGGCCAAGCTTTTAATTAGTTGTAACTCTTTTGAGTACAAACATGTTTCCATCTGTCATTTCAGATCAAGTTACATTGTTTCCCATTGTGAGATTTGAACTCTTGATCTTGGGGTTACAAACCCAGTACCATAACCACTTGGCTACTTAGGCCAAGCCATAAACACTTGGCCAAGCCCCTTAATGGGCTGGGCAACTTTTTTGAGTACAAACCCATTTCTATCTGTTTTAGATGAAGTTACATTGTTTTACCATTGTGAGATTTGTACTCTTGGTCTTGGGGTTATAGGCCCAGTACCATAACCACTTGGCTATGTAGGCCAAGCTTTTAATTAGTTGTAACTCTTTCGAGTACAAACCCGTTTCCATCTGTTTCAGATGAAGTTACATTGTTTCATAGTTTGCCATTGTGAGATTTGAACTCTTGATTTTGGGGTTACAAACCCAGTACCATAACCACTTGGCTATTTAGGCCAAGCAAACACATTTCCATCTGTTTCAGATGAAGTTACATTGTTCTATAGTTTGCCATTGTGAGATTTGAACTCTTGATACTCTTTTGAGTAAACGTGTTTCCATCTGTTTCAGATGAAGTTACATTGTTTCATAGTTTGCCATTGTGAGATTTGAACTCTTGATCTGGGGGTTACAAACCCAGTACCATAACCACTTGGCTATTTAGGCCAAGCAAATGTTGCTGTCTGTAACTCTTTCGAGTACAAACCCATTTCCATCTGTTTCAGATAAAGTTACATTGTTTCATAGTTTGCCATTGTGAGATTTGAACTCTTGATCTGGGGGTTACAAACCCAGTACCATAACCACTTGGCTATTTAGGCCAAGTTTTGAATTAGTTTTAACTCTTTCGAGTACAAACCCGTTTCCATCTGTTTCTGATGAAGTTACGTTGTTTCATAGTTTGCCATTGTGAGATTTGAACTCTTGATACTCTTTTGAGTAAACCTGTTTCCATCTGTTTCAGATGAAGTTACATTGTTTCATAGTTTGCCATTGTGAGATTTGAATTCTTGATCTGGGGGTTACAAACCCAGTACCATAACCACTTGGCTATTTAGGCCAAGCTTTTAATTAGTTGTAACTCTTTCGAGTACAAACCCGTTTCCATCTGTTTCTGATGAAGTTACGTTGTTTCATAGTTTGCCATTGTGAGATTTGAACTCTTGATCTTGGGGTTACAAACCCAGTACCATAACCACTTGGCTATTTAGGCCAAGCAAATTTTGCTGTCTGTAACTCTTTCGAGTACAAACCCATTTCCATCTGTTTCAGATGAAGTTACATTGTTTCATAGTTTGCCATTGTGAGATTTGAACTCTTGATCTGGGGGTTACAAACCCAGTACCATAACCACTTGGCTATTTAGGCCAAGCTTTTAATTAGTTGTAACTCTTTCGAGTACAAACCCGTTTCCATCTGTTTCTGATGAAGTTACGTTGTTTCATAGTGTGCCATTGTGAGATTTGAACTCTTGATCTTTGGGTTACAAACCCAGTACCATAACCACTTGGCTATTTAGGCCAAGCAAATGTTGCTGTCTGTAACTCTTTCGAGTACAAACCCATTTCCATCTGTTTCAGATGAAGTTACATTGTTTCATAGTTTGCCATTGTGAGATTTGAACTCTTGATCTGGGGGTTACAAACCCAGTACCATAACCACTTGGCTATTTAGGCCAAGCTATTAATTAGTTGTAACTCTTTCGAGTACAAACCCGTTTCCATCTGTTTCTGATGAAGTTACGTTGTTTCATAGTTTGCCATTGTGAGATTTGAACTCTTGATCTCTGGGTTACAAACCCAGTACCATAACCACTTGGCTATTTAGGCCAAGCAAATGTTGCTGTCTGTAACTCTTTCGAGTACAAACCCATTTCCATCTGTTTCAGATGATTTTACATTGTTTCATAGTTTGCCATTGTGAGATTTGAACTCTTGATCTGGGGGTTACAAACCCAGTACCATAACCACTTGGCTATTTAGGCCAAGCTTTTAATTAGTTGTATCTCTTTCGAGTACAAACCCGTTCCCATCTGTTTCAGATGAAGTCACATTGTTTCCCATTGTGAGATTTGAACTCTTGATCTTGGGGTTACAAACCCAGTACCATAACCACTTGGCTATTTAGGCCAAGCCAAATGTAAATCTTTTGAGTACAAACACGTTTCCATCTGTTTCAGATGAAGTTACATTGTTTGCCATTGTGAGATTTGAACTCTTGATCTTGGGGTTACAAGCCCAGTACCATAACCACTTGGCTATTTAGGCCAAGCCAAAGGTTTTTCAAATTGTAAACGGGTAACTCTTTCGAGTACAAACCCGTTTCCATCTGTTTTCAGATGAAGTTACATTGTTTCATAGTTTGCCATTGTGAGATTTGAACTCTTGATCTTGGGGTTACAAACCCAGTACCATAACCACTTGGCTATTTAGGCCAAGCAAATGTTGCTTTCTGTAACTCTTTCGAGTACAAACCCATTTCCATCTGTTTCAGATGAAGTTACATTGTTTCATAGTTTGCCATTGTGAGATTTGAACTCTTGATCTGGGGGTTACAAACCCAGTACCATAACCACGTGGCTATTTAGGCCAAGCTTTTAATTAGTTGTAACTCTTTCGAGTACAAACCCGTTTCCATCTGTTTCTGATGAAGTTACATTGTTTCATAGTTTGCCATTGTGAGATTTGAACTCTTGATCTTTGGGTTACAAACCCAGTACCATAACCACTTGGCTATTTTAGGCCAAGCAAATGTTGCTGTCTGTAAGTCTTTCGAGTACAAACCCATTTCCTTCTGTTTCAGATGAAGTTACATTGTTTCATAGGTTGCCATTGTGAGATTTGAACTCTTGATCTGGGGGTTACAAACCCAGTGCCATAACCACTTGGCTATTTAGGCCAAGCTTTTAATTAGTTGTAACTTTTTCGAGTACAAACCCATTTCCATCTGTTTCAGATGAAGTTACATTGTTTCATAGTTTGCCATTGTGAGATTTGAACTCTTGATCTTGGGGTTACAAACCCAGTACCATAACCACTTGGCTATTTAGGCCAAGCCTCAAAATTGGTTTTGTAACTCTTTCGAGTACAAACCCGTTCCCATCTGTTTCAGATGAAGTCACATTGTTTCCCATTGTGAGATTTGAACTCTTGATCTTGGGGTTACAAACCCAGTACCATAACCACTTGGCTATTTAGGCCAAGCCAAATGTAAATCTTTTGAGTACAAACACGTTTCCATCTGTTTCAGATGAAGTTACATTGTTTGCCATTGTGAGATTTGAACTCTTGATCTTGGGGTTACAAGCCCAGTACCATAGCCACTTGGCTACTTAGGCCAAGCCAAATGTAAATCTTTTGAGTACAAACCCATTCCCATCTGTTTCAGATGAAGTCACATTGTTTCCCATTGTGAGATTTGAACTCTTGATCTTGGGGTTACAAGCCCAGTACCATAACCACTTGGCTATTTAGGCCAAGCCAAAGGTTTTTCAAATTGTAAACGGGTAACTCTTTCGAGTACAAACCCATTTCCATCTGTTTTCAGATGAAGTTACATTGTTTCATAGTTTGCCATTGTGAGATTTGAACTCTTGATCTTGGGGTTACAAACCCAGTACCATAACCACTTGGCTATTTACGCCAAGCTTTTAATTAGTTGTAACTCTTTCGAGTACAAACCCGTTTCCATCTGTTTCTGATGAAGTTACGTTGTTTCATAGTTTGCCATTGTGAGATTTGAACTCTTGATCTTTGGGTTACAAACCCAATACCATAACCACTTGGCTATTTAGGCCAAGCAAATGTTGCTGTCTGTAACTCTTTCGAGTACAAACCCATTTCCATCTGTTTCAGATGAAGTTACATTGTTTCATAGTTTGCCATTGTGAGATTTGAACTCTTGATCTTGGGGTTACAAACCCAGTACCATAACCACTTGGCTATTTAGGCCAAGCTTTTAATTAGTTGTAACTCTTTCGAGTACAAACCCGTTTCCATCTGTTTCTGATGAAGTTACGTTGTTTCATAGTTTGCCATTGTGAGATTTGAACTCTTGATCTCTGGGTTACAAACCCAGTACCATAACCACTTGGCTATTTAGGCCAAGCAAATGTTGCTGTCTGTAACTCTTTCGAGTACAAACCCATTTCCATCTGTTTCAGATGAAGTTACATTGTTTCATAGTTTGCCATTGTGAGATTTGAACTCTTGATCTGGGGGTTACAAACCCAGTACCATAACCACTTGGCTATTTAGGCCAAGCTTTTAATTAGTTGTATCTCTTTCGAGTACAAACCCATTTCCATTTGTTTCAGATGAAGTTACATTGTTTCATTGTTTGCCATTGTGAGATTTGAACTCTTGATCTTGGGGTTACAAACCCAGTACCATAACCACTTGGCTACTTAGGCCAAGCCAAATGTAAATCTTTTGAGTACAAACCCGTTCCCATCTGTTTCAGATGAAGTCACATTGTTTCCCGTTGTGAGATTTGAACTCTTGATCTTGGGGTTACAAACCCAGTACCATAACCACTTGGCTATTTAGGCCAAGCCAAATGTAAATCTTTTGAGTACAAACACGTTTCCATCTGTTTCAGATGAAGTTACATTGTTTGCCATTGTGAGATTTGAACTCTTGATCTTAGGGTTACAAGCCCAGTACCATAACCACTTGGCTATTTAGGCCAAGCCAAAGGTTTTTCAAATTGTAAACGGGTAACTCTTTCGAGTACAAACCCGTTTCCATCTGTTTTCAGATGAAGTTACATTGTTTCATAGTTTGCCATTGTGAGATTTGAACTCTTGATCTGGGGGTTACAAACCCAGTACCATAACCACTTGGCTATTTAGGCCAAGCTTTTAATTAGTTGTAACTCTTTCGAGTACAAACCCGTTTCCATCTGTTTCTGATGAAGTTACGTTGTTTCATAGTTTGCCATTGTGAGATTTGAACTCTTGATCTTTGGGTTACAAACCCAATACCATAACCACTTGGCTATTTAGGCCAAGCAAATGTTGCTGTCTGTAACTCTTTCGAGTACAAACCCATTTCCATCTGTTTCAGATGAAGTTACATTGTTTCATAGTTTGCCATTGTGAGATTTGAACTCTTGATCTTGGGGTTACAAACCCAGTACCATAACCACTTGGCTATTTAGGCCAAGCTTTTAATTAGTTGTAACTCTTTCGAGTACAAACCCGTTTCCATCTGTTTCTGATGAAGTTACGTTGTTTCATAGTTTGCCATTGTGAGATTTGAACTCTTGATCTCTGGGTTACAAACCCAGTACCATAACCACTTGGCTATTTAGGCCAAGCAAATGTTGCTGTCTGTAACTCTTTCGAGTACAAACCCATTTCCATCTGTTTCAGATGAAGTTACATAGTTTGCCATTGTGAGATTTGAACTCTTGATCTGGGGGTTACAAACCCAGTACCATAACCACTTGGCTATTTAGGCCAAGCTTTTAATTAGTTGTATCTCTTTCGAGTACAAACCCATTTCCATTTGTTTCAGATGAAGTTACATTGTTTCATTGTTTGCCATTGTGAGATTTGAACTCTTGATCTTGGGGTTACAAACCCAGTACCATAACCACTTGGCTACTTAGGCCAAGCCAAATGTAAATCTTTTGAGTACAAACCCATTCCCATCTGTTTCAGATGAAGTCACATTGTTTCCCATTGTGAGATTTGAACTCTTGATCTTGGGGTTAGAAACCCAGTACCATAACCACTTGGCTATTTTAGGCCAAGCAAATGTTGCTGTCTGTAACTCTTTCGAGTACAAACCCATTTCCATCTGTTTCAGATGAAGTTACATTGTTTCATAGTTTGCCATTGTGAGATTTGGAACTCTTGATCTTTGGGTTACAAACCCAGTACCATAACCACTTGGCTATTTAGGCCAAGCAAATATTGCTGTCTGTAACTCTTTCGAGTACAAACCCATTTCCATCTGTTTCAGATGAAGTTACATTGTTTCATAGTTTGCCATTGTGAGATTTGAACTCTTGATCTGGGGGTTACAAACCCAGTACCATAACCACTTGGCTATTTAGGCCAAGCTTTTAATTAGTTGTAACTCTTTCGAGTACAAACCCGTTTCCATCTGCTTCTGATGAAGTTACGTTGTTTCATAGTTTGCCATTGTGAGATTTGAACTCTTGATCTTTGGGTTACAAACCCAGTACCATAACCACTTGGCTATTTAGGCCAAGCCTCAAAATTGTTTTTGTAACTCTTTCGAGTACAAACACATTTTTCCATCTGTTCCTGTTCAGATGAAGTTACATTGTTTCATACATTGCCATTGTGAGATTTGAACTCTTGATCTTGGGGTTACAAACCCAGTACCATAACCACTTGGCTATTTAGGCCAAGCCTCAAAATTGGTTTTGTAACTCTTTCGAGTACAAACCCGTTCCCATCTGTTTCAGATGAAGTCACATTGTTTCCCATTGTGAGATTTGAACTCTTGATCTTGGGGTTACAAACCCAGTACCATAACCACTTGGCTACTTAGGCCAAGCCAAATGTAAATCTTTTGAGTACAAACACGTTTCCATCTGTTTCAGATGAAGTTACATTGTTTGCCATTGTGAGATTTGAACTCTTGATCTTGGGGTTACAAGCCCAGTACCATAACCACTTGGCTATTTAGGCCAAGCCAAAGGTTTTTCAAATTGTAAACGGGTAACTCTTTCGAGTACAAACCCGTTTCCATCTGTTTTCAGATGAAGTTACATTGTTTCATAGTTTGCCATTGTGAGATTTGAACTCTTGATCTTGGGGTTACAAACCCAGTACCATAACCACTTGGCTATTTACGCCAAGCTTTTAATTAGTTGTAACTCTTTCGAGTACAAACCCGTTTCCATCTGTTTCTGATGAAGTTACGTTGTTTCATAGTTTGCCATTGTGAGATTTGAACTCTTGATCTTTGGGTTACAAACCCAGTACCATAACCACTTGGCTATTTAGGCCAAGCAAATGTTGCTGTCTGTAACTCTTTCGAGTACAAACCCATTTCCATCTGTTTCAGATGAAGTTACATTGTTTCATAGTTTGCCATTGTGAGATTTGAACTCTTGATCTTTGGGTTACAAACCCAGTACCATAACCACTTGGCTATTTAGGCCAAGCCAAATGTTAATCTGTTGAGAACAAACACGTTTCCATCTGTTTCAGATGAAGTTACATTGTTTGCCATTGTGAGATTTGAACTCTTGATCTTGGGGTTACAAGCCCAGTACCATAACCACTTGGCTATTTAGGCCAAGCTTTTAATTAGTTGTAACTCTTTCGAGTACAAACCCATTTCCATCTGTTTCAGATGAATTTACATTGTTTCATAGTTTGCCATTGTGAGATTTGAACTCTTGATCTTTGGGTTACAAACCCAGTACCATAACCACTTGGCTATTTAGGCCAAGCCAAATGTAAATCTTTTGAGTACAAACACGTTTCCATCTGTTTCAGATGAAGTTACATTGTTTGCCATTGTGAGATTTGAAATCTTGATCTTGGGGTTACAAGCCCAGTACCATAACCACTTGGCTATTTAGGCCAAGCTTTTAATTAGTTGTAACTCTTTTGAGTACAAACCCGTTTCCATCTGTTTCAGATGAATTTACATTATTTCATAGTTTGCCATTGTGAGATTTGAACTCTTGATCTGGGGGTTACAAACCCAGTACCATAACCACTTGGCTATTTAGTCCAAGCTTTTAATTAGTTGTAACTCTTTCGAGTACAAACCTGTTTCCATCCGTTTCAGATGAAGTTACATTGTTTCATAGTTTGCCATTGTGAGATTTGAACTCTTGATCTGGGGGTTACAAACCCAGTACCATAACCACTTGCCTATTTAGGCCAAGCTTTTAATTAGTTGTAACTCTTTCGAGTACAAACCCATTTCCATCTGTTTCAGATGAATTTACATTGTTTCATAGTTTGCCATTGTGAGATTTGAACTCTTGATCTTGGGGTTACAAACCCAGTACCATAACCACTTGGCTATTTAGGCCAAGCCTTTTTCATAGTTTGCCATTGTGAGATTTGGATCTCTTGATCTTTGGGTTACAAACCCATTACCATAACCACTTGGCTATTTTAGGCCAAGCAAATGTTGCTGTCTGTAACTCTTTTGAGTACAAACCCATTTCCATCTGTTTCAGATGAAGTTACATTGTTTCATAGTTTGCCATTGTGAGATTTGAACTCTTGATCTGGGGGTTACAAACCAAGTACCATAACCACTTGGCTATTTAGGCCAAGCTTTAATTAGTTGTAACTCTTTCGAGTACAAACACGTTTCCATCTGTTTCAGATGAAGTTACATTGTTTCATAGTTTGCCATTGTGAGATTTGAACTCTTGAGCGTAGGGTTACAAACCCAGTACCATAACCACTTGGCTATTTAGGCCAAGCTTTTAATTAGTTGTAACTCTTTCGAGTACAAACCCGTTTCCATCTGTTTCTGATGAAGTTACGTTGTTTCATAGTTTGCCATTGTGAGATTTGAACTCTTGAGCGTAGGGTTACAAACCCAGTACCATAACCACTTTGCTGTTTAGGCCAAGCTTTTAATTAATTGTAACTCTTTCGAGTACAAACCCGTTTCCATCTGTTTCTGATGAAGTTACGTTGTTTCATAGTTTGCCATTGTGAGATTTGAACTCTTGAGCGTAGGGTTACAAACCCAGTACCATAACCACTTGGCTATTTAGGCAAAGCTTTTAATTAGTTGTAACTCTTTCGAGTACAAACCCGTTTCCATCTGTTTCAGATGTTGTTTCATAGTTTGCCATTGTGAGATTTGAACTCTTGATCTTGGGGTTACAAACCCAGTACCATAACCACTTGGCTATTTAGGCCAAGCCAAATGTAAACCTTTTGAGTACAAAAACGTTTCCATCTGTTTCAGATGAAGTTACATTGTTTGCCATTGTGAGATTTGAACTCTTGATCTTGGGGTTACAAGCCCAGTACCATAACCACTTGGCTATTTAGGCCAAGCTTTTAATTAGTTGTAACTCTTTCGAGTACAAACCCATTTCCATCTGTTTCAGATGAAGTTACATTGTTTCATAGTTTGCCATTGTGAGATTTGGAACTCTTGATCTTTGGGTTACAAACCCAGTACCATAACCACTTGGCTATTTAGGCCAAGCAAATATTGCTGTCTGTAACTCTTTCGAGTACAAACCCATTTCCATCTGTTTCAGATGAAGTTACATTGTTTCATAGTTTGCCATTGTGAGATTTGAACTCTTGATCTGGGGGTTACAAACCCAGTACCATAACCACTTGGCTATTTAGGCCAAGCTTTTAATTAGTTGTAACTCTTTCGAGTACAAACCCGTTTCCATCTGCTTCTGATGAAGTTACGTTGTTTCATAGTTTGCCATTGTGAGATTTGAACTCTTGATCTTTGGGTTACAAACCCAGTACCATAACCACTTGGCTATTTAGGCCAAGCCTCAAAATTGTTTTTGTAACTCTTTCGAGTACAAACACATTTTTCCATCTGTTCCTGTTCAGATGAAGTTACATTGTTTCATACATTGCCATTGTGAGATTTGAACTCTTGATCTTGGGGTTACAAACCCAGTACCATAACCACTTGGCTATTTAGGCCAAGCCTCAAAATTGGTTTTGTAACTCTTTCGAGTACAAACCCGTTCCCATCTGTTTCAGATGAAGTCACATTGTTTCCCATTGTGAGATTTGAACTCTTGATCTTGGGGTTACAAACCCAGTACCATAACCACTTGGCTACTTAGGCCAAGCCAAATGTAAATCTTTTGAGTACAAACACGTTTCCATCTGTTTCAGATGAAGTTACATTGTTTGCCATTGTGAGATTTGAACTCTTGATCTTGGGGTTACAAGCCCAGTACCATAACCACTTGGCTATTTAGGCCAAGCCAAAGGTTTTTCAAATTGTAAACGGGTAACTCTTTCGAGTACAAACCTGTTTCCATCTGTTTTCAGATGAAGTTACATTGTTTCATAGTTTGCCATTGTGAGATTTGAACTCTTGATCTTGGGGTTACAAACCCAGTACCATAACCACTTGGCTATTTACGCCAAGCTTTTAATTAGTTGTAACTCTTTCGAGTACAAACCCGTTTCCATCTGTTTCTGATGAAGTTACGTTGTTTCATAGTTTGCCATTGTGAGATTTGAACTCTTGATCTTTGGGTTACAAACCCAGTACCATAACCACTTGGCTATTTAGGCCAAGCAAATGTTGCTGTCTGTAACTCTTTCGAGTACAAACCCATTTCCATCTGTTTCAGATGAAGTTACATTGTTTCATAGTTTGCCATTGTGAGATTTGAACTCTTGATCTTTGGGTTACAAACCCAGTACCATAACCACTTGGCTATTTAGGCCAAGCCAAATGTAAATCTTTTGAGTACAATCACGTTTCCATCTGTTTCAGATGAAGTTACATTGTTTGCCATTGTGAGATTTGAAATCTTGATCTTGGGGTTACAAGCCCAGGACCATAACCACTTGGCTATTTAGGCCAAGCTTTTAATTAGTTGTAACTCTTTCGAGTACAAACCCGTTTCCATCTGTTTCAGATGAATTTACATTGTTTCATAGTTTGCCATTGTGAGATTTGAACTCTTGATCTGGGGGTTACAAACCCAGTACCATAACCACTTGGCTATTTAGTCCAAGCTTTTAATTAGTTGTAACTCTTTCGAGTACAAACCTGTTTCCATCTGTTTCAGATGAAGTTACATTGTTTCATAGTTTGCCATTGTGAGATTTGAACTCTTGATCTGGGGGTTACAAACCCAGTACCATAACCACTTGCCTATTTAGGCCAAGCTTTTAATTAGTTGTAACTCTTTCGAGTACAAACCCATTTCCATCTGTTTCAGATGAATTTACATTGTTTCATAGTTTGCCATTGTGAGATTTGAACTCTTGATCTTGGGGTTACAAACCCAGTACCATAACCACTTGGCTATTTAGGCCAAGCGTTTTTCATAGTTTGCCATTGTGAGATTTGGAACTCTTGATCTTTGGGTTACAAACCCAGTACCATAACCACTTGGCTATTTTAGGCCAAGCAAATGTTGCTGTCTGTAACTCTTTCGAGTACAAACCCATTTCCATCTGTTTCAGATGAAGTTACATTGTTTCATAGTTTGCCATTGTGAGATTTGAACTCTTGATCTGGGGGTTACAAACCCAGTACCATAACCACTTGGCTATTTAGGCCAAGCTTTTAATTAGTTGTAACTCTTTCGAGTACAAACACGTTTCCATCTGTTTCAGATGAAGTTACATTGTTTCATAGTTTGCCATTGTGAGATTTGGAACTCTTGATCTTTGGGTTACAAACCCAGTACCATAACCACTTGGCTATTTAGGCCAAGCCTTTTCCATAGTTTGCCATTGTGAGATTTGAACTCTTGATCTGGGGGTTACAAACCCAGTACCATAACCACTTGGCTATTTAGGCCAAGCTTTTAATTAGTTGTAACTCTTTCGAGTACAAACCTGTTTCCATCTGTTTCAGATGAAGTTACATTGTTTCATAGTTTGCCATTGTGAGATTTGAACTCTTGATCTGGGGGTTACAAACCCAGTACCATAACCACTTGGCTACTTAGGCCAAGCTTTTAATTAGTTGTAACTCTTTCGAGTACAAACCCATTTCCATCTGTTTCAGATGAAGTTAAATTGTTTCATAGTTTGCCATTGTGAGATTTGAACTCTTGATCTGGGGGTTACAAACCCAGTACCATAACCACTTGGCTATTTAGGCCAAGCTTTTAATTAGTTGTAACTCTTTCGAGTACAAACACGTTTCCATCTGTTTCAGATGAAGTTACATTGTTTCATAGTTTGCCATTGTGAGATTTGAACTCTTGAGCGTAGGGTTCCAAACCCAGTACCATAACCACTTGGCTATTTAGGCCAAGCTTTTAATTAGTTGTAACTCTTTCGAGTACAAACCCGTTTCCATCAGTTTCTGATAAAGTTACGTTGTTTCATAGTTTGCCATTTTGAGATTTGAACTCTTGAGCGTAGGGTTACAAACCCAGTACCATATCCACTTGGCTATTTAGGCCAAGCTTTTAATTAGTTGTAACTCTTTCGAGTACAAACCCGTTTCCATCAGTTTCTGATGAAGTTACGTTGTTTCATAGTTTGCCATTGTGAGATTTGAACTCTTGAGCGTAGGGTTACAAACCCAGTACCATAACCACTTGGCTATTTAGGCCAAGCTTTTAATTAGTTGTAACTCTTTCGAGTACAAACCCGTTTCCATCTGTTTCAGATGAAGTTACATTGTTTCATACTTTGACATTGTGAGATTTGAACTCTTGATCTTGGGGTTACAAACCCAGTACCATAACCACTTGGCTATTTAGGCCAAGCCTCAAAATTGGTTTTGTAACTCTTTCGAGTACAAACCCGTTCCCATCTGTTTCAGCTGAAGTCACATTTTTTCCCATTGTGAGATTTGAACTCTTGATCTTGGGGTTACAAACCCAGTACCATAACCACTTGGCTACTTAGGCCAAGCCAAATGTAAATCTTTTGAGTACAAACACGTTTCCATCTGTTTCAGATCAAGTTACATTGTTTGCCATTGTGAGATTTGAACTCTTGATCTTGGGGTTACAAGCCCAGTACCATAACCACTTGGCTATTTAGGCCAAGCCAAAGGTTTTTCAAATTGTAAACGGGTAACTCTTTCGAGTGCAAACCCGTTTCCATCTGTTTTCAGATGAAGTTACATTGTTTGCCATTGTGAGATTTGAACTCTTGATCTTGGGGTTACAAACCCAGTACCATAACCACTTGGCTATTTACGCCAAGCTTTTAATTAGTTGTAACTCTTTCGAGTACAAACCCGTTTCCATCTGTTTCTGATGAAGTTACGTTGTTTCATAGTTTGCCCTTGTGAGATTTGAACTCTTGATCTTTGGGTTACAAACCCAGTACCATAACCACTTGGCTATTTAGGCCAAGCAAATGTTGCTGTCTGTAACTCTTTCGAGTACAAACCCATTTCCATCTGTTTCAGATGAAGTTACATTGTTTCATAGTTTGCCATTGTGAGATTTGAACTCTTGATCTGGGGGTTACAAACCCAGTACCATAACCACTTGGCTATTTAGGCCAAGCCAAATGTAAATCTGTTGAGAACAAACACGTTTCCATCTGTTTCAGATGAAGTTACATTGTTTGCCATTGTGAGATTTGAACTCTTGATCTTGGGGTTACAAGCCCAGTACCATAACCACTTGGCTATTTAGGCCAAGCTTTTAATTAGTTGTAACTCTTTCGAGTACAAACCCATTTCCATCTGTTTCAGATGAATTTACATTGTTTCATAGTTTGCCATTGTGAGATTTGAACTCTTGATCTTTGGGTTACAAACCCAGTACCATAACCACTTGGCTATTTAGGCCAAGCCAAATGTAAATCTTTTGAGTACAAACACGTTTCCATCTGTTTCAGATGAAGTTACATTGTTTGCCATTGTGAGATTTGAAATCTTGATCTTGGGGTTACAAGCCCAGTACCATAACCACTTGGCTGTTTAGGCCAAGCTTTTAATTAGTTGTAACTCTTTCGAGTACAAACCCGTTTCCATCTGTTTCAGATGAATTTACATTGTTTCATAGTTTGCCATTGTGAGATTTGAACTCTTGATCTGGGGGTTACAAACCCAGTGCCATAACCACTTGGCTATTTAGTCCAAGCTTTTAATTAGTTGTTACTCTTTCGAGTACAAACCTGTTTCCATCTGTTTCAGATGAAGTTACATTGTTTCATAGTTTGCCATTGTGAGATTTGAACTCTTGATCTGGGGGTTACAAACCCAGTACCATAACCACTTGCCTATTTAGGCCAAGCTTTTAATTAGTTGTAACTCTTTCGAGTACAAACCCATTTCCATCTGTTTCAGATGAATTTACATTGTTTCATAGTTTGCCATTGTGAGATTTGAACTCTTGATCTTGGGGTTACAAACCCAGTACCATAACCACTTGGCTATTTAGGCCAAGCCTTTTTCATAGTTTGCCATTGTGAGATTTGGAACTCTTGATCTTTGGGTTACAAACCCAGTACCATAACCACTTGGCTATTTTAGGCCAAGCAAATGTTGCTGTCTGTAACTCTTTCGAGTACAAACCCATTTCCATCTGTTTCAGATGAAGTTACATTGTTTCATAGTTTGCCATTGTGAGATTTGAACTCTTGATCTGGGGGTTACAAACCCAGTACCATAACCACTTGGCTATTTAGGCCAAGCTTTTAATTAGTTGTAACTCTTTCGAGTACAAACACGTTTCCATCTGTTTCAGATGAAGTTAAATTGTTTCATAGATTGCCATTGTGAGATTTGGAACTCTTGATCTTTGGGTTACAAACCCAGTACCATAACCACTTGGCTATTTAGGCCAAGCTTTTAATTAGTTATAACTCTTTCGAGTACAAACACGTTTCCATCTGTTTCAGATGTTGTTTCATAGTTTGCCATTGTGAGATTTGAACTCTTGATCTGGGGGTTACAAACCCAGTACCATAACCACTTGGCTATTTAGGCCAAGCTTTTAATTAGTTGTAACTCTTTCGAGTACAAACCCATTTCCATGTGTTTCAGATGAATTTACATTGTTTCATAGTTTGCCATTGTGAGATTTGAACTCTTGATCTTGGGGTTACAAACCCAGTACCATAACCACTTGGCTATTTAGGCCAATCCTTTTTCATAGTTTGCCATTGTGAGATTTGAACTCTTGATCTGGGGGTTACAAACCCAGTACCATAACCACTTGGCTATTTAGGCCAAGCTTTTAATTAGTTGTAACTCTTTCGAGTACAAACCTGTTTCCATCTGTTTCAGATGAAGTTACATTGTTTCATAGTTTGCCATTGTGAGATTTGAACTCTTGATCTGGGGGTTACAAACCCAGTACCATAACCACTTGGCTACTTAGGCCAAGCTTTTAATTAGTTGTAACTCTTTCGAGTACAAACCCATTTCCATCTGTTTCAGATGAAGTTAAATTGTTTCATAGTTTGCCATTGTGAGATTTGAACTCTTGATCTGTGGGTTACAAACCCAGTACCATAACCACTTGGCTATTTAGGCCAAGCTTTTAATTAGTTGTAACTCTTTCGAGTACAAACACGTTTCCATCTGTTTCAGATGAAGTTACATTGTTTCATAGTTTGCCATTGTGAGATTTGAACTCTTGAGCGTAGGGTTCCAAACCCAGTACCATAACCACTTGGCTATTTAGGCCAAGCTTTTAATTAGTTGTAACTCTTTCGAGTACAAACCCGTTTCCATCAGTTTCTGATGAAGTTACGTTGTTTCATAGTTTGCCATTGTGAGATTTGAACTCTTGAGCGTAGGGTTACAAACCCAGTACCATAACCACTTGGCTATTTAGTCCAAGCTTTTAATTAGTTGTAACTCTTTCGAGTACAAACCCGTTTCCATCAGTTTCTGATGAAGTTACGTTGTTTCATAGTTTGCCATTGTGAGATTTGAACTCTTGAGCGTAGGGTTACAAACCCAGTACCATAACCACTTGGCTATTTAGGCCAAGCTTTTAATTAGTTGTAACTCTTTCGAGTACAAACCCGTTTCCATCTGTTTCTGATGAAGTTACGTTGTTTCATAGTTTGCCATTGTGAGATTTGAACTCTTGAGCGTAGGGTTACAAACACAGTACCATAACCACTTGGCTATTTAGGCCAAGCTTTTAATTAGTTGTAACTCTTTCGAGTACAAACCCGTTTCCATCTGTTTCAGATGTTGTTTCATAGTTTGCCATTGTGAGGTTTGAACTCTTGATCTTGGGGTTACAAACCCAGTACCATAACCACTTGGCTATTTAGGCCAAGCCAAATGTAAATCTTTTGAGTACAAACAAGTTTCCATCTGTTTCAGATGAAGTTACATTGTTTGCCATTGTGAGATTTGAACTCTTGATCTTGGGGTTACAAGCCCAGTACCATAACCACTTGGCTATTTAGGCCAAGCTTTTAATTAGTTGTAACTCTTTCGAGTACAAACCCATTTCCATCTGTTTCAGATGAATTTACATTGTTTCATAGTTTGCCATTGTGAGATTTGAACTCTTGATCTTTGGGTTACAAACCCAGTACCATAACCACTTGGCTATTTAGGCCAAGCAAATATTGCTGTCTGTAACTCTTTCGAGTACAAACCCATTTCCATCTGTTTCAGATGAAGTTACATTGTTTCATAGTTTGCCATTGTGAGATTTGAACTCTTGATCTGGGGGTTACAAACCCAGTCCCATAACCACTTGGCTATTTAGGCCAAGCTTTTAATTAGTTGTAACTCTTTCGAGTACAAACCCGTTTCCATCTGTTTCTGATGAAGTTACGTTGTTTCATAGTTTGCCATTGTGAGATTTGAACTCTTGATCTTTGGGTTACAAACCCAGTACCATAACCACTTGGCTATTTAGGCCAAGCCTCAAAATTGGTTTTGTAACTCTTTCGAGTACAAACACATTTTTCCATCTGTTCCTGTTCAGATGAAGTTACATTGTTTCATACATTGCCATTGTGAGATTTGAACTCTTGATCTTGGGGTTACAAGCCCAGTACCATAACCACTTGGCTATTTAGGCCAAGCCAAAGGTTTTTCAAATTGTAAACGGGTAACTCTTTCGAGTACAAACCCATTTCCATCTGTTTTCAGATGAAGTTACATTGTTTGCCATTGTGAGATTTGAACTCTTGATCTTGGGGTTACAAACCCAGTACCATAACCACTTGGCTATTTACGCCAAGCTTTTAATTAGTTGTAACTCTTTCGAGTACAAACCCGTTTCCATCTGTTTCTGATGAAGTTACGTTGTTTCATAGTTTGCCATTGTGAGATTTGAACTCTTGATCTTTGGGTTACAAACCCAGTACCATAACCACTTGGCTATTTAGGCCAAGCAAATGTTGCTGTCTGTAACTCTTTCGAGTACAAACCCATTTCCATCTGTTTCAGATGAAGTTACATTGTTTCATAGTTTGCCATTGTGAATTTTGAACTCTTGATCTTTGGGTTACAAACCCAGTACCATAACCACTTGGCTATTTAGGCCAAGCCAAATGTAAATCTTTTGAGTACAAACACGTTTCCATCTGTTTCAGATGAATTTACATTGTTTCATAGTTTGCCATTGTGAGATTTGAACTCTTGATCTGGGGGTTACAAACCCAGTACCATAACCACTTGCCTATTTAGGCCAAGCTTTTAATTAGTTGTAACTCTTTCGAGTACAAACCCATTTCCATCTGTTTCAGATGAATTTACATTGTTTCATAGTTTGCCATTGTGAGATTTGAACTCTTGATCTTGGGGTTACAAACCCAGTACCATAACCACTTGGCTATATAGGCCAAGCCTTTTTCATAGTTTGCCATTGTGAGATTTGGAACTCTTGATCTTTGGGTTACAAACCCAGTACCATAACCACTTGGCTATTTTAGGCCAAGCAAATGTTGCTGTCTGTAACTCTTTCGAGTACAAACCCATTTCCATCTGTTTCAGATGAAGTTACATTGTTTCATAGTTTGCCATTGTGAGATTTGAACTCTTGATCTGGGGGTTACAAACCCAGTACCATAACCACTTGGCTATTTAGGCCAAGCTTTTAATTAGTTGTAACTCTTTCGAGTACAAACACGTTTCCATCTGTTTCAGATGAAGTTACATTGTTTCATAGTTTGCCATTGTGAGATTTGGAACTCTTGATCTTTGGGTTACAAACCCAGTAGCATAACCACTTGGCTATTTATGCCAAGCTTTTAATTAGTTGTAACTCTTTCGAGTACAAACCCGTTTCCATCTGTTTCAGATGAATTTACATTGTTTCATAGTTTGCCATTGTGAGATTTGAACTCTTGATCTTGGGCTTACAAACCCAGTACCATAACCACTTGGCTATTTAGGCCAAGCCTTTTTCATAGTTTGCCATTGTGAGATTTGAACTCTTGATCTGGGGGTTACAAACCCAGTACCATAACCACTTGGCTATTTAGGCCAAGCTTTTAATTAGTTGTAACTCTTTCGAGTACAAACCTGTTTCCATCTGTTTCAGATGAAGTTACATTGTTTCATAGTTTGCCATTGTGAGATTTGAACTCTTGAGCGTAATGTTACAAACCCAGTACCATAACCACTTGGCTATTTAGGCCAAGCTTTTAATTAGTTGTAACTCTTTCGAGTACAAACCCGTTTCCATCTGTTTCAGATGTTGTTTCATGGTTTGCCATTGTGAGATTTGAACTCTTGATCTTGGGGTTACAAACCCAGTACCATAACCACTTGGCTATTTAGGCCAAGCCAAATGTAAATCTTTTGAGTACAAAAACGTTTCCATCTGTTTCAGATGAAGTTACATTGTTTGCCATTGTGAGATTTGAACTCTTGATCTTGGGGTTACAAGCCCAGTACCATAACCACTTGGCTATTTAGGCCAAGCTTTTAATTAGTTGTAACTCTTTCGAGTACAAACCCATTTCCATCTGTTTCAGATGAATTTACATTGTTTCATAGTTTTCCATTGTGAGATTTGAACTCTTGATCTTTGGGTTACAAACCCAGTACCATAACCACTTGGCTATTTAGGCCAAGCAAATGTTGCTGTCTGTAACTCTTTCGAGTACAAACCCATTTCCATCTGTTTCAGATGAAGTTACATTGTTTCATAGTTTGCCATTGTGAGATTTGAACTCTTGATCTGGGGGTTACAAACCCAGTACCATAACCACTTGGCTATTTAGGCCAAGCTTTTAATTAGTTGTAACTCTTTCGAGTACAAACCCGTTTCCATCTGTTTCTGATGAAGTTACGTTGTTTCATAGTTTGCCATTGTGAGATTTGAACTCTTGATCTTTGGGTTACAAACCCAGTACCATAACCACTTGGCTATTTAGGCCAAGCAAATGTTGCTGTCTGTAACTCTTTCGAGTACAAACCCATTTCCATCTGTTTCAGATGAAGTTACATTGTTTCATAGTTTGCCATTGTGAGATTTGAACTCTTGACCTGGGGGTTACAAACCCAGTACCATAGCCACTTGGCTATTTTGGCCAAGCTTTTAATTAGTTGTAACTCTTTCGAGTACAAACACATTTTTCCATCTGTTCCTGTTCAGATGAAGTTACATTGTTTCATACTTTGCCATTGTGAGATTTGAACTCTTGATCTTGGGGTTACAAACCCAGTACCATAACCACTTGGCTATTTTAGGCCAAGCAAATGTTGCTGTCTGTAACTCTTTCGAGTACAAACCCGTTTCCATCTGTTTCAGATGAAGTTACATTGTTTCATAGTTTGCCATTGTGAGATTTGGAACTCTTGATCTTTGGGTTACAAACCCAGTACCATAACCACTTGGCTATTTAGGCCAAGCAAATATTGCTGTCTGTAACTCTTTCGAGTACAAACCCATTTCCATCTGTTTCAGATGAAGTTACATTGTTTCATAGTTTGCCATTGTGAGATTTGAACTCTTGATCTGGGGGTTACAAACCCAGTACCATAACCACTTGGCTATTTAGGCCAAGCTTTTAATTAGTTGTAACTCTTTCGAGTACAAACCCGTTTCCATCTGCTTCTGATGAAGTTACGTTGTTTCATAGTTTGCCATTGTGAGATTTGAACTCTTGATCTTTGGGTTACAAACCCAGTACCATAACCACTTGGCTATTTAGGCCAAGCCTCAAAATTGTTTTTGTAACTCTTTCGAGTACAAACACATTTTTCCATCTGTTCCTGTTCAGATGAAGTTACATTGTTTCATACATTGCCATTGTGAGATTTGAACTCTTGATCTTGGGGTTACAAACCCAGTACCATAACCACTTGGCTATTTAGGCCAAGCCTCAAAATTGGTTTTGTAACTCTTTCGAGTACAAACCCGTTCCCATCTGTTTCAGATGAAGTCACATTGTTTCCCATTGTGAGATTTGAACTCTTGATCTTGGGGTTACAAACCCAGTACCATAACCACTTGGCTACTTAGGCCAAGCCAAATGTAAATCTTTTGAGTACAAACACGTTTCCATCTGTTTCAGATGAAGTTACATTGTTTGCCATTGTGAGATTTGAAATCTTGATCTTGGGGTTACAAGCCCAGTACCATAACCACTTGGCTATTTAGGCCAAGCTTTTAATTAGTTGTAACTCTTTCGAGTACAAACCCATTTCCATCTGTTTCAGATGAATTTACATTGTTTCATAGTTTGCCATTGTGAGATTTGAACTCTTGATCTTTGGGTTACAAACCCAGTACCATAACCACTTGGCTATTTAGGCCAAGCAAATATTGCTGTCTGTAACTCTTTCGAGTACAAACCCATTTCCATCTGTTTCAGATGAAGTTACATTGTTTCATAGTTTGCCATTGTGAGATTTGAACTCTTGATCTGGGGGTTACAAACCCAGTACCATAACCACTTGGCTATTTAGGCCAAGCTTTTAATTAGTTGTAACTCTTTCGAGTACAAACCCGTTTCCATCTGTTTCTGATGAAGTTACGTTGTTTCATAGTTTGCCATTGTGAGATTTGAACTCTTGATCTTTGGGTTACAAACCCAGTACCATAACCACTTGGCTATTTAGGCCAAGCCTCAAAATTGGTTTTGTAACTCTTTCGAGTACAAACACATTTTTCCATCTGTTCCTGTTCAGATGAAGTTACATTGTTTCATACATTGCCATTGTGAGATTTGAACTCTTGATCTTGGGGTTACAAACCCAGTACCATAACCACTTGGCTATTTAGGCCAAGCCTCAAAATTGGTTTTGTAACTCTTTCGAGTACAAACCCGTTCCCATCTGTTTCAGCTGAAGTCACATTGTTTCCCATTGTGAGATTTGAACTCTTGATCTTGGGGTTACAAACCCAGTACCTTAACCACTTGGCTACTTAGGCCAAGCCAAATGTAAATCTTTTGAGTACAAACACGTTTCCATCTGTTTCAGATCAAGTTACATTGTTTGCCATTGTGAGATTTGAACTCTTGATCTTGGGGTTACAAGCCCAGTA
The DNA here is from genome assembly GCF_017639515.1 of Carcharodon carcharias. Lineage (NCBI taxonomy): Eukaryota > Metazoa > Chordata > Chondrichthyes > Lamniformes > Lamnidae > Carcharodon > Carcharodon carcharias. The sequence goes on along the minus strand of NC_054480.1, from coordinate 41,296,270 downwards.
CCATAACCACTTGGCTATTTAGGCCAAGCCAAAGGTTTTTCAAATTGTAAACGGGTAACTCTTTCGAGTACAAACCCGTTTCCATCTGTTTTCAGATGAAGTTACATTGTTAGCCATTGTGAGATTTGAACTCTTGATCTTGGGGTTACAAACCCAGTACCATAACCACTTGGCTATTTACGCCAAGCTTTTAATTAGTTGTAACTCTTTCGAGTACAAACCCGTTTCCATCTGTTTCTGATGAAGTTACGTTGTTTCATAGTTTGCCATTGTGAGATTTGAACTCTTGATCTTTGGGTTACAAACCCAGTACCATAACCACTTGGCTATTTAGGCCAAGCAAATGTTGCTGTCTGTAACTCTTTCGAGTACAAACCCATTTCCATCTGTTTCAGATGAAGTTACATTGTTTCATAGTTTGCCATTGTGAGATTTGAACTCTTGATCTTTGGGTTACAAACCCAGTACCATAACCACTTGGCTATTTAGGCCAAGCCAAATGTAATCTGTTGAGAACAAGCACGTTTCCATCTGTTTCAGATGAAGTTACATTGTTTGCCATTGTGAGATTTGAACTCTTGATCTTGGGGTTACAAGCCCAGTACCATAACCACTTGGCTATTTAGGCCAAGCTTTTAATTAGTTGTAACTCTTTCGAGTACAAACCCATTTCCATCTGTTTCAGATGAATTTACTTTGTTTCATAGTTTGCCATTGTGAGATTTGAACTCTTGATCTTTGGGTTACAAACCCAGTACCATAACCACTTGGCTATTTAGGCCAAGCTTTTAATTAGTTATAACTCTTTCGAGTACAAACCCGTTTCCATCTGTTTCAGATGTTGTTTCATAGTTTGCCATTGTGAGATTTGAACTCTTGATCTTTGGGTTACAAACCCAGTACCATAACCACTTGGCTATTTAGGCCAAGCTTTTAATTAGTTGTAACTCTTTCGAGTACAAACCCATTTCCATCTGTTTCAGATGAATTTACATTGTTTCATAGTTTGCCATTGTGAGATTTGAACTCTTGATCTTGGGCTTACAAACCCAGTTCCATAACCACTTGGCTATTTAGGCCAAGCCAAATGTAAATCTTTTGAGTACAAAAACGTTTCCATCTGTTTCAGATGAAGTTACATTGTTTGCCATTGTGAGATTTGAACTCTTGATCTTGGGGTTACAAGCCCAGTACCATAACCACTTGGCTATTTAGGCCAAGCTTTTAATTAGTTGTAACTCTTTCGAGTACAAACCCATTTCCATCTGTTTCAGATGAATTTACATTGTTTCATAGTTTGCCATTGTGAGATTTGAACTCTTGATCTTTGGGTTACAAACCCAGTACCATAACCACTTGGCTATTTAGGCCAAGCAAATGTTGCTGTCTGTAACTCTTTCGAGTACAAACCCATTTCCATCTGTTTCAGATGAAGTTACATTGTTTCATAGTTTGCCATTGTGAGATTTGAACTCTTGATCTGGGGGTTACAAACCCAGTACCATAACCACTTGGCTATTTAGGCCAAGCTTTTAATTAGTTGTAACTCTTTCGAGTACAAACCCGTTACCATCTGTTTCTGATGAAGTTACGTTGTTTCATAGTTTGCCATTGTGAGATTTGAACTCTTGATCTTTGGGTTACAAACCCAGTACCATAACCACTTGGCTATTTAGGCCAAGCAAATGTTGCTGTCTGTAACTCTTTCGAGTACAAACCCATTTCCATCTGTTTCAGATGAAGTTACATTGTTTCATAGTTTGCCATTGTGAGATTTGAACTCTTGACCTGGGGGTTACAAACCCAGTACCATAGCCACTTGGCTATTTTGGCCAAGCTTTTAATTAGTTGTAACTCTTTCGAGTACAAACACATTTTTCCATCTGTTCCTGTTCAGATGAAGTTACATTGTTTCATACTTTGCCATTGTGAGATTTGAACTCTTGATCTTGGGGTTACAAACCCAGTACCATAACCACTTGGCTATTTTAGGCCAAGCAAATGTTGCTGTCTGTAACTCTTTCGAGTACAAACCCATTTCCATCTGTTTCAGATGAAGTTACATTGTTTCATAGTTTGCCATTGTGAGATTTGGAACTCTTGATCTTTGGGTTACAAACCCAGTACCATAACCACTTGGCTATTTAGGCCAAGCTTTTAATTAGTTGTAACTCTTTCGAGTACAAACCCGTTTCCATCTGCTTCTGATGAAGTTACGTTGTTTCATAGTTTGCCATTGTGAGATTTGAACTCTTGATCTTTGGGTTACAAACCCAGTACCATAACCACTTGGCTATTTAGGCCAAGCCTCAAAATTGTTTTTGTAACTCTTTCGAGTACAAACACATTTTTCCATCTGTTCCTGTTCAGATGAAGTTACATTGTTTCATACATTGCCATTGTGAGATTTGAACTCTTGATCTTGGGGTTACAAACCCAGTACCATAACCACTTGGCTACTTAGGCCAAGCCAAATGTAAATCTTTTGAGTACAAACACGTTTCCATCTGTTTCAGATGAAGTTACATTGTTTGCCATTGTGAGATTTGAACTCTTGATCTTGGGGTTACAAGCCCAGTACCATAACCACTTGGCTATTTAGGCCAAGCCAAAGGTTTTTCAAATTGTAAACGGGTAACTCTTTCGAGTACAAACCCGTTTCCATCTGTTTTCAGATGAAGTTACATTGTTTCATAGTTTGCCATTGTGAGATTTGAACTCTTGATCTTGGGGTTACAAACCCAGTACCATAACCACTTGGCTATTTACGCCAAGCTTTTAATTAGTTGTAACTCTTTCGAGTACAAACCCGTTTCCATCTGTTTCTGATGAAGTTACGTTGTTTCATAGTTTGCCATTGTGAGATTTGAACTCTTGATCTTTGGGTTACAAACCCAGTACCATAACCACTTGGCTATTTAGGCCAAGCAAATGTTGCTGTCTGTAACTCTTTCGAGTACAAACCCATTTCCATCTGTTTCAGATGAAGTTACATTGTTTCATAGTTTGCCATTGTGAGATTTAAACTCTTGATCTGGGGGTTACAAACCCAGTACCATAACCACTTGGCTATTTAGGCCAAGCCAAATGTAAATCTGTTGAGAACAAACACGTTTCCATCTGTTTCAGATGAAGTTACATTGTTTGCCATTGTGAGATTTGAACTCTTGATCTTGGGGTTACAAGCCCAGTACCATAACCACTTGGCTATTTAGGCCAAGCTTTTAATTAGTTGTAACTCTTTCGAGTACAAACCCATTTCCATCTGTTTCAGATGAATTTACATTGTTTCATAGTTTGCCATTGTGAGATTTGAACTCTTGACCTTTGGGTTACAAACCCAGTACCATAACCACTTGGCTATTTAGGCCAAGCCAAATGTAAATCTTTTGAGTACAAACACGTTTCCATCTGTTTCAGATGAAGTTACATTGTTTGCCATTGTGAGATTTGAAATCTTGATCTTGGGGTTACAAGCCCAGTACCATAACCACTTGGCTATTTAGGCCAAGCTTTTAATTAGTTGTAACTCTTTCGAGTACAAACCCGTTTCCATCTGTTTCAGATGAATTTACATTGTTTCATAGTTTGCCATTGTGAGATTTGAACTCTTGATCTGGGGGTTACAAACCCAGTACCATAACCACTTGGCTATTTAGTCCAAGCTTTTAATTAGTTGTAACTCTTTCGAGTACAAACCTGTTTCCATCTGTTTCAGATGAAGTTACATTGTTTCATAGTTTGCCATTGTGAGATTTGAACTCTTGATCTGGGGGTTACAAACCCAGTACCATAACCACTTGCCGATTTAGGCCAAGCTTTTAATTAGTTGTAACTCTTTCGAGTACAAACCCATTTCCATCTGTTTCAGATGAATTTACCTTGTTTCATAGTTTGCCATTGTGAGATTTGAACTCTTGATCTTGGGGTTACAAACCCAGTACCATAACCACTTGGCTATTTAGGCCAAGCTTTTAATTAGTTGTAACTCTTTCGAGTACAAACACGTTTCCATCTGTTTCAGATGAAGTTACATTGTTTCATAGTTTGCCATTGTGAGATTTGGAACTCTTGATCTTTGGGTTACAAACCCAGTACCATAACCACTTGGCTATTTAGGCCAAGCTTTTAATTAGTTATAACTCTTTCGAGGACAAACCCGTTTCCATCTGTTTCAGATGTTGTTTCATAGTTTGCCATTGTGAGATTTGAACTCTTGATCTGGGGGTTACAAACCCAGTACCATAACCACTTGGCTATTTAGGCCAAGCTTTTAATTAGTTGTAACTCTTTCGAGTACAAACCCATTTCCATCTGTTTCAGATGAATTTACATTGTTTCATAGTTTGCCATTGTGAGATTTGAACTCTTGATCTTGGGGTTACAAACCCAGTACCATAACCACTTGGCTATTTACGCCAAGCTTTTAATTAGTTGTAACTCTTTCGAGTACAAACCCGTTTCCATCTGTTTCTGATGAAGTTACGTTGTTTCATAGTTTGCCATTGTGAGATTTGAACTCTTGATCTTTGGGTTACAAACCCAGTACCATAACCACTTGGCTATTTAGGCCAAGCAAATGTTGCTGTCTGTAACTCTTTCGAGTACAAACCCATTTCCATCTGTTTCAGATGAAGTTACATTGTTTCATAGTTTGCCATTGTGAGATTTGAACTCTTGATCTTTGGGTTACAAACCCAGTACCATAACCACTTGGCTATTTAGGCCAAGCCAAATGTAATCTGTTGAGAACAAGCACGTTTCCATCTGTTTCAGATGAAGTTACATTGTTTGCCATTGTGAGATTTGAACTCTTGATCTTGGGGTTACAAGCCCAGTACCATAACCACTTGGCTATTTAGGCCAAGCTTTTAATTAGTTGTAACTCTTTCGAGTACAAACCCATTTCCATCTGTTTCAGATGAATTTACATTGTTTCATAGTTTGCCATTGTGAGATTTGAACTCTTGATCTTTGGGTTACAAACCCAGTACCATAACCACTTGGCTATTTAGGCCAAGCCAAATGTAAATCTTTTGAGTACAAACACGTTTCCATCTGTTTCAGATGAATTTACATTGTTTCATAGTTTGCCATTGTGAGATTTGAACTCTTGATCTTTGGGTTACAAACCCAGTACCATAACCACTTGGCTATTTAGGCCAAGCCAAATGTAAATCTTTCGAGTACAAACCCATTTCCATCTGTTTCAGATGAATTTACATTGTTTCATAGTTTGCCATTGTGAGATTTGAACTCTTGATCTTTGGGTTACAAACCCAGTACCATAACCACTTGGCTATTTAGGCCAAGCTTTTAATTAGTTATAACTCTTTCGAGTACAAACCCGTTTCCATCTGTTTCAGATGTTGTTTCATAGTTTGCCATTGTGAGATTTGAACTCTTGATCTGGGGGTTACAAACCCAGTACCATAACCACTTGGCTATTTAGGCCAAGCTTTTAATTAGTTGTAACTCTTTCGAGTACAAACCTGTTTCCATCTGTTTCAGATGAAGTTACATTGTTTCATAGTTTGCCATTGTGAGATTTGAACTCTTGAGCGTAGGGTTACAAACCCAGTACCATAACCACTTGGCTATTTAGGCCAAGCTTTTAATTAGTTGTAACTCTTTCGAGTACAAACCCGTTTCCATCTGTTTCAGATGTTGTTTCATAGTTTGCCATTGTGAGATTTGAACTCTTGATCTTGGGGTTACAAACCCAGTACCATAACCACTTGGCTATTTAGGCCAAGCCAAATGTAAATCTTTTGAGTACAAAAACGTTTCCATCTGTTTCAGATGAAGTTACATTGTTTGCCATTGTGAGATTTGAACTCTTGATCTTGGGGTTACAAGCCCAGTACCATAACCACTTGGCTATTTAGGCCAAGCTTTTAATTAGTTGTAACTCTTTCGAGTACAAACCCATTTCCATCTGTTTCAGATGAATTTACATTGTTTCATAGTTTGCCATTGTGAGATTTGAACTCTTGATCTTTGGGTTACAAACCCAGTACCATAACCACTTGGCTATTTAGGCCAAGCAAATGTTGCTGTCTGTAACTCTTTCGAGTACAAACCCATTTCCATCTGTTTCAGATGAAGTTACATTGTTTCATAGTTTGCCATTGTGAGATTTGAACTCTTGATCTGGGAGTTACAAACCCAGTACCATAACCACTTGGCTATTTAGGCCAAGCTTTTAATTAGTTGTAACTCTTTCGAGTACAAACCCGTTTCCATCTGTTTCTGATGAAGTTACGTTGTTTCATAGTTTGCCATTGTGAGATTTGAACTCTTGATCTTTGGGTTACAAACCCAGTACCATAACCACTTGGCTATTTAGGCCAAGCAAATGTTGCTGTCTGTAACTCTTTCGAGTACAAACCCATTTCCATCTGTTTCAGATGAAGTTACATTGTTTCATAGTTTGCCATTGTGAGATTTGAACTCTTGACCTGGGGGTTACAAACCCAGTACCATAGCCACTTGGCTATTTTGGCCAAGCTTTTAATTAGTTGTAACTCTTTCGAGTACAAACACATTTTTCCATCTGTTCCTGTTCAGATGAAGTTACATTGTTTCATACTTTGCCATTGTGAGATTTGAACTCTTGATCTTGGGGTTACAAACCCAGTACCATAACCACTTGGCTATTTTAGGCCAAGCAAATGTTGCTGTCTGTAACTCTTTCGAGTACAAACCCATTTCCATCTGTTTCAGATGAAGTTACATTGTTTCATAGTTTGCCATTGTGAGATTTGGAACTCTTGATCTTTGGGTTACAAACCCAGTACCATAACCACTTGGCTATTTAGGCCAAGCAAATATTGCTGTCTGTAACTCTTTCGAGTACAAACCCATTTCCATCTGTTTCAGATGAAGTTACATTGTTTCATAGTTTGCCATTGTGAGATTTGAACTCTTGATCTGGGGGTTACAAACCCAGTACCATAACCACTTGGCTATTTAGGCCAAGCTTTTAATTAGTTGTAACTCTTTCGAGTACAAACCCGTTTCCATCTGCTTCTGATGAAGTTACGTTGTTTCATAGTTTGCCATTGTGAGATTTGAACTCTTGATCTTTGGGTTACAAACCCAGTACCATAACCACTTGGCTATTTAGGCCAAGCCTCAAAATTGTTTTTGTAACTCTTTCGAGTACAAACACATTTTTCCATCTGTTCCTGTTCAGATGAAGTTACATTGTTTCATACATTGCCATTGTGAGATTTGAACTCTTGATCTTGGGGTTACAAACCCAGTACCATAACCACTTGGCTATTTAGGCCAAGCCTCAAAATTGGTTTTGTAACTCTTTCGAGTACAAACCCGTTCCCATCTGTTTCAGATGAAGTCACATTGTTTCCCATTGTGAGATTTGAACTCTTGATCTTGGGGTTACAAACCCAGTACCATAACCACTTGGCTACTTAGGCCAAGCCAAATGTAAATCTTTTGAGTAGAAACACGTTTCCATCCGTTTCAGATGAAGTTACATTGTTTGCCATTGTGAGATTTGAACTCTTGATCTTGGGGTTACAAGCCCAGTACCATAACCACTTGGCTATTTAGGCCAAGCCAAAGGTTTTTCAAATTGTAAACGGGTAACTCTTTCGAGTACAAACCCGTTTCCATCTGTTTTCAGATGAAGTTACATTGTTTCATAGTTTGCCATTGTGAGATTTGAACTCTTGATCTTGGGGTTACAAACCCAGTACCATAACCACTTGGCTATTTACGCCAAGCTTTTAATTAGTTGTAACTCTTTCGAGTACAAACCCGTTTCCATCTGTTTCTGATGAAGTTACGTTGTTTCATAGTTTGCCATTGTGAGATTTGAACTCTTGATCTTTGGGTTACAAACCCAGTACCATAACCACTTGGCTATTTAGGCCAAGCAAATGTTGCTGTCTGTAACTCTTTCGAGTACAAACCCATTTCCATCTGTTTCAGATGAAGTTACATTGTTTCATAGTTTGCCATTGTGAGATTTAAACTCTTGATCTGGGGGTTACAAACCCAGTACCATAACCACTTGGCTATTTAGGCCAAGCCAAATGTAAATCTGTTGAGAACAAACACGTTTCCATCTGTTTCAGATGAAGTTACATTGTTTGCCATTGTGAGATTTGAACTCTTGATCTTGGGGTTACAAGCCCAGTACCATAACCACTTGGCTATTTAGGCCAAGCTTTTAATTAGTTGTAACTCTTTCGAGTACAAACCCATTTCCATCTGTTTCAGATGAATTTACATTGTTTCATAGTTTGCCATTGTGAGATTTGAACTCTTGACCTTTGGGTTACAAACCCAGTACCATAACCACTTGGCTATTTAGGCCAAGCCAAATGTAAATCTTTTGAGTACAAACACGTTTCCATCTGTTTCAGATGAAGTTACATTGTTTGCCATTGTGAGATTTGAAATCTTGATCTTGGGGTTACAAGCCCAGTACCATAACCACTTGGCTATTTAGGCCAAGCTTTTAATTAGTTGTAACTCTTTCGAGTACAAACCCGTTTCCATCTGTTTCAGATGAATTTACATTGTTTCATAGTTTGCCATTGTGAGATTTGAACTCTTGATCTGGGGGTTACAAACCCAGTACCATAACCACTTGGCTATTTAGTCCAAGCTTTTAATTAGTTGTAACTCTTTCGAGTACAAACCTGTTTCCATCTGTTTCAGATGAAGTTACATTGTTTCATAGTTTGCCATTGTGAGATTTGAACTCTTGATCTGGGGGTTACAAACCCAGTACCATAACCACTTGCCGATTTAGGCCAAGCTTTTAATTAGTTGTAACTCTTTCGAGTACAAACCCATTTCCATCTGTTTCAGATGAATTTACATTGTTTCATAGTTTGCCATTGTGAGATTTGAACTCTTGATCTTGGGGTTACAAACCCAGTACCATAACCACTTGGCTATTTAGGCCAAGCTTTTAATTAGTTGTAACTCTTTCGAGTACAAACACGTTTCCATCTGTTTCAGATGAAGTTACATTGTTTCATAGTTTGCCATTGTGAGATTTGGAACTCTTGATCTTTGGGTTACAAACCCAGTACCATAACCACTTGGCTATTTAGGCCAAGCTTTTAATTAGTTATAACTCTTTCGAGTACAAACCCGTTTCCATCTGTTTCAGATGTTGTTTCATAGTTTGCCATTGTGAGATTTGAACTCTTGATCTGGGGGTTACAAACCCAGTACCATAACCACTTGGCTACTTAGGCCAAGCTTTTAATTAGTTGTAACTCTTTCGAGTACAAACCCATTTCCATCTGTTTCAGATGAAGTTAAATTGTTTCATAGTTTGCCATTGTGAGATTTGAACTCTTGATCTGGGGGTTACAAACCCAGTACCATAACCACTTGGCTATTTAGGCCAAGCTTTTAATTAGTTGTAACTCTTTCGAGTACAAACACGTTTCCATCTGTTTCAGATGAAGTTACATTGTTTCATAGTTTGCCATTGTGAGATTTGAACTCTTGAGCGTAGGGTTCCAAACCCAGTACCATAACCACTTGGCTATTTAGGCAAAGCTTTTAATTAGTTGTAACTCTTTCGAGTACAAACCCGTTTCCATCAGTTTCTGATAAAGTTACGTTGTTTCATAGTTTGCCATTGTGAGATTTGAACTCTTGAGCGTAGGGTTACAAACCCAGTACCATATCCACTTGGCTATTTAGGCCAAGCTTTTAATTAGTTGTAACTCTTTCGCGTACAAACCCGTTTCCATCAGTTTCTGATGAAGTTACGTTGTTTCATAGTTTGCCATTGTGAGATTTGAACTCTTGAGCGTAGGGTTACAAACCCAGTACCATAACCACTTGGCTATTTAGGCCAAGCTTTTAATTAGTTGTAACTCTTTCGAGTACAAACCCGTTTCCATCTGTTTCAGATGAAGTTACATTGTTTCATACTTTGCCATTGTGAGATTTGAACTCTTGATCTTGGGGTTACAAACCCAGTACCATAACCACTTGGCTATTTAGGCCAAGCCTCAAAATTGTTTTTGTAACTCTTTCGAGTACAAACCCGTTCCCATCTGTTTCAGCTGAAGTCACATTTTTTCCCATTGTGAGATTTGAACTCTTGATCTTGGGGTTACAAACCCAGTACCATAACCACTTGGCTACTTAGGCCAAGCCAAATGTAAATCTTTTGAGTAGAAACACGTTTCCATCTGTTTCAGATGAAGTTACATTGTTTGCCATTGTGAGATTTGAACTCTTGATCTTGGGGTTACAAGCCCAGTACCATAACCACTTGGCTATTTAGGCCAAGCCAAAGGTTTTTCAAATTGTAAACGGGTAACTCTTTCGAGTACAAACCCGTTTCCATCTGTTTTCAGATGAAGTTACATTGTTTCATAGTTTGCCATTGTGAGATTTGAACTCTTGATCTTGGGGTTACAAACCCAGTACCATAACCACTTGGCTATTTACGCCAAGCTTTTAATTAGTTGTAACTCTTTCGAGTACAAACCCGTTTCCATCTGTTTCTGATGAAGTTACGTTGTTTCATAGTTTGCCATTGTGAGATTTGAACTCTTGATCTTTGGGTTACAAACCCAGTACCATAACCACTTGGCTATTTAGGCCAAGCAAATGTTGCTGTCTGTAACTCTTTCGAGTACAAACCCATTTCCATCTGTTTCAGATGAAGTTACATTGTTTCATAGTTTGCCATTGTGAGATTTAAACTCTTGATCTGGGGGTTACAAACCCAGTACCATAACCACTTGGCTATTTAGGCCAAGCCAAATGTAAATCTGTTGAGAACAAACACGTTTCCATCTGTTTCAGATGAAGTTACATTGTTTGCCATTGTGAGATTTGAACTCTTGATCTTGGGGTTACAAGCCCAGTACCATAACCACTTGGCTATTTAGGCCAAGCTTTTAATTAGTTGTAACTCTTTCGAGTACAAACCCATTTCCATCTGTTTCAGATGAATTTACATTGTTTCATAGTTTGCCATTGTGAGATTTGAACTCTTGACCTTTGGGTTACAAACCCAGTACCATAACCACTTGGCTATTTAGGCCAAGCCAAATGTAAATCTTTTGAGTACAAACACGTTTCCATCTGTTTCAGATGAAGTTACATTGTTTGCCATTGTGAGATTTGAAATCTTGATGTTACAAGCCCAGTACCATAACCACTTGGCTATTTAGGCCAAGCTTTTAATTAGTTGTAACTCTTTCGAGTACAAACCCGTTTCCATCTGTTTCAGATGAATTTACATTGTTTCATAGTTTGCCATTGTGAGATTTGAACTCTTGATCTGGGGGTTACAAACCCAGTACCATAACCACTTGGCTATTTAGTCCAAGCTTTTAATTAGTTGTAACTCTTTCGAGTACAAACCTGTTTCCATCTGTTTCAGATGAAGTTACATTGTTTCATAGTTTGCCATTGTGAGATTTGAACTCTTGATCTGGGGGTTACAAACCCAGTACCATAACCACTTGCCGATTTAGGCCAAGCTTTTAATTAGTTGTAACTCTTTCGAGTACAAACCCATTTCCATCTGTTTCAGATGAATTTACATTGTTTCATAGTTTGCCATTGTGAGATTTGAACTCTTGATCTTGGGGTTACAAACCCAGTACCATAACCACTTGGCTATTTAGGCCAAGCTTTTAATTAGTTGTAACTCTTTCGAGTACAAACACGTTTCCATCTGTTTCAGATGAAGTTACATTGTTTCATAGTTTGCCATTGTGAGATTTGGAACTCTTGATCTTTGGGTTACAAACCCAGTACCATAACCACTTGGCTATTTAGGCCAAGCTTTTAATTAGTTATAACTCTTTCGAGTACAAACCCGTTTCCATCTGTTTCAGATGTTGTTTCATAGTTTGCCATTGTGAGATTTGAACTCTTGATCTGGGGGTTACAAACCCAGTACCATAACCACTTGGCTACTTAGGCCAAGCTTTTAATTAGTTGTAACTCTTTCGAGTACAAACCCATTTCCATCTGTTTCAGATGAAGTTAAATTGTTTCATAGTTTGCCATTGTGAGATTTGAACTCTTGATCTGGGGGTTACAAACCCAGTACCATAACCACTTGGCTATTTAGGCCAAGCTTTTAATTAGTTGTAACTCTTTCGAGTACAAACACGTTTCCATCTGTTTCAGATGAAGTTACATTGTTTCATAGTTTGCCATTGTGAGATTTGAACTCTTGAGCGTAGGGTTCCAAACCCAGTACCATAACCACTTGGCTATTTAGGCCAAGCTTTTAATTAGTTGTAACTCTTTCGAGTACAAACCCGTTTCCATCAGTTTCTGATAAAGTTACGTTGTTTCATAGTTTGCCATTGTGAGATTTGAACTCTTGAGCGTAGGGTTACAAACCCAGTACCATATCCACTTGGCTATTTAGGCCAAGCTTTTAATTAGTTGTAACTCTTTCGTGTACAAACCCGTTTCCATCAGTTTCTGATGAAGTTACGTTGTTTCATAGTTTGCCATTGTGAGGTTTGAACTCTTGAGCGTAGGGTTACAAACCCAGTACCATAACCACTTGGCTATTTAGGCCAAGCTTTTAATTAGTTGTAACTCTTTCGAGTACAAACCCGTTTCCATCTGTTTCAGATGAAGTTACATTGTTTCATACTTTGCCATTGTGAGATTTGAACTCTTGATCTTGGGGTTACAAACCCAGTACCATAACCACTTGGCTATTTAGGCCAAGCCTCAAAATTGTTTTTGTAACTCTTTCGAGTACAAACCCGTTCCCATCTGTTTCAGCTGAAGTCACATTTTTTCCCATTGTGAGATTTGAACTCTTGATCTTGGGGTTACAAACCCAGTACCATAACCACTTGGCTACTTAGGCCAAGCCAAATGTAAATCTTTTGAGTACAAACACGTTTCCATCTGTTTCAGATCAAGTTACATTGTTTGCCCTTGTGAGATTTGAACTCTTGATCTTGGGGTTACAAGCCCAGTACCAAAACCACTTGGCTATTTAGGCCAAGCCAAAGGTTTTTCAAATTGTAAACGGGTAACTCTTTCGAGTACAAACCCGTTTCCATCTGTTTTCAGATGAAGTTACATTGTTTGCCATTGTGAGATTTGAACTCTTGATCTTGGGGTTACAAACCCAGTACCATAACCACTTGGCTATTTACGCCAAGCTTTTAATTAGTTGTAACTCTTTCGAGTACAAACCCGTTTCCATCTGTTTCTGATGAAGTTACGTTGTTTCATAGTTTGCCATTGTGAGATTTGAACTCTTGATCTTTGGGTTACAAACCCAGTACCATAACCACTTGGCTATTTAGGCCAAGCAAATGTTGCTGTCTGTAACTCTTTCGACTATAAACCCATTTCCATCTGTTTCAGATGAAGTTACATTGTTTCATAGTTTGCCATTGCGAGATTTGAACTCTTGATCTTTGGGTTACAAACCCAGTACCATAACCACTTGGCTATTTAGGCCAAGCCAAATGTAATCTGTTGAGAACAAACACGTTTCCATCTGTTTCAGATGAAGTTACATTGTTTGCCATTGTGAGATTTGAACTCTTGATCTTGGGGTTACAAGCCCAGTACCATAACCACTTGGCTATTTAGGCCAAGCTTTTAATTAGTTGTAACTCTTTCGAGTACAAACCCATTTCCATCTGTTTCAGATGAATTTACATTGTTTCATAGTTTGCCATTGTGAGATTTGAACTCTTGATCGTTGGGTTACAAACCCAGTACCATAACCACTTGGCTATTTAGGCCAAGCCAAATGTAAATCTTTTGAGTACAAACACGTTTCCATCTGTTTCAGATGAATTTACATTGTTTCATAGTTTGCCATTGTGAGATTTGAACTCTTGATCTTTGGGTTACAAACCCAGTACCATAACCACTTGGCTATTTAGGCCAAGCTTTTAATTAGTTATAACTCTTTCGAGTACAAACCCGTTTCCATCTGTTTCAGATGTTGTTTCATAGTTTGCCAGTGTGAGATTTGAACTCTTGATCTTTGGGTTACAAACCCAGTACCATAACCACTTGGCTATTTAGGCCAAGCCAAATGTAAATCTTTTGAGTACAAACACGTTTCCATCTGTTTCAGTTCAAGTTACATAGTTTGCCATTGTGAGATTTGAACTCTTGATCTTGGGGTTACAAGCCCAGTACCATAACCACTTGGCTATTTAGGCCAAGCCAAAGGTTTTTCAAATTGTAAACGGGTAACTCTTTCGAGTACAAACCCGTTTCCATCTGTTTTCAGATGAAGTTACATTGTTTGCCATTGTGAGATTTGAACTCTTGATCTTGGGGTTACAAACCCAGTACCATAACCACTTGGCTATTTACGCCAAGCTTTTAATTAGTTGTAACTCTTTCGAGTACAAACCCGTTTCCATCTGTTTCTGATGAAGTTACGTTGTTTCATAGTTTGCATTGTGAGATTTGAACTCTTGATCTTTGGGTTACAAACCCAGTACCATAACCACTTGGCTATTTAGGCCAAGCAAATGTTGCTGTCTGTAACTCTTTCGAGTACAAACCCATTTCCATCTGTTTCAGATGAAGTTACATTGTTTCATAGTTTGCCATTGTGAGATTTGAACTCTTGATCTTTGGGTTACAAACCCAGTACCATAACCACTTGGCTATTTAGGCCAAGCCAAATGTAATCTGTTGAGAACAAACACGTTTCCATCTGTTTCAGATGAAGTTACATTGTTTGCCATTGTGAGATTTGAACTCTTGATCTTGGGGTTACAAGCCCAGTACCATAACCACTTGGCTATTTAGGCCAAGCTTTTAATTAGTTGTAACTCTTTCGAGTACAATCCCATTTCCATCTGTTTCAGATGAATTTACATTGTTTCATAGTTTGCCATTGTGAGATTTGAACTCTTGATCTTTGGGTTACAAACCAAGTACCATAACCACTTGGCTATTTAGGCCAAGCCAAATGTAAATCTTTTGAGTACAAACACGTTTCCATCTGTTTCAGATGAAGTTACATTGTTTGCCATTGTGAGATTTGAAATCTTGATCTTGGGGTTACAAGCCCAGTACCATAACCACTTGGCTATTTAGGCCAAGCTTTTAATTAGTTGTAACTCTTTCGAGTACAAACCCGTTTCCATCTGTTTCTGATGAAGTTACGTTGTTTCATAGTTTGCCATTGTGAGATTTGAACTCTTGATCTTTGTGTTACAAACCCAGTACCATAACCACTTGGCTATTTAGGCCAAGCAAATGTTGCTGTCTGTAACTCTTTCGAGTACAAACCCATTTCCATCTGTTTCAGATGAAGTTACATTGTTTCATAGTTTGCCATTGTGAGATTTGAACTCTTGACCTGGGGGTTACAAACCCAGTACCATAGCCACTTGGCTATTTAGGCCAAGCTTTTAATTAGTTGTAACTCTTTCGAGTACAAACACATTTTTCCATCTGTTCCTGTTCAGATGAAGTTACATTGTTTCATACTTTGCCATTGTGAGATTTGAACTCTTGATCTTGGGGTTACAAACCCAGTACCATAACCACTTGGCTATTTAGGCCAAGCTATTAATTAGTTGTAACTCTTTCGAGTACAAACCCGTTTCCATCTGTTTCAGATGAAGTTACATTGTTTCATAGTTTGCCATTGTGAGATTTGAACTCTTGAGCGTAGGGTTCCAAACCCAGTACCATAACCACTTGGCTATTTAGGCCAAGCCTTTTTCATAGTTTGCCATTTTGAGATTTGAACTCTTAATCTGGGGGTTACAAACCCAGTACCATAACCACTTGGCTATTTAGGCCAAGCTTTTAATTAGTTGTAACTCTTTCGAGTACAAACCCATTTCCATCTGTTTCAGATGAATTTACATTGTTTCATCGTTTGCCATTGTGAGATTTGAACTCTTGATCTTGGGGTTACAAACCCAGTACCATAACCACTTGGCTATTTAGGCCAAGCCTTTTTCATAGTTTGCCATTGTGAGATTTGGAACTCTTGATCTTTGGGTTACAAACCCAGTACCATAACCACTTGGCTATTTTAGGCCAAGCAAATGTTGCTGTCTGTAACTCTTTCGAGTACAAACCCATTTCCATCTGTTTCAGATGAAGTTACATTGTTTCATAGTTTGCCATTGTGAGATTTGGAACTCTTGATCTTTGGGTTACAAACCCAGTACCATAACCACTTGGCTATTTAGGCCAATCTTTTAATTAGTTGTAACTCTTTCGAGTACAAACACGTTTCCATCTGTTTCAGATGAAGTTACATTGTTTCATATTTTGCCATTGTGAGATTTGAACTCTTGAGCGTAGGGTTCCAAACCCAGTACCATAACCACTTGGCTATTTAGGCCAAGCTTTTAATTAGTTGTAACTCTTTCTAGTACAAACCCGTTTCCATCAGTTTCTGATGAAGTTACGTTGTTTCATAGTTTGCCATTGTGAGATTTGAACTCTTGAGCGTAGGGTTACAAACCCAGTACCATAACCACTTGGCTATTTAGGCCAAGCTTTTAATTAGTTGTAACTCTTTCGAGTACAAACCCGTTTCCATCTGTTTCTGATGAAGTTACGTTGTTTCATAGTTTGCCATTGTGAGATTTGAACTCTTGAGCGTAGGGTTACAAACCCAGTACCATAACCACTTGGCTATTTAGGCCAAGCTTTTAATTAGTTGTAACTCTTTCGAGTACAAACCCGTTTCCATCTGTTTCAGATGTTGTTTCATAGTTTGCCATTGTGAGATTTGAACTCTTGATCTTGGGGTTACAAACCCAGTACCATAACCACTTGGCTATTTAGGCCAAGCCAAATGTAAATCTTTTGAGTACAAACAAGTTTCCATCTGTTTCAGATGAAGTTACATTGTTTGCCATTGTGAGATTTGAACTCTTGATCTTGGGGTTACAAGCCCAGTACCATAACCACTTGGCTATTTAGGCCAAGCTTTTAATTAGTTGTAACTCTTTCAAGTACAAACCCATTTCCATCTGTTTCAGATGAATTTACATTGTTTCATAGTTTGCCATTGTGAGATTTGAACTCTTGATCTTTGGGTTACAAACCCAGTACCATAACCACTTGGCTATTTAGGCCAAGCAAATATTGCTGTCTGTAACTCTTTCGAGTACAAACCCATTTCCATCTGTTTCAGATGAAGTTACATTGTTTCATAGTTTGCCATTGTGAGATTTGAACTCTTGATCTGGGGGTTACAAACCCAGTCCCATAACCACTTGGCTATTTAGGCCAAGCTTTTAATTAGTTGTAACTCTTTCGAGTACAAACCCGTTTCCATCTGTTTCTGATGAAGTTACGTTGTTTCATAGTTTGCCATTGTGAGATTTGAACTCTTGATCTTTGGGTTACAAACCCAGTACCATAACCACTTGGCTATTTAGGCCAAGCCTCAAAATTGGTTTTGTAACTCTTTCGAGTACAAACACATTTTTCCATCTGTTCCTGTTCAGATGAAGTTACATTGTTTCATACATTGCCATTGTGAGATTTGAACTCTTGATCTTGGGGTTACAAACCCAGTACCATAACCACTTGGCTATTTAGGCCAAGCCTCAAAATTGGTTTTGTAACTCTTTCGAGTACAAACCCGTTCCCATCTGTTTCAGCTGAAGTCACATTGTTTCCCATTGTGAGATTTGAACTCTTGATCTTGGGGTTACAAACCCAGTACCATAACCACTTGGCTACTTAGGCCAAGCCAAATGTAAATCTTTTGAGTACAAACACGTTTCCATCAGTTTCAGATCAAGTTACATTGTTTGCCATTGTGAGATTTGAACTCTTGATCTTGGGGTTACAAGCCCAGTACCATAACCACTTGGCTATTTAGGCCAAGCCAAAGGTTTTTCAAATTGTAAACGGGTAACTCTTTCGAGTACAAACCCGTTTCCATCTGTTTTCAGATGAAGTTACATTGTTTGCCATTGTGAGATTTGAACTCTTGATCTTGGGGTTACAAACCCAGTACCATAACCACTTGGCTATTTACTCCAAGCTTTTAATTAGTTGTAACTCTTTCGAGTACAAACCCGTTTCCATCTGTTTCTGATGAAGTTACGTTGTTTCATAGTTTGCCATTGTGAGATTTGAACTCTTGATCATTGGGTTACAAACCCAGTACCATAACCACTTGGCTATTTAGGCCAAGCAAATGTTGCTGTCTGTAACTCTTTCGAGTACAAACCCATTTCCATCTGTTTCAGATGAAGTTACATTGTTTCATAGTTTGCCATTGTGAGATTTGAACTCTTGATCTTTGGGTTACAAACCCAGTACCATAACCACTTGGCTATTTAGGCCAAGCCAAATGTAATCTGTTGAGAACAAACACGTTTCCATCTGTTTCAGATGAAGTTACATTGTTTGCCATTGTGAGATTTGAACTCTTGATCTTGGGGTTACAAGCCCAGTACCATAACCACTTGGCTATTTAGGCCAAGCTTTTAATTAGTTGTAACTCTTTCGAGTACAAACCCATTTCCATCTGTTTCAGCTGAATTTACATTGTTTCATAGTTTGCCATTGTGAGATTTGAACTCTTGATCTTTGGGTTACAAACCCAGTACCATAACCACTTGGCTATTTAGGCCAAGCCAAATGTAAATCTTTTGAGTACAAACACGTTTCCATCTGTTTCAGATGAATTTACATTGTTTCATAGTTTGCCATTGTGAGATTTGAACTCTTGATCTGGGGGTTACAAACCCAGTACCATAACCACTTGCCTATTTAGGCCAAGCTTTTAATTAGTTGTAACTCTTTCGAGTACAAACCCATTTCCATCTGTTTCAGATGAATTTACATTGTTTCATAGTTTGCCATTGTGAGATTTGAACTCTTGATCTTGGCGTTACAAACCCAGTACCATAACCACTTGGCTATTTAGGCCAAGCCTTTTTCATAGTTTGCCATTGTGAGATTTGGAACTCTTGATCTTCGGGTTACATACCCAGTACCATAACCACTTGGCTATTTTAGGCCAAGCAAATGTTGCTGTCTGTAACTCTTTCGAGTACAAACCCATTTCCATCTGTTTCAGATGAAGTTACATTGTTTCATAGTTTGCCATTGTGAGATTTGAACTCTTGATCTGGGGGTTACAAACCCAGTACCATAACCACTTGGCTATTTAGGCCAAGCTTTTAATTAGTTGTAACTCTTTCGCGTACAAACACGTTTCCATCTGTTTCAGATGAAGTTACATTGTTTCATAGTTTGCCATTGTGAGATTTGGAACTCTTGATCTTTGGGTTACAAACCCAGTACCATAACCACTTGGCTATTTAGGCCAAGCTTTTAATTAGTTATAACTCTTTCGAGTACAAACCCGTTTCCATCTGTTTCAGATGTTGTTTCATAGTTTGCCATTGTGAGATTTGAATTCTTGATCTGGGGGTTACAAACCCAGTACCATAACCACTTGGCTATTTAGGCCAAGCTTTTAATTAGTTGTAACTCTTTCGAGTACAAACCCATTTCCATCTGTTTCAGATGAATTTACATTGTTTCATAGTTTGCCATTGTGAGATTTGAACTCTTGATCTTGGGGTTACAAACCCAGTACCATAACCACTTGGCTATTTAGGCCAAGCCTTTTTCATAGTTTGCCATTGTGAGATTTGAACTCTTGATCTGGGGGTTACAAACCCAGTACCATAACCACTTGGCTACTTAGGCCAAGCTTTTAATTAGTTGTAACTCTTTCGAGTACAAACCCATTTCCATCTGTTTCAGATGAATTTACATTGTTTCATAGTTTGCCATTGTGAGATTTGAACTCTTGATCTTGGGGTTACAAACCCAGTACCATAACCACTTGGCTATTTAGGCCAAGCCTTTTTCATAGTTTGCCATTGTGAGATTTGAACTCTTGATCTGGGGGTTACAAACCCAGTACCATAACCACTTGGCTATTTAGGCCAAGCTTTTAATTAGTTGTAACTCTTTCGAGTACAAACCTGTTTCCATCAGTTTCAGATGAAGTTACATTGTTTCATAGTTTGCCATTGTGAGATTTGAACTCTTGATCTGGGGGTTACAAACCCAGTACCATAACCACTTGGCTATTTAGGCCACGCTTTTAATTTGTTGTAACTCTTTCGAGTACAAACCCATTTCCATCTGTTTCAGATGAATTTACATTGTTTCATAGTTTGCCATTGTGAGATTTGAACTCTTGATCTTGGGGTTACAAACCCAGTACCATAACCACTTGGCTATTTAGGCCAAGCCTTTTTCATAGTTTGCCATTGTGAGATTTGGATCTCTTGATCTTTGGGTTACAAACCCATTACCATAACCACTTGGCTATTTTAGGCCAAGCAAATGTTGCTGTCTGTATCTCTTTCGAGTACAAACCCATTTCCATCTGTTTCAGATGAAGTTACATTGTTTCATAGTTTGCCATTGTGAGATTTGAACTCTTGATCTGGGGGTTACAAACCCAGTACCATAACCACTTGGCTATTTAGGCCAAGCTTTAATTAGTTGTAACTCTTTCGAGTACAAACACGTTTCCATCTGTTTCAGATGAAGTTACATTGTTTCATAGTTTGCCATTGTGAGATTTGAACTCTTGAGCGTAGGGGTACAAACCCAGTACCATAACCACTTGGCTATTTAGGCCAAGCTTTTAATTAGTTGTAACTCTTTCGAGTACAAACCCGTTTCCATCTGTTTCTGATGAAGTTACGTTGTTTCATAGTTTGCCATCGTGAGATTTGAACTCTTGAGCGTAGGGTTACAAACCCAGTACCATAACCACTTGGCTATTTAGGCCAAGCTTTTAATTAGTTGTAACTCTTTCGTGTACAAACCCGTTTCCATCTGTTTCTGATGAAGTTACGTTGTTTCATAGTTTGCCATTGTGAGATTTGAACTCTTGAGCGTAGGGTTACAAACCCAGTACCATAACCACTTGGCTATTTAGGCCAAGCTTTTAATTAGTTGTAACTCTTTCGAGTACAAACCTGTTTCCATCTGTTTCAGATGTTGTTTCATAGTTTGCCATTGTGAGATTTGAACTCTTGATCTTGGGGTTACAAACCCAGTACCATAACCACTTGGCTATTTAGGCCAAGCCAAATGTAAATCTTTTGAGTACAAACACGTTTCCATCTGTTTCAGATGAAGTTACATTGTTTGCCATTGTGAGATTTGAACTCTTGATCTTGGGGTTACAAGCCCAGTACCATAACCACTTGGCTATTTAGGCCAAGCTTTTAATTAGTTGTAACTCTTTCGAGTACAAACCCATTTCCATCTGTTTCAGATGAATTTACATTGTTTCATAGTTTGCCATTGTGAGATTTGAACTCTTGATCTTTGGGTTACAACCCCAGTACCATAACCACTTGGCTATTTAGGCCAAGCAAATGTTGCTGTCTGTAACTCTTTCGAGTACAAACCCATTTCCATCTGTTTCAGATGAAGTTACATTGTTTCATAGTTTGCCATTGTGAGATTTGAACTCTTGATCTGGGGGTTACAAACCCAGTACCATAGCCACTTGGCTATTTAGGCCAAGCTTTTAATTAGTTGTAACTCTTTCGAGTACAAACCCGTTTCCATCTGTTTCTGATGAAGTTACGTTGTTTCATAGTTTGCCATTGTGAGATTTGAACTCTTGATCTTTGGGTTACAAACCCAGTACCATAACCACTTGGCTATTTAGGCCAAGCAAATGTTGCTGTCTGTAACTCTTTCGAGTACAAACCCATTTCCATCTGTTTCAGATGAAGTTACATTGTTTCATAGTTTGCCATTGTGAGATTTGAACTCTTGATCTGGGGGTTACAAACCCAGTACCATAGCCACTTGGCTATTTAGGCCAAGCTTTTAATTAGTTGTAACTCTTTCGAGTACAAACACATTTTTCCATCTGTTCCTGTTCAGATGAAGTTACATTGTTTCATACTTTGCCATTGTGAGATTTGAACTCTTGAACTTGGGGTTACAAACCCAGTACCATAACCACTTGGCTATTTAGGCCAAGCTTTTAATTAGTTGTAACTCTTTCGAGTACAAACCCATTTCCATCTGTTTCAGATGAATTTACATTGTTTCATAGTTTGCCATTGTGAGATTTGAACTCTTGATCTTGGGGTTAAAAACCCAGTACCATAACCACTTGGCTATTTAGGCCAAGCCTTTTTCATAGTTTGCCATTGTGAGATTTGAATTCTTGATCTGGGGGTTACAAACCCAGTACCATAACCACTTGGCTATTTAGGCCAAGCTTTTAATTAGTTGTAACTCTTTCGAGTACAAACCTGTTTCCATCTGTTTCAGATGAATTTACGTAGTTTCATAGTTTGCCATTGTGAGATTTGAACTCTTGATCTTGGGGTTACAAACCCAGTACCATAACCACTTGGCTATTTAGGCCAAGCCTTTTTCATAGTTTGCCATTGTGAGATTTGGAACTCTTGATCTTTGGGTTACAAACCCAGTACCATAACCACTTGGCTATTTTAGGCCAAGCAAATGTTGCTGTCTGTATCTCTTTCGAGTACAAACCCATTTCCATCTGTTTCAGATGAAGTTACATTGTTTCATAGTTTGCCATTGTGAGATTTGAACTCTTGATCTGGGGGTTACAAACCCAGTACCATAACCACTTGGCTATTTAGGCCAAGCTTTTAATTAGTTGTAACTCTTTCGAGTACAAACACGTTTCCATCTGTTTCAGATGTTGTTTCATAGTTTGCCATTGTGAGATTTGAACTCTTGATCTGGGGGTTACAAACCCTGTACCATAACCACTTGGCTATTTAGGCCAAGCTTTTAATTAGTTGTAACTCTTTCGAGTACAAACCCATTTCCATCTGTTTCAGATGAATTTACATTGTTTCATAGTTTGCCATTGTGAGATTTGAACTCTTGATCTTGGGGTTACAAACCCAGTACCATAACCACTTGGCTATTTAGGCCAAGACTTTTTCATAGTTTGCCATTGTGAGATTTGAACTCTTGATCTGGGGGTTACAAACCCAGTACCATAACCACTTGGCTATTAAGGCCAAGCTTTTAATTAGTTGTAACTCTTTCGAGTACAAACCTGTTTCCATCTGTTTCAGATGAAGTTACATTGTTTCATAGTTTGCCATTGTGAGATTTGAACTCTTGATCTGTGGGTCACAAACCCAGTACCATAACCACTTGGCTATTTAGGCCAAGCTTTTAATTAGTTGTAACTCTTTCGAGTACAAACCCATTTCCATCTGTTTCAGATGAATTTACATTGTTTCATAGTTTGCCATTGTGAGATTTGAACTCTTGATCTTGGGGTTACAAACCCAGTACCATAACCACTTGGCTATTTCGGCCAAGCCTTTTTCATAGTTTGCCATTGTGAGATTTGGAACTCTTGATCTTTGGGTTACAAACCCAGTACCATAACCACTTGGCTATTGTCGGCCAAGCAAATGTTGCTGTCTGTAACTCTTTCGAGTACAAACCCATTTCCATCTGTTTCAGATGAAGTTACATTGTTTCATAGTTTGCCATTGTGAGATTTGAACTCTTGATCTGGGGGTTACAAACCCAGTACCATAACAACTTGGCTATTTAGGCCAAGCTTTTAATTAGTTGTAACTCTTTCGAGTACAAACCAGTTTCCATCAGTTTCTGATGAAGTTACGTTGTTTCATAGTTTGCCATTGTGAGATTTGAACTCTTGAGCGTAGGGTTACAAACCCAGTACCATAACCACTTGGCTATTTAGGCCAAGCTTTTAAGTAGTTGTAACTCTTTCGAGTACAAACCCGTTTCCATCTGTTTCTGATGAAGTTACGTTGTTTCATAGTTTGCCATTGTGAGATTTGAACTCTTGAGCGTAGGGTTACAAACCCAGTACCATAACCACTTGGCTATTTAGGCCAAGCTTTTAATTAGTTGTAACTCTTTCGAGTACAAACCCGTTTCCATCTGTTTCAGATGTTGTTTCATAGTTTGCCATTGTGAGATTTGAACTCTTGATCTTGGGGTTACAAACCCAGTACCATAACCACTTGGCTATTTAGGCCAAGCCAAATGTAAATCTTTTGAGTACAAACATTTTTCCATCTGTTTCAGATGAAGTTACATTGTTTGCCATTGTGAGATTTGAACTCTTGATCTTGGGGTTACAAGCCCAGTACCATAACCACTTGGCTATTTAGGCCAAGCTTTTAATTAGTTGTAACTCTTTCGAGTACAAACACATTTCCATCTGTTTCAGCTGAATTTACATTGTTTCATAGTTTGCCATTGTGAGATTTGAACTCTTGATCTGGGGGTTACAAACCCACTACCATAACCACTTGGCTATTTAGGCCAAGCAAATGTTGCTGTCTGTAACTCTTTCGAGTACAAACCCATTTCCATCTGTTTCAGATGAAGTTACATTGTTTCATAGTTTGCCATTGTGAGATTTGAACTCTTGATCTGGGGGTTACAAACCCAGTACCATAACCACTTGGCTATTTAGGCCAAGCTTTTAATTATTTGTAACTCTTTCGAGTACAAACCCGTTTCCATCTGTTTCTGATGAAGTTACGTTGTTTCATAGTTTGCCATTGTGAGATTTGAACTCTTGATCTTTGGGTTACAAACCCAGTACCATAACCACTTGGCTATTTAGGCCAAGCAAATGTTGCTGTCTGTAACTCTTTCGAGTACAAACCCATTTCCATCTGTTTCAGATGAAGTTACATTGTTTCATAGTTTGCCATTGTGAGATTTGAACTCTTGATCTGGGGGTTACAAACCCAATACCATAACCACTTGGCTATTTAGGCCAAGCTTTTAATTAGTTGTAACTCTTTCGAGTACAAACACATTTTTCCATCTGTTCCTGTTCAGATGAAGTTACATTGTTTCATACTTTGCCATTGTGAGATTTGAACTCTTGATCTTGGGGTTACAAACCCAGTACCATAACCACTTGGCTATTTAGGCCAAGCCTCAAAATTGGTTTTGTAACTCTTTCGAGTACAAACCCGTTCCCATCTGTTTCAGATGAAGTCACATTGTTTCCCATTGTGAGATTTGAACTCTTGATCTTGGGGTTACAAACCCAGTACCATAACCACTTGGCTACTTAGGCCAAGCCAAATGTAAATCTTTTGAGTACAAACACGTTTCCATCTGTTTCAGATGAAGTTACATTGTTTGCCATTGTGAGATTTGAACTCTTGATCTTGGGGTTACAAACCCAGTACCATAACCACTTGGCTATTTAGGCCAAGCAAATGTTGCTGTCTGTAACTCTTTCGAGTACAAACCCATTTCCATCTGTTTCAGATGAAGTTACATTGTTTCATAGTTTGCCATTGTGAGATTTGAACTCTTGATCTTGGGGTTACAAACCCAGTACCATAACCACTTGGCTATTTAGGCCAAGCTTTTAATTAGTTGTAACTCTTTCGAGTACAAACCTGTTTCCATCTGTCATTCCAGATGAAGTTACATTGTTCCATAGTTTGCCATTGTGAGATTTGAACTCTTGATACTCTTTTGAGTAAACCTGTTTCCATCTGTCATTCCAGATGAAGTTACATTGTTTCATAGTTTGCCATTGTGAGATTTGAACTCTTGATCTATGGGTTACAAACCCAGTACCATAACCACTTGGCTATTTAGGCCAAGCCAAATGTAAATCTTTTGAGTACAAACACGTTTCCATCTCTTTCAGATGAAGTTACATTGTTTGCCATTGTGAGATTTGAACTCTTGATCTTGGGGTTACAAGCCCAGTACCATAACCACTTGGCTATTTAGGCCAAGCTTTTAATTAGTTGTAACTCTTTCGAGTACAAACCCATTTCCATCTGTTTCAGATGAATTTACATTGTTTCATAATTTGCCATTGTGAGATTTGAACTCTTGATCTTGGGGTTACAAACCCAGAACCATAACCACTTGGCTATTTAGGCCAAGCCAAATGTAAATCTTTTGAGTACAAACACGTTTCCATCTGTTTCAGATGAAGTTACATTGTTTGCCATTGTGAGATTTGAACTCTTGATCTTGGGGTTACAAGCCCAGTACCATAACCACTTGGCTATTTAGGCCAAGCTTAACCACTTGGCCATTTAGGCCTTTTTAACTCTTTTGAGTACAAACATGTTTCCATCTGTCATTTCAGATGAAGTTACATTGTTTCCCATTGTGAGATTTGAACTCTTGATCTTGGGGTTATAAACCCAGTACCATAACCACTTGGCTACTTAGGCCAAGCATATTTTTTCAATGTCTCTTCCATTTCATAGTTTTGCCATTGTGAGATTTGAATTCTTGATCTTGGGGTTACAAACCCAGTACCATAACCACTTGGCTATTTAGGCCAAGCTTTTAATTAGTTGTAACTCTTTCGAGTACAAACCTGTTTCCATCTGTTTCAGATGAAGTTACATTGTTTCATAGTTTGCCATTGTGAGATTTGAACTCTTGATCTTGGGGTTACAAACCCAGTACCATAACCACTTGGCTATTTAGGCCAAGCTTTTAATTAGTTGTGGCTCGTTCGAGTACAAACCCGTTTCCATCTGTTTCAGATGAAGTTACATTGTTTCATAGTTTGCCATTGTGAGATTTGAACTCTTGATACTCTTTTTGAGTAAACCTGTTTCCATCTGTTTCAGATGAAGTTACATTGTTTCATAGTTTGCCATTGTGAGATTTGAACTCTTGATCTTGGGGTTACAAGCCCAGTACCATAACCACTTGGCTATTTAGGCCAAGCAAAACTAGAGTACCACCCAGTCCTAGATGATTTCAACAGCCAGGCCTTATTTGTAACTCTTTCGAGTACAAACACATTTCCATCGGTTCCTATTCAGATGAAGTTACACTGTTTCATAGTTTGCCATTGTGAGATTTGAACTCTTGATACTCTTTTGAGTAAACCTGTTTCCATCTGTTTCAGATGAAGTTACATTGTTTCATAGTTTGCCATTGTGAGATTTGAACTCTTGATCTTGGGGTTACAAACCCAGTACCATAACCACTTGGCTATTTAAGCCAAGCCAAAATGTTGTTATAGTGGTATCCTAATATCTTGCTGCCTCCTTTCATGATGAGATTTGAACTCTTGATCTTGGGGTTACAAAATCAGTACCATAACCACTTGGCTATTTAGGCCAAGCTTTTAATTAGTTGTAACTCTTTCGAGTACAAACACATTTCCATCTGTTTCAGATGAAGTTACATTGTTTCATAGTTGGCCATTGTGAGATTTGAACTCTTGATCTTGGGGTTACAAACCCAGTACCATAACCACTTGGCTATTTAGGCCAAGCTTTTAATTAGTTGTAACTCTTTCGAGTACAAACCTGTTTCCATCTGTCATTCCAGATGAAGTTACATTGTTCCATAGTTTGCCATTGTGAGATTTGAACTCTTGATACTCTTTTGAGTAAACCTGTTTCCATCTGTTTCAGATGAAGTTACATTGTTTCATAGTTTGCCATTGTGAGATTTGAACTCTTGATCTTGGGGTTACAAACCCAGTACCATAACCACTTGGCTATTTAGGCCAAGCTTTTAATTAGTTGTAACTCTTTCGAGTACAAACACATTTCCATCTGTTTCAGATGAAGTTACATTGTTTCATAGTTGGCCATTGTGAGATTTGAACTCTGGATCTTGGGGTTACAAACCCAGTACCATAACCACTTGGCTATTTAGGCCAAGCTTTTAATTAGTTGTAACTCTTTCGAGTACAAACACGTTTCCATCTGTTTTAGATGAAGTTACATTGTTTCATAGTTTGCCATTGTGAGATTTGAACTCTTGATCTTGGGGTTACAAACCCAGTACCATAACCACTTGGCTATTTAGGCCAAGCTATTTCATAGTTTGCCATTGTGAGATTTGAACTCTTGAGCTTGGGGTTACAAACCCAGTACCATAACCACTTGGCTATTTAGGCCAAGCTTAACCACTTGGCCATTTAGGCCTTTTTAACTCTTTTGAGTATAAACATGTTTCCATCTGTCATTTCAGATGAAGTTACATTGTTTCCCATTGTGAGATTTGAACTCTTGATCTTGGGGTTATAAACCCAGTACCATAACCACTTGGCTACTTAGGCCAAGCATATTTTTTCAATGTCTCTTCCATTTCATAGTTTTGCCATTGTGAGATTTGAATTCTTGATCTTGGGGTTACAAACCCAGTACCATAACCACTTGGCTATTTAGGCCAAGCTTTTAATTAGTTGTAACTCTTTCGAGTACAAACCTGTTTCCATCTGTTTCAGATGAAGTTACATTGTTTCATAGTTTGCCATTGTGAGATTTGAACACTTGATCTTGGGGTTGCAAACCCAGTACCATAACCACTTGGCTATTTAGGCCAAGCAACATGTTTCCATCTGTCATTCCAGATGAAGTTACATTGTTCCATAGTTTGCCATTGTGAGATTTGAACTCTTGATCTTGGGGTTACAAACCCAGTACCATAACCACTTGGCTATTTAGGCCAAGCAACATGTTTCCATCTGTCATTCCAGATGAAGTTACATTGTTCCATAGTTTGCCATTGTGAGATTTGAACTCTTGATACTCTTTTGAGTAAACCTGTTTCCATCTGTTTCAGATGAAGTTACATTGTTTCATAGTTTGCCATTGTGAGATTTGAACTCTTGATCTTGGGGTTACAAACCCAGTACCATAACCACTTGGCTATTTAGGCCAAGCTTTTAATTAGTTGTAACTCTTTCAAGTATAAACCCATTTCCATCTGTTTCAGATGAAGTTACATTGTTTCATAATTTGCCATTGTGAGATTTGAACTCTTGATCTTGGGGTTACAAACCCAGTACCATAACCACTTGGCTATTTACGCCAAGCTTTTAATTAGTTGTAACTCTTTCGAGTACAAACCCGTTTCCATCTGTTTCAGATGAAGTTACATAGTTTGCCATTGTGAGATTTGAACTCTTGATAATCTTTTAAATGAAAACCAAATCAACAAAATTGGGATAAATCAGGCACAGCCCCTAATTCAGGTCAGCTGTAAAACCAAGAACAAAGTTTAAAGGAAACTTACAAACTTTAAATCAAAATGTGATTAAAGGGGTCAACAAAACACCCCAGTCCCCGCGGTGCCCACCGAGCACGGAAGGCCTCGAGAGTGCCAGCAGACACCGCGTGCTCCTTCTCTAGGGACATCCGGCAGCGAACTTAGCCGCGGAAGAGGGACAAACAATCGGGCGGGACACCCCCGTCGATCGTCCGCTGCCTGGACCTGTTAATGGCCAACTTGGCCAGGCCCAGGAGCAGGTTCACGAGGAGGTCCTCCTCCTTCCCGACCCCCTTCCGCACCGGGTGCCCATAGATCAGGAGCGTGGGACTGAAGTGCAAACAAAACATCAATAAAAGGTTTTTCAAATAACTAAAAAGGGAGTGCAGCCTACAACACCCTATGTATACATGGTCCACGGACTCCACAAGACCGCAAAAAGGGCATGTGTCCTGAGAGTCCGTGAACCTATGCATCCTCTTATTATAAGGGACTGCTGCATGCAACACCCTCCAACCCAGGTCCCCGATAGAAAGGGGGAGGACACCTCCGTAGAGGGCCTCCCATCGAGGGCCTCCGCCGCCGGACGGCAACAAGGCACGCCAGGGCGTGTCCGGTCGACGGACAAGGGCGAGAAAATGGAAGGTGTGCAGCAGCAGTCCATACAAAAAGCCCCTCTTTGCTGTGCCAAAAGGCACAGAGGGCATGTCCCCGAGGCGGCTCATATTGCGGGGCACCAGCACCCGAGGGAGGGTTCGGGGCTTGG
Source organism: Carcharodon carcharias (assembly GCF_017639515.1). NCBI lineage: Eukaryota > Metazoa > Chordata > Chondrichthyes > Lamniformes > Lamnidae > Carcharodon > Carcharodon carcharias. The sequence goes on along the minus strand of NC_054480.1, from coordinate 41,266,485 downwards.
GGCCAATGTGGAATTCCGTCCGAACAGGGGAACGCTCAGACGGAAGACCACCGCGCACCTGGGCCACCTCAAGACCCAAAATAACGTCGGGTCCGAGCACGACCGTTCTCAGGTCTTGGATGGCATCGGCTGCGACCTGGACACTCACAGACGCGCGTCGCGCCAACTCCTGCGGGAGCATCCAACCCAGTCCTCCGCCACCCAGCACGTCCCCGATCCTGGTCACCCCTGCGGCCACAGCCCTCCTCTCCGCCAACCACTGAAAAGGACGGAGGGGCGGCTTGGGGTTACAAACCCAGTACCATAACCACTTGGCTAGTTAGGCCAAGCCCGAAGCTGTGTAACTCTTTCGAGTACAAACCCGTTTCCATCTGTTTCAGATGAAGTTACGTTGTTTCATAGTTTGCCATTGTGAGATTTGAACTCTTCAGCGTAGGGTTACAAACCCAGTACCATAACCACTTGGCTATTTAGGCAAAGCTTTTTTTTAATTAGTTGTAACTCTTTTGAGTACAAACACGTTTCCATCTGTTTTTCAGATGAAGTTACATTGTTTCACCAGTGTGAGATTTGAACTCTTGATCTTAGGGTTACAAGCCCAGTACCATTACCACTTGGCTAGTTAGGCCAAGCCCGAAGCTGTGTAACTCTTTCGAGTACAAACCCGTTTCCATCTGTTTCAGATGAAGTTACGTTGTTTCATAGTTTGCCATTGTGAGATTTGAACTCTTGATCTGGGGGTTACAAACCCAGTACCATAACCACTTGGCTATTTAGGCCAAGCTTTTAATTAGTTGTAACTCTTTCGAGTACAAACCTGTTTCCATCTGTCATTCCAGATGAAGTTACATTGTTCCATAGTTTGCCATTGTGAGATTTGAACTCTTGATACTCTTTTGAGTAAACCTGTTTCCATCTGTTTCAGATGAAGTTACATTGTTTCATAGTTTGCCATTGTGAGATTTGAACTCTTGATCTTGGGGTTACAAACCCAGTACCATAACCACTTGGCTATTTAGGCCAAGCTTTTAATTAGTTGTAACTCTTTCGAGTACAAACACATTTCCATCTGTTTCAGATGAAGTTACATTGTTTCATAGTTGGCCATTGTGAGATTTGAACTCTGGATCTTGGGGTTACAAACCCAGTACCATAACCACTTGGCTATTTAGGCCAAGCTTTTAATTAGTTGTAACTCTTTCGAGTACAAACACGTTTCCATCTGTTTCAGATGAAGTTAGATTGTTTCATAGTTTGCCATTGTGAGATTTGAACTCTTGATAATCTTTTAAATGGAATTTTCGTGGTTTAGCATCTCTTTCTTTTGTAACTCTTTCGAGTACAATCCCGTTTCCATCTGTTTCAGATGAAGTTACATTGTTTCATAGTTTGCCATTGTGAGATTTGAACTCTCGATTTTGGGGTTACAAACCCAGTACCATAACCACTTGGCTATTTAGGCCAAGCCCAAAACATATTCCCATCTGTTTCAGATGAAGTTACATTGTTTCATAGTTTGCCATTGTGAGATTTGAACTCTTGATCTTGGGGTTACAAACCCAGTACCATAACCACTTGGCTATTTAGGCCAAGCTTTTAATTAGTTGTGGCTCGTTCGAGTACAAACCCGTTTCCATCTGTTTCAGATGAAGTTACATTGTTTCATAGTTTGCCATTGTGAGATTTGAACTCTTGATACTCTTTTTGAGTAAACCTGTTTCCATCTGTTTCAGATGAAGTTACATTGTTTCATAGTTTGCCATTGTGAGATTTGAACTCTTGATCTTGGGGTTACAAGCCCAGTACCATAACCACTTGGCTATTTAGGCCAAGCAAAACTAGAGTACCACCCAGGCCTAGATGATTTCAACAGCCAGGCCTTATTTGTAACTCTTTCGAGTACAAACACATTTCCATCGGTTCCTATTCAGATGAAGTTACACTGTTTCATAGTTTGCCATTGTGAGATTTGAACTCTTGATACTCTTTTGAGTAAACCTGTTTCCATCTGTTTCAGATGAAGTTACATTGTTTCATAGTTTGCCATTGTGAGATTTGAACTCTTGATCTTGGGGTTACAAACCCAGTACCATAACCACTTGGCTATTTAAGCCAAGCCAAAATGTTGTTATAGTGGTATCCTAATATCTTGCTGCCTCCTTTCATTATGAGATTTGAACTCTTGATCTTGGGGTTACAAACCCAGTATCATAACCACTTGGCTATTTAGGCCAAGCCCAAAAATTACATAGTTTCATAGTTTGCCATTGTGAGATTTGAACTCTTGATCTTGGGGTTCCAAACCCAGTACCATAACCACTTGGCTATTTAGGCCAAGCATATATGTGTGTAACTCTTTCGAGTACAAACATGTTTCCATCTGTTTCAGATGAAGTTACATTGTTTCATAGTTTGCCATTGTGAGATTTGAACTCTTGATCTTAGGGTTACAAACCCAGTACCATAACCACTTGGCTATTTAGGCCAAGCCTTTTTCATAGTTTGCCATTGTGAGATTTGAACTCTTGATCTGGGGGTTACAAACCCAGTAACATAACCACTTGGCTATTTAGGCCAAGCTTTTAATTAGTTGTAACTCTTTCGAGTACAAACCTGTTTCCATCTGTTTCAGATGAATTTACATTGTTTCATAGTTTGCCATTGTGAGATTTGGAACTCTTGATCTTTGGGTTACAAACCCAGTACCATAACCACTTGGCTATTTTAGGCCAAGCTTTTAATTAGTTGTAACTCTTTCGAGTACAAACCTGTTTCCATCTGTCATTCCAGATGAAGTTACATTGTTCCATAGTTTGCCATTGTGAGATTTGAACTCTTGATACTCTTTTGAGTAAACCTGTTTCCATCTGTTTCAGATGAAGTTACATTGTTTCATAGTTTGCCATTGTGAGATTTGAACTCTTGATCTTGGGGTTACAAACCCAGTACCATAACCACTTGGCTATTTAGGCCAAGCTTTTAATTAGTTGTAACTCTTTCGAGTACAAACACATTTCCATCTGTTTCAGATGAAGTTACATTGTTTCATAGTTTGCCATTGTGAGATTTGAACTCTGGATCTTGGGGTTACAAACCCAGTACCATAACCACTTGGCTATTTAGGCCAAGCTTTTAATTAGTTGTAACTCTTTCGAGTACAAACACGTTTCCATCTGTTTTAGATGAAGTTACATTGTTTCATAGTTTGCCATTGTGAGATTTGAACTCTTGATCTTGGGGTTACAAACCCAGTACCATAACCACTTGGCTATTTAGGCCAAGCTATTTCATAGTTTGCCATTGTGAGATTTGAACTCTTGAGCTTGGGGTTACAAACCCAGTACCATAACCACTTGGCTATTTAGGCCAAGCTTAACCACTTGGCCATTTAGGCCTTTTTAACTCTTTTGAGTACAAACATGTTTCCATCTGTCATTTCAGATGAAGTTACATTGTTTCCCATTGTGAGATTTGAACTCTTGATCTTGGGGTTATAAACCCAGTACCATAACCACTTGGCTACTTAGGCCAAGCTTTTAATTAGTTGTAACTCTTTCAAGTATAAACCCATTTCCATCTGTTTCAGATGAAGTTACATTGTTTCATAGTTTGCCATTGTGAGATTTGAACTCTTGATCTTGGGGTTACAAACCCAGTACCATAACCACTTGGCTATTTAGTCCAAGCTTTTAATTAGTTGTAACTCTTTCGAGCACAAACACAAATCCATCTGTTTCAGATGAAGTTACATTGTTTCATAGTTTGCCATTGTGAGATTTGAACTCTTGATACTCTTTTTGAGTAAACCTGTTTCCATCTGTTTCAGATGAAGTTACATTGTTTCATAGTTTGCCATTGTGAGATTTGAACTCTTGATCTTGGGGTTACAAGCCCAGTACCATAACCACTTGGCTATTTAGGCCAAGCAAAACTAGAGTACCACCCAGGCCTAGATGATTTCAACAGCCAGGCCTTATTTGTAACTCTTTCGAGTACAAACACATTTCCATCGGTTCCTATTCAGATGAAGTTACACTGTTTCATAGTTTGCCATTGTGAGATTTGAACTCTTGATACTCTTTTGAGTAAACCTGTTTCCATCTGTTTCAGATGAAGTTACATTGTTTCATAGTTTGCCATTGTGAGATTTGAACTCTTGATCTTGGGGTTACAAACCCAGTACCATAACCACTTGGCTATTTAAGCCAAGCCAAAATGTTGTTATAGTGGTATCCTAATATCTTGCTGCCTCCTTTCATTATGAGAATTGAACTCTTGATCTTGGGGTTACAAACCCAGTATCATAACCACTTGGCTATTTAGGCCAAGCCCAAAAATTACATAGTTTCATAGTTTGCCATTGTGAGATTTGAACTCTTGATCTTGGGGTTCCAAACTCAGTACCATAACCACTTGGCTATTTAGGCCAAGCATATAAGTGTGTAACTCTTTCGAGTACAAACATGTTTCCATCTGTTTCAGATGAAGTTACATTGTTTCATAGTTTGCCATTGTGAGATTTGAACTCTTGATCTTAGGGTTACAAACCCAGTACCATAACCACTTGGCTATTGAGGCCAAGCCTTTTTCATAGTTTGCCATTGTGAGATTTGAACTCTTGATCTTTGGGTTACAAACCCAGTACCATAACCACTTGGCTATTTAGGCCAAGCCCAAAAATTACATAGTTTCATAGTTTGCCATTGTGAGATTTGAACTCTTGATCTTGGGGTTCCAAACCCAGTACCATAACCACTTGGCTATTTAGGCCAAGCTTTTAATTAGTTGTAACTCTTTCGAGTACAAACCCATTTCCATCTGTTTCAGATGAAGTTACATTGTTTCATAGTTTGCCATTGTGAGATTTGAACTCTTGATCTGCGGGTTACAAACCCAGTACCATAACCACTTGGCTATTTAGGCCAAGCCTTTTTCATAGTTTGCCATTGTGAGATTTGAACTCTTGATCTGGGGGTTACAAACCCAGTAACATAACCACTTGGCTATTTAGGCCAAGCTTTTAATTAGTTGTAACTCTTTCGAGTACAAACCTGTTTCCATCTTTTTCAGATGAAGTTACATTGTTTCATAGTTTGCCATTGTGAGATTTGAACTCTTGATCTGCGGGTTACAAACCCAGTACCATAACCACTTGGCTATTTAGGCCAAGCTTTTAATTAGTTGTAACTCTTTCGAGTACAAACCCATTTCCATCTGTTTCAGATGAATTTACATTGTTTCATAGTTTGCCATTGTGAGATTTGAACTCTTGATCTTGGGGTTACAAACCCAGTACCATAACCACTTGGCTATTTAGGCCAAGCCTTTTTCATAGTTTGCCATTGTGAGATTTGGAACTCTTGATCTTTGGGTTACAAACCCAGTACCATAACCACTTGGCTATTTTAGGCCAAGCAAATGTTGCTGTCTGTAACTCTTTCGAGTACAAACCCATTTCCATCTGTTTCAGATGAAGTTACATTGTTTCATAGTTTGCCATTGTGAGATTTGAACTCTTGAGCGTAGGGTTACAAACCCAGTACCATAACCACTTGGCTATTTAGGCCAAGCTTTTAATTAGTTGTAACTCTTTCGAGTACAAACACGTTTCCATCTGTTTCAGATGAAGTTACATTGTTTCATAGTTTGCCATTGTGAGATTTGAACTCTTGAGCGTAGGGTTACAAACCCAGTACCATAACCACTTGGCTATTTAGGCCAAGCTTTTAATTAGTTGTAACTCTTTCGAGTACAAACCCGTTTCCATCTGTTTCTGATGAAGTTACGTTGTTTCATAGTTTGCCATTGTGAGATTTGAACTCTTGAGCGTAGGGTTACAAACCCAGTACCATAACCACTTGGCTATTTAGGCCAAGCTTTTAATTAGTTGTAACTCTTTCGAGTACAAACCCATTTCCATCTGTTTCAGATGAAGTTACATTGTTTCATAATTTGCCATTGTGAGACTTGAACTCTTGATCTTGGGGTTACAAACCCAGTACCATAACCACTTGGCTATTTAAGCCAAGCTTTTAATTACTTGTAACTCTTTCGAGTACAAACGCGTTTCCATCTGTTTCTGATGAAGTTACGTTGTTTCATAGTTTGCCATTGTGAGATTTGAACTCTTGAGCGTAGGGTTACAAACCCAGTACCATAACCACTTGGCTATTTAGGCCAAGCTTTTAATTAGTTGTAACTCTTTCGAGTACAAACACATTTCCATCTGTTTTTCAGATGAAGTTACATTGTTTCACCAGTGTGAGATTTGAACTCTTGATCTTAGGGTTACAAGCCCAGTACCATTACCACTTGGCTAGTTAGGCCAAGCCCGAAGCTGTGTAACTCTTTCGAGTACAAACCCGTTTCCATCTGTTTCAGATGAAGTTACGTTGTTTCATAGTTTGCCATTGTGAGATTTGAACTCTTGAGCGTAGGGTTACAAACCCAGTACCATAACCACTTGGCTATTTAGGCCAAGCTTTTAATTAGTTGTAACTCTTTCGAGTACAAACACATTTCCATCTGTTTCAGATGAAGTTACATTGTTTCATAGTTGGCCATTGTGAGATTTGAACTCTTGATCTTGGGGTTACAAACCCAGTACCATAACCACTTGGCTATTTAGGCCAAGCTTTTAATTAGTTGTAACTCTTTCGAGTACAAACCTGTTTCCATCTGTCATTCCAGATGAAGTTACATTGTTCCATAGTTTGCCATTGTGAGATTTGAACTCTTGATACTCTTTTGAGTAAACCTGTTTCCATCTGTTTCAGATGAAGTTACATTGTTTCATAGTTGGCCATTGTGAGATTTGAACTCTGGATCTTGGGGTTACAAACCCAGTACCATAACCACTTGGCTATTTAGGCCAAGCTTTTAATTAGTTGTAACTCTTTCGAGTACAAACACGTTTCCATCTGTTTCAGATGAAGTTAGATTGTTTCATAGTTTGCCATTGTGAGATTTGAACTCTTGATAATCTTTTAAATGCGATTTTCGTGGTTTAGCATCTCTTTCTTTTGTAACTCTTTCGAGTACAAACCCGTTTCCATCTGTTTCAGATGAAGTTACATTGTTTCATAGTTTGCCATTGTGAGATTTGAACTCTTGATTTTGGGGTTACAAACCCAGTACCATAACCACTTGGCTATTTAGGCCAAGCCCAAAACATATTCCCATCTGTTTCAGATGAAGTTACATTGTTTCATAGTTTGCCATTGTGAGATTTGAACTCTTGATCTTGGGGTTACAAACCCTGTACCATAACCACTTGGCTATTTAGGCCAAGCTTTTAATTAGTTGTGGCTCGTTCGAGTACAAACCCGTTTCCATCTGTTTCAGATGAAGTTACATTGTTTCATAGTTTGCCATTGTGAGATTTGAACTCTTGATCTTGGGGTTACAAACCCTGTACCATAACCACTTGGCTATTTAGGCCAAGCTTTTAATTAGTTGTGGCTCGTTCGAGTACAAACCCGTTTCCATCTGTTTCAGATGAAGTTACATTGTTTCATAGTTTGCCATTGTGAGATTTGAACTCTTGAGCGTAGGGTTACAAACCCAGTACCATAACCACTTGGCTATTTAGGCCAAGCTTTTAATTAGTTGTAACTCTTTCGAGTACAAACCTGTTTCCATCTGTCATTCCAGATGAAGTTACATTGTTCCATAGTTTGCCATTGTGAGATTTGAACTCTTGATACTCTTTTGAGTAAACCTGTTTCCATCTGTTTCAGATGAAGTTACATTGTTTCATAGTTTGCCATTGTGAGATTTGAACTCTTGATCTTGGGGTTACAAACCCAGTACCATAACCACTTGGCTATTTAGGCCAAGCTTTTAATTAGTTGTAACTCTTTCGAGTACAAACCCGTTTCCATCTGTTTCAGATGAAGTTACATAGTTTGCCATTGTGAGATTTGAACTCTTGATAATCTTTTAAATGAAAACCAAATCAACAAAATTGGGATAAATCAGGCACAGCCCCTAATTCAGGTCAGCTGTAAAACCAAGAACAAAGTTTAAAGGAAACTTACAAACTTTAAATCAAAATGTGATTAAAGGGGTCAACAAAACACCCCAGTCCCCGCGGTGCCCACCGAGCACGGAAGGCCTCGAGAGTGTCAGCAGACACCGCGTGCTCCTTCTCCAGGGACATCCGGCAGCGAACGTAGCCACGGAAGAGGGACAAACAATCGGGCGGGACTCCCCCGTCGATCGTCCGCTGCCTGGACCTGTTAATGGCCAACTTGGCCAGGCCCAGGAGCAGGTTCACGAGGAGGTCCTCCTCCTTCCCGACCCCCTTCCGCACCGGGTGCCCATAGATCAGGAGCGTGGGACTGAAGTGCAAACAAAACATCAATAAAAGGTTTTTCAAATAACTAAAAAGGGAGTGCAGCCTACAACACCCTATGTATACATGGTCCACGGACTCCACAAGACCGCAAAAAGGGCATGTGTCCTGAGAGTCCGTGAACCTATGCATCCTCTTATTATAAGGGACTGCTGCATGCAACACCCTCCAACCCAGGTCCCCGATAGAAAGGGGGAGGACACCTCCGTAGAGGGCCTCCCATCGAGGGCCTCCGCCACCGGACGGCAACAAGGCACGCCAGGGCGTGTCCGGTCGACGGACAAGGGCGAGAAAATGGAAGGTGTGCAGCAGCAGTCCATACAAAAAGCCCCTCTTTGCTGTGCCAAAAGGCACAGAGGGCATGTCCCCGAGGCGGCTCATATTGCGGGGCACCAGCACCCGAGGGAGGGTTCGGGGCTTGGGGCCAATGTGGAATTCCGTCCGAACAGGGGAACGCTCAGACGGAAGACCACCGCGCACCTGGGCCACCTCAAGACCCAAAATAACGTCGGGTCCGAGCACGACCGTTCTCAGGTCTTGGATGGCATCGGCTGCGACCTGGACACTCACAGACGCGCGTCGCGCCAACTCCTGCGGGAGCATCCAGCCCAGTCCTCCGCCACCCAGCACGTCCCCGATCCTGGTCACCCCTGCGGCCACAGCCCTCCTCTCCGCCAACCACTGAAAAGGACGGAGGGGCAGCTTGGGGTTACAAACCCAGTACCATAACCACTTGGCTAGTTAGGCCAAGCCCGAAGCTGTGTAACTCTTTCGAGTACAAACCCATTTCCATCTGTTTCAGATGAAGTTACGTTGTTTCATAGTTTGCCATTGTGAGATTTGAACTCTTGAGCGTAGGGTTACAAACCCAGTACCATAACCACTTGGCTATTTAGGCCAAGCTTTTTTTTAATTAGTTGTAACTCTTTTGAGTACAAACACGTTTCCATCTGTTTTTCAGATGAAGTTACATTGTTTCACCAGTGTGAGATTTGAACTCTTGATCTTAGGGTTACAAGCCCAGTACCATTACCACTTGGCTAGTTAGGCCAAGCCCGAAGCTGTGTAACTCTTTCGAGTACAAACTCGTTTCCATCTATTTCAGATGAAGTTACGTTGTTTCATAGTTTGCCATTGTGAGATTTGAACTCTTGAGCGTAGGGTTACAAACCCAGTACCATAACCACTTGGCTATTTAGGCCAAGCTTTTAATTAGTTGTAACTCTTTCGAGTACAAACACATTTCCATCTGTTTCAGATGAAGTTACATTGTTTCATAGTTGGCCATTGTGAGATTTGAACTCTTGATCTTGGGGTTACAAACCCAGTACCATAACCACTTGGCTATTTAGGCCAAGCCCGAAGCTGTGTAACTCTTTCGAGTACAAACTCGTTTCCATCTATTTCAGATGAAGTTACGTTGTTTCATAGTTTGCCATTGTGAGATTTGAACTCTTGAGCGTAGGGTTACAAACCCAGTACCATAACCACTTGGCTATTTAGGCCAAGCTTTTAATTAGTTGTAACTCTTTCGAGTACAAACACATTTCCATCTGTTTCAGATGAAGTTACATTGTTTCATAGTTGGCCATTGTGAGATTTGAACTCTTGATCTTGGGGTTACAAACCCAGTACCATAACCACTTGGCTATTTAGGCCAAGCTTTTAATTAGTTGTAACTCTTTCGAGTACAAACCTGTTTCCATCTGTCATTCCAGATGAAGTTACATTGTTCCATAGTTTGCCATTGTGAGATTTGAACTCTTGATCTTGGGGTTACAAACCCAGTACCATAACCACTTGGCTATTTAGGCCAAGCTTTTAATTAGTTGTAACTCTTTCGAGTACAAACCCGTTCCCATCTGTTTCAGATGAAGTCACATTGTTTCCCATTGTGAGATTTGAACTCTTGATACTCTTTCGAGTACAAACCTGTTTCCATCTGTTTCAGATGAAGTTACATGTTTCACAGTTTGCCATTGTGAGATTTGAACTCTTGATCTCAGGGTTACAAACCCAGTACCATAACCACTTGCCTATTTAGGCCAAGCTTTTAATTAGTTGTAACTCTTTCAAGTACAAACACATTTCCATCTGTTTCAGATGAAGTTACATTGTTTCATAGTTGGCCATTGTGAGATTTGAACTCTGGATCTTGGGGTTACAAACCCAGTACCATAACCACTTGGCTATTTAGGCCAAGCTTTTAATTAGTTGTAACTCTTTCGAGTACAAACCCGTTTCCATCTGTTTCAGATGAAGTTACATTGTTTCATGGTTTGCCATGGTGAGATTTGAACTCTTGATACTCTTTTGAGTAAACCTGTTTCCATCTGTTTCAGATGAAGTTACATTGTTTCATAGTTTGCCATTGTGAGATTTGAACTCTTGATCTTAGGGTTACAAACCCAGTACCATAACCACTTGGCTATTTAGGCCAAGCTTTTAATTAGTTGTAACTCTTTCGAGTACAAACCCGTTTCCATCTGTTTCAGATGTTGTTTCATAGTTTGCCATTGTGAGATTTGAACTCTTGATCTTGGGGTTACAAACCCAGTACCATAACCACTTGGCTATTTAGGCCAAGCTTTTAGTTACATTGTTTCATAGTTGGCCATTGTGAGATTTGAACTCTGGATCTTGGGGTTACAAACCCAGTACCATAACCACTTGGCTATTTAGGCCAAGCTTTTAATTAGTTGTAACTCTTTCGAGTACAAACCCGTTCCCATCTGTTTCAGATGAAGTTACATGTTTCACAGTTTGCCATTGTGAGATTTGAACTCTTGATCTCAGGGTTACAAACCCAGTACCATAACCACTTGGCTATTTAGGCCAAGCTTTTAATTAGTTGTAACTCTTTCAAGTACAAACACATTTCCATCTGTTTCAGATGAAGTTACATTGTTTCATAGTTGGCCATTGTGAGATTTGAACTCTGGATCTTGGGGTTACAAACCCAGTACCATAACCACTTGGCTATTTAGGCCAAGCTTTTAATTAGTTGTAACTCTTTCGAGTACAAACCCGTTTCCATCTGTTTCAGATGAAGTTACATTGTTTCATGGTTTGCCATGGTGAGATTTGAACTCTTGATCTTGGGGTTACAAACCCAGTACCATAACCACTTGGCTATTTAGTCCAAGCTTTTAATTAGTTGTAACTCTTTCGAGTACAAACATGTTTCCATCTGTTTTCAGATGAAGTTACATTGTTTCATAGTTTGCCATTGTGAGATTTGAACTCTTGATCTTGGGGTTACAAACCCAGTACCGTAACCACTTGGCTTTTTAGGCCAAGCCCAAAAAGAAGTATCTCATTGCACAGCCAGCTGTAACTCTTTCGAGTACAAACCCATTTCCATCTGTTTCAGATGAATTTACATTGTTTCATAGTTTGCCATTGTGAGATTTGAACTTTTGATCTTGGGGTTACAAACCCAGTACCATAACCACTTGGCTATTTAGGCCAAGCTTTTAATTAGTTGTAACTCTTTCGAGTACAAACCCATTTCCATCTGTTTCAGATGAATTTACATTGTTTCATAGTTTGCCATTGTGAGATTTGAACTTTTGATCTTGGGGTTACAAACCCAGTACCATAACCACTTGGCTATTTAGGCCAAGCTTTTAATTAGTTGTAACTCTTTCGAGTACAAACCCGTTTCCATCTGTTTCAGATGAAGTTACATTGTTTCATGGTTTGCCTTGGTGAGATTTGAACTCTTGATCTTGGGGTTACAAACCCAGTACCATAACCACTTGGCTATTTAGTCCAAGCTTTTAATTAGTTGTAACTCTTTCGAGTACAAACCCATTTCCATCTGTTTCAGATGAAGTTACATTGTTTCATAGTTTGCCATTGTGAGCTTTGAACTCTTGATCTTAGGGTTACAAACCCAGTACCATAACCACTTGGCTATTTAGGCAAAGCTTTTAGTTACATTGTTTCATAGTTGGCCATTGTGAGATTTGAACTTTTGATCTTGGGGTTACAAACCCAGTACCATAACCACTTGGCTATTTAGGCCAAGCTTTTAATTAGTTGTAACTCTTTCGAGTACAAACCCGTTTCCATCTGTTTCAGATGAAGTTACATTGTTTCATGGTTTGCCATGGTGAGATTTGAACTCTTGATCTTGGGGTTACAAACCCAGTACCATAACCACTTGGCTATTTAGTCCAAGCTTTTAATTAGTTGTAACTTTTTCGAGTACAAACAGGTTTCCATCTGTTTCAGATGAAGTTACATTGTTTTCATAGTTTGCCATTGTGAGATTTGAACTCTTGATCTTGGGGTTACAAACCCAGTACCATAACCACTTGGCTATTTAGGCCCAGCGTTAAGAAGATGTAACTTTTGCGAGTACAAACAGGTTTCCATCTGTTTCAGATGAAGTTATATTGTTTTCATAGTTTGCCATTGTGAGATTTGAACTCTTGATCTTGGGGTTACAAACCCAGTACCATAACCACTTGGCTATTTAGTCCAAGCTTTTAATTAGTTGTAACTCTTTCGAGTACAAACCCGTTTCCATCTGTTTCAGATGAAGTTACGTTGTTTCATAGTTTACCACTGTGAGATTTGAACTCTTGATCTTGGGGTTACAAACCCAGTACCATAACCACTTGGCTATTTAGGCCAAGCGTAATTATTTGTAACTCTTTCGAGTACAAACCCGTTTCCATCTGTTTCTGATGAAGTTACGTTGTTTCATAGTTTGCCATTGTGAGATTTGAACTCTTGATCTTTGGGTTACAAACCCAGTACCATAACCACTTGGCTATTTAGGCCCAGCGTTAATAAGATGTAACTTTTGCGAGTACAAACAGGTTTCCATCTGTTTCAGATGAAGTTATATTGTTTTCATAGTTTGCCATTGTGAGATTTGAACTCTTGATCTTGGGGTTACAAACCCAGTACCATAACCACTTGGCTATTTAGTCCAAGCTTTTAATTAGTTGTAACTCTTTCGAGTACAAACACGTTTCCATCTGTTCCTATTCAGATGAAGTTACATTGTTTCATAGTTTGCCATTGTGAGATTTGAACTCTTGATCTTGGGGTTACAAGCCCAGTACCATAACCACTTGGCTATTTAGGCCAAGCCCTAGTACAAACCCGTTTCCATCTGTTTCAGATGAAGTTACATTGTTTCATGGTTTTGCCATGGTGAGATTTGAACTCTTGATCTTGGGGTTACAAACCCAGTACCATAACCACTTGGCTATTTAGTCCAAGCTTTTAATTAGTTGTAACTTTTTCGAGTACAAACAGGTTTCCATCTGTTTCAGATGAAGTTACATTGTTTTCATAGTTTGCCATTGTGAGATTTGAACTCTTGATAATCTTTTAAATGAAAACCAAATCAACAAAATTGGGATAAATCAGGCACAGCCCCTAATTCAGGTCAGCTGTAAAACCAAGAACAAAGTTTTAAAGGAAACTTACAAACTTTAAATCAAAATGTGATTAAAGGGGTCAACAAAACACCCCAGTCCCCGCGGTGCCCACCGAGCACGGAAGGCCTCGAGAGTGCCAGCAGACACCGCGTGCTCCTTCTCCAGGGACATCCGACAGCGAACGTAGCCGCGGAAGAGGGAAAGAAGATGTAACTTTTGCGAGTACAAACAGGTTTCCATTTGTTTCAGATGAAGTTATATTGTTTTCATAGTTTGCCATTGTGAGATTTGAACTCTTGATCTTGGGGTTACAAACCCAGTACCATAACCACTTGGCTATTTAGGCCCAGCGTTAAGAAGATGTAACTTTTGCGAGTACAAACAGGTTTCCATCTGTTTCAGATGAAGTTATATTGTTTTCATAGTTTGCCATTGTGAGATTTGAACTCTTGATCTTGGGGTTACAAACCCAGTACCATAACCACTTGGCTATTTAGTCCAAGCTTTTAATTAGTTGTAACTCTTTCAAGTACAAACACATTTCCATCTGTTCCTATTCAGATGAAGTTACATTGTTTCATAATTTGCCATTGTGAGATTTGAACTCTTGATCTTGGGGTTACAAACCCAGTACCATAACCACTTGGCTATTTAGGCCAAGCTAGTTTTAAAGGAAACAAAGATAGTGTAACTCTTTTGAGTACAAACCTGTTTCCATCTGTTTCAGATGAAGTTATATTGTTTTCATAGTTTGCCATTGTGAGATTTGAACTCTTGATCTTGGGGTTACAAACCCAGTACCATAACCACTTGGCTATTTAGTCCAAGCTTTTAATTAGTTGTAACTCTTTCGAGTACAAACCTGTTTCCATCTGTTTCAGATGAAGTTACATTGTTTCATAGTTTGCCATTGTGAGATTTGAACTCTCGATCTCAGGGTTACAAACCCAGTACCATAACCACTTGGCTATTTAGGCCAAGCTTACAAACATGTTTCCATCTGTTTCAGATGAAGTTACATTGTTTCATAGTTTGCCATTGTGAGATTTGAACTCTTGATCTTAGGGTTACAAACCCAGTACCATAACCACTTGGCTATTTAGGCCAAGCCTTTTTCATAGTTTGCCATTGTGAGATTTGAACTCTTGATCTGGGGGTTACAAACCCAGTAACATAACCACTTGGCTATTTAGGCCAAGCTTTTAATTAGTTGTAACTCTTTCGAGTACAAACACATTTCCATCTGTTTCAGATGAAGTTACATTGTTTCATAGTTTGCCATTGTGAGATTTGAACTCTTGATCTTAGGGTTACAAACCCAGTACCATAACCACTTGGCTATTTAGGCAAAGCCTTTTTCATAGTTTGCCATTGTGAGATTTGAACTCTTGATCTGGGGGTTACAAACCCAGTAACATAACCACTTGGCTATTTAGGCCAAGCTTTTAATTAGTTGTAACTCTTTCGAGTACAAACCCGTTTCCATCTGTTTCAGATGAAGTTACATTGTTTCATAGTTTGCCATTGTGAGATTTGAACTTTTGATCTTAGGGTTACAAACCCAGTACCATAACCACTTGGCTATTTAGTCCAAGCTTTTAATTAGTTGTAACTCTTTCAAGTACAAACACATTTCCATCTGTTCCTATTCAGATGAAGTTACATTGTTTCATAATTTGCCATTGTGAGATTTGAACTCTTGATCTTGGGGTTACAAACCCAGTACCATAACCACTTGGCTATTTAGGCCAAGCTAGTTTTAAAGGAAACAAAGATAGTGTAACTCTTTTGAGTACAAACCTGTTTCCATCTGTTTCAGATGAAGTTATATTGTTTTCATAGTTTGCCATTGTGAGATTTGAACTCTTGATCTTGGGGTTACAAACCCAGTACCATAACCACTTGGCTATTTAGTCCAAGCTTTTAATTAGTTGTAACTCTTTCGAGTACAAACCTGTTTCCATCTGTTTCAGATGAAGTTACATTGTTTCATAGTTTGCCATTGTGAGATTTGAACTCTCGATCTCAGGGTTACAAACCCAGTACCATAACCACTTGGCTATTTAGGCCAAGCTTACAAACATGTTTCCATCTGTTTCAGATGAAGTTACATTGTTTCATAGTTTGCCATTGTGAGATTTGAACTCTTGATCTTAGGGTTACAAACCCAGTACCATAACCACTTGGCTATTTAGGCCAAGCCTTTTTCATAGTTTGCCATTGTGAGATTTGAACTCTTGATCTGGGGGTTACAAACCCAGTAACATAACCACTTGGCTATTTAGGCCAAGCTTTTAATTAGTTGTAACTCTTTTGAGTACAAACCCATTTCCATCTGTTTCAGATGAAGTTACATTGTTTCATAGTTTGCCATTGTAAGATTTGAACTCTTGATCTTGGGGTTATAAACCCACTACCATAAACACTTGGCTATTTAGGCCAAGCCTTAGCCATTGTGAGATTTGAACTCTTGATCTTGGGGTTACAAACCCAGTACCATAACCACTTGGCTATTTAGGCCAAGCTAGTTTTGAAGGAAACAAAGATAGTGTAACTCTTTTGAGTACAAACCTGTTTCCATCTGTTTCAGATGAAGTTATATTGTTTTCATAGTTTGCCATTGTGAGATTTGAACTCTTGATCTTGGGGTTACAAACCCAGTACCATAACCACTTGGCTATTTAGTCCAAGCTTTTAATTAGTTGTAACTCTTTCGAGTACAAACCTGTTTCCATCTGTTTCAGATGAAGTTACATTGTTTCATAGTTTGCCATTGTGAGATTTGAACTCTCGATCTCAGGGTTACAAACCCAGTACCATAACCACTTGGCTATTTAGGCCAAGCTTACAAACATGTTTCCATCTGTTTCAGATGAAGTTACATTGTTTCATAGTTTGCCATTGTGAGATTTGAACTCTTGATCTTAGGGTTACAAACCCAGTACCATAACCACTTGGCTATTTAGGCCAAGCCTTTTTCATAGTTTGCCATTGTGAGATTTGAACTCTTGATCTGGGGGTTACAAACCCAGTAACATAACCACTTGGCTATTTAGGCCAAGCTTTTAATTAGTTGTAACTCTTTCGAGTACAAACACATTTCCATCTGTTTCAGATGAAGTTACATTGTTTCATAGTTTGCCATTGTGAGATTTGAACTCTTGATCTTAGGGTTACAAACCCAGTACCATAACCACTTGGCTATTTAGGCCAAGCCTTTTTCATAGTTTGCCATTGTGAGATTTGAACTCTTGATCTGGGGGTTACAAACCCAGTAACATAACCACTTGGCTATTTAGGCCAAGCTTTTAATTAGTTGTAACTCTTTCGAGTACAAACCCGTTTCCATCTGTTTCAGATGAAGTTACATTGTTTGCCATTGTGAGATATGAACTCTTGATCTTGGGGTTACAAGCCCAGTACCATAACCACTTGGCTATTTAGGCCAAGCTTAATAATTAACGTATCTTTGTAACTCTTTCGAGTACAAACACGTTTCCATCTGTTTCAGATGAAGTTACATTGTTTCATAGTTTGCCATTGTGAGATTTGAACTCTTGAGCTTAGGGTTATAAACCCAGTACCATAACCACTTGGCTATTTAGGCCAAGCTTGTACAAACACGTTTCCATCTGTTTCCAGATGAAGTTACAGTGTTTCATAGTTTGCCATTGTGAGATTTGAACTCCTGATTTTTTTGGGTTACAAACCCAGTACCATAACCACTTGGCTATTTAGGCCCCTAAGCTTTTAATTTGTTGTAACTCTTTCGAGTACAAACCTGTTTCCATCTGTTTCAGATAAAGTTACATTGTTTCATAGTTTGCCATTGTGAGATTTGAACTCTTGATCTTGGGGTTACAAACCCAGTACCATAACCACTTGGCTATTTAGGCCAAGCTTTTAATTAGTTGTAACTCTTTTGAGTACAAACCCATTTCCATCTGTTTCAGATGAAGTTACATTGTTTCATAGTTTACCATTGTGAGATTTGAACTCTTGATCTTAGGGTTACAAACCCAGTACCATAACCACTTGGCTATTTAGGCCAAGCCGAAATCCACTTCCATCTGTTTCAGATGAAGTTACATTGTTTCATAGTTTTGCCATTGTGAGATTTGAACTCTTGATCTTAGGGTTACAAACCCAGTACCATAACCACTTGGCTATTTAGGCCAAGCTTTTAATTAGTTGTAACTCTTTCGAGTACAAACCCATTTCCATCTGTTTCAGATGAAGTTACATTGTTTCATAGTTTGCCATTGTGAGATTTGAACTCTTGATCTTGGGGTTACAAACCCAGTACCATAACCACTTGGCTATTTAGGCCAAGCTTTTAATTAGTTGTAACTCTTTTGAGTACAAACCCATTTCCATCTGTTTCAGATGAAGTTACATTGTTTCATAGTTTGCCATTGTGAGATTTGAACTCTTGATCTTGGGGTTACAAACCCAGTACCATAACCACTTGGCTATTTAGGCCAAGCTTTTAATTAGTTGTAACTCTTTCGAGTACAAACCCGTTTCCATCTGTTTCAGATGAAGTTACATTGTTTCATAGTTTGCCATTGTGAGATTTGAACTCTTGATCTTGGGGTTACAAACCCAGTACCATAACCACTTGGCTATTTAGGCCAAGCAAAAATGTGATTAGCCATTGTGAGATTTGAACTCTTGATACTCTTTTTTTTTTTTTTTTTTTGAGTAAACCTGTTTCCATCTGTTTCAGATGAAGTTACATTGTTTCATAGTTTGCCATTGTGAGATTTGAACTCTTGATAGTTTTGCCATTGTGAGATTTGAACTCTTGATCTTAGGGTTACAAACCCAGTACCATAACCACTTGGCTATTTAGGCCAAGCTTTTAATTAGTTGTAACTCTTTCGAGTACAAACCCATTTCCATCTGTTTCAGATGAATTTACATTGTTTCATAGTTTGCCATTGTGAGATTTGAACTCTTGATCTTGGGGTTACAAACCCAGTACCATAACCACTTGGCTATTTAGGCCAAGCTTTTAATTAGTTGTAACTCTTTCGAGTACAAACACGTTTCCATCTGTTTCAGATGAAGTTACATTGTTTCATCGTTTGCCATTGTGAGATTTGAACTCTTGATCTTGGGGTTACAAACCCAGTACCATAACCACTTGGCTATTTAGGCCAAGCTTTTAATTAGTTGTAACTCTTTCGAGTACAAACCCATTTCCATCTGTTTCAGATGAATTTACATTGTTTCATAGTTTGCCATTGTGAGATTTGAACTCTTGATCTTTGGGTTACAAACCCAGTACCATAACCACTTGGCTATTTAGGCCAAGCAAATATTGCTGTCTGTAACTCTTTCGAGTACAAACCCATTTCCATCTGTTTCAGATGAAGTTACATTGTTTCATAGTTTGCCATTGTGAGATTTGAACTCTTGATCTGGGGGTTACAAACCCAGTCCCATAACCACTTGGCTATTTAGGCCAAGCTTTTAATTAGTTGTAACTCTTTCGAGTACAAACCCGTTTCCATCTGTTTCTGATGAAGTTACGTTGTTTCATAGTTTGCCATTGTGAGATTTGAACTCTTGATCTTTGGGTTACAAACCCAGTACCATAACCACTTGGCTATTTAGGCCAAGCCTCAAAATTGGTTTTGTAACTCTTTCGAGTACAAACACATTTTTCCATCTGTTCCTGTTCAGATGAAGTTACATTGTTTCATACATTGCCATTGTGAGATTTGAACTCTTGATCTTGGGGTTACAAGCCCAGTACCATAACCACTTGGCTGTTTAGGCCAAGCCTCAAAATTGGTTTTGTAACTCATTCGAGTACAAACCCGTTCCCATCTGTTTCAGCTGAAGTCACATTGTTTCCCATTGTGAGATTTGAACTCTTGATCTTGGGGTTACAAACCCAGTACCATAACCACTTGGCTACTTAGGCCAAGCCAAATGTAAATCTTTTGAGTACAAACACGTTTCCATCTGTTTCAGATCAAGTTACATTGTTTGCCATTGTGAGATTTGAACTCTTGATCTTGGGGTTACAAGCCCAGTACCATAACCACTTGGCTATTTAGGCCAAGCCAAAGGTTTTTCAAATTGTAAACGGGTAACTCTTTCGAGTACAAACCCATTTCCATCTGTTTTCAGATGAAGTTACATTGTTTGCCATTGTGAGATTTGAACTCTTGATCTTGGGGTTACAAACCCAGTACCATAACCACTTGGCTATTTACGCCAAGCTTTTAATTAGTTGTAACTCTTTCGAGTACAAACCCGTTTCCATCTGTTTCTGATGAAGTTACGTTGTTTCATAGTTTGCCATTGTGAGATTTGAACTCTTGATCTTTGGGTTACAAACCCAGTACCATAACCACTTGGCTATTTAGGCCAAGCAAATGTTGCTGTCTGTAACTCTTTCGAGTACAAACCCATTTCCATCTGTTTCAGATGAAGTTACATTGTTTCATAGTTTGCCATTGTGAATTTTGAACTCTTGATCTTTGGGTTACAAACCCAGTACCATAACCACTTGGCTATTTAGGCCAAGCCAAATGTAAATCTTTTGAGTACAAACACGTTTCCATCTGTTTCAGATGAATTTACATTGTTTCATAGTTTGCCATTGTGAGATTTGAACTCTTGATCTGGGGGTTACAAACCCAGTACCATAACCACTTGCCTATTTAGGCCAAGCTTTTAATTAGTTGTAACTCTTTCGAGTACAAACCCATTTCCATCTGTTTCAGATGAATTTACATTGTTTCATAGTTTGCCATTGTGAGATTTGAACTCTTGATCTTGGGGTTACAAACCCAGTACCATAACCACTTGGCTATTTAGGCCAAGCCTTTTTCATAGTTTGCCATTGTGAGATTTGGAACTCTTGATCTTTGGGTTACAAACCCAGTACCATAACCACTTGGCTATTTTAGGCCAAGCAAATGTTGCTGTCTGTAACTCTTTCGAGTACAAACCCATTTCCATCTGTTTCAGATGAAGTTACATTGTTTCATAGTTTGCCATTGTGAGATTTGAACTCTTGATCTGGGGGTTACAAACCCAGTACCATAACCACTTGGCTATTTAGGCCAAGCTTTTAATTAGTTGTAACTCTTTCGAGTACAAACACGTTTCCATCTGTTTCAGATGAAGTTACATTGTTTCATAGTTTGCCATTGTGAGATTTGGAACTCTTGATCTTTGGGTTACAAACCCAGTACCATAACCACTTGGCTATTTATGCCAAGCTTTTAATTAGTTGTAACTCTTTCGAGTACAAACCCGTTTCCATCTGTTTCAGATGAATTTACATTGTTTCATAGTTTGCCATTGTGAGATTTGAACTCTTGATCTTGGGCTTACAAACCCAGTACCATAACCACTTGGCTATTTAGGCCAAGCCTTTTTCATAGTTTGCCATTGTGAGATTTGAACTCTTGATCTGGGGGTTACAAACCCAGTACCATAACCACTTGGCTATTTAGGCCAAGCTTTTAATTAGTTGTAACTCTTTCGAGTACAAACCTGTTTCCATCTGTTTCAGATGAAGTTACATTGTTTCATAGTTTGCCATTGTGAGATTTGAACTCTTGAGCGTAATGTTACAAACCCAGTACCATAACCACTTGGCTATTTAGGCCAAGCTTTTAATTAGTTGTAACTCTTTCGAGTACAAACCCGTTTCCATCTGTTTCAGATGTTGTTTCATGGTTTGCCATTGTGAGATTTGAACTCTTGATCTTGGGGTTACAAACCCAGTACCATAACCACTTGGCTATTTAGGCCAAGCCAAATGTAAATCTTTTGAGTACAAAAACGTTTCCATCTGTTTCAGATGAAGTTACATTGTTTGCCATTGTGAGATTTGAACTCTTGATCTTGGGGTTACAAGCCCAGTACCATAACCACTTGGCTATTTAGGCCAAGCTTTTAATTAGTTGTAACTCTTTCGAGTACAAACCCATTTCCATCTGTTTCAGATGAATTTACATTGTTTCATAGTTTGCCATTGTGAGATTTGAACTCTTGATCTTTGGGTTACAAACCCAGTACCATAACCACTTGGCTATTTAGGCCAAGCAAATGTTGCTGTCTGTAACTCTTTCGAGTACAAACCCATTTCCATCTGTTTCAGATGAAGTTACATTGTTTCATAGTTTGCCATTGTGAGATTTGAACTCTTGATCTGGGGGTTACAAACCCAGTACCATAACCACTTGGCTATTTAGGCCAAGCTTTTAATTAGTTGTAACTCTTTCGAGTACAAACCCGTTTCCATCTGTTTCTGATGAAGTTACGTTGTTTCATAGTTTGCCATTGTGAGATTTGAACTCTTGATCTTTGGGTTACAAACCCAGTACCATAACCACTTGGCTATTTAGGCCAAGCAAATGTTGCTGTCTGTAACTCTTTCGAGTACAAACCCATTTCCATCTGTTTCAGATGAAGTTACATTGTTTCATAGTTTGCCATTGTGAGATTTGAACTCTTGACCTGGGGGTTACAAACCCAGTACCATAGCCACTTGGCTATTTTGGCCAAGCTTTTAATTAGTTGTAACTCTTTCGAGTACAAACACATTTTTCCATCTGTTCCTGTTCAGATGAAGTTACATTGTTTCATACTTTGCCATTGTGAGATTTGAACTCTTGATCTTGGGGTTACAAACCCAGTACCATAACCACTTGGCTATTTTAGGCCAAGCAAATGTTGCTGTCTGTAACTCTTTCGAGTACAAACCCGTTTCCATCTGTTTCAGATGAAGTTACATTGTTTCATAGTTTGCCATTGTGAGATTTGGAACTCTTGATCTTTGGGTTACAAACCCAGTACCATAACCACTTGGCTATTTAGGCCAAGCAAATATTGCTGTCTGTAACTCTTTCGAGTACAAACCCATTTCCATCTGTTTCAGATGAAGTTACATTGTTTCATAGTTTGCCATTGTGAGATTTGAACTCTTGATCTGGGGGTTACAAACCCAGTACCATAACCACTTGGCTATTTAGGCCAAGCTTTTAATTAGTTGTAACTCTTTCGAGTACAAACCCGTTTCCATCTGCTTCTGATGAAGTTACGTTGTTTCATAGTTTGCCATTGTGAGATTTGAACTCTTGATCTTTGGGTTACAAACCCAGTACCATAACCACTTGGCTATTTAGGCCAAGCCTCAAAATTGTTTTTGTAACTCTTTCGAGTACAAACACATTTTTCCATCTGTTCCTGTTCAGATGAAGTTACATTGTTTCATACATTGCCATTGTGAGATTTGAACTCTTGATCTTGGGGTTACAAACCCAGTACCATAACCACTTGGCTATTTAGGCCAAGCCTCAAAATTGGTTTTGTAACTCTTTCGAGTACAAACCCGTTCCCATCTGTTTCAGATGAAGTCACATTGTTTCCCATTGTGAGATTTGAACTCTTGATCTTGGGGTTACAAACCCAGTACCATAACCACTTGGCTACTTAGGCCAAGCCAAATGTAAATCTTTTGAGTACAAACACGTTTCCATCTGTTTCAGATGAAGTTACATTGTTTGCCATTGTGAGATTTGAAATCTTGATCTTGGGGTTACAAGCCCAGTACCATAACCACTTGGCTATTTAGGCCAAGCTTTTAATTAGTTGTAACTCTTTCGAGTACAAACCCATTTCCATCTGTTTCAGATGAATTTACATTGTTTCATAGTTTGCCATTGTGAGATTTGAACTCTTGATCTTTGGGTTACAAACCCAGTACCATAACCACTTGGCTATTTAGGCCAAGCAAATATTGCTGTCTGTAACTCTTTCGAGTACAAACCCATTTCCATCTGTTTCAGATGAAGTTACATTGTTTCATAGTTTGCCATTGTGAGATTTGAACTCTTGATCTGGGGGTTACAAACCCAGTACCATAACCACTTGGCTATTTAGGCCAAGCTTTTAATTAGTTGTAACTCTTTCGAGTACAAACCCGTTTCCATCTGTTTCTGATGAAGTTACGTTGTTTCATAGTTTGCCATTGTGAGATTTGAACTCTTGATCTTTGGGTTACAAACCCAGTACCATAACCACTTGGCTATTTAGGCCAAGCCTCAAAATTGGTTTTGTAACTCTTTCGAGTACAAACACATTTTTCCATCTGTTCCTGTTCAGATGAAGTTACATTGTTTCATACATTGCCATTGTGAGATTTGAACTCTTGATCTTGGGGTTACAAACCCAGTACCATAACCACTTGGCTATTTAGGCCAAGCCTCAAAATTGGTTTTGTAACTCTTTCGAGTACAAACCCGTTCCCATCTGTTTCAGCTGAAGTCACATTGTTTCCCATTGTGAGATTTGAACTCTTGATCTTGGGGTTACAAACCCAGTACCTTAACCACTTGGCTACTTAGGCCAAGCCAAATGTAAATCTTTTGAGTACAAACACGTTTCCATCTGTTTCAGATCAAGTTACATTGTTTGCCATTGTGAGATTTGAACTCTTGATCTTGGGGTTACAAGCCCAGTACCATAACCACTTGGCTATTTAGGCCAAGCCAAAGGTTTTTCAAATTGTAAACGGGTAACTCTTTCGAGTACAAACCCGTTTCCATCTGTTTTCAGATGAAGTTACATTGTTAGCCATTGTGAGATTTGAACTCTTGATCTTGGGGTTACAAACCCAGTACCATAACCACTTGGCTATTTACGCCAAGCTTTTAATTAGTTGTAACTCTTTCGAGTACAAACCCGTTTCCATCTGTTTCTGATGAAGTTACGTTGTTTCATAGTTTGCCATTGTGAGATTTGAACTCTTGATCTTTGGGTTACAAACCCAGTACCATAACCACTTGGCTATTTAGGCCAAGCAAATGTTGCTGTCTGTAACTCTTTCGAGTACAAACCCATTTCCATCTGTTTCAGATGAAGTTACATTGTTTCATAGTTTGCCATTGTGAGATTTGAACTCTTGATCTTTGGGTTACAAACCCAGTACCATAACCACTTGGCTATTTAGGCCAAGCCAAATGTAATCTGTTGAGAACAAGCACGTTTCCATCTGTTTCAGATGAAGTTACATTGTTTGCCATTGTGAGATTTGAACTCTTGATCTTGGGGTTACAAGCCCAGTACCATAACCACTTGGCTATTTAGGCCAAGCTTTTAATTAGTTGTAACTCTTTCGAGTACAAACCCATTTCCATCTGTTTCAGATGAATTTACATTGTTTCATAGTTTGCCATTGTGAGATTTGAACTCTTGATCTTTGGGTTACAAACCCAGTACCATAACCACTTGGCTATTTAGGCCAAGCTTTTAATTAGTTATAACTCTTTCGAGTACAAACCCGTTTCCATCTGTTTCAGATGTTGTTTCATAGTTTGCCATTGTGAGATTTGAACTCTTGATCTTTGGGTTACAAACCCAGTACCATAACCACTTGGCTATTTAGGCCAAGCTTTTAATTAGTTGTAACTCTTTCGAGTACAAACCCATTTCCATCTGTTTCAGATGAATTTACATTGTTTCATAGTTTGCCATTGTGAGATTTGAACTCTTGATCTTGGGCTTACAAACCCAGTACCATAACCACTTGGCTATTTAGGCCAAGCCAAATGTAAATCTTTTGAGTACAAAAACGTTTCCATCTGTTTCAGATGAAGTTACATTGTTTGCCATTGTGAGATTTGAACTCTTGATCTTGGGGTTACAAGCCCAGTACCATAACCACTTGGCTATTTAGGCCAAGCTTTTAATTAGTTGTAACTCTTTCGAGTACAAACCCATTTCCATCTGTTTCAGATGAATTTACATTGTTTCATAGTTTGCCATTGTGAGATTTGAACTCTTGATCTTTGGGTTACAAACCCAGTACCATAACCACTTGGCTATTTAGGCCAAGCAAATGTTGCTGTCTGTAACTCTTTCGAGTACAAACCCATTTCCATCTGTTTCAGATGAAGTTACATTGTTTCATAGTTTGCCATTGTGAGATTTGAACTCTTGATCTGGGGGTTACAAACCCAGTACCATAACCACTTGGCTATTTAGGCCAAGCTTTTAATTAGTTGTAACTCTTTCGAGTACAAACCCGTTACCATCTGTTTCTGATGAAGTTACGTTGTTTCATAGTTTGCCATTGTGAGATTTGAACTCTTGATCTTTGGGTTACAAACCCAGTACCATAACCACTTGGCTATTTAGGCCAAGCAAATGTTGCTGTCTGTAACTCTTTCGAGTACAAACCCATTTCCATCTGTTTCAGATGAAGTTACATTGTTTCATAGTTTGCCATTGTGAGATTTGAACTCTTGACCTGGGGGTTACAAACCCAGTACCATAGCCACTTGGCTATTTTGGCCAAGCTTTTAATTAGTTGTAACTCTTTCGAGTACAAACACATTTTTCCATCTGTTCCTGTTCAGATGAAGTTACATTGTTTCATACTTTGCCATTGTGAGATTTGAACTCTTGATCTTGGGGTTACAAACCCAGTACCATAACCACTTGGCTATTTTAGGCCAAGCAAATGTTGCTGTCTGTAACTCTTTCGAGTACAAACCCATTTCCATCTGTTTCAGATGAAGTTACATTGTTTCATAGTTTGCCATTGTGAGATTTGGAACTCTTGATCTTTGGGTTACAAACCCAGTACCATAACCACTTGGCTATTTAGGCCAAGCTTTTAATTAGTTGTAACTCTTTCGAGTACAAACCCGTTTCCATCTGCTTCTGATGAAGTTACGTTGTTTCATAGTTTGCCATTGTGAGATTTGAACTCTTGATCTTTGGGTTACAAACCCAGTACCATAACCACTTGGCTATTTAGGCCAAGCCTCAAAATTGTTTTTGTAACTCTTTCGAGTACAAACACATTTTTCCATCTGTTCCTGTTCAGATGAAGTTACATTGTTTCATACATTGCCATTGTGAGATTTGAACTCTTGATCTTGGGGTTACAAACCCAGTACCATAACCACTTGGCTACTTAGGCCAAGCCAAATGTAAATCTTTTGAGTACAAACACGTTTCCATCTGTTTCAGATGAAGTTACATTGTTTGCCATTGTGAGATTTGAACTCTTGATCTTGGGGTTACAAGCCCAGTACCATAACCACTTGGCTATTTAGGCCAAGCCAAAGGTTTTTCAAATTGTAAACGGGTAACTCTTTCGAGTACAAACCCGTTTCCATCTGTTTTCAGATGAAGTTACATTGTTTCATAGTTTGCCATTGTGAGATTTGAACTCTTGATCTTGGGGTTACAAACCCAGTACCATAACCACTTGGCTATTTACGCCAAGCTTTTAATTAGTTGTAACTCTTTCGAGTACAAACCCGTTTCCATCTGTTTCTGATGAAGTTACGTTGTTTCATAGTTTGCCATTGTGAGATTTGAACTCTTGATCTTTGGGTTACAAACCCAGTACCATAACCACTTGGCTATTTAGGCCAAGCAAATGTTGCTGTCTGTAACTCTTTCGAGTACAAACCCATTTCCATCTGTTTCAGATGAAGTTACATTGTTTCATAGTTTGCCATTGTGAGATTTAAACTCTTGATCTGGGGGTTACAAACCCAGTACCATAACCACTTGGCTATTTAGGCCAAGCCAAATGTAAATCTGTTGAGAACAAACACGTTTCCATCTGTTTCAGATGAAGTTACATTGTTTGCCATTGTGAGATTTGAACTCTTGATCTTGGGGTTACAAGCCCAGTACCATAACCACTTGGCTATTTAGGCCAAGCTTTTAATTAGTTGCAACTCTTTCGAGTACAAACCCATTTCCATCTGTTTCAGATGAATTTACATTGTTTCATAGTTTGCCATTGTGAGATTTGAACTCTTGACCTTTGGGTTACAAACCCAGTACCATAACCACTTGGCTATTTAGGCCAAGCCAAATGTAAATCTTTTGAGTACAAACACGTTTCCATCTGTTTCAGATGAAGTTACATTGTTTGCCATTGTGAGATTTGAAATCTTGATCTTGGGGTTACAAGCCCAGTACCATAACCACTTGGCTATTTAGGCCAAGCTTTTAATTAGTTGTAACTCTTTCGAGTACAAACCCGTTTCCATCTGTTTCAGATGAATTTACATTGTTTCATAGTTTGCCATTGTGAGATTTGAACTCTTGATCTGGGGGTTACAAACCCAGTACCATAACCACTTGGCTATTTAGTCCAAGCTTTTAATTAGTTGTAACTCTTTCGAGTACAAACCTGTTTCCATCTGTTTCAGATGAAGTTACATTGTTTCATAGTTTGCCATTGTGAGATTTGAACTCTTGATCTGGGGGTTACAAACCCAGTACCATAACCACTTGCCGATTTAGGCCAAGCTTTTAATTAGTTGTAACTCTTTCGAGTACAAACCCATTTCCATCTGTTTCAGATGAATTTACCTTGTTTCATAGTTTGCCATTGTGAGATTTGAACTCTTGATCTTGGGGTTACAAACCCAGTACCATAACCACTTGGCTATTTAGGCCAAGCTTTTAATTAGTTATAACTCTTTCGAGGACAAACCCGTTTCCATCTGTTTCAGATGTTGTTTCATAGTTTGCCATTGTGAGATTTGAACTCTTGATCTGGGGGTTACAAACCCAGTACCATAACCACTTGGCTATTTAGGCCAAGCTTTTAATTAGTTGTAACTCTTTCGAGTACAAACCCATTTCCATCTGTTTCAGATGAATTTACATTGTTTCATAGTTTGCCATTGTGAGATTTGAACTCTTGATCTTGGGGTTACAAACCCAGTACCATAACCACTTGGCTATTTACGCCAAGCTTTTAATTAGTTGTAACTCTTTCGAGTACAAACCCGTTTCCATCTGTTTCTGATGAAGTTACGTTGTTTCATAGTTTGCCATTGTGAGATTTGAACTCTTGATCTTTGGGTTACAAACCCAGTACCATAACCACTTGGCTATTTAGGCCAAGCAAATGTTGCTGTCTGTAACTCTTTCGAGTACAAACCCATTTCCATCTGTTTCAGATGAAGTTACATTGTTTCATAGTTTGCCATTGTGAGATTTGAACTCTTGATCTTTGGGTTACAAACCCAGTACCATAA
The DNA here is from genome assembly GCF_017639515.1 of Carcharodon carcharias. Taxonomy (NCBI): domain Eukaryota; kingdom Metazoa; phylum Chordata; class Chondrichthyes; order Lamniformes; family Lamnidae; genus Carcharodon; species Carcharodon carcharias. The sequence continues at coordinate 41,237,677 of NC_054480.1, read as the reverse complement.
CCACTTGGCTATTTAGGCCAAGCCAAATGTAATCTGTTGAGAACAAGCACGTTTCCATCTGTTTCAGATGAAGTTACATTGTTTGCCATTGTGAGATTTGAACTCTTGATCTTGGGGTTACAAGCCCAGTACCATAACCACTTGGCTATTTAGGCCAAGCTTTTAATTAGTTGTAACTCTTTCGAGTACAAACCCATTTCCATCTGTTTCAGATGAATTTACATTGTTTCATAGTTTGCCATTGTGAGATTTGAACTCTTGATCTTTGGGTTACAAACCCAGTACCATAACCACTTGGCTATTTAGGCCAAGCCAAATGTAAATCTTTTGAGTACAAACACGTTTCCATCTGTTTCAGATGAATTTACATTGTTTCATAGTTTGCCATTGTGAGATTTGAACTCTTGATCTTTGGGTTACAAACCCAGTACCATAACCACTTGGCTATTTAGGCCAAGCCAAATGTAAATCTTTCGAGTACAAACCCATTTCCATCTGTTTCAGATGAATTTACATTGTTTCATAGTTTGCCATTGTGAGATTTGAACTCTTGATCTTTGGGTTACAAACCCAGTACCATAACCACTTGGCTATTTAGGCCAAGCTTTTAATTAGTTATAACTCTTTCGAGTACAAACCCGTTTCCATCTGTTTCAGATGTTGTTTCATAGTTTGCCATTGTGAGATTTGAACTCTTGATCTGGGGGTTACAAACCCAGTACCATAACCACTTGGCTATTTAGGCCAAGCTTTTAATTAGTTGTAACTCTTTCGAGTACAAACCTGTTTCCATCTGTTTCAGATGAAGTTACATTGTTTCATAGTTTGCCATTGTGAGATTTGAACTCTTGAGCGTAGGGTTACAAACCCAGTACCATAACCACTTGGCTATTTAGGCCAAGCTTTTAATTAGTTGTAACTCTTTCGAGTACAAACCCGTTTCCATCTGTTTCAGATGTTGTTTCATAGTTTGCCATTGTGAGATTTGAACTCTTGATCTTGGGGTTACAAACCCAGTACCATAACCACTTGGCTATTTAGGCCAAGCCAAATGTAAATCTTTTGAGTACAAAAACGTTTCCATCTGTTTCAGATGAAGTTACATTGTTTGCCATTGTGAGATTTGAACTCTTGATCTTGGGGTTACAAGCCCAGTACCATAACCACTTGGCTATTTAGGCCAAGCTTTTAATTAGTTGTAACTCTTTCGAGTACAAACCCATTTCCATCTGTTTCAGATGAATTTACATTGTTTCATAGTTTGCCATTGTGAGATTTGAACTCTTGATCTTTGGGTTACAAACCCAGTACCATAACCACTTGGCTATTTAGGCCAAGCAAATGTTGCTGTCTGTAACTCTTTCGAGTACAAACCCATTTCCATCTGTTTCAGATGAAGTTACATTGTTTCATAGTTTGCCATTGTGAGATTTGAACTCTTGATCTGGGAGTTACAAACCCAGTACCATAACCACTTGGCTATTTAGGCCAAGCTTTTAATTAGTTGTAACTCTTTCGAGTACAAACCCGTTTCCATCTGTTTCTGATGAAGTTACGTTGTTTCATAGTTTGCCATTGTGAGATTTGAACTCTTGATCTTTGGGTTACAAACCCAGTACCATAACCACTTGGCTATTTAGGCCAAGCAAATGTTGCTGTCTGTAACTCTTTCGAGTACAAACCCATTTCCATCTGTTTCAGATGAAGTTACATTGTTTCATAGTTTGCCATTGTGAGATTTGAACTCTTGACCTGGGGGTTACAAACCCAGTACCATAGCCACTTGGCTATTTTGGCCAAGCTTTTAATTAGTTGTAACTCTTTCGAGTACAAACACATTTTTCCATCTGTTCCTGTTCAGATGAAGTTACATTGTTTCATACTTTGCCATTGTGAGATTTGAACTCTTGATCTTGGGGTTACAAACCCAGTACCATAACCACTTGGCTATTTTAGGCCAAGCAAATGTTGCTGTCTGTAACTCTTTCGAGTACAAACCCATTTCCATCTGTTTCAGATGAAGTTACATTGTTTCATAGTTTGCCATTGTGAGATTTGGAACTCTTGATCTTTGGGTTACAAACCCAGTACCATAACCACTTGGCTATTTAGGCCAAGCAAATATTGCTGTCTGTAACTCTTTCGAGTACAAACCCATTTCCATCTGTTTCAGATGAAGTTACATTGTTTCATAGTTTGCCATTGTGAGATTTGAACTCTTGATCTGGGGGTTACAAACCCAGTACCATAACCACTTGGCTATTTAGGCCAAGCTTTTAATTAGTTGTAACTCTTTCGAGTACAAACCCGTTTCCATCTGCTTCTGATGAAGTTACGTTGTTTCATAGTTTGCCATTGTGAGATTTGAACTCTTGATCTTTGGGTTACAAACCCAGTACCATAACCACTTGGCTATTTAGGCCAAGCCTCAAAATTGTTTTTGTAACTCTTTCGAGTACAAACACATTTTTCCATCTGTTCCTGTTCAGATGAAGTTACATTGTTTCATACATTGCCATTGTGAGATTTGAACTCTTGATCTTGGGGTTACAAACCCAGTACCATAACCACTTGGCTATTTAGGCCAAGCCTCAAAATTGGTTTTGTAACTCTTTCGAGTACAAACCCGTTCCCATCTGTTTCAGATGAAGTCACATTGTTTCCCATTGTGAGATTTGAACTCTTGATCTTGGGGTTACAAACCCAGTACCATAACCACTTGGCTACTTAGGCCAAGCCAAATGTAAATCTTTTGAGTAGAAACACGTTTCCATCTGTTTCAGATGAAGTTACATTGTTTGCCATTGTGAGATTTGAACTCTTGATCTTGGGGTTACAAGCCCAGTACCATAACCACTTGGCTATTTAGGCCAAGCCAAAGGTTTTTCAAATTGTAAACGGGTAACTCTTTCGAGTACAAACCCGTTTCCATCTGTTTTCAGATGAAGTTACATTGTTTCATAGTTTGCCATTGTGAGATTTGAACTCTTGATCTTGGGGTTACAAACCCAGTACCATAACCACTTGGCTATTTACGCCAAGCTTTTAATTAGTTGTAACTCTTTCGAGTACAAACCCGTTTCCATCTGTTTCTGATGAAGTTACGTTGTTTCATAGTTTGCCATTGTGAGATTTGAACTCTTGATCTTTGGGTTACAAACCCAGTACCATAACCACTTGGCTATTTAGGCCAAGCAAATGTTGCTGTCTGTAACTCTTTCGAGTACAAACCCATTTCCATCTGTTTCAGATGAAGTTACATTGTTTCATAGTTTGCCATTGTGAGATTTAAACTCTTGATCTGGGGGTTACAAACCCAGTACCATAACCACTTGGCTATTTAGGCCAAGCCAAATGTAAATCTGTTGAGAACAAACACGTTTCCATCTGTTTCAGATGAAGTTACATTGTTTGCCATTGTGAGATTTGAACTCTTGATCTTGGGGTTACAAGCCCAGTACCATAACCACTTGGCTATTTAGGCCAAGCTTTTAATTAGTTGTAACTCTTTCGAGTACAAACCCATTTCCATCTGTTTCAGATGAATTTACATTGTTTCATAGTTTGCCATTGTGAGATTTGAACTCTTGACCTTTGGGTTACAAACCCAGTACCATAACCACTTGGCTATTTAGGCCAAGCCAAATGTAAATCTTTTGAGTACAAACACGTTTCCATCTGTTTCAGATGAAGTTACATTGTTTGCCATTGTGAGATTTGAAATCTTGATCTTGGGGTTACAAGCCCAGTACCATAACCACTTGGCTATTTAGGCCAAGCTTTTAATTAGTTGTAACTCTTTCGAGTACAAACCCGTTTCCATCTGTTTCAGATGAATTTACATTGTTTCATAGTTTGCCATTGTGAGATTTGAACTCTTGATCTGGGGGTTACAAACCCAGTACCATAACCACTTGGCTATTTAGTCCAAGCTTTTAATTAGTTGTAACTCTTTCGAGTACAAACCTGTTTCCATCTGTTTCAGATGAAGTTACATTGTTTCATAGTTTGCCATTGTGAGATTTGAACTCTTGATCTGGGGGTTACAAACCCAGTACCATAACCACTTGCCGATTTAGGCCAAGCTTTTAATTAGTTGTAACTCTTTCGAGTACAAACCCATTTCCATCTGTTTCAGATGAATTTACATTGTTTCATAGTTTGCCATTGTGAGATTTGAACTCTTGATCTTGGGGTTACAAACCCAGTACCATAACCACTTGGCTATTTAGGCCAAGCTTTTAATTAGTTGTAACTCTTTCGAGTACAAACACGTTTCCATCTGTTTCAGATGAAGTTACATTGTTTCATAGTTTGCCATTGTGAGATTTGGAACTCTTGATCTTTGGGTTACAAACCCAGTACCATAACCACTTGGCTATTTAGGCCAAGCTTTTAATTAGTTATAACTCTTTCGAGTACAAACCCGTTTCCATCTGTTTCAGATGTTGTTTCATAGTTTGCCATTGTGAGATTTGAACTCTTGATCTGGGGGTTACAAACCCAGTACCATAACCACTTGGCTACTTAGGCCAAGCTTTTAATTAGTTGTAACTCTTTCGAGTACAAACCCATTTCCATCTGTTTCAGATGAAGTTAAATTGTTTCATAGTTTGCCATTGTGAGATTTGAACTCTTGATCTGGGGGTTACAAACCCAGTACCATAACCACTTGGCTATTTAGGCCAAGCTTTTAATTAGTTGTAACTCTTTCGAGTACAAACACGTTTCCATCTGTTTCAGATGAAGTTACATTGTTTCATAGTTTGCCATTGTGAGATTTGAACTCTTGAGCGTAGGGTTCCAAACCCAGTACCATAACCACTTGGCTATTTAGGCCAAGCTTTTAATTAGTTGTAACTCTTTCGAGTACAAACCCGTTTCCATCAGTTTCTGATAAAGTTACGTTGTTTCATAGTTTGCCATTGTGAGATTTGAACTCTTGAGCGTAGGGTTACAAACCCAGTACCATATCCACTTGGCTATTTAGGCCAAGCTTTTAATTAGTTGTAACTCTTTCGCGTACAAACCCGTTTCCATCAGTTTCTGATGAAGTTACGTTGTTTCATAGTTTGCCATTGTGAGATTTGAACTCTTGAGCGTAGGGTTACAAACCCAGTACCATAACCACTTGGCTATTTAGGCCAAGCTTTTAATTAGTTGTAACTCTTTCGAGTACAAACCCGTTTCCATCTGTTTCAGATGAAGTTACATTGTTTCATACTTTGCCATTGTGAGATTTGAACTCTTGATCTTGGGGTTACAAACCCAGTACCATAACCACTTGGCTATTTAGGCCAAGCCTCAAAATTGTTTTTGTAACTCTTTCGAGTACAAACCCGTTCCCATCTGTTTCAGATGAAGTCACATTTTTTCCCATTGTGAGATTTGAACTCTTGATCTTGGGGTTACAAACCCAGTACCATAACCACTTGGCTACTTAGGCCAAGCCAAATGTAAATCTTTTGAGTAGAAACACGTTTCCATCTGTTTCAGATGAAGTTACATTGTTTGCCATTGTGAGATTTGAACTCTTGATCTTGGGGTTACAAGCCCAGTACCATAACCACTTGGCTATTTAGGCCAAGCCAAAGGTTTTTCAAATTGTAAACGGGTAACTCTTTCGAGTACAAACCCGTTTCCATCTGTTTTCAGATGAAGTTACATTGTTTCATAGTTTGCCATTGTGAGATTTGAACTCTTGATCTTGGGGTTACAAACCCAGTACCATAACCACTTGGCTATTTACGCCAAGCTTTTAATTAGTTGTAACTCTTTCGAGTACAAACCCGTTTCCATCTGTTTCTGATGAAGTTACGTTGTTTCATAGTTTGCCATTGTGAGATTTGAACTCTTGATCTTTGGGTTACAAACCCAGTACCATAACCACTTGGCTATTTAGGCCAAGCAAATGTTGCTGTCTGTAACTCTTTCGAGTACAAACCCATTTCCATCTGTTTCAGATGAAGTTACATTGTTTCATAGTTTGCCATTGTGAGATTTAAACTCTTGATCTGGGGGTTACAAACCCAGTACCATAACCACTTGGCTATTTAGGCCAAGCCAAATGTAAATCTGTTGAGAACAAACACGTTTCCATCTGTTTCAGATGAAGTTACATTGTTTGCCATTGTGAGATTTGAACTCTTGATCTTGGGGTTACAAGCCCAGTACCATAACCACTTGGCTATTTAGGCCAAGCTTTTAATTAGTTGTAACTCTTTCGAGTACAAACCCATTTCCATCTGTTTCAGATGAATTTACATTGTTTCATAGTTTGCCATTGTGAGATTTGAACTCTTGACCTTTGGGTTACAAACCCAGTACCATAACCACTTGGCTATTTAGGCCAAGCCAAATGTAAATCTTTTGAGTACAAACACGTTTCCATCTGTTTCAGATGAAGTTACATTGTTTGCCATTGTGAGATTTGAAATCTTGATCTTGGGGTTACAAGCCCAGTACCATAACCACTTGGCTATTTAGGCCAAGCTTTTAATTAGTTGTAACTCTTTCGAGTACAAACCCGTTTCCATCTGTTTCAGATGAATTTACATTGTTTCATAGTTTGCCATTGTGAGATTTGAACTCTTGATCTGGGGGTTACAAACCCAGTACCATAACCACTTGGCTATTTAGTCCAAGCTTTTAATTAGTTGTAACTCTTTCGAGTACAAACCTGTTTCCATCTGTTTCAGATGAAGTTACATTGTTTCATAGTTTGCCATTGTGAGATTTGAACTCTTGATCTGGGGGTTACAAACCCAGTACCATAACCACTTGCCGATTTAGGCCAAGCTTTTAATTAGTTGTAACTCTTTCGAGTACAAACCCATTTCCATCTGTTTCAGATGAATTTACATTGTTTCATAGTTTGCCATTGTGAGATTTGAACTCTTGATCTTGGGGTTACAAACCCAGTACCATAACCACTTGGCTATTTAGGCCAAGCTTTTAATTAGTTGTAACTCTTTCGAGTACAAACACGTTTCCATCTGTTTCAGATGAAGTTACATTGTTTCATAGTTTGCCATTGTGAGATTTGGAACTCTTGATCTTTGGGTTACAAACCCAGTACCATAACCACTTGGCTATTTAGGCCAAGCTTTTAATTAGTTAAAACTCTTTCGAGTACAAACCCGTTTCCATCTGTTTCAGATGTTGTTTCATAGTTTGCCATTGTGAGATTTGAACTCTTGATCTGGGGGTTACAAACCCAGTACCATAACCACTTGGCTACTTAGGCCAAGCTTTTAATTAGTTGTAACTCTTTCGAGTACAAACCCATTTCCATCTGTTTCAGATGAAGTTAAATTGTTTCATAGTTTGCCATTGTGAGATTTGAACTCTTGATCTGGGGGTTACAAACCCAGTACCATAACCACTTGGCTATTTAGGCCAAGCTTTTAATTAGTTGTAACTCTTTCGAGTACAAACACGTTTCCATCTGTTTCAGATGAAGTTACATTGTTTCATAGTTTGCCATTGTGAGATTTGAACTCTTGAGCGTAGGGTTCCAAACCCAGTACCATAACCACTTGGCTATTTAGGCCAAGCTTTTAATTAGTTGTAACTCTTTCGAGTACAAACCCGTTTCCATCAGTTTCTGATAAAGTTACGTTGTTTCATAGTTTGCCATTGTGAGATTTGAACTCTTGAGCGTAGGGTTACAAACCCAGTACCATATCCACTTGGCTATTTAGGCCAAGCTTTTAATTAGTTGTAACTCTTTCGTGTACAAACCCGTTTCCATCAGTTTCTGATGAAGTTACGTTGTTTCATAGTTTGCCATTGTGAGGTTTGAACTCTTGAGCGTAGGGTTACAAACCCAGTACCATAACCACTTGGCTATTTAGGCCAAGCTTTTAATTAGTTGTAACTCTTTCGAGTACAAACCCGTTTCCATCTGTTTCAGATGAAGTTACATTGTTTCATACTTTGCCATTGTGAGATTTGAACTCTTGATCTTGGGGTTACAAACCCAGTACCATAACCACTTGGCTATTTAGGCCAAGCCTCAAAATTGTTTTTGTAACTCTTTCGAGTACAAACCCGTTCCCATCTGTTTCAGCTGAAGTCACATTTTTTCCCATTGTGAGATTTGAACTCTTGATCTTGGGGTTACAAACCCAGTACCATAACCACTTGGCTACTTAGGCCAAGCCAAATGTAAATCTTTTGAGTACAAACACGTTTCCATCTGTTTCAGATCAAGTTACATTGTTTGCCCTTGTGAGATTTGAACTCTTGATCTTGGGGTTACAAGCCCAGTACCATAACCACTTGGCTATTTAGGCCAAGCCAAAGGTTTTTCAAATTGTAAACGGGTAACTCTTTCGAGTACAAACCCGTTTCCATCTGTTTTCAGATGAAGTTACATTGTTTGCCATTGTGAGATTTGAACTCTTGATCTTGGGGTTACAAACCCAGTACCATAACCACTTGGCTATTTACGCCAAGCTTTTAATTAGTTGTAACTCTTTCGAGTACAAACCCGTTTCCATCTGTTTCTGATGAAGTTACGTTGTTTCATAGTTTGCCATTGTGAGATTTGAACTCTTGATCTTTGGGTTACAAACCCAGTACCATAACCACTTGGCTATTTAGGCCAAGCAAATGTTGCTGTCTGTAACTCTTTCGACTACAAACCCATTTCCATCTGTTTCAGATGAAGTTACATTGTTTCATAGTTTGCCATTGCGAGATTTGAACTCTTGATCTTTGGGTTACAAACCCAGTACCATAACCACTTGGCTATTTAGGCCAAGCCAAATGTAATCTGTTGAGAACAAACACGTTTCCATCTGTTTCAGATGAAGTTACATTGTTTGCCATTGTGAGATTTGAACTCTTGATCTTGGGGTTACAAGCCCAGTACCATAACCACTTGGCTATTTAGGCCAAGCTTTTAATTAGTTGTAACTCTTTCGAGTACAAACACATTTCCATCTGTTTCAGATGAATTTACATTGTTTCATAGTTTGCCATTGTGAGATTTGAACTCTTGATCGTTGGGTTACAAACCCAGTACCATAACCACTTGGCTATTTAGGCCAAGCCAAATGTAAATCTTTTGAGTACAAACACGTTTCCATCTGTTTCAGATGAATTTACATTGTTTCATAGTTTGCCATTGTGAGATTTGAACTCTTGATCTTTGGGTTACAAACCCAGTACCATAACCACTTGGCTATTTAGGCCAAGCTTTTAATTAGTTATAACTCTTTCGAGTACAAACCCGTTTCCATCTGTTTCAGATGTTGTTTCATAGTTTGCCAGTGTGAGATTTGAACTCTTGATCTTTGGGTTACAAACCCAGTACCATAACCACTTGGCTATTTAGGCCAAGCCAAATGTAAATCTTTTGAGTACAAACACGTTTCCATCTGTTTCAGTTCAAGTTACATAGTTTGCCATTGTGAGATTTGAACTCTTGATCTTGGGGTTACAAGCCCAGTACCATAACCACTTGGCTATTTAGGCCAAGCCAAAGGTTTTTCAAATTGTAAACGGGTAACTCTTTCGAGTACAAACCCGTTTCCATCTGTTTTCAGATGAAGTTACATTGTTTGCCATTGTGAGATTTGAACTCTTGATCTTGGGGTTACAAACCCAGTACCATAACCACTTGGCTATTTACGCCAAGCTTTTAATTAGTTGTAACTCTTTCGAGTACAAACCCGTTTCCATCTGTTTCTGATGAAGTTACGTTGTTTCATAGTTTGCATTGTGAGATTTGAACTCTTGATCTTTGGGTTACAAACCCAGTACCATAACCACTTGGCTATTTAGGCCAAGCAAATGTTGCTGTCTGTAACTCTTTCGAGTACAAACCCATTTCCATCTGTTTCAGATGAAGTTACATTGTTTCATAGTTTGCCATTGTGAGATTTGAACTCTTGATCTTTGGGTTACAAACCCAGTACCATAACCACTTGGCTATTTAGGCCAAGCCAAATGTAATCTGTTGAGAACAAACACGTTTCCATCTGTTTCAGATGAAGTTACATTGTTTGCCATTGTGAGATTTGAACTCTTGATCTTGGGGTTACAAGCCCAGTACCATAACCACTTGGCTATTTAGGCCAAGCTTTTAATTAGTTGTAACTCTTTCGAGTACAATCCCATTTCCATCTGTTTCAGATGAATTTACATTGTTTCATAGTTTGCCATTGTGAGATTTGAACTCTTGATCTTTGGGTTACAAACCAAGTACCATAACCACTTGGCTATTTAGGCCAAGCCAAATGTAAATCTTTTGAGTACAAACACGTTTCCATCTGTTTCAGATGAAGTTACATTGTTTGCCATTGTGAGATTTGAAATCTTGATCTTGGGGTTACAAGCCCAGTACCATAACCACTTGGCTATTTAGGCCAAGCTTTTAATTAGTTGTAACTCTTTCGAGTACAAACCCGTTTCCATCTGTTTCTGATGAAGTTACGTTGTTTCATAGTTTGCCATTGTGAGATTTGAACTCTTGATCTTTGTGTTACAAACCCAGTACCATAACCACTTGGCTATTTAGGCCAAGCAAATGTTGCTGTCTGTAACTCTTTCGAGTACAAACCCATTTCCATCTGTTTCAGATGAAGTTACATTGTTTCATAGTTTGCCATTGTGAGATTTGAACTCTTGACCTGGGGGTTACAAACCCAGTACCATAGCCACTTGGCTATTTAGGCCAAGCTTTTAATTAGTTGTAACTCTTTCGAGTACAAACACATTTTTCCAGCTGTTCCTGTTCAGATGAAGTTACATTGTTTCATACTTTGCCATTGTGAGATTTGAACTCTTGATCTTGGGGTTACAAACCCAGTACCATAACCACTTGGCTATTTAGGCCAAGCTATTAATTAGTTGTAACTCTTTCGAGTACAAACCCGTTTCCATCTGTTTCAGATGAAGTTACATTGTTTCATAGTTTGCCATTTTGAGATTTGAACTCTTGATCTGGGGGTTACAAACCCAGCACCATAACCACTTGGCTATTTAGGCCAAGCCTTTTTCATAGTTTGCCATTTTGAGATTTGAACTCTTAATCTGGGGGTTACAAACCCAGTACCATAACCACTTGGCTATTTAGGCCAAGCTTTTAATTAGTTGTAACTCTTTCGAGTACAAACCCATTTCCATCTGTTTCAGATGAATTTACATTGTTTCATCGTTTGCCATTGTGAGATTTGAACTCTTGATCTTGGGGTTACAAACCCAGTACCATAACCACTTGGCTATTTAGGCCAAGCCTTTTTCATAGTTTGCCATTGTGAGATTTGGAACTCTTGATCTTTGGGTTACAAACCCAGTACCATAACCACTTGGCTATTTTAGGCCAAGCAAATGTTGCTGTCTGTAACTCTTTCGAGTACAAACCCATTTCCATCTGTTTCAGATGAAGTTACATTGTTTCATAGTTTGCCATTGTGAGATTTGGAACTCTTGATCTTTGGGTTACAAACCCAGTACCATAACCACTTGGCTATTTAGGCCAATCTTTTAATTAGTTGTAACTCTTTCGAGTACAAACACGTTTCCATCTGTTTCAGATGAAGTTACATTGTTTCATATTTTGCCATTGTGAGATTTGAACTCTTGAGCGTAGGGTTCCAAACCCAGTACCATAACCACTTGGCTATTTAGGCCAAGCTTTTAATTAGTTGTAACTCTTTCTAGTACAAACCCGTTTCCATCAGTTTCTGATGAAGTTACGTTGTTTCATAGTTTGCCATTGTGAGATTTGAACTCTTGAGCGTAGGGTTACAAACCCAGTACCATAACCACTTGGCTATTTAGGCCAAGCTTTTAATTAGTTGTAACTCTTTCGAGTACAAACCCGTTTCCATCTGTTTCTGATGAAGTTACGTTGTTTCATAGTTTGCCATTGTGAGATTTGAACTCTTGAGCGTAGGGTTACAAACCCAGTACCATAACCACTTGGCTATTTAGGCCAAGCTTTTAATTAGTTGTAACTCTTTCGAGTACAAACCCGTTTCCATCTGTTTCAGATGTTGTTTCATAGTTTGCCATTGTGAGATTTGAACTCTTGATCTTGGGGTTACAAACCCAGTACCATAACCACTTGGCTATTTAGGCCAAGCCAAATGTAAATCTTTTGAGTACAAACAAGTTTCCATCTGTTTCAGATGAAGTTACATTGTTTGCCATTGTGAGATTTGAACTCTTGATCTTGGGGTTACAAGCCCAGTACCATAACCACTTGGCTATTTAGGCCAAGCTTTTAATTAGTTGTAACTCTTTCAAGTACAAACCCATTTCCATCTGTTTCAGATGAATTTACATTGTTTCATAGTTTGCCATTGTGAGATTTGAACTCTTGATCTTTGGGTTACAAACCCAGTACCATAACCACTTGGCTATTTAGGCCAAGCAAATATTGCTGTCTGTAACTCTTTCGAGTACAAACCCATTTCCATCTGTTTCAGATGAAGTTACATTGTTTCATAGTTTGCCATTGTGAGATTTGAACTCTTGATCTGGGGGTTACAAACCCAGTCCCATAACCACTTGGCTATTTAGGCCAAGCTTTTAATTAGTTGTAACTCTTTCGAGTACAAACCCGTTTCCATCTGTTTCTGATGAAGTTACGTTGTTTCATAGTTTGCCATTGTGAGATTTGAACTCTTGATCTTTGGGTTACAAACCCAGTACCATAACCACTTGGCTATTTAGGCCAAGCCTCAAAATTGGTTTTGTAACTCTTTCGAGTACAAACACATTTTTCCATCTGTTCCTGTTCAGATGAAGTTACATTGTTTCATACATTGCCATTGTGAGATTTGAACTCTTGATCTTGGGGTTACAAACCCAGTACCATAACCACTTGGCTATTTAGGCCAAGCCTCAAAATTGGTTTTGTAACTCTTTCGAGTACAAACCCGTTCCCATCTGTTTCAGCTGAAGTCACATTGTTTCCCATTGTGAGATTTGAACTCTTGATCTTGGGGTTACAAACCCAGTACCATAACCACTTGGCTACTTAGGCCAAGCCAAATGTAAATCTTTTGAGTACAAACACGTTTCCATCTGTTTCAGATCAAGTTACATTGTTTGCCATTGTGAGATTTGAACTCTTGATCTTGGGGTTACAAGCCCAGTACCATAACCACTTGGCTATTTAGGCCAAGCCAAAGGTTTTTCAAATTGTAAACGGGTAACTCTTTCGAGTACAAACCCGTTTCCATCTGTTTTCAGATGAAGTTACATTGTTTGCCATTGTGAGATTTGAACTCTTGATCTTGGGGTTACAAACCCAGTACCATAACCACTTGGCTATTTACGCCAAGCTTTTAATTAGTTGTAACTCTTTCGAGTACAAACCCGTTTCCATCTGTTTCTGATGAAGTTACGTTGTTTCATAGTTTGCCATTGTGAGATTTGAACTCTTGATCTTTGGGTTACAAACCCAGTACCATAACCACTTGGCTATTTAGGCCAAGCAAATGTTGCTGTCTGTAACTCTTTCGAGTACAAACCCATTTCCATCTGTTTCAGATGAAGTTACATTGTTTCATAGTTTGCCATTGTGAGATTTGAACTCTTGATCTTTGGGTTACAAACCCAGTACCATAACCACTTGGCTATTTAGGCCAAGCCAAATGTAATCTGTTGAGAACAAACACGTTTCCATCTGTTTCAGATGAAGTTACATTGTTTGCCATTGTGAGATTTGAACTCTTGATCTTGGGGTTACAAGCCCAGTACCATAACCACTTGGCTATTTAGGCCAAGCTTTTAATTAGTTGTAACTCTTTTGAGTACAAACCCATTTCCATCTGTTTCAGATGAAGTTACATTGTTTCATAGTTTGCCATTGTGAGATTTGAACTCTTGATCTTGGGGTTACAAACCCAGTACCATAACCACTTGGCTATTTAGGCCAAGCTTTTAATTAGTTGTAACTCTTTCGAGTACAAACCCGTTTCCATCTGTTTCAGATGAAGTTACATTGTTTCATAGTTTGCCATTGTGAGATTTGAACTCTTGATCTTGGGGTTACAAACCCAGTACCATAACCACTTGGCTATTTAGGCCAAGCAAAAATGTGATTAGCCATTGTGAGATTTGAACTCTTGATACTCTTTTTTTTTTTGAGTAAACCTGTTTCCATCTGTTTCAGATGAAGTTACATTGTTTCATAGTTTGCCATTGTGAGATTTGAACTCTTGATAGTTTTGCCATTGTGAGATTTGAACTCTTGATCTTAGGGTTACAAACCCAGTACCATAACCACTTGGCTATTTAGGCCAAGCTTTTAATTAGTTGTAACTCTTTCGAGTACAAACCCATTTCCATCTGTTTCAGATGAATTTACATTGTTTCATAGTTTGCCATTGTGAGATTTGAACTCTTGATCTTGGGGTTACAAACCCAGTACCATAACCACTTGGCTATTTAGGCCAAGCTTTTAATTAGTTGTAATCTTTTGAGTACAAACCCGTTTCCATCTGTTTCAGATGATGTTACATTATTTCATAGTTTACCATTGTGAGATTTGAACTCTTGATCTTGGGGTTACAAACCCAGTACCATAACCACTTGGCTATTTAGGCCAAGCTTTTAATTAGTTGTAACTCTTTCGAGTACAAACCCGTTCCCATCTGTTTCAGATGAAGTCACATTGTTTCCCATTGTGAGATTTGAACTCTTGATCTTGGGGTTACAAACCCAGTACCATAACCACTTGGCTATTTAGGCCAAGCTTTTAATTAGTTGTAGGTGCAGTTTACCAGCATAGACCATTAGTAAACTTGTTCTACTTATCTAAGCAGAGCCAGCTGACCCATTAGGGCATTTGCTTGCAGGTTTATCTGAAGGCAAATCAGGAGAATTCTAGCTTTCAGTGACAGCTATTCCTCTTTTGATTCTATAAGTGAGCTGAGCTGGCTAATCAATCTTGAACAGTGCCTTCGCTCATGTGCCAAATTTCCAACCTATCATGGACTTGATTCCAAACTCCCATTGCCAGGTGTGTCAGCTTGGCATTAAGGAGAAACATGTTTGTGTGTTGAAGTGATGTCTGATGTTGGATATGCATCATTTAAAACTGCATAATCTTATGAAATCTATCTGATGTGTGACTGGAATGAATCGTAGAGGTGCATGCAATAAGGAACTGGCTTTTAGGACCACAGTTGCACTGGGATAAATTGTATCAGTATTGTTACTGTCAGTTACTTGTGTACATCAATATTGTATATTCAATGTAAATACCTAACATTTTAAATTATATTAGGCATGTTTTTCTAGTGTCTTTATGATCAATCAAATTCTATTTTGGATGCAAACACTACAAATTTAAGAAATGGTTAAATATGAGTTATACTAATTAAGCTGACTGAAGGGTATTGGGTGAAGTCTAACATAAACAGCAGTATATCAACTACTTCTCATTGAATCCATTTATTTCTCAGTCAATAGAAGGGACCTTACTCTCCAGTAAAAGATGGACAAAGGTTGAAGCCATTGTGTCAAACTATGACTTATATTTTTACATTCCTATCGAAGATTACAGCAAATGTAATCAAGAGCTCAGAAGTAGCATTTTACTGACTTTTTTTTAGTAAAGGAATAGTATAGCACAGTATATGTTAGAAAACCATTCTATAATGGTAGTAAATCAAACAAAACTAAATGGACAAAATTGCAGCAAATATCTCTTCAGAACAAGCAACTGCAAAACCAGAAATCAATATCTCTGCTTGCTATTCAGATTGAAGAGTACAAGACATGTTTTTGATATCAATGCACAATCTTTCAATATATCTAAAAGTAGTCATTCAAACTTGTACTGTCATGTCAATGTTTTATTGGCTTATGAAAGAAATAAGGTCTTAACCCAATAGTAATGAGGTTTGCACAGTCATGCTACAAATAGAGAATAATAAAACCAAACCGAATCAGAGAAAATAATTAATTCACATGCTTTCATTTTTTGGACTGTGTCAAAAGAATGCAAATAATAGCTGAACCATTGAATTCTATTACATTCACCAAGGCTCCTTAGACAGCATTTTCCAAACCCACAGCCATCTAGAAGGACAGGGAACAGCACCACCTTGAAGTTCCCCTCCTAGCCACTCACCATCCTAACTTGGAAATATATTGCCGTTCCTTCACTGTCACTGAGTCAAAACCCTGGAGCTCCCTCCCTACCAGCACTATGGTGTACCTACGCTACACAGACTGCAGCAGCTCAAGAAGGCAACTCACAATCACATCCTCAAGAGCAGTTAGGGATGGGCAAAAAATGGTGGCCTAGTCAGCGATGTCCGCATCCTGAGAATTATTTCTAAAAATGATTTCCTTGGAGAAAAGCAAAAAAAAAATTGTCTTGCACTATTTAGCCCTTTTCTGCTCTTGTTAAGAGGTCACATATAGAAAGATTTACACTTTTAGCGTGATAGGCTAGAATCTTCTGCTGTGTTTGGTGGCAAGCTTGGAGGCAGGAAGGGCCTTTAATTAGGTGGGATGGTGGCAAAACTAAATCCTGCCCATTTTCCATCTCTGCCAGAATTAAGTGTGGGTGATATTACGACCAGGTGAGGAGTAGTGAATTGGTTGTCCTTCTATTCAGCCCCCTCGGTTGGTCACATCAAAGATTTTAAAATTTCTTTTCACAGTAAATGCCTTTTCCAATCCAAATTTATTTATTTTTTAATAAGGAGCCAATCAAACTAGGCTTTTTTGAGTCAAGGAAAGAGTAAGTTTATTAGTTACTAAATCCATGAAAAAATGATAAAGACACAACGACACACACAGATATCAGAAGTAAGGAGGTTAGAGTCCAATAAGAGTTTAAAGAGTATATGATTAAGTCCATTGCTGGTCTTTGAGGCGTTGATTGTTGAACATTATGGCTGTTTGAAGTTAGTTGGTTTCCTGTAGAATTCTGGGCCAGGATTTTTACCTTGGCAGGCCCGAAACCAGTCGTGAAGCCGACTACGATCAGGCCCCAACATCAAGTTCATGCTGGCTGGCCAAAAAACAGCCAGCCAGCCAGCCAGTGTGAAACGGACACTGGAGGCTTCAGAGCTGCCAGATAGAGCGGGGGGGGTGGTGGTGGGGGGGGGAGGGGAGTGGTGGGGTGGGGGGGGGTTGGGTGGTGGTGGTGGTGGAGGAGGGCGAGCATGGAAGTTCGCGCATGCACACAAGTGTGCGCAATGAAAACTCTTGTGCCTCAGGGAGCTGAAGGTTTATAAACTGGAAAATCAAAAGGTTAGCAATGTTAAAAACACATCCCCTCATGTGATTCTGTCACATGAGCAGGGACATGTTAGGAATGAATTTTTTAAAATTTTATTTAATTTTTAGTTGCTGTTTGAAACCTCATCCCGCCTGTGGATGAGGTTTCCTATAAATTCCAAAGGCCACCTGGCCTTTTTGCCTGCCCGCCAACCATAAGGGACAGAGATTTTCTGTTCTCTTCCAGCTGTGCTTTTAAATGACCGTCATTTTCCTTTTCCTCCTCCTTCTCTTGATTCTGCTTGGCAGAATCAGTTTTTAAAGCTCCTGTCTGTATTTTCCCAGAAAGGAATTCGATTAGCATATATCTTGCAGTCATTGTTGTAGACCAAGTAACTCTATTTTTTTGATCTTTTCATCTCCAAACCTTTTGACGCATTTCAAGATAGAAATCAACAGGAAATGGGTTGTATTCCACCCTCCACAGGGGGCTTGGATGTGTGATGAGTATCTGGCTGGTTAGCAGATCCCATTGTCTTGTTAGAACTACTGTTGACCAAAGTCCAGCACTTTGCATTTTTTAATGCCTCTCTTTCAAGAGAGTCCCTGTCTGAAGTGGACCTTGACACTCCCTGTGTGAGAAATTCCATGTGGCTTCCATATGGCTTCCTCCTGAGCTGTAATGATCATGTGCTGAATCCTGTTGGGGCATTGGGGGTCTTGTCTGCCAGCTGGAGAGCTGCTTGGAATTCCAAGCAGCTTGTGGTTCAGCAGGCCTTCCCAAAAAGAAGCTTTAGTTAATTTTCTACTAATATTCAATGATGTACAACCTTAATTCCAAACTCATCACCAACACTACCTGCATGCAACTCTGCAAAATCACCAACCTCTGACCTGGTCTTACATTACCTTCACCAAGACCATTAAACATAACTTTTGCAGCTCTCGGCTGGACTTGCTCAATGCTCTCATCAGTCCCCCAAGTTCATGATTACATAATTTTACAATGACAAACAGAACAGTTAGAACAACAATAATTAATGTAATTTAAGGGTGTCTGGCAAGGGTTGATATGGGACTGGGAAACAGTACCGCCCACAGTGTGATCTAAAGAGACTCATTACCTGAGACAAGGGTCAGTTGTGGACTGGACAGAGACCTGTGTAGAAGCAAGCATGGAGTTACCCCATAGCTTGGGCTAATTCCTGTATATGTACATAGCGATGTGTTATCAATAAACACTTAATGTTAAACCAGACAAGACTCAGGACCTCTTCATGAGGCCAACATGGTGGCAGCAAATGGAGAAACCTCAGAGAAGCTGGAGCAGAAATTCAAAAGCTGGAAAGTTAAAGGAGCAGCATTCTGATCTGATTAAAAGCACCTGAAGTGAAGGCATGGGGAGAATATTTGAAATAAGCTCTATTGCAGAACTGGAAGCAGACATACAGAGAAAAAACTCCACTGTGCAGCTGAGGACAGCACAAGGTTTTGTGGAGGTCAATTGTGAATGCTCACAGAGTGCAGAGTTAAAAGGAACTAGCAGGGGTGAGCAATAAATTCCGTTCTAAGAAAGGACTAGCTTAAAAAGCTTCAGTGCTGTAAAAAAAAAATCAGAGCCGCCCCTTTCTGAAATCATTGTATCCAGCCAGGTTCAGAGACAGTGCCATAGCACATGCCAGCCAAGCGCATTGTAAATAAAAAAGTGGAAGGTTTAAAGATCTCAGCCCACGCCGGGAATCAATTGCAAAGTGCCCGAAAATCCTCTGATAAGGCCCAGAATAGTCGATTGGGTAAATTGATGCATAAACCTAAAGACAAAGATAAATATATTAAGGGCAAGATGGTAACCAGGGAAATAGTAGGGCCCATGAGGGACCAAAGTGGCAACGTGTGTGTGGAGCCAAGGACGGAGGTGAGGTTTTACGTGATTACTTTTCATCTGTGTTCACTATGGAGAAGGACGATGTAGGTGTAGAAATCAGGGAGGAGGACTGTGATATATTTGAACAAATTAGCATTGAAAGAGAGGAGGTATTAATGTTTTTAGTTGGCTTAAAAGTGGATAAGTCCCCAGGCCCAGATGAGATGTATCCCAGGCTGCTATGTGAGGCAAGGGAGGAGATAGCAGGGGCTCTGAGACTAATTTTCAAATCCTCTCTGGCCACAGGAGAGGTGCCAGAGGGCAGCAAATGTGATACCATTAGTAACAGGTAGTTACAGGCCATTCTAACATCATTGGTAGGGAAACTATTGGAAAAAATTCTGAGAGACAGGATTAATATCCACTTGGAGAGGCAAGGATTGATCAGGGATAGTCAGCATGGCTTTGCCGGGGGAGATCATGCCTAACAAATTTGACTGAATTTTTCAAGGAGATGATGAGTTGTGTAGATGAGGGTCGTGTAGTTGATGTAGTCTACATGGACTTCAATAAGGCTTTTGACAAGGTCCCGCATGGGGGAATGGTCAAGAAAGTAAGAGTCCATGGGATCCAGGGCAATTTGGCAAATTGGTTCCAAAATTGGCTTGGTGGCAGGAGGCAGAGGGTGATGGTCGAAGGTTGTTTTTGTGATTGGAAGCCTGTGATGAGTGGTGTACTGCAGGGATCTGTTCTGGGACCCTTGCTGTTTGTAGTGTACATTAATGATTTAGACGTGAATATATGAGGTATGATCAGTAAGTTTTCAGATGACACGAAAATTTGTGGTGTCGTAAAAAGTGAGGATGAAAGTTTTAGATTACAAGATGATATAGATGGGCTGGTAAAATGGGCAGAGCAGTGGCAAATGGAATTTAATCATGAGAAGTGTAAGCTGATGCATTTTGGGAGGACTAACACAGCAAGGGAATACATAATGAATGGTAGGACCCTAGGAAGTACAGAGGATCAGGGGGACCTTGGTGTACATGTCCATACATCCCTGAAGGCAGCAGCAATGGTAGATAAAGTAGTTAAGAAGGCATATAGGACACATGCCTGTATTAGCCGAGGCATGGAATATAAGAGCAGGGAGGTTATGTTGGAGCTGTATAAAATGCTAGTTAGGCACAGCTGGAGTACTGTGTGCAGTTCTGGTTGCCACATTATAGAAAGGATGTATTTGCACAGGAGAGGATGAAGAGGAGATTCATAAGGATGTTGCCTGGGCTGGAACGTTTCAGCTATGAAGAGAGACTGGACAGGCTAGGATTGTTTTCCTTACAGCAGAAAAGCCTGAGGGTGGACCTGATAGAGGTATACAAAATTATGAGGGACATAGATAGGGTAGATAGGAAGAAACTTTTCTCCTTAGTGGAGGTGTCAATAACCAGGGGGCATAGATTTAAGGTAGAGGGGATTTGAGGGAAAAAAATTTACCCAGAGGGTGGTTGGAATCTGGAACACGTTGCCTGAGGGGGTGGTAGAGACAGGAGCCCTCACAACATTTAAGAAGTATTTAGATGAGCACATGAAACGTCATAGCATACAGGGCTACGGGCCAAGTGCTGGAAAATGGGATTAGAATAGATAGGTACTTGATGGCCAGCACAGACATGATGGGCCAAAGGGTCCGTTTCTGTACTGTATAACTCTATGGCTCTATGAGGTTGAGACCTCCATCATGTGGGAGCCTGCCAAAATGCGACAAGCGTGGGAAGACCCTTTGAAAAATGGATACTGTGGTGCCATCTTTAAAACCTGCACAGTTTTTAAAGCTGTACTCACCTGAACTTTAAAGCAACCACGGGTAACAAATCATCATTACCAGACCAATGTGGACTGATCCAAGAGCCAGACCAAACACAAAAGTGGAGACTTCAGCGAAAAAGATTCTTAGGATACATGGTAGCTTCAAAATGAGATTAAAAGACAGAATTTGAACAACTGAATACATTACTTCATTCACTAGGTCCAATAGCCAATGATATTATTGCGAGGCATGGAATAAATGAATCTTCAGAATTTCTTCAAATTTATCTGAAATCCTTCGATACATATTTTAATCTAAAAAGCAATAAAATTTCAGAGACAGCTCAAATCAACAGACGTGTCCAGCAGCCTGGAGAACCAATTGATTCTTTTATAAGCTAATTATACAAATTTGCTGAAGGCTGTGATTACAGTGACCCTAGGTTCAGGGTCAGGTTTGTTGTTGGAGTGGCTGACGATACCCTTTCAGGCATACTGCAGGCCAAGGAAGTTCTGACTCTGGAAAAGGCCATCCAAATAATCAGGCAGTCTGAAATCTGCCAATAGTACCCACTTATTTAACAGGGCAAAAGTAAGCCATGGTACAGAGCAACCCCCAACTGTCCAGCTAGCAAAAGAACAAAGAGGCAGAGAGCCTCCAGGCCAAGGAAGGTAATACCCAGAGAGACCCCAAGAGGGTGGGAGACCATATCAGCACTGTGGAGCAAGAGGCCTCACAGGCAAAAGCAACATCCAGCAATCTCAATGCAGTGTTTCCACTGCAAGCACCTGGGATACTTGGGACAGCTGTGCTAAGCTGAGGCACCCAAAGTAGCAGAGAATCCCAAAACAATCAATGAGATTGAGGTAGCACACCTGGAAGAGACCCAACCGTGCTTCTTGGGTGGGGTCAAGAATCCTGAATTCTCCTTGCGGAATGCAGACATCAGTAAACAGTCACCTCATCAACGTCAAATTGGACAAGGGAGCAAATGTTGCGGTCCTCTCGGATAAGGAACCAGGACTGAGGGATCCCTGGCTATGAACGACTGACACATCACTCAATGGTAAAAACAAAAAAACTGCGGATGCTGGAAATCCAAAACAAAACCAGAATTACCTGGAAAAACTCAGCAGGTCTGGCAGCATCGGCGGAGAAGAAAAGAGTCGATGTTTCGAGTCCTCATGACCCTTCGACAGAACTTGAGTTCGAGTCCAAGAAAGAGTTGAAATATAAGCTGGTTTAAGGTGTGTTGGGGGGGTGGGGAGAGAGAAAGAGAGAGAGAAGTGGAGGGGGTTGGTGTGGTTGTAGGGACAAACAAGCAGTGATAGAAGCAGATCATCAAAAGATGTCACAAACAACAGAACAAAAGAACACATAGATGTTAAAGTTGGTGATATTATCTAAACGAATGTGCTAATTAAGAATGGATGGTAGGGCACTCAAGGTATAGCTCTAGTGGGGGTGGGGAGAGCATAAAAGATTTAAAAATATTTAAAAATAATGGAAATAGGTGGGAAAAGTAAAATCTATATAATTTATTGGAAAAAAACAAAAGGAAGGGGGAAACAGAAAGGGGGTGGGGATGGAGGAGGGAGGTCACGACCTAAAGTTGTTGAATTCAATATTCAGTCCGGAAGGCTGTAAAGTGCCTGGTCGGAAGATGAGGTGTTGTTCCTCCAGTTTGCGTTCGGCTTCACTGGAACAATGCAGCAAGCCAAGGACAGATATGTGGGCAAGAGAGCAGGGTGGAGTGTTAAAATGGCAAGCGACAGGGAGGTTTGGGTCATTCTTGCAGACAGACCGTAGGTGTTCTGCAAAGCGGTCGCCCAGTTTACGTTTGGTCTCTCCAATGTAGAGGAGACCACATTGGGAGCAACGAACGCAGTAGACTAAGTTGCGGGAAATGCAAGTGAAATGCTGCTTCACTTAAAAGGAGTGTTTGGGCCCTTGGACGGTGAGGAGAGAGGAAGTGAAGGGGCAGGTGTTGCATCTTTTGCGTGGGCATGGGGAGGTGCCATAGGAGGGGGTTGAGGAGTAGGGGGTGATGGAGGAGTGGACCAGGGTGTCCCGGAGGGAGCGATCCCTACGGAATGCCGATAGGAGGGTGAAAGGAAGATGTGTTTGGTGGTGGCATCATGCTGGAGTTGGCGGAAATGGCGGAGGATGATCCTTTGAATGCGGAGGCTGGTGGGGTGATAAGTGAGGACAAGGGGGACCCTATCATGTTTCTGGGAGGGAGGAGAAGGCGTGAGGGTGGATGCACGGGAGATGGGCCGGACACAGTTGAGGGCCCTGTCAACGACCGTGTGTGGAAAACCTCGGTTAAGGAAGAAGGAGGACATGTCAGAGGAACTATTTTTGAAGGTAGCATCATGGGAACAGATGTGAGGGAGGCGAAGGAACTGAGAGAATGGGATGGAGTCCTTACAGGAAGCGGGGTGTGAGGAGCTGTTGTCGAGGTAGCTGTGGGAGTCGGTGGGTTTGTAATGGATATTGGTGGACAGTCTATCACCAGAGATTGAGACAGAGAGGTCAAGGAAGGGAAGGGAAGTGTCAGAGATGGACCACGTGAAAATGATGGAGGGGTTGAGATTGGAAGCAAAATTAATAAATTTTTCCAAGACCCGACGAGAGCATGAAGCAGCACCGAAGTAATCATCGATGTACCGGAGAAAGAGTTGTGGAAGGGGGCCGGAGTAGGACTGCAACAAGGAATGTTCTACATACCCCATAAAGAGACAGGCATAGCTGGGGCCCATGTGGTTACCCATAGCCACACCTTTTATTTGGAGGAAGTGAGAGGAGTTGAAGGAGAAATTGTTCAGTGTGAGAACAAGTTCAGCCAGACGGAGGAGAGTAGTGGTGGATGGGGATTATTCGGGCCTCTGTCCGAGGAAGAAGCTAAGGGCCCTCAGACCATCCTGGTGGGGGATGGAGGTGTAGAGGGATTGGACGTCCACGGTGAAGAGGAAGCGGTTGGGGCCAGGGAACTGGAAATTGTTGATGTGACGTAAGGTGTCAGAGGAATCACGGATGTAAGTGGGAAGGGACTGGACAAGGGGAGAGAGAAGGGAGTCAAGATAACGAGAAATGAGTTCTGTGGGGCAGGAGCAAGCTGAGATGATCGGTCTACTGGGGCAGTTCTGTTTGTGGATTTTGGGTAGCAGATAGAAGCGGGCCGTCCGAATTTGGGCGACTATCAGGTTGGAAGCTGTGGGAGGAAGATCCCCAGAGGAGATGAGGTCAGTGACAGTCCTGGAAACAATGGCTTGATGTTCAGTGGTGGGGTCATGGTCCAGGGAGAGGTAGGAGGAAGTGTCTGCAGGTTGACGCTCAGCCTCCGCGAGGTAGAGGTCAGTTAGCCAGACAACAACAGCACCACCCTTGTCAGCGGGTTTGATGACAACGTCAGGGTTGGACCTGAGAGAATGGAGTACAGTAAGTTCAGAGAGAGAGAGATTAGAATGGGTGAGACCTGGACACCTTCCTCTGGATTCTTACCTTCTCTTGATCTTTTCATTGAGAACTGTCGGCGTGACATTAGTCGTCTCGATTTCTCTGCTCCTCTCACCCATTCTAATCTCTCTCTCTCTGAACTTACTGCACTTCATTCTCTCAGGTCCAACCCTGACATTGTCATCAAACCCACTGACAAGGGTGGTGCTGTTGCTGTCTGGCGCACTGACCTCTACCTCGCGGAGGCTGAGCGTCAACTCGCAGAAACTTCCTCCTACCTCTCCCTGGACCATGACCCCACCACTGAACATCAAGCCATTGTTTCCAGGACTGTCACTGACCTCATCTCCTCTGGGGATCTTCCTCCCACAGCTTCCAACCTGATAGTCGCCCAACCTCGGACGGCCCGCTACTATCTGCTACCCAAAATCCACAAACAGAACTGCCCCAGTAGACCGATCATCGCAGCTTGATCCTGCCCCACAGAACTCATTTCTCGTTATCTTGACTCCCTTCTCTCTCCCCTTGTCCAGTCCCTTCCCACTTACATCCGTGATTCCTCTGACACCTTACGTCACATCAACAATTTCCAGTTCCCTGGCCCCAACCGCTTCCTCTTCACCATGGTCGTCCAATCCCTCTACACCTCCGTCCCCCACCAGGATGGTCTGAGGGCCCTTAGCTTCTTCCTCGAACAGAGGCCCGAACAATCCCCATCCACCACTACTCTCCTCCGTCTGGCTGAACTTGTTCTCACACTGAACAATTTCTCCTTCAACTCCTCTCACTTCCTCCAAATAAAAGGTGTGGCTATGGGTAACCGCCTAGGCCCCAGCTATGCCTGTCTCTTTATGGGGTATGTAGAACATTCCTTGTTCCGGTCCTACTCCGGCCCCCTTCCACAACTCTTTCTCCGGTACATCGATGATTACTTCGGTGCTGCTTCATGCTCTCGTCGGGACTTGGAAAAATTTATTAATTTTGCTTCCAATCTCAACCCCTCCATCATTTTCACGTGGTCCATCTCTGACACTTCCCTTCCCTTCCTTGACCTCTCTGTCTCAATCTCTGGTGATAGACTGTCCACCAATAGGCATTACAAACCCACCGACTCCCACAGCTACCTCGACAACAGCTCCTCACACCCCGCTTCCTGTAAGGACTCCATCCCATTCTCTCAGTTCCTTCGCCTCCCTCGCATCTGTTCCCATGATGCTACCTTCAAAAACAGTTCCTCTGACATGTCCTCCTTCTTCCTTAACCGAGGTTTTCCACACACGGTCGTTGACAGGGCCCTCAACCGTGTCCGGCCCATCTCCCGCGCATCCGCCCTCACGCCTTCTCCTCCCTCCCAGAAACATGATAGGGTCCCCCTTGTCCTCACTTATCACCCCACCAGCCTCCGCATTCAAAGGATCATCCTCCGCCATTTCCGCCAACTCCAGCATGATGCCACCACCAAACACATCTTCACTTCCCCCCTATCGGCATTCCGTAGGGATCGCTCCCTCCGGGACACCCTGGTCCACTCCTCCATCACCCCCTACTCCTCAACCCCCTCCTATGGCACCTCCCCATGCCCACGCAAAAGATGCAACACCTGCCCCTTCACTTCCTCTCTCCTCACCGTCCAAGGGCCCAAACACTCCTTTCAAGTGAAGCAGCATTTCACTTGCATTTCCCCCAACTTAGTCTACTGCATTCGTTGCTCCCAATGTGGTCTCCTCTACATTGGAGAGACCAAACGTAAACTGGGCGACCGCTTTGCAGAACACCTACGGTCTGTCTGCAAGAATGACCCAAACCTCCCTGTCGCTTGCCATTGTAACACTCCACCCTGCTCTCTTGCCCACATGTCTGTCCTTGGCTTGCTGCATTGTTCCAGTGAAGCCCAACACAAACTGGAGGAACAACACTCAAAACGTCGACTCTTTTCTTCTCCGCCGATGCTGCCAGACCTGCTGAGTTTTTCCACATCACTCAATGAGCCTGGAGGAATCCAACTTCCAGTAAAAGGTATGATGCTAGAACCACTAAGGTATGCCAACAAGCAGGTATTCAAAGTCATGTACGTCATTCAAAACCAATTTTTTTCTCCCTTGAGCAGAGATAACTTTGTTGCACTTAACCTTCTTAAAATGGCAGAGGATGTCAAGTCAACTTCTCTCATCAAATACAAAGGATTGTAAGTCCCCAAGAGGCCAACCTGTGGGGAGACTCTCAGCTGGGACTTCAGCTCTGAATTGTCTTCAGTCTTCGCAGAGCCTGTTTGTCCAATTTCTTTTCAGGCATCAGAAGCTCCTCTTTGGTCCCAGCCAAACTTTCAGATAATTACCACTGTATCTTGAGTGGAAGACACACAGGAAAGTGACCAGCATCAGAAGAATGAGCCCCAAACCCAGGCTCCAATGGTTGCTATCACACTACCTGTAAACACTATGGCACAGATGCTGCAACCTCCAGCCAACATGCAAAGCTGCAAGACGATGCTAGAGCACGGAACTAGTGAACATCAACTCACCAGAGCACATCAGTGCGAGACATGGAGACACACGGAAGAACTGAGTATCACAATAAGAGCCAAATTGCAAGGTAAGCCCACTGATAAGGAACATCCAAAAGTCATGACAGACACCTTCAACTCTCACAAAAATCACAGCGGATCACATGGAAAAAGAAAAACCAGGTTAATTCCACTTATGAATGGAGTAAATACTCTCTATGGAAAGAAAAGGACAAACCAATGGTTGCCAACAAATCAGACGGGGAGCTGACAGAGAAACAAAAACAAAAACAAAAATAGCTGGAAAAATTCAGCAGGTCTGACAGCATCTGTGGAGGGGAATACAGTTAAGGTTTCAAGTCCAAATGACTCTTCATCAGAACTAATAAATATAGAAATGAGGTGAAATATAAGCTGGCTGAGGGAGTTGGGACAGGTAGAGCTGGATAGAGGACCAGTGATAGGTGGAGGCAAAGAAGAGATTGCCAAAGATGTCATAGACAAAAGGACAAAGGGGTGTCTGTTCTGATGATACCACTTTCAAAAACAGTTCCTCTGACAAGTATTTCTTCTTCCTTAACTGAGGTTTTCCACCCACGATAGTTGACAGGGCCCTGAACCGTGTCCAGCCCATCTCAAGCGCATCCGCCATCACATCTTCCTCTCCCTCCCAGAATCACGATAGGATCCCCCTTGTCCTCACTTATCACCCCACCAGCCTCTGCATTCAAAGGATCATTCCTCCACCATTTCCGCCAACTCCAGCATGATGCCACCACCAAACACAACTTCCCTTCACCCCCCCCCGGCGGCACTCCACAGGGGTTGTTCCCTCTGGGACACCCTGGTCCACTCCTCCATCACCCCCTACAGCTCAACCCCCTCCCACTCCACCTTCCCATGCAAACACAGAAGGTGCAACACCTGTCCCTTTACTTCCCCCCTCCTCATCGTCCAACGGCCCAAACACTCCTTTCAAGTGAAGCAGCATTTCACTTGCACTTCCCTCAATTTAGTCTACTGCATTCACTGCTCCCAATGTAGTCTCCTCTACATTGGAGAGACCAAACGCAGACTGGGTGACCCATTTGCAGAACACCTTCAGTCTGTCCGCAAACATTACCCAGACCTCCCTGTCACTTGCCATTTCAACACACCACCCTGCTCTCATGCCCACATAACCGTCCTTGGCCTGCTGCAACGTTCCAGTGAAGCTCAACGCAAACTGGAGGAACAGCATCTTGTCTTCTGACTGGGTACTTTACAGCCTTCCGGACTTAATATTAAGTTCAACAACTTCAGATCATGAACTCTCTCCTCCCTCCCTAGCCCCTTTCCAATCCCCCCTTTTCCAATAATTTATAAATTTTTATTTTTTTTTAATATATATTTTTTCCCACTTATTTCCATTATTTTAAAATGTATTTCCATCCATTGTTTTATCTCTGCTTTTTAGCCTATTTTGATCCCTTTCCCCCACCCCACCAGGGCTATCTGTCAATTGCTCGTCCTGCTTTCTACCCTTAATGTCATCACTAGCACATTCCTCAGCTAATATCAACACCATCAACACCCCTTTGTCCCTTTTGTCTATGACATCTTTGGCAATCTCTTCTTTGCCTCCACCTATCACTGGCCCTCTATTCAGCTCTACCTGTCCCACCCCCCTCAGCCACCTTATATTTCACCTCATTTCTATATTTCTTAATTCTGATGAAGAGTCATGCAGACTCGAAACATTAACTGTGTTCCTCTCCGCAGACACTGTCAGACCTGCTGAGTTTTTCCAGCTATTTATGTTTTTGTTTCAGATTTCCAGCATCCGCAGTATCTTAGAGTTGACAGAGAAGTTAAACTCCAAGGATTGGAAGAAGTGTATCAGAAGAAGACAGCTAAGTGTCAGAAATGCAGACTACAAACCAAATTCCGAATCCACAAAGGTTTCCCAAATCAGCAGAGCCTACCACTCCTCCGAATCTGGCCAGACCGAGGTCTGGAAGATTTGTCAAGATTCCAGACCACCTGAACTTACAAAGTCAGAGGTCTGAGGCGAGGAGAAGGGGTAGCATGATTTTAATGCATTGAATAAAGACTTGGGGGAGGTGTAGTATTAGCGTATCTGGCAGAGCAAGATTAATGTGGGAATGGGAAACAGTACCACCCACAGTATGATGTAAAGAACCACATGACCTGCGACTAGAGTCAGTTATGGACTGGACAGAGGCCTGTGTAGAAGCGAGCATGGAGTTAGCTCATAGCTTGAGCTATATCCTATATATATGTACATAGTTATG
Organism: Carcharodon carcharias; assembly: GCF_017639515.1. Taxonomy (NCBI): domain Eukaryota; kingdom Metazoa; phylum Chordata; class Chondrichthyes; order Lamniformes; family Lamnidae; genus Carcharodon; species Carcharodon carcharias. Next base: position 41,208,545 of record NC_054480.1, on the reverse strand, counting down.
TGTTATCAATAAACAGTCAATGTTCAACTATACAAGACTCAGAACCTCTTCGTGAGACCTACTGAATATACAACATACAACAATTAACATTTAAAAGAGAATTTAGCATAAAAAAATTTCTAAGGCACTTCACATTCTAATGTTCTTGTGTTTGAGGTGTTGTTAATGACTATAGTTGGAGTCTTCTGAGGTAGAGTTTAACATCAAAACATAGCCAAGAATCACTACTTTTAAAATGAAACTTCAAGAGGCTGCAAGAGAAAACATGATCAGTATAGTCATGTGATCTTGTATCACTTTCCCAAGATGATGTGAACTGTTTCATTTACATATTCACATTAACCCTTTACACTACATATCCCCTCAAGTCTCTGACTTCATCTCTGATTCACAGAGACAACAGCTGTTTCACCAGTCTACCCAATTGTGTTCTCAGCTCTCTCAGGGGAGATTGAGAATTCAAACTCTCCATGCATTCTCTTGAACATTGTTGGGCAGAATGAGAATTGTCAGGGGATACCAGTTCTTCACCCAGGCCATCTTCCAGGTTTCCTGAACAGCTGGTCAACTCTGAAGGTCACTTCATTGTAGAAACGAGTGTACTCCTGTTCCTTTGCACTACGCCATTTTTTTGTCTCCACAAGGTAGGATCGCAGATGTGATGTTTTCTCAAGTACTTGACTTTGGTGAGCTTGATCACAAATTCACTCTCTGGATGGAGGTCTGGTAGCTTGCGATTATTGGAGTTCCATGTTTGACTAGAACAGTACTCATCCTCCTTCTCTCTCATCGTGTGCAAATCTGCTGTTGTCAGACATGGCAAAGTGCATTCAGAAGAAGGAACTTGAGTTCTCAGTCTCCTTCCCATTAAAACTTTACACAGAGCCAAATCATTCTAGAGTGGGGTAGAACGAAAGCTTAGCAATGCCAGGTTAATGTCATTGGTCTTTTTTAATAAAGCCTTTACCGTCCATACTCCCCTTTTGGCCTCACCATTAGCTTTCAGGTGTGGAGAAATCTGTAAGATCCAGTGATCTCCCTGAAGTACTTGTTACCAAACTGTGGGCTGTTGTCCAAAATGATGTGGTCTGGAATCCCTTGTGTGGCAAAAATGTCTTTTGATAATGCAATTAGAGCCTCAGATGTATGACCATGTAGACATTTTAACTCTATCTACCTTGAATAGTAATCAACCAATATCAGAAATGTTTTCCCCCAGAACTCAAAAAGGTCCATCCTGAGACATTCCCATGGTCTGGATGGAAATGAGGAAGCCATCAGTAGTTCCATTTGCTCCTGCTGACAGACAGAGCATGTAATGCAATTGGATGACATCACTTCTAATGGTTTGGAGAGCCCTGGCCACCAGTCAGAATTTCTCACTCTGGCATGACATTTCATGGCACCCAAGTGACCTTGGTATAACCTCAAAAGTATGTCATGTTGTAGGACTATAGATATAACCAGTCTTCATAAATCAGCAAGTCATCCACGGCACTGATGTGTCCTCTTTGTTCAAAATATTGCCTCAGGATAGGATTTTGTGGCATATATTCTCACCATTCTCTGAGGCAGTACTCACAAATTTGAGCACATTTTTCTTCTTAAATGAGATCAGAAATGCACAAATGTAAGTGTAGTGTTGGAGCTGGTAGGTATTTGATTATTAGTGAAGTAAAGGTCTCCATGTCTTCAACAAAATTTATATCCCCTTGTTTCAGCCTTACTGCAGAAATATGCGACAATGCATCCGTTGTAGTCTGTTCCTTCCCTTTTACATACTCAGTTGTAGCATCAAATCCATATGAAATCTTTGCACCCTTGGTGGCATCTTCGCTAATTCCTTCGCATTCAGTAGAGAAACCAAAGCTTTGTAGTCAGTCTCAATTGTGAATTGAAGACCCAGGACATAGTCTGCAAACTTCTTGCAAGCCCAGGTAGCAGCTAAGGCTTCTTTTTCAATAATTGAACCTTTGTTCTGTTTTGGCCAAAGAACAAGATGCATAGTACATCAATCTATGTTTATCATCTCTCTAAGTCTGGAAAAGTACACACCCCAATCCAGTCAATGATGCATTTGTGGCAACAATCATAGGCAGTTCTGGATCATAATGAGTCAATGTGCCTAGTGATATTAACATTTCCTTGATCCTTTCAAATGACATCTGTTGGCCTTCTTCCCAGCACCAATTCAACTGAACAGCCTTGATTAGTGTTTAGTCATCCATTGACTGCAAGAGGCCCAGCAAGTTTTCATCTAAGACTCTAACAATGCTTCCATCACGAATTCATTCTTCCTTTAAGTTGCCATGCTTGCAATTTTCTGCCAGTCAGTATAGATCATGAATGAACAAATTGACACTTTGCCACAGTTGCTGGGTGCACCTATTAAACTTCACCCGCTCAATAATGCTATTTTTCCTGAGACTGAAGTACGCATTAAATGCTTTCATTTCTTCGTCATATTCAGCAGATTCCTTATCAATCCCTTGTCTAACTAGATTATCTGCACAACCAACCATTGCTTACAGAATTGTACTGACCTGCTCCTTGCTTGGCTTTGTAATGAGTCCTGATGTAGTTGCCCAGTACCTTGCAAAACTTCTGTGTTAGTTCAGCCAACCTTCAGCTTGGTTTGTACCTGCAAGTTGTTTGAAACAATCTGGTAATGGCAATGACTTCTCCATTGCATTCTTTTTTTAAAAAATCTGTTGTTTTTCAACATGCTACTCAGTCGTTGGCTGGTTGGTTTCCTGCTGTCCGTCGTTGACCTGCTGCCATCATCCAATGTTCTTGTGTTCGAGGTATTGTTAATGATTATGGTTGGAGTCTTCTGAGGTAGGATTTAACATCAACTTTATTTAAAAACAGAACAAAGAATAACTGCACCTAGAGTCTTCATCCTTGCCACAAGGCTGCAAGAGAGAATGCAATCATAATAGTCATGTGATCTTACGTCACTTTCACAAGGTGATGTGAACTATCTCATTTACATATTCACATTAACCCTTTACACTACACACATTGGTGCAAAAAAATAGACGAGCTCAACCAACGAATGTAGTGGAAAGTGACCAAAAGCTTTGTCATAGAGGTGAGATTTCAGGAGGCTATTAAAGGAGGAGAATGAGGTGGAGAAGTGGTAAAGTTTAAGAAGGAAATTCCAGAGCTTAGGGCTTCAGTAGGTAAAAGAATGACTGCCAATGTTTGAGCAAACCAAATCATCACCAACTGATTGAATCTAAGATCCTTGGTCTTTGTTTAAGTCTCTCCAGTGCCTCACCTCTCCTTCCTTCTGTAGCCACTTGCACTAGCAGAGCTTACAACCACCTTTTCCCTTGGAACTCTATTGCCTCCTTCATAAAAACTCCTTGAAATCATGTTCTTTGATAATATCTTTGCTCAAGCAACTGTTTGATATAAGCCCTTTGGGTTGTTTTGTTTTGTTAAAGACATGATATAAATAGGCAAATACATTTTGTCTCAGATCCACAACTTTTAAAAAAATCTCCACATGCCCATGAATGTTAAACCAGTAAACATGTTTACAGGTGCTGAATTGTTTACATGAAACAAATCCTTTAATTTTACACAACTATGCAGTAGAAACATAAAAAAAACACTTTCTGATTACTGCTCTTTTCATCTGAGCCAACCTCTGTCTAGTGCAATCCATAGCAGAGGCAAGGTGCAGCCAGTTCAGTGCCATTAGCCAAGATCTGACATTTTCATGCAGCACTGAATGTCTTATGTGTGCTTGTGTTTTCACAATATTTTGCACTGATGTGGGACAGTACAGTAAATAAAAAGGTTCATTGCAAAGCTGCGTGCCATCATATAACTGGTGTCAGATTGCCACGCAGACCAGAGATTAGCTGATCATGCCAACAACACATTTTTTCAGATTTATGAATTCTTAGAAGCAATATACTCAGTACTAATATTGAAAATGGCATACCACAAATTCCAACCTGGTGGTACAAATGAAATTTCTCAAAATTGACTTCATGCATCCCACATGTTGCAGCATTACACTGAAAGTTCAATGATTCAAACACATACAAGAATCCAAAAGGTAAAAGAATAACCACACTTCATTGAAGAAAGAGCATGCTGATACCACCTGTAGACCTAATAACAATGTTTTATCTAATTGATCCTTATTACGGTGCTGTATTTGGAATGTATAAAGAAAATTTATTACTGTTAGGAACACAGAGTAAAAAATTACAACACAAAAGGAAGTAACTCAGCCTATTGTTCCTTTACTGGTGTCGGCTATTCTACTGGGGTGAAACACTGTCATCAAATTTCCCTCTCTTTTTTTTTACACCATTGGTTATAGAGATTCCACATGAATTCCCCATTAAATAAACTACTCCATCCCTTGTATCAAAGGTAGGGCCCACAAAATTCAGCTCAGGAACTCAAAAAACATAAGCCGGACTGCTTCCGGCCATTTCTGGCAGAGCCCACGCAGTGTGCCCTGATTATAAGGGTGCCGGCATCTGTGTGTCATGCTCATGCAAGAAACATGTGGAGTGGGCAGATTATGATGTCAAAGAGTGTTTAATGCTGGCTTGGCGCATGGCCCACCATTTTGGATCAACAAGTCTTTTTAACGCCCTCTTTTAATCAATCCCAGCTGAATTGCGCAAGGGACACTCATTCCACCACCTCCCACCAAGCATCACCCCACGCTCTCCATCCCCACCACCCACCCACCCAACCCACCCAATGCGCAAATGTGATTTCGGACTTCCAGCTGAGGTGCTTTTGATTTTCTTTTGCTGCTGCAGAGTGGGGGTGAAAGGACTGTGTTCAATGTTATTGGAGGAGTCTGGAAAAGTTTTTGGATTCACAACAGAGAGATGTTGGAAAGCAGAGTACTGCAGACACTGGGAATCTGAAATAAAAAAAGCTGGAAAAAACCTCAGCAGGTTAGGCAGCATCTATGTAGAGAGAGAAAAAACAGTTAACTTTCCAGTTCTGTGATCTTTCATCAGAACTGGGAAAAGGTAGAGATGTAACAGGTTTTGAGCATGGGGTGGATGGGACAAGGGCAAAAGGAAGATCTACAATAAGGTAGAAGACAGGACCAGACCTGCTGAGTTTTTCCAGGTAATTCTGTTTTTGTTGTAGAAGACAGGAGAGATTGAAAGATAGAAACATTCATCCACCAGGGCCAAGGGGAATGGTGATGGGGCAAGAGAAGAAACAAAGAAACAAAAGATGTGTCTAGAGCAGATGTGCTACTGACTAGGAGAAAAAACAAAATAAGCCGAGGAAAAGAAACAAAATGGGGAACAGAGTTTAAGGTTTGAAATTGTTGTAGTCAATGTTGAATCCAGATGGCGTGAAGTAAACAATTGGAACATAAGGACTGTCCTTGAAGCTTACATTAAGCCTCAGTGGAACAGTGGAGTAGGCTAAGGAGAGAAATGTGATGTTGGACTTCGACAAGGAGGTCAGGGAAGTTGGAATGGCTATCAGGAGAAAGCCTGTTTTCAGTAATAGGATCTATAGTTGCAGTTCCTCTTGGACTGCAGCATGATTTGGAAGTGGAGCACAGACAGAAGCTGGGAGCAGGTTGAGGAACAGGAGGACTTTCAATAGAAAGCTGTATATACCAAGGGTCTTTAGAGAGCACTTCTCCTCTCTCTACCTCAGCCCAGAAGTAGTTATATTTTACTAAAGCGGAGGCCACTGAAATGTGCTGCCTTCCTCAACCAGACCTGCAGCCGCAAAGCAGAATGAGGAAAGCATTGTCTGTTTAGATCACGCTGGACCTCAATTTTAATGCCAGTGGACACTTCGAGGTGACAGCAGATGATGTTGACAACATTTCACAGTTCACCTTGCATCGTTGCATCAGGGAGCTGACAGAGGCCTGTACACCAGAAATGTGGGCATATCATAGACTTCTCCCTTAACAAAGATAAGCAGGAGGAGCTAGCATGTGGCTTTCCAAGGCTAGCAGGATTCTCATTCTTTCAAGTTGCTATCTTCTGCACACATATTAATGGAGAGATGTACCTCAACGGCAAGGATTACCACCAACTGAGCATGCAGTTGGTGTGCAACCATGCACAGAAGATCATGTAGGTGAATGCCTGCTATCCTGGCAGCAGCCACGATGCTTTGTCCTGCACAGGTCAGCCATTTCTGTCAGATTTAGGCCACCATGATGAATCAGAGTCTGGTTTCTTAGTGACAAGAGCTATCCAATCTACACCTAGCTCATGAATCCTCTCCGCCACCCAACCACAGATGGACACTACATCTACGATGAGAGCCAGGCTTCCATCAGGACTTTCACAGAACAAATCATAGATGTTCTAAAACTATGGTGCCACTATCTGGGCTCTTCAGGGTGAGTGACATGGGGGGAAGCACTCTCATACTCATTGGAGCATGTCTCCAAATTTGAGGTGGTCTAATGCACCCTCCAAAGCCTTGGTCTCATAAAGCAGCAAGTCTTGCCACCAGGTCTTCAGCGGGCACCTCAGGAGGAGGAGAAGGAGGAAGAGAAGAGGAAGAGGAGGAGGAATGGACAAAGCATCCAGGATGCCTTAGCACTGGACAGACTCCAGTTCCCGTGAAATCTCATCCCCACATCAGAACTGTTCCATAATTCCCCATCTTTTAATGCCTCTGCCACAGACTGTTACAGTGTCCCCTTCCCCAAAGTCCTGAAATAGAAGACACCACAGAAAACTATTCCATTGCGATTTTATCCAACAATTCTTCCAATACTACAAACAAAACTGAACTATTCACCCTTATGCATTCCCTTAGTGCCTATCTTACAGATGCCTTCGTCTAGCCTGGTGTTCTTATACAGTGCTACCCCAGTGGCTGCAGCTCTGAACTTCAAGGGCACGGCTTTGGAATGCACCATGTGTTGATTAGTGTTCGGTAGGTCTTGAAGAAGTCTTCATAGTCATATGTAGGTTAACTGTAAGTCTTTATTGACTACTAGAGCTAACTACAAATACACAGTAAATGGTACAAGCCAGGAGCTGTCTCTATGCTTAGGTCTGCATGCAGCTCTGTCCAACACTATGCTGACTCTGGGTGTGGGTCATGTGGTCTCTTACATCACTGGTAGTGTACTCGGTCCCACATTGTATGTGCCAGGCCCTTATATTACAATATTGACATGGGTGGCAGCAGAATTGGCTGGCTAGCTGAGAAATACAAGCAGCGGCACTGGCAGAGTGGCAATTGTGGGAGTACAAATACTATTATCCAAAGAGAGGGCAGCAGATTCATACACCAGGGAGAGTGCTGTTCCCCCCAGGGTTGCGCCTCAGTAATCTGCTGGACCACAGATTACTGGACTGCTATGAGAGCTTACATGCTCATTTGAGCATTGGTATCCACAGTCAAGGTGGCAGCAGTCTGAACCTTGCATGTCACGAAGTTGGGGTTGTAGATTCCTCCATGCTCCTTGACAATGGCATAAGGCTTGGTGGCAGTTCTGAGTGCACCAAGCATCTCTGTTTGCATGCTTATCAGTGTTCTCCCATACACAGCCCTGTCAAAGTCCTCATTGGAGTCCTCTGCAATAAACTCATCTGCAATCTCACCCTCTGGGGAGCATGGCACTCATGTTACACTTTTCCCCTGCCCTGGCTCCAGACCACTTTTGCTGTGAGTCATCACATGCTGATCCCAAATCTATACTATCCCTTAGTGTATGCACAGTGCCTGAGCTGGTGACTGGGAGTGTCAGATCAAGTGACGGTGCATTTTCATCAGAGGTCTGCTGTTGCTAGCAAATTCATGATGAGATTGCACTCGCTGGCCAGGCAACAAATCTTAGGTACCTGAAAGCAAAAATGCAGAAGGGCAGTGTTGGGGTGAGGGAAGGAGGGTGTTTATGGAAAGCAAAAGATTCATAGATCACACCATCTACTGCTGGTGCTTAATGTCAGATAACAAGGATGAGGGTGAACATACGAACATTTGAACAAAGAACAGGAGTAGGCCATTCAGCTCCTTAAGCCTGCTCTGCCATTTAATAAGATCATGGCTGATCTGATAATAACCTCAAATCTGCATCCCACCTACCCCTGATAACCTATCACCTCCTTGCTTACCAAGAATCTATCCACATCTGTCTTAAACTTATTCAATTTCTGCTTCCACCACCTTTTCAGGAAGAGAGTTCCAAAGTCTCACAACCCTCTGAGTGAAAAAAAATTGCTTCATCTCTGTTTTAAATGGGTGACCCCTTATTTTTAAACAGTGACCCCTAGTTCTAGATTCTCCCACAAGATGAAACATCCTCTCCACATCCACCCTGTCAAAACCCCTCAGGATCTCTATGTTTCAATCAAGTCACCTCTTACTCTTCTAAACTCCAGCGGATAAAAGCCTAGTTTCTCCAACCTTTCCTCATAAGACAACCCACCCATTCCAGGTATTAGTCTGGTAAACCTTCTCTGAACTGCTTCCAACGCATTTACATCCTTCCTTAAATAAGGTGACCAAAACTGTACACAGTACTCCAAATGTGGTCTCACTGGTGCCCTATACAACTGAAGCATAACCTCCCTACTTTTGTATTCAGTTCCCTTCACAATTAATAACATTCTATTAATTTGCCTGATTACTAGCCTTTTGTGATTCATGCACTAGGACACCCAGAACCCTCTGCACCTCAGAGCGCTGCAATCTCTCACCATTTAGATAATATGCTTCTCCTCTACTATTCCTGCCAAATTGGACAATTTCACATTTTCCCACATTATACTCCCTTTGCTAGATCTTTGACTACTCACTTAACATATCTATATCTTTTTGTAGCCTCCTTATGTCCTCTTCACAACTTAGTTTCCTACCTATCTTTGTGTCATCAGCAAATTTGGCAACCATCCAATCCATCCCTTCATCTAAGTCATTTATATAAACTGTAAACATCTGAGGTCCCAGTGCTGATCCCTATGGCACATCACTCCTTACATCTCGCCAACCTGAAAAAGACCCATTTATGCCTATTCCCTGCTTCTTGTTAGCCAGCCAATCTTCTATTCATGCCAATATGTTACCCCCTATACCATCAGCTTTTTTCCGCAGTAACCTTTGATATGGCACCTTAACAAACGTGGGTTGAAAAATATGTAATGCAGGAACATTCAAAAGTCCTGAGCAATGCCAGATACAGTGGCTTCAGTCACTGCCGGCCCTATGATGTGGAGCACTTAGTCCTCCAAAGGACTCAGGAGATGCAGGCATGTCCTGTTCCCTGCCAGGTCTCTGCTGCTCCCTGGAGTTATGCCTGGCCACAGCCACAAGGGAAGAATGCCAGTGAGCGTGTTGCAATGTATTTAAGTGATATGCCTGCTTTAGCTTTGGCTGAATAACCAGAATAATGTGGAAGCTGCAAGAGTTAGGTGCGACATTGGAAGCACTGCTAAGTATGTGAGGATGAGCTGGAACACCTGAGTGTTAAGCATGGGTCCTGATTGTTGATGAGTGATGGGTGATGGGATTGTGGTGCACTGAGTAGATTGAGAGGTCGATGGCACTTACTAATGGACCCTAATTGAAATTTTTCCCCCGTTTTGTTTATAGTTTATAGTGAGAAACGTTAACATTTCTTAAATGATGCAATGGTGTCAAACATGGTCAGCTAACTGATACCATCAAAGGACCTGTTGTTCTTTGAAGTAGGACTATAAAGGTTATAAAATGTTCCCATGTTCATTTTACTGCTGAAATGATGAATGAGGAATAGGTCATATAAATGAGGTATTCCATATAGAACATAATTCACATTTACTAACCTCAAAGAGACAAACTGATTCATTTCCCACATCAAAATGCATTTTTTTACTATGTTCTTTTATTTCATGCCAACTTGGTCTACCACCATTCATTAATGAAGGAAATCCAGGCTCAGTTGTATTTAGGCCAAATTATATCACTTTTAAATCTTAGCTATTGCCTGAATTTAATATTGCTTGTGTCAACTGACCCAAAACTCTGCATAATCAGAAGCTACATCAGTTGAAACAGATATTACTGTTTTGGACGTTACTGTGCCAGTGTTTCATATGATTTAACAGAACACAGTTCAATTCATAACTAACTAATAAAAGTTATGGGTGACTTCAGTCTGTCTGAGATGTGTATTCAATAAACAGCCACAGTTGCCAACACACTTGAATATTCAGACTAGTGCACTACAAAATGAATGATTTATCATTGGAAAAATTAAATGGAAATGCAACATAGAAAATCTTACACAGATAATGGAAGATGTCAAACCTGGACTGGAGTGTGTAATCTAGCTGACATTCTACTGTTGCATTGTTGGAACTGCCCATTCCTCAGGAGAAATGTTAAACATGCTCAATAATGGCAGAGCCCAGCATCTGACCACAAAGGACAAGGCTGAAGCATTTGCAACCATCTCCAGACAGAAATACCAAGTGGTTGATCCATCTCCGCCTCCTCCTGCGGTTCCAACCATAGTAAATGCCAGTCTCCAGCCAATTTGATTTACTGCACATGATACCAAGAAATGGCTGGACACACTGGAGACAACAAAAGGCTATCAACCATGACAACATCCAGACTGTAATGTTGAAGGCATGTGCTCCAAAGCTAGCAGCCTAGCTGTTCCAGTACAGCTACAACACTGGCATCTAGAGGACAAAGGGGAAAATTGTCCAGGCATGCCCTGTCCGCAAAAGCAGGTCATATCAAATCCAGCCAATTACTACCCTACAATCAATCAACAAAGTGATGGAAAATGTTAACAATGTTATCAGGTGGCCCTGACCTCATTTAAACCTCGGTCCAAACATAGACAAAAATGGAATTCCAGAGGTGAGCCGAATGTGGCACCAAGGAGCCCTAGTAAATTGAAGTAAATGGGAATCAAAGGAAATTCTCCACTGACTTAAGTCATACCCAGCAAAGAGGAAAATGATTGAAGGTCAATCACCTTAGCCCCAGAACATTGCTTCAGTAGTTTCCCAAGGCAAAGACCTAGACACAACAATCTTCAGCAATGACCTGCTCTCTATCATAAAGTCAGAAGTGTGATGTTTACTAATGACTGCACAGTGCTCAGTTCCACTTACAATTCTTCAGACAATGAAGCAATCTATGTCTTTATACAGCAGAACTTGGGCAACGTCTAAACTTGAACTGATAAATGGCAAGTAACATTCACGCCACACAAGTATCCAACAATGACCATCTTCAGCAAGAGAGAATCCAATCACCACCCCTAAGATTCAACAGCATTGCGATCCTCAAATCCTCCACCATCAACACCTGGGGCCACCTTTGACCAGAAACTTAATGGAACTAGCCATATAAATACTGTGGTTACCAAGAGGCTGGGTATTCTGTGGTGACTGACTCAACTCCAGACTCCCCAAAGCCTTTCCAACATCTGCAAGCCACAAGTCTATCTGCCTGGATAGTTGCAGCTTAACATTCAAGAAGCTTAACACCATATAGGACAAAACACTTAGCTTGATTGGTACCCCATCCACCACTTTAAACACTCACTTCCTTCACCACCAGTGCACCATGGCAAAGAGTACAATCTACAAGGTGCACTGCAGCAATTCATCAAGGCTTCCTTGACAACACCTCCAAACCAGTAACCTCCACTGCCTAAAAGAACAAGGGCAGAAGGCATGTGGGAACGTCACCAGCTGCAAGTTCCCCTCCAAGTCATACAACATCCTGACTTGGAACTATATCACTGTTCCTTCATTGCCCCTGAATCAAAATCCTGGAAATCTTCCTAAAAGCACTGTGGAAATATCTTCACCACACAGTTCACCATCACCTTCTCAAGAGCAGTTAGAGACAGGCAATAAATGCTGACATCACCAATGACACCCACATTCAGTAAATGAACAAATTGAAAAAGAACTGGCATTCTCTATCTTTCAAAAGCACATGAGCGTCTTGTGAAAGAAAAACACGGAGCTGCCTCAGCCCCCTGGCTAACTTTGCTCATTGCTCCTGCAGCCAATGCTACCAAAAACAGGATACAAAAGTAGGGAGATTATGCTTCAGTTATACATAGCACTAGTAAGACCACAGCTGGAATACTGTGTACAGTATTGGTCACCTTACTTAAGGGAGGCTATAAATTCATTGGAAGTAGTTCAGAGAAGGCTTACCAGACTAATACCTGGAACGAGTGGGTTGTCTTATGATGAAAGGTTGGATAGGCTAGGCTTGTATCCGCTGGGGTTTAGAAGAGTAAGAGGTGACTAGGTTGAAACATATAAGGTCCTGAGGAGACTTGACAGGGTGGATGTGAAGAGGAAGTTTCCTCTTGTGGGAGAATCTAGAACTAGGGATCACTGTTTAAAAATAAGGGGTCGCCCATTTAAAACAGAGATGAGGCAAAAAATTTTCTCTCGGCGTGTCATGAGTCTTTGGAACTCTCTTCCTGAAAAGGCGGTGGAAGCAGAGATTGAATATTGTTAAGGCAGAGGTGGATATATTCTTGGTATGCAAAAGGATGATAGGTTATTGGGGGTAGTTGGGAATGCAGATTTGAGTTTACTATCAGATCAGCCATGAGCTTATTAAATGGCGAGCAGGCTTGAGCATCCCAATGGCCTACTCCTGCTCCTTGTGCGTGTGTTCGTATGAATGTATACATCACTGACACAGAGCGGCTGCCATGTTTTCAAACACAATCCCTACTGAATTTCAAAAGTAAATGTGTGAAGTACTTTGTGGTGTTTTCTCATGATAAGGTACAATGTGCCAAAGTGCTACGTGATAAGATGTTCTGTGTTAAGCTGCTCTTGATAAGGTACTATAAAATGCAGCTGTTATTACTACTCAGTATGCTGCTCTCATCATATAAAGACTGAATGGCTATAAACAAAAATGCAAGTGAAGGGCATGTTAAATGTTGAAAAGTCTCTGTTAAGGCCCAATCATCACAAAATAATGCAGTCTTGTATGGGGCAGATTATATGGAAACATAAATTTAATTCTGTGTTTTGATTTGAGCCAGGGTAATCATTTGGAACAGCTTAAGATTTGAAAGTGAACCTGGCAAATAATTATTATTGAAAATTGATAAGACTTGGGGAAATACTGCTGCATTTCTCTCACTAATACTCCTTGTATCCCACATGTGACCCAACTCACAGTGACCACACCCAGACTTGAAAGAAAGAAAGACTTGCATTTACATTGAATCTTTCACAACATTCAGGGTGTCCCAAATCACTTCACAGCCAATGATATACTTTTGAAGTCTATGCATTGTTGTAACATAGGAAATGTAGCAGCCAATTTGCATACATCAAGCTCCCACAAAGAGCAATATGATGTTGATGATTAAGTCGTGCTTAGGGATAAATATTGGCCAAGGTACTGAGGATAATTCCACTGCTCATCTAAATAGTGCCAGCGGATCTTTCTTGTTCACCTGAGAAAGCAGATGGGCCGTGGTTTAACATTTCATCCGAAAGGCACCGTCTCCAGCAGTGCAGCATTCCCTCAGCCTCACCTTAGATTTTTTATGCTCAAGTCTCTGGAATGGGACTTGAACCCACAACCTTCTGACACTGCCAACTGAGCCACAACTGACATGGCTTATGGTTGAAATACCTTAGTGGTTTTGTGTCAGTTTAACAGAATAAAATTAAATATATATAAGCTATTGTCATGGATTCTTAATTCTTCCCTTATGCTTTTTTTTGTTTTGTTGTCCCTCGCTTTTATTCTAGAAAATGCTTTTTCCAAAACATAATTCACCAAAGTTAAATAAGGAACAACGTTGAATTAAATTATTCATTTTAGATTATTAATGCTGGTTAAACCCACACCCACTATTGTATTGAGCCAAACCATTGGCATCAAAGTGGGTGAGCTAACCGCTAGATTTTGAAACAAATGCATTTTAAAATGACCTCAAAAAAGCTGCAGCGTTAAAGAACCATGAAAAAGGGTTTGCATCCACCACCAGTTTTCCAATCATTGGGATACTCCCCACAGCAGGAGGGGAATATCACAAGGCAACAATAACTGGACCATATTTCCTCATTACTTTGTAGTGTTTATTGTATTATGTAATTACAACTGTGTTCAAATGTGGGAGCCAAGTCCTAGAGGCCACTTGATAAGCTTCTAGCTGGAATACTGAGCTTCAACAAGTTAGGACATGACTGCTGAATTAACATGTAACTCCTTGAAAAGAAGTGATTATTGTTTTCAATATTATTAAAACCCAGTTCTAAACCATTGCCAACAATCTGTTCAAAATGACTTTGCCAAAAGCCTCAATAATGCATGTCACCTGGTGGTTGTCTTTGGTCTGTATCCCACAGAGACAAAGTAAAACAGGGAAAATGTGTTGGAAAAAGGCCAGAAATATTATACGTATATAATCAATTGAATGCTGTTTAAACCACAGATGATGTTCAATAGCATCATGAGAAACTATCAAATTAATTTTCCTATTACATTAAAAAGAAAAACTCCCTTTTGCATCTTGCTGTTTTATTCTGTTCCAGATTCTGTCAGGTATCATCCATCAATTGAGGTCAGTTGGATTATATTGTGCCAAACTGGCCAAACATCCAATTTTTATACCATAGTGTTGCTCTGATCTTTTACAGGCAGTCTAGACTATTCAACAGATGTGGCATGTAAAAGGAAACAAAATAGCATATTTGCACGCTACAACACCTGTAGGTACATGCAGAAGATGTTTTTCAGAACAGCAGTATGTGACATTTGTTGAAAGATTTTGAAATTTGTTTGTGGGATGTGTGTAACACTTACAAGTCTATGGCCCAGATTTTGCAGTCAGTAAGGGCTTCAAAGCCCCTTACACTAGCCTACAAGCTTTATGTGGGCTTTTGTATGTGACCTTGCAATGATTAGAAATCCAAAACAGCGGGACCCTCTATAAACAACTTGGAACCTGTTCGAACAGGGCAAGTGATGGTGTGTCTCCGTAAGCAATCAGATTGAAGAAGCCTCAGAGAGATAAACGGGCCCTGCTATTTACCTGGTAATTGAGTGGAGGAGGTGATAGAGGAGTTTTGATTGAGACCCTGTGCAGTTTTAACATCACAGTCTGCATCTTTTCTTTGAGAAGTTTTACCGCTTGGAAGCTACCTGGATCGACAGGCTTGGCCCCCTGTTGGGCAGGAGCTTTTCAGAGGAGGCAACAGGTCAGGAGCAGTTAGGAAGCCTGCAGATTGGTTAGTCATACTTTGGAAGGAGGTTCGTATCATGGGGGATGCCTGGCCCTCGATCCTGGGGTGTTTGATTCCCATGTGAAGCTGGGTTCAATCCCAAACATGGGCTGGGTGTTCGATTATCAAACCAAGGGCGGAGGGCCCGATCCTCAATCTCAGAGTGCTCCAATCACAGAGGTGTCTGATCCAAGGAGGGCATCAGTGCATGAATCTGGGCAGGCCAGTCTGATCCTTGTCCTCTGCCAACATACCCCTGATCTCGGGGTAAGTCCAATTCCCGATCCAGGGACAGATCTGATCCCAATTCTGTGGTTGTCGGATTTGGGGGGTGGTGGGCCTCTGATCAAGTGGATGGATGGATCAGTGATCATGGCGGGTTCTTTGTATCATGTACATGCTGATGACAGGCAGTAGAAAATGTGGCCTTGAAACACTCCTGCTCCTCTTGATTCAAAAGCAGTGTTGTAAGAATATTTACCTCTTTCACAAAGCTGTCCTTATCTCCCTTTAGGTGCCATGTTTCCTGAGGCCCAGGAAACTCGGACAGCCAGGGTTAAACCTGAAAGGTAAGTTAAATCTGAGGCACAGAGCCTCATAATTAAATGGCTGCGATGGCTGATACTGCAATTGCAGAGGGTGCTCTTACTGCACATGCAGTCACAGTACCTGTGTCTTCACTGCCAGCGACACCGCAAGCAGCTGCCTGCATCAAAGAATCGGACTATCCGTAATATTGAGCAGTGTTTCGGTATTCTAACAAGTGCAGAACCAATAAAATGTATTTTTTTAGATGTTTCTCCGACGTGCAAAATCTGAAATAGTGTGTAATCTCACTCTGGCAGCCTAATACAATGGCTAAGGATTGCAAAGCGGCTAATGGTTCGGAGCAGGGTTGAGGGCGGGGTGGCAAGTAAAGTGGCGAGCAGGAGACAGAAGGGGTCAGGAGAGGTGTAGCAGGTGTGTCGTGGCATGTGGGTGGCAAGAGTGCAACAGGCGCACAACAATTACGTCAGCGGAGGGAGGAACCACGCACATGCTGGATGACGGAGTGGGTGCTGATTTCCTGTTTCCATTTGATGTCAGGAGATGCAGACTTATAATATTCAAATGCCCAATGAACCTCCTGGGAGCATGGTGGTTGCCCAATTCCCTGTTCTGCCTCCCTCAAAACCGGAAATGGGCGGGTCAGAGGCAGGAGGGAAATCTTTTGCATTTCATATCGCATCCAAGCTAAACCAACCACCCTAGAGGGTTAAAAGTCCCCCAGCAAAGGCAAAATCAGGAAGTGTAAATTAGAATATTTAAGTCAATGCCAAATCATGCACTGAAAGCAAAACAAAGAGAGGGAAAGAAAGGTGTAACTATGAGAGAGATATAAAAGAGAATGGAGGAAAAAGAAATTTATTTAAAAATCTCTGACAATAATTAAAATCTGAAGGAATGAGAAGTCACACTTGTAGATGTTAATTTTCAGTGCTAGAGAGGTTGTGTAGCAATAATTAAGATTTACCATGTTACTAAAAGAAATCACATACTGGAATGAACAAGCCTTTTAATTTTTTTGGTATCTTATTAGTGGGTATCTAATGCGGTAAGAACCGCAACTTCATACCTTTCCATGTTTTCAATGCTGCATCTCTCGGCGAAATAGCATTATAGTAAAGCTTCTGCAGGAGAGGGCAACTCAGACAGTAACTTTGTTCTTTACATGCCTCCTCACTCTTTTTCCCTGTCTCTGTACTTGCTTAAAATCTGTTACATCCCTAACACTTTACAGTTCTGTTTAAAGGCCATCCATTGAAATATTGGGCTGGATTTTACCTTGGGCTTCGAGAGCCAAAACTCAGAATGAATTGGGGGTTCCAAGCCCGCGTTTGGACTCAGAGATTTTCCCAGAGGCAGGCTCCTAATTGGCTGACTCCAGGCCCGCCATCCAAATAAGGGTAGCAGGCGGCTTTGATATACCCTTAAATTTATTTCAATGCTCCTGGCTTGCCCATTTTAGCCTCCTTCCTGCTCGGTGGCCTTCTGCCTTGTGAGGAATAGTAGAACAAAATTTAAAGATGTGAAATGAGTGTTTGTGAAAGGGATGGGATTATTGATTTTGTGACTGCTTTAAGCTGCGGGCTAGGGAGACCATCGTGGGTTCAGAATTTGTGTGCCAGGTAGCTGCATTGCCTGAGCCTAAGGAAAGTAAGTCTGAACCAAGCCGTTCTGGGCAACCCTGGCAGCTCTATGTGTGGCTGCTAAGGTCCTTGCTACATCATACTCCTCCTCTTCCAAAAAGGCAGAACAGTCAGCACCTTCCTCCTCCTGGAGTTTCAGTCCTTGCTGCCGCACAATGTTGTGCATAGCACAGTTGATCACTATCATTCTGGATGCCTGTGCTGGTGCATCCTGAACTACGCCCCTAAGGTCTAGCAATCACCTGAAGTGCATTTTCACTATTCTGATTGCTTGCTGTATCGTGGCTCTGGTGGTCAGCTGGCTTCTATTGTAACTTTCCTAGTCATTGCATTGTCTCAGATGCTCATCACCAGCCACATCTTCAGAGGGTAGCCCTTGTCTCCAAGAAGACACTTGCTAACTCTGCTGTGAGGTGTGAAGATCTTAGGGAGGCTTGACAAGCATAGGATGAAAGCATCATGGCAGGTCCCTGGGCACCTTGCACAGCCATGCATGATGATCTTGTGGTGGTTGCAAATGGGCTGAATGTTGATGGAGCAGAAACCCGTTGGGTAGATGAAGACTTCATGGTGACCTGGAGGCAACTTGATTGCCACTTGTGTGCAACTGATGACTCCTTGAACCTGTGGAAAGTCAGCCGGAGCAGTAAAGCTGATCGATCACCCATTAATTCAGATTGGTCTCATCGGCTGAGAAGTGCACAAGGCAAACTTGGCATCAATCATCTGGGAGATGCAATCATGGGTAGCAGATTGTGAGATTCTACATATAATCCTGAAAGGGGCCAAAGGTGAAGAAATTAAAGGCTGTGGTGAGTTTTGACAGCCGCCAGCCATGCATGTCCATCTGCTCCACTTGGCAGAAAGTTTTCTTCAAGAAAGCCGCAAATGTCACCCATTACTCTAAGCTCCTGAGGCAATGTCCTGGAAACTTACCCATCTGCATCTAAACATTGCGTTGGGTGCATCAATCCTTGCGAGCTAGAGCTCAGTGCTCATCCCATCTATCCTGTAATGGGATAGGTGGTTGAAGAGAAAGCAGCTGTTGGTCCAGCTGGTGCTGCTTCTGTTGGGGTTGTTGTTGCTCTTGTCCCCCATCTGAGGTCCAAGGTTGAGCTGAATGAATGACTCCCAAGCTGATCTGAAGTTTGACAGTTGGAAGTTGTAGAGCAATCTATGTAAACTTCAACGTAATAGAAATTACCTCCAAACTTGACAAATTCTGTGAGCAAAAGCCTTTCAAATAAGCAAAGAAACTGCAGGAAAGGCCATGTTTAATAATCAGTTTGTAATTCAGGTATGTGTCATGATCAAGTAATCAAAGTATATCAGTTAACCTAACATGATATTCTGCTTTAATATAGTCAATGCAAAACATTAATTTCACATCATGTGAACCTTTGCTTGTAGCTGCATCCTTGCTTGACAAGTGAAATATACCACATGGCCCTAGTCCTGCACAAAGTACTATGAAGTCAGTCATGGTTAAGTGGATCCAAGTATGGAACCGTTATACTCCCTAGCCATTGACACTTATCAGTTATACTTGAGGTAGGAGACCCCACTGTATGAAGTAAAACAGTTTTAGGTCTCAATTTACAGTTCTATGTCTTAAATTGTTTTAGCTTTTTAACTTAAAGTGCTTTAAAGAGGAACAGTCACTTTCCTTCAAAGTATACAATAGACCTATGCATTACTGTGGTATTTGTAACTTTGGAATCAGTTTCTTTAATCAGTTTTGTAGTTATGTAGTTTTTGTGACTTTTATTTCTTATGAACATGTATTAATTGACAATGTCATTCTGTAATGTGTATTTTGCTACCTCAGCATTAACATATCAATCATCTGTGTACACTGATTTTTATATGTACTGTAGTCATTTTATAATTGCTGTATTAGTTTAAGATTGAGTACCTCTTAGACTTTTAGGGCAGAATTTTACATCCTGCAGGCGGGCATGCGCCTGACCCAATCGGGAGTAAAATAGTGCTAGATGAAGTCAGGCCAGCATCCCGGAATATTTCAGTGGGCCCGTGTGAGAGTCGACAGCATATCCGTTCACAATTAAGAGGCCTATTTAGGTCATTAAGCTGGCAATTGATTTGTATTTTTTGCTGCTCGTCCAGCATTATGGTTGGCAGGTAGGCGAATAGGCCAGGCGGCCTTTGCATTTTTTAGGAAATTTCATCCACAGGCGAGGTTTCCAACAGTAATTTTTAAAAATTAAAAATTTTAAACATAATTTTTATTATGTCTCCATTCTTGTAAAATTCTTCAGCTCCCTGAGGCAGCTCTGTGCCCTCAGGGGGCTTTCAGTGCACCCTCCCTCAAGCATGCGCAGACTTTAGCACTCACGCTCCTCCCACCCCCATCCCGGCAGCGCTGAGGTTCTCAGTGTGCATTTCAAACTGGCTGGCCAGCATGAAATCGCAGTCGGGGCCCAATCGCGAGTGGCGGTCCGTTTTGTGGCTGCTCCCGGGCCTGGCCAACTAAGGGAAAATCCCACCCTTGGTTCTTCTTTAGGTAACTTGCTCCAGGCATCAGCAGTCACTAGGGAATCACATAGAGGCGTTTGAATTTTCCAGAGCACCTAAGATGTATCATTGAAAAAGAGACGTGTCAAAGCTTTTCATCTTGCACTCATCAGGAAGTTTCACAAGAATACCAATATAAGGGGAAAACAACAATTTTTACTGTATGTGAAGAGAGTGTTGATTGGTTGACAAGTGGAACGGGCTGGTTGGATACAGTCTGTACCTTGCCTGTTGTCTTTGGGCTGTTTGCGGATCGTATCAAACAGCATGTCCCAGCCGCTGTTCACCCATACTTACAAAGCTCAAAATATAGTGACTAACATTAGATGTGATTCCGCAGTTGGACAATGTTTGACGCTTGCTAAATAATCCTCAGTGTGCTAAGAATTACGCTGACAACCAATTTAAGATTGTTAGTCCAGCTCATCGTGTGGTATATTTTAGTGTACTGGAAACTACATATATTAATATGCAGGGCCCTGTTCTTTGCAGATAGAAAGAACATGTACACACATTGCACCTGTTTCAGCTAAACAAAATAAGTGACAGCCATTTGCTGACTAATTCCTCGGGATAATGCCTTGACCAATAAAGGTCAAGCTGCCTGATTTAAATTTCAAACAATGCTTGGCAGTTAGCTGTCAGTTACCATCAGTGGTGCATTCACCATGGCAATGCTTCTACCACAGTCAACTTGCCAATCAATTAGCACTCTCCTTAAATACAGTATAAATTGTCGTTTTCCCCTTATATTGGTATTCTTGCAAAGTGTTCTGATGAGTGCAAGATGAAAAATTTTGACATGTCTCTTTTTTCAGCAATACTAAAGTTTTCTACTACCAAACAACTATAAAATGTATTAGTTGGACATTTTGGGATATGGAGACTAAAGTATTAATGATGAGGAAGTATCGCCACATATGCTCATTTCAAATAAACAGACACATTAGTTACCTTGTGATGCCTCGATACTTTAATGGAAAGTTACAAGCTTAATAAAATAACAGGGAAAAGCTGTAATGAAAAAGATGTTCCCACAAATGACTGACATCTTTGGGAACTAGTCAGGCTAAAATAGAAAGTGACATCAGTAAGGTGACAATCATCCTTAATTGGCCAATCAAACACTGAACTTGCACCACTTGACCAATCAGGGACTGCTTATGTGTTGCCTGGACCAATTAGAACTCGGGATGCTGCTGAATATCATAAAGATAGTGGCCAGCAAGGGATAATAAGCAACAACTTTCAGCAGCTAGGCACACACATGAAGAAGTAAGAAGGAGGTAGATTTCGGTCAACAGAAGAAGAGACAGCACCACAGTCAACCAGAAATTGAGAGCCAGTATTCCAAAGTGAACTGACTGTTTCCACTGCTTTTGCTAAGTATTGTAATTTGTACTTATTGTAATTAACTTAATAAATTCTGTGAAACTTGTGACAACATACTTGTACCCAGCGTGGTCTGTGGCCAGTGAGAAAGGCAGGCTCCTTTTAGACAACTCTCCCCACTCAGTCTAACAACTGGAACCAACTTGAGTCTTACAATTAAAGTGACCCCGGATCTTACAAAACAGGTATTCAACAACCTCTTGCCTGACATTTGCTCAGCCCCATCAATTTCTGCTGTCCTCTCATCTTGTTTTATCTGATGACTTCCAAGGAAACCCGAGCACATACAGTTAACAGCAGAATTCAGGTTAAGGGATCAGATAATGAGCTCTTGACATGTTTAAGCGCCTGACCCCACCTCTCCCCTGGATGTTTCCTGCATGCCGCGGACTGTAACAAGGTTAAAGGTGGATATCAGCATGTTCCTGCCGGCAACTGCAGCACTTTTAACCTGCTGGTAAGCCCAGCCACATTGACAGGTTAAATCTTAGCTCCACTGTCTCTGATACAAAGTGGGTAATTTTTCACTGATTAGAAGGACAGCACAGGGAGAAAGAGATAATGATGTCTGTAGTGCCTAGAAGGTTACACGCCTAGTTTTCTAATGTACTCTAATTTTACAGCTACTAATGACAAAGCCAGAAATAGAAATATGATCATTCATCTCATTATATGGCATTGTCATTTTTCAGGATATTTTTGGCCACTTTTCCTTGAATAGATCTGCATGGAAAAGAGCTGCATTTAAGAGTTACATTATGAAGAAAAGGCTTTGAGAAACAGAGACATTGACAGCTGGGTAATAACTTACCTGACATGCCAGGAGCAGGCGGTGGGGTGTTGGTGGCAATTCATAGAGCACCCAGAAGTCAGGTTTCTCCCAAACACCATGGAGTTTTATGCATGTGACAACGCTGACAGATTCTGCATCCAGAAGCCAGTCTGATTGACAGGCTTGGCTTCCAGTTTGGCAGGGAGCAATGTGAAGGAGGCCAAAGAAGCATGTAAGTGCCCCAGGATATAGAGGAGATGTGTTAGTCCCAGGGTGGGGGCGGTGATCCCAAGAACAGGGTCTGATCTTGGAGGAGTGGGTCCATTGGCTGGAGGTCATAAGGTTGCCAATCCCAGAGCCCCAGGGTGGAGGTGTTGGCGGCCTTGTGGTTTGGAATTGAGGTCACAGTCACAGGAGAAGTCAGAGGTTGGGCGATCAGGGAGGGGACAA
The DNA here is from genome assembly GCF_017639515.1 of Carcharodon carcharias. Classification (NCBI taxonomy): domain Eukaryota; kingdom Metazoa; phylum Chordata; class Chondrichthyes; order Lamniformes; family Lamnidae; genus Carcharodon; species Carcharodon carcharias. The sequence continues at coordinate 41,185,995 of NC_054480.1, read as the reverse complement.
GGATCAGAGGCCTCAGGGAGAGTCAGAGGCCTTGAGGAGAGGTCAGAGTCCTCATGGGAAATTCAGAGGGAGGTCAAAAGATCAAAATGAGTGGTACAATCATGTTGGATCCTTGCAGGTAGGTGGAAAGCCACTTAACATCTGACTGTCCCCAGCCTGGGTTTAGTTGCTGGGTTTCCCGAGGCTCAGCAAACTTGGCCATCCACTGTTAAATTTACAATGATGAATAATAATGAAGCACACTGTCTCATTATAAAGTACAATCTGCCTTCTTGAGGTGGGTTCATCACCCACTGAAAGTTATGGGTTGGTGTGGGATACAGATTTTTAACACTTGAAGTTCCCACTCAGTCCAAACCCAAATATTTTTGAGTGGTTAAAATTCCCCAAGATTCAGAAAGGGCATAAATAGATGAGGAATTAGGAGTATACTTGGAAAGCTCTCTACTTTTTTTCTGTTATGGACAGGAGGCGGTTTAATTTAGAACAGCCGTGATTTTTCCTCTTACTGCCAATCCTTAAACAGAAGATATTTTTGATTTTTGATTTCCCCCTTTATAAAGTGGTGGCGTATTTTCCCCAACCCTCAGTTTTGGAGTGATCCAGTCCTCTATTAATAACCCCACAGCAAACTCAAGATAAGGTAAAATAAAAGTAATTTATTTTACACATACACAAAATATGGGAAGGAGTTTCACAATGTCCACCCTTTTTTGCATTCACACAATAAAAGAGGGATAAAGGAAAGAAAGTGATTCAGGGCAAAGGCCACAATAAAAATAAGAATTATGGTTTCACATGAGTACAGAATCAAAATTCCAATGGTGCATTCCTTCGGGGATTAGTAGGTTGAAACTGTTGCAGGGTGATCCACTTTTCCAGAAGCGATGACTTCCATGATAAAAGGAGGCACGTAGAAATAAATACGTCATCTAGGCACAGATACAGAAGTTCAGATGCTCCAATAGCACAGTGTAGATGAGGGCCAGGTAATTTAAAACTTACAGAGCCCTGGTTCAGTTGCTGCTCTGTTGGTTGGTAAATGGCAGACAGAGCCTGGAGGCTCTTCTGAGGTTAAACAGCAACTTAAGATAAAACCCAAAAGCTGTTTAATTAAAGCAATTCAAACAGCTCAAGTCTTAATCATGTGACAGGGTGGTTTTGGGTTGAGCTATTAAGCTAATGCAGCCTCATCTTAAAACCCATCGTGTTTTGAGCAGGTAACTGTAGAACCATTAGCACAATGTTGGAGATGAAGAGTCACAAATAGCCGCCTTTGTCCATAGTTGGCTGATGCAAACATCTTGTCTACTATCCTTTGTGTTGGCTTGACCGGAATGTTTGTACAACGCAAGGAGTGTTACATTCCAGGGGGTTGATGTGCTATCCTTTGTCCATTTTTAAACTACTCAAAAACTTCCAGAATTACCATCATGTGGTCAGCGGCGGCCATTTTTATCAGTCCAGACACCTGTCCCTTAAGAAAAAAGCAAAATTTAAACAAGATAATATGGAATGGAAACAAATTTCTTTTAGATTTTTTTTCTTCTTCATGCCATCTCGGCGGGACATTTCAAATTGTGCCTTGGGCTGTTTTATGTCCACTTCATCGTGTGGATTTTTATTATTTCATCTGCAAGGTTGCAATTCCAACAGTGCAGCACTCTATCAGAACTGAGCTGAAGCTTTGGCCTAGATTCTGCCCTGGCTTTGGATAAGATTACAAACAGAGTGAGGTTTGAACTCACCATTTTCCAACTCAGAAGCATGGTTGTACCAACTGACTGAAACTGACATAGCCACAAGTTTCCTCATCAGTATGTTATTTGTCTCTGTAGCCCAATCTTACGTTTGTGTTGAATAGATTGAATGAAAATTTTTTTTTTTTAATGATAGCTGCTCATCCATAGAAGACACTGCCACATGGGTCTTTCCCACTGTGTTTCAATTAACACAAAACATTTTAAATGAAGAAAATTCACCTGGGTTCATTGCTGTCTTCTGCACAAACAATGACTAGAAGCAACTTCAAAATGTTTAATTTTCCGTTTGGATAGGAATATATCTTGGTACAAATTAGCAGATTTGTTCATTAACTTCAGGCTTTTGATGTGAAACCTGCAAACAAATTCCTGACTAATTAATATCAAAGTACAGCAGACGCTGGAAATCTGAAATAAAAACAAAAATGCTGGAAATACTCAGCAGGTCAGGCAGAATCTGTGGAGTGAGAAACTGAGCTAATGTTTCAGGTTGATGACAAAGTTTTCATGAAAAGTCATCGACTAACGAGGACTAACAAGGCAAAGGAGTGCACAATGAATTGTAGGACCCTAGGAAGTACAGAGGATCAGAGGGACCTTGGTGTACATGTCCATAGATCCTTGAATGCAGCAGGAGAGGTAGATAAGGCGGTTTAGAAGGCATATGGGATACTTGCCTTTATTAGTAGAGGCATTGAATACAAGAGCAGGGAGGTTATGATGGAGCTGTATAAAGCGTTAGTTAGGCCACATCTGGAGTACTGTGTACAGTTCTGGCCACCACACTATAGGAAGGATGTGATTTCACTGGAGAGGGTGCAGAGGAGATTCACTAGGATGTTGCCTGGGCTGGAGCATTTCAGCTACGAAGACAGACTAGATAGGCTGGGGTTGTTTTCTTTAGAGCATAGAAGGCTGAGGGGGAACCTAATTGAGGTGTACAAAATTATGAGGGGTATAGATAGGGTAGATAGGAAGAAACCTTTTCCCTTACTGGAAGGGACAATAACCAGGGGGCATAGATTTAAGGTAAGGGACAGGAGGTTTCAAGGGGATTTGAGGAAAATGAATTTTCACCCAGATTTTCACCCCCTGAGCGAGGGGGATATCTGGAATTCACTATCTGAAAGGGTGGTAGAGGCGGGAACCCTCACAACATTTAAGAAATATTTAAATGAACATTTGAAACACCATAGACTATGAGCTAAGTGCTGGAAAATGGGATTAGAGTAGGTAGGGACTTGATGGCCAACGTGGACACGATGGGCCAAAGGGCCTCTTTCTGTTCTGTAAAAGTCTATTACCCTATGATTCTATGACCTTAAATGTTGACTGTTTTTTTCTCCACCAATGCTCCCTGATCTGCTGATTATTTCCAGCATTTGTAGTTTTTATTCCTGAATTAATCAAACTGACTTAAACATCCATACCAAGTCTAGAAGTGGGTGAAACTCAGAAGTCTATAACACATGTAAAACTTTGTAAAGATTAGGAATCCATAACATTAAGAAACGTCCAGTTTTTCTTACATCTATAGCCATGAAGTATTTCGAGCATATTGTGTCAAAGCATCTTTTCGATCCTCCTATTTCACAAAATGATCAGTTACAGTTTGCCTCTCAAACTCATAACTCAGTGGAGGAACTGTTCTGGCCTTGTTCCATCTGGTCCAACAGCACCCAGGTTAGGCAACTATGCTCACACTACCTTTGTTGATTTCTCTTTCGCTTTTAACCATTCAAAATTATTGAAAAATTGAAAAACCTTGATGTTTATCCTACTCTCCTACTTTGGAGCAGTGATTTCCTTCACAACAGGACCCAACCGATGTTGGTTTCCCGGATCTACTCAGAGCCCATGTTAACAAATATCGTATCTCCTCAGGGCTGTGTACTGTCACCTTTATTTTTCATCCTCTGTATAAATGGTTGTTGATCAGAGTACAATAACATAACGATCCTGAAGTATGCTGATGATATAGTACTTGTGTGTCTCATCAGGAATAATGAAGTAAACCCATAGGGACCCTCTTGAGGAGAAGAGGTAGATAGAGTGAGTTTGAGCTGCCTGGCGTCCATCATGCCTGGGGCCCTTGAGCACCCATAGGGAGCAGGATCAGCATGTGCACAACCCAGGGCCATCCATCCAGGTGACTCCAGGAGTGTCCAGCCCATCCAAATTCCCTCTTCCTGAGACCTCAGCAGCTCCAACCCCACAAGCCAATGAGGGTGCCACTGCCATACAGCGGGATCCCGAAAGCAAGCCGGGGCCCTCCAGATCTCAGCCCTCCAGAGGATGCCCGCCAAGGTCATCATAGACAGCGTGTTGCAGTCAGCAGGCTGCCTCCACCTCCGCTGTGAATATCTGGGGAGCACCAAGACGTAGTTAAGAAGAATTAGATGCACAGCCTGAGCACGGGTGTTAATCACTTGTACATACTGTTCACTATTGTCAATAAACTCCTAAGAGTATCTCCCTGCCTATGGTTCCTTATTCTGATGAGTAGTGTTCGTGTCATTCAGATGTGAAACTTTTCTGCACAAGGTAAAGGCAGGTGCCTCAGTCCAGGGCCTCTTCCCTGTGCAGCCTTCAGACTAAAGTGATGGTCCGGCCTCACACTCCCAGGAAACATTACTGATGCCTGCACCTCGGTGGTGCTGGTCATTGCTGCCAGAATGTAGTGGGCAGGTGTCACAGAATTCTGTCATTCTCTCTGTGTGCTCTCAGCGCCTTTAAGGTGGGGCTGGCCCCCATCTCTTCAGCATCTATGACCAGTGACGCTACGCTCCTAAAGGGTTCAGGTGCTGAAGGCGGATAAAGGATTAGATGCTTCTAAAATTTCAGGCTGCGTCTCTATGATATGACCCTGATCACAAAGCGCAAGCAAGCTGCCCTAGGCCAAACAGAAGTCAGACATTCTCAGATGCTATGTGAAGATCTATGGTGTGCCTTCACTGCATGTTGTCATCATCCTCCTGCGAATGAGCAACTATTAGGTCCTCAGTTGCGTCTCCATATCAGGAGCATCCTCACAGAGGTTATTGGCGCTGCCATAAATCATACTGGAGTGAAATGTTCACAGGTGCAATGTGAGGATCTATGGAATCACCTCACTGCATGCCATCATCATCCTCCACAAATCTAGCAGCTGTGAGAGCCTCCCGAGTATGCCTGTTTCAAGTAGCCAGTGCCTCATCTCCATCATCGTCATCTTCAAGGACCTCCTCATCCTCATCCCTGCAAGCATCTTCCTCATTGGAGGAGACGTGCAGCTCCTCCATCTCCTCCTCAGCCAGCTCCTCTTCCCATTGCAACGCCAGGTTGTAAAGGGCGCAGCAGACAATGACAATGTGTGACACCCCTGTAGCTTCTGTGGACCCTGGAAGACTTCAGGGATCTGTGACTGATGGCGAATGTAGGAGTCATGGACACTCCCTGGAAACCGTGCGCACACCCACAGAATGCATTTCTGGTGGTAGCCCACCAGCTGCACATTCAGCGAGTGAAACCCCTTGTGGTTTATGTAGTTCACTGTGTGTTGCGATGGAGATCTAAGCACCAATGAGTTCAGTCAATCGTACCCTGCACCTGTAGGAAACCCGAGATCTGGGCGAATCGCTCTTGCATCCTGGTTGTCCTGGTCCTGGGGCGAAATACACAAAGTTGTGTGTGCTCGCAAAGATGGTATCCATGACCTCTTTGTGGGTGGAGGCTTGTGAGATCCCACAGAAGTCACCTGTGGAGCCCTGAAAGGAGCCACTTGCGTAGAAATTGAACCCTGTGGTCACTTTCACAGACACTAGCAGTGGATGCTGTCCATGTCCCCATGGCACCAAGTCCTGCAGCAGCTGGCAGATGTGACCGACCAGTTCCCTAGATATGCGCAGTCTTCGGTGACACTAGTTCTCGGTCAACTGCAGGAATGAAAGGTAGCATCTATAGACACTAGGTATTGTTCGGCGCCAACCAATGATGCCTCGCTGTGGCTCTTGGGTGGGAGACCCAGCCCCTTCTCCCTACGGTTGCTGCTTCTGCCTCTGCGCAGCCAGGAGCCTCAGTGGCTCTCTCCTTCACCATCTCCACTCTCTGTAGGCCATCAGGCATATAGCTGGTTCACCAGGCTCCATGATCCTGATGCACTCCTCCTGCAGGATGAAAGAGAGAGACACGTTGTCAGCATTGGTGTACTAAGATAAAAACAAAAAACTGTGGATGCTGGAAATCCAAAACAAAAACAGAATTACCTGGAAAAACTCAGCAGGTCTGGCAGCATCGGCGGAGAAGAAAAGAGTTGACGTTTCGAGTCCTCATGACCCTTCAACAGAACTGATCTTTCTTTACAATGAGAGGGAAATATAAGCTGGTTTAAGGTGGGGGGGGTGGGGGGAGAAGTGGAGGGGGGTTGTTAGGATAGGAGCAGATCATCAAAAGATGTCACAGACAAAAGAACAAAAGAACACAGAGGTGTTGAAGTTGGTGATATTATCTAAACGAATGTGCTAATTAAGAATGGATGGTAGGGCATTCAAGGTATAGCTCTAGTGAGGGTGGGCAAGAGAGCAGGGTGGAGTGTTAAAATGGCAAGCGACAGGGAGGTTTGGGTCATTCTTGCGGACAGACCGCAGGTGTTCTGCAAAGCGGTCGCCCAGTTTACGTTGGGTCTCTCCAATGTAGAGGAGACAGCATTGGGAGCAATGAATACAGTAGATTAATTTGGGTGAAATGCAAGTGAAATGCTGCTTCACTTGAAAGGAGTGTTTGGGCCCTTGGATGGTGAGGAGAGAGGAAGTGAAGGGGCAGATGTTACATCTTTTGCGTGGGCATGGGGAGGTGCCATAGGTGGGGGGTGATGGAGGAGTGGACCAGGTTGTCCCGGAGGGAACGATCCCTACGGAATGCCGACGGGGGTGTAAAGGGAAGATGTGTTTGGTGGTGGCATCATGCTGGAGTTGGCGGAAATGGTGGAGGATGATCCTTTGAATGCGGAGGCTGGTGGGGTGATAAGTGAGGACAAGGGGGACCCTATCATGTTTCTGGGAGGGAGGAGAAGGCGTGAGGGTGGATGCGCGGGAGATGGGCCGGACACGGCCGAGGGCCCTGTCAACGACCGTGGGTGGAAAACTTCGGTTAAGGAAGAAGGAGGACATGTCAGAGGAACTGTTTTTGAAGCTAGCATCATCGGAACAGATGTGACAGAGGCGAAGGAACTGAGAGAATGGGATGGAGTCCTTACAGGAAGCAGGGTGTGAGGAGTTGTAGTCGAGATAGCTGTGGGAGTCGATAGGAATTTTCCACATACATACTTGTTCCAGTCCTACTCCGGCCCCCTTCCACAACTCTTTCTCCGGTACATCGATGATTACTTCGGTGCTGCTTCATGCTCTCGTCGGGACCTGGAAAAATTTATTAATTTTGCTTCCAATCTCCACCACTCCATCATTTTCACGTGGTCCATCTCTGACACTTCCCTTCCCTTCCTTGACTTCTCTGTCTCAATCTCTGGTGATAGACTGTCCACCAATATCCATTACAAGCCTACCGACTCCCACAGCAACCTCGACTACAGCTCCTCACACCCTGCTTCCTGTAAGGACTCCATCCCATTCTCTCAGGTCCTTCGCCTCCGTCGCATCTGTTCCAATGATGCTACCTTCAAAAACAGTTCCTCTGACATATCCTCCTTCTTCCTTAACCGAGGTTTTCCACCCATGGTCATTGACAGGGCCCTCAACCGTGGCCGGCCCATCTCCCGCGCACCCGCCCTCACGCCTTCTCCTCCCTCCCAGAAACATGATAGGGTCCCCCTTGTCCTCACTTATCACCCCACCAGCCTCCGCATTCAAAGGATCATCCTCCACCATTTCCGCCAACTCCAGCATGATGCCACCACCAAACGCATCTTCCCTTCACCCCCCCTGTCAGCATTCCGTAGGGATCGTTCCCTCCGGGACACCCTGGTCCACTCTTCCATCTCCCCGTACTCCTCAACCCGCACCTATGGCACCTCCCCATGCCCACGCAAAAGATGTAACACCTGCCCCTTCACTTCCTCTCTCCTTACCATCCAATGGCCCAAACACTCCTTTCAAGTGAAGCAGCATTTCACTTGCATTTCCCCCAACTTAGTTTACTGTATTCGTTGCTCCCAATGCTGTCTCCTCTACATTGGAGAGACCCAACGTAAACTGGGCGACCGCTTTGCAGAACACCTGCGGTCTGTCCACAAGAATGACCCAAACCTCCCTGTCGCTTGCCATTTTAACACTCCACCCTGCTCTCTTGCCCACATGTCTGTCCTTGGCTTGCTGCATTGTTCCAGTAAAGCCCAACGCAAACTGGAGGTACAGCACCTCATCTTCCAACTAGGCACTTTACAGCCTTCCGGACTGAATATTGAATTCAACAACTTTAGATCTTGAGCTCCCTCCTCCATCCCCACCCCCTTTCTGTTTCTTCCCCCTCCCTTTTTTTTCCAATAATTTATATAGATTTTTCTTTTCCCACCTATTTCCATTATTTTTAAATATTTTATGCTCCCCCACCCCCACTAGAGCTATATCTTGAGTGCCCTACCATCCATTCTTAATTAGCACATTCGTTTAGATAATATCACCAACTTCAACACCTCTGTGTTCTTTTGTTCTTTTGTCTGTGACATCTTTTGATGATCTGCTCCTATCCTAACAACCACCCCCCCCCCCCACCTTAAACCAGCTTATATTTCCCTCTCCTTGTAAAGAAAGATCAGTTCTGTTGAAGGGTCATGAGGACTCGAAACGTCAACTCTTTTCTTCTCCGCCGATGCTGCCAGACTTGCTGAGTTTTGCCAGGTAATTCTGTTTTTGTTTTGGTGTACTAAGAACCTGTCCTGGTTAAGTGTGAAGGCCCCTTAACACTTTCTGGAGAGTGCTCGCCACCACTTGGATGGCCAGAGATTAGTGCGCTGCATGGCTGCCTGAAACCCCATCACCTCTGCCCCCTGCCATCCAACCGATTGGCTGCAGCTTTGCCCATTGGACTACATGCTGTGCTCTCAGCTCAGGTGCAGGCATTCTCCTAACCTGCGCTGCAAGGCTGCACTGTTAGCTTGAACCAGATGGGAGACTGGTCCAAACCGGGATGATGACATTGCAAGGGACCGTGAGCACCTCCAGCAGTGACTGCTCCATGGCCAGCTTTAGTGAGGAGATTGGATAGTGTGTGCAGTTGGACAACGTGTGCATTTGTACAACTGCTCTGCCATCCATTACATTGCTCATGACTTTGCAGTCTGTGCTGGGGGGTTGAAAAGCTTTGGAGCACTTGGTGGCACTTTGATTTTCTGTATCGCTTAATAAGGGAAGGTGGTGGGGTAGTGGTATTGTCACCAGACTAGTACACCAGAGACCCAGTCTAATGCTCTGGGGATCTGGTTCAACACCTACCATGACAGATGGTGAAATTAAATACAGTAGAAAATCTGCAATTAAAAGTCTAATCATGAAACCACTGTCGATTGTCTTAAAAACCCATCTGGTTCACTAATAACCTTTGGGTAAGGAAATCGGCAGTCCTTACCTGGTCTGGCCTACACATGACTCCAGACCGACAGCAATATGGTTGTCTCTTAAGTGCCCTCTAAACAATGACAATTAGGGATGGGCAATAAATGCTGGCCCAGCCAGTGATGCCCACATCCCATGAATGAATAAATAAGAAGCCCAACTCCAATCATATCAATGTGGCTGTGCCTGAATTGTCTCAGCTGCAGAGAAATGGTCACTTTATACAGGTTCCCCTAATGCGTGGTTGTGTCCCTTGCCTACTGCCACCCACCATCACCCCCTGCACCCTGAATGCACTATATCCAATGGCAAGGTTGCCCTTGCCACCACCCCTCCTCTAAAAGTTGCCACAACGGGAGGACTGCCCTTGCCCTACAGCCCCTGATATGTCACCTCAAAGGCAAGGCTTCCCTTGCCCACCACCCCCTGCCCACTCCCCAATGCTCCTCAAGCTGGAAGTCCAACAGGCAGCCCTGGCAAGCGCTGCACATCACTGCTGTGTACTCACCTCTGGGTTCCCCTCAAAGTGCAGACTGCAAAGTGCATGCTTTTTATGTGCTGTTGTGAAACATATTAACATATTAGTGTGCTTTCCCGCTGACATGGATGGGCAATCCAGTTGGGGGGGAGGGGGGGGTGGTGGTGGTGGTGGTGTGGTGGCGGCAGCGGTGAGGGGGACGATTCTGACAGGCTAGCCTAATAATGATACGCAGATGTGTTACAATGAGGTTCCTGATGCCCAATGGCAGGAAACATCCGGCCATTGTTGGGCTGAGCGGACAATCGTGAACTGATTTCACACCATCGTGGAACCGATCGCGCCATATTGTCCGTTCAAGCCACCAAACAAGCCCAATGCCGGCGGGTACAGAAAAACCCGGTCATGATTTAAGTATTGAAATAGTTACTGACTACAAGTACCCAGGTATCAAAGTAGATGATGACTTGAATTGGAGGGAACAGCGTACAGATGTGGTGACCAAGGGACATACACGATTATACTGCCTCAGAAAATTAAAACCCTTTCTTGTAGATCGTACAATCATGAAACTCTTCAATATGGCTGTAGTAGAGAGTGCTGTCCTTTTTGGATATCTCCCGTGATACTGTTGTCTTAGGAAAGTAGATTCCTTATGGGTACAGAGGTTACTAAACCAGGCAGGAAGGGTATCTGAAAAGCATATTTTTCTTGATGAAATGTGTCCTCAAAGAATTTTGATGAAAGTTAAGACTGTTGTGGACAGCAAGTATCACCCCTGAATCAGTATTACTGCTGGATGTGTTCAGGGAAATGGCTACAATCCCTCAGATGAATGACAAATGGCTCCTGAACTCACTTGTGTCATTCTCAATAAGAAGCTTTAACAAGAGTTTGATGTATGGATGAGGATCTGTGCTCAGGGTGGGACTCACTGACTAATTATTTTAATGTATTGGAACAGTTTTAACAGATATTTTAATTAAAGTTCGATCTGTAATAGGGTAACTTTCTTTCTTTTATTATTATGATTCATTTATATGCCATTTTTAAACGTACGGGTAATGTACCCGCAATAAATTTCCGTATAGACAATAAAGTGAAATTGAATTTAATTGATAAAACTCAGGAATCTATAACATGTAAAAGTCAGTAAAGCCTGCTAATCTATATCATAAGGAAGCAAAGCTCAAGAACTCATACATACAAACTTCCCAACCCTCAGCTTTTGAATCTGAAGTCAGCATTCAATCCTTTTGTCAACTTATTAGCATTTCAGAAGAGAGGGTTTTAATGGATTGTCAAGCTTGTCAATATGAACAATTAGGTCAGTTGGAGTATGGGACTGAAGGTTGTCCGAACAAAATAAGATGTTTCTCTCCTCATGTTAGGTTGCACACATACATTTTTGAAGTCATTAGATAGCTTTCGCCAGTTTTCTAGACTGGCACGTACACTTATAAAATGCATAAGTCACTAAACATCCGGGAACTACAGTGCAGCATATAGAATTGGGGAAGCTCAGGAACCTGTAATTCCTTAGCAAGTCAGGAATATGTAATGCATTGCTGAGTAAAATTCTAAAATCTATAACATTCTTATGTAAATGAAATTAAGGGGTCTTTTGCACATAGACATGAATAAAGTCAAACAATTGGTAACATATTTACAAGGTCACGCAAACCTCAAAATTTTTTAACTTGCAGAAGTGAAGGACGCTCAAGGGTCTATAATGTAGAAATTAATAAAGCATTTATTACGAACACGCTTAAAGGCTAACATTTCTAAGTACATGGTTGGTTGGACCATCAAATCCTTTGGAAAATGAATAAGGATCTATTTTCCCAGTCACTTTAATACTAGCATACTGACTGAATCTATGAATCCCAGTTTCATTATTTGGCTCATGGAAAGTTCTTGGAATTCCAATTTCCTTTATAAAAATATTAATAGCGATTGATAAGGCTATGATGAGCTATCTTGATCATTCAATGCAACAAGGAGCAGAACTTAAGGTGATTATGAAATTAATGTGGTTATGTAAATAAGCAGTATACAAATAATAGTAACATAATTTGAGAGAGAATGCTTCCTACTTAATATCAATTTGAGTATTATTGAAAAAAGACATGCTGAAGCTTTTCGTCTTGCACTCATCATCACAATTCGCAAGGATACCAAATTGTAAGGGGAACAACAATTTATACTACATGAGAAGGGAGTGTTGATTGGTTGGCAAGTGGACTCTGATTGGTAGAGGCATTGCCATGGAGAATGTACCAGTTAACTGATAACTGACAGTTTCAAAAATGTGTCTTTTTTCAGCAATACTCAAGTTGTGTACTACCAAATGACTATTAATATCAATTTATTGGCTTCTTAAAGAAAAAATCTTGGTCTTTCTTGATTTAGATTCTGGTTGAAGGACGTGGTAGAATAGTTATCCAATTTTGCTTGAATGGTTTTATTTTGTCACTATTACACCAAAGAGCTGTTTTAAATTATGCAGAATATAAAAATTGTTTTAAATACTATTTTAATGTTAGCTAAATTGAAGCTTGTATTCTGATTGGTTGCTGACACGCACAGGTCAATTTGGTTAAAAAAAACAAGGTCAGATTCTATTTAACAGTAAGCAATTTTCGCTTTCTTTTAAATTAAATCTTTCTTTTTAGAATTTTACAAGTGTCCACAGCAATCTGTTTTCAGGAGCAATTACTACCGTTACTGTGCTGTCCTTCATGAGCACTCCATGCAAAAAGACAAAACAAACTATTGTGACTCTGGTCTTCATTGAGCATTGTCAACTTGTGTTATTCAGCACACAATTAATCATCGTACTTGCCAACGCTCATTTGATAATCAACCATGTGGTCAATTCTATGAAATAAGTTCTTTATAGAATGTTATTGTCATCCCAGTTTTTTTTTGTAATGCTAGATTGTTTGTCCTTGGTGCAGCAATGTGCAATTTGGAGATTGCAGAATTGTGCATAGTTAGCATTGAGGCAAAAATCTTATTCTTTTAATGTCAATGGCTATTTGAGATTCAAATTTGAAATGACAGCAGATTCCTGAGCAGTGCTTCATAACTCATGAAATGCTTTGGAATATTTATGAATTAAGTATTGTTTTTCTCCTTACATGAAGTGCTTGTCTTATGCAAGTAATTCTGTCCATGATTTGTTTCAATGTCAAACGTATAATAGTTAACAATATTTTAAAGCTTAAAAAAGTACACAGTAGGATTCCTGCCTTTTTCAGAAGCTGAATTGTTTAAGAATTATTCTTGAAGTGTTTGGAGGACGTAATTATAGAAACTAAGCTGGTTCATAGCCGAATCATATAGACTTGATCTTCTAGTGAAACGAGATGAGGTTTCACCTACAGTGCATTTTTCTTTTTTACAATATTTACATATGATATTTGTGGAAACACATTGCTTACTGCCTAGAACAAATCTGAAAACCCATTAAATTTTTTAAAATGCCCAAATACCAAATGACTGTCAATAATTGCAATAAGAGTGCAAAAATTGACAGTGTATCCGTGAAGTCCATAATTCACCGATTGTAACAGAAATGGAGGAGTGGGTACACACTGTCATTGGAGAAGCACAAGTCAAGACAATTCCACATCCAGAGAGTAGAAGAAAGAACAAGTAAGGGGAACAGTGATAGCTGGAATGAATAATGAAACACATGGAAAAGTATTGGAAAATAATACTCGGATGGCTGAGGTCAAATTCAGCTGTGGCTATAAAAAAATTTTTAGAGACATCTTGTTGACAAAAGGACATGTGCAATACAATATGAAGACTGGAAGAATAAAAGACCAAACAAGTTAGCTGAAAGGAAGCAGGTTAATCATAGGAAAGGCAAAGACTCTAGACATTGGCTGAAATTATCATTATAGAACACAATCATTCTTTAAAAAAGGGAAAACCAAAATAATATTAAATAAGTATGAGAATTTCAACAACATGTATGTTCCAAAGGTGTTAGTGCAGTTTGTTGGACCAATCTTGAAAAACTATGGCACCCAACCACTAAAATATTCTCTGTGACTGAAAAGGAAATAGGACAGAGCAGTTACCCACAGCACCATTTGGATGAAAATTAAATATCCATGTATGTAATCGGCAACAGCTTTGGACCTAGGATTTGCAAGCGACTGAAACAAAACATTATTCAGTTAAAAAGAAAAATGTACCTGCAAACCTTGGAAATCTGAAATAAAAACAGAAATAAACAGTGGTTAAATAATCACATTTCAATTGTAAATGAGGCACAAGTTGCTTAACAACACTGTAAATTGGGAAATATCAGCTCAAAGTATATTTGGTGCAACATGAATGAAGCTGCCAACACATTGACACAAAAATTAATTGCTGAGAGGCACTTAATTTATCATTTAGGCAGCAACAAAAACAGATTCTGTATTAGGTATGTAGCACCTCATACAGCACAATAGGAGATCAGGTAAGATTACTTTTCATTTGGAGTAGAACAGAGGTGATTTAGAATTTAGATATACTAACCTTAAATTGAATGGGGTCTTATCCTACATGAATGCAGCAAAATGTAATGAAAATTTCCTGATTTTTATATCAAATTAAGATTGAAGTATTGCTGACTAGATGGTGCCATTACATTTACTGAACTGATGGATGATGAAAAAGTTAACCTTCTGAATCCCCTCCGCTAACTGAAATTTGAGCAACATTATTCACCATTATCCACCACAAGTGAAGCAAATTGCAGTATAGAATGAAGGATGGGGATGAGGGATTAATATATTGTACTGACGCTTTCCAGTTTGTGGCTGGCTCCTCAAAATTTCACCCTTAATAGGTTTTTTGCTATTTGTGGCCCAAGAAGGAGTGACAGGCATGCCTGTTAAAATGCTTACTTTTCCTTGGAAGCCTTTAACATATTGTAATAGGAAGCTTTCTTTAATCTCTATACAGTGTAATGGAAATATCTTTCCAAATTATAGCATGATCCATCTCCTCCTAATAAATTAGAATATCATTAAAAAATAGTTACTCGTGTTAGAGTCACAGAGTCATAGAATTATACAGCATAAAAACATGCCCTTTGGCCTATCGTGTCCATGCCGGCCATCAAGCACCTACCTAGTCTAATCGCATTTACCATTGGCCCATAGCCTCATATGCTATGGCGTTTCAAGTGCTCATCTAAATATTTCTTAAATGTTGTGTTAAAAATGTTAATATTCCAATTCATTCATAACAATACCAAATCAAACAATATTTCTATTCTAAGGAAATTACCACCTCAATGGGGGAAAAATCTGCACACTCAACAAGCTCATTATTTTGCAGTGGAATACTTGATACAGAATGAGGAAACCCTGCAATGCATTTCTGCCAACAGACTGACTTAATCCCTTAATTATGATTACAGGAAAAACTTCACTCCAGTTCAGATTCAGGAGCCAGCCTCTGAATTGTTTCAGATTTCTTTTTGCAGAAAATGGAGGGAAAGAATGGGGAAAAACACTTGGATACGTCGAATTTTGACCGTGGCAGACAGAATATTTCATTATACTAAATATTCAAGCAAGGATGGCTAAACTATCCACATTCATGATAATATCCATTCCCTTATACTAGATCATGAGACATTAGGTCACATTTGCCATGAGACCAGCAAGGAACACAGACCTTTTACTCCACTATTACACCAGGAAATATAAATGCTCAGCCCCAAATCTGCTGGGGCATCAAGCATTTCCTAAATATAAGTATATTAATATAAAAATATAAATATACTAGATCACACATTAAATGCATAACATGCACAACTGATCATGACAAAGACAAGCAATAAACATGTTAAAATTGTTATGTTTTTATAATGGTATCAAAACACCAATCACTCATATGGGATTGGGTAAACATATTGTGGGTTGATTTATTGAGACTAGCAATATCTGACCTTTTTGGTCAGATATTGCTAGTTAGTAACTGGTCTAAGGTCAAACTGATGGTGGAACGTGTGCTTTGGATTAAAGAGCCTCTGAATCACTCTTGAAAATAGAATAGTTTCAAGTTATGCTACTTACTGCAATCAAACGTGAACTTTCATCAAATAGTTAACTATCAGTGTTCTTTCAGTCAATTCGGTACAGTAAAATGATGATATATAGTTTCCAAAAAATCATGCTTTTCACAAGTTTACATTTTTGTTTCTTTTCATCCTTTGGAATCTCCCAGTGGGATTATTTCCAAACTTTTTTCTCATAAATCAAACACACTAAAAACCTGTCTATTGAGTCCAACCGGCAATGATGCATCTTGCAATTGCTCAACAGCTAATGTTGTTAACCCAGCTCCAATAACAAGCTTGCAATAGCTAATGAGAGTGATAACTGGTGCAAAAAATTGTACGTGCTGTATGTTAAAGGAAGAAGGTTATGTGAAATCTACTTAAGAAACATTAGATGGACTTCTATTCTATATGAAAGATTCAATCAGATTTATTTGTCTTACAGCAAGGAAATATCTTTAGAATCTATTCTGTTCTTTAAATTGCTTACATCTGACTCTCCAGTACTGGTTTGGATGTCAATAACTCAGTCTGAACTGTTCTTATAAACCAATTAAGAGCCTTCCATTTATTTTTGGATTCTCGCTCAGCAAATGTTCCCTATAATGAAATATTCTCAAGAGCAGGATACCTGGTAACTGAGGTGTACTAAATTATTTTAAAAATGCAGACTTATTAGACACAACGTTGCTGACAAAGTTTCACAAACAAGAGCTGCAACTCCGGATGCTAGCAGTTTTGTTGAGTTAAAATTCACTAATAACAAACAAGCCTTTGATTTATCCAGAATGACATGAAACGTATCAGCATTGGCTCACTGGTAACACTCTTACTTCAGAGTCAGAAGGTTGTGGGTTTAAATCTACATTTTTAAAAATTATTTGTTCATGCGTCATTGGCATGGGCCCATTCCTAATTGAGAACTGAATGGCTTGCTAGGCCATTTCAGAGTCAACCACATTGAAGTCACATGTAGGCCAGACCAGGTAAAGACAGCAGATTTCCTTCCCTAAAGGAAGGACATTAGTGAACCAATTGGGTTTTTACTCAATCGACAATGGATTTTTTACTGGATTCAAATTTCACCATCAGTCATGGTAGGATTGGAACCCAGGTCCCCAGAGAATTACCCTGGGTCTCTGGAGTACTAATCCAGTGACAATACCACTGCACCACCAAGAGGGCACAACCTAAGCTAGTACTTCAATGTAGTACTGTGGGAATTAGAAGCATCATCTTTCAGAAGAAACATTAAATCTAGGCCCTGTCTGCCCTTTAAAGTGGGCATAAAAGACCCCATATTGCAACAAAAGCAGGATGTTCGCCTGGTGTCTTGGCCAACATTTATCCCTTAACCAACAACACTAAGAGATTATTTGGTCATTTATTTTCCTGCTGTTTGTGGGATCATGCTGTGTGCAAGTTGGTTGCCACATTTCCCTACATTAGAACACTGACTACACTTCAGAAGTACCTCATTTGCAACATCAATAATGTCTTAAGATCATGAAATGGGCTACGTAAATACGAATTCTTTCTCTAAATGTTGTTATCACAGGTCAATTGTATCATTGAGATGGAGTTCTGTTCTATACATGGCAATGAATTTAATTTAACTAATTTAACAAACTTTTAGCAATTTCCCAATTAAACTTACTTACATGAGAGAAAAGAAAACAGAGGGCACATATTGAACAAATGAAATATTGAATGCAGGGTATTGAAAATAATGAATGGTATTGATGACATGAAAGCACATAATCTATTTCACTTGGACAATGAGCATAGGACTAGAGCACATAAGCACAAAATTCATCAGTCTCAAACAAGCAAGTTTAGAGATAAGAAATATTTCTCTCTATCACCAAACAGGATAATGCATGTGTGTTATCAATAGCTAGATAAAAGCAAAATACTGCGGATGCTGGAAATCTGAAACAAAAACAAAAATAGCTGGAAAAACTCAGCAGGTCTGACAGTATCTGCGCATAGGAACATAGTTAACATTTTGAGTCCTCACTTATCACCTCACCAGCCTCCGCATTCAAAGGATCATTCCTCCGTCATTTCCGCCAACTCCAGCATGATGCCACCACCAAACACATCTTCCCTTCACCCACTGGCGGCATTCCGCAGAGATCTTTCCCTCCCGGACAGCCTGGTCCACTTGTCCATCACCCCCTACATCTCAACCCCCTCCCACGGCATCTTCCCATGCAACTGCAGAAGGTGTTATGCCTGCCCCTTTACTTCCCCCCTCCTCACCATCCAACGGCCAAAACAATCCTTTCAAGTGAAGTAGCACTTCACTTGCACTTCCCTCAATTTAGTCTACTACTTTCACTGCTCCCAATGGGGTCTCCTCTACATTGGAGAGACCAAACACAGACTGGATGACCGCTTTGCGGAACACCTTCAGTCTGTCCGCAAGCATTACCCAGACCTCCCTGTCATTTGCCAATTCAACACACCACCCTGCTCTCAAGCCCACATGTCCGTCCTTGGCCTGCTGCAATATTGCAGTGAAGCTCAACGCAAACTGGAGGAACAGTACCTCATCTTCTGACTAGGCACTCTACAGCCTTCCGGACTTAAAATTGAGTTCAACAACTTCAGATCATGAACTCTCTCTTCCATCCCCACCTGCTTTCCGATCTCCCTTTTTCCAATAATTTATATTTTATTTATATTTTTTTCTTTTCCCACCTATTTTTAAATTTATTTCAATCTATCGTTATACCTCCACCTTTTAGCCCATTTCGATCCCTTCCCCCACCCCACCTCCACTAGGGCCATCTGCCACTTGTTTGTCCTGCTTTCTACCCTTAATGTCACCAGTAGCACATTCCTTAGATAATATCACCACCGTCAACACCCCTTTGTCCTTTTGTTTATGACATTGTTGGCAATCTCTTCTTTACCTTCACCTATCACTGGCCCTCTATCCAGCTCTACCTGTCCCACCCCCCTCAACCAGCTTATATTTCACCATATTTCTATATTTCTTTAGTTCTAATGAAGAGTCATTCAGACTCAAAATGTTAACTATGTTCCTCTCCGCAGAGGCTGTCAGACCTGCTGAGTTTTTCCAGCTATTTTTGTTTTTGTTATTAACAGCGCTATTTTGTTGCATAACTTTAATTTTCTTGAAGCACTGAATATATAAGTTTTCTTAAATTATTATTAGATATAAATCCATGAAACGTTCTTTAGTGTGCTTACCAATGATCATGTATTATCAAAAGCTACTGAAAAATATGGATTAAAGTTTAAGATTCCCCCTTAATTGTTAGCTTTTCTTTGTATTCTTCAGTGTAAATACTGGAATTTATGATATGCACTATTCTTAAAGAGTTGTGGGTCAAGGTTTTACACAGCAACTGGATATGATGGAAGGTATTCTGTCCCTCAAGGAAGCATAACCTTCAGAAAACCTAACAGACCAAATTAAAATAGACTGGTTCATCTGTGAGGATAGGCTGGTTCATCTGCATGTCATTAGTTTTTATTCAAATTAGTTACGTATCTTTTCTTTTGTTAAAATAAAATTCTACACCTCTGATAGATCAGTGCCTTCTTCATCTTCCCAGATTTGTGTTAAACTCAGACCCTCTATCTCTTTCTTTCTCTTTCTCATGAGCCTCTTTTTCCAAATGTAGCCAACCTTGGTCTGTAGTCTTTTTTGGTTAATAACCATTGTCTTGTTTCACACTAAATTAAATTGGAGAGAATGCTTGTAAAACCAATAGTTTTCTCATCAAATGAAGGTCACTTTTTCCATCAATACACAATTTAGAAATGTCAATGTTCCTCAGGGAATGCAAGATAAGTTTTAAATTTTAAAATCAGTAAATTGCTGCATATTCATGGAGTGCAAATCTTTAACTAACTCTTATCCTCACCCTTCTGTCCACAAGCACACATATATAACACTGCATTATGTTGTAATAAAAGACATAATATTTTGTATTATAAAATATACTCATACTTACATGCATTCAGACACAGAAATGCGAACACATACAATATGCATTTTAGTGTGGACAGAACATTCTAAAATGATCATGACCTGCGGAGGGATCCATGTTCAAATATAAGTGGTTACATTTGAACACCTTTCATTGTAAATTTGTATAAATTCCCTTCTGTACAAGTGGGGATGTATTCTCAGTCATCAGAAAAACTGATGGGAATCTTTGGAATATGCCATCATTTCAGCAGAGTATATGTACAAAAATGCACAATATCCAACAGTAAAGTTTCATCACTGTATTTTCAGTTCAATGTCCAAAATAGCAACAGGAGATTAACGAAGGCCGCTGCACAACAGCTATTATTGAGGGAATTTTAAACCTCCCAAACAATGGTGGGTTAGTCTTTAAAATCAGAAGCCCAAACAAACCTACCTCCAACACATTCATTCCTCCCTTTAACTGTAGCAGGAACTGGGCAGACAAAGCTTCATTATTATGCAACTTTTCCACTTTAGCTGAGGCCGGCAGACTTCCTGAGCCTCAGGCGCAACATCCAGGAGGCAAGTGCCTTTATATGTACCTCCTGGAACCAGCATGCCTCTGCCGTGGTCAGGCACCGATTCCCGCAAATCCCCCCATCCCACCGCCAATCTTCCCCAGACCTCCAAAGCCTCTGACCAAGGCCTCTGAGCTCCAAGCCCAGCTTCCAAATCCTCCCCACCACAGGAGCTGAATTTTTAATTGCATGTGGGGGTGAGTCCCGGTTCAGGCAGGCCCAGAAAATCATGCCCTCAGAAACCATCACTGGTTCCCAACTAAAGGGAGAGTAGGAGTGGTGTGTTTTCCTCTCCCTGTGCCTAACAAATAAACGGATAAGGGTTTGGTTAACACTCAAATATATAGGTCATTTATTAGGGAACTGAGGGCCTGAATTTTGTGCCTTTTGGGCGCGCGCTATCAGCAGGCCCGGAAGCAGACATGGAATCCTCTCTCAGCTGACATCGGGGAAGAAACGCGATTTCATGCTGTATGGCCAATTAACTGGCAGCCAGCATGAAAAGTGTGCTGGGAGAGGCTCAGCATTGCCGGGGGTGGAGGAGAAATTGAGGTTAAGCACCAGGACAAATGTGGGTGTGAGCTTCCTGAAGTCCCACAACTACTGTGGAGCTGCCTCAGGGAGCTGTAGTATTGTTCAATGGATATTTGCACACAGAAAATTCTACAAACTCTCTAATGTAATTGCAAACAACAGGCAGCAATACTCCTAACTCCTCAACCTTCAAATATCTTCTGGGCATTTTATCACACCCTGGATGGAGAATGATGCAAAAACATGAAGGCTGCCTGGCCAATTGGCCCATGTGCCAAGTGTAAAAGCACACAGGCCATTAAAAATCTCAGTTGAATGGGGCTTTAATTGGCTTAATTGTAACTTTAATCCAACTTTTATCCATCCTGCCCTCCAAGTCACTGTCACCCAAGGCTTCCATTTCCAACAGTGTTCTCAGCTCTCTTGGAGGATGTTGTGGACGTATGTGTTCCCTTGCCTACTCCTTGGAAGGCAAACACATTGGTGGAGTGGAAAAGCAGCTTCTGACAACTGCTGATACCTGGGCTGCGACCCTTTCGACAACTTGACTGTAAAGGTTGTGAAACCTCTTCAGTGAAAAACCAATTGAAGAGTGAATTCTTCAGGACATGGACAGTAAACCTCCTTGAATAGGAAGAGAACAAACTGACATTCTCTCTGTTATCTTCTGCTTTTGCTTCTGCTTTGCACACTGGGGAAAGGCCTGAGAATATGAAGCAATTTTCAATTTCCATGAAGAATTTCACAGCTGTAACATTCACTGCTGTTGTCATGGTGAAAGATGTATTTTATAGCTGAGACTTGAATAAAATTAGTCGATGAAAAGAACAACATCCTGAAACCATTGCAAGATATGAAGAAAAGTCGACTTTGTTTCTACTATTAGGGTAGGATTTGCACTTTCTGTAGTTAGTGATATAATTTTTGCACTTGTTTCAGTGTGAGGCTGCTTTGCTGTAGGCAATGGGATGACGGTGTCAGTATGAGGAGGTAGGACTACACCATCTTCAACAATGGAATAAGCCTCCAGACCTGGATCTAGATGAAATTCCTGTGTAAGATGCTTCAGCTGTAGTTTGGGCTTCTGCTGCTTCAAGGAAAGACGATTTGAGTGTATCCATGACTTGCTGGTGAGATTCAAGTGTGAGCTGTAGCTTACATTTGCACAAACTAATAAGCTCTGAGCTTCCTGTATTGGTTTGATCCACCTTGGAATCAAGTATCCCTTTCTCCCTGGACAGCTTACTGTTGTCATCTAACAATTGGTGCATCTCATTGGTAAGTTCAGTAGGACAGATAGACAACTTTAGCTCTTCAGTATCTTCAACAATAGGCTGAAGCTCCTCAAAAAGGACAACAGAAATTTCAGCAGTTGTCAGAAGGAAAAACCTGTAAAACTTGGAAATGACTGGCACTGGTCTGAACTGGAATTCCACTTTAAGATGTACAAGACCAGTTTGGACCAGTACCAGTCATTTCCCAAGTTTTAAAAACAAAAAAACTGCGGATGCTGGAAATCCAAAACAAAAACAGAATTACCTGGAAAAACTCAGCAGACCTGCGGAGTTTTTCCATTTCCCAAGTTTTACTGATTTTTCTTTCGAGTCAACAAGTGTAGTAAGATCTAGGACCTCTTCTTCCAACAGATCACCTGCTTCTGCAACAGCTTCATTCTCATGAACTCTAACAGGAAAGAACCAACCAAGGTTTAGAAGCTCTTCTAGCAGATGGTCAACTTCTTTTTCAATGCCTTCTATTTCACCGCCTTCTAGCCCATCTTCAAAAAGAAGTGAGAGATCTACAATCTCCTCCTATGGTCCAATGGATGGTATTTTTACAAAGAGCAACTCACTGAGTAATAAGTGAACTTCACGTGCCACTGCTGTTTCAAAGTCTGTCAGTCCTCTCACCAACTTTGGAAATTTATCCTTGAGTATTGCTTCACTGTCCTCCACTGATACCTCACAGAGCTTCTGTATAAGTCCAAGTATTAAACATACTAACCTGCTGAACAGAGAAATTTGCTGGTTCTGGAAGATATAGGGTATGTCAGTAATTTCTTTATCTTCATGCCTAAGAGTTGTGGTGAACTGACCCTTCACTTTGAGATCTGTGCCTCCAGGCCCTTGATGGTTTTTACCTTCTTAAGCCAGTTCTGAAGCCAGACCAATTTGTTTCATAAGACTGAGACTCCTGCCCCGGTGTCCAGTTTAAATTCAATTCTGTACCTTTGTCCTTCCAATTCTATAGACCAGAACTGTTTATTGGCTTCTTTGATTTCTCCTAGGAAATCATCAGGTTGGAAAGGTATTTCTCCTTTTTCTTGGACCACAAAATGGTTGGAAACATGTTCCAGCTTTCTTGCCTTGAATTGTGTTTTAGATTTACAAAACTGTTTAAAATGCCTGGTCCTGCCACAGGGAAAGCATTCAGCTCCATCTGCTGGGCAGTCTTAATGGTGGTATTGTCTGTTGGTGCTGCATCTGGAACATTTTAGCATAGTTCTCCCTGCCCCTTTGGTGGTTTTGGTGGGCTTTTTCATGGGTTTTTCAGTGGGCGGGCTCCTGACTTTTGGCTTATATACCAGATTGCCCCTCCTGAGCCTTGATGTTTCACCGAATTACACCCCAATTCTGCCGTCACAACTACGCCTACCTCACGATCTGTTCGGCCTTCTCTGAAGTCAAATCCTCTTTGGATTGCAACAAATCAGATAACACATTGTCAAGCGTGCCAACTACTATGCGGTCTCAAATTAACTCGTGCTTTAAGGCTCCCTAACCACAGGTTCTAGCCAATCAACATGAATCATTAATAAAAGAATCAATGGATTCATGGGGCCTTTGGCTTCACTGGTTGAATTTTGCTCTTTCTATAACTAGATTCTTCTTAGGGCTGAAGTACTTATTGAAAGGCCCCCATCACCTCATCATAAGATGTAGAGGTCTCATCAATACCTTGTCATGCCAGAAGTTCATCAGCAATGGCCCCAAGTGCACATAAAAGGATACAGACCTGGTGTTTCTGCGTATTTCCTTGTAAACCCATTATGGTGCCATATGGTGAACACATACAGTCCAAGACACCCACAATTCCTGGTTGGCACAATACCTCGCCAGGCATCTTGGCGACACTCTCACTGAAGACAGGTAGCAATGGCGGTACTGCAAGAACAGTCACTGCCCCTAAACCCAAAGCCATTTGGTACCTTTCGAATTGTCTCTTCCAGGGATCCCATTGTTGTCCTTGCTGCAGACCTTCAATGTGCTGGAAAGGCTGTGGAAGGGGTGGCAGCTGTTCAGTAGCTGTTGACATTGTGCATGTCTCACTATCCTCTCACCACAGTCCTTTTTGGTTTAGATCTTCATCATTGCGAAGTCAATCTGTTCCAAGGTCTACACCCATGGGTTACTGATCAGTGGCCTCAGTTCCTTAAATTGTGGCCTCCAGCGCTGACACCATATTTTGTGTTGTCATCATGTTTCAGTGAGGTTTTACTGTTACCAAGTCTTATTGTCTTACCATACCTTCATGAGGCTTTGCTTATTCTATGATAGACTTGAGATAGTTGGTGTATAGTTTTTCCTGAAACTATTTATTAAGAACTATTTACAAAGACCTCAAGGTAAGCACAGGAGTTTCAGGACACAGGTTGTTCTGCATCTTGCTCTTTTGGAGCCTCTTGGTCATCTGACTCTTGATGTCGTGCTTACATCATTAATATCATCATGGTCTCATTAACATAACCATTAACCCACTACTCTACACCCTCAGCAGACTGAGTCCAAGTCACATGATACATTGCATAATTTTCCCTTAGTGTACACAGAAAACATAACCACACCCACTTAAAGATGTACCACAAAAGGAGAGGAAAGCCAGCCACCGGCGTGCTTCCAATTAA
Organism: Carcharodon carcharias; assembly: GCF_017639515.1. Classification (NCBI taxonomy): domain Eukaryota; kingdom Metazoa; phylum Chordata; class Chondrichthyes; order Lamniformes; family Lamnidae; genus Carcharodon; species Carcharodon carcharias. The sequence goes on along the minus strand of NC_054480.1, from coordinate 41,161,169 downwards.
TTACTTGTTGAGCTCATTATAGAGCTCATTTGGGGTATGGGGAGCAATAGTTAGCAATTTTCAAATACCAGCAAGGGGAAAATGGAGGGATATGTTTCATCAGAGTTGTTGGGAATACAGCAGGGCCATATGAATTGGTGCTTGTGACTGCAGTGAAGAAAAAGTTGCATAAAAGGGGAGATTTGAACTCAGTTGCCCATGCAGTAGCACGAGAGGCTTGATTTTGTGAGGAGAGAGTGTTTGAACTCTTGATAGAAATGTGGGGCTGTTGTTATCCAAGGATACCTCTAACTATTTCTGCTTGGTCTGGCTTGCTGGAACTCTTCTTCCAGGTGGACCTCATCTGAGGCACAGGAGGCATGATCTCAACATTTTCGCCCTATGGCAGTGTCCTTTGGCTGAGCAAAAATAAAAGCATCGAAGGCACTCAAAAATGAGTTAAAATCCACAGAGGTGTCATTGAGCCTCTGAGTATCAATGATCCAATTCACATACGGCCCCATAAATGAAAAGAAAGAACTGATCTGGATTGATTGTGTATGGGTGAAGAGACCCAAGGCCGTTCAGAACTGCAGAAAAATTTCACAACACGTCTTCCAGCAGTGATCTCTATATGGCTCTTCAGGGCTTGGAAACAGGTGGGTTAGGGACAGTGACTGTTCTTGCAGTGCCGCCATCACTACCCATCTTCACTGAGAGTGTCACCAAGATGCCTGGCGAGGTATTGTGCCAACCAGGGATTGTGGTCGTCTTGGACCATATGTGTTCGCCATATAGCATCATAATCGACTAAATTGGTGCCACCACCGCTGCTACCATGTTCTGGAATGTACTAATTCTGGATTCAAACAATGAAAAGCTGTAGGCATATTAGGGTATTTACTTAAAAGCTAGGTTATTTACACTTTACAGTATGTACAGAAGAGGTTTTAGGGAAGGTACATCTCCCCTCAGGGCTGTTTGTCTGCTGCCTAGAGTACTCAGCACATGACTGCCTGACGTCAGTGCTACATCATCATGTACCTCAAATTAGCATATCTATCCTGTTAACCCTTTATACTACAACCCCCTGCCAGCCTTCACCCCACAGAGGCCACTGACCTACTTCCCATCTTCAGGATCGGCAGGTACCCCCAAACTCCTTGGGATCGGGCTCCCACAATTGATTCCCCCAGTTCCCCACCGGGGATCAAACATCTCTTTTGCACGTCCACTCCAGTGATCAACATCCCCTATCCTTCCCCCAGACCCTGAAAACAGCCTCTCTCACGCTTGGGATTGAGCCCCCTTTTCCCAACTGCCCCCACAATTGGACTTTTTTTTATTCTTTCATGGGATGAGGGCAATGCTGGCAAGGCATTTTGTCCATGCCTAATTGCCCTTGAACTGACCTTGCTAGGTCATTTCAGAGAGCAGTTAAGAGTCAACCACATTGCTGTGGGTCTGGAGTCACATGTAGGCCAGGCCAGGTAAGGACGGCAGATTTCCTTTCGTGAAGGACATCAGTGACCCAGATGGTTTTTTGCAACAATCGATGATAGTTTCATGGTCAACCTTACTGAGACTAGCTTTATATTCCAGATTTATTAACTGAATTCAAATTCCACCAACTGCCGTGGTAGGATTTGAACCCATGTCCGCAGAGCATTAGCCTGGGTCACAGGATTACTCGTCCAGCGGCATTATCACTACCCCACCACTTGTTCACCCACTGGGCTGGACTGCCCCACTTGCCCCCCAATTAGCCTGGGATTGACCCCTCCCACCCCCCCCGCCTTCTCCTGCCCTAGGATTAGATTGATAAACCCCCCTCTCCGTGATCAACATCACTCCCTGCCCTCGCCCTGATTACCAACCCCCAACCATCCAAAATTTCTCCCCGCCACCCCCAGGCATGGACATACCTTGTCCTGTACCCTCCATGGCCTGGTTCACAATCCGACTAGAAGCTTGTTAACAGGCTGGTGTCCAGGCGGGATACTGACCAGTGACATCACATGCATTCTGTGGTATAACTAAACCCAGCATCTCTATTTCATCAGATCTTAGGCAGTATAATATCTATCCTCTTCATAACTGGATATGAGACAGTGTCTATTAGAATATCCTACTGAGAACATAACCATATTTTGATTGTAACAAACAGGATTAATTTTCCCTGTCTTCTCTGAAACTATTAAATCATTACTCTGATACTACTCACAGCTGGTTTGTAGCCTGGAGTGCAGTATCTTATATTGGCCACTGTATCACTGCAATCTAAACGCAACATCAGTTCACTGAACAAATGTGATCACAGCATAAAAATAAGTACAGATTATTTAAATCAGTTTATATCCATCCTGCTATTGTTTTAAGCAGTACTGGGATCAATTTTTTCCATTCCATTTAGCATCTCGTGACAAGGTCACCTCTCATTTGCTTTCTTTCAAGGTTGAAGACTCAAAGCTTTCACAACCTTTCAACTGCAGCAACATTTTACATTTATGTAGTGCTTAAAGATTTATTAAGACACATCATAATATTTCAGCTTTAATTTTATATATTCTGCCTGGCTGAAACAAAGCATTCTGGCTATTGTCGTTCCACAGAAGCTTTATCGCTGCGTCTCGCACATTCACATACAATTTATCAGTAGCAGCTGAAAATCCTTCGGGAGTTATTTTGATCAGAGAATGAAAACAGGCGCTAAGTGGTTGTTGTTTGAAAGTCTGATCTTTAGCAGGCAATTTTGATCCTTGTTGTTGATTTACCATAATCTAAATTTGCCTGGAGGTGCAGGTTTAGCACTGAAGCATTGATTTTCATGGAGCAGTATATGTGAGTTCCACACTGAATTGTGTGGGTTGGCTGACTCAGGGACTGAGGCAGAGGGTGCACTCGTTCTTGGATGCACATCTGGTGGTTCTGGTGGAAGGGGTCCAAAGCAGGATGGATGCCTTGCACCCACAAGGACTGAAGATGCCACCTCATTGTCTTCTCCTTCTCTCCTATTGCAGCTGGTATGGCTCTAGATAACCTCGTGACCTCCTCACATTGATCTGGCTGTTCAAGAGGGATCCCTAGCAATATTACCATGATCAATTCTCCTTTTCATCCAGTAATTCCCATGAGGTGTCCAACAAGGTAGAGTAGCACAACACTCGCTTTTTTTTTTAGCTGAAGTCCAAAGAGAATTTGCAGAATAAATGTTGATGGAGTGTTGATGAAGTCTTGACAAACTGTCCTAGAAAGTGTCCTGGTATGTTTTAAAAGTGCTCTTCAAACCTCCAGCAGCTAAACAGTGAACGTACCTTTAAATAGTACTGAAAATCCTCAGCAACAACTTAGTTCCTCCCAACAGCCGATTGCTGTGAGCAGAGAGCAGTGGGTTGATTGCTACCCACTAAAATGAGCTTAGATGGCAATCAGCCCCTTAATGTTTCTCTGGGCAGCCATTCCTAGAGAGAACTCCTTTGCAAAGATGGCACCTTGCACTAAAAACAGGTTAAACTGACATTTCAACTTGACCCTACCTTGACCACCTTGGAGGCTGTTAGTGCCTAAAGGAGCTATCCAAGCACCCTCTTAGCATCCAGGGCTGGATGACTGCCCAACATTCCCGGGATCCAGACAGAGGACAGGTGTATAATAAACAGCCTTAGAGGTCAAATATACAAAGATTAAAATCTGTGTGCATTCATGATACTAACAGATCCTGAGGGGGTATTTTAACTGGTACTGAGATTTGAGTGGGCATGGCAAACTCACTCACCCTCAGTAGCATGAGGCCTGGCTGACTTTTATTTCCTGGGCCCCATCTATATACCACAGGTCAACTGAGTCTTTGTTTGAAATGTGCTGGAAGCAGCAGTTGACCAATAGGCAGGAGCTCACCACCTGACACCAATGGAAGGTGCACCAAGTCAAAGGCAATGGTTTCTGGAGGGTCTTGTGGGAAGGAGGGGTGGCCTTTGTGGACTGAACATTCCTTTTCCTCTTTCATGGCCCACAAGGAAAATAAAAAACATAACTTAAATAACATCTTCTGATCCCGAATCCTCTTCCCTTTGTCTTCACAAAGACAACAGAGGCTTCCCTGCCTACATCACAGTTAAAATAGCAGTCAGGGCCTAATTATATCATCAAACCCTATAAATAATGAATGGATTTAGACAGAGACTTTTGCCACATGCTGAGAAGAGTAGGTTAAAATGGAAGGTAATAGGAGTCAGGAGGGACAGCAGCAGCTAAGTCATCTGTCTGATTTAAAACCACCCAGCTATCCAGTTTATACTGGCCCAGTAGGATTAAAATCACCTAATTTATTGTTCAGTTTAGGAGTTATCCAGCAATTGGGCAACTACGCTAAAAACAGTCATTTCCAAACTTCAAGATCAACAAAATTCAAACTGGGGAAAACGATGAATAAGAAGATAAAAGAGCTAAATTTGCCTGATTTTGAGGACTGGATTATAAGTCCTCATGGGGCCACAGGTGGCTGAGAATACAGACCCCTATTGGAAGTAATTTTTATTTATTTGGAAACATCTGGAATGGAGTGGGAGAGAACATTTCACTTTTAGTTTTCACAATTGCAGATTTTCTGTCGCTTGTGGTTTTAAATTGTTGGACAGAGTTTCTCCTCCAGAAAACACGTGGTTGTAAAATCTGGGAGAAACTAGTGACTGACGCAAAGAAACAAAGTTAAGAATTAGTTTAAAGTAAGCAACGCAGTAAAAGGAGCACATAAATCAATCCAAATGGAGAAGGAACAGGTCAGGCATTGAATCAACTTGACAGGACCATAAGAAAAAACCACAATGGAATCGTATTGGAAAGATGGAAATATCTGAGTTTTGTGCCAACGGGCGGTCAAATCTGCTCCGAGTTAATATCTTCATTATTCAGGCCGTGTGCCAAATCCATGTTGGCGTCCAAATGTTCACTTTAGTGGCTTTGTTTTGTGCCAATACAAATTTTAGTGTGCAACTCATGAATAGAAAATGATCTTTCTACTGCGGAAGCACACCTCACAGACTCCATTTCGGATGCTGGTCCATTTTTAGAAGTTCTTTTCTCTAAAATTTCTGATCATCTCCTGGAAATATCTGTTTTCCATATAGTCCACAGTTCTCTGCACAATATTTCAATATTGTGATATTACACAATCGTAACTACATAAATAAATTGTACATACACGAAAGAAAGAAGCATTGCATACTGCTATGCAAATCAGGCACAATTCTGCCAATTTCACTAATCCTGAGTTTTGATTTAAGCATCACAGCAGTCAAATTATGCTCTTTGAATTTTACTTAAAAGTAACCAAGCAAAATCTCAGATAAAATAGCAAATTCATTCAAGCAGATTCATAATTCATATGTTGATAATTGCCGTTTAATTTCATTTCGGAAGTTTCAATATAATGATGGCTAGAGGTGGAATATTCCCATGTCTATTTTACATTCTCTTCTTTCAAAAGCTATTCAGCCAAACAAACATCCCACAGGTTCATATTACCATCTTTGTTGTTTTTGTTACTAATTACAATATTGTACTTCCATTAAGGGTACGCTTGCCAAGATAATACCAATAGTAAGTGAGATTTTATGAGAATATTGAAACATTAAAAGCCAATTGATCTGAGCAGCTGAGGCTTATTTTTCGGAGTTGGGACTCTGAGGTACATTAGTTTTCCACAAAATTCATGAGGTGGAAAAAGAGGGAAGGTTAGCAATTTATTTATTTCAATGTAGAAATGTATTGGTTAATGTTCTGTAATGCTCTGTAACAGGATTTCTCTGTAAGTGGCTCTCTCTGCTTAAGTACTGTTGCTATGCCTTTCAAAACCTCCTTCAATATCCTGTATCTCAAAAGTCCTATCCTCAACCTGTTCCCTAGACCAACTGCCCCATCTCATAGAAAGGGTCATCGCGTCCCTGCTCTGGGCCCATCTCTCTCAAATCACAATCCATTCAGTCCGACACTCATCCTGCTCACAGCACTGAGATTATCTTGATCAAGATTATAAAAGGCAACCTCTGTGACAATGATAGCAGAGCAATATCCCTCCTCATCTTTCACCATCTCACTACTGCATATACAAACATACGAATACAAATCAGGAACAGGAGTTAGCCATTCCTTCCCTCGATCCTATTCGACCGTTTGATAAGAATGTGGCTGATCTGATTGTGACCTCAACTCCACTTTCCTGTCTACCCCTATACCTCTTGACTCCCTTGTCAATCAATTGACACAATTGGACACATTATCTATCCGCATTGCCTCTCCTGTTTTTCAGCTCTATAAGACTATCCTTGTTTGGTTCCATTCTGAGTTATCTGAATGCAGTCGGCATGTTTTCCCTTGGTGCTTTCTTGTTACATCTGTTCACTGTGAACAATAGAGATCTCAAGAATCTCTCCTTGTTACACGCCTATTTCTCACACACATGCTTCCTCCGAAGTGAAATCATCTATAGACATAGGATCGGTTTCCAAGTACAAGCTGATGATACTCAGCTCTGTTTCTCATCATCTCTCTAAACTTCACAACCACCTCAATTCTTTTAAATCAATGCCAGTGGCTATGAAAGTGACCGCAGCACTCAATTTCTATGCTGGTGGATCCTCTCAGGGCTTCTGTGGGATATTGGAAGTCTCCATCCACAAATGCATCCATGAGGTCATGGATGCCATCTTCATGAGGGCACAAAGTTTGTGCATTTTGTCTGAAATCAAGAGAGTCAGCATGCACGAGCGATTGGATTTGCCCAGATCTTGGGTTCCCCACAGGTGCAGGGTGTGATAGACTGCACTCACATGGCATTCAGATCTCTGTCATAACAAGGGGTCAGATATGTCAACTGCAAGGGCTTCCATTCCGACCACCACAAATGCATCCTGCGGGTCTGAGCACGGTTTCCAGGCAGTGTCCAGGACCCCTGAATTCTCAGGCGGTCACAGGTCCCTGACGTCTACAGGGGTCCACAGAAGTTGCAGGGTTGGATCCTCAGGGACAAGGGCTTCCCACAGAGGACGTGGCTGATTACACCCGTAAGGTGGCCTCAGACTGCAGCAGAGCGACGGTATAATGAGGCTCATGCTACAACTCGCAACTTGGTGGAGCAGACCATCGGGATGCTGAAAGTGAGGTTCTGGTGCCTGGAGCAGTCTGGTGGAGCCCTGCAATACAGTCCGCAGAGGATGTCACGCATCATCATCGCCTGTTGCGCCCTTTACAACCTTGTGCTACAACAGGGAGAGGAGCTGGTTGAGGAGGCCTCCTCTGATGAGGAGGATGTTGACAGTGATGAGGGTGAGGAAACCCTCAAAGGCAACAAAGATGGCAATGAGGCCCTCGCACTGGCCATGGTGGGGTAGGTGCACCCAGGAGGCCCTCATAGCCGCTAGATTTGTGGAGGATGATGACAATATGCAGAGGAGACACCATAGATCCTCATATTGCATCTGTGAACGTTTGATTCCAGTCTGGTTTATGGCTGCGCACATAAACTCTGTGAGAATGCTCCTGTCATGGAGATGCAGTAGAGGCCCTAATAGTCGCTCAATTGCAGAAGGATGATGGCGACATGCAGTGAGGACACTCCATAGATTTTCATATAAGCTCTGAGAATGTCTGACTCCTGTTTGGCCGAGGGCAGCTCACTTGTGCGATGTGATCAGGGTCATATCATAGAGACGCAGTCATGAAACTTTAAAAGCACCCGATCCTTTGTCCGTTTTCAGCATCTGACCCCTTCAGGAGCACAGCACTGGTCACAGGTGCTGAAGAGATGGCGTTCAGCCCCAACTTAGAGGTGCTGAGAGCACACAGCGTGAATCACAGAACTCTGTGATGTGAGCCCACAATATTCTGGCAGCAATGACAAGCACCAGTGAGGCGCAAGCACACTAACATCTCCATGGAATGTGAGGGTAGACCATCACTTTGCTCTGAAGGCTGAACAAAGCACAAGGAAGAGGCCTGGACTGAGACACCGGCCTTTATCTTGTACAGAAAGGTTTCACATGTGAGTGACATGAACACTGCTCATTAGAACAAGGAGCCATAGGCAGGAATACATTCTTGAGAGTTTATTCACAACAGTGAACATTGTGTACAAGGAAATAACACTCACGCCCAGGCTGTGCAACTACATCTTAACCTTCCTAAATCTGCCACTACGTCTTGGTGCTCCCCGGATATCCACAGCGGAGGTGAAGGCAGCCTGCTGGCTGCTACGTCCTGTCTGTGATGACCTCTGGAGGGCCGAGACCTGGAGGGCCCCAGTGTGCTTTTGGGGTCCTGCTATGTGGCAGTGGCACCCTCCTTGGCCTGTGGAGCTGGAGCTATTGAGGTCACGGGAAGAGGAGATTCGGATGGGCTGAACAGTCCTGGAGTCACCTGGATGGATGGCCCTGGTAAGGTGGGGGGGGGGGGTTACACCTGCTGATCCTCCTCCCTGTGGGTGCCCAAGGACACCTGGCTGGATCTTTGAGGAGAAGGGGTGGCTGGAGTGAGATGCACACCTCTCGCATACACACTGTTGGAGACCGACTATGGCATCGGCGATGGAGTTTAGCCCATGCAGCAGTGCAGGAACGGCGTCCTGGACCAAGGTCTCCATGACAGTCACCATCCTACCATTGTTGACATTGGCATACCAGTGCTATCACCTCAGCCTGAAGGTGGACAGACTCCTTCATCGTGCGTTGCAATCTGAGGAGTGCAGCGGACATCCCTTCCTGATGCTGCCAAGCTTGTCTTTGCAGCTCCAGCAACTTTGACATGACCAAGTCCAGAGGCTCAGCATCTGACTCAGACTCAGCAGATTTCTGGCCTCCAGCAGTCCTCCAAGTGCTGGGGACCTGAGAAGCCCTTGCCGCCACTTGCTGTGGATCAGACAGTGTGATGTGCTCCAGATTGTGATCCCGAGGCTACTGTAAAGCTAGGTCCCACTGAGATGTGTGTCTCTGCGCTGGTGGAGGGTGTGGGTGAGTGCTGTGATGGGACTTCAAGGCAGGCACCTTCAGATGCCTCTGTAGAGGTTTCTTCAGGGTTTAATTGGAGGCCCTTTGTCATAGACTCCATTGGCTGTTTGGCAGATGTGCCTGCGAAAGCAAGGAGAGATAACTGGTGCATGGCAGTGGCCTGTGGAACAGGACACATCACTCACAGCATGGTTGTCTGATGGATGTTGCACTGCTGGATCCTCACTTGGTTGAGCACCGCCAGCCTCACCATCAGCACAGGACCGATCCAGATCCTCGCCGGCCAGCTGAATAGCTCTGTTTTTAAAGTCCATAAGGACCTTGATGTCAGGCATTCCTCCACCAGTCTGCGACCTCTCCCTCTTATTGTGTGTCAGCTTGTCCTGCGTGAATAGAGATGGAGAGAGTATAAGCAGGACACCTGCCAGGCCAGATAAGTATCCCTGGCATGGTGGTGAGTGATCCCATGGACAGGATGAGGACAATGATGATGTGTGAGAGAGAGTGAATAGCGATGTCCCTTGCACCAGCAGTGAGCGAGGACCCTGTGGATATGTAATGGGTTTGTGAGTGTGTGAGATGAGAGTGATGAGAAGAGCGACCTCCTCTTGTGGAACGAAGGAGATCATTTATCCTTTTGCGGCACTGAGCGGCTGTCCTCTTTTGCAGTGCATTGGCGCTGATGACCACAGCCACCACCTCCCAAGCTGGATTGTTAATGTTGCTGCCCATCCTGCAGCCAGAGCAGGGGTAGAGGACATCACAGCAGTCCTCCGTGGTGTCCAAAAAGCACTTGAAGAATGCATCATTGAACCTGGGGGCTGCAGTTTTTTGCCTTTTGGGACCATGTTTTCTGTGCAGCAGTGCTGGGCTGGAAGCACTGAGAGGTGTGCGCACGGCTGCACTTTAAATATGGCACCCGGCCTGATGAAGCAGCGAGGTATTAGTGTGGCAGGTGAATGAGAGCCTGTCCATTCCTGGGAATGCATAATTAATGCGGTGGGTTTGGGACAATACGGCATGAGAATCTGCCATTACAGCCTGTTTTACCCGCACGCTACCACACTTAGTGTAAATCTGGGATGATTCCACCCATAAGTACAGATAATGAACAGGTAGGGAATAGTGCAATTCTCTGCCTCATAGGCCACCACACGGTGGATATAAAAAGATGCAGTCTGTAGACAATGCGGTGAGATTTGTAGGGACAACAGGGCAATAATACTGGGTGATTTGAACTGTTCTGAGAATGATAGGATAATGATCAAAGTGGAGAATGCTTTTCTATGGAATAGTTCCGAAATTACTTCTTATATTTGTGTGTTTAACTCCAGCAAAGTATGTGTCACTGTTTTAATTCTGGAAAATGAAATGGGACCAATAACTGATATCAAAGTAGAAGAACAAGATGAAACAGCAACTACTACATGGGAAGAAAAGGATAATGAGCAATCAAAATGCTGGTAAAAGGCAACATTCAGCAAGATTAGAAAGGATCTGGTCCAAATTAACTGGACAGGAAAGCTAAAGAAGGTGACAGATCAGCACGGATCAACTATGAAAAAAGCAAAATAAATATCCCAATAGAATAAAAAGGGGATGCAGAAAGCTTAGAGCGCTACGGATACATAAAGAAATTAAACTGAAAGTTAAGAGGAAAGCAGAGGAAAACTAGAATTAATAATTATAAAGATAATCTTTAAGAATACAGAAAGTAAAGTGGGCAGTTGAAAAGAGAAATTAGACATCCCAAAGGAGAATAAGAAAAAGGCTGGCAAATGGCATAACAGGCAATTGTAGGAGTGTGTAAAAACATATGAAAAGTAAACAAATAATTCAAGAACATGATCTTATTGAATGGCAGAGCAGGCTCGAAAGGCCGAATGTCCTACATCTGCTCCTATTCCATATGTTCGTATGTTTATATGTGTGTGTAGAACACTCAAGGATGAGTGAAAGAATCTGGTTATGAAACATAAAGTTATAGTGGAGATAATAAGTGATCAGAACTCGAAGTGGTTAAGACCCCAGATCCCCATGACATGTATTATTGGCTTTCTTTACTCCTGCTGCCCATTGTACTGTTGGTTTCAGTGAGCTATAGTTTCTCAATTTGAAGTTTCTAAATTTAAATTATTTATTAAGGTTTAATTTATTTAAATTATCTATTGTTTTATTTAAATTGTTTAATTCAAACTACCGGCAAAAAATATTTTGACTTAACAGTAGTACACTGCATCCACCAAACCCTCTCCCTGTTGTGTCCAGTACATGGGAGCCATTTAGTTTATATTCCTACTATTCATTTCCAATCCCTACATTCGCTTCCTCACATTTGTCTACATTAAGCATAGGCAGGACCAAAGGCCTGTACATGGATTATCTTTTAAATAAACTCACTTTTAAGCACACCTTTATTTTGCTACTTATTAAGCAATCTTTCTACAGGCTTAATTGCCTTCTCCCCAATGTACAAAAAGATAATATTAAATACTTTTCCTACTGCCATCCTATGGAATTTGGCTCATTTGAGGACCGAGCATTCCTCATACTGCCACATTGCCCCTCCCCTATAGAAGTAATTTGGATTAGTCTGATGCACTGAAATTTTCATATTTATTAATTCTGTATTAGTCATGATCTTCCTACTGTTACTAAGAGGGCTTTATTATAAATTGTCTTTTCAGATAATTTGAGCTTTCCCAATTTAAAATAAAATAATCTGTGATTTGTAGCTTCATTTCATTTCTCCAGTATTATGTTGTTCCTGTAATTATCTTCTCCTTCTTCCTTCTCCCATTTTACTTGGGGCCATCACAATGCAGCTTGAACACCCTTTCCCATCTCCTCCTGTCAGTCACGCAATCCTCCTCCAGTCCCATTGCGTTTAAGTCTTTAACCACTGCATCTTTCCATCTGATCTTTTCTTCCTCTTCTTCTTTCTGACAGCCCTATTTCCACTAGTTGCCTCATCACATTTCCTCTCCCTCTCCACAACAGATGATCATACCATTTCAATCTCTTCTTGGCTACTTTCTTCAATGCTTCCACAATCTTCACTACTTCCTAATGTGTTGGTTCTTGATGTTGCCCTTTCTCATTTCTCCACACACCCATCTCAGCATCAACATTTCTTTGGTATCCAGTCATTGCTCCTGTCTTCTTGATGTTGCCCAAGTTTCTGTACAAGGCCAGCCTCGCAACTGTCTTGTAGATTCTTCCTTTCAATTTCAAAGGTAATATTCATGTAATTACATTATAGATCAATAATATTTAGCACTTTCCTTCAATCAGGTACTTTACACACTGAAAGGTAACCAGAAGTGATTGTATGCAATGTACTTATAATCAGAATTACACATTGCTACTATTCCTTAACCCTTGCAATCTCCACTTGCGCATTGGCAGCTGATTTTTCAGCAAATATGTTTCTTCCTCTAGTGTTTGATCTCTAAGTTTCAACTTTGTGTTACCTGTCTATTTTTTGAAGTCTCCTAAATACTGTAACTGTATCAGCCCCATCATAACCAGCACATTTTCCCTAATTTACCATCTGCTCAGCATTCCTGGTTTTTCCCACCTCAATGTAAGATTTTTGAGGCACCTTCCTGGATTTAAGAACATTCAACTGTTGTTGTTAATATGTTACATATTCAACTAAAATAAGTGGGCATTGGTTAGCTCAGTTGGAGCTTGATGCAGAATGATGCTGTTCAGTCCCAGTACTAGCTCTGGTAGTTCAAGGAGGCCTGCCTGCTTTGTCCCAGGCCTGATCGGGAGTGGTACCCCTCAAGCTCTTTTTAAGCATTGCCTCTCTCTAACGGAGATGGATATCTGTGGTCCTTTGTGGACTATCGCAATTACATTACCTTGCCTAAAGTAAGCAGCACAAACGTTTAATGTGTACCTTCTTAAAGCCATTATATTATAGAAATCTCACTAAGTTCGAGATGTGCACATCCAACGTAATTGTTGTTGTGTACAACATAATCCATGGTGCTTACTATAAAATTTCCTCTCATCATGAAGTAAAAATTGTCTTCATAAAACCAGGAAATACTCGAGAACTAAAAAGAAATGGTTTTGTGAGTGTATTCAAGGGATAGTGTTTCCCTGGTTTGGATAGCTATATAAAACACTCAAACTTCATGGTCATATGTTATGACATTATCAGAACTTGACAAATGAGATAGAGCCTTGAAAACACTCCAAGGCATTATTGATTTTTATATACCAACCACATCAACTGCCAATTACCACTTGATAAATTTGTAGGGATTATATGACTATATATCCACCACTGCCAAAATGTAATAAAACCACTTCACAAAATTTACAGTGTGTATTACAAATACAGTGAGAGCTACTTCAAGGCTGTAAACATATCTCAGGCTCCAGATAATAGCAAGAAACTGGATTAGTGAAGATGCTGTTCTTCAGGAGGTCACCCGAACACTCAGATCTGCCAGAAGGCAGGCCCTTGGCTCATTTTCTGCTGACGCTTCAGCCTGAGACATTTTCTTGGCAGTTTTGTCAGTCATGGTTTGCCATTGCTTTCCACTCTCAGGGGCAGGACAAGGAGACAAGTTCCAAGTCTACCTCAGCCAGAAGAAGAATTGAACTCAGACAGTTAGCATTATTCTGAACCATACTCTAGCCATCTAGCCAACTTAGCAAATGGGCAGAATCTAGTGTAACTCCCAGGAGGGGGAAAAAAGGCGGACTTAATTACTTAATTACGCGGGTGTCAGCTTCCTGAAGGCGGGATGCAAGTTAGGAAGTTGGCGGCAGATTAAAGGCAGATCATGGTTCCTGGCAGTAAGTGGCAGGAACCTATTTTAATGCATTAGCATATCAGACATACTCATTAAAACACTTAGATGCCAGATTAAATTGGACCTTTGCAATTAAACTGGCAGCAAAGGAGAAACACTTGCATTTGGTTTCACAACTGTTTAAAGGTGGCGTGCACCAAGCAAGGTAGTCTTACTGGTGGATTTGGAGTGAGTCAGAGATGCTTTTCCTGTATGGGGAGCTTTGTTGGACCAGGGAGAGGAGGCTGAGTTTTTGCATTGGGCTCTGGTGGTAGCTGTTCAAGGTTGGGGCATGGCTGTCCATGGGCGGGGGGAGGCCAGGCTGTGGCTGCCCTAAGAAGAGTTCTGGTGGGCAGAGATGGAAAATAGATGACAGAAGGAAGGTCAATGTCTACTGAAGGCAGCACACGCATGATAGAGAGAAGATCAAGGTGATTGAGGGAAGGCCTTTGGTATGGCTGGAAGAGTTTAGAATAACAGAGGGTAGGGTAAGGGTCATGGAGGGAGAGTTGAGGATGACAGTTGGCAGGTCAAGGGTAATGGGGGGGTGGGGGGAGATTTCGAGGATGCGAGGGGGCAACTGAGACAGATGAACAAGGGTGATATTGGGTGGCTCAAGAGTCACCCAACTTAGTGAGATTTCTGTAATATACTGGCTTTAAGAAGGTACACATTAAACGTTTGTGCTGCTTACTTTAGGCAAGGTAATGTAATTGCGATAGTCCACAAAGGACCACAGGGCCAGTGGATGGATGGTGGGCTGAGGGTGATGGAGGAAAGGTAAAAGTTGAGGGATGGTGGAGGGTAAGGACTTGTATCTCCAAGGATCCAAGTGTGGCAGGTGGGGTGGCAGCAGTTCAAGTTCATAATCCTCCACTAAGACTGGCAGAATGATGCTGCTGGCTTGCAGGGAGTGGATACCTGAGCAGGTGCTGTTTAAATACTGCGCCCAGACCATTGATCACCATGAAGTAACAGGGGGTCGGTGACTTCCTGTCTGCCCCTGCCGTGCAATTGGCCAGGCCCCTTGAAAGTGCATAGCTAATAGGCTGTCCACTATCTGATTGCATGCGGTCACCCATCCCACCTCCAAGTGGAAGTCCCGCTCAATTCTGGTCCCGCCATTGGGGCACTTGCTGCTGCAACAAGATTTCGCCCAATGTTACTATGCTTTCCAGACAAATGCTGCATTTTTAATTGTAGTAACTGAAGGTATAGCCTCTCCTGTTGTCTATCAGGGGTCACATGATGCTCCTGGAGGCTCTGACCAATGAGCCCTAAGCACGGGTAATTTTGGGGGGGGTGCTTTTTAAAAATTCATTCACAGGATGTGGACTTTGCTGGCTAGGCCAGCATTTATTGAGCATCCCTGGTTGCCCTTGAGAAGGTGGTGGTGAGCTGCCTTCTTGAACCGCTGCAGTCCATGTGGTGTAGGTACACCCACAGTGCTGTTGGGAAGGAAGTTCCAGGATTTTGACCCGGTGAGTTTGGAAGGTGCTGTCGAAGGAACTGATCGAGCATTTAGCATCTGAAAAGCTCTCTATAATAAAGATTATTTGCTCTTTGTTGAAACCTGTCCAGTACATCAAGTCATTACATTAATCCAATTTGTTTATTGATTGATGCCTTATGTGAAAAATCCCAGGTTTTAAAGGGCAAAGAGAAGTTCAGGTCATCCAGTGCTGTCAAACACATCTGTTAACAGGCTGGGGAAAGTTCAACCCCTAATAAAAGTGACAGAAGGGGGTTATCCCCAAAGATGTGAGCTTTGCACAAACAAACATCTGAAAATGTAGGACAGTACATACGAACATATCAACATATGAATTGGAAACAGGAATAGGCTACTGGGCCCCTCAAGCTGATCTGTCATTCAATAAGATCATGACTGATCTGAATTTAACATCTACTCCACATTCCTGCCTGCCTCCGATAACCTTTCACCTCCTTGCTTATCAAGAATCTATCTAGCTCTGCCTTAAATATATTCAAAGACTCTTCCCCCACCACCTTTTGAAGAAGAGAATTCCAAAGACTTGCGTCTCTCACAGGAAAAGTTTTTTCTTATGTCTGTCTTAAAAGGCTGACCCTTTATTTTTAAACTAGTGACCCCTAGTTCTGGATTCTCCCACAAGAGGAAACATCCTCTCCACATCCACCTTGTGAAGACCCCTCAGGATCATTTTTCTTTCAATCAAGTCGCTTCTTACTCTTCTGAACTCCAGTGGATACAAGACCAGCCTGTCCAGCCTTTCCTCGTAAGACAACAGGCCCATTCCAGGTATTAGTCTAATAAACCTTCTCTAAATTGCTTCCAATGCATTTACACCCTTCATTAAATAAGGAGATCAAGAGTGTACACAGTAGACCAGATATGGTTTCACCAATGCCCTGTATAACTGAAGCATAACCTCCCTACTTTTGTATTCAATTCCCTTAGCAATAACCAATAACATTTTATTAGCTTTGCTAATTACTTGCTGTACCTACATACTAACCTTTTGCAATTCATTCACTAGGACACCCAGATCCCTCTGTATCTCAGATCTCTGCAATCTCTCACCATTTAGATAATATGCTTCCTTTTTATTTTTCCTGCCAAAATGGACAATTTCACGCTTTCCCACATTATACTTCATTTGCTAGATCTTTGCCCACTCACCTAACCTATCTATATCCTTTTGTTGCATCCTTATGTTCCCTTCAAAACTTCCTTTATTTCCTATCTTTGTGTCATCAGCAAATTTAGTAACCATACCATCTAAATCATTTATATACTTTGTAAAAGTTAAGGCCCATTCACTGATCCCTGTGGCAGACCACTCATTACACCTCACCAACTAGGGAAGGACCCATTTATGCTTGCCCTCATTTTCCTGTTAGCCAGCCAATCTTACATCTATGCCAATATGTTACTCCCTGCACCATGAGCATTTATCTTCCACAATAACATGTGATATGTCACCTTATCAAATGCCTTCTGGAAATGTAAGTACAGCATATCCACTGGTTCCCCTTTATCGACAGCACATATTACTTCTTCAAAGAACTCCAATAAATTGGTTAAACATGGAGAAAAGCTTTCTCCCCATCAGTGGGGGGTGGGGGTGTTGTGTGTGTGTTGGGGGGTGGCAGGAGTGGGCCCCCAATCACCACCCACAGTCAGCTGCGCGCTGCCATTTTAATGGGTGGGCCAATTGAGGCTGAGGATTTGAATGAAGTGCAGGGACATCGGGACGCATGTCCAACGTCACCATGTGTCCTTTTATACATTGGCGAGCGGGGCCCATCCCCGCTCGCCGGCCCGAAGATTCTGGCCATGATTTCCCTTTTACAAAACCATGTTGACTTGGCCTGATTACCTTGAATTTTTTAAGTGCCCTGCTATGACGTCTTTAATAATAGCTTCTAACATTTTCCCTATGACAGAGGTTGTTAACTATAGATTCCTACTTTCTGTCTCCCTCCCTTTCTAAACAAAGGAGTTACATTAGCTATTTTCCAATCTAATGGAACTTTTCCTGAATCTAGTGAATCTTGGAAAATTAAAACCAACGCATCAACTATCTCAATAGCCACTTCTTTTAAGACCCGAGGTTGGAGTCCATCAGGACCCAAGGAATTGTCAGCCCACAGTTCCAACAATTTGCTAAGTACTACTTCCCTGTTATAAGTTTCTTCAGCTCCTCTCTCCCTTCCAATTCCTGACTTATAGCTATTTCTAGGATATTACATGTATCTTCGATAGTGAAGGCCGATGCAAAATATTTGTTCAATTCATCTGCCATCTCCAAATTTTCCATTATTAATTCCCCCAGACTTATTTTCTATAGGACCAAAGTGCACTTTGTTAACTCTTCTTTTTTAAATATCTATAGAAACTCATATTATGTGTCTTTATATTTCTAGCTGGCTTTCTCTTGTACTCTAATTTTTCCCTCCTCATTAATCTTTTATCTAGTTATTCTTTGCTGCTTTTTATATTCTGTCTAATCTTCTGACCTGCCACACATCTTTCCACAATTATATGCTTTTTCTTTAACTTTGATACCATCTTTAACTTTTTCAGTTAGCCACAGATGGTGGGTCCTCCCCTTGGAATTTTTCTTTCTTGTTGGAATGTATCTATTCTGTGGATTCTGAAATATCCCCTTAAATGTCTGCCACTCATCTCTATTGACCTATCCCTTAACCTAAATTGCCAGTTTACTTTAGCTAGCTCTGCTTTCATGCCCTCATAGTTGCCTTTATTTAAGTTTAAAATACTAGTCTTAGACCCATTCTTCTCTCCCACAAACTGAATGTAAAATTCAATCACTGTGAGGTCGTTAATTAATCCTATCTTATTTCACAATACCAGGCCTAGTATAGCCTCCTGCCTGGTTGGCTCCAGAACGTGCTGTTCTAAGAAACTATCCCAAAAATAACCTATGAATTCCTCATCTAGGCTATTTTTGCCCATCTGATTTTTCCAGTCTACATGTAGATTTAAATCCCCCATGGAAATCTTCCTTTCTGACAAGCTCCCATTATTTCTTCTTTTATACCTCGTCATACCATTGGTTACTGTTAGGGGGGCTGTACACCACACCCACAAGTGACTTCTTGTCTTTATTATTTTTCATCCCTACCCAAGCCACTTCTGTATCCTTGTTTTCTGAACTTAGTTCAGCCCTCTCTTGTGTGCTAATATCATCTTTAATTAAAAGAGCCAGCCCTTCTCCTTTTGTAGCTCCCTGTCTTTCTTAAATGTCACATCCCCTTCAACATTCAGGTCCCAATTTATGTCATCCTGCAGCCATGTCTCTTCAATAGCTATCAGAAAAGACTAACTGGTCCATTCAGCCTGTTCAGTATGGTTTGTTGCCTTCCTGGTGCAAGGGTCAAGGATGTCATGGAGCAGCTGCAGGACATTCTTCTGTGGGACGGTGATCAGCCAGAGGTCATGGTCCATGTTGGTAACAATGACTTACGTAGGAAAGGGGATGAGGTCTTGAAAGCAGATTTCAGGGAGCTAGGAAGCAGAGTGAAAAGCAGGAAAGCAAAAAGAGGAAACAAAAAAATATTGGCATGTACAATCAAAGAAAGCCCAAAAATGTTTTACCAGTGCATTAAGATCAAGAGGAGAACTAAGGAAAGGGTAAGGCCTAACAGAGATGTACATGGTAACTTCTGCATTGATGCTGAAAATGGGGACAGGATTCTCAATGAGTACTTTGTCTCTGTCTTCACTAAAGACAGGGATGATGCAGACATTCTAGTTAAAGAGGAGGAGTGTGAAATGTTAGATACAATAAGCATAATGAAACAGCAAGTACTGGCGGGAAAGGCATCCCTGAAGGTGAATAAATCACCAGGACTGGATGGTTTGCATTCCAGGTTGTTAAAGAAAGCCAGGGAGGAAATAGCAGATGCTCTAGGGATCATTTTCCAATCCTCTGTGGATACAGGTGAGGCACCAGAGGCTTGGAGGTCTGTGAAAATTGTACCAATATTTTTAAATAGTGCAAGAGATAGGCCAGAAAATTATAGGCTGGTGAGTTAAACTTTGGTGGTGGGCAGATTATTGAAATAAATTCTGAGAGACAAGATAAACTGTCACTTAGGAAGGCATGGATTGATCAGCGATAGTCAACATGGTTTTGTTAGGGGAAGATCATGTCTTACTAATTTAATAGAATTTTCTGAGTAGATAACAAGGAGGATTTATGAAGGTAGTGCAGTGGACGATGCATACATGGACTTTAGTAAGGCATTTGACAAGGTCCCAAATGGCAGGCTGGTCAGGAAAGTGAGTTCCCATGGGATACAGGGGAAGGTGTCAAGTTGGATCCAAAGTTGGCTTAGTGACAGGAAACAAAAGGGTACTGGTTCATAGATGTTTTTATAACTGAAAAATAGCTTCCAGTGGTGTTCCACAGGGCTCAGTGTTGGGGTCTTTGCTGTCTATCTTATATTTTAATGTGGGAGGCATGATTGGGAAAATTGCAGATGATACTAAAATTGGTCATATAGTGGTAGTGAAGGTGATACTTGTTGTCTCCAGAATGATATCAATAGCTTGGATAAGTGGGCGGAAAAGTGGCAAATTAAATTCAATCCAGAGAAATGTGAGGTATTGCATTTGGGGAGGGCAAACAAAGCAAGGGAATACTCAATAAATGGGAGGATATTGCGAGGGGTTGAGGAAGTGGAGACCTTGGAGTCCATGTCCACAGGTCCCTGAAGGTGGCAGGACAGGTGGAAAAGGTGGTAAGGAAAGCATATGGAATGTGTTTTTTTATTGGTCAAGGTATTGAATACAAAAACAGGGATGTAATGCTGGAACTGTATAAAAGGCTGGTTTGGCCACAGTGGAATTTTGTGCACAATTCTGGTCACAATACAGGAAGGACATAATTGTTCTGGAAAGCAAAAGAGATTTACAAGAATGTTGCGAGGGCTTGATAATTGCAGCTATGAAGGAAGACTGGATAGGCTGGTGTTGTTTTCCATTGAACAGACCTAATTGAGGTGCATAAAATTATGAGGGGCCTAGAGAGGGGAGACAGAAAAGATCTGTTTCCTCTAGCTGAAGGTTCAATTACCAGGGAGCATAGATTTAAGGTGATTGATAGAAGGATTAGAGGGGACATGAGAAAAATCTTCTCACCCAGGAGGGTGGTGGGCTTGGAATTCACTTAATAAATTGGTGGTTGAGGCTGAAATGCTCATTTAAAAGATGGTTGGATCTACATCTGAAGCGATGTAACCTGCAAGACCACAGACTAGGTGTTGCAAAGTGGGATTTAAAAATGAGCAGCTAGCTTCTTTTTTCTCTTCTTATGGCCAGTGCAGACATGATGGGCTGAATGGCCTTTTTCTGCACTGTAACTAATTTTCCATGGACAGAATTTTTCGGTATGCGGGCATGCGTCCAACATGCTCGAGCATAAAATAGCGTGCGTGATATTTCGGTTGCTGGGTGCACACTAAACTCAGAAGCCCGTCTGCCGACAATTAAGAGGTCTATTAAGCCCATTAAATACACAGTTAACTGGGATTTTTCACTTCCCACCCAACCTTACAGTTGGCGGGTGGGTGGATCGGCCAGGAGGCATATGCATTTTTCAGGAAACCTCATCCAAGGGCGGGATGAGGTTTCCATCGTTAAATAAAATAAAAATAAAAATGTCTGGACATAATTTTCATGCTGTGTATGTTCATGTGACTGTTTCTGATGCGTGGACAGTGTTCCCCAGTTTTTAAAATTTTTATTTTGTGTATTTAAATTCTGCAGCTCCCTGAGGCAACCCTCTGCCTTCAGGGAGCTTTCATTCCATGCTTCCCTGCTTCAGTGCACGCCCACCTCCCACCCCCAACCCAGGCAGCGCTGATCATATCAGCGCACACTTCACACTGGCTGGCTGTTAATCGGCCGGCCAGCCAGCATAAAATCACGGTCAGGGGCCGATTGGTCCGTTTTCCGATCGCTGCAGGCCCGCCAATTTTGCCCGCCCGCCGAGCTGAAAATTGAGGCCTATGGTCCTATGGTCCCAAGCTGTGAAGGACATGTTGCATTTCATTCAGCCCTCCGATATGCCAGAAAATATATCATTCATTGATGAGTCAGACAAGAATCCCCTCACAAATCACTGTGAAGATATTGTCCCAGGACTCAGTTCACCACTTTCGGTGTCATGGTTGTCCATGCCACTGATACTGGTAAAATAATTAACATCACCTGCCAGAACTCAGCTTTTTTCTTTCTGTGCCATTATTAGCACTGGTAAAATAGTGGCATTCAAGGCAGCCAACTTGTTTGGTACACCTGTCTAAAATAATATATTCAACTGGCCAAAGCAGTCTTTAATGACCAAATGGCCAGAAAGTGTAGGAGGAAAGTAAGGTTAATATAACAATGTCTGTGCTGGGAATAGGCTACTGGATCAGCAGCAGGAAATCTCCTGATTGGGCTGCATGAACATCAAGGACCAGTAAAATGCATTGGAGGAGCTTATCCCCCGTCATTACACTCCCCTCCCCCACCCCCAATGTACTGTAAAGGAGGCCCAAAAAATTCTGTGACACCAAAAAAAGTCACCAAGGTGCGACTGCAATGTAAATACTGCTTGAAAGCTGACTAATTCAGGCTTTGGAATTAGAAACATTATTATGCAATGACAACAGCTCGCAAATTTGGTATGCCTTGAGGGAAAAAGCTACTGTGTGAAGCTGTTATCACAAAGGCATATGCTATCTAGAGAAGAGTTTGTAAACAGTGAATGAATACATGCATAAGCTGTGAAAAATCTGTTGGAGAAAAGAGACGAGGACATCTTGTCTATATCGGTGCAGAATGCATCATGGAATTTGTGGAAATGAAGCTATTCATGAAAGTGTGGGGTAAATAAAGATAAAAGGACGTGGGGATAGTGTGGGAAAAAGGCATTGAAGTGGACGATCAGCCATGAGCGTATTGAAGGCGGAACAGGCACGATGGACTGAATGGCCTACACCTGCTCCTATGTTCCTGTTCCTATTCACTGATGCCACATTCCAGCAAGGAGAAATACTTAAGTGACATGAACCAGCAAAACAAATGTAACTCTGCAGCACCAATTTTGTGACCTGTGCTATCTTTGAATTTGGCTCCCAAATGGAAGTGGTGGATGTACCCTTCTTCGAGAAGTAACAGGTTATTTCTAAAAGTAGCAGGAATTTCTCCAAATATATACAAAGTATTACAGTGTGCCATAAAATGCTTTATATTGATGTCACCATAATTCAGCTTGTAGGAGCTCAAGGCTGTGAAAGATGTGATAACTCATTCTGGCTGCTCCAGTGGAAAGAGCAGATGTTGGAATTTATTGGCCAATGCACTCTATCGCCCCCAACAATAATCACAATTGAGTATGTGTGGGTATTGAATTTAATGCCTGCAAAGGGAATAAAAGATCTCATAGCTTCAAGTTGTTTCGCCTATTTATTTTCAGTGAGAAGATCGTCCTTAAAATTCTCCAAAGTATCATCTCTATATCAAGACTTTGGGTCCATTAGAAAGCTATTGAACTGCTTATTGGTCTTTGTGGAGTTTAGATGGCAACATCTGGAAACTGTCTTGATGGCACTTTAAAATCTAACACATAGGAACATAGCAATAAGGAGCAGGAGTAAGCCACTCAGCCCCTCGAGCCTGCTCCACCAGTGAACAAGATCATGGCTGATCTGAATGTAACCTCAACCCGACATTCCTGCCTACCCCCAATAACCTTTCACCCCCTTGTTAATCAAGAACCTATCTAGCTCTGCCTTAAAAATATTCAAAGACTCTGCTTCCACTTCCTTTTCAGGAAGAGAGTTCCAAAGATTCACAACCCTCTGAGAGAAAAGATTTCTCCTCATCCCTGTCTTAAATGAGGGAACCCTTATTTTTAAACAGTGACCCCCTAGTTCTAGATTCTCCCACAAGAGGCAACACCCTCTCCACATTCACCCTGTCAAGATCCCTCAGGATCTCGAAGGTTTCTATTAAGTCACCTCTTACTCTTCTAAATTCCAGTGGATACAAGCCTAACCTGTCCAACCCTTCCTTGTAAGACAACCCGCCCATTCCTGGCTTTAATCTAGTAACCTTCTCTGAACAGCTTCTAACGCATTTACATCTTTCTTTAAATAAGGAGACCAGTACTGTACACAATACTCCAGATGTGGTCTCGCCAATGTCCTGTACAACTGAAGCATAGCCTCTCTATTTTTGTAATCAATTTTCCTTACAATAAATGATAACATTCTATTAGCTTCCCTAATTATCTGCTGCATCTGCATACTAACCTTTAGTGATTCATGAACTAGGACACCCAAATCCCACTGAATCTCAGAGCTCCTCAAACTCTCACCATTTAGATAATAAGCTTCTTTTTTATTCTTCCTGCCAAATTGAATGATTTCACATTTGCCCACATTATACTCCATTTGCCAAATCTTTGCCCACTCACTTAACTTATCAATATCACTTTGTAGCCTCCTTATGTCCTCTTCACAATTTACTTTCCTACCTATCTTTGTGTCATCAGCAAATTTAGCAACAATTCCTTTGGTCCTTTCATCCAAGTCATTTAAATAAATTGTAAAAGTTGAGACCCCAGCACTGATCCCTGCAGCACAACACTCGTCACATCCTGTCAACCAAAAAAGACCCATATATGCCAACTCACTGCTTCCTTTAGCCAGCCAATCTTAGCCATGCCAATATGTTACCCCCTACACCATGAGTTTTTATTTTCTGCTAAAACCTTTGACGTGGCACTTTATCAAATCTTTTGAAATAGAGGATCATCTCTCTTGGCATTCAGGATGACTTCTCTCAAATGAAATTCTCTTCCTGTACACGCAGACAAATGTCATTTGTGCAAATCAATAGCTGACAGTGGTGTGGGCAAGCTCATTTGTGAAGAAGTTGATGGAAATAACAATCAGGAAAGATGTGAAACAGGCTGCAGGTTCGCTATCACTCATTTTACACTATTGCACAAAGTCAAAATTTACTCATGGGAAGAATTTTCAATTACTAAAGGAGGCAGGACCGGAGGTGGGTGGGCTTAAAATTTCCCAAAGCTGACTGACGTACTGGTTTTCCACTCTGTTCCTGCCTTCAGGCCAGTTAGGAACACGCTGGATCAGGTGTGAAATGTCTACCTGGCAACAAGCGGCAGGTAGTCAATTAGGCCTATTAAGGCACTTTCTGCCACCACTGACTGGAGTTTTCCAGTCCACAAGCAGATCACCCGCAATGACTGGAATACAGCCAATGAAATGAGATGACCTCCCGACAGCAGACGGAGGGGAGCCAATGCTCCATGTGACTAGTTAAATGCCCCTCACCAACGCTCCATGAAACTAGTTAAATGCCCCCCCAGCCCACCTTGACAAATGAATGGCCACAGCTCTGACCACAAGCTGCCTTGAGAAAGGGTTCTGCCCTACACAATGGGATCCTTATAGCTGTGAACTTTTTATTGATTAAATTTTATCAGTTTTGAGAGATCGTTTCCACCTTGAGGCACCTTCTCTCCCTCTCTCTGACAACTGTCAGCAGTGCCCACCTCTGACAGTGGGGCTGCCACACTTTGGAGGGTGTTGGGGGGTCACCTATTGGCCTTCCAGCCTCGGTAGCTCACCCTCTGTTCTTAATTGGAAAGTAAGAGCGCTCCCTGGCCACTTATCAGCCATCCCTGCAAAAATCAGAGAATGTCACACCAAAACTGTTCAGGTTTGGGACCAGGAAATGTTCCAGACATCAGGGTCCCAATCCCAAAACAAAAATCCAACCTCATCAGTCCAATTATTACAATTCCAGGTTTTCTCCAACTCCTTTTTTTTTTGCTTGATGACAGCTTCTGCAGGAAGACCATGTTTGTTGTGAACTGAAACTGTATTTTTTACCTCTTTCTGCACTGAGCTAACATGGTCCCATTTTAACAAATTGTTCACTTTCACTATGTCTCTCAATAGTTTGAACATTAGAAAATATGACAATGTGGGACCACTTTATATAAATATATTACTGTGTAGTTCATTTATACAACATAAGCTCAATATCATCCAGCACAATCAGTAATTTGCAGCACATATGAATTAGACTGCCTGATTTCAAGGAGTCTATCATTTCTCTTGGCAAACTCTTAGTAACTCTTGATATGTTGGCTTGGAGTTTCTATTAGCCTATGGGGCAGAATTGTCCCCCCATTGGGGGGAAGTTCAGGAGCGGGTGCATCGCCATTTTACCTGGGTGGGCCAATTAAGGCCTGTCAGCGTGACATCTACAAGGAAGTGCTATGCGCTCCCTGTGTGGGCAGGGGAGGGGCGGCTGTTGGGGGGAGGATTCCCTGAGCCCAGAGTGTGCATTCATCTCCCTGAGGCTAAGTGCTGCCTCAGGGAGATCGGCTCCACGATAAAAAATCTTAAAAACAGAAATAAAAATTTCCCTGACATGTCCCCTCATGTGACACTGTCACATCAGTTGGGATATGTCCATCACTTTTAAATACACTTTTATTAAATTTTTAAAAACCTACATGAAACCTCATCCCGCCCATGGATGAGGTTTCATGCTTTTTCTAATGCCCACCAGGGCTCCCGGCCTGCCCACCAACCTTAAGGTTGGATGGGCAGGTCCACTAATTTCTGTAATTACTTTGTCAATGGCCTCAGTAGGTCATTGACAGGTCGGGAGCGCACAGCTGATATGGCTGAACTCCCGCCGACCTGAAAATTGAAATGAAACGGGGTGACGCCAGGAGTTCTGCCCAACGTCATCCCACGTCATTTTGCGCATCGGCGAGCGGGCCCCACCCCTCATTCACCAACTGGGAAATCCTGGCCATGGGGTTGGCTAACATTTTGCACTTGCATCTGTCTAACATGTGCAGAATTTTGGTTTATGTTTTAATATTCATAAACAAGGAAGTTATGATGAACCTTTATTAAAACACTCTTTCGGCCTCAACTGGAGTATTGTGTCCAATTTGAGCACTGTGTTTTAGGATGGATGTGAAGGCATAAGAGAAGATGCAGAAAAGATTTATGAGAATGGTTTTAAGGATGAGGGACTTCAGTTACTTGGTTATATTGGAGCAACTGGGGTTGTTCTCCTTAAAGACGAGAAGGCTGAGAGGAGATTTGATAGAGGTGTTTATAATCATGAGGGACCTGGACTGAATAGAGAAAACTGTTCCAATTGGTGGAAAGGTTGAGATCCAGAAGACACCAATTAAAGTGATTAGCAAATGAAGCAACAGCAAAAAGAGGAAAATCCTTTTTACACAGTGAGTGTTTAGGATTGGAACTTCACTGCCTTACAGTGTGATTGAGGCAGATTCAATTGTGGCTTTCTAAAGAGAATTTGATCACTATCTGAAGAGGAAAAATTTCCAGCAGTATGAAAAAAAGGCAGGAGGAATGGCACTAAGTGAATTGCTTTTGCAGAGCTGCTACAGTCACAATGGACCAAATGGCCTCTATGATTCTATAATCTAAAAATGTTGAATAAGTAAGCGCTGTCCTCCTTACCATACCGAGGGTGCTCATTCCAGCCTTCGATGAACAAAGCAATGCATGGAATGCCTGTTTCCATAGTACCTCTCCAAAATATTCACTGTGTTGATTTATAGAACACTTTTAACCATTCTCAGAAGTGCCTTCCTCTGCAACAACAGCATCTTCACTTAACTGCTTCTCACTACAGATAACACATTATAGTCCCAGAGTATGAGGAAATCTCACAAAGGCACTCTTCGTGCTCATGTAAGTACCTCCAATCACTATCATAAAGTGATATCATTGAACAAACTAACTCAAAGTGTAATATGAATCAACATTAGCTCAAGTATTTAATGGGTTTATGAAAATATATCTCTTCATTTTCCATTATTTCCCCAACACAAACTTTGTTACTGCAGTGATTGGAAAGCTTTCAGTGAAATATACTAACCCAGAACAAACCATCAATCATATTTGATCGATAAACCCATTCATTATGATAAACAAACTGTTTGCAAACATGCTAAAATCCATTTTCATAACACTTCTCCGCTTTCTGGTCTAGACACATCCCTTGTTTGTTGAACAACAGGCTGGGGCCAGCCTTTTCCAACAGCTGTACATTCACATTAAATATTAATCAGGAAGCCTGCTGTAAGAGAGCTCATAGACTGACATTCAGTATAAGGTCGCCATCTGTTCAAATGTCCAAAGCTTTGTAAAGACAATCCTGTACGTTTTACAAATGACAGGTCTGAGACAGTCCCTGTAAAAAGTCAACAAAGGAGAAGATCTTTAGAGAGAGAGAAGAAAAATCATTTACACATGGAACTCACATAATTTTAACCTCCAGTGACTGAACAAGCTTATACACAGAATCAATTTTGAGCATATCATGAACAAACAAATATTGGAGCATTTTAGAAGAATCCTTAGCAAACAATGGAAGTTTTCATGTTTCTCCTCAACTGTTTTTCGGTGAATGTGATATGTAAACACTGAAAACATTTTGTTTTATATCAAAATGACTCCATGGACATTTCAATTTACTATGTGCTGATTGTAGTTGTAGAAATTCTAAATATTTAGACTTATTGGCTTACATTTTAAATCCTTTTCAAACATTTGCACTTCTAACTTCCTCAAGAGATGCAAGCCACTGAAATCAGGGAGTCTGAATGTCAGAAATTTGAGGAGATGAATGGTCCTTTCGAAGGGCAGGAATCAGAAGTGTCAAGCTGGAGGTTAATAAATGGAAGGTTGGATATATGAAGGCTGTAGAATCCAAAATTAGAATCACTTATTACTACTTCATTAGCATGATAAGCAAATGGTTTATTTAAATTTGTATGGTCAGCTCACAATAGTTCCTTGTTTCACCATTTCACCATGGTTTTGCATCAGTTTCTTTGGTGAGCATGATATTGTGACCACAGTAACCATCACACTTATTGTTCATCTTCAGTGCGACCTTTGTTGCTGCCATCTGTTCAACAAAAGGTTCACCACACCTGCAGTATTTAAGAACGACCCTTATGTGTGCAATCCAATGAGGCCCAGAATGTTCAGCGTCTTAATTCCTGCAATAACACTTCGTCTTCAACCATGAGAACTAAAGGCTGAGGCATGTGATAGATTGGTTCCCTTTACTTCAAAAATGCTGATCTCAGTGCTGACACTGGGTAAAGATGTGCTCAATAAGAGTACAATTTCAGAAAAGGGAACGATTAATTTCTTCCATCAACTTGAACACTACCTTCACTGAGAGAATGCTAAATTATCTCATCAGATTGTGCTGGTTCATTCACTCAAAGTAATATACTACCACAATCCAGGGAAGCTTTCAGGCTTGAACTGAAGATAGATGTTTCAAACTGGAGCTAACACTGGAGCGACAAGATAATTTATTGGAGAGTAGAGCCAGTTTTGCTATAGGATCTGAGCACTAATATTTTTCAGTCCTTACTCCAGCAGCTCTTACTGCTTATTTGGCATGTGCCCTTGAGAAGAATAATCATGTGATCAAACTAATAGCAGTTGGAAGAGCATATAATAATAATTTCAGCAACACATGACAGATTGGATGAATTCCATAAAATATGTAAGAAGTAGTTGCATCTGAAACCCTAACAGGTAATTGACAGAGTATCAGATGATTCTTTTTAACCCACCCCCACCATCCCTTTTCCTGACACATTAAAAAAAATCGGTGGTGCGATTCAGATTGGCCAGTTTTCATACAACTGCATATCATTAATATTTTACAGAGCAATCTTTTTAACAAAATTAGTGAATTTAAAAAAAATGTTTGCATTTTTTTTTCCCAAGCAATTGTGCATTTATTTTAATTAAAAAGCCATTTTTGCTGAGCTGAAGGGATGAGGCAAATATGGTGCCATTGGGGAAATATTGTTTGTCATGTCACTATCCAGAAGGACAACAGGGAAAACATTTGGCAGGAGCTGGTGTCTTGTAGCTCAGGATGAGCAACAAACAATCATATTTTCAGTAACTCTCTGATAGTATGTAACTAAGATGCTACGGCATTCATTAAAATGAGAATATGTTTATGGGAAAAACATGGAGGGATGGATTTTGTGTGTCCCCACCAGGCATGTTAACGGGGAGGGGGTTGGGGGGGTGCACGGGCAGGTGCCCACTACCTTCCCAACTACCTCCGAGCTCACCCTCATAACACAGTAGGTGAGCGGGCCCCAAAATTAGCAGTCTGCCTGCCATATTTAAATAAAAATTAGGGGTCAGTTGAGCTTGTTAACAAGCCTATTCACCCCGATAATACGTTGTCCACGCCATAATATCTTCAGGGGTGTCCTTTGCACACTGGGGGGGTGGCAGCCCTCCTAAGATAGCACCACCCCTTTCTTCCTACCCACCTGCTCTCTGAAACCCACCACGCCCATTGCCCCCTGCACCCCTCCCTAAGCTTATCAAACCTTCCCCATCCAATACCTCGGACATGCCTTATCCCAGGATCCATTGGGCCTTCTTCTTGGGACTGATTGCAGCCCCAGTAGCGCCCACTAATGAGATCTTAGCACTTATGGCACTGGATTGGCTGGCAACTCTGGAGGGCGGGACTCCCTACCAAATAACTTAGCCTGCCCACATCGTATTATAGCTGCAGGTCAGGCCGGCATAGAGCAAGTCAGCTTCTGGCTGACACCTCCCCCGCATAGCAACATGGTTGACTCTTAAATGCCCTCTGAAATGGTCTAGCAAGCACTCAGTGGTATCAAACCGTTAAAAAGTATAAAAGGAATGAAACCGGATGGACCTGGCATTGGCCTAGGCACCGGAAATAGCAACCCAGACTCTTCTCTTAAAGATACAGGCACTGAATTCTGGTTGTGATACAGGCCATTGGTCTGGATGTTGGCCGCCCACAATCAAAGTTTGGGATGGAACTACCAAGCTTCCACCCTGTCTTTCAATGCACTTACTTTCTAGTTGGGAGAACAGTGAACAGGTTGTCCAAATCACCTCGCTTAACCCCTAATCAAGGGAGGTTCTAATCTATCTCAGCAATTTTGCCTTTAAAATAGCATCTGTGGAACTCACATCCCAAACATTACCTAAACTAAGTTAATCAATCCTACTAAGAGTGGGTCAAAATCTTGGAATTCCTCCCCTGATTGCACTTTGGGTGTACCTACACCACATGGACTGCAGCAGTTTAAGACCACAGCTCACTACCACCTTCTCAAGGAAAATTAGTAATGGACAATTAATGCTGGCCTAGTCAGCAATGCTCACATGCCACAAATGAATAAAAAAAACTACATTTTGTCTTCAGGCAAATGGCTTCTCTCAGATCCAAACAATTCAGAAGCAGATTTTTATCTTTGATCTGAAAGGCTCTGGGGGCACATTAGATGGATTTGCAGTGATATACTCTGTCTTGCAAGGAAAGATTGGGGTGTGCATCACTCAAACACCCATGTAAATACCAATGGCTGCCTCAACCATGCAAATGATCCTGTCCATGCAATCTGGCACAGTAAACTAAGGCCAACTGAACCACATTAATAAGTTTACTTGTCATCACTGACTTCTGTAGTGCCCTTTTTCTGAATCCTTTCGGGATTTCCTTCCGTTCTTACCCAGTCTGGCCTACATGTGACTCCAGACCCACAGCAATGAGGTTGACTCTTAAATGCCCTCTGAAATGACCCAGCAAGCCACTCAGTTGTATCAAACCGCTAAAAAAATCTAAAAGGAATGAAACCTGATGGACAACCCAGCATCAACCTAGGCACTGGAAAAGACAACGGAAAACTCAGCCCTGTCGACCCTGTAAAGTCCCTCTTACTAATAGCTGGGGGCAAGTGGCAAAATTAGGAGAGCTGTCTCATAGACTAGTCAAGCAACAGCCCGACATAGTCATCCTCACAGAATCATACCTCACAGATAATGTCCCAGACACCACTATCACCATCCCTGGGTATGTCCTGTCCCACCAGCAGGCCAGACCGAGCAGAGGTGGCAGCACAGTGGTATACATCAGTTGCCCTGGGAGTCCTCAACACTAATTCTGGACCTCATGACGTCTCATCGCATCAGGTCAAATATGGGCAAGGAAATCCCTTGCTGAATACTACATACTGCACCTGCCACCGCCCCTAGTACTGTTCCATGTTGGACACCACTTAGAGGTGGCAAGAGTGCAGAATGTACTCTAGGAGGGGGGACTCCAATGCTCATCACCAAGATTGGCTCAGTAGTACCACCACTGACTGAGCTGGCTGAGTGTGTTGGAATACTCTCCACTTGTACTGGATGCGTGCAGCTTCAAAAACACACAGGAAGCTTGACCACACCATCTAGGACAAAGCAGCCCACTTGATTGGCACCAGATCCACAAACATTGACTCTCTCCACTACTGATGCACATTGGCAGCAGTGCATACCATCTAGAAGATGCCCTGCAAGAATTCCTTTGACAGCACCTTCTAAATTCACAACCACTACCATCTAGAAGGACAAGGGCAGCTGATACATCGGAACACCACCACCTGGAAGTTGCCCTCCAAGCCACTCGCCGTCCTGACTTGGAAATATTTCACCGTCCCTTCACTGTCGCTGGGCCAACATACTGGAACTCCCTCCCTAACAGCACTGTGGGTGTACCTACACCACATGGACTGTAGCAGTTCAAGATGGCAGCTCATCACTACCTTCTCAAGTTCAATTAAGGATGGACAATAAATGCTGGCCTAGCCAGTGATGCCCACATCCCATGAATTAATTTTTAAAAGTATCTTGTGAGCTTCTGCTCTATAATTATAGAAGGGGAGGCAATGGTGTAGTGGTATTGTCGCTGGACTAGTAATCAGCACCCAGGATAATGCTCTGGGGGCATGTGTTGGAATCCTGCCATGGCAGATGGTGGAACTTGAATTCATTTTTTTAAAAAATCTGGAATTAAAAGTCTAATGACGACCATTGCCAATTGTTGTAAAAACCCATCTGGTTCACTAATGTCCTTTAGGGAAGGAAATCAGCTATCCTTACCTAGCCTGGCCTACATGTGACTCCAGGCCCACAGCAATATGGTTGACTTTTAAATGCCCTCTGAGCAAGGACAATTATGGACATGCAATAAATGCTGACCTAGCCAGCAATGTCCACAATCCATGAATGAATACCAATTTTTAAAAGTGATCAAATCATTCTTGACTAGCTCCTGGAATTAACAAGATTTTATTTTAAACTGAGTCCCAATTTACTTTGGCCTCTACTCTTTCAATCACCACAGTTTGTGTTGGTAAATTTTTGTTGAATGCCATTAAAATAAAATCACAATATTGCTTAAAGTCTGGAAGGCTCTGAAAGGGAAGACTAAAGGTTAAGGGAATAGTATAGAAATGGATCTGCAGGGCTATTGGGCTCTCTGATCTGCCAACTTTTCAGATACTGTTCTACATTCAACTGCTGAGCTCATAAGTACAAAACTCAAACATCACACTGTGGAAGCCAATCCCATTTTATTGAATTTATGTACCTTTCTTAGCATTAGATGAAATTACACGTTATGGGAGAGATTTTGAAGTTCAAGTGTTAAATGGGTAGAAAGCAGCTGAGATGAAGGCTGTGCCGTTAGCCAGGCCTCCATCCTTCATTAACATGCTTAAGATGAAGCAGCATGATTGAAAGCATTTCCCATAAACAGTTTGCCAATATGGAGACATAAAAGCGGACGGTGCAGCTCCTTATCAAGGAACTGCAGCAACAGCTTAAAGAGGAGTTACCTTCTTTTGTAGGATAAAGGAAAGCTGCAGGCTGCAGTACTTCAGAACCAACAAAAACAACTATAAACACTTGCAATTCATTTAAGATGTAAGAAGTCCCTAGGTACTGCAAAATGAAGTTCTCCAAGAACTCTACACAGGCTTACTCGCGAGCAGCTGAGGGTCCCTCTAAGTATTGTTAAAATGCTTGCTTCCCAACTTGACCCACCCGTGGTTGATTGCCAGGAGCCGGGACTGGCAATAGTCCAGCAATGAATGCTGAAAATGCCGTTGGTTCGAAATAATATCACATGACTCCTCTTTACATGCTTTCATCAGATTCCCACCCATTTCAGTCAGGATTTCAGTCAGGAATTCAGGCTGCAGCACCAGCAAATCAAAGCACACATGAAAACAGCAGTATGAGGGTGGGGTGCATGAGTACCTGGTTTATTTTCTGTCTGCTTTTCAGCACAAGCAGGGTTGTAATGAGATGAAAATTATTCCTTATACATTTACAGGGGTTACATTTTATTTGTTTGAAGTAAAAGCTCCCGTAACCCTGCAAAGAAAGACATATTCTGTTCACAGCCCCACCCCCGACTCCAACCTGCGCGCCCACCCCTGCGCCTCACCCCACCCCTGCCTTTCCAAAACAATGGCCGGAATTTTCCATCCTTGTTGGCATCGAGCATTATGGCGGCTGTGAGCAGACAATATGGTGAGAAGGCCAAACATCAGCTTCACGCCATCACAAAACCAGTTTGCAATTGTCGGCTCCACCACTCAATGGCAGGCCACCTTTCCACCCGCCGCATGTCGGAAACTTCATTTTAATACATCAGCATCTAATTATAAGCCCTGCTTGCTAGAATCGTCCCCCCGTGCTGAATCATTCCCACGTCGGCAGGAAACACACCAGCCCAGAATATGTCTTGACAAGTGTGACATGCAGAAGTCGGGACTTAGTATTAGGGCCTTGCTCACATCATGGACATTCAAGGAGCAGAAGGTGGATTTATATGGATATGGCTCCACCGCGAAGCAGCTCATGGAAGGTGGAAGGTCACCGTTGAAGTCTGGGATCTGCTTTGGGACATCAGTGTTTTGGTCATGGTCGGCTCTGGATGATCATCGAGGGGGTGGAGAGGAAAGTCTAGATTTGACTGGGAGAGAAAGGTGCATCCGGAGTATGTGAGGTTGCAGGTGGGGGGAAACGATGGTGTCAGGGGGAGTGAAGTTTGGAGAAGGGGAACAATGGTGTTGGGGTGTGAGGTTGTGGTGAGGAGGGAGTACAGGGAGAGGAAGGTGTTACAGGGGAGAATGCGGCAAGTGAACAGCTATGTGTAAGGGGGAAAGAAGGTATAAGGGAAGGAGTTCGGAGTGGGCCAGAAACCAGAGGTGGAAGGAATCCAGAATAAAGTAGAGATTCAGAGGGGGTAGGAGTCCAGCCGGGGGGGTGGGGGGGGGGGGGGTGGGGGGGTGGAAGAGTAAGGGCAGAGGAAGGAGTAAGGGTGGAGGAAGGAGTAATGGGGAGGGAGATGTTCAGACAAACATGCAAGGGAGGGTATATGGAGTTGATGACTGCCTCTTGGGGAGCGAAATGAGGATGGGAGTGGTAGGAGGGGATAGTGAGTATGAGACAGGGCAGGGTGAACAGGTAAGGTGGGAGAGTTAGGGTGCGACAATAGCGGTAGAAGGGACAGTGAGGATGGTTGGTAGGGATTCAGAGGCAGACATGAACTCTGGGGGTGGGAAGGTGGTGATCAGGGATGTCATTGTGGAAGGGGGTGGGATCTTCAGGAAGGTAGGGAACATGCACGTTCACCTGGACATCCTGGAAAGAAAAAGGTTCTAGTTAGTAGGTGAAGGTGGGGAGGTGAAAGGTGATGCCAGGGGCATTAACAGTGACGGGGGAAAGGACATAGGTGACTGGGAGAAGGGAAAGGACAGGGGAGCTGAAAACATGCTTAACAACCACTATGCTTCTGAAATCAAAAGTGAGAGGAGCCTCGTGTTGAACGGGCACAGGTGCTGCATGGGAGTGCGATCAGTGGGTGGACAGAGATGCAGCTCAGCTCAGATGGACAACTGAAAGAGAACCCCAGCAGACAGCATTGAAAATGCTCGGGTCATTGAGATAAGTGTGATGGAGGAACGCTCTGCAAATGTGGTAGAGTGCTTGCATGAGGCTCTGAAAGGCCCTGCCACACACATACATCTCCCTCCCAAATCGCTCATGGTCCAGCTGCATACAGCTGAATTACTAGTGGGGGAAGATGTAGGGGAAGGACTTGCAAAGCCTGTAAATGAAGCTGAAAGACACCATTGCATATTACTCAACGAAAATGAAGATATTTTCAGATTATAAAGTGACAAAATGTGATTATAGAGTGACTAGTTATCTATAAAGTGACACCCATGCAACCACTTGTGATCAAGATTTCTTAACTTTTCTAGGCCCAACACTTCTTCTAGGTGCTGCCCTGACATCCGCAGCAGGGGTGGAGACATCCTGTGCAATGTTTGGCTCTGTTGCCTCTGATGACTTTGGCATGGGTCCTTTGGAGAGCCGAGGCCCTGATGGCCTCGGGTTGTTGGCCATCTTCTCCCTCTGCAGTGACAGAGGACGAGGTTGAAGGGGTCACAGGCAAAGGGGACTCAGAGAGAGAGGACTGCTTCTGATTTTCCTGAGTGGATGACCCAGGGGTGTCCAGTTGCCGCTCCTCCTCCCATCAGGTGCCCGAGAGCCCTGAACTGACTCCTTGAGGAGAAGGAGCACCTGGAGGGGCATCAAGGTGCCCCATTTCCCTCTTGTGTCGCCATTGCAGGAACTCACCCATGGCTACCACGATGGCGTGTGTATTTCCACATTCTGCTGGACCAGGTTCTCCATGGCATCCAGCATCCGCCATCCTTCCCATGGAGACCTCCATACATTAAACATTTGGACATCACTTCATCAGAGAGCAGGCGGACGCACTCCTTCGACTCGCATGCCATTCTGTTGAGGGCTTCCAACAGTTCTGCGTGATGCTCCCCGCCTTCTGCTGACTCTCCACAATGAGTTGGAAGGCTAAATCCAGGGTCTTGTCATCTGACTTGGACCAGACAGATGCCTCTTCCCTAGCAATCCACTGAGTTTGGCTGAACCTGGCACCTCCTGCTATGATCATGTGTCCATGCAGTGACCACCAGATTGTGAACCTGAGCCTGCTCTAGATCTAGATCCCACCAAGGTGTGTGTCTCTGCACTGGTAGAGGGTGTAGGTATGTACTGTGATGGGTCTTCCAGGCTGTTTATTTCCAGCTCTTCAATGGGGGAGGTGTCATCTTGGCTGGAGGTGCAGAGCTGGATGGAGCTGAGGGGTTAGCTGGCTGAGGGTGTCAGTCGCTTGGCAGAGCTCCCTGTGAACCAAAGAAGAGGTAATTGGTGCATGGCAGCAGGGTCAAAAGCAGGAGAGAGAGCACTCACAGTTGTGATGAGAGAGCGATGACATGGTGCAGGATCCTCATGTGGGTGTTCACCGCCGGCCTCACTGTCACTACAGGCACAGTCTACATCCTCACCAGTCAGCACAATGACACGCTCCTCAAAGTGAGTGAAGGGCCTAATGTGGGCCACTCCACTGCCCCCCCAACCCCACCCCCAGTCTGGGACCTCTCTCTGCTGATGTGGGCCAGCTTCGCCTGCATGAAAACAGGTGGAGAGTGTGTGAACAGGACACATGGTACTGCGTGGAATGTTTGTGTGGTGAGCAGAGACATGAACAGGATGAGGATGCGAACTGCAGAGGATATAAGGAAGATGTGAAGGTGTGTGTGAGAGTTAGTGGTGTTGTCCCTTGAGGTGTGAGATCCCTGTGGATGTGTGATGGGTTTGTGAGTGTGGGAGTTGAGAGTGATGAGAAGAGTGACTTACCCTGGTGGAAGGGATGAGACCATTCATCCTGTAGCGCCAC
The DNA here is from genome assembly GCF_017639515.1 of Carcharodon carcharias. NCBI lineage: Eukaryota > Metazoa > Chordata > Chondrichthyes > Lamniformes > Lamnidae > Carcharodon > Carcharodon carcharias. The sequence continues at coordinate 41,124,147 of NC_054480.1, read as the reverse complement.
TGGATGGCTGTCCTCTTTTGCAGGGTGTTGATGCTGACCACCACTGTCACCACCTCCCATGTTGGATTGGTGACTTTGCTTGCTAGTCTTCACCCAGACCGGGGCTAGAGGACTGCATGGCTTCCATGTGGTCCAGTAGGCGCTCGAGGAAGGTGTCGCTAAATCTAGGGACAGTATGCTTCCTCCCTTTGGCAGCCCCCAGTTCCCAGCAGATTCTCATCCCTTGAAGAGTGCTAGCTCTGTGCAGGGGCAGCCTTTAAATATGGTACCTGGTTTACTGAAGGCCTGAGGTGACAGTGGGGCAAGCGAATCAGAGGCCTCCCCGCAAGCGACCCAGCATGTTTACTGGAAAGTATAATGAATGAGGCGGGAATGGGATGATACGGCATGAAAAGCTGCCATTATGGCCTTGGGTAAATAGTCCTTTTTCCCGCACACTACTGCACTTTAGTGCAAATCAGGGATTATTCCGCCCAATGTATTCATGGCCCCTTTCAGATGTCCCCTCAGCTACTAGGCTGAGACACCATTGAGTGAGAACAAGACAGCAGGAGTGGGGTGGGGTGGTGGTGGATTAGAGTTTGTAGTAACTGTAGCTTTATAGAATGTACTGACTGTAGCTTTACGACTTACTCTACTATGTAGTATCACATGACAGTGTGAACGAATCAGCCCTAAGCATAGAGAACCTTAGGGATGGAGTTTGTATCTAGTTGTGGCTTCTGATGGATGCTTGTAATTGCTGCTGAAGCCCTGTAAATAAAGTTCACCATTTCTTATGAGAAACCTGTCTAGAAAATCAAGTCTATAATGGAATTTTTGTTGGCTCAAGTTTAATGTCAGCTTTCTCATCCCCTTTCTTCTCACCCTACTCACGGACTGGTACAAAGGTATACACTGAAACACAGTGTTTGTGTTTGTGCAGCACCCCCTGATGATGACCGGAAGTGTCTACAGAATCCTTAGGGAACAGGGAGATTTTTTTTTAAATGAAAATAAGGGAAACAAGTGTTTCTTCAATTTCAATGCTCCTAATAGAAAAATCATCTTTTTTGGAAAAGTCTAAATACCTTCCCCCATGATCCATGCCAAAGTATTCTAGACTGGAAATGCCAGTAACTCATTTCAACTCTAGCCTTAACCTCTTTAAACTGTACATATGCCTTTAAGAAGCTGGCACAAGTGGAAATAACATTACCAAGAGACTAACCAAGAGTACCAACATTCATACATAAACATGAAGAAAATGGTCCATGAATTTGGTAGCTGTAAGTTTGTTGATTATTGGATTAACAAATGACAATGCGATCTATGTAACTGGCATGTTCCCATGGCAAAGATTTGCTTCAGCCCATTTTTATACTAATACTTTCCTGCTTTGTTTTTAAATTAAACTTTGCAAATGCTGACACAATCCCAAGGACTCCCTAACTTTAACTTCCAAAAATAAGTACTAGCTATCTAAAGGAAAACAATGCAAGCATTGCAAAAGATAAAAAGAAAGCAACAGAAATAACAAGCAAGTCAGAAAATACATAAATCCGATGATTTAAGGGACATAGCGGCTTCCACCATAGACCCTAAGGATACAGGGTTTCAACTAGAAAACCTATATAATTAATTACCATAAATATAATTAAATGTTCATGTCCTTCATATTTAAACATCTGCATACATAAGTAATAAGAACATTTGTCACCACTTAAAACAAAATAAACAGTCAACATATATAAAATTGAAGAGCTTGCAATATATAGTGAGGATATCACTTTTGTAACTCTACTATTAATTTGCCAACTTCCTTCCAAGGTCCACTCTCACAGAAAAACAGATCTATTGCACCTACGTGCGATAGATCAGAAACTCTGTAACTTTATTAGCCTTTGAGGTTCAGGTCTGTTGCCAGCAACAATTAAACACTTAAAAAGATATTGATACTTTGCCAAAAAAAAAGGATTGACTAAGTACATCTGAATTTTTATAGCTTACTTAAAAACTCAGGACATTGAGAAGGGTTCCTAAATTAATGTAAAAGAATTTATTTGTATCTCAAAACGTCAGTTAGTTAGTTTTATTTTACTAGAGGTAGTTATGGCCAAAGGATCTTCCAGAAGTACAATTTTGTGGAAATGAAACTAATGGTGGCAAAATGTTCCGTTTGTGAGCTGAACACATGAAAAATTTGTGAGAAGAGTGAAGTACTTTGGGATTTGATGCAAACATAAACATGCATGGTTTGTGGTGGTGATAAATTTAGTTTTGTGTAAGTTATGGTAGCAGTTTTACCTCTGTGCCAACTTCCAGATGAGCTGTTAAACCAAGGCCCTGTCTGGCTTCTTGGGTGGAAGTAAAAGATCCCAGCGCACTATTAAAAGAGGAACATTGGAGATCTCCACAGTATCCCTCAACCAACATCACTGAAACAGATTCCGTATATTTATTTGATTTATATTTGTAGAAGTTTGCTGTAAGCCAATTGGATGCTGCATTTCCTGCACTATAACAATGATTGTATCCAAATGTACTTCATTAGCTATAAAGCATTTTGGGATGTCTCGAGTACTACAAAAATACAATATTTCTTTTGTGTTTCCTTCTTTTGGGGGGTTGAAATTGAAGAAATAACTTGTTTCCTTCTACTTTTATTTTTTAAAATATCACATTTTCCTTTACAAGGCTCCCAAAGACCTTCTGCTTCAGCCAGGAACAGTGAAGATCTGACATAGCCTATGCCATAGTTACCCTCCAGGGTCTACTACACAAATAAATATTGGAAGGTTTATTTTCCTATTCTCAGCATTTTGCTAAATTGAATTTAATTTGACAACTTTTTACTCTGCACTGCTCAAAGTCAATCAAAGCCCTTCATGAGTAAGAGGCAAAATGCAATTTCTACATGTCACATTTAAATTTATTCTGCAATTCCACTTGTGGGGCTAAACACCTATCTGCCCGCCCTCGACCTCAACACAATTTTACGCACATTGAGCAGCCCACCCACCTTTGGGCCAATTGAGGCCCTTAAGAGGCCAATTAACCATCACTTAAGGGTCTCTTCCCAACCCGTCACAACTTTTGCCTCAGTGGGTGGAAGCCAGCGCCAAGTTTAATTCCCGACAAGTCTCACTCCCTGAGCTATTGATGGGAATGAGCTGGGTACATCCCTATGGACCCCTGGGCCCATCAAAGGCCTCAATGTCTTCCTGTCCCCTCAGGTTTCCCCTTGCCCCTGGACTGTGCGCCACAGCTCCCACCCCCCTAGCTCAGGCCTCCTAGCCTGGCTCCACTGAAAGCCGCTTACCTCAACTTACCTCCGCATCCAGCTCCAGCAAAGATCGCCATTGGGCACTCATTGCAATGACCACTGCTCCCAATAGCACTGCTGGGATCAGAGAACTGCTGACCATTAGATTGACCGGCAGTGGTTTGAGGTGGGACTTCATCAGAAGCCTCACCCTGGGCCAATTAATACCCCACCAAGGGTTAAATGGCTGCAGGGCAGCTGCTGGAGCAGGATTGGGTTCACCGCCAGCTTTTTTGCTGGGGGCAGGGAGTGCACGAGGACCCCGACACAATGTAAAATCCTGCCCATTATTATGAGCCAAGGGGTCAATAATAGAGTATGAAAGGTAGAAAAAGTTCATTTGCATCTTAAATACTTCTGTAACCGACTTATAGACAATTTTCTAGGATCTTTTAGCTAACATCTTCCATTTGGATTGTGTTTGTCTCTGGGAGCAAATACAAAGGAAATTCCACCACAGTATGCTATAAATGAACACTGAACTCATAACCATCAAAAGCTGAGATAGAATTTCTCTCAACTTACTCCATTTGGTTACCTTACAGCCATTAAGGTGAGAAAACTTAAATTCCATCACTTTAGGTTGGAATAAAACCTGTCACAGGGCTTAGAAATTCACTATATGAAGTATATATCTACATTATTTTAACGGCTTTTGCAAATTAAAGACAAAATTTATCAAACCTTTTTTTTTCATGAAGCCAGTGCCCTCTTCAAAAAATGAAAGCACGCTGCAATAGCCTTAAAAATGTCTGACAGTAACTAGAAATCACAACACCTCAAGAGATTATAGAAATCTCCCATCTGCTTTCACACCAACCTTCTATTCGTCTATCGCACATTTAATAAGGAATATATAATACCCGGTACCATACTTTTTTATTTAGCCATATAATTAAAACTCTTGCATTGTTATCAGTCATAGAACAATATCTTTTAAAAGTGGCACATATGAAATTGTGACCTCAGGCCTCTATATTTCCAGAGTGATATGCTGATTTGGGCAAAAACTAACCAACTACACACTCAAACAACTAAATGTAAACGGAACAGAAGTAGGTAATGTTAACTATGAGGAATGAGGAATCAGCAAGAAAACAAAAAGAATCATGTAGTTTTTTTTTCAAAAAATTCGTAAGGTCACACAAAACAAATGTAGCATATCACACAAATAATATCTTCTCAATTCTGTATATTTGGCATTTTCCTCAATAAAGAAGGTGAATAATACTTCAATAGGTGAATGCAATAGATGTCATAGAACTGTGTAATAAATGTATTATATTGGTAATTTACAATATTCAGCTGTAATTTACTATGTCACCAAATGGCTGCAAAGTGATCACATTAAGTATCAGCAACTCTGTGGGCCATCTGTTAATACAATGAGAAGTATTACTCTAATTTGTTAGATTTCAAATTGTCATAAATAGGATGTATACATCATATTTTGTGGTACATTTGCTTGAAATTGGCTGAAATATCAGACTATAAAGTTTAATCAAAGCACTATTAATCATGCTGGTTGGCAAAAATACTATGAACAGTTAGAAAATCTATCAACCAACAGCCAACAAATCGGTGTGAAAACCACCAATCAAGAGTCAGTAGAAGCTACTAATGAACCACATGATATTCAGTTCCATTCACAACTCTTCAGATAATGAAGCAGTTCATGATCACATGCGCAAGACCTTATAAGTGGCAAGTAACATTCACATCATACAAGTGTCAGGTATTGACTATATCAATAAGAGTCTAACCTCCCCTTAACATTCAATGGTATTACCATTATTGAATCCTCACCATCAACATCCTATGGTTAACCATTGACCAGAAAAATAAAGCTAGCTGGAAAATCAAATGGACCACCCAAATAAATTCCGAGACTATAACAGCAGTTCAAAGGCTTGGAATTCTGTGACATATGATTCAGCTTTTGACTCCCCAAAGCCTGTCCACCATCCACAAGGCATAAGTCAGAAGAGTGATGGAATTCTCTCCACTTGCCTGGATCAGTGCAGCTCGAGTAATGCTCAAGAAGCTCAATACCATGCAGGACACAAAACAGTCTTCCCTTGATCGACACCCCATTCACCATCTTAACCATTTACTCTATCTGCCACAAGCACACAGTGGCTAGAATGTGTATCCTCTACCAGATGCAGCAACTTTCCAATCATCCTCAACAGTACTGCCCAAATGTTAACTCTCACACATAGAAGGACAAGGGCAGCAAGTGGATGGGAACAACAGCACCACCAAGTTTCTCTCCAACTCATGCATCATCCTGACTCAGAACCATATCGCTGTTCCTTCACTGTCTCTGGATCAAATTCCTGGAGCTCCCTACCTAAGAGCACTGTGGATATACCTACACTGCATAGACTACAGAGCTTCAAGAAGCCGTCTCAGCAGTACCTTTTCAAGGGCAATTAGGGATGGGCAATAAACGCTGGCCTTACCGGTGCACCTACATCTTTAAGTTATTAAGGAATAAAAATAACCTATAAATTTTCTTAAATAGACTTGAAAATCTATTCAGTTAGCTTAGCTACTTGAAACCTGCTATCTCTCAAGTGCCTGGAGCTAGTGTTTTGTTTCTTTGACCTTCACAACTTCCTTCCCAATAGTTCTTAGGTGTGCAGATGTCTGACAAATGAAATGTTGCCACTGTTTTGTCAATTTAACCAACCTGCAGCATTACACAGAGGGTGTCAGTCCTTGGATGAAGTGATGTTAGATGACAAGGATCAAGGTATTCATATGGAATGCAGCCCCAATTCAATGTCCATTGTTTAATGCCAAAGGACATTCTGTCCCTTTGTTATAGAATACATTGATTTTGCAATTTTTTATAGTTAAATTTAAAAATTGCAGCAATTCAGGAAACCTGAATTGGAGTTGGTTCAATCATACTGCAAGCTGAGAAGTTGGAAGACCTAAAAAATTGAGGTGCTATGGTGTCACCATTGGTGGGAGAGTGTAATTACACTAGTGTATCTACATAGATGGTTTCTGTTACAAATGTTGGCATAGAAGTGTACTATCTGGACCACCTTTATAACTTCCATCACATCTAAAGCACAGCTATCAGGCAATGACTGAAAACACTGACTCCAAAAGCCAAAGTTTAGCAAGATGACAATTATAGAACTATCTCACTTGCTAAGGAAAAATCTGCAGACAACCTCAGAGGCACAGCATTACCAGTGGCTATGATGGTAACCACCATCCTCAATTGTTTTACATCTCCAGCTCCTCCTGAGCTAGTACAGGGGATATCAACAGTTATCAGCCAATGTACCATCCATAGAACAATCACACAAGTGACTGATGCTTTACTTAACACCTTCATCTTTTTTACTAAACAGCAACATCAACATTTGATTCCAAGCTATGTCAATCAGGCATAGGAACAGTTTTAATTACTGGCAAATGACAAAGTATGTTTCAAATACTTTACATCCAAAATAGCTGAATCATTAAGGCTTTCTAACCACTAGGAATTTAGAGCAATCAATAAGTTTTGGATGACAACCAACTTGCTATTAATATGAAATGAAACATCTCCTACCATTATCTCTTTGAATGAGATTTAACTGTTGCTCTTTTTAGAGAACTTTTGGCCTAGGATATGTACTGGTTTTTTACTGGCTGAGTTTTTCCAGGTTTTTCTGATTTTGTTTTGGATTTCCAGCATCTGCAGTTTTTTTGTTTATATGTATATATATATATATATATATATATATATGTACTGGTGATCTGCCTCAATATTTTCATTCTATTCAGTTTCTGGAACTGATATTTGAAGGAATGTTGTTCCATGAATTATTTTTACACTTCTGCCCATGTTATTTTAAGGTTGGTATTAATCCATTAGCAGATGCACCAAAAAGTTCATCAGAATCATTGTGCAATGTATAGCATCGTGTCAGCGAAGGTCTATGTAGGTTACATTGCACAATGAACTAATCAATTAATTTAATTAACACATTATAGAAAAGGATATTTTAAATCTTGCTGGGCTGATTCTCCCTATTCTTTTTTAAGCATTTATCCCATTTGTAATCTTCTGAGTTTTTCTGCTTCTTTATGCAGGTTTCAGTTCACTGTTTCCCTTCCATAATTTACAAGGTAAATGTATAGGAAAAAAGCTTTAACAATGCTCCTCTTTTAAAGAAGAGTGCTGTCCCTTTAAGCAACCTTCCTGTTCACACATGTACAATTGAATGGCCCAAAATCCCTGAAGGAACAGTGTACTCTGCACTTCCTCAATTAGCATCAATCCTTTGTTGTGCTGCTAAATTATTCAACGCAATCAAGATACAAAGCTTAATTACAGAGTTGATTTATTGCCTTATTTTGTTTCATGTGAGTAATTTCAATGAACTTTGCCAAGGCACTTTCCCTTTGTGCTAACGCATCGTGTGCATTATCTAACCTCCAACCTATAACTCCTATGCCAAATGGCTGGATGCAGTGTTTTATGGAGTCCAGGTGGTCCTGTACATGTTTGTGTTGATTGGTGAGATGGCTCTTGAAAAAGGCTCATTCACTGCTGCTAGAACCGACTCGTCTGAACCATTTTCAAGCCCATTGATTGGCCCTGATTCTGCAAACTTCTCCCATACTTTGTGAGGCAATCTTTTTGAGGAAATACAGGGCAATCCGCCTTTCCCATATCTAATGTATGAGAACCACCAGTAGTCGGTCCTGTGTCCCTCTTGCACAGCTGTCTCTATTGATCAGGTATATTGTAGCACAAATCCCTAGCTTACACTTTGCCTTGAATCTAAATGTGTTTCAGTGCTGCTCATTTGTTTAATAGATTCTGACTCGCCATTTACCAGCCTGCTGTGTGAGCAGGATATTATATGATTTGCACATGTTGCTAAAAACAATAACAAGTGACAAGAAGCTTTCCAAAAAAAAAAGTAATATCTCACTGATAACCGTGCCACAGTACTTTCTTTCTAGGCTGCCTAAGGTTTCTCCTAGACACCTTCCGATTACGGTCCTGGCTTGCTGCCTGGGAACAGTGCCATGGGAGATCCACATCCATTGAATAATACATATTCCACTTTAGAGTGGAATATGTATTATTAAAAAATGCAAAAAATGCACTTGCAGCAAGGAACCACGCCCACTGGGAGTTATTATCAGGAAAGTGCGGACGTGCTCCCAACAATTTTCCAGTCATTAATTTTGATTGATGGTAAGTTGTAGGCAGCACACCAACAACATATGCTCCTGCTGGGCAAGGCTCCCCACTGAAACTATCATTTTGTAACATCAACCTTTATTTCTGAGAAACTAGATAGAACTTTGTTTGTAGGCATGCGATTTTCATAAACATATTTAATTTAAAGTTTTAAAAAATCGGTGGAGGGAACATTTTATTAAGGAGTTGCTTCCAAGGGAAAGGATTTTGGGAAGTCCTTGCAGTAACCAGGAAGGACAATTAATGCTGACCACCAGTGAAAATTTAACAGTGTGCATTATAATTATTACACTAATTCTGATTTAAAATGTTCTTCAACTTATTCAATATTTTTCCAAAATTTGATTAATATTAAGATGGTATTGTGGCAGATTATTAACCCAATTACTGGATCACTGTTTGCATAATTTCTCAATTTCCCCAGATGCAGTCAAGCTGACATGTCTGGCAATGCCACTTCATTCTTGAACAGAAAGTTTCCAGTGTAACTTCTTGTTGATATATTGTTAAATTTATTTTAAAACATCTCTGTTGGAAACATCCAAGTTTTTCACAATAATAAATACAATGAAAGGAGAAAACCATCAAACCTCAGAACATTTCTTAATTTCCAGTGATTAATGATTAAAACAAATATTTAAAACATGGTACATATATCGGCCTTGACTCAGTGGAAACACTCTTGCCTCTGAGTCAGAAGATTGTGGGTTCAAGCCTCAATCCATGATTTAAGCCCATGATCTAGACCACTACCAATTCTGTGGGAATGCTGCACTGTCAGACGTGATATCTTTTGAAAGAGATATTAAACTAAAACCCCAGCTGTTCTGAAAGGTGGATGCAAAATGTTGTCCATTTTATATCTCAGAGCTATGCAAAGAAGACGCTTGTTTCTTTGGCTGGAATCTTCTGTCTTGGAGTCTTGGTTCAGTGGCAGGCGTGGAGGTGGGAGTGATTTCTGCAGGTGGCTGACCATGCACAATCTTGCATTGTTCAGCACATCAAATGTGCATCCATTTACCAGCCTGCTGTGTGAGCAGGATATTATATGATTTCCACATGTTGCTAAAAACAATAACAAGTGACAAGAAGTTTTCCAAAAAGAAGTAATATCTCACTGATAACTGTGCCACAGTACTCTCTAGACTGCCTAAGGTTTCTCCTGGACACCTTCTGATTTTGGTTCTGGCTTGCTGCCTGGGAACAGTGCCATGGGAGATCCATATCCATTTAATAATACATATTCCACTTTAGAGGAACTATTTTTAAAAAGTGCACTTGCAGCAGACAGCTTTAAAAGGACAGCATTGTTAAAGCTTTCCTCCAATACATTTAATTTGTGATTATGGCAGGGAAACAGTGAACTGAAACACGCGCAAAGAAGCAGAAAAACTCAGAAAATTACAAATGGGATAAAGGCTTAAAAAAGAATAGGGAGGGGCTCGTCGATTCTCATGGTGGGGGCAGGCTGGAAGTCGCCATTCCTGCCATTACCTCATGGAGTCGAAGGCCCTGGCACCATATTTCAAGGGCACCTGGCCGCCTGCACTGTCCCCTTCATCTTTGCTTGGCCACTGCTCCACCCTTCCCCACTAACCCTTCCTTGGTCATCCTCCACGCAACTTGCACTGTCACCATCCGGTCTCAAACATTGGATGGCATTTACAGACCTTCCCCATAGAGGACAATGCAGTGGCAACTCACCATTAATCCTGGAAGAAGTCAGTGGTGTAGTGCAGCTGGAGTACCACTATGGGTCCTTCTATTTAAAGCAGACTAGTCCAACTCAATGCAGCCTGCCAAACCTATTGGACATTCAAGTGACTTGTATTTGAAAAATGCTGTAAAGCTGCTCATTCAATCACAGGGCTGGAGCAAGGCAGCCAGAGCCAGGCGCAAGGCAGCCGAAGTGGGGCCCACCAGCGTCAGAGTAAGTGAGTGACTGGAGACTGTGGGGGGGAAAGAGACTGCAAGGGGGTGGGAGGAGAGACAGTGTGAGGGGATGGGGGAGAGGGAGTCTGAGGAGGTGGGGCAAGAGGAAGTGTGATGGGGTGGGAGGAGATAGAGTGTGAGGGAACAGGGTAGAGAGAATGTTGGGGGGAGAGACAGTGTTGGCAGGAGATAGAGCTTGGGGAGGGGAAGAGAGAGATTTTGGGTGGAGAGAGTGTGTAGGGGAGGAAGAGAGAGATTTGGTGGGGCGGGGAGGTTGTTGGGAGGAAGAGTGTGGGGGAGAAGAGTGTGATTCACATTAATTCCTCGGCTGTGATGCCCCGAGAATGTGAAATGGGTTATAGTGTTTTTATTGCTTGCTGGCAGCTATACATAGGGCAGGATTTTCCCATCGGCGAGTAGGGGGGTGGGGGGGGGGGGGGGGGGGGGGGGGGGGGGGGCGCTCGCCGATGCGTAAAATGATGCGCGGTGACACGGGCGGAACTCTCAGTGTCACCGTGCCCCATTTAAATTTTCAGGTAGGCGGGGGCTCAGCAAAATCAGCTGTGAGCCTGCTGAACTGTCAATAGCCAATTGAGGCCACTGGCAGAGTCATTAAAGTAATTAATGGACCTGCCCGTCCAACCTTAAGGTTGGCGGGCAGGCTGGGAACCCTGGCAGGCATTAGAAAAAACATGAAACCTCATCCACGGGCGGGATGAGGTTTCATGTAGGTTTTAAAAATTGAATTAAAGGGCTGAATTTTCTGGCTGACACGCGGGTGGCTGAACCCACACATCAACGCTTAAAATGTCACACACTGACATTGCGCAAGTGTGCCAACATCAGCGCGCAGCATCACGATAGTGAGGTGGGTGGGCACACCTGCCATTAATTAAAGGCCTTGTTAAGGCCCTTAACTCGGCAATTGAAGCCTATTTTGAGGGGCCCATGTGATCTTCGCCTCGGCGCGTGGGCCCAACAGGCAGGTGGGTAACTGGTTTTTTAACAAACCTCATCCACAGGCAGGATATGTGGGCTCAGAGGGGTTGTTCGTGTTTTTTCTGAAGTATTTAATGCAGAAAGTGTTTTAAACTTGCCTGTGCGGTTGTTAGCAGTTCAGATCAATTTCCAATAGCTTTCTCTGTACTTTAAAGCTTCAGCTCAGCAGTCTGCAGACAGTAATCTTTATCAGGTCTGCAGCTTTCCTGAGGCCTCCACTTAGCATGGGTATGGGTTCTGACATCCGCACTGGAGGCAGCTCCTCTGAGGAGGAAGGGAGGGATAGAATAAGGAGGAGGCCAGGAGTGGACAATCAGCCTCCAGGGGAGCCACCTTTGGGAGGCCAGGCGCAGGCATAAGGGGCGCAGGGCCAAGAGGTTGTCCAAGGTGGAAGGGGCCACAGAAGACGCCACTATCCTGCTGCCAGGGTATACAGGCGGCGAAGCAGCTACCTCAATATGACAGGTGCAGTGCTGAAGGAGGCTCCATCTGTCAAGGGAAACAGTCAACTATATCTGTCAGATGATTGTCCCTGAGATCTCCCCTAACTGTGTGGGTGGACACCCCATGCCAGCGGCTCTGAAGGTCACAGTGGCCCTCCACTTCTATGCATCTGGCTCCTTCCAGGGCTTGGTGGATGATCTTTGCGGTGTCTCCCAATCAGCTTGTACTAAGCAGGTTACAGACGCTCTGTTCAGACAGGCATTGACCTTCATCCACTTCTGCTGTGACCAGGCAAGTCAGATACAGCGAGCCAGAGGTTTCGCGGCCATTGCTGGCTTCCCCCGCGTCCAGGTTGCAGTAGACTGCACACATATGGCTATCAAGGCGCCAGCAGGTGAGCCTGGTGCCTTTGTCAACAGGAAGGGTTTCCACTCCATGAATGTGCAGATAGTGTGTGATCACAGGATGCTGATTCTACAAGTCTGTGCAAGGTACCCAGGCAGCTCCCACGACGCCTACATCCTCAGACACTCCCAGGTGCTGGGGCTCTTCAGTGCTCCGGCTCGGCTGGATGGTTAGCTGCTGGGTGACAAGGGCTATCCCCTCAGAAGGTGGCTCATGACACCTCTCCGCCATCCAAGAACAGAAGCTGAGCATCGGTACAATAGGAGCCAGGGCACCACAAGGGTTGTGGTGGAGAGAGCCATCGGTCTTCTCAAGATGTGCTTCCATTGCCTGGACCACTCAGGGGGCGCACTCCAGTACCCCCCAGATCACATCTCACTGATAGTGGTAGCAGGCTGCACTCTCCACAATCTTGCGCTGGAAAGGGGGGATGCAGTTGACGATGAAGACCTTGACGCATTGGATGAGGCTGCACATTATGAATCCAGCAGTGGCTCAGAGGATGAGGCAGCACAGGGCAATGATGCGGGGCTGCATGCCGACCTGCTATTACACCAAGGAGGCAGGGACACCCGAGACACTTTAATCCAACGAATCTTCAGCTAGCTCCACACACATGGATCAGCAGGACCAGCATTGCCTGGTGCTTCCCCAAGTGGCACTTAGGTGCTACATCTTCCACCTCATCAGCTGCACTAAAGGCTCAGTACAGAAACATCAATATCCACTCAAACACTCATGAGATGTCTGTGAAACATACAAATGCAGTACAAAGGAAACACCCTCAGCCATGGTCAGAAAAGTGGACTTTATTCTTTCCAAAATAAAACACAAACGTCACTCAGACGTACATAAGTATTCTTTCCCTAATCTAAGGTCAACAGAAAAATCACCAGTGACATACCCGTGGAGTGCCTAACGTGCCTTATGCTTTTGTTTGCGGGTGCTATGTCTAGGTGCCGCCCTATCGCTCAGAGTGGCTTGTGAGACAGCCTGCTGACTCTGCTGTCCTACTGGGCTTGATAACCTTGGCGGGCATCCTCTGGTCCGTGGAGCCTGTGATGGCCCCTCCTGGGAAGGAGTGGCCAGTTCCAGAACTGGCACCTCCCCAGTTGTCGCAGCCTCAATGGATGCAACGGTCACTGGCTGGTCAGATGGCCTAAAATGCCACATGGAATGTTATGTGGATAAGTGTTTGGTTAAGTACTTGGGCAAGACAAGCAAGGTACTGGAATACATGAGTAATGGTAGGACTGTGGGAAGTCATGACGATTACAGGGACCTTGCTGGGCAGACCCGTTAAGGTAGCAGAACAGGAACATAAGGCGTTTAACAAGGTCGAAGCCAGACTTGCTTTTATTAGCCAAGGAATAGAATGTAGGAAAAGGGAGATCATGTTGCAAGTGCAGAAAACGCTGTCGAGGCCACATCTACACTTCTGTGTCCAGTTGTGACCTGTGCTTCATGGGAGGGATGGCATTGGAGTGGGGAGAGTGCAGAGGTACCTGACCTGGATGCATGCTGGCCTGGAGAGTTGCGGTGATGAGGAAACATTACAAACACTTGCGACATTTGCCGTGGATCACAGGAGATTGACAGGCCACATTATTGACCTTCATACCGTTATGAGTGGCATAGAATAGGTGGACACAAGGCAACATTTCTCCTTGGTGCAGGGATGACTAACATGGTGGCATTTATTTAAGTTGAGTGCCCTGAGGTTGACAGGTGAGGTGCTGAGCACTTTTTGGACAGAGTAATGTGGGACGCACTGGCTGAAAGGGTGCTGGAGGTACCAACCCTCCTAAGATGCAATTAGTCTTTGGATGTGCAGCAGCGATGCCATGGCATGTTAGGTCATGGAGATAATGGTCACAAATGGGATAAGGTGACTTTGGAAGGTGCTAGAGATGCGCATCCTCAAGGGGCTGAGGGACCTTTGTGTATGACCCACACGTCTGACTGTATCAGTCTGTGAGTGAGCAGCATTAACGATTGCAGCAACCATCAGTGCTTTGGATGGTGGGGAGACAGAGTAGATGGGACTGTGGCCCTGAAGTACCTGGCCACTGCACCCCAGCCTCGCCGACACCTGTCACTTAGCCGCCTGCCTCCTCCCCAGCTCCATCGCTTGCTCCTCATACGCGGTGAGATGCTGCAGCACGGCATGCCCACCACCAGTCTGCAAACGCTCCCGGCTATTGTGCTCTGTTTTTGCCTGCAGAACTGAGAAGAGGATTTATTGGGGCTGATCGCTCATGTACTCTGCACACGGATGCAGCCCCCAACCACAGTGACCCATCTGAGGCCTCCAGCGGCTCCTGTCCACACTACTGGGGATCAATCCCTAGAAGATAGTACGGCTGGTCCCAACCCCCCTCCCCCAACAGACACTTTGGACTCATTCAGCCTCCATCACTTTGAATAACACACAGGTCTTAGCGTCCATGGCAAGGAGGCGCAACTAAGTATGGTGCCGAGGCCAGCAGATGGCTGTTGGCCAAGACACTTTGAGGCTCCCCTTCCACCATCTTATCACCATCAATAAGACATGTGTTGGAGATCTGAGTATGTGGCTAGCTGCCTCCCCTGCAGGTTGCCCCCAGACTACTCAAACGCGACAAACACCAACATATGCTGCGGGGAGAACTCATCTTCTCCTCAACCACTAAGGCTGATTTAAGGATGGTCACTACCTGTTTGCCCACCCAGCATGCGCCAAATGCCCAATGCAGTAATGACTGTAAGTTTTGGGGGAGGAGAGGGCTCAAAGGCTAAGGCTACCTGCTGGGTCAAATGGCCAAGGCTGATATGGTACTCACCCTTCCAGAGTGCAGAAAATCATTGAAGCGCTTGCGGCACTACGTTCCTGTGCACCGCACATCATCACGGGTGCTTACAGCCACTGCCTACTCCTGCCACGCCTGCCTGGTGACATGGGGGGCCCTCCTCCTCCCATCGTCTGGATACAAAATATCTCGACGGTTGGACACCTCTTGGAGGAGGACAGCAAGGCAGGCACCTGACAACCGAGGGGCACAGTGGCCCCCCGCTGGCCTATCCTGCAGCCTGCCCCCCTCCACCTCCTCTGCCCTCAAACCAGCATGTCCTTCCCTATGAGTGGCCATGGTGAACTGCCTCAATGAAGCTGCCTGGCCAGTCTTTATACAGACTATCGGTTCCCCATTGGAACCGGCGGTCTGAACACGTCCGCCGCTGATTCGATTTTCCTGTTGTACACGAGAGTCGCAAACCCACTGGGCGGGCCTTAATTGGCCCGCCCACCCATCAAGGGCAAAGGTCAGCCCAAAGTTTTTTTTTAAATTATGGACGTGTCCCAACTCATGTGACGGTGTCACAGGAGGGGACATGTCAGGGATTTTTTTTCTCTATTTTTAATAATTTGTACTTTAGAGCTGATCTCCCTGAGCCAGCACTTAGCCTCAGGGAGATGAGTGCGCTGTTTTGTGCGCATGCGCGAGAGAGCGCACTCCCAGCTGAGAGATTCCCCTACCCCCACCCCCGCCCGCACAGAGAACGCATATCGTTTCCTGGCAGACGTCACGCTGGGTGGGCCTTAATTGGCCTGCCCATGTAAAATGGCGGCGCCGATTGGAGGCACACCTGCATGTGCCCACACTTGAACCTCTCCCCCCAACAGGGAAAAATCCTGCCCATGGAATTTACATCACAGAAACAGGCCATTTGGCCCACCCCATCTATGTTGGTGTTTATGTTCCACACAAGCCTCCTCCCACCCTTCTTGATCACACTATCAGGATAACCTTCAGTTTCTTTCTTCCTCTTGTGTTTCTCAAGTTCCTTAAATTTATCTATACTAGAATCATAGAATGGTTACAGCACAGAAGAAAGCCATTCAGCACATTGTATCTGTGTCAGTTCTCTGCAACAGCAACTCAGCTAGTCCCATTCCTCCGCCTTTTCCCTGTAGCCCTGTAAAATCTTTTCTCTTCAGATAATTATTCAGTTCCCTTTTGAAAACCATAATTGAATCTGCCTGCATCACACGCTTAAGCAGTGCATTCCAGGTCCAAACCATTTGTTGCATAAAGAGGTTTTTCCTCATGTCTCCTGCTGTTCTTTTGTTTATCACCTTGGGGTTCTTGACTACCTGCTGATGGGAACAGTTCTTCTCCATTTACGCTATCCAGACCCATCATGGTTTTGAACACCTCTAACAAATCTCCTCTCAACCTTCTCTTCTCCAAGGAGAACAGCCCCAGCTTCGCCAGTCTATCCATATGACTGAAGTCTTTCATCCTCAGAATCATGCTCGTAAATCTTTTCTGCACCCTTTCTAATACCTTCACATCCTTCCTGTTGAGGCTGAACCAGTGTTTTATGAAGGTCCATAATTTACTTGCTTTTGTACTCTGTGCCCCTATTTTTAAAACCCAGGATTCAGTGTAATTTATTAATTGCTTTCTCAACCTGTCCTGCCACCTTCAGTGATTTATGTACATATACACCCAGGTCCCTTTGCTCCTGCATTTCCTTTAGAATTGTACCCTTTATTTTATGTCACCTCTCCTCGTTCTTCTGACCAAAATGTATCACTTCACACTTCTCTACATTAAATTTCATCTGCCACATGTCTGCCCATTCCACCAGCCTGTCTATATTGTCTTGAAGTCTATCACTGCTCTCCTCAAAATTCATAATATTTCCAAGTCTTGCATCATCTTCAAATTTTTTAATTGTGCGCTGTACATCCAGGTCTAGGTTATAAATATAAATCAAGAAAAGCAGTGGTCCCTCTATATAGCGTGCCCCCAGTCAGAAATAATCAAAGTTTTCTGTAATTCCTGTTTTTAATATGCTTAAATTAAATAATTAGACTGTTGCATAATGAAATTCTAGCTATGCTAAAGACTAATAATTCAAAATACCACGTTTCGAATACCTATCGGCACTATTTTCACTTTTAAAAATCAGTTTTACTAAACTTGGGGGATTCAAATGATTAATACATAGGGAAATAATGTAATAGTAGATTTAGAAATGATATGGCCAACACATTTTCTTCGAGCTCCTGTACCTCAAAATTTGGCACAACACCACTGGAAGTAGTCTACATTGCCAGGTGCATGCCACTTACCTGCAGTTGTAAAAGTGAATGTTCTAATTTCTTGTTGGAAGGGAACTTAATTTGGAGGGGGAACTTAATTCTGGCAAGCTGGTCTTTTAATGAGCATGCATGAGATGCTAATGCATGTATAGGGGCTTCCCGACATTGTTCATAAGGGAGCTCAACCCACCTTTAAAGTCCCAAGAACCTAATTGCTAAAGTTCATCCCACCATCGGGAAACTGATTTTTGGTCTAATTCCAAATTAACTTCCCTGGTCGGCCAAGCTTCTCATCAGGATGGATGCTGGAGAAATGCTGATGTGACTGGAAGATTCTACCCTATGTGCGTAACAGGTTTTATTTGCAGTGCTTTTAAATATCTGCTCCAAGCTTACAGCTCTAGCTTCCAGCAACTTCTACAGCATTTTTTTTACTTTTCTCTGAGTCCACACCCAAGCTTAAGGAATCAAGCACAGGCAGCATCAACTGTAAACAGGCTCATGTAATCACACAAAGAACAATTGAACACTACATAAAATATCCCATTGCACTACTCAAAGAAGAATAGGGAAGTTCCCCCGGCTGCCCTCCCCAACATTTATCCCTTACAGCCAGCACTCAAAAAAACCTAATAAGTTATTTCATCACTGTTTATCGGATCTTGCTGTGTGGAAATCACAGCAGCAACTACATTCCAAAAAGCACTTCATTGTCTGTGAAGCACTTCAGGACATCCTGAGGCCATAAAAGGTGCTATATAAATACAAGTTCTTTTTCTCGTCACTTATTTGGGAATATTAAAATGCTACTGTGGATGTTAGAACAATAAGTTCTTTTAATAAGAGGGAAAGATGACACCTTGTAAAGATGGATTTTTTTAAAACACCACAAAAACATGCACTTGAACATCACTAGGTGATTCGTCATCCACAAAGAGAAACACTGGGGAGAATTTTCTGCCCGTCAGGGGAGGGCTGACTGGGAGTGGGCACGGGCGGGCGTGCAGCCGATCGCTGCCCACGATTGGCTGAGCACCAACTTTAAACATAGGTGGGTCAATTAAGGCCCGCCTAACGTGACACACACCTGGAAGTGCTGTGCCTATGCAGGCTGGGGGAGTAGGCTGAGTTTTGGCCTATGCTCTTTTACACATATTTGCGAAAGAGCACTGAAATCTCCCTGAGGCACAGAGCTGCCTCAGGGGGATTAGTTTGACTGTCAAAAGTTTTAATAAAGAAAAAAAAACATTTTTAGGATCTGTCCCCTCATGTGACAATGTCACATGAGCTGAGACATGTCAATGAATAGTAATTAAAAGTTTTATTCAAACTATAAACACTTGATGAAACCTCATCCTGTCTGTGGATGCGGTTTCAAGATAAATGCAAGGGCCACCTGGGCTCTTCATCTGCCCGACAACCTTAAGGTTGGATGGGCACCTCCGTTAATTATTTTAATTGGTATTTAAATTGGCTTAATAGGCCTTTGACAGGTTGGCAGGCACGCAGCCAACTCCGGTGCGTGCCCACCGAACTGAAGATCCGAATGATACGCGGTGACGTCGGGACGCACGCTCATTTTACTCATTGGCGAGCAGGACCCGTCCCTGCATGCCAATTCGAAAAAGGTTCTGGCCACTGAAAACTGTCTCTTTTCTGAATGCTTCTTTTATTAACTTTCTCTTCCACTTGCCTTTGAATTTCTACAACAAAAACTTAATAATGTTGCAATATTTTCACCTCTACCAAGATAACTTAAAACGTTCCGAGTAAAAAAAAAATTACGTCATCTTTTTTATCAGCTAACTCATCATAGGCTGGGATTTTCTGGTCCCACCCACAGCTGGACACGTCGCAGGTGGGATGGAAAATTCAGAGGCAGCCAAAAGTCCATGGACTTTGGGCGGGAATTTCAGTGGGACCAGAAAACCCAGCCATAGAGAGTCATTCATCACATTTATGAGTCTTCCAAACAAGCCACTAAAAAATGTTTTCCCAATATGAAGTGCACACTCTTTCCCCATAGCAACACACACATACCCTCACTATGACTTAGGCAGAGGTTGGCAAGATCCAAGATTTTGAAACCAACTAGCTGAGGACTGCTGAAAGTTAAAGTCACACAGCTTAATATCATGGTCATTATTAAGCTTCCTGCTGTTTGACCATCTCAGACCGCCCTACACTTAAGTTATTGACTTTCAGGGCTATCTGGGGTTGAGGAGGAAGAACCCCGAACCCCAGTGATGTCTATTTCTCCAGCATCCACTGATGAGTCAGATAGCCTGGTCAACCAGCAACAATGGCCTGAAGTACTGCCGAACTCCCTGGCTTGGATGTTAGATTATCAAGTATGCAACACTAGGCTCTTTAAGCTGATACAAACTTAAGTAACCTGTATTAGTCTTTCAAAGGTTTGGCTTAACTGTTTGATAATGTTTTTATAAGTACAGGTCTAATGGTAACTAAATCTATATAAAATTCCTCGCTTTTTTTTAACTCTTGCTGAATCCAACTGTAATTTTTGTTATATTAATGATTTAGTTAAAGGTATGCCTAAAACAACTAGTTCATAAACATTGGCCTACAATGGAGACCACTTCTTCAAAAGATCAAAGGATTATTGTACTGCATTTTAAAGTGCTCGGTTAAGCAAAGCTGCCATACTTACAGAACACATCTGGTTATCTTTCTTGAATAGTTCAAATTGTTTTGTGATGTTGCCTTGGTAATTGTCTTTATAATGTTGCCAGCTGTTTTTAAGATGTTCTTTGTAACTGATGTGATTCATGTTTGTGTGAAATATTGTTATTCTTTTTATATCTCATCCAACCATCTTATCCATCATCCTGAAAAAGATTGTACGGTTCGTAATTTCAAAGATATTGAAAGACGGCTTGATAAAAAAATGTGCACTGTTGGCTATAGGCTGAAGTTTACAATGTAATAGTTCTACTATTTCACTGTGTATTTCTGCTAATTTTACACTATTTCTCTCTATGGATCACATTAGCACAGTAAATTATCTTGCAGAATTTAAGGAGTAGGCAATATCTCTATAAAAGTACTTCACAACAAGCTGTGATCAATTTCAACTGTTAAAATGACAAAATATAGTCCATTTGTTCCCAGTGCATTTATTCCAAAGAATTCGAATCTACAGAAAGCTCAGGCTGGAAACTGCAGTTCCAGTCTTTCTTACAGAATTAGCTTCTCTAAAGATATTTTCACAGCCTCCGTTAAACAAGATGACAACTTTTAGTAATAAAATGAGACACTCCAAAAATGATTGACCTGCTTCTGTGTTTCTGGGACCAGACGATTAATTCTCAACTTCTTACCATTTGCACCTAGGGAAATATTTCTCTACAACAAGCATTCTGCAGATTGAAAGAATATAGCAAGAACAAAAGCAGTTTTTGACATTTACCCAAGAGGAAATACTGAAGATACTTTGCTGAAAGTGCCTGGCTGTAAAAAAAAGACACTTTTACTGTGTAAAATGATCAAAATTGATTATCTATGCTATGGGTGTGTATTTGGTTAATAAATCAGAGTTTTACCAAAAGCACAATTCTTTTTTGTTCCTTTCATGAGGTGCTGCAAAACCAAATCTCACTCTGTTCATTCCTGTTAATTTAATCATTTATTTGCACAGGAAGAGATCAAATTATTCAGTAGTTTCATTATACGTCATTGATTTTTTATATGCTTGAATAAAACTCAAAGTAGTTGATAATTTAATTTAAGCAGCCTTAAGTTCAAAAGAGCGGGCGTATGTCAACTCAAGGTTTATGTATGATTTCATAATTGTTGCTGAAATTATGAATAAATGTTGAAAATAGGTCATTAACATCATAATGTTGCAGTTTTATCTCAGTCTGAAAAAATTTGCAAACATTGTGTACCAAACACTTGAGGTCATGTTGTTTTTCTGACTGAAATTGATGTTATGTGGCATATTGTATAAATATAATAAACATTGCTGTACTTTCCTGAAAATCAACAAATAAAATTTTAACCCTGAATAACTCCCTAGTGCGCTCATTTTCAAAGGGCTCCATTGGGATTCATCTACAATGCCTGTCTATCTTCTTAAAGCTGGCGCTTATGTGTAAAGAAGAATAAAGCAGTGGCAGCTGCTGCTTTGGATGAAGTCACAGACAAAGTTCAGTTTTTATTTGTTTTCCCCATCAATCGAGCAGATGGATGTTTGTGTCCAAATCCTGACAGTCTAATGGGAAGTATGGTAGCAGCCTTAGGTTAATGGTAGCATTTTTGCTTCTGAGTCTGAAGATCATTGGTTCAAATCCCGCTCCAGGGACTTCAGCACATAATCAAAACTGACTCTTCAATACAGTACTGAAGGAATGCTACGCAGTTGGAGGTGCCACATTTGGATGGAATGTTAAACCAAGGCCCCCATCTGCACCCTCAGGTGAATTTAAAGGATTCCATGTCACTATACAAAAGGGGAGTTCTCTCGCATTCCTAACCAACATTTTTCCTGAGCCATAATAATTAAAACAGATGATCTGGTAAATTATCTCATCGTTGTTTGTGTGACCTTGCTGTGTGAAAATTGGCTGCATGTATATCTACCTATTATATAACAGTGACTACACATCAAATCCACTGCATTAGCTGTGAAATACTTTTGGATGCCGAGTGGGTGGGTGTGGTCACAAAGGGTACAAATGAAAGTATTTTTCTTTTAGAGTAATTATAGTTTTGGGCAATGTTGGACTGTAGCTTTAACAATAATCCTGTGATGTAAGATCACATGATCTGTGTAAACTCATGTATTAGCAGTACAGGAAACTTCTACAGAAGAGAGTATTGCTTATAGGTGGAGTTTGCTGAACACGTGTAGTTGCTACTGCGGTCTTGCCAATAAAGCTAAATGTTTCCACTAAGAAAAATTGTCTGAAGATCAACTCTATAACAAACTGGCAATGAGGATAAATCAGATTTGGTGCTTTACCTCACCCAGCGATTGTGAGCATTTAAGTTCATTAAAAATAACAGAAGGTATACTCATCTGAAATGCCAGAGTTTGGCAGATCGATCCCTTTGAGCCAGACACAGATGATTGGTCTCATATAGAATGTCTTGCATTCTTCTTTCAAGTGAACAAAATCATGGGAGAAGAGAAGAAGAGAGAGATCATCCTGAGTACTTGTAGGAGCAAAACCTACAGTTTGATTCGAAGCTTGATGGTCCCCAGTGCCCCAAATTCAAAGACTTTCAGTGAATTAGTAGACCTCGTTAAGGGACATTTTCAACCCAAGCCCTCAGTCACAATGCAGGTTCAATTCACAAAGTAGAGCCCCAGGTGAGACAATTGCTACCTACATGGTGAAATTAAAACAACTAACAGAATATTGTGATCTTGGTGAAACCCTGAATGACATGCTCAGAGATTGTTTAGTATGTGACGTTCAGGACGACACTATACAGCGAAGATTGCTGGCTGAAGTGAATCTTGATTTCAAGAAAGTGTTACAAATAGCACTGGTGATGGAAAATACTGTAAGTGATTCACAGGCAGTTCAAGGGGTGAAAAATGACTCCATACTCCAAATCGGGCGGGAATAGTCAGCCGAAAGTGGGGCGAAAAGCCAGGATTCCGCTGCTAACCAAAAAATGAGAGGAAACAGCTAGGGGAAAAGTAGAATGCTATTTTTGTCAGAGAAGTGGACATATAATGAGACAGTACAAAGCCAGATTTAAACAGGTTTCCAAATAACAAACAAAGTCCAATGAAGTCTATCGTGTAGAAGAGCCTGAAGCAACAAATTCAGACATTTTTTCACTATTCAACATGAAAGTTGGTAAGACAGAGCCAATATTTGTTACAGTGCAAGTGAATGGTAAATCATTAATTATGGAAGTAGACACAGGAGCTTCCACCACTGTAACAGGAGAACACACTTTCAGATATTTAAATAAAGGTGACCAAGAATTAAATTTGGAACAAACAACTGCCGAGTTGAAAACATGCACAAGTGAAGAAATCCAAGTAAAAGATATCACCAGAGCAACTGTTCATTACAGAAACCGATCAGCATATCTATCAGTGATGGTATTGAAAGGCAGAGGACCAAGCATTCTAGGGCGAAATTGGTTAAGAGAAATCAACCTTTATTGGCCAATGGGATTCCAAAAGAAAGCTGGAAGAGTTCAGTCTTGAGAAAGGAACAAGTTAAGGTATTGTAGAAAGAGCCTGGAGAGTCCAAGGACCATGACTGAATTAAAAAGGAGTGTGTAAGGGTTCAACAACCTGAAGAAATGAAGAATGTCTGAAACAACGGCATGAAAGAACAGCAGAAGAAACTCAAGGAGACCCTGCTGAATGACAGAGTTCAAGACGAAATGAGTAACCTTCGCAAAGAAAAGGTAAACCTGTTGAAAGACCTTCACACACGACAAGATTCCCTCAGGTCTAAATTTGCGCCTCTGGAAAAGTACAAAGGAAAACAGGAAGAACTTGACACCTCTCTGAACAAGCTGAAGAGCTAGGTGGCAGAGAAGACACAGCAATGTTCAAGTTTCTAGGACAAAGCCAACAGATACAAGAGACAGGAGAGCTGAAGAATCAGATAAATGAAGCTAAAGAGGCTTTGAAATCAAAAGTCATAGAACTTTCCAAGAGGCGAGCAGATAATGAAGTGTTGAGCGACTCGGCTACTAAACTAAGACAAGTTGAGATTGCATCTTGGAGAAGCCTGGCCAACTGTGAAGTCAAAAGAAGGCCGAGACTTAATTCTGTGGTTAAAAAGAAGACACATAAAAAGAAGGTGCAGAATTACTGATGAGGCGCTGTCTTTGGACAAGACTGAGCTTATTACTTCCCAATTGGAGGGGAAGGTGGAGAAAAGTCAAGGGAACCAAAAAACGGCACATGATTTGCATAATCGTGAGAGATAATTCACTGTTGGAGAACCAGTATATGTAAAGAATTTCCATGGACGGCTGAAATGGTCACCTGGTAAAGTAAGTTCGGTGACCGGACCATTGTCATACCATGTGGAAGTAGATCACCCGTAACCATATGGAGCAGTTAAGAAAGAAAGACACCATAAGAAGATATTGTTCTGCCCGTAACCATGACTGAGCCACTAGTTCCTGTTGAAGATGCTCAACCAAGGACAGTCATGCCGGACATCTCTGTCGGAGTGAAAGACACTGAACTGCATGTGCCTAATAAGGTACCTGGTGTTAATGCAGTTCCGGAGAATGTGGTTCCTGCAAAAGAATCTGAAGTCGTGAAGCTGCGACGTTCCACACGGATCAGGAAACCACCTGAAAGACTGAACTTGTAATTTCATGACCTTTGTAAATATTGTAATGTCATGAGCTAAATATCCTTGTAAATACAAAATTTATAGAAAAGTTAAAGGGGAAGGAACGTCGTAATTATAGTTTTAGGAAATGTTGGACTGTAGCTTTAAGAATAATCCTGTGATGTAAGATCATATTATCTGCATAAACCAATGTGTTAGCAGCATGGAGAACCTCTACAGAAGAGAGTACTGCTTAGTTATGGAGTTTGCTGAACGCGTGTACTGCTGTCTTGTAAATAAAGCCAAGCATTTCCACTATTAATAACTTTCTTCTAGTCCTTGGGATCTTGTGAAGATATGGATCTGATCTTTAGAAGTTTAGAAGCTTCACTTTATGAAAACCTTAGTTTTGGATAACTCACTGAAGATAACAACAAATCTTCAAACAATTGAGGACCAATTTAACTCTTCCTGCTCAGCTGAAATTAATCGGCAGTTGATTAAAATGGAGGTGAAATGCTTCCTTCTCTATTCCCACGGTGCTGCTGCCTGCTGTCATTTTAATTGCTGGGTTTTTGGCAGTGTCAGGGGCACATTAATATCATGGTCCTCTGATGCAATGAGTCCCAATGCAGCCTTAGTTGCCACCATTTGAACGACACCCTGGATGTGCTTCACCTTTGAAACCCAGCAGCAAGCAGAATCTGGGCCTCAAGGGACCAAGAAAAATAAGCACATTTTTTTCTCATTTCCTTGCAAGCAGGTCATTCCTCTGAATCTCAGCAAGAAAGCTTGGGCCTACCCTGGCTGCAATCAGATCTGGACACCACCCCCATCAGTTACATTAGTTCAACAGCCCTTTTCTCCAGTCCCCAGCGATAAACTCTTGCCAGCTAAGGCTTCCCATCAGTTTCAGGCTGCAGACTTGCGGCCAACAATAAAATGAGGCCCTGGACTTGAAATCTCTTTGGCCTCACACAGTGCTGAGAAGTGAGTTTGGCACTCACCTCAGCCCTTGCATGTATGCGCCAAGATAAAATGGAGACTCCACTTCCCATTTCAAATTCCTGTGACAATATTAATAACAGTCCTCACTGCTTAACAAAATCATTCCCAAATAGGTCATGCTTGGAATCTAATGTTTGTAAGTAAATTTCTGAAAAAGGTGATTTGTGGATTCCTGAATGTTAAACCAAAATCACAATGTACTGTGTTAGATGCACGAAATTGGTCAAGTCAAACTGTGATTGCAGAACTGGAGAGACATGCATCTTAAGTAAGCCACAATGAAGTCAAGCTTGCAAGCATTGGCACACCCCAGAATAGTAGTTATGTAGAAGTGTTCCAGAAAACTTAGGTGGTTTGTTAAAATTAAACCTTTTTGAAAGGAGTTGAATGAATAGCTGGTTGAGAAATAGATTGAAGCTTATGAGTATAAAATTAAAGGTAAAAAAATAAATATCCAATGGCACAATTGGCTGTTAATATTAAATAATATGCACTATATTTGAAGGATGTCTTGAACTTCCATATCATTTCCTTTGACTTTCTTTCCTTCTCTCTACTCCTCATTTTGTATCTTATTTGAAATTGAATTTACCCCTTTTAATTCACCCTCTCTTTCAGTCCTTATGCTGTACATTTCCCTGTTCTTAAATTTCAATGGTAAAGTCAATACCCTGTCAGTTGTCCTGTTCATTCATGCCCTGTTTCCCTCACTGTACTGTTATCAGTTCGCACTTTCAGCAGCTTAGTGGACAAAACATTATGAGCTAATAATTTCATGGCCATTATTTTCCAATCCTCTCTGGCTACAGATGCAGTGCCAGAGGGCTGTTAACACTGGACCGTTGTTTTAAAAAAGGGAAGAAGGGATAGACCGAGTAATTACAGGCCAGCCAGTCTAACATAGGTGGCGGGCAAATTATTGGAAAAAATTCTGAGAGACTGTATAAATTGTCCATTTCCAAATACATGGATTAATCAAAGACAGCCATCTAGGATTTGTTGAGGGAACATCATGTTTGAGCAACCTGATTGAAATTTTCAAGGAGGTAACAAGGAGGTTCAATAGTGGTAGCACATTTATGGTGATCTACGTGGATTTCAGCAAGGCTAATGACAAGGTCCCATATGGCAGGTGAATCAGAATATTAAATGCTTATGGGATCCAAGGGAAAGTGGTAAGTTGGATCCAAAATTGGTTATGGCAAGAAGGAAAGGGTCATGGTTGATGGGTGATTTTGCGACTGGAAGGCTGTTTCCAGTGGCGTTCTGCAGGGTTCAGTATTAGTTCTCTTGCTGTGCATGATATACATCAAAGTTTAGATTGAAATGTAAGGGACATGATTAAGAAATTTGAAGATGTTATGAAATTTGGACATATGGTTGACAGGGGAAAAAACTGTAAATTGCAGAAAAACATAAATGGACTGGTCAAGCAGATAGAAAAATGACAAATGGAATACAATGTGAAGAGGCATGAGATGACACAATAGCGAGGACAAACAAGCCAAGGCAATATACAATAAATTGCAGGAGTCTGAGAAGTATAGAGGAACAGAAGGACATTGGATTGCATGTCCACAGATTCCTCGGTGATAGGAGGGCAGGTGGTGAAGGTGGTCATGAAAGTATAAGGATGCTCTCCTTTATTGGTCAAACCATGGAGTATAAGAGCAAGGAGATAATGTTAGAACTAAATAACAGACTAGTTAGACTACAGCTAGAGTACTGCATACAATTCTGGTCAGCACATTGCAGGAAGGACGCGAGCACACTCAAGAGG
Source organism: Carcharodon carcharias (assembly GCF_017639515.1). NCBI lineage: Eukaryota > Metazoa > Chordata > Chondrichthyes > Lamniformes > Lamnidae > Carcharodon > Carcharodon carcharias. Next base: position 41,096,676 of record NC_054480.1, on the reverse strand, counting down.
GTACAAAGTAGATATAGGAGGGTATTAATGGAGAATTTTAGCTGTGCGGAAAGATTGGATAGGCATTGGGAAGGCATGGGTGGGATGAGGTTTCAATCCGTAATTAAGAACAAAAATAAAAAAATTTCATACTAATTTGTAACATGTCCCTGCTCATGTGACAGATTCACATGAGGAGACATGTTTTATAACGCCTAAAAATTCTTTATTTTTTTTATATCTTCATCTCCATGAGGCAGCTATGTGCCTCAGGGAGCTTTTACTGCACGCACTCGCATGCATTTGCGAAGTTCCCCACTCGCCCTCCTTCTCCCCCACACAGGCAATGCTGAGTGCTGCCACGCATGTTTCACGCTGGGCAGACCTTAAATTGACCCACCAGTGTGAAATCGTGGGCAGTAGTCCGCTTCCCAACTGCTCCCGCCTGCCCCTGCATAGCCCGCCTGATGAGGGCAAAATCCAGGCTGTGGTTTCTTCCCCTACATGAATACACAGGGAAAAATGGGCTAAAAAGTTGGTTGCTGAGCAGTGCAGAGTGTTCTAGTGTGCTGGTGCGCTGTGTGTGTGACAGCAGCAAGAAGACCAACTAGTCACCCCTGCAGTTGCAAGGGAAGTCTCTCTCGCTTTCTCTGTTGCTGGAGGTCTGGGCACTTAAAGCAGAAGTCACAATTAAAAAGGAAATATGATAGCTTCTTCAGCTAACCTGCAGAACCAAGTGTCTCCAAACCCACTGCAAAACTGCCAAAATAAGCTCTACCAGAATCACCCACCTTAACAGCTGCAATGTATCACCATCTACGCCTCATGGACAAGCCAAAGACTGGTTCATATAACTTATTTAACTTTTATTTGGACTCTTAATTTCTCATTTGTGATATGTGTGTGTGTGTGTGTGTGTGTGTGTGTGTTTTGCATTTTTATTATTTTTTCTCAGGTTTTTAGTGACTAATGAACTTATTCCTTCTTTGACTCAAGAAAACCTGGTTAAATTGGCTCCTTCTAAAAAAAATACATACATTTGGACTGGAAAAAGGTATCCACAGTGGGAAGGGATCCCTTTTAAAATAACCTTGAGATGACAAACTAAGGGGGTTGAATAAGGAAGGGGAGCCAACTCATTCCTCCTCACCTGGGAGCATAACAAAATTCTGGCCCCATTCTGGAAGGTAACAAATTGGGGACCTCGCCCAGGGACCAGTCATAATAGTGCGGTTAATACATGCATTGCATTTTTCATGGAATAAAAACCTGCACTGTACTATCCAGGCTACAGCATGGCTGTGTAGCCTAGTAAGAACATTTATTAGGTAAACTGCTTGTGTGCAGAACACTAACTGGTTGGGTCAAATAATCTGTATCCTCATTTTAATCTCCAAGGAATAGCAGTTATTACCCAGTAATTAAAATATTAAACAAGACATCCATGCAATACCATTCTGGCATATATCCTGGCCATTCCTTTATCATGATTAAATCAAATTTCTGGACCTTGCTGCCTAATAGCATTTTGATTGCAACTTCACATCACAGAATGACACGGTTCATGAGAAAGGTCCATCACCATCACCTCAAGGAAACATAGGTTGAGCGATAAGCAGGCCCATCAGTGATAGCCACATCTCAAACATGAAAAACAAACACCTACTGCTATATAATTACAATATCACAATTCTATTAGATAATAATATAATTCAATAGTATCCCATTTCAATATCATCCATTACTGCACAACTATAATATCCACCTTCCATGCAATTAAATATGTCTGCAACACTTATTAAACTAAATGCCAATGCAATGGACACATATTATCCATCACTTTTTATTTTAATTTGGAAATCATAACATCTATTTATTTTCACAGCTCACAAATTGTATTACAAGGCTTTCTTACATCTAAATTCAATTAAGCTCGCCAGTGGATTTATCATTAGAATATTTTAACCAGTCACCTCTCCACCCTTGAAGACTCAAGATTTATATGTTACACATCAAACAAAATGGACATAGCAATGCTGTTCGAATCACAATATTTTCCCCTTGAGTCTTGTAAAGTGTAATTAAGCAAGGGATAATCAAGGCCATTTGGACAGATAGAAAATTTGATGGCTTGCAAAAAACAAGAAAAGCAGCTGTTCCTTGTCAAACCAGACTGCCATGTCATCCACAAATTCCATGTTATTTAATTGGTTAGAGCAAATAGCTGTGTTTGGGAAAGCAGACCACTTCCCTGCCTCCCAGCTCCTCTACCATTGATCCCTAGGCCTACCAGGAGAGACAAAGTGGTCGGTCGCAGCAGAATATAAAATACAGCAGGCAGAATTTTACGTCCCACGGGCGGGCGTGCGCCTGACCGGATCAGGTGTAAAACTGCGCGAGATGATGTCGGGTGAGCATCCCAACGTCATGGCACTCTCATGCGATATTTTGCTCGGCGGGTGCACCCAAAAGTCGGCAATTAAGCCCATTAAAGGCACAATTGTCTCCGATTTTTCATGGCCTGTCCAACCTTACAGTTGGTGGATGGGCAAATCATCCAGGTGGTCCTTCATCAAACCTCATCCAAGGGCGGGATGAAATCTCCATTAGAAAATAAAATTAAAATAAAAATCTGTTGGACAACATTTTATGAGGTATGCTTTCAGGTGCTTGATTGTGATGCGTGGACATTTTTTTTGCAGCTTTTTAGTTTTATTTCATTATTTGCAGATCTGCAGTTCCCTGAGACAGCAATTATCTGCCTTCAGGGAGCTTTCTCGCAGCACTCACCCGCGCCCACAGTGACATCGTCGCCTGCCCTCTTCCCACCCCCGCCCTGGCAGCACTGAGCAGTTCAGCGCACGTTTCACTTTGGCTGGCCGTTATTTGGCGTGAAATCGCGGTTGGGAGGCTGATCGCGGTTGGGGGTCCATTCCCCGGCTGCTCCTGGGCCTGCCGATCGCAGCACCCGACAAGAGAAAAATTCAGGCCAGCATAGCATCAGGTTCCTTTCCCACTTTGCAGGCACTTACTTGTCAAAACGTGCTAGGCTCATGAAAAGTCACCTTGATCTTTTAAAAAAATCTTGGTGCTCTTCTGCCCGATTGGCAATGGCTCCTTCTCTTCTTTGTGCTGCAGCACGTGTTCCCCTCCTCCCCCTTTTGGTGGCGAAAGTCACACAATGAGACTACCCTGCACAGGTAATGAGTCCCGACACATGTAAACAGCATGGGTAACAATAGGACTATGAAAACTGTCCTTAGCAATTCAGGATTAGAGAGGGGGATATCACTGCTTCTGCTCCTGGTAGTTTTGCATGTGTGATGTCATGTAAGGACACGATTGGGCTTAGTTGCAACAGCTCATATTCAAAATGCCTGTCATCACTCACCATGAAAGTGCACACATAGTGAAAATCTACTTGGAAAAGGGTGACCACCAGAACATGATTCTTTTCCTCCCATCGTAACATAACCAGAACATCTCCTTCAATGGTTCTTCCTCCTATTATCTCTCATATGGTTCAAGATTCTATCCTTGCCTTCTCCTATTCTACATCCATATGCTTCCACTCAAGAAGAATAGCAATAAAGTTAGTGTCCACTTGTGTTCAATGATACCCGACATTACATCTTCAGTATTCTGTGACAACTTAATTTTTGGTCCCAACTTTCTTTCAGGCAGTTTGTTAATCTCTCTTGGTCTCCATTCCTTTTTCAAATTTATCCCTCAATTTACATCACTAGAACAGATTATCTGTTCTTTTATCACATTCCTGTTTGTCTGCAATTTGGCTGCCGTATTCCCTTCATTATGATAATGACTGCATGTCAAAACGACTTAATTTGCTGTGAAGTCCTGAAGTCATGAAAGGCATTATTACAAATGCAAGCTCTTTCTTTTATATTCAAATTTCCAACTACTTGTAATTCTGTAATTTCTGTCAGCTAAAACAAACCTAACTGGCTGGACTTACATCTCAGACACATCAACTAAAGGACTATGATCATCCTAACTATCCCCTGTAGCTCAGTTTTATTATTCATTAGACACTGCTATGATTGTGCTTAGCTATTCTTTTGATAGGGAGGAGGAGAATAGTGTTCCCTCAACAAAATTGATTTAATAAGTTTCAGGATAACACTTTACATTGTCCAAACTTCACATAACACAGTCAATAAGACAACTGCATATTTTTCATTATGTTCCAATAATGAAAGCTTTATGAAACAGTGTGATTGCAGTGCGCGCTGATAGAATGAATCCCACTGATCATCATTTCACTTTCATCCACTGCCTGATTTTAGGATGTATAATTTATAAACAAAGGCTGAGAAAATCATTAAGGCCCAAAAACGAGCTCAAGTATAGCAATGCATCATTAGCCCCACCCCTGTTGCTTCCAATTCAGGCAGCACATAAACTTTTTGCTGTCTACTCACTAGTGCAAAGCACGTTGTTGAGTGACTGCATATCTGAGCTGGGGGCCCAAAATCATGAGCATATAGCAAGTATAAGCTCATCTGCCCTACTTTAAATGCAGCTTGTGCCTTTTAAAGGGGGGTTTAGGATACATTTTGATTGGAACAGGTCCCTGAAGTCATTCTAAAAGCAAGTTTGAACTGGGAAAGACACAAGAATGGTACAACATCACAGAGAGGCGGGCTCCAAGGTTCTCAAATGCAGCAGGAGGCCTTGATACAGGAGATAGACAGGGGTAGAAAGATATTCAATACACAGGAGACATGGAGCTCCTCCAGACAGCAGACAGATGCTGTAAAGGTAGTGGGAGCAGAGTGCAAACATTAGCCCTGAGGATCTAGATGCAGTGTCAATGACCTCGCACAAGTGGTCAAATGAATGGATCTTCCAATGCCACATTCCATCAATTGCAGTATTAGCCTTAGACACTGCTGAACGCATTACACCCTAATCACTCAATCTACCAACTACCAACAATCTTTACCACACTCAACATCACAAACTTACCACTGCTGCAAGCCTCACACCCACATCATGTAGTATGCACACACTGCCAACTGTTCAACCAAGACAGGCACATCACTGAAAATGATTGCACCACACTCACTGAACTCTTCCTTCTCCCTTGCAGGATAAAGTGGACTACAGCCATAGGCAGTTGCTCCTAAACAGCGGGGGCAGGCATGTTCACCTAATAGAGGAGACAATGTCTGCGATCATTGGAGTAGTAGTGATCAGCAGTGGGGCTGAAAGCATCAAAGATGACAACATGTTTGTCCTTCTCCTTCAAAATGCTCCCCTTTTCACATCTCACTTGCCCCTCATCCCACAACCTTTCTGATTTACAAGCTACAGATGGTGTAAGCTTTCATTCTCTTGCTTCTCCCACCCATCCCTTGTGCCTTCCCTACCTGAAAAGTATGACATAATTTGCATTCAATCATATTCGTTTGCACTCATCTGACAACTAAATGATTGCTTTTGAATGCAATTGATATCATTTAACATCAACTGCACTCAAAAGCAATCACTTAGCTATAATTTAACATTACATGCAATGTCATCAATTGCCCAAGTCACAGCACTGAAACATTTGAGATTAGCAACACCACTTAAGCATTTAACACTAAAAATGATATTCATGAATTTTGATAGCTTCAAACATCATAAAATTGAGCTACCTTAGAGAAAGCTGACATTGCTTTGATGATGTATTTTGATGTTTTTCTTTATAATCTATAACTCCTGAAGCAAAACCCTGCTCACTGCTGTGCCTACCCAGCCATGCCCACCAACACACTCCCCTCCCAACCCCTTTCTCTCCTTTCAACCCCGCCGAGCAATTTTTACTGTTCTAAGTAATTTTCTTCTGCAAACCCCTCCCCAAAAATCCCCCCACCCCTGAATAATTTTCTTCCACCCCCCCCCCCACCTTAAACTTTCAAAAGTCACACTTTTCAGGTAGGTTGGGTGAATATAAGATAGTATTAGGTCATGTGACCAAAAGCTTGGTAAAATGGGTTTTAAAAATTCAGGGAAAATCACAGACCCCCAAGATTGCAGATGTTCCCATCCTCCCTACCCTACTCCACCCCTGTCTCTCTCTCTCGCTCTCTCCTCTCTCTTTCTCTTCCCTCTGTTCCCCCCACTTCCCTTATTCCCATCCCTTTCCCCCTTATTCCTCTCCACCTTCTTCCCTTATTCCCTTCCCCCTTCCCCCCTTATTCCCCTCCTTACCCCACAACCACCCCCCCGCCCACCCATTCCCCTTCTCCACACTGCCCCCCCTTCTTCATTGCATACTCCCAAAAAGGGCAAACAGACCAGGCAGTGGCAAAAGAGAAAGAAGTGAAAGAGGAGGAAAAGACTGAAAATGTATGAACACCATCACTTACTCTCACACAAGCAGCAGCTCAGATTCTGGTGCAGTGGCCACATTAAAGGCTGGCATAGAGGAAGGATCTGCATGGGGTGAGATTCTGGGCACAATCTACTGCAAGCAGGGCAGGTGGCAAAGGAAGCACAGGTGCCAGCTCAATGGAGAGTAAGGTCGCACATGAGTTCTGCTGCTAAGGACTAGGGCAGTAATATGACAGTGTACAGGACAAGGTTGACTGGCATGCACACAGAAATACTTGGTGCATTGACACACCTGCCAGAAAGTCTATGGTCACTGTTAAAGAGTATGAAGGAGGCCATCAACTTGGCAGAGACCTTGGCATAGAACTTGGAGTTCATTCTTTCCAGAATGGCGAACAATTCCATTGCCTCAAGTGGATCCAACCATGGTGCAATGTCCGTAGAGAATGTCTCGCTTCCACTGCAGAACAAGCAGAAGCCACCCAACATCTGAGTGCTGCAGTGAAAGCTCAGACTGGAGTCCTACAATCAGAGCTCGTTGCCACACAAGCCAGACTGTTGCCATCATGGCTGCGAATACCAGTATTCAAAGCAGCTTGCAGGGTTTCACAGCTACCAGACAAACTGGCCTCCAGCAATTACTAGAGTTGCTGAGGGACCATTCTGGGGCAGTGGCAGCAGCTCTGTGGAACATACACCTCAGGATGACAATATTTATGCTCCCACCACTGCCATTCTGCCAGTGCCTTTGTAGTTATTTGTCACCTAGTCAGTCCAGACTGCTGCCACCCATTCAAAAGTGCTACAGTAAAAAGTTGGGCATTCAAGGGCCAGAGCTGTGCATTCTCCCCATCACATTACAGGCCAAGGATGATAGAAACTACTGCACTCATGACTGGGAGGAAATGAGAACCAAGTTCTTCATTCCATACCACATCACTCCCTCTAGGCCTCACCAATTTTAAGTAGCATTATAAACCACCACTGTTAGAGTCAAATCAGCATTACAAACTGGCTGAAGTTACAATGTGCCTCCTCTGCAGTCAGCATCAGAAATGCGCACATGCTGCACTGACGCCATTTTAGACTTGAAACAGCACAGGAACAAGGGCAACGCAACAGGATTTTGCAACATAAGCAACATTAATAACTCCACCAGGATTTTCAGCTGATGCATGCTGCGGGGCCAGAAATTCCCATCCAAAGTCAACGGACCTTTGGCTGGTCCAACAAATTTTCCATCCCGCCGTGACAATTCCTGCCGGGGCAGGACCGGAGAATCCCAGCTGCAGCATCCTCTGACTGGTCAGCTCATAGATCTGTGCCAATACCATTAGCCATTAGATCATTTTGATTGCTTCCACTCAAGGGAATCTTCTTTCAACACCTCCTTGTTTGCCCAACTGAGAGCAGGAAGTCCCCGTAGGGAAACAGCTACAATTATATCCTGCAGTTCTGTCAGAGACTTTGATTCGCCAAATGCTAATTTACCAGATGTCCTGATTGTTGATTTGATGTGTCTGTTTTACTATCACTGCACTCTAGTACCATCTCTTCAACTTAACACTTTCCAGAATATACCAACTTTACTGTCACATCCCACCATGGCCAACTACTCATTAAATAAAGGTTTTGAGATTCCTTACATGCTCAACTCTGATTGATTTTTCATAGCTCATCATTACCATTATTTGCAGACCCATGTGGTCCTTAGAGTTTTTTCTTTTTTATGTTACAAAAAATCTCAAAGCATATTTATTTCAAATAAGAGTTTTCTGGAGACATTAATAGTTTGTCAGTGTTTTAGTATTGCATTCCAGAAAATATTAGGAGAAATATAATTGATTGAAATGTGATCACACTGTGGAATTGAAGAAACAAATTCATGTTTTAAAGAAGGTTCCAGCTATTAGTCATATAAATGAATGTAACTGTTACAAATTGAATTTGATTTTTCCAAGTTGGTCACATTCAATTTTATAACAGAATTTTTTTTTAACGATGGTGTGACATATTGGTTAGCAGATTCTGACTTCCTGTTCCTTACAATTTCATGAGTCAAGAGCGTACAAAGGTATTTTATTTCTCTGAGAAAGAGTAACATCTCCTTTAGATTGATAATGTCATCAAATAGCCATAGAAACAGATTAAGACTGTATGTTCCTGGAACAACAATCAGGGGAAACCTTGCATGATAACAATTCTAAATGCAAGAGTATTAAGCTGCAAATCAAAGCAAAAATAATTGCTAAAAAATAATTCCTCCACAAATAGATTTTTGCCTTAATGCTCTTACAATTATGATGTTTGTAAGATTATTATATTTTGGGGCTATAACTTCAAATTTAGGGTAATTAAAGGGAGTTATGTGATCTGTTTTGAAGCCTGCCTGACAGTAAGCCTTGGTGGTTTGATTGTTAGAGATCAACAGAAAGGTTAGATTGTTTTACAGAGAAGAAGTGCAATGCATTTATGCTTAGAGCAGTCTCTGAGGTTACAATGAGTAGACTCAGTGTCTCCCAATGTCCTAGAAAGGTGACGTTGTTATTGGGTTGTAAACAGTTGTACTATAAACCATACAGTTACTTCTAAGGTGAAAGAGAGTGGGAATCACTAATTAGTATTTCTACCTGGATGCAAGATTAACGTGTTTCGCATTGCCACAGGGAAGAGGACTGAGGAAGCCATTTTTGAGATTAGGTTACAGGCTTCTCTACAAGTCAATGAATATCACAGACAGAGGAAGTTCTCTGTGGTCAGCAGAGGGAAGAGGTTTCTTGGTTTTGTGAGCCACCACAGCCAGATGCATGAGTGAGACTGTCTCTCGTCAAAGAGACACATTCTGCAGTCATCTAAGGATTCTAAGAGATTCATCCTGGCATAACCAGATGTGGTGGATTTAAGAAACTCTCCGAAAATTGAGGAAAGTGCCTGGCGAAGTTACTACGCGATGAAAGGGGATATGGAAACCTATTGGAACCTGGGAGTGTCTGTGGACTGTTTATTAAAAGGACTGCAATTCTGTGGACAGCACATTAGGTGACACATATACAAGGGGAACATCAATTTATGTAAAATATAAGTTGCTTACAAAAAGAAAACTTTATTTTTTTAGTAATTCGTCACTATAAAAGTTTTAAAATGTAAAATTTTGCTGTGTCATTCTTTCAGCTAGTAACTGGAAGTTCAAATCATTTTTAAAAATTTATCACTCCCAACAGAGATATTTCAGCATCACATCCTAAGTGACTGTGACAAAGATAAAATGTCTCTTCTTCATGACCTGTCTACAGCCTTTGACATGGTGACAATACCATCCTCCTCCAATGCCCCTCCAAAGTCATCGGAGCTGGATGAGGCTGCACTTACCTGGTTCCATTCCTACCTATCCAGTCAGATCCAGAGAATTACCTACAATGACTTCTCTCCCCATTCCATAATCATTACTATTGGTGTTCCACAAGGATCTATTAGGCCCCCTTCCAAAAACACAAATTCAGTTTTCACATATATACTGATACACTCAGTTCTACCTCACCACCATCTCTCTGAACCTTTCCACTGTGTCTTACTTGGCACGTCGCTTGTCCAGTGCTAGATGAGTTGGAGTTTCCTCCAACTAAAGACTGGGAAACCAAAACCATTATCTTTGGTCCACACTACAAACTCCGCTTCCAAGCTATTGACTCTATCCATATCCCTGGCAGCTGCCTGACTATTTGCAATGTTGGTGTCATATTTGACCCCAAGTGAGTTTCCAGCCACATATCCATGTCATCAACAAAACTGCCTATTTCCACCTCTGTACCATCACCCAACACTAGACCCATCTCAGCTCATTTGCTACTGAAACTCTCATCTATGCCTTTGCTACTTTCAGACTTGACACATTCTTGGCCAGTCTCCAATGTTCCAATCTCCAATGTTCTACCTTCCATAAGCATGAGATCATGTCAAATTCTGCTACTCGTGCCCTACCTCAACCAAATTCCTTTCACCCATCATCCTTGTGCTTGCTGACCTACATTGATTCCTGGTTAAGTAATGCCTCAATTTTAAAAGTCTCACACTTGCTTTCAAATCCCTCCATGGCCTTGTTCCTCCCTATCTCTGTAACCTCCTCCATCCCATAACCCTCTGAGGTAACTGTGCTCCTCAATTTCAGACCTCATGAGCATGCCTAATTTTAATTGCTCCACCATTGGTGGCCGTGCCTTCATCTACCTAGGCCCTGGGCTCTGGAATTCCCTCTCTAAACGTTGCCAACTCTACCTCACTTTCTTCCTTTAAAATGCTTTCTAAAACCTTTGACGAAGTTTTGATCATCTGCATTAATACCTCTTTATGTGGCTCGGTGACATATTTTGTTTTGTAATACTCCTATGACCTTAAAAGCACAGTATGAATACAAGTTATTGTTGTTTCTGGATTGCAAGTGATTTTTCTTAAATGCAAACAGGATTTTGCTATTAAAACTAGCTCTCAATAGAAATTCATACTTGCAGATTCACACAAATTGTTCATAATCCAATTAATTTTACAACAAATAATGAGAACAAGGTATAGTCTCATATATATTATACTTCCAAGATATCAAATTACAAATTGGATATATGCAACAATAGTTCAGGTCCCTGCTTGTAAAAGGATTAAAATGTCTTTGACAGACATTCAGTGCCATATATAGCAAAAACCCACACAGAAAATAGGTTTGTTGTTAAACAGAATTTGCTTTCAACAAACACAAGCAAAAGCTCACTTCTGGCACATGGGTTTTCATCTCTTCAACTGGAGCAGTCTTAGCTCCAGGAGCTGCATATTGGTATTTTCTCTTTCTACAGCACAATTAATGCCACAATGTACACAACAGTGGATCTGGCCATGCACCCACATTTACCATCCACCAACAACAATGAGATTGATACTCCCAATCCCAAGAATGGGATTGCCTTCATTTGATAATCAGCAGGGTGCTACCTTAATAATTTTAACACAAAATAACCTATGCACCAATTTACTGCTGTTTCTCAAATGGAAGATCACTAAATAAATTCTATTAACATAGAATAATCTAATAACTTGCAATTTACAGTATATTTTACATCTCCATTTCAAACCTAAGATCATTCAAATTGGGACAAAACATTGTAATTTGTAAAGAAAACTGAAGTCATCCAACCTGAAGCTTTACAATTTGGATCACTACTCATCCACCAACTGCAGCTTCAGAAGCTTCAATATGAGCCACTTGTTAAACATCTGTGTATGCTGCAAGGCCATTCAGCGCAGAAAGAATGCGGGTGTGAAGTTCAGGACAGGGGTTACATTCTCCCAGCTGTTATTGTTCAAACATTCTAACCACAACATATCAGAAAAGAATAAATCTTGACTAAAAATGTCATTTTTCTTTCAAACTCCTGAAATAATTTTATTAAGTGAAGAGAATGTGTACCATCTATAAGATGCACTGCAGGAATTCACCAAGGCTCCTTAGATCGCACCTTCCAAACCCATGACGACTACCATCTAGAAGGACAAGGGCAGCAGACACATGGGAACACCACCACCTGGAAGTTCCCCTCCAAGCCACTCACCATCCTGACATGGAAATATATTGCCCTTCCTTCACTGTCACTGGGTCAAAATCCTGGAACTTCCTCTCTAACAACACTGTGGGTGTACCTAAACCACAAGCATTGCAGCAGTTCAAGAAGGCAGATTACCAGCACCTTCTCAAGGGCAATTAGAGATGGGCAATAAATGCTGGCCTTGCCAGCAATGCCCATATCCCATGAATGAATAAAAAAAATACATGTGTGTAATGCAGCAAAGTAGCACTACTGATTAAAAGACTCAATTTATCCCTTGATTTAACAGTGTACCCTTAGCTTCCTGGTGCATCTAAGTTGTGCGCCCATATAGCACTGAGGGATTGCTACACTGTTGGAGGTGCTTTATTTCAGATGAGACAATATACCAAGGCCCCATCTAGCCTCACAGATGGACGTAAAAGATTCTATGATACTATTTTGAAGAGTGGCAAGTTCTCCCTGATGTCCTGGTAAATATTTTTCCCTCAACCAACATCACTCAAAAAAATAATTATCTGGTTATTATCTCATTGCTAATTGTTGAATCTTGCTGTGCACAAATTGATTGCTACAATTCTATTATAAGAGTGACTGAACATCAAAGGTATTTAATTGGCAATAAAGCGTTTTGGTATATTCTGAGTTTGTGAAACTTGCCCTATAAATGCAAATTCTTCCTCCCTGCTTCATTCAGCAAAGCAGTTTGTTAATTCACTGTCAGCTGCAGTTATTTCAAATAAATTTTCATTCGAAGCATATAAATATGCATATTAAAAACATAGAGATAATAGAAGCCACAAACTTAAGATAATCAGAGAATGTGCAATTCATTGACACAGACTTTATTGAAGCTGAGTCTATAAAATCTTTTAAAGATGAGTTATGTAGTTGTTTAAAAAAAAGTTGTATTAACAGGTAGAGGGATTAAATGGGAGGATGAGATGTGACTAAATGGATCACGCACTTTTCAAGCACCAGTAATTCATGCTGACAGATTGCATTTCTCCAACCCTGTCAGAGTTTACTGATGGAATGCCATGGATTTTTCCTGCATGCTTTCATGAATTTGTGAAATTGGGTAAATACTCAGAGTGTGGCACATACGCAAACAGAAAAAATTAATGCGTAGGCACAAGATTGGAGAATGCGTATGTTGTAGCAGCATGAGCTGCTGTGCTGTGGCATCAATCACTGCTGATGATGGAATCATACACAACGGAAGGAAGCCATTCAGCTCCTCATGCCTGTGCCAACTCTTTGAAAGAGGCTAACCAATTAGTCCCATTCCCCTGTGTTTTGCCCACAACCCTACTCATTTCCAAGTATATATGAAATTCCTTTTTGAAAGTTAGTTTTGAATGTGCTAATATCACCTTTCAGGCAATGCATTCCAAATCATAATAGCTTGTTTAAATAACTCTCTTCAACTCACCCTGGCTTTTTTGCCAATCATCTTAAATGTCCAGGCACTCCTGCCAGTGGAAATGTTTTCTCCTTTTTAACTCTTATCAAACCCTTCATAACTCTGAACATCTCTGTTAAATCTCCCCTTAACCCTTGCTGCTCTAAAGAGAACAATTCTAGCTAATGTCAAAATGCTGAAAAATGCATCAAGAAGGGTTGAAAGATGAAAAGTTTCAGGGAAGAGAACATTCCTTTAGACCACAATCAAATTAATTTTATGTCTTCAGTGCTCATGTTCTCCTTTCCAAATATCCAAATCCAGCACTGTGAAAAGCATATATGTGTCCCTCAGATTTTCCCCTTGTTGTGGGTATATTGGTTATACCTGCTGCTTAAATCCCACCTCTTTGCTTCAATGTCTGTTTTCCTGATACTTCTGAGAAAAACTTCATGATTTTTTTTTTACATTTAAGGCAAGTTTTTGTTATTGATCAATAATCAGCAATCATATCATATGTGAGGCCATGGCTCATTTTTTTATGCTGATTAATAGTGTACAGTAAAGAAACACACAAACAGATCCCAACATGTTCAACACTCTTTTAGCAAAGATATGTAGAATACATGCAAATTTCAGAAATTAATTGTCACTAAAACAACATTGTTGACGACATTTAGAGGAGCTAATTATCTGCTCAAAGCAGTGAAAAGCAGTACAGAAAATAATTTGAAGGTTACCAGATGGCATTGGCTATGAAAATCACTATGCAGAAAAACTGTGGTAATGCACATTTGAAAAGTCAGTAATTAAGAATATCCATATTGTGGCCACAGTGATTTTTATGATGAACACTGAATTTTAATTTGTGCAGTCATTATGCTTCTACCAAATGCAATATTTTCAGCGTTAAATGTTTTTGCAGTTTAAGTAGGAGAAAGATTTGAACAATGAATAACTTAAAGCACATTTAGGTAAATAAGTGTGAATTTCAGCATCATTCAATCCCAGGGGTTTATGCAGCATTTTAAAATTTCTTAGTGAGGCTTTCATAATTGGCTGGTACTGTACGACTAAATTGTATAATGAAATCTTCAAAGTCACATGATTTGAGAATGCTTTGGAAGGGCCTATAAAGCCATAATTTTAATTAGTGTAATTGGCTGTGTTCTTGCATACAATTACTCTTCGGCGGCTGATTGCATTGTCATTCTTGGCACCTGTAATGGCTGCAATCTATTTTAATTACCTTACACCGACATCAACTCGTTCAAGAGAATTAAAAATTCAAATTTCTTTTAAACCTATTTTGTCCCAAAAGCTGTAAAATGATTCACAACATTTTGGAGAGGAGCGCTTGATACCAGGAACCAGGAAAGTTTTATTCATTTAAAATAGCTGCAGTCCAAATGGAAGTTGGCCTCTCTCACTCAAAGTTTCAAAATGGAGAATAGGAGATGGATTGTCTGTGGGAACCAGGTCAGGCTGATTGATCTGTAAATTAGTCAGGTTACAGAGGCTTTATTCAAAATGCAAATTTAATTATTATGGTTAATGCCTTAGCAGCTATTTGATACTCAGACGATAGTGAGAAAATACTCATTAGCATGCTTGTCGAAGTGACTTTTGACTCCGGTCATGGGTGATTGATGCCTGTATCTTAGCAGCTTATAACTAGGATTTTCTTGGGGCTTTTAGCACCAGAAGACTCTGTATTTACAAGGAGCCAAAAGCACCAATTTTGCCCAATACAAACATATTTAATCCAAAGCCCTGTTGCTTATCAGACTCTAAGAAACAACATTTGACAAGTATAAAATAAAAAGAAACAGAATTAACGTACAGAATTTTAACTGCCAATGGGGAGGCGAGTTCAAGCACGGGCGAAGTGTTAAAGACCCAAAATGTGGTGTTAAATTGAGAACGCAACATGATTCCACTCACTTCTGGATTTAACCTGAACAAGTTTGCAAACAAGTGGGAAACCCCCATGCGGCTGTTGAGTAATTTATTTAAAAATGCAAAGGGGCAATTAACTGAGGATTTAATCCAGCATTCTGGCTTTAACAGTCAGTGCATGGGTTTCCCGACCTGTGGAGACTCCCACCAGGGTCAGCGAGGTGAGAAGACAGAAGGAAGTGCTACTTCAGTGAAAATGACAGGTTGAGAAGCCTTCAAAAGATGAAGCAGACCAGCTGTAGACATGCCTAGTTGAGAGGCTGCTGTTCATAGCACATCTTCTGAGAGAGTGCTTTCACTGCTTTATAGGTGATCTCCAAATTCTGGGAATCAATTCACCTGTCATGGCCTTCAATCACCTTAAGCTACATTTCACTGATGTCAGCCTTCAGTGCAGCATGAGAGTAATTTCTAACCCCCTCTCTTCTCTCCCTGCCTATTGGTGGACAGTTACAATCACACAAGATTATACCAAGGTTATTTAGCCACTGAGGCAGTGTTATGACACAGCAGATGGTAAAGGCTGAGTTATTTAAATCCCAGAGGGAAACTTGAACAACTGTCATAACCTATATTTTCAATTGGTATGTTTGAGATGCAGATCTGAATTCAGAAATAAAACTACCAAGCCTCAAGAGGTTTTTTTTTATTTAAAACTAAGTTAAACAGTTAGTAATTTAACAAGAAATTAAACACATACACAGGTCTACAAATTACTACCATAATAACATTTATACAAATTCCCAAATTAATCACTCCCAGGTAAATCTTCACCAAGGCACCAATAACCCACAGACTTTAAACAAATACCAGGCAAAATACATTTGACCTTACAAATTCAAAATGAGGCTCCTTTCAATTTGGTTCCTTTGCAGACACCATTGTAGGTTTACAGGCTGGTTAGATTTTACATGCCTCTGACTCACATAGGCAAACTCCTCTCATTTTATACTTAACTTTCCCTTTGAATGTAAATTTTTCATTGTATCACTAGGCTTTTGTTCTAATTTTACCCCTTCTAACAATAATCCTTTCATTCCACCATTTTTATTAGTAAAATAAACACATTGCTTGGTGTCTCCTAGCTAGGTGCAAGATTTTACCTATTCTTTTGGATGGTTTATCTAATTAATGTCTCAAACTACTGTATATCAAAGCACCCAAACTAGATGGCTTTAACCCAATTAAACCACACACAGACACACACGTAGACACAGACCCTACTACAAGTCCATTTTAAAAATAATTTTCAATAGCATTATACACATTTATGACAGGCAGCAACAATATTCACCCAGTCAGAGAGGTCCTCCTTGATGCACACAGATCAGATCTTGATGGCATCTTGGGAGTGAGAGAAGTGCCGGGGATGTGGGAAACGGAAAGCAGGAGCAAAGGGAGCAGAGGGAAGGAGGAAGGGGAACAGGGTGGGGGGGCGGGGGGGTGGTGGGGAGGGGAAGCAGAGGGACAGGGAAGCGGGATCACAGGCTTGGAGGAGGGGATTCACAGGGAGGGAGCAGGGGGATCACAGGCTCGGAGGAGGGGGCGCAGAGGGATGGAGAAGTGGGCTCACAGGGATGGAGGAGGGGATCACAGGTTTAGAGGAGGGGGTCACAAGTTCGGAGGAGGGGGCTCACAAGGCTGGAGGGGTGGAACAAAGGGATGGAGAGGCAGTAGATGGAGGAAAGGGGAGCAGAGGGAGGGGAGCAGAGGGAGGGAGGAGGAGGATCAGAAGGACGGAGGAGGGGAAGGCACCGAGGTGGAGGTGAGGGAGCAGGGGGACGGAGGAGGGGGCTCACAGGGTCAGAGGAGGGAGGCAGAGGTGTGGAGGAGGGGAGCAGAGGGACAGAGGGGGAACAGAGGGACGGAGGAGGGGGTGCAGAGGGACAGAGAGGGGGATAAAGGAAGGACAGGAGTGAAGATTCTTGTTCAGGCAGTAAGCTTGCATACATTTTCCACATTCTTTCCTCTACGGATTTCCAAGTCTGATTTTTATTATCACAAATTTGAAATTACATTTTTTCTAATGTTGCAACTTTTAACATGGAAACAACCCACACTTGCTCAGCATATCTCTCATAGAGACAGAGATCTTAAAATGCTTCAGTCAGATAATGAATAATGCACATAGCTGCTTAAAGCAGCACAGCTAAATTCACTAGCTCAGAGGATAACTTGCCAAAAGTGAATGTTTCTTATTAAAGTGATTCATGGCATTTTCTCAGACTTAATTCACTTTCCTGAATGAAATGCTCAAGGCAAATCCATGCAAGCATGTTACAAGTATCTATAGGACTGATTACACTAAACTGTGTTGTTTATTCTATTTCAATTACTCTCTAACTTCAATGCCACTCAGCGTGATTGAAAGATGTGCAGAAATAAATGTTCTTTATTTAAAATCTTTATCATGTTGAAAAGCACATTGCACAATACTGAAAGGTGCCAACAGTGATTCACATACCATGCATTAACCCTAACTGTATCCAGGCAGCTGAAGATTTCTGAAACAAAGCCCAAGCTTCCATGTCTGAATTAAGAGTTACAGCATTGAGTGAGAACTTGTTAGATGATGATTTTTCAATCCACATTTGCATCCACCACGCAGAATAGCATGTAAAAAAATCTCACTATTGAAACAGAGCATGAAGAGGCTACAACTGTGCCAATGAATCAAGGTGATGGCATCATTCACCAATCTAACATCTGACAAAGCATCTGGTTGCCTAACAGCCAACATGCATTGGGACTGCCATTTTTACCTGTCAATAATTACAAATGTGCAGTCACATGCGCAAGACTTAGAGAAGTAGGTGTACACCTGTGTATGCACATGTTGCTTCTCATAGTGCAGCCACCAGAAATCAGCTATCACAACAGAAAGACAATTATCGAAATATTCCTTTCAAAATACTCCTGTCATGTACCAAATCTTTTTCAACAATCAGCCATGACTTATGCTGACCCCTACTATAAACAAGGCCTCAATTTAAAAATTCTCATCCTCATTTTCCAATCCCTCCATGGGTTCACCCCTCTCTATCTCTGTAATCTCCTTGAGCCCTACAGTCCTCCGAGATATCTGGGGTTCTCCAATGCTGGCTGCCCCGATTTGAATCATGCCACTGCCTCTAAAGCTGCATGCTTCTTCCACTGCATGAAGTTTCATAAAGTCCATTGCAGAAAATTTTTAACTACATTTGAAGATGATAATGGCTGTTCGCACTGAGTCGGCTTATAATTAATGGAATAATGATGATAGCTTTGCAAAAAGGTCATAGATGTCAAAGTCTGCTACAATGACTTCTGAAGATGTCAACTCCTAAATGCTGCAACACCATTAAAACTGCAACTATTCAAACTTACTGGAGAACAGTAAAATTAATGAGAGAAGCATTAGAATTTCACTTTTCTCCTTCTCCTGTAGATTCATACCCATCATAAGTAGTGGCTCTGATTTTAAGTTTTAAAAATGTTCAGTCTGAAGCAGGAGATGTAGCGACTTATAAAGATTCTCCTCAAAGAAATAATGTTCTGATGTAGATTTCGCAACCGAATTGAGACATAATATAAAAATTGGGTGAAAAGGGCATAGTACAATTGTTGTCTTTTATTTTGCCAAGACACATCAGCCCTGAAAGGTCAGCCGCCTCCAGCAGTTTCTGGTGATTGATGAGGTGGATGCAAGAGCGGTTGAACCAACAGGAAACTGCCTGAATATCAAATCTATGGAAAGTTTACATACATTCATTAAGCACAGGAACATGTCAGGAATTTTCAACAGATCCAGGGCATGGTTTTGTACTGTACACATAATAAGGTTGTCATAAATGTTAAGATCCCGTACAGACCAATACATTTTAAAAAGAGATATGAACTTTCTAAAGACCAGTACAAAGAATCGCACAAGGTTTCATGTTGTAAGACTTTCAATATAACAAATAAAATCAGCATCAACTATAACATTACTTAGTGGGCAACTAATACATTAAGCCATAGAAAAGGAACTCCCCATTAGTTTCTTAACACATCCAAAAGCCCCACACCATCTTTATAGCTTACATTCTCAGCAGAAATGTTGGGCTGCATATTATGGGGATGCAGATGGCTCCCCGCCACCCCTACCCAACCTGATCAATCAACAGCTCCAGCAGTCACAGCGGCACCAAAATCTCATTAGTGGATCCTGCTTGGACTGCAACCAATCTCAAGAAGGTGAACCAATGGATTCTGGAGCGAGGCAAGTCCTGGGTATTTGGTAAGGAGGGTTTGGCCAGCTTAGGGAGGGGGTGGTGTGGTTAAGAGAGCAGGCAGGCAGGAAGAAATGGGGTACGATCTTAGGGGTTGCCCCCTGCTGCACAAGGGATACCCCACCAAAGATAATACCCATCCCCCTTCCTTCCCACCCTTTAAAAACGTTTTTACAAAAACGGCCTGCCCACTCCGGCACGGCTGCCCATGCCAACCATATTTTTGCGTGGTCAGCATAACATCGGGGCCAATTGGCTTGTTAACGAGCTCAATTGACCCTTAGTTATTTAGTTAGATAGGGCATGCTGGCTGGCGATTTTGGTTGCCACCCACCTACAGCTTTATGGGGTTGAGCTAGGGGGTGGGCTGGAAGGTGGTGGGTTGGGCACATGCCCTCTTTTAGGATCCCCCCCCCCACCACCCCAAATTGCTGAAAACACACGCAGCTGGGAAAATAAAATCCAGGCTGTAGTCTTGTATGTATAATCGCCAGCTCCTCCCAGCTTCAACAGGATCTCTACTCCCATGTCTCCACCAGGGTGCATCTTCCAGTGTCTTTTTTAAACCGTTCCTCCACTCAATCTTCTGAACATAATCAATGGACTTCCAGTAGTAAGGCACTCTGGCGACTCCTTGGTCTTTAAATCTCCACAAGCCTCATCCCTTTAAACAGGGAATCTGTCCTCAGCAGCATTCTGCTTGGTGGTGTATGACTTAAAGTCAATCCACTTTTTTAACTCATTCTCTTTCTTTTTAACCTATTTTCTTTTTAATGTGTCTAATTTTTACTCATGTTCTGTAGAGCTTAATGAGATTGTTTTATACTCATACCTGTAAAAGGCACTTGGCAGTCCTCCGTGCAGAGATGGACAAAGGGCCTGGTACATTTTTAAGGAAAATAATCTGTTTCCTTTTGGGTTTCACGACGCACCTTAGTCTTTGAAGAAGCCAGGTTTAATTTTCCATATCAACGTCCTTTCAGAGGTATGAGCACTAAACTAGATACCAATATCCTAAACTAGATGCAATTGATGCCACAGTAAGAGACACCATTTATCCTTTGCACTTCCACTTGATGTTCAACTTAAATTAGTTTCACCTCAGGCAGAAAGTTGCCAAAGTCCCGCTAGAAGAGTTTAGTTTGACATTCAGTGCAGTACCAAGGGAGTGTTGCAGTGTTAGACATGTCCTTTGGGTGAGGTGTTAAATTAAGGCTTGTCTACACTCATTCAAGACAGGCGGTGTTCTCCCGGTATTTCAACTACTAATTGTCCGTCAGCTATTAAAAATAGGTTCTGTTGAAGGGTCATGAGGACTCGAAACGTCAACTCTTTTCTTCTCCGCTGATGCTGCCAGACCTGCTGAGTTTTTCCAGGTAATTCTGTTTTTGTTTTGTACTAAAAATAGGTAATTCAGTTTATTTCTATATCTAGACACTTGTTCTGTGCAAAAACACAGTCTCTGCATACATCACAACAGTGACGACTTCAAAGTAATTCATTGTACATGAAGTGCATTAGGATATCCTAGGGGTTTTAATAAGGTGCTGGAGTTTTCTTGTTAACTTATATTGTGTAAGTACTGTAAGCAATTTACTATCGCTCCCAAATTGCTTCTGTTCCATCTTTTTCAAGAGTTTCCCTGTTATTGTACTTGAAAAGTTCAGAAACAGTAAGCATCTTGTTTTCATCTCCATTACATCTATTTGGTCTTCACTGGGTTGAGCCCTTCTAAACCTTTCTCATTTTCCTCTTCTGAAACCATGCAATTTGCCATCTGGCACAGGTGCGACAACTACAAATTTAAAGATATAATCCCTCCATCAGGTTGGCAATAATCATCACAAACCCACAGAATGAATAAAGTCCATCAGTCACTTCTATGTATCTTGAAAAATGTGCATTTAAAGGCGATGTCTGTTATATTCTCAAACAACTTGTTAGTCATTTCAAATAGTTTCTTTCAATCTCATCAGGCTTAATCACTTTATGCAATAAATTTGTCAAATATTTTGAAAGCCTACATACTTAATGACATGATTGTTTTTACATTCTTTATATTTCTCTTGGCTCATAACAAAGACATATGTGTACATACTCTGCCAATTTATCCATCACATCTCTGGTGTCACATATGCCTATCTGGATATTTCTGTATCACATGTACACCTGTTTGGCTTGAATTCCATATTCATGAAACAGGAAATTAAAACTGAACAAATAGGGAACATGTCAAATCAGTATCCAAAGAACCAAGAATGAAAATCATCAATCACCAAGTTCAAAAAACTACAAATAATAAACGGGCAATTATTAAATCTCCAAATGCGAAGAGGAGGAGGTAAGTCACTTAAACTGCTCAAAATCGAGACACATTTGAGTCATCATCTTGGGTTCCCGCTAAGCTTAGAATTTATCCTCAGAAATAAAGTTTTAACAGAAAGACACAAATTATATTCAAGAAAACGATCAAATTTAGTTATGCAACAGGGTTTGTGTACAAAAAACGCTCAAACAATGATGTCTGTCAGAATACTGTACGCAGAAAGCAATTTTACCTTATTCAACTTTGACCAAATTTACTGACCCAATTTTTTTTTCTTTCATGGGGTATGGGTGTCAGTAGCAAGGTCAAAATTTACTATCCATCCTTAACTACCCTTGAGATGGTGGTGGTGATCATCTTCTTAAACCACTGCAGTTCATCTGGTGTAAGAACACCCACAGTGCTACTAGGGAGAGAGTTCCAGGCTTTTGACCCAATGACGGTGAAGAAAATTCAATATAGTTGCAAATTAAGATGCTGCATGACTTGGAGGAGAAATTACAGATGACGGTGTTCCCATGCAATTGCTGCCCTTCTCTTTCTAGGTGGTAGAGGTTGTGGTTATGGAAGGTGCTGTTGAAGGAGGCTTGGCAAGTTGCTGCATTGTTGTATATGGTACACACTGCTGCTACTGTGCACCGGTGGTGAAGGAAATAAATACTTAAGGTGGTAAATGGGTGCAGATCAAGCAGGCTGCTTTGTCCTGGATGATATTGCACTTCTTGAGTGTCGTTTGAACAGCACTCATCCAGACAAGTGGAGGGTATTCCATACTCACTTGTGCCTTTTAGATGGTGGACAGGCTTTGGGGAGTCAGGAGGTGAGTTAATTGTTGCAGATTTCCCAGCCTCTGACCTGATCTTGTAGATAAACTATTTTCATGTTTGGCCCAGTTAAGCTTCTGGTCAACGATAACCCCCAGGAAGTTGATGGGAGCTTTGGTGATGATAACGTCATTAAATGTCAAGAGAAGGTAAGGGAAGATTGTTAGATTCTCTCATGTTGGACAGGTCATTGGCACTTTGTGGCACAAATGTTATTTATTTGCAAATAAAAATAATTTATATGATATGCTGACTGACCTCTGACAACTAGAGTCAACAAATACAGTAAGAGTCAATGCTTTTATCACTGACAAATTTAAAAGAATACTACTAAACTGGTAAATGTTAGTCAGCAAAGACAAAGCAGCCAAGGACCTAAAGTTTCAGTATAGATGAAATTCCATACAGATAAATCAAATGTGTCTAACATCAGTAGGAAAAGTGGATATCACAAATCCACAGTGGATGGTATGGAATTAGTACAAGGTGAAGCAAAGAGATTTGATAGTAGGCCTGACACTTAACAAGTCAAATCATTATGAAGCATCCTTAAAGAAAGTGAATATAATACTAACTTGGCATGTTTAGTATTTAGTCAGATAATGTCATTCTAAGACTGCACAATATCCTGGCTGGGCCAAATTTGGAGTATTTTTTAGTTTAGGTCACTAAGAAATAAGCCGTCGATAACATTAAAGGAAAGTGTTTGGAGGAAAGAAAGGAGAAATTGTGATTTGTGAGGAAAGGAGGCAACTGAGAAAAGAAAGATTTGTATTAATAGAGCACCTTTCATGACCACAGTACGTCCCAAAGCACTTTACAGCCAAAGAATTGCTTTTGAAGTGTAGTCACTGTTGTAATGTAGGAAACCCAGTGGACAATTTGCACAAAGCAAACTCCAGCACACAGATAATGACCAGATTATCTGTTTTTGCGATGTTAATTGAGGGATAACTCCCCTGCTTTTCTTTGAATAGTGCCACAGCATCTTGTATGTCTGCCTGAGAGAACAGACAGGACCTGTCTCATCTCTGACAGCCCAGCACTCCGTCATTACTGCACTGGAATACCAGCCTTGATTTTTGTGCTTAAGTCTCGAAGTGGGATTTGAACCCACAGCCAACTGAGCCACAGCTAACAGTTAGCCTGGGAGAAAGGGGGTACGGGGGCGGGGAGGTGGTGGTGGTGGTGGGGGGGAGGGGGGGGGTCGGTGGTGTTCATTAAAGAAATAAAAAACATATTAAACAGTATAGACAAAGATAATCCAGTGCATTACTTCAAGGTACACATGAATAAAGAGATATGGATTAAAAAAGACAAATGGAAAGCTTAGGAAAGAATTTCCTTACAAAAAAGAATGGTCACACTTGGAATAGCCCTTTAAATTAGGCAATGGAAGCAAATTAGGCAACAATCACCTCGCCACTTCCTCACAGCAGGTGCCATATTGAAAGTGCAGCTGCTCGCACACCTCTCGTTGCTTCCAGCCCAAGTTGGCTGCACGGAAGACATGACCCCAAAAGGCAAGAAGACTGCAGCCCCTGCTTTAATGGCTTGTCCCTCAAGTACCTTTTGGATGCAGTGGAGGCTGCTGTGATGTCTTCCACCTCTACTCTGGCTGCAGGAGGGGCAGCAACATCATTAATCCAGCATGGGAGGCAGTGGCAGTAGTGGTCAGAGCCAATGCCTTGCAAAGGAGGACAGCCACCCAATACCACTAGAGGATGAATGGTCTCATCCATTCTGCCAGGGTAAGTCACCTTCTCATCACTCTCAACTCACACACTCACAAACCCATCACACATCCACAGGGATTCTCACACCTCAAGGGACAACACCACTAACTCTCACACACACCCTCACATCTCCATCAGACTCAGATCCTCTGGAGCTCATGTCCTCATCCCATCCTTGGCTCCGCTCACCACACAACCATTCGATACAGTGCCATGTGTCCTGCTCACACTCTGTCCATCTATTTTCAGGCAGGAGAAACTGGCTCACATCAGCAGGAAGATTTCTCAGACTGGGGATGGAGTGGCCCACATTAGGCCCTTCACTCACTTTGAGGAGAGTGCCAAAATGCTGACTGGTGAGGATATGGACTGTGCCTGCGCATCTCAAAACAACTGTGAATGCTTTGTCTCTCCAGCTTTTGACTCTGCTGCCATGCACTAATTATCTCTACTTTGGTTCACAGGGAGCTCTGCCAAGTGACCAACACCCCAGCCAACCAGCCCCTCAGCTCCATCCAGCTCTGCACCTCCAATGAAGAGGACACCTCCTCCATCACACCGCTTATCCACACCCTCCACCAGCACAGAGATACACACCTCCGTGGGACCTAGATCAAGAACACACTCAGGTTCACAATCTGGTGGTCACCGCATGGACACAAATCCACAACAGAAGGTTCAGCCAAGCACTCTGGCACTTTGAGGACTGCTGGGAAAAAGGCATCTGTGAATTCCAAGTCAATGACGAGCCTCTGGATTTGGCCTTCCAACTCATCCTGGAGAGTCAGCAGAAGGCGAGGGAACATCACACAGAGCTGTTGGAAACCCTCAGCAGAGTGGCATGTGAGTTGGAGGAATGCATCCACCTGGTCTCTGATGAGGTCATGCCCACATGTGCACATATGGAGGTCTCCATGAGGAAGATGGTGGACACCTGGTCATGTAGAACTCAAAGACACGTGCAGACCTGCACTCCATCGCAGTAGCCATGGGTGAGTTCCTGCAACAGGAGAGGAAAAGAGGCACTTCAATATCGTTCAGTTGCTCCTTCCCCACAAGGAGTCAGGCCGGGGCCCTCAGGCACCTGAATAAAGGAGGAGTGGCAGCTGGACACCCCTGGGTCAGGAATCTCAGAGGCTGGATCAATGAACCCTCACCCTCTCATCCTACTGCCTCACTCTGCCCTCAGTCATTCTTACCATTCCCTCATACCACTCCCACCCTTAGTTCACTCCCCAGGAGGCAGTCATGGACTCATCAAAGCTCTCCCTTGCACCTTCCCACCTGGACATCCCCTCCAGACTCCTTGCCCCCTTGGAACCTCCTTCACCTCCCGGATTTGCCCCTCCTTACTCCTCCCTGAACCAGATGCATCCTCCCCACCCCCCACCTACCTCCTTCCTGACTCCTTCAGACACCCCTACTCCTTCCACCACCCTTGCTCCTTCCCTCTCCAGACTCCTTCAGACACCCTTACTTCTTCCTCCAGTCTGTTATGACATAGCAGGTGATGTGTGCCAGGCAGATCAAATCCACTAGGGAAATTTAATCGGGCTATCACAACAGTTTTGTAATTTGTATTTCTTTCAAGATGTGTGCACTGAATTCAGAAGTAATAAATTCATCGATACATTAGAGTTTTTTTTAAAAAAACTAATATCAAATATTAATTAACTGAAGAAAAGATTTCAAGTGCAATCATAGGTCTATAAATTATTACTATAATAACTCCTAAAATTCCTATATACCTGGCTCCCAGCTACACCACCTTTAAGGCAACAGCCCAAAAATAGATTTTAGAGTTTAAGCAGATCTAGCAAATGAACACAATACCCTGGACAGTGGAATTCAAAATGGCTTTCTCCAGCTTTGGTTTCTGTAGATAGCAGACTTAATGCACAAATACTGGAGGCTTCTTGGAGGTGACTTCACACACTTCTGTTAGATCTTACATTGTCTTCCCCTGACACATAGACTCATTCTCCTTTATATATGTTTCTCCCTTTTATTTATTCATTCACGGGATGTGGGCTTCGCTGGCTGGGGCAGCATTTATTGCCCATCCCTAGTTGCCCTTGAGAAGGTGGCGATGAGCTGCCTTCTTGAACCGCTGCAGTCCATGTGGTGTAGGTAAACCCATAGTGCTGTTAGGAAGGGAGTTCCAGGATTTTGATCCAGCGACAGTGAAGGAATGGCAATGTATTTCCAAGTCAGAATGGTGAGTGACTTGGAGGGGAACTTTCAGGTGGTGGTGTTCCCATCTATCTGCTGCCCTTGTCCTGCTAGATGGTAGAGGTCATAGGTTTGGAAGGTGCTGTCGAAGGAACCTTGGTGAATTCCTGCAGTGCATCTTGTAGATGGTACACACTGCTACTAGTGTGCATCGGTGGTGGAGGGACTGAATATTTGTGGTGGTGCTAATCAAGCAGGCTGCTTTGTCCTGGATGGTGTCAAGTTTCTGGAGTGTTGTGAGAGTTTGCACTCATCCAAGCAAGTGGGGAGTATTCCATCACACTCCTGACTTGTGCCTTGTAGGCGGTGGACAGTCTTTGGGGAGTCAGGCAGTCAGTTACTCATAGCACGATTCCTAGCCTCTGACCTGCTCTTGTAGTATTTATATGGCTAGACCAGTTCAGTTTCTGGTCAATGGCAACCCCCAGGATGTTGATAGTGGGGGATTCAGTGATGGCAATGCCATTGAACATGAAGCAGCGATGGTTGGATTCTCTCTTGTTGGAGATGGTCATTGCCAGACACTTGTGTCTTGTTACTTGCCACTTGTCAGCCCAAGCCTGGATATTGTCCAAATGCTTGCTGCATTTGGACATGGGCTGCTTCAGTATCTGAGGAGTCGAGAATGGTGCTGAACACTGTGCAATCATCAGCAAACATTCCCACTTCTGACCTTATAATGGAAGGAAGGCCATTGATGAAGCAGCTGAAAATGGTTAGGCCGAGGACACTACCCTGAGGAACTCCTGCAGTGATGTCCTGGGGCTGAGACAACTGACCTCCAACAATCATAACCATCTTCCTTTGTGCTAGGTATGACTCCAACCAGCAGAGAGTTTTCCTCTGATTCCCAATGACTCCAGTTTTGCTAGGGCTCCTTGATACCACACTCAGTCAAATGCAGCCTTGATGTCAAGGGCAGTCATTGTCACCTCACCTCGGGAGTTCAGCTCTTTTGTCCATGTTTGAAGCAAGGCCGAAATGAGGTCAGAAGCTGAGTGGCCCTGGCAGAACCCAAACTGGGCATCAGTGAACAGGTTATTGCTAAGCAGGTGCCACTTGATAGCACTGTTGATGACCCCTTCATTACTTTACTGATGATTGAGAGTAGACTGATGGGGCAGTAATTGGCCGGGTTGGATTTGTCCTGCTTTTTATGAACAGGACATACCTGGGCAACTTTCCACATAGCCGGATAGATGCCAGTGTTGGAGCTGTACTGGAACAGCTTGGCTAGAGGCGCGGCAAGTTCTAGAGCACAAGTCTTCAGTACTATTGCCAGAATATTGTCAGGGCCTATAGCCTTTGCAGTATCCAGTGCCTTCAGTCGTTTCTTGATATCATGTGGAGTAAATCGACTTGGCTGAAGACTGGCATCTGTGATGCTGGGGAACTCCGGAGGAAACTGAAATGGATCATCCACTTGGCACTTCTGGCTGAAGGTTGTTGTGAATGCTTCAGCCTTATCTCTTGCACTGATGTGCTGGGCTCCCTCATCATTGGGGATGGGGATATTTGTGAAGCGTCCACCTCCAGTGAGTTGTTTAATTGTCTACCACCATTCACGGCTGGATGTGGCAGGACTGCAGAGCTTAGATCTGATCTGTTGGATGTGGGATCACTTAGTTCTGTCTATCACTTGCTGCTTATGCTGTTTGGCGCACAAGTAGTCCTGTGTTATAGCTTCACCAGGTTGACAGCTCACTTTTAGATATGCCTAGTTCTTCTCCTGGGATGCCCTCCTGCACTCTTCATTCAATCAGTGTTGATCCTCTGGCTTGATGGTGATGGTAGAGCGGGGGATATGCCAGCCCATGAGGTTACAGATTGTGTTCGAGTACAGTTCTGCTGCTGCTGATGGCCCACAGTGCCTCATGGATGCCTAGTCTTCAGTTGCTAGATCTGTTCAAAATCTAACCCATTTAGCATGGTGGTAGTGGCACACAACATAATGGAGGTATCCTCAACGTGAAGGCCAAATTTCGTCTCCACAACGACTGTGCGGTGGTTACTCCTGCCGATACTGTCATGGACAGATGCATCTGTGGCAGGCAGGTTGGTGAGGATGAGATCAAGTATGTTTTTCCCTCTTGTTGGTTCCCTCACCACCTGCCACAGGCCCAGTCTAGCAGCTATGTGATTTAGGACTCAGCCAGCTCGGTCAGTAGTTGTGCTACCGAGCCATTCTTGGTGATGGACATTGAAGTCCCCTTCCCAGAGTACATTCTGGTTCTTGCCACCCTCCTCCAAAAGGGGGAGCACTGATTCATCAGCTGAGGGAGGGCCGTATGTGGTAATCAGCAGGAGGTTCCCTTGCTCATGTTTGACCTGATTATTTTTAATTCATTCATGGGATGTGGGCTTCGCTGGCTGGGCCAGCATTTATTGCCCATCCCTAGATGCCCTTAAGAAGTTGGTGGTGAGCTGCCCTCTTAACCGCTGCAGTCCATGTGGTTAGGTCCACCCAGAGTGCTATTAGGAAGGGAGTTCCAGGATTTTGACCCAGCGATAGTGAAGGAATGGCGATACATTTCCAAGTCAGGATAGTGAGTGACTTGGAGGGGAAATTCTAGGTGGTGGTGTTCCCATCGATCTGCTGCCCTTGTCCTTCTAGATGGTAGTGGTTGAAGGTTTGGAAGGTGCTGTCTAAGAAGCTTTGGTGAATTCCTGCAGTGTATCTTGTAGATGGTACATACTGCTGCGACTGTGTGTCGGTGGTGGAGGGTGTGAACGTTTGTGGATGTGGTGCCAAACGATCGGGCTGCTTTGCCCTGGATAGCGCCCAGCTTCTTCAGTGCTGCGGCAACATCAAGGCAAGTGGGGAATCACACTCCTGACTTGTGCCTTGTAGATGATGGACAGGCTTTGGGGAGTCAGGAGGTGCATTACTCATCACACAATTCCTAGCCTCTGACCTGCTCTTGCAGCCACAGTATTTATATGGCTAGTCCAGTTCAGTTTTTGGTCAATGGCAACCCCCAGGGTGTTGATAGTGGGGGATTCAGTGATGGTATTGCCTTCAAACATCAAGGAGCAATGGTTGCATTCTCTGTTGTTAGAGATGGTCATTGCCTGATGCTTGTGTGGCGCAAATGTTACTTGCCACTTGTCAGCCCAAGCCTGGATATTGTCCAGGTCTTGCTGCATTTGGACATGCACTGCTTCATTATGTGAGAAGTCACGAATGGTGCTGAACTTTATGCAAACATCAGCGAACATCCCCACTTCTGACTTTATGAAGGAAGGGAAGTCATTGATGAAGCAGCTGAAGATGGTTGCCATGAGACTTCATGAGGTCCGGAGTCAATGTTGAGGACTCCCAGGGCAACCCCTCCTGACTCTGTAAACCACTGTGCTGCCATCTTTGCTAGGCCTGTCCTGATGGTGGGACAGGACGTACCCAGGGATGGTGACAGTGGTGTCTGGGGCTTTTTCTGTAAGATATGATTCTGTGAGGATGACTATGTCAGGCTGTTGCTTGGTTAGTCTGTGAGACAGCTCTCCCAATTTTGGCATTAGCCCCCAGATGTTAGTAAGGGGGACTTTGCAGGGTCGACAGGGCTGAGATTGCTGTTGTCTTTTCCGGTGCCTAGGTTGATGCCGTATAGTCCGTCTGGTTTCATTCCTTTTTTGTGACTGTGTAGCAGTTTGATAAATAGAGTGGCTTGCTTGGCCATTTCAGAGGGCATTTAAGAGTCAACCACATTGCTGTGTGTCTGGAGTCACATGTAGGCCAGACCAGGTAAGCACGGCAGATTTCCTTCCCTAAAGGGTAATAGTGAACCAGATGGGTTTTTACAACAATCAACAATGGTTTCATGGTCATTTTTATTGAATTCAAATTCCACCATCTGCCATGATGGGATTCAAACTCAGATCCCCAGAGCATTACCCAGGTCTCTGGATTACTAGTCCAGTGACAATATCACTATGCCATCATCTCTCTAATATGTAAATTCCATTGTTCCCATATGTCTTTGGAACTTTTACCTTTCTTATAACATAAATCTTTTCATGTTGCTACTATTCACATTAACTGCTTTGAAATTCAAATCCTCCTTCATCTATCTAAAATGCAAATTCCCTTTACACCTTATATGCTAAGACCCGAACCATGTTTACTCATTAGGATATTAAAGACACTTCTACACCTTACTTCTTTTGATAACTTCAAATTGCAGCCTGCTTGGCGACAAAATATAACTAAATCACACACACAGGCAAAAAAGCACAGCCCCCATAAACTTTACAATAAACCAGGAAAATATTATGAAAATTATTATACTCTCATGACAAGCCTTACTCCTTCCCCCTTCCCAACTCTCTCTTCCATCCTTACTCCTTCCCCTCTCCACAACGCACCCTCCCTCTGGAATCCTCCCCCGCTTCACACTCCTTCCTCCCCCTCGATTCCTTCCCCACTCCGCACTCCTTCACCCATACAAACTCCTTCCCTTACACATTCCACCCACCTTACACCTAGCTCCCCAGTTGCCATCTTCTCTCCTGTTACCCCCTTCTCCCCCCGTAGTCTCTCCCCTTCCTAACCTCACGCCCTAACACCTTTGTTCCACACTTCTCAACATCAATCCCTCCTGACACCTTCATTCCACCCCCCCACCACCTCGTCCCTACCACCTCTTCCTCTCCCAACCCTCTGGTGCATCTTCCTCTCCCAAACGCAACTGGAGTTTCCTCTCCACCCCCTTGACCATCATCTGTTGCGAGCAAACCCTCAATGATGACTTTCCACCTTCCGTGATCTGCTTCACGGCGAAGTCATGTCCATGAGAATCCGCCCAGCATGCCTTGGATGTTCCTCCTGGGTTCTGCTGCTGCCGGGCTCCAGCATCCTCTGCTCCTCATATGTCCAAGACGTGGGCAAGGCCTTAGCAATAAGTCCCGACTTCTGCACGTCACACATGTCAAAGCGCGTTCTGCATCTGCGTGTTTTCCCACGGACAACCCAGCGAAGGTGGGGGGAGTGATGATTCTGGTGGGCTGGCCTTATAATGATATGCAGGTGCATTATATTGAGGTTCCCGATGTCCGAGGACAGGAAATGCGGCCCACCACTGCCAGGCAGAGCGGATGATTGCAAACTTGTTTAATGACGTTGTGTAACCGATTTTTGGCCTTCTCACGATATTATCCATTCACACTGCCGAACACACCCAATGCCAGTTGGCACGGAAATTTCTGACCCTAGCTTTTTTAAAAAATTCAGGAAAGATAAGGCAAGATTAGCCACATTGCCTGTCTCTTCTGAACCTATCTTGTTTTGTGATTCAGATAGGAATAAACAGAGAACCCCTTTATATTTTATAATGTATTCTAAATATTTATACCAGCTGAATTGCTTTTATTGAGGTATATTTATCTCAATTTAAAAAGAAACCAAATTAATTTAAAGAGTGGAAAATTCTGGAAGAGCTGCATCATGACTCAAGATTGGAAGGGTACGCTAAATAAAACTCCTAATATAAACATTTATATAAGTGTAATTTTTTAATAATGCCAGGAATTATTGGGGATATTTTGATAATGAAGAATTATGTAAATTTAAAAGTTTTTACAAATTCCTTGCAATTCAGTTGAACACCCTCATCCAACAGATGAACAACACCGATTAAAAAAATCTGCTCTCCCATATTACATGCAAAGATTTATTAATGTAATAGCAGCATTCCCTTGATGTTACTCATGGTTAGTTGGACAGTATGATGTTTTAATACAACATAGTGTTATGTCATGTAATGCATATCAATGTTATATCAAGGTTATTCATTTACGTTGCCAATTTTTAATACATGTTATTCTGGAGTACTTTTCCTGGCCAATTTTGTTTAGGTTAAATTCAGAGTATTCACCTTTTTTTTTCTGTAAGAAAGAAAGCCACACCAGTGGCTGTGATTATTATGTGTTCCTGACTAACATCAACATAATTCTGCTGGTGTGTTAATAAATCTCCAAATTTAACATGGGAGAGCAACTTTTTCCAAACTGTTCATCTGTTGGCTGTGAGACTTTTCAGTGAAGCTTGAGGAAAATATATATCTTTTTAGATTCACATATCTCATTAGCAAATATCACCAATAGTTCAACTTTAAAATAACATGTTCCATAGTTTTTGTATGCTATGTAGGTATCAGGATCAGAATGCCTCTGAGGTGGTGAAATGCAAA
The DNA here is from genome assembly GCF_017639515.1 of Carcharodon carcharias. NCBI lineage: Eukaryota > Metazoa > Chordata > Chondrichthyes > Lamniformes > Lamnidae > Carcharodon > Carcharodon carcharias. The sequence continues at coordinate 41,063,850 of NC_054480.1, read as the reverse complement.
GGTTGCAGAAAGTGGTGGGTTAGAAACATGAGTGAGAAAGTGTTTGGAACCTCAGGGAAACAGGCTGGATATGGTAGGCATTGGATTTATATATGGGAGACAGTAGACCAGAGCCATGGAGGGAGCTCCAATCTCATGGAGAAAAAACCTGAGACACCATTCAACTTCTCTTCCTAGCCCCAAGCTGATTGACATTATAAATCATCCCCCTTCCAAAGACACTGACCCCCTTCCTTTGAATATTGACATCATTGACATCAAAAAGCATATCTTACACCCATGTCTTTGCAAAGAACGACACTATTTCCAATATCTGTTTCCTCTCCAAAATCCTTAAATACATTGTTGGTTCCCAAATCCATGTCCAGCATTTGCTTCGAGTCCATGTTTGAATCACTTCAGCAAGCTTCTACACCAAAACTAACCCAAAGTTAAATTTTGCATCCCCATGACTCTGGCCATAATGCATTATCCCTCTAAATGTGTGTTGATGACACCCAGCTCTACCTCTACACAACTGTTCTCAATCCTTCCTCTACTTCTGTGCCATCAGACTGCTATACTGACACGCAATCTTGGATGAGGTGCAAATTTCCTCCAGCTCAACACTGGCCAGACCAATGTTATTGCCTTCAGCACCTGTCACATACTCCAGCCATAGACTCAGGCTGAAACACATATTTTGCAGTCACAGTGTCATAAAGACCCTGAGTGCTCTGGAGTAATGTGTATTTTACTTAATATTTCAACCTCCAGAAGATTTCAAGGTTGAAGAGTCTGAGTTTTTAATAACCTTTTCTCATAACTCAATCCTGCAACTCATTGTCCTCTAAGTTACTGTCAGGGTTCAGATGTGTTTTTAGTGATCACAAATTAACTCAGTCTTAAATGTGCGGCCTGCAGCACAGCTACAGCATTATGGCCTCAGTTTGATACTCTATTGATCCAACAACATAGTACAGCATTTAATTGGTTTTGTTGTTATTGCTCTATATTAACTGAACATAGCAAGTGTCCAGGTCTCCACACCCATATTTCCCATATTTGATTCACAGCTCTTAGCTATATTGAATTAGTCTGTCATATTTCTTCCTCATGGCCAACTAAATTATGTTCACCTAGTTCTTTCTAGAAAATCAAGTCACCTTTGTTGCATGTATTGCCAGATTTCCAGTAATCCCTATTGTGGCTGCTTGTATCCAGCCTAGCATTTTGTAAAAACCCTGTTATGTTAGCAAAATCTGATGCTGCATTACCATTCAATTATTTAAAAAACAACTCACTTCCTTATTGACTCCCAGCATCATTAACTCCCCTTTAAGACCCTAACTTATCTTTTTTTAAATATGACAGGTCACTGTGGCAAAAAATATGAAAACATATGACCCAGTGACTAACTATACATTTAGCTTTTACTCTATTTAATTATGTGTAAGAAAGGTCTTCAGAACAAAGGTTCCTAAGAGTTTTGTCAACAGCATGAGCCAATCTGTAGTTGAACAGAAAAAACTTGAATAGTTGCCAATTAATAGTATAATATTCTTGGTACTATTCAACTAATACATAATATATAATGAGTCTGCAGAGGTATATAAACACAAATTCTATAGGATCACATCTCACTGCTCTGGCTACATCTTCCATGAGGTTGCACAAGAGTGCAAATCATGTGATGTTGTACCACTTCCTGTGATGACATACACAGTATCTGATTAGCATATTAAAGAGTTAGAATGAACACATCACACTACAAATACACCTCTCACAACATCAAATTATTTCTTCTCAATACTTACAATGCCTACTTTGTTTCATTCACCTGGCCTCACTAATGTTAATTCATAACTAGTAATATAGGAAGAAAGAAAGAAACCAATGGTCCTTTGCTTGTAAAAGAAGCTTGTCTCTTAATATTTTCAAATTATGCACAAATGAAGTGCCTAAGCTTTGATGGGAAGAAGTGCTACTGCACAGCGTAGTCAAGAATGGTTTCAACTGGGAATAAGAATTTGGATTTCTTTAGCTCTTAGCTTGATATTACCTAATATTCAGAAATATGGATGGCCAAATCTGAAAATCTTATCCAAACATTGCAGTCAACATACAAACTTCACTTTACTGCTGACATGAAGAAATACTGATTCAATCTGCATAGCATTTTTACACTGCTGCAGGCTGGATATCGCGTGCTTTGGTAATATTAAGCTGCCAATACCACCAGGCAAAACAGATAGATAGGGCTGGATTTTCATCTTAGAAGTGGATAGAGAGAGCCAGGGAAATTTCCTGGCTCAGCATGTCCACCTCAGGAGAAAGTGCCTACAAAGGCAGGATTTTCATTCCAGGGGCACCGGTCTGTCACCCCCACAGCCCCTGCGGCTGCCAGGGGCAGAAGCGGACCATTTAAAAGGCCTGCCTTGGTTCTCTAGGTCTTCTACCCAGTTGCAGTCAAAACAATGCCCAGATCTTCTGAACGGAAGATATTCAGGCCAGAGGCTTAGATTGAAGTTACGAGTTGGGACCATGCACAGTCCCAGCGCATGTACATGCGCAGAAGATCCACACAAGTTTTGAATTTCCTATCGAGCTTTTTAAATTGCCTGATTGCCTCCAGGCTTTTAAATGGCTGTCCTTAAAAAGAAATACAGCAGCGGAGACGTCGGCTGGATGTGTAAGAGGTTCACGTTCCCATTTTCCCTATAGGATTTTATAAAGGAAAAAATTATGCAGGCATGGGCTTTGGTTCAACCACCAACTTCTTGTTTATTAAAAAATTCCTAACACCCTAATACGAAAAGCTCTAAACTAGTGTAATTGACACTACACAATTAATTGGTTAGTCCGATTTAAATCCCTTCACGATTAACCTTAGCTTCCACTTTTTTTAATTCACTCATGGGATGTAGGCTTTGCTGGCTGGGCCAGCATTTATTGCCCATCCTTAGTTGCCCTGAGGTGGTGGTGGTGAGCTGCCTTCTTGAACTGCTGCAGTCCACATGGTGTAGGTACATCAACAATGCTGTTAGGAAGGGAGTTCCAGGATTTTGACCCAGTGACAGTGAAGGAACGGCGATACATTTCCAAGTCAGAATGGTAAGTGACTTGGAGGGAAACTTGGTGGTGTTCCCAAGTGTCTGCTGCCCTTGTCCTTCCAGATGGTCATGTTTGTGGGTTTGGAAGGTGCTGTTAAAGGAGCCTTCGTGAATTCCTGCCATGCATTTTGTAGATGGTACATACTGCTGCTACTGTGCATCAGTGGTAGAGGGAGTGAACATTTGTGGATGTGGTGCCAATCAAGCAGGCAGCTATGTAGTGGATGGTGTCCAGCTTCGTCAGTGTTGTTGGCGTTGCACTCATCCAAGCAAGTGAGGAGTATTCCATCACACTCCTAAATTGTGCCTTGTAGATGATGGACAGGCTTTATGGAGTCAGGAGGTGAGTTACTTATCACACGATTCCTAGCCTCTGACCTGCTATTGCAGCCACAGTATTTATATGGCTAGTCCAGGTCAGTTTCTGGTCAATGGTAACCCCCCAGGATGTTGATAATGGGGGATTCAATGATGGTAATGCCATCGAACATCAAAGGGCAATGGCTGAATTCCATCTTGTTGGACATGGTCATTGCCTTGTGTGCTGCGAATGTTACTTGCTACTGTCAACTCAAGCCTGGATATTGTCCAGGTCTTGCTGCATTTGGACATGGACTGCTTCAGTATCTGAGGAGTAGCAAATGGTGCTAAACATTGTGCAATCATCAGTGAATATCCCCACTTCTGACCTTATGATGGAAGGAAGGTCATTGATGAAGCAGCTGAAGATGGGTGGGCATTGGACACTAGCCTGAGGAACTCCTGCAGTGGTGATCTGGAGCTGAGATGACTGACCTCCAATAACCACAACCTTCTTCCTTTGTGCTAGGTATGAGTCCAACCAGTGGAGAGTTTTCCCCGATTCCCATTGACTCCAGTTTTGCTAGGGCTCCTTGATGCCGCACTCTGTCAAATGCTGCCTTGATGTCAAGGGCAGTCACTATCACCTCACCTCAGGAGTTCAGCTCTTTTGTCCATATTTGAATCAAGGCTATAATGAGATCAGGAGCTGAGTGGCCCTGGCAGAACCCAAACTGGAGCAGTCAGTGAGCAGGTTATTGCTAAGCAAGTGCTGCTTGATAGCACTGTCAATGACTCCTTCCATTACCTTACTGATGATCAAGAGTAGACTGATGGGGCGGTAATTGGCTGGGTTGGGTTTATCCTGCTTTTTGAGTACAGGACATACAAATTTCACATAGCCGGCTAGATGCCAGCATTGCAGCAAAATCACCACGACTTATTAGAAAGTCTCAGCTTAAAAATCACAGGCAAAATCCTGCGTTTCTGCCCAAACCTTCCTTAGTTAAACCCAAATCTCCCCCAGGATTTGGTTGTTACCCTTAAGTTACTTTAAAAACCTCAAACTCAAATACCCCTCGAATTTGATTGATAACTTGCAACCCCCCACGCGGTTGGTCCTTCTGGCATGAATTCTAGATCCACGATCCAGGGTGACCATTCCTGACCTTCCTTCTTGACTGCCGTCCTAAACCCTTTGACCTTGTCCTTTTTATGATGCTTCTGATCAGACTATCATAAACACATTTCCTGAGGTCATCCTGCTGAATGGTCAGTGCTCAGCACCTTTCAATCTTTTTAGTCTGTTACATGCCCTGGTCCAGACAGACTCGTGTAGTGGCCTGGGCAACTGCAGGGAGCCTATTTGGTGCTGCAAGGGTTAACAGGAAGTTGATTATACGCCTCAACTTAAGAGAAAAATACTGCAACCTTGAGATGAATACAATCTTGCCTGACCACAGTTGCAGGGTGAGCCTTGAGACATTCCATTTTGTTTTTCTCAGGCTGAATGCAATCAGGGTTGTGATAAGCAACTGGGTAACCAAACATCTGTTATGAGGAAAAGGGAAATTTATTGCAACATGGATTGGTTGGATAACTTATGCAAATATATGGATAGGTTTGTTGCAAAACTTACTGATTGGCTGTAAAATTGCTTTTAACAAGTATGCGTGTATTCTGCTACGAGACTGTACAGTAGCTCTCATTGTGCTGTCTCCCTTGTGCACAAGTAATAAATGGCATTTCTACATATGAACTTCTGCGTCGGTGTGATTAATCTCCGACAGTTTCTTGGAGGTTCCACCAAGATGACTAACCCCTAGGGTTGGGCCATGGAGCGCCAGCGTTAAGACCTTGCGGTTCAAGGACTCTTCAGTCCACAGCAGCCCGATTTAGGGTTCTGGAGTTCGTTGACCCATGAACTATCTTCGCCTGTCTGTGGCTGACTCTTAGGGTAAGTCATCTATTTGAATATTTAGGAGATTAATTTGTAGCGGTCCGGGACCGTTCTGGCCAGAATATACTTGGGGTCAGTAGCCCCTGGAGTTGGAACTGAGTGTGTGTGTGTGTGTAATTGCGGCTCGGGGTCTGGGACCCCCCAAGCGTGTGAGTGGACTGATTGATGGAAGTAGATTGCGGATTGGGGACCCGCCAAGGACTGGCCTTTCTTAGGTATTAGATAGAGAATGGGTAATTTGGGATCAAAGAAATCCCAGGTTCCCCCTCCAAAGGGAACCCCAAATGCTTATATATATGTTTGTTTGTGTGGAAGGAAGCATTTGTATGTGAGCTTTAAGGTGTTTTCGTTCCTAAATTGTCTTTTGTGTCTGTTGTTGAGCACTTTAGAGTTGAAAGCCCCATATTAGGTTAAAGGAAAAGTTTATTCAAACATTCCAAAGTTTTGAGTATAAGATTTGAGTTGAGATTTCTGGCAAAATCGCACTTTGAAGGTAGTGTAAAGATGAAACAGGGCTTGCCTTTGTTTGAGATGAACCAACCCTTGTACCACCACCTTGCAGACTAGTAAGGAACAACCCCCATCATCAGCTTCCAAGCTGATTAGGATTAATACATATGAGTTAGTATTCTAAAATTCTGAGGGAAAAAAACTTGAAATTCAGAAGGATTCTAGGAAAACGAAAAGACATAAACACACGGTCTTGATGGTTGCAATGGATAAAAAGGGGTTTCTTTTGAAGAAATGAATTAAATATTAAAGGAAATCTGCATCCCAACAGCACTGTAATTTGAATTTGGGACAACCTTGAGATGTAAAGTGCAGTGTAATTTAACAGGTTACTTTTGAATCACTAGGATGCTATCTAAGATAAAGAATTGACGATAAGCATATGGAAATTATAACTTGGATACAAATCAACACACATAAGAAAGAGGTAGTTTTAATTTTATAGTGTAAATTACAGTTCTTACAAAGTTTAAAATTTGAGGTTTGGTTCCTGATAATTTCTCAGAAGGGAATTTTCATTTTAAAAGGTTTGACAACAATTGGCACTAATTCAAATGCTGCAAGCTTTTGTATTTGTAAAGCCTGTTCCCAAAATATGAAGCTAAGCTCAAGACCTTAACAAAGTTTGACTGAAATCCAATTGTTGGCCGAGTTAATGAATCTGGGATAATTCTAAAAGAAACGGGTCAGACACAATTTAGTGGGTTACTTTTGAGACAATAAAATGTTTGAGAAGAAGATAAAGAAGCAAAGCATATCAATACCTGATTTCTGTTTTTAAAACTGTTATGAGAATATTTTATTTATTTTAAAGTCTCTCCAGGTAACCTGAACAAGAGATGGTGGCTGTTGCATGTGTAAAATGGTATGAGGCAAGTAGGAGAATGAGTTAGGGAAAGAGGACACAATATATAAACTTTTTACGGGAAGTGAATTTGATAATCTGGCCATCAACTGAGACATTGGAAACGCACAGGGGGAGATAAGCGAAGATCTAGAGACAGGGGTCCTTGTTGACAATAGAGAAACTGAACTCAAGAGAATCTTAGGATGATCATGGTCAGGAAAATAAAACTTAGAGGTAAAACTATGTGGAATCTGTAATTCAGGAATTGAAATGTAAGGAGAAATAATACTTCATAACAATTTACCACAAGATGGATACAGGTTAAGGAAAAGCTGGAAAAAGCCTATATAGATGTATTACTGATTGTATTGATGTACCTGTGAGCTACAAAAAGTAAGACCACAGGATTAACACCATGATGACAGACAGAGTTAAGCAGCTCGCAGAGACAACCATCACTGGAAGTGAAGATACTGAGCCATTGAAAGATAGGATAAGAAGGTGCACAGTAGAGTTGTGTTGGCAGTTTAATTGAGGTCCGAAGTGGGACAGCAGCAGGAGACAGTAGACTGGAAGGAGTGGAGGGTGCTTATCCAGATGGATTTAGATCAGGGAACTTATTTCACAGGAAGAGTCATTAAAGAAATGTATAAATTTAAATTTAAACTGAAATTCCACATTCCCTACCAGCCACAGAGCTCAGGAAAGGATGAACTGAACTTAAAAAACAACATCAATCACAAAAGCAATTCAAGTGACAGGGAACAGCCCGATATTTTAATGTGCCTTAGGGCTACCCCAAGCAGGACCGCCGGGTTCACCCCATTTGAAGTAATGACAAGGAGAGCAATGCAGTTACCCGGGGGAATCATAGTAGGAATGGGAGATGTAGGACCACTAAAAGGAAGAAAATCAGAGACAGACAGATGATTAAGGGTATGGAAACAGGCAAATCCAAAAAGCAACAATGAACCATATGAGGTAGTTATGACAGGTGATACATGCACACTTGTAGATATGAGAACGGGAAGCAAATGGAGGCATTACACACAGTTAAAGATACATGACAATTGACCAAGCGGTAACCCGGAGAATGGGAGCCAATGTTAATGTCCCCACAGATCTACGATCCTGGTCGTGGGTGTATCAGTACTGGCAACAAGGTCGGGGATCATCACTGCTCATCCCGCACCACAGGAGGGACTTTGGTACAGCATGAACAGTGCTGAATGCGACACGCAATGGGGAATGATAAATGTAACAGTAGGAGAACAAGTGTTTTCAACTTGTAGTAAGGGTTTGCTTCAGATCGAGCATGGGAGGTCCGCCACTACCCAGCCACCTCCCACCTCTACTTTCACAGTCTGAGTAGAGATAATTGAAGCCCCTCAAACCACACTGACTGATCCACCTTGTCCGGCTATGCATCTAGGACCGCAAATGGTTTGGTACTGGATAATCAGAAGTTTTGTATGATAATGTACACCACGAGCTGGTACCCATAGTCTTGGACATATCCGGAATTGACCAGCCCCAGTGGTGCTCAACCCATAGCCAAGCACTCTATACAGCTCTGACGTGCCAATTGATGACTGAAGCAGTTCAGCTCAATGGCGAGATGCGATCAGGCTTGGGAGGGAACGGCGTTAAGCACAGCCTGATAAATGATGCCACTATGATATTCAATATAGGGACATCATTGGTTAATTCAGAACCTGGCAACTGTTGACCAGAAGGTCTGTACCCTGAGCTTTAAGCTGAAGGAGATTCTAGAGTGAGGACAGAGGATGCAATTAGATATGGACCAGGATGTGACACGGTTAATCCAAAGCCTGGCTACCGTGCTCGAAAGTCATGCAGGGACTATCAATAAATTAATTGAAACAGGGAAAGATATTTCAGACAAAGCAAGCAGAAATGATGTATGCAGCACCTATGGATCTTGGGCACTGGAACAAGCCCGAGAAAATTTAAGACAGATTAATAAAGGGGTAGTCCCTTTATGGGTAACTAATGAGCATTTATTGAATCTCTCACGACACAAGAATCATGACTTGACCAGTTGCCAGCTCAAAGGTTTATCACATGTATATAGAATGAATGTTGAATGTATAGTGAGTAGTAAAATGCTAATAGGCATTGTATTAGTAATACCTGTCATACCTACGTCAACACCTGGCAGGACATTATATAGAGTAGAAAATATTGGGGCAACGGGGGGATGAACAGAACAGCACAACAGGTGTGGTTGTGCCTGGGTTTTTCGCCATGGCAGCTAAAATAGCTTCACAATGTCTGTTTTGTTAACGACATAACACAGGCAAGACAGCCTCAGTGACTGCTGGTACGGGACCCCAGCCATGGGGCCCATTTGTACACCTACAAATGGACTTTATACAAATGCCTAAATGTATGGGATATAATTATGCTGACAAAAACCTCCCTGCCCAATAATGCAGATTTACCTCACTCCGGGATCCATCGGGCTTTCTTCTTGGGACTGATTGCAATCCCGGCAGGGCCCACTGCTGAGCTCTTGGCACTGCCAGGATTGCTGGAGCTGCTGGCCATTGTGATTGGCCAGCAGCTCCTGAGGGCAGGAAATCCTCCAGAGCGAGGGGCGGAAGTCCCACTGTAAGCCAATTTAGCCCGTTTGCAGTCTGTTATGGATGCAGGGCAGGCTTTCACAGAACAAAGCAACTTCCAGCTGATTTTCCTTCTGTAGAATGCAGCCCTGTGAATACTTCAATACAATATTAGAGAACTATTAATGTTATAACTCAAATAAACAAAAAAATCTGAAGTGGAACGGTGCACATTTAAATAAAGGTATACATATATCAATAAAGAACACAAACAAAAAACATCAGGTCAAATGCAACAAAACGCAGTGTACAGTCAAATATAGTGATCAAATTGACAATAAATAAGGAACATAACCCAAAGCAATGGAAAGACAGAAAAATATCCCTCATGATATAAAGGAGGGGAGGGGAATAATGAGGTAGAGGAGGCAGTGTTGGAGGGAAGCATCTTAATTCATTCATGAGTATGCCTCATCCCTGTGAGGTGACATCTTGTCTACCAGAGGCATGCCCAGCAGCAGATATCCCTGCAATGGGCTGCTGCTGGTTGGAAGGTGCAGTCACTACAATTTAAGTCAGAATCTGACAAATTACCTCAGTATGCTGTTGAAGAATCTGCAGACAATGGCTACAAGCTTCATTATGCTAGCTAAGAATCTCATTGTGCTGAAGAATATCATTCTTCCTTTGCAGATGCTGGCTAACATTCATCTTAAATTCAGTCAAAGTTTGTTGAAGCAACTTATTGGAGTTCTTTGAGGAAGTAACATAAGCGGTGGATAAAGGAGAACTGGTGGATGTACTGTACTTAGATTTCCAGAAGGCATTTAATAAAGTGCCATATCAAAGGTTATTGCAGAAAATAAAGCTCTTGATATATGGGATAACATATTAGCATGGATAGAAGATTGGCTGGCTAACAGAAAGCAGAGAGTAGGCATAAATGGGTCCTTTTCAGGTTGGATAGATGTAATGAGTGGTGTGCCACAGGGATCAGTACTGGGACCTCAATTGTTTATAATTTATATAAATGACTTGGATGAAAGGATAGTTGCCAAATTTGCTGATAACACAAAGATAGGTAGGAAAGAAAATTGTGAAGAAGACATAAGGAGGCTACAAAAAGATATAGAAAGAATAAGTGAGTGGGCAAAGATGTGGAAAATAGAGTATAGTGTGGGAAAATGTGAAATTGTCCATTTTGGCAGGAAGAATAAATGTGAAACATATTATCTAAATGGTGAGAGATTGCAGAGCTCTGAGATGCAGAGGGATCTGGGTGCTTAGTGCATGAATTGCAAAAGGCTAATATGCAGGTACAGCAAGTAAGTAGGGAAGCTAATAGAACGTTATCATTTATTTTGAGGGGAATTGAATGCAAAAGTAGGGAGGTTACTCTTCAGTTACACAGAGCAATGTAAATGTATTGGAAACTGTTCAAAGAAAGTTTACCAGATTAATACCTGTTGTCTTATGAGGAAAGGTTGGACAGGCTAGGCTTGTATCCGTTGGAATTTAGAAGAGTAAGAGATGACTTGATTGAAACATATAAGATCCTGATGTGGACAGGATGCTTCCGCCTGTGGGAGAATCTGGAACAAGGGGTCACTGTATAAAAATGAGGGGTCGCCCATTTAAAATGGAGATGAGGCAATTTTTTTCCTCTCAGAGAGTCATGAGTCTTTGGAACTCACTTCCACAAAAGGCGGTGGAAGCAATAGTCTTTGAATACTTTTAAGGCAGAGGCGCTTGGATTCTTGGTGAGCAAGGGGGTGATAGGTTATCGGGGGTAGGCAGGATGCAGATCTGAGGTTAATATCTGATTAGCCATGATCTTATTGAATGGTAGAGCAGGCTCAAGGGGCTGAATAGTCTACTCCTGCTCCTTGTTTGTATGTGTACTTTTTCAGCTCATTAGCATTGGCCAGAATGGTTCCAATGATAATCAGAAGATTTGACCAATAAAACAGAAAATAGCTGTTTAACCCTCAACCCCACCACCCCCCACCCCCCCCCAACACCCTGCCCCCCCCCCCCACCCCACCGCCACCCCACCCCCCCGCCCCCCACCCTCACCACCCCCCACTTCCCACATACACCCCAAGCTCTGTCCTTGCTGCCTTATGCCCCCCACCCAGCCCCAATGGCTCCTCAAACTAAACCATGCCAACCTATGTCCCTCCACCCAACCCAATGGCCCCTCTTACCCTCTCAGCCAAGTGTCATTATGCATTATTTTATATATTTTTTAAGCTTTTTCACACATGACATTGTTATTATAGGGTTAATTGGTTCTGTAAGAGTGTAAACCGGGTAAATGCATATTGAAGTGCCATAGATTGGCATGGAGGGTATGAGGGACCATTGGGCTTGGGTGAAGGGGTATAGGTTGGCATGGAGAGTATGAGGGGTTTCATGCCCATTACGGCATGAAGATGTTACAAATTGTAAAGCCATATTTTTAAAAGTGAACGCAAAATCTGTTAAGATGACTATAGTGTACCATGTGACTTTTGGCATTTGAACTGTAGACAGTAGAGTCTATGGTCAACACCTGACTAAGTATAATCCTGAGCGAAGGAATCTTATAGCCATTTGTAAGATTCAGAGATTTCATTGTTTAAGGATGGACCAAAGCCTCCAGACAATGGGGTTTGTAGACATCTCGTCTCCATGTTCCACTAGGGACAAAAGAAACTCAAAGCTCAATGCGTGTTCGATGAATGTGAAATAGACACTGGCTGTCTCAAACTATCAAGGTGTGAAAAGCCACAACACAAGTTGTTTATCGGCCAACATACCACCTTATTTGGAAAAGGACTTTGGACTTGTAACATGTTTATTGCCTGCTTTTAAAATAACACAAGAAGCTGTTCCAAGACAGAGACACCAACAGAAAGCCAGGGAACCAGCTGCAGTCAACTAAGCTACCAAGGTAATAAACAGCAATACCTTGAAAGTGGGAAAAGGACTCTCTCCAACCTGTTCCAACTTCAAGTTCACCTGAGAACCAACCTCCTGGCAATTCAGCTACAAGAAGCTTTGCAGCTTACTGAGAATCCTCTCCTTTTCAAGACCTTCATTCCAGCCAAAGCATCAACTCATCTAAGAAACTACAGGCCTGCTACAATAAAGACAGAAATAGTCTCAAGTTATAATTTTATTATTTTTTTCTCCATATTTATCTAATTTTAGTATGAGTGATAGTGTGTGTGAGTCGAATGAGAGAGACAACACATTTTAAAACCTCCAGGGAAAGTATGGGATAATAAATAACTTTCTTTATTCTTACAACTTGCAAAAAGGCTTCCTACAGGGATTACTTAAATTGGGACAACCACTTGGAGGGTAAAAACTGAAACCCCTCACACAAAAAATACTTTAATCACAAACAACAACAAACACATAAAAGGTTCCCTCATCCAGACTACGGTTCATGACACCTCTGAGGGGTCATGAACCATAACTCATTGAATAGCTGGCCTGACTCCATGAAAATGGCAGAGGGCTAGGAGATGCCTATATCCGCAATGAAGCGTCCAGGTTGAGAATGGAGAGTGCAGGCTTATCACCCACACTAGCCTGCACCCCTATCCTGTGCTGCTGAAAACTGGAGGCATCAGGAACCCTGGAATCAGGGCCCAGTCACCATTTTTTAAGGTCTCCCCAACTGTGAAAATTCAGCTGTTTATCAGGCACTAGGGGTTAGCCATCAGTCACCTAGGCTTCCCTTACCCACAGCCTCCAACTCCTCAATGAGACCACCAGAGACACAAACACTGCTTCAGGTTTCCAGGAAGCTACAAAAAACATATAAGACATTACTTTATTACTATAAATCTAGCCAAAGACAGCAGCAAAGAAATAGGCTAGAAAAAGTAGCTATGTGTGTTGTCACGTGCCAGCATATATTAAAGGCTCCAGTCTACCCAACCTCCCCAACTACCCCCTCAACCCCCAGACTCTATCAGAACAATTGACTACCCCTCCAACCAGACATGATTACCTCCCAACACGCAACTACACCTCACAACCCAACCTGATGAGTCCCCAACCCGAACCAACTACCCACTGACCCACCTGCCACCTCACACATCTGACTCTACTCACCTACCACCAACAGTCTGATTCAGCTTGAGGTAATGGTCGGAAAGCAGAAAGCAATTGACAATAGGGGTATCAGATTTGTTGAGGGGACCAAAGAGCATGGTTTCAGTCTAACTGGAGGAAACTGTAGCTTGCCCACAATAGGACATCAGGCAAGAAGTCTGACAACACAGAGGAGAAAACTTTTGATTGTTCTTTCTTTCCAACATGATTTATGCAAGAGACCACACAGAGGCAGTGAAGGGATTAAACAAGCTGTTGGAGAGACAGATAAATGTGGTTGGCATCCCACTTATTCTTCAATGAGCTGTAAAGCCAATTAGGTGAATGCTAAACTTTCATAGTGTAAATAAGTATACAGGATTCTGTATCCTTATACATTTAGCCTGATTATGGAAACTGGTATTGAGCCATGAATTCAAGAACATGCATTAGAAATAGAACTTAAATTGCAATAGTCAAGCAATGCTGCTCTTGATTGACCTCTTGCATAAATTGTGTTGGAAAAAGCTATTAAAAATTTTCTCCTGGTGTTGTAAAGGTTCATTTGGTGTCTCACTAAGAGGTATGAAGACTTGTATGTTTAAGCATAAACCTTTACTTGTTAATCCATAACTATGTACAGATGTTAGGTGTGGCCATGCATTGGTGCTCCCTCCATGATGGCTCCTTCAAGATTCTACTCCACAGTCTACTAACATGTGACTCTACACATCATACTGTTGGCATGGTCTGCCATTCCCACATTAACCCTTGCTCTGCCAAACACCTTTATACTACAATGGCATGCTGCTATCACTTAAAGGCATGTAAAACATCCCCCTGTCTTTTATAAAAAAAACTTTCCACCCTTCCAGTGCAGTATAATTATTTACAATATAATCTTTACTTTAACTGCTATGTATTCTTCACACAACCCCCCCCTCCCCCTACACCATCGGTAAGTCTCTGGCTTTATAAATTCAGGCAGTCCTGAGGCTTGATAATTCTTCCAGATCTTGGTCTGTCATATTTGGAGGAATGGTAATCCCAGTTGTTTTGTGTTGACTTTGTTGGTTTAGCCTTGAAATTGTAGTACTCCATGTTTCCAATACTTTGTTGTCTCCATTTGATTCGCTCTTTGCATTCCTCAGAGTTGCGTTTCTCTTTAGCAACAACCAATCTGCTTTGTTCGGACACTGTTTGTTTGCTCCATTCCTTCCAAAAGGAATGTGCACTCCATTCATTCCTAGAGTGGACTCAGGTTTTATTTTTTGTGGGGTCTGCCATGTTCTTGTCAGACTTTGAAGTTTCTAAAATGGAACCTTTATTTCCACTCGTTTCACAATTTCAGTCAAATATTTGTTTGCTACTTTATTTTCCATTCCTTTTGCAAGCTTATCAATCATTTCATTCAGCTCAGCAACTACTCTGGTGAGTTCAGTTGCCTTTGTTTCGAAGTTATGTGTGAGATCCTTAGATACACTTAACAACCTTACTGGGCATTCAGTTCCTTTTGGAGTCTTTCTTCCATGGTCACTAACAGCTCTTTAAATTCTTCCAATTCATTCACTAGATCATCAATCTGATTCTTAGAATTTTCCTTTTCTGCTTTTAAAATCTGGATTTGCTCCTCATACTGTGCATCTCATTATCATGTTCTTCAGGTTGGATCAAAGTTCAAGAATTTCATTGCTCTTTTCATGATGAAGTTCCAAGATGTCACCAAACTCATCTTCCATACATGAAGTTGGCTCTCTACACTGACCAGTTTTTCCTTAGCAGTGTTTAAATCTTATGCACTATCTTCAAGCTCACATTCTTTAATTTTACTTTTGCCAGTTGTTTCTCTAACTCTTCAAGCTTCATTGAGAGGGCTTCTGCTTTTCCTTGCAAATGTTCAATTTTTTCTTGACACTCTAGGTTATTGATTTTCATTTCTTTATATATTTCTTTGGAAATGTAATGTTTTTCCAAGTTTTCTTCCAAATGTCAACCATTTTCTTCGGTTGGACCGTGTCTTTCTTCTACCTCTTAGCTTCTTCTGGGATATTGAACATTGCTGAGTCTTTTCTGCCAACTGGTTGTTCAGTTCAGTTTAGTCAGAGTGATATTAATATCACTTCGCTTTTCTTCGTAATTTTCCAGAGAAACAAACTTTGACCTGCGGGATTCTTGTAGCATGTAAAGACCCTTCAACAAATTTTCCTTTTCTTTGTGAAGCTCAGTTGCTTCATCTTGAGTTTTCTTGTAATTCAGCAGTTGCCTTGAGTTTATTCTGCTGTTCTTCCATTCTGATGTTTAAGACAGCCTTCTTTTCTTCAGTGTGTTGTTTTATTGCTACTGATAGTTCCAATGCAGCTTTTTCTGAAGTATTATTCAACATCCTTTTTAGCTCCTCGTGTTTTTTTCATGGCTACGTATTGACCCTGCAAAGAGT
Organism: Carcharodon carcharias; assembly: GCF_017639515.1. Taxonomy (NCBI): domain Eukaryota; kingdom Metazoa; phylum Chordata; class Chondrichthyes; order Lamniformes; family Lamnidae; genus Carcharodon; species Carcharodon carcharias. The sequence goes on along the minus strand of NC_054480.1, from coordinate 41,048,030 downwards.
CTTTCAGGGTCACAACTTCTTTGATTGCCTTTTCTGCCTGCTGTTGCGCCTGACTGTGCATCTGGTTGAGTTTTCCCGAGTCCCACTTTGATTTGCCAGTTGTGGAATTGAGGGTCGTCATCTCCTCCTAGTATCTTTGTGTCATCTCTGAAATTTGTTTCTTTAAATCTTGAACAGCTTGGTTCATTGAAGACTTCAGTTTATCATGCATTTTCAAAGGTATATACTCAGCTTGAATCTTGCACTTCAAATCTTCCAGTTTAGCTCTGATATGAACATTTTCCTGTGGAATAACTTCATTTTCTTTTTGCAGGTTTTGTTTCTTTTTGGTTACCTCAGATAGCTTTCCTTCATTCACAGCCATCTGCTTGCTATGAACTGCTACCTGCTATTGCAGATTGGTACTGTGTCAGCTGTTTGAAAAAGGTCTTTCTTCAAGCCTTTTGGCTGCTTCTCAGCCTTCTCTTTCTTCTGCACTAAGCTCTTCGTCTTGTGCGCTTCATTGCACTAACATAGTCGGCCACCATCTTGTGCTTTGCTTGAGTATTGTCTCCTTCGGCCTGGGGCCTCCTGTCTCCCTCAGCCTGGGGGTCTCCTCGCCCTTCGCTGATTTATCAGGGGTGCTCTAGACCTTCTTCTGAGGCCTGCCCTTCCACAACCTGGAACTAAAAATATTTGTCAAAGCCTTTTAACATCTCACCAAATGTGGTTAAAAATTCATCTATATCTTGTTTAATGATTACTTCTTCCGCACACATACCAAACAAGTATAAAAAGGTATTAACCTGTACTTCTTCTGATTCCTTACTTAATCCTGATGTATTTCTGCAATTTTAAAAGTTTCTTCTCCAAGACTCCCAATCTGGGGTCTGGTTTTGCCCTCACCTTAGCCAAAATGGGTCTGGTGGTTTTAATTTCCTACCATTGGCCATTTAACTTTTCTTCAGTTGCTGCTTTAAATGTCATTGTCCTTTTTAGAATGTCTATGCAGAAACATCTTTTTCTTTCTTCAATATGGCCCCACAACTGTCTGTTTTTCTCTTCCCCTGATCTTTGCACACTTTGTTGGGTTTGAAGGGTTCCTGCTTCAATCATGGGCTCTTTTTAAAAACACCTTTAGAACTACAGCAATTCACACCTCCAAGCTGTGAGAATCAATTTCAGGGTGATTTCTTTTCTGCCTGCCATTTTTTTAAACCTTTTTTAAAAACTTCAGTCCAACTTGGCTACCTCGTGTCATGGTGCCAGCTGTAGACCCCTTCGCTGCAGCTTTCCCTCAGCTGTGCCCTGGATACACTGATCTTGAGACTGCCACCTATTTCAAAAGTTAAGTATAGCTTTTTTTTTTGTATTCTGCTCATCCTTCTTGTGATTGGCTATGTCTCTTGGACTCAGTCTTCACTCTGGTCTGCTCTTTAGCTATACAGTGGATTCCTCTTTACAGTGGATTCTTCTTGTTTTGCCTTTTACTCCCTTTATTTTATTTTAAATTTGCACAGCCTTTTTTTATAATCAGGTTATGTTCCTTGACTCTGCCTTTTTTGATCAGGTCGGGCAATGGTTCTCTAGGCACACTGGTGGAGTCCTTTAAGCCCTACTTCTGTAATTAAGCTTTCTATTTAGGCTATCTCCAACTGTGTCTTCAATTTAGGTGCACTTTCTCAGGTCAGGCTTTGGTGTCTTTACTTATTCATATCTTGGGATTCCAAAGTTCTTCTCCAGCGACTTTGAAGCTCTGGGTTTGTTCAATGAGCTGCCACTATGGCGCAAAGGTTTGTTTGGTGCCTTACTAAGAGGCCTGGAGATTTGAATGTTTAAATATAAACAATTTAGTGTTAACCCATAACAAAGTACACATCCCAGGCAATGCCATGCAAGGCTGCTCACTACACGATGGCTCCTTCAATGCTCTATACACCGCAGTTAACTATCATGTGACTCTATACATCATACTGTGGGCAATACTGCTCTCCCACATTAACTCTTGCTCTGCCAAACACCCTTATACCACAACGGCATGCTGCTATCACTTAAAGACATATACAACACCTTGCCTCTAACTTGCCCAAGACAGGTGAAATCAGGATTCCAACTCAGGTTTGCTCATATATCTGGGTGTTGGACTCCTCCACACTATCTACCTTTCCTGTTGTGCTAAGGAGTTAAGTAATTTATAAATACTGCCTTACTACTCAAACAGTCCTCATTTCAAAGGAAACTCAAAAAAATCTGTATCCACAAGCAGGTTATCGAAGCTAACACAATTCTGGAATTTCACTTGTACTGGTGGCTCGTCATCAACAACTAGCATTCTACAACTCTGTCTACAGAAAGAACATATGAAGCAATACCCAAGTATTTTGAACAAACCCAAGTATTTTGGATAATCCCTTCTCATTTCACTACTGTTGTGTATAGGCACATTCATGTAACTTGTAACAGTATTTCCACAGAGACAAACCCTTCCATTTTAGTACTACTTATAACCTGAATTCACACCATCTGACAATATCCATTCACCCAAATGTACAGTTCAATTGCATCTTAAAATCTGATTTTAAAATATACATTCGATTTTCCAATTTTATTGCCTTCTTTCCTGATCTGATTGTATCTAACTTATGCTGGTTGACTGTCTATCAAAGCACAAATGCATCTCCCTGTGTGAATATGTCACACTTTGTTGCACTGTACATGCAAAACAATCTTCCCGAAAGGAGCAAAAAAGCAATTCTTGCCCTGGCAGTTCTTCATTACAGGGTTACAGTAGTCCTATTCTTATAAACCAGGGTGCAATGTGTCATGCCAAGAAGGCATGAAGAAAAAAATCTAAAATAAATTTGTTTCTCTTCCATGCTTTCTTATTTAAATTCTTATTTTTTAAATGGACAATTGCTGGGCTGATAAAATGGCCACAGCTAGTCACATGCTGGTAGTTTGTAAAATTCTGAGCAGTTCCAATGGAGAATGGTGAACTCATGGCTGGAATATGACTTGTATTGTATGAACATTCCAGCCAAGCCAACACAAAGGACTAGTAGACGAAACGTCTGCCCCTGCCAGCACTGGTCAAAGGCAGAACTATTTGTGACTCCTTGTCTCCAACATTGTGCTAATGGGTTCTACAGTTACCTGCTCAAGATACAATGGGTTTTAACAAGCAGGCCTTAAAGTACATCATGAGCTGAATGGCTTGGTCCAAAACCACCCTGTCACATGACCAAGATTTGAGCTGCTTGAATTATTTTAATTATAAAGCCTTTAGATTCCATCTTCAGTTGCGCTTTAACCTCAGAAGAAAACACTGGACTCCAGGCTAGCAGGCTACATTTGTCTGCCATCTTCCAGCAGCCAAACAGAACCAGAGCTCTGTCCAAGTTTAAGTTACCTAGACCTCATCTACACTGTTTCTACGGGAACATCTGAACTTCTGTACCAGTGCCTATTACAAGACTAATTCATCTCTACGTGCTTCTCACATTGTGGAAGTCAGTGCTACTAGAAAAGTGGATTAGCCAGCATCAGCTTCAGCCAGCTAACCGCTTTGAAAGAATACACTATTGGACTTTTGATTCTGGACTCTGGATTCATGTGAAACAATGGCCGGAATTTTCCAGCTCCTCACGCCGACAGGATATTCCAGTCCCACCGATGGATCTTCCGAACCCACCGCGGGGCTGAAAAATTCCAGCCAATAATTCTCATTTTCTCTGTGGTCTTTGCCCTGTACCTTTTTCTTTCCAGAGTTATTTAGCAACACACCCTCCCCGCATTTTGAGTGTGTGTAAAGTAAACTAACCCTCTGATTTTACCGTATCTCAAGTTATTGAGGGGTTATTAATAGAGGATTAGATCACTTCAAAACTAAAGCGCTTGGGGAAAATATGCCACCACTTATAAAGGGGAAATCAAAAATCAATAACACCTTTCTGTTTACAGACGGGTGAGGAAGTGCAGAAATCAGGGCTGTTTGAAATTAAAGTCCCTCCTGTCCGTAACTAATGTATCTTGAACAATGCCACAGGAGATCTGTTGATGTTTATAAAATATAATCTGTACAATTACAATTATTATAACACACACTGGCTTTCAGTCAATCTGCCAAGCTAAAAATTCCTTCCACTATTTCATTGTATATTCAGAGAGCAATAACTAATTACTGGCCAGCAGATGCTCAAAGCTGCCAATTGGCTGATGCCGACTTTAGCCTATTAATCATCGAGTGCTTTTGCTTCCAATTATCAATCACCAGGTGCTCATGCTCTGGACTCTCAATCATTTCATATTCACATTTTTACCTTCATTGTCCCCCTTGACTGGAAATTCTAGTTTTACCAGGCTCAGCTCAGCAACTAATACACAAAATATTTACATTATAATCATCCAACAAGTTTAGTGATGGTACAAACTGATTTCAGCTTCACACCAAGGCTAAATTGTGGAATGCAATCAGGTTTGAAGGTTTCCTCCAGGGACACCCCTCTCTCTGCTTCACTCCAGTGACAGGATGGCCCGATTTCATGCTGTATTTGTGTTAACTGCAGTGTCCTTAATTAGCTGGGAATACCACTTCAGACAATACTAGAAATAGCTGATTTTATCCTTCAGTTGCAGAGGAACTAGGCCAATGTAGAACTCTCCTTGTAGGCTGACAGTTTCATTTTGGAATTTTAGTTGCAATTTGCACATTCTGCTTCAAGTTCATTGCAATATGGAAACAGAAGTTTTAGTTTTGAAATTTGAAAATTAACAGCCCCAAGTGCATGGAAGAATCAAACTGTGTATAGAATTGCTGCTGCCACACATTAATAGTGTCTGTTAATGTCTTATGGTCATAGCAGAGCCTGTTCTGTTGTAGGAAATGGCAGGGCTTGTGTTAAGTAACAATCATCTTGCCTACTTCTGATTAAAGCAAAGTTTGTTAATCATTTTCTTTCATCACTTAACGTTAAAGAAAGTCTGTTTCTGCAAAATTGTTCAGAGGAACTAACCTTTGACCTTTCCACCGCTAAATATTGTCTACCACAGGCTTTTCTTTGACCAATTTGCATTATTCCCATGCTGCAAAGTCAAACAAAAAATACAGCATTTTGAGGATAGGGTATTAGTTAAAACTGAAGGAACTCACTGGTACATAGCTCCCCATTATTTCACATTGCAAACAGCAAATAAACAAATACAGTAAAAATCGTATGGTCTCGACAAGTGTTGTGGTTATTGCTATTGATTGATATATTTTTGAAGTGCACTTCAAAATGTACAAATCATTTTCAGAAACATAGGTCGGGATTTTCTGACCCTGCCATGATGGGACCCGACACGGGGTACACGGCATGGGGTACGTTGCATGGGGTACACGGTGGGCCAGCCAAAAGTCCATTGACTTTCAGCAGAACTAGAAGATCTCAGCGGCAGGCAGGACCAGAAAATCATAGCCATAACATCTTTGGTATAATCAAAAGAACAGAGCAGCAAGTAGCTTCTGACTCAAAATGTATCAGTCAACCCTAGTTTTGATTCACATTCACCCCGCCAAGTCCTGTTTTCTCAACTCTCAGCGGCCGTCATTCCAAGAGGACAAAGAAAATGCTTCAAAGACAGTCTGAAGCACTCCCTGAAGCGCGGCAGCATTATGACTAGGAGGAGCTTGCTACCAATCGTTCAAAATGGTGACAAATTGTCCCTCAATCTGCAGCAGGCTTTGAGTCACAATGTCTTAATGATGAGGCAGAGCAGCAGCATAGAAAAGAAAACAAATTCTGCATTTGGATTTCACCACCTCATAGGACATCCTGGTCCACGTGGCCAAAGATCCACGGGTTGAGAATCAGCGTGTTCAGTCACATGAAGAACCACGGCAGAAACTCGAGATGGCATAGACATCATCCTCAGATCGAGGGACAGCCATGAGAACGATCTTTGTCAGTGAGCAAGAAGCATGTGGGAAAACAGTGCAACTGCAGCAGTGCTGAACTTATACAAATGGAATGTCACAAGAAACTGTTTTATTCTGTATAAAAATAGGCATTATAGGAAAATAAACACAATAGGAACTCACACTAATAAACTATCAGATATAAAATGACTCAAAAGTATAATAATCCCAAAGTTTCAACCTTCTGTTGACAAACTGTGTTCATGTGTCATCTCTCAACACAAATGCTGAAAAATTTGGTTGCGGAACACGTCTATTTTTGACACTATTGTATCTTTTCTATAAGAGTGTAAGAAATAAGAACAATAGTAGACCAACCAGCCCCTCAAGTCTGGTCCGCCATTCAATAAGATCACGGCTGATCTTCTTGTGTTTCGATTTCCATATTCTCATCTAACCCCGATAGCCTTTGATTCCCTTGCCTAACGAGTATCTATCTACAACAAAAACTATTTCTAGTACTGTTGAAGGGTCATGAGGACTCGAAACGTCAACTCTTTTCTTCTCTGCCGATGCTGCCAGACCTGCTGAGTTTTTCCAGATAATTCTGTTTTTGTTTTGGATTTCCAGCATCCGCAGTTTTTTTGTTTTTATCTCTGAGTATCTATCTACCACTGCTTTAAAAATATTCAATGACTCCGCCTCCAATACCTTCTGAGGCAAAGAATTCCAAAGTCGCACAACCGTTTGAGGGAAATAAATTCTCCTCATCTCTGTCCCAAAACGGTGCCCCCTAATTTTAAAACAGTGCCCCCTAGTTCTGGACTCACTCACAAGAGGAAACATGACCTTGAAACATGTCAAGGCCGTTCAAGATCTTGTATACTTCAATCAAATCACCCCTCACTCTTCTAAACTCCAGTGGGAACAAGCTGAGTCTGTCCAACCTTTCCTCATAAGACAACCCACTCATTCCAAGCATCAATCTAGTAAACCTCCTCTGAAATGCCTTCAATGCATTTACAACCTTCTTTAAATAAGGAGACCAAAACTGCACACACTACTCAAGATGCCCTGTATAACTGAAAAGGATAGCATCCCATTAGCTTTCTTAATTACTTGCTGTACCTGCATTCTAACTTTTTATGATTCATGTGCTAGACCACCTAGATCCCTCTGCACTGCAGAATTATGCAGCAGCTCTCCATTTAAGTAATACTCTGCTTTTTTGTTCTTTCAGCCAAAGTTAACAACTTCACTTTTTCCTACGTTAAACTCCATTTGCCAGACCTTTGCCCACTCACTCAACCTATTTATATCCATCTGCAACCTCATATCCTCTTCACAACATACTTTTGTACCTATCTTTGTGTCATCTGCAAATTTAGCTGCTGTGCCTTCACTCCCCTCATCTAAGTTATTGATGTAAATCATAAAAAGTTGATGCCAAAGCACAGACCCCTGTGGTACTCCACTCATCACATACTGCCAATCCAAAAAACATCCATTTATGCATACTCTCTGCTTTCTGCCAGTCAGCCAATCTTCTATCCATGCCAATATGTTACCCCCTATACCATGCACTTTTGTTTTCTGTAATAATTTTTGATGTGGCACCTTACCAAAATGGATTCTGCAGCATGCACACCCACTTCCGGTGCTGGTTGTGCCAGCTGCCATACTGGTGAGGGCATTAGGCCGGGCACAAGGGCTGTGCACCAGAGGTACGCAGAGTAGGCAGATCATGATGTCAGTGGGAGTGTATAATACTGATTTGATGTCATCACTGCTATTTTCAATGTGAACACTTCAGCTAACACCTTTTCTTAATTTCATACAGCTGAACATTTGCTCAGCAACAGAAATGACCCCTCAGCAGCACTATTTCAAGGGATCATCAACTACTTCCAAGTTAGTCACTGATTCATTTCAATTGTCTGTTGCTGAGTTTGTAGATGTGTTTAGCCATTTAAAGTTGCTAAAGTCTACAGGGAGAGGCATGGCACATCAAGGATTTTGACCTCCTTTTAAGGCTTCTGTTCAAACCATTTGAGCCCAGTAGTTTCTATTCCCTTTGCCCTGCAACATGATCAGGAGAATGTGCAGATGCAACTCAGCTGGTAAAAACTGTGCAAAGAGGGAGGAGGAAGCAGTGATGGGATAAGGGCTCTCAACTGGAGGCCATATCCATCCAGGGTCCTCAGGGAGCAATTATCCTACCTCAGCCTCTGTGAGAAGCAGTACATCAGATGCTTCTGCTTCACCAAGGAGATGCTCAGTGAAAGCTGCCTCCTGTTGCAGCCTCAAAGCAGGATGCCCGGGACCAGGGCAGCCAGGATGCAAGAGCAATTGGATTCACCCAGATCTCAGGTTTCCCACAGGTGCAGGGTGCGATCGACTGCACTCACGTGGTGCTCAGATCTCCATCACAACACATGGACAAGTACATCAGCTACAAGGGATTCTATTCGCTGAATGTGCAGCTGGTGTGCGACCACCAGAAACACATCCTGTAGGTGTGCGCACAGTTTCCAGGGAGTGTGCATGACGCCTACATCCTCAGTCGGTCACAGATCCCTGCAGTCTTCCAGGATCCACAAAAGCTGCAGGGTTGGCTTCTCAGGGACAAGGGCTACCCACAGAGGCCGTGGCTGATGACACCCGTGCGGTGGCCTCAAACTGCAGCAGAGCGACGGTATAATGAGGTTTATGTTGCAGCTCGCACCTTGGTGGAACAGACCATCGGGATGTTGAAAATGAGTTTCCGGTGCCTGGGCCTGTCTGTTGGAGCCCTGCAATACAGTCTGCAGAAGGGGATCATGCATTGTCATCGTCTGCAGCGCCATTTGCAAACTGGCACTGCAACGGGAGAAGAATTCGCTGAGGAGGAGATGGGGGAGCTGGAGGTCTCCCCCAATGAAGAGAATGCTGACAAGTATGAGAGTGAGGAGGTCCTCAAAGGCGACGATGATGGGAATGAGGCTCTTGCACTGGCTAGTCGGGGCAGGAGTGCTCAGGAGGCCCTCGTAGCTGCTAGGTTTGTGGAGGATGATGACAACATGCAGTGAGGTAACACCATAGGCCCTCACATTGCATCTGTGAACGTTTGACTCCTGTCTAGCTTATGGCACCGCAAATACCCTCTGAGAATGCTCCTGTCATGGAGACACAATGGAGACTCCAAGAGACACTTGATTGCAGGAGGATGATGATGACATGCAGTGAGATCATTCCACAGATCTTCACATAGCCTCTGGGAATGTCTGACTCCTGTCTGATCAAGGGTACTTGCTTGCACTTTGATCAGGATCATATAGAGGTGCAGCCATGAAACTTTAGAAACATCTGATCCTATGTCTGCCTTCAGCACCTGAGCCCTTCAGGAGCACAGCATCAGTGGTCAAAAATGCTAAAGACATGGGGGCCAGCCCCACCTTAAAGGTGCTAAGAGCACAGAGAGAATGATGGAACTCTGTGACACCTGCCCACAACATTCTGGCAGCAATGACCAGCACTGTCGAGGTGCAGGCATCAGTAATGTTTCCAGGGAGTGTGGGGTTGGACCATCACTTTGGTCTGAAGGCTGCACAGAGCACAGGGAAGAGGCCCTGGACTAGGCACCTGTCTTTTATCTTGTACAGAAAGGTTTCACATCTGAGTGATAAGAACATTGCTCATCAGAACAAGGAGCCACAGGCAGGGAGACATTCTTGAGAGTTTATTGACAATAGTGAACATTATGTACAAGTGATTAACATCTGTGCCCAGGCTGTGCAACTAATTCTCCACAATTGCACCTGGTGCGGAGAGGGGCCGGGAAGGAGGAGGACCTCCTCATGAACCTGCTCCTGGGCCTGGCCAGGTTGGCCATTAAAAGGTCCAGGCAGCGGGCAGTTGAGGGGGTTATCCCGCCCTGTTTGGCCCTCTTCCGCGGCTATGTTTGCGACTGGGTGTCCCTGGAGAGGGAGCACGCGGTGTTTGCTGGCACCGTTGAGGTCTTCCATGCCTGGTGGCATCGGGGGGGACTGGGGTGCTTTATCAACCCCCTTAATCACATTTTGATTCGATGTTTGTAAGTTGTAAGTTTCCTTTAAACTTTGTCCTTGGTTTTATAGCTGACCTAACTTAGGGGCTGTGTTTATTTTATCCTTCATTTTGTTGATTTAGTTTAATTGTTTGACTCAGAAAGAGTTAATTCTCCCTAATTGTGCCCAGTGCGCAGGGGGGCTAGGAGGGAGGAGGACCTGGCCAAGTTGGTCATTAATAGGTCCAGGCAGCCAGCAATTGAGGGGGTCATCTGACTTGACTGTATGCCCCTCTTCCATGGCTTTGTTCGTGGCTGGGTGTCCCTGGGAAGAGAGCACGTGGTGTCTGCCGGCACGGTCAAGACCTTCCGAGCCTGGTGGGCACTGGGGGGGGTACTGGGTTGTTTTATTGACAGCCTTAATAACATTTTGGTTCTATGTTTGGAAGTTTCCTTTAAATTTTGTCATTGGTTTTTCAGTCTCCCTAATTTAGGGGCTGTGTTTATTTTGTCCCTCATTTTGTTAATTTAGTTTATTTGGTTGACTCCCAAAAGAGTTAATTCTCCCCAGTTGCTCACAATTGTGCCTCATTTGTTGCTGCTGCAGTTGAAGGTAAAGAGAGAGAGAGAGCGAGAGAGAGCAAGTGAGCAAGAGAGGACTACTGAAGGAACTCAGGGGGAAGGGATGCATGTGTGTGTCCATTTAACATCTTCCACCACTCACCCACCCCACTTCTTGCCCCACCCATGTCCAAGTCCAGGCAGCAGGTGCTGCCTGGTGAACAGGACCTGACTTCCATGTACCAGGCAGTACCAGCTGCCTGGCGAAGACATCACCCTCCCCCTATGAGAAGAACAGCTTGGCCCCATCACTCCACTCCACCCAGTGACGCCCACCCACCCTGCACCCATTACCCCTTCCCATTCTGTGCCTCCAACCTTTTTCCCTCCCTCTCTCCTCCCCTTCACCTTTTTACACAATAAGGAGGGAGCGGGTCATCCTTATTTTTTTTCCTCTTCTCACCCCATTATAAACTTGTTGTTACCACTGACAGGGCTCAGGGTGGATGCGGCTCATCCCCCAATGGCTGCCGCAGGGTCACTGGTGGCCGGGCCCTCCGGGGTGGCTGTAGAGGTGGCGCCAGCCGAGAACACCTATGCGGTAGTGACTGCTTCATGGCCTCTGCTGCTCCTGCGGCCCTGTCACCATTCCACCTCCTGACCAAGGCTGTGGGGGTAAAGAGCTACATCCACCCCGAGATGACTGTAGAAACATGCATGAAGGCTTTGGCCGGGGCTGTAGGCCATTGTTTCAGCCTCGCGCCTGTACAGGAAAGCGGTGTTCTCAGAGGTCCGAGAACCAGGACTCACCATAGGCGGGACCTTCCTGGTGGTGGGTCCTCTTGAGGCCACTGCAGAGAGGCTTATTTTATCAAATATCCCGCCCTTCATTCCCAGTGAACTCCTCCTCCCCCACCTTCACCAAATGGGGGAGGTCAGGCCTGAGGCAGTGCTGATCCCGCTTGTCCTCAGGGAGCCCAGTCTCCGCCATGTGTTCTCCAGGTCTCTGCCTGCCTGGCCCGGGAGGAGTGCACGGAGGGGCGGTTTGATATCACATTTGAGGAGGCTGCCTACCACGTCTTCTGGTTGGCGGATGGCATGTGGAGCCATACCTGCAAGGAGGTGGGGCACGTGCGTAAGAACTGCCCCACCTTCAAGGCCGCCACTGTTACTCAGGCAGCCGCATCTGGCACCGCCGGTCTTCCGCTCCCCCACCCACCGCTCCATTTTCTTCCCCACAAGGGGAGTTGCTGCCGACAGCCACCGCCATCTCGGCTGCTGGCGAGACGGGTGGGAGAGCCCCCGCGCTGTAAGAAGGCACAGAGGAAGACCCTCAACCTCGGGGCAGAACCCCAGACCCCCTAAACCCACCAAAACCATCCAGGACTGAAAGCCCCTGAAGACACCGGCTCGGTGGGAAAAGCATCATCCAGCCCCGATGACGTGTCCGCGTGTGCTCCCGGGCCCGTGTGCACCTCAGCGCCACGTGCTGGGCCGGGCATTGTCCCCAGCAGGTTCCCAGGGCCGGCGGGCGTGGGGCACGCGACCCTGAGCCGGTTATTCTATTAAAAAGGGTGGACCTGCCCAAACCTCAGAGGGCAGAGTGCCTGGGCGGGCTGGGCAAGGCAGCAGGGGCCTCCCAGATGGAGGGCTCCCCAGCTCCAGCCTGTCCCTGAAGATATGTCGCCCCTCGGAGGAGGAGGACGTTCCAACAAGTGAGGTTGGATGTGTCCCCTCCCCCAGTGAAGAGGTGGTGGCGCCTCCACCCTGCAAGTCCTCACCCTGCCCTTTGGGGGGGGGGGGGGGGGGGGGGCGGGGGGTGGTGGAAATGGCCCAAACCCCTGTCACCTCTGTAACCCCTGTTCCCTTGCTGCAGTCCCGAGCAGGGCCCCTCAGGGGTCAGTGAGGGTACCGCCCTTGTGGTGATGCCCCACCCAGATGCACCTTGTACCCCCGAAGTGTCATCTGTCCCACCAGGGGACTGCAGCAGTCCCTTCATGGCCCAACAACTGGGTCATTGGGCGGCGGTGACAAGGAGGGCCTCCCTCCTCCGTCTCAGCCTTTGGTACCGGACGCGACTGTTCTGGGCCCAGATCTTTTTCCGGATACGCTTGGCGTCCTGGTGCCCGAGGCGGAGTGGGTCTCTGAGCCGCTGCCACTCTCTGACCCATAAACCCGAGAGGAGACCAGGGAGGACTCCTCTGTCCTTGATCCTGGGAGTGGGATCGAGGCAGAGACAGAGCCAGCTGGCGGCTCCAAACCAGACCCCGCACTCAATGTGGGGGAGGGGTCAAAAGCAGGAGGCAACAACCAGGAGGAGGATGGGGTGTCGATAGCAAGCACCATCGATAACCTAGATTTGTTGGAGCCAGGTGAGGTGATGAGGGCTTTGGTGCCAGCTGTCGACTCCCCCCTCATCCCCATTGGCAAATTCCTGGATTTTCTGGTGAGCAATCGCAGTTGCCGAGACAGGATCCAGTTGGCCTTGGACCAGTGGCATTCTTATCCTCTGGTGTTCTGGTCCACCCATGAAGCACCAAAGGCCCCCAAGTTGGACAAGAACGCTAAGAGGAGGGACCACTCGTTTCTCGCTGGGCTCCTGAAGGTGAGGAAGAATTAAAAAAAAAAGTCCTCTCCTTTTATTTATTCTCGGTGATGGTAGCACATATTTCTGACAATGAAGACTACCATAGCCAGCTTCAACATCCACTGCAGCAGGGACACACAATGCAGGTTCCAGAACTTCTTGGTCCTCCGGAACAGGAAGTATGCGGGGTGCTTCCTGCAGGAAGCCCATACCATTCCAGGAGGCAAAGCTACGTGGCTCCTGGAATGGCGAGGGGTGGGGGGGGGGGGCGGGGGGTCTACATGAGTCACCTAGCCTCCAATTCTGGCGGGGTGGCTATCTTGTTGGCCCCACATTTTCAGCCTGAGATCTTGGGGGTCAAGGAGCCAGTACCAGGCCGGTTGCTGCATCTTACTATGTGCCTGGGGATGTGGCGCTTCACTTTGTGAATGTGTACGCTCTCCTGGGCGCACAGCAGCAAGCGAGCTTCTTTGAGGAAGTGTCCACTCATCTGAGCTCCATCGACATGGATGAGTGCATCGTCCTCGGGGGAATTCCAACTATACCCTCGGGGCCAGGGACCATCACGGTGCCCAGCACCGCAGCCTAGCTGTGAGTAAGTTGTGGGACCTGGTCAGGTCCTTCAACTTGGTGGACGTCTTGCGACATCTCCATCCTGACTCCAGTGTTTTCACTTTTGTGTCAGCTGGAGTCAGAGTGTCCAGACTCGACCACCTTTACGTTTCTAAGGCGTACCTGTCCTGCGTTCCGTCGGCTTCTGTGCGGTGGGTGCCGTGCATGGATCATTGTCTGGTGTGGGCAGAGCTCGCTCCATTCTGCGCTCGGACAGGGTCCGCGTATGGGCACTTTAACAACCTGCTGCTGGAGGACGAGCGGTTCCTGGACACGTTCCGTCGTTTCTGGGCCAGCTGGAGAAGGAAGTGGGGAGGCTTCCCCTCCTTAAGGCTGTGGTGGGATGTGTAAAGCTCATGTCACGTCTTCAGTCAGGAGTACGCCAAGGTATCAACAAAGAGGCAGAAATCCAGGGTCCAAAAGGAAGTGCTCGACCTGGAGGTACGTCTCCATCAGCCCGATGCAGACCTGGTCCTGCGGCTGGGGTATGAAGAGAAAAAGGGCGCGCTGTGGGACCTGCAACTCGTCGAGTCCTGCGGCATGTTCGTGAGGTCGTGGATCTGGTTCCTCTGGGACCTGGACCGTCGCTCCCCCTTCTTCTACTCACTGGGAAAAAGGCACGGGATCTGTCAGCAGCTCCTTACCCCGCTGCCCGACAATGGATCCCTTGTCTCAGATCCAGAGGGCATCAGGGCCATTGCCCGAAACTATTACACTGCCCTGTTCTCTCCAGATCCGTCCAGTGAGGAAGCTTACAGAGTTTTGCGGGAGGACCTGCCACAGGTCGGCCTGGATGGCGCCGGAAAGCTTGACTCCCCTATAAGTCTGGGGTAGCTGACCAGCGACCTCGACAGTCTCTCCAGGGGCAAATCCCCGGGGCTGGACGGGCAGACTGTGTATTTCTTCAGGCCGTTCTGGGACGTCCTGGGGATCGATTATGCAGGGGTCCTGGGGGAGAGTATCGCAACTGGGGGAGCAGGGCGATCACTGCCCTGTTGCCTAAGAAGGATCTCTACCTCCTTAAAAGCTGGCGCCCAGTCTCCCTCCTCAGCATAGATTATAAAATCTTTGCCAGGGCCATGCCTTCTCGCCTTGGCACCGTGCTGGACCAAATGATCCATCCTGACCAGTCCTACACCATCCTGGGCCGCACCATCTTTGATAATATTCACCTGGCCTGGGACATCATTCATTTTTCCCCAGAGGACTGGTCTGTTGAGCATCTTCCTGTCCCTTGACCAGGGGAAGGCGTTCGACAGGGTGGATCACAAATGTTTATTTGGGATTCTGCAAGCATTCGGGTTCAGGACACATTTCGTCACCTTGATCCAACATCTGTACGCTGCCACAGAGTGTCTAGTTAAGGTTACCGGGTCCCTGACAGTGCCCCTTCGATTTAGGAGAGGAGTATGTCAGGGGTGCCCCCTGTCTGGCCAATTGTATTCTATCAGCGTGGAGCCTTTCCTGCACCACTTGCAGAGGAGGTTGTTGGGATTGGTTCTGTGTGGGCCGGACATTGGGGTGGTCCTCGCAGCTTACGCCGATGATGTGCTCATGTTCACCGACCCGGCTGACCTACAGAACTGTGCGAGTGCCAGAAGGTCTACTCTGCCGCATCTTCTGCCAGGGTCAACTGACGCAAGTGTTCTGGACTCCTGGTCAGTCACTGGCAGATGGATCCCCTACTCGAGGAGCTCCGGCCTTTCACCTGGAGCAGGACCAGCCTCCTCTACCTGGGAGTCCACCTCTGCCCTGCTGAGGAATCCTGGCCGGTGAACTGGCAGGAGCTGGAGGCCAAAGTCACCATTCACCTGCGGCACTGGACAGGACTGCTCCGAGTGCTGTCTTACTGGGGTTGAGTTCTGGTCATAAGCCAGTTGATTGCCGCCATGTTGTGGTACCAGCTGGTCACTTTGACCCCTTCCCCGGACTTTGTCACAAAAATCCAGAGACTGCTTGTCGACATCTGGGACAAAAGGCTGCACTGCGTCGCTGCTGAGGTTCTGAGTCTCCCACTTAGGGAGGACGGTCAGGTGCTGGTGTGCCTACGTACCAGGTACCGACTTTCCACCTTCAAGCTCTGCAGCGAAACCTTTACATTGAGTCCCCTCTGAGATGGTGGGCCCTGGCAACGTTTTTCTTTCTCCAGATGCATGGCCTGAATTATAACGTGCAGCTCCTGTTTATAGACCTGAGGGGCCTTGGTAACCCCTTGCAGGCATTGCCCATCTTTTACCAGGAACTGAGTCTGTAACATGGTCGCCTCATGATGCAGCTCTCCCCCGTGAGGACTAGTGGCCATCGTCAGAGAGTCACTGCTCAGGAATCCTCCCCTCCATCCTTTTCAGTGGCTGGTGGAGAGGAGGACTGTGGCTGCCGGGGCGACCAGGATCAGGGACGTGCTGGATAGCAGAGGAGTGGGCTGGATGCTTCCACAGGAGTTGACGGATCATGCATCTGTGGAAGTCCACCTCATGGCCAATGCCATTCAAAACCTTAGGACGGTCATGCTTTACCCCAGCATCATACTGGGCCTCAAGATGGCATAGGTATGCAGTGGTCTTCAGTCTGACCATACCCCTATTCAGACGGAATTCTACATTGGCCCCAAGCCCCGAACCCTCCCTCGGGAGCCCCCCAACCCAAGCCGCCTCACAAAAATGCCCTCTGTGTCCTTTAGCACGGTGCAGAGGGGTTTCCTGTATGGGCTGCTGCTGCACACCCTTCACTTCCTTGGCCTCGCCCGCCACCCGGACACGCCATGGCATGCCTTGTTGCATCCGGCGGCAGGGGTCCACATGGGGGGGCTGCCGTCTATAGAGGTGTCCTCCCGCTTTCCATCAGGGACCTGGGGTGGAGGGTGTTGCATGCAGCAATCCCATACAACTGTAGGATGTGTTGGTTCATGGACTCCCAAGATACCTGTGCCTTTTGCGGCCTTGTGGAGTCCATGGGCCACGTATTTATAGGGTGTTGTAGGCTGCACTCCCTTTACTGTTATTTAAAAAACCTTTTATTGATGTTTTGTTTGCAGTTCAGACACACGCTCCTGATCTACAGTCATCTGGTGCAGAGGGGGGCTGGGAGGGAGAAGGACCTCCTCATGAACCTGCTCCTGGGCCTGGCCAGGTTGGCCATTAACAGGTCCAGGCAGCGGGCAATCGAAGGAGTCGTTCGACCCGACTGTCTGCCCCTCTCCCTCGGCTACGTTTACGGCCGGGTGTCCCTGGAGAGGGAACACGCAGCGTCTGCCGGCACTGTTGAGGTCTTCCGTGCCCGGTGGGCACCGCTGGTACTGGGGTGTTTTATCGACTCTCTTAATCACATTTTGGTTTAATATTTGTAAGTTTCCTTTAAACTTTGTCTTCGGTTTTCAGTCTCCCTAATTTAGGGGCTGTGTTTATTTTGTCCCTGATTTTATTAATTTAGTTTGTTTGATTGACTCCAAAAGAGTTAATTCTTCTTAGCTTTCCTAATCCTGCCGCTATGTCTTGGTGCACCCCTGACATCCACAGTGAAGTGGAGGCAGCCTGCTAACTGCGAAACCCTGTCTGTGATGACCGTGGTGTGCGTGCTCTGGAGGGTCGAGACCTGGTGGACCCCGGCATGCTTTCGGGGTCCTTGTGTGTGGCAAAGATACCCTCCTCAGCCTGTGAAGCTGGAGCTGCTGAGGTTACAGGAAGAGGGGACTTGGATTGGCCGGACACTCCCGGAGTCACCTGGATGTATGGCTCCAGGATGTACACCTGATGATCCTCCTCCCTATGGGTGCCTGATGGCCCCACTCTGATTCCTTGAGGAGAAGGGATAGTTGGAGTGAGATTGAGCTGCTTGGCACCCCTCTCGTATGCACGCTGTTGGAGGCCAACTATGGCATCAGGATTGGTGTTGAGACTGTGCAGCAGTGCAGGAACAACATCCTGGACCAAGGTCTCCATGGCGGCTGCCATCCTACAATTGTTGACCTTGGTGCATTGGCATGCCAGCGCTATCATCCCAGAGTGAAGTCGCACAAACTCCTCCGTCATGTCTTGCAATCTGAGTGCAGGGACATCCCTTCCTGCTGTTCCCGAACTTGCATTTGCAGCTCCAGCAATTGTGAAATGACCGAGACCAAAGACTTGTCATCTGCCTCAGACTCAGCAAATTTCCGGCCTCCAGCAGTCTTCCGAGTGCCGGGGGCCTGGGCAGTCCCTGCCGCCACCTGCTGTGCATCAGACAGTGGGATGTGCTCAATAGTTTGTGATCGCAAGGCTGGCTACTGTAAAGCTAGGTCCCGCCGAGGTGTGTGTCTCTGCACTGGTGGAGGGTGTGGGTGAGCACTGTGATGGGATTTCAAGGAGGGTGCCTCCATATTTCTCTTCAGAGGTTTCTTTGGGGCTTGATTGGAGGCCCTGGGTCATGGACTCCGTCGGCTGTTTCCCAGATGTGTGTGTGAAAGCAAGGGGAGATAATTAGTGCATGGCAGTGGCCTGTGAAACAGGACACATCACTCACAGCATAGTTGTCTGATGGATGTTGCACTGCTGGACCCTCACTTGGTAGAGCAACGCCGACCTCACCGTCAGCACAGGTCTGCTCCAGATCGTCACCAGCCAGTTGGATGGCTCTGTTTTCAAAGTCTGTGAGGACTTTGATTTCAGGCAATCCTCCTCCAGCCTGCGACCTCTCCCTCTTGTTGTGTGCCAGCTTGTCCTGCATGAATAGAGTTGGAGAGCATATAAACAACATGCCTTCCAGACTAGTTGATAAGTATGCCTGGCCTGTGTGGATGCATTCATATTCTCTTTTCCCTTTATCAGTTTCTTAGTCTTCCATTGCTGGATTCTAAACTCCTCCCAAATTCTAAGGCTTACCACCTTTTCTGGCAACCTCAGAAGCTGGAGAGTTGAAAGCAAAAACTTCTTGAAAAGTTAAAGAAGTGAACCAAGTTTTTTTTTAGAGCTATGAAGGATTCCTGGTAGTTCCATTTGAGGTCACAAGAGATAAGAAAATCAATGCAGTCGATTTATGAGGAAGGATTCAGGTTGAAACCATCAAGGTAAGTGGTAGCTATTGATTTGATAAGCAAGAAATGTGAGGGAACTGTGTCTGAAGAATTTCACTCCCCTCAGCAAAAGGCATTAAGGAAAACAAGATGCAGTAATTCAGCCATTGTACAGTGAAGGGGCCAGAGCTTCTATGGGCTAACAGATGCTGAACACAAAGTGGAATCATCTGCAAGAGAATTGTTAGCTGTGTGGAGGAAGTGATTTATTTTGATACTCTGTCAATTAATTCTTTCAGAAAGTTGCTGGACAACTGTCCGGTTAAGAGTGGGATTGAAGGTGACCAGCAGCTGCAGACTAGGAATCAAATACTCCGTGTCACTCAATGGGACCAATTTATGAGTGCTGTCCAAACTGTTTACACTGGAAAATGGAGCATATGGAAAATAAGTTATAATTATGCTCGAACTATAGCTGAAACCACATTCAAAATCCATTAATGCTGAAGTAGTTGCAAGACAAGAGCATTGAATAAATATAATTATCATGTAAAAACGTTAACAATATTGCAAACAATTTCTGTAATTCTATGCCTTTAAACACATCACCTAAAAAAGATTAGTCACACTTAGCTGAAAACCAGTGTCTGTAAAAGGGATTTGCTTCATGTTGTGTATCAAAACACATTCCATCATCTTTTGTATACTCCATACTTTATGATCATAAAGTGGAATGAATTAGGAGCACAAGGCTGAGAGCCTGTTGAATAGCATGGTAATATTTATCTGAGCTGTTTTGACCACAAGTATATCTTTCTTTTACTCACATATTTCCTTCTTTTTCTATCCTTAGGCTGTTGCCAAAGAGTCTATGAACATAGTTACAAATAACTGGCATCTGCTTCTTTTAATGGCACTAACTGTACAGTTTTCCATTTTCTATTTACTTCATTAAAAGTCACTACTATTTTGTAGTATTCTGATATCTATTTCCTTTTTTGAGATTGTCAGTAACTGAAGAGGTCATTTTAACCTAACTCACCAATTGGGAAACCAACAGGAATAGAAAGAACATCAGTTTTACAACCAACTGATGGGTATCTACTCACTGTCTTTCGTCCTGTATAGTACAATAGAATCATAGAAACTAACATCACATTAAGGGGCTATATTCCACTGTTCTTTCTCCACAGCCCTGCAATTCTTTCCCCTTCAAGCATTCATCCAATTCCCTTCTGGAATTAATTTTAAATTTGCTTCCACCTGCCTTTCAGGCAGTAAATTCAACACACTGCATCAAAAAAAAAAAAAATTCTCATCTCCCCTCTGATTCTTTTGCCAATGGGAAGGCGATGGCATAGTGGCATTATTGCTGGACTAATAATCCAGAGACCAAGGGTAATGCTCGGGGGACCCGTGTTCGAATCCCATCACAGCAGATGGTGGAATTTGAATTCAATAAAAATCTGGAATTAAAAGTCTACTGATAGCCGTGAAACCATTGTCAGTTGCTGTAAAAACCCATCTTTTTCACTAATGTCCTCAAGGGAAGGAAATCTGTCATCCTTACCTGGTCTGGCCTACAAGTGATTCCAGGCACACAGCAATGTGGTTGACCCTTAAATGCCGTCGGAAATGACTTAGCAAGCACTCAGTTTATCAAACCGCTGCAGTCACAAGAAAGGAATGAAACCAGACGGACCATCAACCTAGGCGTTGGAAATAACAACAACGGCAATCTCAGCCCTGCTGGCCCTGCGAAGTCCTCCTTACTGACATCTGGGGCTAATGCTAAATTTTGGAAAGCTGTCTCACAGACTAGTCAAGCACCAGCCTGACACAGTCATCCTCACGGAATCATATCTTACAGATAATGTCCCAGACACCACTATCACCATCACTGGGTATGTCCTGTCCCACCAGCAAAACAGACCCAGCAGAGATGGCGGCACAGTGGTATACAGTCAGGAGGGAGTTGCCCTGGGAGTCCTCAACATCGACTCCAGGCTCCATGAAGTCTTGTGGCATCAGGTCAAACATGGGCAAGGAAACCTCCTGCCGATTACCACATACTCCCCTCCCTCGGCTGATGAATCCGTGCTCCTCCATGATGAACACCACTTGGAGGAAGCACTGAGGGTGACTGGGGTGAAGAATGTACCCTGGGCAGGGGACTTCAATGTCCATCACCAAGAGTGGCTCAGTAGCATCACTATTGACCGAGTTGACTGAGTCCAAAATGAAATAGCTCCTTGACTGGGTCAGCGGTAGGTGGTGAGGGAACCAAAAAATGGGAAAAACATACTTGACCTCATCCTCACCAACCTGCCTCATGCAGATGCATCTGTCCATGATAGTCTTTGTGGAGGTGACATCCCACCTTCACATTGAGGATACCCTCCATTGTCTTGTGTGGCACTATCACTGTGCTAAATGGGATAGCTTTCAAACAGATCTAGCAACTCAAGACTGGGCATCCATGAGGCATTGTGGGCCATTAGCAGCAGCAGAATTGTACTCGAACACAATCTGTAACCTCACGGCCTGGCATATCTCCCACTCTACCATTACCATCAAGCCAGGGTTGAATGAAGAGTGCAGAATGGCATGCCAGGAGTAGCACCAGGCATACCTAAAAAATGGCTGTCAACCTGCTGAAGCTGTAACATAGGACTACTTGCGTACAAAACAGCATAAGCAGCAAGTGATAGACAGAGCTAAGCGATCCCACAATCTACAGAGCAGATCTAATTTCTGCAGCCCTGCCATATCCAGCTGTGAATGGTGGTGGACAATTAAACAACTCACTGGAGGAGGAGGATCCACAAATATCCCCATCCTCAATGATGGAGGAGTCCAGCACATCAGTGCAAAATATAAGGCAGAAGCATTTGCTTCAATTTTCAGCCAGAAATTCCGAGTGGATGACCCATCTCAGCCGCCTCCAAAGGTCCCCAGCATCACAGATGCCAGTCTTCAGCCAATTTGATTCATTCCACATGGTATCAAGAAGCGGCTGAAGGTGCTGGATACTACAAAAGCTGTGGGCCCTGATGAGATCCCAGCAATAGTACTGAACGCTTGTTTTCCAGAAACTGCCATGCCCCTAGCCAATCTGTTCCAGTACAGCTACAACACAGGCATGTATCCGGCTATGTGGAAAATTACCCAGGTGTGCCCTGTACACAAAAAGCAGGACAAATCCAACCAGGCCAATTACGGCCCCATCAGTCTACTCTTCATCATTAGTAAAGAAATGGAAGGGGTCATCAACAGTGCTATCAAAAGGCACTTGCTTAGCAATAACCTGCTCATTGACACCCAGTTTGGGTTCTGCCAGGGCCACTCACTGACCTCATTACAGCCTTGTTTCAAACATGGACAAAAGAGCTGAACACCTGAGGTGAGGTAACAGTGATTGTCCTTGACATCAAGGCCGCATTTGACCGAGCGTGACGTCAAGGAGCCCTAGCAAAACTGGAGTTAATGGGAATCAGTGGGTAAACTCGTTATGAACCCTCCTGGTATTGGAAACAATTTCTCATTACTTACTCTAGCAAAGTAAATTTGAACAGCTTTATTAAATCCCCTCTTAACCTTCTCTGCTCCAAGGACAACAATCCCAGCTTCCATCGTCTGTCCAAGAACTGAAGTCCATTATCACTTGTGCCATTCTAGTAAATATCCCCTGCACCCTATCCAAAAGTTAGACATTTTTCTTTTAGTGTGGTGCCCAGAATTGGACACAATATTCCAGTTGAGGCCTAACCAGTAAGATTTATAACAGTTCAGCATAACCTCCATGCTTTTGTACCCTAAAGAGAAATGTAAAATACTCTGAGGAATCTCTCATGAGCAGCTGTTGAAAAATAGAAGTTGCTGTTTGTTGAAAAACTTGTACTTCAATTTCCTCAGTGATAGCAAATAAATGCATCATTACATGTTTGGTATGGAACCTTACTAGTTAACTTAGGCCAGAGTTGGATCCTAGTCACCCGCTTGTTGGATCTTGTTCGCACGCCTGTTGTAAGGAGTGACCGATTCAGTACTAATGGTACAGTTGAGTAGCAGCCTCTTCATAGATAGAAACTGTGTGTTTATTTACAAAGATACTCAGCAGCAACTAAACATGTGCTTACACTTCAGACTCTGTCTCTATATTCTGCTGCTACTAGCTACAGAGGTTGCCCGCACTACTCTGCTATTGAATACTAAGATCATGTGATCTTCCATTGTAACATTCTTCTTAAAGGTATATTGCACATCAGATTACCACAGCCAGCTAGATTGTGAGAGCTTTGAATACAGTGATGGCAATGTTATTGGTCTTATGGCATATGAAGCAGTAGGAGATTGACGAATCTCTGTAGAAGCTGCATTCCAGTCATTCATATATTTCATGTAAAACAAACCAGTCTGCTCATTTGCATGATGTGGCATCATGTGTTTACACTGCCTGTATACCTGGCTGTTTGTGGGCTCAGCGCATAATGAGTTAAAACAATATCTGCTGAACAGGGATGCAAGAATGAGGAGCTGAAGGTCATTCGTCCATGTCTCACAAGCAAAGGGGACATTGGTCTGATCACTGTGTTTATAATAGTGAGTGGTAGAGCTTAAGTGAACCATATAACCATGGTAACATAGTGATTAAGAGAAATTGAGACAAGCTGAGTGCATCTTCTTGGCTCCATGTTATTATTTTGATGTCACTTTTGTGATTCAGTGGTAGTGTAGAGATCAAAGGTAAAATAAGAGTTGTGAGTAAATCATTGTATGTTGGCATCATACTGGATTATGAAGTGTGATGTCCCTGAGTCAGTCGGAATTTCAGTAAAGACTCATATACATATTGGATCATGAAACAACATTATGTATATAAAACCAAGCCAGCCACATAAGGAGATATTAGGTCAGGTGACAAAAACTTAGTCAAAACAAAAGGCTTTAAGTTGTGTTAAAGGACGAAAGTGAGGTGAAGAGTTTGAGGGAGGGTAGTCCAGACCTTAGGACCTGGGCAACTGAATGCACGGTTACCAATGGTGGAGCAATTAAAATCGAGGATGCACAAGAGGTCAGAATTAGAGGAGTGCTGATAAATCGGAGGGTTGTTGGGCTGGAGGAGTTTACAGAGATAAGCAGGGGTGAGGCCACGGAGGTATTTGAAAACAAGGATCAGAATTTTAAAATCAAGATGTTGCTTCATTGGGAGTCAATGTAGGTCAGCAAGCTCCCCAATAGGGAAACAGGACAGTGTAAGTGAAGACACGGGCAGAGTTTTGGATGACCTTAAGTTTAGAATGTGGACGACCAGCCAAGAGTACTTTGCAATAGTCAAGTTAAGAGGTAGCGCAGGCATGAACAAGGGTTTCAGCAGGTAATGAGCTGGGACAGGGGTGAAGTTGCACAATGTTACTGAGGTGAAAACAAGCAATCTTAGTGATGGCACAAATATGAGGTCAGAAGCTCATCTTAGGATCAAACGTGACACCAAGGTTTGGAATAGACTGGCTTTATCTCAGACTGTTGCTAGGGAGAGGGATGTAATCAGTAGTTAGGGAATGAAGTTTGTAGCAGGGACCAAAAACAAAGCAGTGTGATGTACTTGAATACTTATGTTGGGTCATGTAACTTGCTTATATTAAAGACCTGAATCTGTATTGTTACAACTGATGCCTGCATCCTCCAAAGTTTAAAGTAATGAAATAAATTTGAACAAGTAAACAGTCTCGACTCTCAATATTGCATATGGTTTTCTTGAAAGCTTTCCAGGCTACTTTGCTTAAAAATGAGATAATGCAATGGTGGCAAGATTGCAGTATCCAATACACACTAGAGGTCTATACCACTGTCCTCAACAAAAACAGAATTACCTGGAAAAACTCAGCAGGTCTGGCAGCATCGGCGGAGAAGAAAAGAGTTGACGTTTCGAGTCCTCATGACCCTTCGACAGAACTTGAGTTCGAGTCCAGGAAAGAGCTGAAATATAAGCTGGTTTAAGGTGTGTGTGTGGGGGGCGGAGAGATAGAGAGACAGAGAGGTGGAGGGGGTTGGTGTGGTTGTAGCGACAAACAAGCAGTGATAGAAGCAGAATATCAAAAGATGTCAACAACAATAGTACAATAGAACACATAGGTGTTAAAGATAAAGTTGGTGATATTATCTAAACGAATGTGCTAATTAAGAATGGATGGTAGGGCACTCAAGGTATAGCTCTAGTGGGTTTTTTTTTTTATTTTATATAATGGAAATAGGTGGGAAAAGGAAAATCTTTATAATTTATTGGGAAAAAAAAAAAGGAGAAGGGGGAAACAGAAAGGGGGTGAGGATGGGGGAGGGGACTCACGACCTAAAGTTGTTGAATTCAATATTCAGTCCGGAAGGCTGTAAAGTCCCTAGTCGGAAGATGAGGTGTTGTTCCTCCAGTTTGCGTTGGGCTTCACTGGAACAATGCAGCAAGCCAAGGACAGACATGTGGGCAAGAGAGCAGGGTGGAGTGTTAAAATGGCAAGCGACAGGGAGGTTTGGGTCATTCTTGCGGACAGACCGCAGGTGTTCTGCAAAGCGGTCGCCCAGTTTACGTTTGGTCTCTCCAATGTAGAGGAGACCACATTGGGAGCAACGAATGCAGTAGACTAAGTTGGGGGAAATGCAAGTGAAATGCTGCTTCACTTGAAAGGAGTGTTTGGGTCCTTGGACGGTGAGGAGAGAGGAAGTGAAGGGGCAGGTGTTGCATCTTTTGCGTGGGCAAGGGGTTGTGCCATAGGAGGGGGTTGAGGAGTAGGGGGTGATGGAGGAGTGGACCAGGGTGTCCCGGAGGGAGCGATCCCTACGGAATGCCGATAAGGGGGGTGAAGGGAAGATGTGTTTGGTAGTGGCATCATGCTGGAGTTGGCGGAAATGGCGGAGGATGATCCTTTGAATGCGGAGGCTGGTGGGGTGATAAGTGAGGACAAGGGGGACCCTATCATGTTTCTGGGAGGGAGGAGAAGGAGTGAGGGCGGATGCGCGGGAGATGGGCCGGACACGGTTGAGGGCCCTGTCAACGACCGTGGGTGGAAAACCTCGGTTAAGGAAGAAGGAGGACATGTCAGAGGAACTGTTTTTGAATGTAGCATCATCGGAACAGATGCGACGGAGGCGAAGGAACTGAGAGAATGGGATGGAGTCCTTACAGGAAGTGGGGTGTGAGGAGCTGTAGTCGAGATAGCTGTGGGTGTCGGTGGGTTTGTAATGGATATTGGTGGATAGTCTATCACCAGAGATTGAGACAGAGAGGTCAAGGAAGGGAAGGGAAGTGTCAGAGATGGACCACGTGAAAATGATGGAGGGGTGGAGATTGGAAGCAAAATTAATAAATTTTTCCAAGTCCTGACGAGAGCATGAAGCAGCACCGAAATAATCATCGATGTACCGGAGAAAGAGTTGTGGAAGGGGGCCGGAGTAGGACTGCAACAAGGAATGTTCCACATACCCCATAAAGAGACAGGCATAGCTGGGGCCCATGCGGGTACCCATAGCCACACCTTTTATTTGGAGGAAGTGAGAGGAGTTGAAGGAGAAATTGTTCAGCGTGAGAACAAGTTCAGCCAGACGGAGGAGAGTAGTGGTGGATGGGGATTGTTCGGGCCTCTGTTCGAGGAAGAAGCTAAGGGCCCTCAGACCATCCTGGTGGGGGATGGAGGTGTAGAGGGATTGGACGTCCATGGTGAAGAGGAAGCGGTAGGGGCCAGGGAACTGGAAATTGTTGATGTGACGTAAGGTGTCAGAGGAATCACGGATGTAGGTGGGAAGGGACTGGACAAGGGGAGAGAGAAGGGAGTCAAGATAACGAGAAATGAGTTCTGTGGGGCAGGAGCAAGCTGAGACGATCGGTCTACCGGGGCAGTTCTGTTTGTGGATTTTGGGTAGGAGATAGAAGCGGGCCGTCCGAGGTTGGGCAACTATCAGGTTGGAAGCTGTGGGAGGGAGATCCCCAGAGGAGATGAGGTCAGTGACAGTCCTGGAAACAATGGCTTGATGTTCAGTGGTGGGGTCATGGTCCAGGGAGAGGTAGGAGGAAGTGTCTGCGAGTTGACGCTCAGCCTCCGCGTGGTAGAGGTCAGTGCGCCAGACAACAACAGCACCACCCTTGTCAGCGGGTTTGATGACAATGTCAGGGTTGGACCTGAGAGAATGGAGTGCAGTAAGTTCAGAGAGAGACAGGTTAGAATGGGTGAGAGGAGCAGAGAAATTGAGACGACTAATGTCGCGCCGACAGTTCTCAATGAAAAGATCGAGAGAAGGTAAGAATCCAGAGGGAGGGGTCCAGGTGGAGGGAGAATATTGAAGATGGGTAAAAGGATCCGTTGAACTGGGAGAGGACTCCTGCCCAAAGAAGTGAGCCCGGAGACGAAGACGGCGGAAGAAGAGTTCAGTATCATGCCGAGCCCGAAATTCATTGAGGTGAGGGCGTAAGGGTATGAAACTAAGTCCTTTGCTGAGCACTGAACGTTCAGCATCGGAGAGGGGAAGGTCAGGGGGTATAGTGAATACACGGCTGGGGTTGGGATTGGAAGATGGGGTGGGGACGGAGGGACAGGCAGGGGTGGAGGGTCCTAGATGGGTGTTGGTGTCGATGAGTTGTTGGAGCTTGCGTTCCTTAGCACTTGAGAGAAAGAGAAAAAGTTTCTTGTTGAGGCGTCGGATGAGCCGAAGGATAAAATGAAACTGGGGGCACGCGCAGCTTTGAAAAAGGGTACGGCGGTGCTGCTGGAGGGAGAGGTCGAGTGTGTTCATATGGCGGCGCATGGCACTGAGAGTGGATTTCAGAATGTGACGGGAACAGCAGTCCGAGAAACGTTTTATGTCCCGGAGATACCTGTAATCCTGGGTGGGTTCGAAACATGAGGGGTGGAATTTCAGTTGAAATCCATGTGGGGTAAGTCGGAGACGGAGACAGTCACTGAGAAAGGAGATATGGCTGTGAAAGCGGGTTTTAGTAAACACCTTGTCAAACACTAGGAGAGAAATGGAAAGCAATGAAGGTGAACAAGGCAACAGAGAAATCCGGAAATCTTGTCGCAGAGAGGAACAGAACTTCTTCAAGGAGGTAGGCATTTCTTGAAGAGCAGTGGCAGTCAATTAAACACAGAGATAAAAACAAAAAAACTGCGGATGCTGGAAATCCAAAACAAAAACAGAATTACCTGGAAAAACTCAGCAGGTCTGGCAGCATCGGCGGAGAAGAAAAGAGTTGACGTTTCGAGTCCTCATGACCCTTCGACAGAACTTGAGTTCGAGTCCAGGAAAGAGCTGAAATATAAGCTGGTTTAAGGTGTGTGTGTGGGGGGCGGAGAGATAGAGAGACAGAGAGGTGGAGGGGGTTGGTGTGGTTGTAGCGACAAACAAGCAGTGATAGAAGCAGAATATCAAAAGATGTCAACAACAATAGTACAATAGAACACATAGGTGTTAAAGATAAAGTTGGTGATATTATCTAAACGAATGTGCTAATTAAGAATGGATGGTAGGGCACTCAAGGTATAGCTCTAGTGGGTTTTTTTTTTTATTTTATATAATGGAAATAGGTGGGAAAAGGAAAATCTTTATAATTTATTGGGAAAAAAAAAAAAAAGGAGAAGGGGGAAACAGAAAGGGGGTGAGGATGGGGGAGGGGACTCACGACCTAAAGTTGTTGAATTCAATATTCAGTCCGGAAGGCTGTAAAGTCCCTAGTCGGAAGATGAGGTGTTGTTCCTCCAGTTTGCGTTGGGCTTCACTGGAACAATGCAGCAAGCCAAGGACAGACATGTGGGCAAGAGAGCAGGGTGGAGTGTTAAAATGGCAAGCGACAGGGAGGTTTGGGTCATTCTTGCGGACAGACCGCAGGTGTTCTGCAAAGCGGTCGCCCAGTTTACGTTTGGTCTCTCCAATGTAGAGGAGACCACATTGGGAGCAACGAATGCAGTAGACTAAGTTGGGGGAAATGCAAGTGAAATGCTGCTTCACTTGAAAGGAGTGTTTGGGTCCTTGGACGGTGAGGAGAGAGGAAGTGAAGGGGCAGGTGTTGCATCTTTTGCGTGGGCAAGGGGTTGTGCCATAGGAGGGGGTTGAGGAGTAGGGGGTGATGGAGGAGTGGACCAGGGTGTCCCGGAGGGAGCGATCCCTACGGAATGCCGATAAGGGGGGTGAAGGGAAGATGTGTTTGGTAGTGGCATCATGCTGGAGTTGGCGGAAATGGCGGAGGATGATCCTTTGAATGCGGAGGCTGGTGGGGTGATAAGTGAGGACAAGGGGGACCCTATCATGTTTCTGGGAGGGAGGAGAAGGAGTGAGGGCGGATGCGCGGGAGATGGGCCGGACACGGTTGAGGGCCCTGTCAACGACCGTGGGTGGAAAACCTCGGTTAAGGAAGAAGGAGGACATGTCAGAGGAACTGTTTTTGAATGTAGCATCATCGGAACAGATGCGACGGAGGCGAAGGAACTGAGAGAATGGGATGGAGTCCTTACAGGAAGTGGGGTGTGAGGAGCTGTAGTCGAGATAGCTGTGGGTGTCGGTGGGTTTGTAATGGATATTGGTGGATAGTCTATCACCAGAGATTGAGACAGAGAGGTCAAGGAAGGGAAGGGAAGTGTCAGAGATGGACCACGTGAAAATGATGGAGGGGTGGAGATTGGAAGCAAAATTAATAAATTTTTCCAAGTCCTGACGAGAGCATGAAGCAGCACCGAAATAATCATCGATGTACCGGAGAAAGAGTTGTGGAAGGGGGCCGGAGTAGGACTGCAACAAGGAATGTTCCACATACCCCATAAAGAGACAGGCATAGCTGGGGCCCATGCGGGTACCCATAGCCACACCTTTTATTTGGAGGAAGTGAGAGGAGTTGAAGGAGAAATTGTTCAGCGTGAGAACAAGTTCAGCCAGACGGAGGAGAGTAGTGGTGGATGGGGATTGTTCGGGCCTCTGTTCGAGGAAGAAGCTAAGGGCCCTCAGACCATCCTGGTGGGGGATGGAGGTGTAGAGGGATTGGACGTCCATGGTGAAGAGGAAGCGGTAGGGGCCAGGGAACTGGAAATTGTTGATGTGACGTAAGGTGTCAGAGGAATCACGGATGTAGGTGGGAAGGGACTGGACAAGGGGAGAGAGAAGGGAGTCAAGATAACGAGAAATGAGTTCTGTGGGGCAGGAGCAAGCTGAGACGATCGGTCTACCGGGGCAGTTCTGTTTGTGGATTTTGGGTAGGAGATAGAAGCGGGCCGTCCGAGGTTGGGCAACTATCAGGTTGGAAGCTGTGGGAGGGAGATCCCCAGAGGAGATGAGGTCAGTGACAGTCCTGGAAACAATGGCTTGATGTTCAGTGGTGGGGTCATGGTCCAGGGAGAGGTAGGAGGAAGTGTCTGCGAGTTGACGCTCAGCCTCCGCGTGGTAGAGGTCAGTGCGCCAGACAACAACAGCACCACCCTTGTCAGCGGGTTTGATGACAATGTCAGGGTTGGACCTGAGAGAATGGAGTGCAGTAACTGTCCTCAGACTATGCTGTTATTTAACTAGGCAGCAAATGTGGTTCAGTGAACCATACAGAACTGAGTCCTTTAGCACGCAAAGTGCAGAATCTGTTATATTCATACACTCCCTGTTTTATTATTGTTTGCAAAGAAAAGTCTATAACATGATAGGTTCACAGTTCAAGGCTATGGCTACAGACCTCAAGTCTATGGATAATCTGGAAATTTGACTCATCTATGCGCAACTCTGCATTGCATTGAACTGCAAAGGACTGCTTCATCCAAAAACTCTGACACTTTTCAGTAGGTGTAAAAAAATGATCTAAGTACCAGAGCCAAAAATCTTCTGCCACTCCACCATAATCAGTGCATTAAAGTGGGCACTGGTGACTTCTGCACCAGACCCTGAATTTTGGTGGAGTCACAAGGTTTACGTGGTATTGAAGGCACCTGCACCTCTATGGACAGGTATCGCGTGCCTTCTATAAAAGTAGGTAGGACAACAGTGCTGGATGGCCACTCAGAGTGTTAGCTGGAAATTCCCCCTCAAGGTTTTACAGAGGTCATTTGTGACAGAGACGTTCACACCTACATTGCCTTGTCAATGATTCAGCCTGGCAAACCCAATTGGTATAACAAAGCTTTACTGTAATACTAGCAGACTCAATTATGGACTGCATGGTCCAAGGAGGCAGCTCACCACCACCTTCTCAAGGGCAACTAAGGGTGGGCAATAAATGCTGACCCAGCCAACGGAGTCCACATCCCACGGATGAATTAAAAAAAACATACGCACTGAATTCAAGCAACAATTAACTGAAACAGTATTACCCAGTTGAGTCTCTGGGCGGCAGCACAGTGTGCTCATTCAAATCCGCTATATTTTGTTCTGTTCACATTCTTTCATTTTTAACCCTTTTCTTATGGTTCCCTTGGGAATGCATGTTCCCTCCGCATCAGCCAAAATTCATTAGACCCTCTGTCCAGTTTCCACCAGCCATTCGTAGTCTTACACAGACCACTGTGCTCCTGCCTGCTCAGAATTAGGTCTGAGCTCCTTCCAGTCAAACTGCCAAACCATGCAAGTGCATAAGTTGTTAACAATGGTTGACAAGGTATTTTACACATCCAAATTGGCACAACCCCTCCTCCCTTCAAACAACCATTACACCAATTACATTATCCTCACCTGCCCAGAGTTAGATGTGGACTCCCTCCAATCAACTGTCAAAGCATGCAATCAATGGGCGGAATTTTACGCTGGCAGGATTTTATGGCCCCGCCAAAGTCAATGGGCTTTTGAACCGCTTGCCGTGTTTTACGGCCACTGCCCCACTGTGACATGGCCATAAAAGTCCACCCAATAGATTATTAACAGTTAGCAAGATTAAGTCCATCTAACAGAGTTAATTTATTATTTTTCAGTGATATAAAAAGTTACTTCATCGCATTTCAACAGACCCCAAATGAGGGAAAAGAACTTCTTCCAGTACATCATTATTAATGTACCTTAATAAAACTGTCACTTCATGTCTGCCTACTTTCTTATTTACACATTTTGTAACACGTCTGAGCCAACAGTCTGAAATGAACACAATCCCCAGTACCAGTAATGGAAACAATTACCAGAAATTATTTTTCATTCTCAATCTACACCCACACAAAAGGAAGCCTGCAACCTCAAAATAGAACGATCTAGTCATAATCCACTTCTGTGAAGTGTTAGGCTGGATGGTTCTGCGTCACTGATAAGTAAAGGCAATTTACTGGAATGCTAGATGCATTAAAACTGTCACTATCATTAATATTAAAGTTAACTAGAAATAAAGCAACTAGCCCTCATCAATCTTTTTATTCACATCCCTATGCCTCGCTTTCTCCATGGTTAGGCAGTCAGACCACTTAGAATGGCAGCTGGAGTACTTAGTTTAATTTTCATTCACAAAATCAAGGCATTAAATTAAACCCCTCCAGGAATAATTTTTATACTGACAATATTTAATTGCAACAAACATAAAATAAACATAATTGGGCCATATGGTGAATTCACAATTAATCTAAATTTAAGCTGTTATTATCCAGTTAAGGACCAATAACTTTTTTTTAAGACAATGTTTGAAATGTCAGTTACCCACTAAGAGAATTAAGTACAAGATGTCAAGGTTTTAACCAAACAAAATAAACTTTATTATACAAAGTCAGAAAAGTAAAACAACTTACAATATTTATATTACACTAACATTCAGAGTTAACACGAGGTAAATATGAATTAACAGGCAAACTGTGGTCAAACACGCCACACTGCACATTAAATGGCACATACAACCAAGACAGATCCCACGAAATTCTCAGCAAACCACCAAGATGTCAGTGACCACTGAGAGTCACAATATCTCATTAAAACTCTGTCTCCCTCACGAGGGACTTCAACTCTTCACTTACAAAGATCTTTCTTCTGAATTCCTTTGAAAGATGCTCTGATTCAACTTCCTCAACAACTGCTCAATGATTCAATCTCTTCTCTTGATTCCACAAGATTCCCAAAGCTGCTCTCCCGTCTCTAATTACTTTTTTAAAAATTTGTTCATGGTATGTGGGCATCACTGCCCATCCCTAACTGCCTTTGTTCAGAAGGCATTTAAGAATCAGCCACGTTGCTGTGGACCAGACCGGGTAAAGAAGGCAGGTTTACTTCCCTAAAGAACATGAGTGAACCAGATGGGTTTTTATGACAATCAGCAATGGTTTCATTAAACTAGATCCAGATTTTTATTGAATTCAAATTCCACCATCTGCCATTGTGGGATTTGAATCCAGGTCCCCAGAGCATTACCCTGGATCACTAGTCCAGTGACAATACCACTATGCCACTGCCTCCCTGGCACACTTTTAACACTTTCATAGACCAATAGCTTCATTAGGCTGGCACTGCCCCTGGGGTTTCTCCAGACTCCAGTCTCCCAGCTGCACCAAACTTATAAATGACTCTCAGGTTTGCTCTGAGCCCATACTGCCTGGCAGTGACCTTCAATCACCTTCTCAGCTCCCCAGGACTTTGCTGAGCCTTAAATGCCTGAAGATTGCTAACAGTTCCTGAGCTGCAAGCAGCACAAGATTCAAATTGCAACCAACCCCCTCTCCCAGCAAACACACAGATAAATTGAAATCAGAGAACCTTCTTACATTCTAACCAGCTCATGATGACAAAGCCTTTCAGGGTTCACTGAAAACTTTTAAACTAATTTAGCTCTTACTCTCAAAAAAAAATCTCTCTGGCCTGCATGCACTTCTTTGCAAGCATTGTAGCTACTATGTCTCCAGTTCTCCAGCTAATTAAGCCCACCTACTGTTTTAAGATCTTATCGTTCTAGTTGTTAATCTCTTAAATCTAAATGGCCCCAATCTTTTACGTGTAATAGACTCTGAGCTGCTTTAGTTGCATTTATCCCATTTTCTACAGTTAAACTTTAATCTTCCCAGAACTAAAATATTAACATGAACCATGAATTAGATACTCATCAAAAAGAATACTGAATTAAAACATATCTATAGCTCGTTTATATGTGCACATATACACACACGCACCCACACACATACATACATACAGACGCGCACACACATGCCAATTTGATGCATTCTACTTGATATCAAGATACTGCAGGAAGCACTAAATAGTAAACGTTACATGACCCTGATAACATCTCAACCGTAGTGAAGACCTGTACTCCAGAACTAACTGTCCTCCAGTCAAGTTGTCCCAGATCAACTACAACGCTACTCGCTGACCTACACTGGCTCATGGTCATGCAATGTCGGGATTTTAAAATTCTCATCCCCATTTTCAAATCCCTCCATGGCCTTGCCCCTCCCTATCTCTGTAATCTCCTCCAGCCCCACAACCCTCCAAGCTCTCCGCACTCCTCTAATTCTTGCCTATTGTGCATCCCTGATTTTAATCACTCATCATTAGTGGCCATGCCTCCAATTGCCTAGCTTCCAACCTCTAGAACACCCTCACTACATCTCCCCACCTCTCCACCTCACTTTCCTCCATTAAAACACTCCTTACAACCTAAGCCTTTGACTAAGCTTTGGGACATCTGATCTGATATCTCCATATGTGGCTTGGTGTCATATTTTTTTTTTCAAGATGCTCCTGTGAAGCACCTTGGGATGTTTTATTATGTTAAGGGTGCAAAATAAATATAAGTTGCTGTCATTGCTGGATTGTGCAGGTTAATGCTCAGTATCCTGACAAAAGTCATGATACCCTCATCCTGTGGCAGTCAGTTGTGCCAGCTGCATTTAAGCCAACATGGCAAACCAAAAAGGTGGCTTCTGGGCAACAAGGGCTGTCCACTGATTGCAATGTGCAACCTATACACAGCACAGCTATGCTGCCACACAAATTGTGATAGAATAGGCTGTTGGCATGCTGAAACAATTCTTCCACTGCCTGGACCGCTCTGAAAGAGCCCTCCTGCAGTCAGCAAAGTGAGCATCAAGATTGGTGGTGGTCTGTTGCATGCTGCACAACCTTAAAATCAAGAGAGCACTGTTTCCCAGATTTGCACTAAGCGCTGGAACGGGTGGGTAAAACAATGTTTAACCCGTTGGCTGCGATGTCGGGTTTTCATGCCCGAACTGTCCCAAACCACCCTATTATTTATGCATTTCCAGGAAACACGCCGTTTCCAAATTGGGCAGGGTCTCATTCACCATACCGCCATCACCCCGGCATTGTATCACACTGTCAGCCATGTTTAAAAGGCAGCCGCCAGTAGACCACTCATCGCTACCAGCTCACCACCACTGCCTGGGAGACATGGCCAGCAAAGGAAAAAAGACCATAGCCCTCCTGGTTTAATGACCGGTTCCTCACCCGACTGCTGGATGCCGTGGAGGCCCGCTGGGATGTGCTGTACCCCCGCTCTGTCCGGAGGATAGGCAGCGATGGGAGGCGGTGGCAGTGGTGGTCAGCACCAACATCTTTCAGAAGAGGACAGTCACCCAGTGCCGCAAGATGATGAATGATCTCTGTTTCCGCCAAGGTAAGTCACTCTTTACATCACTCTCAACTCACACACTCACAAACCCATCAGACATCCACAGGGCCCTCACTCACTGCCAGTTCAAGGGACATCACCATTCATTCTCTCACACACACCTTCATTGTCCTCATCCTGTCCATGAGACCACTCACCACCCACACAGGCCAGATGCATTTATCATCTGGCCTGGCAGCCGTCCTGCTTACACTTTCTCCATCTCTTTCCATGCAAGACAAGCTGGTGCCCAACAGCAGGGAGAGGTCACAGACCGGTGACGCAAAGCCTGAAATCAAGGTCCTCACAGACATTGAAAACAGAGCCATCCAGCTGGCCAGCGAGGATCTGGACTGGTCCTGTGCTGATGGTGAGGTTGGTGCTGCTCTACCAAGTGAGGATCCAGCAGTGCAACATCCACCAGACAACCATGCTGTGAGTGATGTGTCCCATTTCACAGGCCACTGCCATGGGCTAATTATCTCTCCTTGATTTTTCAGGCACATTTGCCAAACAGCCGACAGAGTCCATGACCCAGGGCTTCCAATCAAGGCCTGAAGAAACCTCCAAAGGGGAATCTGAAGGCACCCTCCCTGAAGTCCTGTCACAGCGCACACCCACACCCTCCACCAGTGCAGAGTCACACACCTTAGTGGGATCTAGCTTTAGAAGAGACACGGGGTCACAATCTGGTGAGCACATCGTACTGTCCGATCCACAGCAGGCGGTAGCAGGGACTTCCCAGGCATCCGGCACTCAGAGGACTGCTGGAGACCAGAAATTTGCTGAGTCTGAGTCAGATGACGAGCCTCTGGTCTCATTCATGTCACAATTGCTGGAGCTGCAAAGATAAGCTCTGGAACATCAGGAAGGGATGTCCGCTGCACTCTTCAGATTGCAAGACACAATGGAGGAATCCACCTTCAAACCGAGGTGATAGCGTGGGCATTCCAATGCACTGAGGTCAACATTGGTAGGATGGTGGCCACTATGGAGACCTTGGTTCAGGACATCACTCCTGCACTGCTGTGTGGGCTCAACTCCATCGCTGATGCCATAGTTGGCCTACAATAGTCTGTACACAAGACAGGTGCAGGACCGTTCGATCTCACTCCAGCTACCGCTTCCCCTCAAGGAAGGGGGAGCAGGATCAGGTGCATACTCTGGGCCGGTCCGCCCAGGTGACTCTGGGAGTGACCAGCCCATCCAAATCCCCTCTTCCTGTGACCTTAACAGCTCCAGCTGCACAGGCCAAGGAGGGTGCAACTGCCACACACCAGGACCCCAAAAGCAGACCGAGACCATCTAAGTCTCGGCCTTCCAGAGGAAGCCCGCCAAAGTCATCACAAATAGGGCGTTGCAGTCAGCAGGCTGCCTCCACCTCTGCTGTGGATATCGGGGGAGCACCAAGATGTATAGGCAGGGTTAGGAAAGTTCAGGAGAATTAACTCATTTGGAGTAAAAAAAAACTAAATTAACGAAATCAGGGAGAAAATAAACGCAGCCCCAAAATTAGGGAGACTGCAAAACCAAAGACAAAGTTTAAATGAAGTTTACAAATATCAAACCAAAATGTGATTAAGGGCATTGGTTAAACACCCCAGTCCCTGCGGTGCCACCGAGCATGGAAGGCCTCGACAGTGCCAGCAGACACCGCCTGTTCCCTCTCCATGGACACCCGGTCGCAAACGTAGCCGAGGGAGAGGGGCAGATAGTTGGATCGGATGACCCCCTCAATCGCCCGCTGCCTGCACCTGTTAATGTCCAACTTGGCCAGGCCCAGAAGCAGGTTCACGAGGAGGTCCTTCTCCCTCCCGGCCCCCCTCCACACCGGGTGCCCATAAATCAGGAGTGTGGGAGTGAAGTGCAAACAAAACATCAATAAAAGGTTTTGTAAAAAATTGAAAATGGAGTGCAGCCTACAACACCCTATAAATACGTGGCCGCAAAAAGCGCAGGTATCTTGGGAGTCCGTGAACCTACACATTCTGCAGTTGTACGGGACTGCTGCATGCAACACCCTCCACCCCAGGTCCCCGATGGAAAGCGGGAGGACACCCCCGTAGAGGGCCCCCCCAATGGGGATCTCTGCCACCAGACATCAACAAGGCATGTCAGGGCGTGTCCAGGTGGCGAGCGAGGGCAAGGAAGTGAAGGATGTGCAGCAGCAGCCCATACAGGAAACCCCTCCGCTCCATGCTAAAAGGCATTTCCGTGTGGCGACTCAGATTGGGGGGCTCCTGAGGGAGGGTTTGGGGCTTGGGGCCAATGTGGAATTCCATCCAAACAGGGGTACGCTCAGACGGAAGACCATCACACACCTGCGCCACCTCGACGCCCAGTATGATGTCGGGGCCGAGATCTTGAATGACTTTGGCAACGAGCCAGACGTCCACGGATGCGCAATGCATCAACTCCCATGGAAGCATCCAGCCCACTCCTCCACCACCCAGCACGTCCCCGATCCTGGTCACCCCAGCAACCACAGCCCTCCTCTCCACCAACCATTGAAAAGGATGGAGGGGCGGATTCCTGAGCAGCGGCTCTCTGACGATAGCTGCTACTACTGACGGGGGAGAGCTGCGTCGCGAGGCAACCATGTTCCAGATTTTGATCAGGTCCTGGTAAAAGGCGGGCAACGCCTGCAAGGGGTCACCAAGGCCCCTCAGGTCTATAAACAGGATCTGCACAACATAATACAGGCCATGCAGCGGGCAGAATAAATACGTCGCCAGGGCACACCATCTCGGAGGAAGCTCAACATCAAAGTATCGCTGCAGGGCCTGAAGGCAGAAGATCATCACTTGGGTTCATAGACACACCAGCACCTGACCACCTTCCCTAAGCGGGAGACTCAGAAACTCAGCAGCGACCCAGTGCAGCCTTTTGTACCAGAAGAAATCGATGAGCCTTCTCTGGATTATCGTGACAAAGTACAAGGGAGGGGTCAAAGTGACCAGCTGGTACCACAGCATGGCAGTAATCAGCTGGTTTATGACCAGGACTCGACCCCGGTAAGACAGCACTTGAAGTAGTCCTGTCCAGCGCCGCAGGCGAGTGGTGACTTTGGTCTCCAGTTCCTGCCAGTTCGCCAGCCAGGATTCCTCAGCAGGGCAGAGGTGGGCCCCCAGGTAGAGGAGGCTGGTCCTGCTCCAGGTGAAAAGCCTGAGCTCCTTGAGTAGGGGATCCATTTGCCACTGGCCGACCAGGAGTCCAGAACATTTACCCCAGTTGATCCTAGCAAAGGACTCGGCAGAGTAGACCTCCTGGCACTCACAAATCTTCCGCAGGTCAGCCGGGTTGGTGAACATGAGCATGTCATCGGCGTAAGCCGAGAGGACCACCCTGATGCCTGGACAGTGCAGGACCAATCCCAACAACCTCCTCCGCAAGAGATGCAGGAAAGGCTCCATGCAGATAGAATACAATTGGCCAGACAGGGGTCAGCCCTGAGCCGAATGCACGCAGAGTCCCGAATAAGCATTTATGATCAACCCTTTTGAACGCCTTCTCCTGGTCAAGGGACAGGAAGATGCTCGACAGACCAGACCCCTGGGAAAAATGGATACTGTCCCAGACCAGGTGGATATTACCAAAGCTGGTA
Organism: Carcharodon carcharias; assembly: GCF_017639515.1. Taxonomy (NCBI): domain Eukaryota; kingdom Metazoa; phylum Chordata; class Chondrichthyes; order Lamniformes; family Lamnidae; genus Carcharodon; species Carcharodon carcharias. The sequence goes on along the minus strand of NC_054480.1, from coordinate 41,009,243 downwards.
CAGCCCTGGATGGTGTGGGACTGGTCAGGATGGATCATGTGGTCCAGCACGGTGCCAAGCCGAGAAGCCATGGCCCTGGCAAAGATTTTATAATCTATGCTGAGGAGGGAGATCGGGCACCAGTTTCTAAGGAGGCAGAGATCTCCCTTCTTAGGCAGCAGGGTAATAACCGCCCTGCACCACAAAAGGGGCATCTCCCCGGGTTGCGAAACTCTCCCCCAGGACCCCTGCATAATCGATCCCCAGGAGGTCCCAGAACGTCCTGAAAAACTCCACGGTCAGCATGTCCAGCCCCGGGGATTTGCCCCTGGAGAGGCTGCCGAGGGCACTGGTCAGCTCCCCCAGTCTTATAGGGGAGTCAAGCTTTCCGGCGCCGTCCAGGCCAACCTGCGGCAGGTCCTCCCACAAAACTCTGCGAGCATCCTCACTCGATGGATCTGGAGAGAACAGGGCAGTGTAATAGTCTTGGGCGATGGCCCTGATGCCCTCCGGATTCTAGACAAGGGATCCATTGTCGGGCAGCAGGGTAAGGAGTTGCGGATGGACCCCGTGCCTTTTTCCCAGTGAGTAGAAGAAGGGGGAGCCACGGTCCAGGTCGCGGAGGAACCAGATCCACGACCTCACGTATGCACCACAGGACCCAACGAGTTGCAGGTCCCACAGCGCGCCCTTCTTCTCTTCATAGGCCAGCCGCAGGGCCCAGTCTGCACTGGGCTGACGGAGACGTACCTCCAGGTCGAGCACCTCCTTCTCCAACTCCTCCACCCTGGATTTCTGCCTGTTTGTTGATACCTTCGCGTACTCCTGACCGAAGACGCGACATGAGCTTTACACACATCCCACCACAGCCTCAAGGAGGGGAAGTCTCCCCGCTTCCTTCTCCAGCCGGCCCAGAAATGACGGAACGAGTCCAGGAACTGCTCGTCCTCCAGCAGCAGGTTGTTAAACTGCCCGTACGTGGACCCTGTCTGAGCGCAGAATGGAGCGAGCTCCGCCCACACCAGACAGTGATCCATGCATGGTACCCACTGCACAGAAGCCGACAGAACGCAGGACATGTACGCCTTAGAAACGTAAAAGCGGTCGAGTCTGGACGCTCTAACTCCAGATGACACGAAAGTGAAAACACTGGAGTCAGGATGGAGATGTCGCCAGACGTCCACCAAGTCGAAGGACCCGACCAGGTCCCACAACTTACTCACACCTAGCGTGCGGTGCTGGGCACCGTGATGGTCTTGGCTCTGAGGGTACAGTTGAAATCCCCCCCGAGGACGATGCACTCACCCATGTCGATGGAGCTCAGATGAGTGGACACTTCGTCAAAGAAGCTGGCTTGCTGCTGTGCACCCAGGAGAGCGTACACATTCACAAAGTGAAGCACCGTGCCCCCTAGGTGCACAGTAAGGTGCAGCAACTGGCCTGGTACCAGCTCCTTGACCCCCAAGATCTCTGGCTGAAAATGTGGGGCCAACAAGATAGCCACCCCGCCAGAATTGGAGGCTAGGTGACTCATGTAGTCCCCCCCCTCGCCACTCCAGGAGCCACTTAGCTTTGTCTCCCGGAATGGTATGGGCTTCCTGCAGGAAGCACCCCGCAAACTTCTCATCCCGGAGAACCGAGAAGTTCTGGAACCTGCGTTGCGTGTCCCTGCTGCCGTGATGCTGGCTATGGTGGTCTTCATTGTCAGAAGTATGTGCTACTATCAACAAGAATAAATTAAAGGAGAGGACTTTTTTTAAGTCATTCTCTCCTTCAGGAGCCCAGTGGGAAATGTGTGGACCCTCCACTTAGTGTTCTAGTCCAACCCGGGGACTTGAGTGCCTCACAGATGGACCAGAACACCAGAGGATATGAATGCCACCGGTCCAAGGCCACTGGTCTCTATCGGAGCTGCCAGCTGGCTCGACCTTTGCCTCGATCCCACCCCCAGGATAAGGCCAGAGGGGTCCTCTCTGGTGTCCTCCTGGGGATTTGGCCAAAGGGTGGCAGTGGTGGTTCAGAGCCTCACACCCCCTCAGGCACTGGGTCGTCTGGCAAGTCCAGTAAAAGCTCCGGACCTAACACAGTGGCGCCCAGTGCTGAAGGTTGGGAGGGAGCGGGGAGGCCTTCTTCACCACTGCCGCCCAATGACCCAGTTACAGGGGCCAAGAAGGCGCTGCTGCAGTCCCCTGGTCGGCCAGATGACACCTCATGGGTACAAGGTGGGTCGGGGTGGGGCACCACCGCAAGAGCGGTACCCTCACTGACCCCTGAGGGGCCCTGCTCAAAGGACTGCAGCAAGGGAACGGGGGTAACAGGGGCATTGGGGGTTTGGGCTCCACCCCCAGAGAGAAGAGCGAGGACATATGGGGTGGAGACGCCACCACCTCTTCACCGCCGGAGGGGACACATCCAACCTCACAGATCGGAATGTCCTCCCCCTCCGAGGGGTGACGTCTCTTCTGGACTGTGGAGACCCCATTTGCAAGTCCCCCTCAGCCTCATCCAGCCTTCATAGACGCTTCACCCTCTGGGGTTTGGGCATGTCCAATCCCTTCAATAAGTCCACCGCCTCACTGCTGCCAGACCTGGGAACCCACAAGGGGCCAACGCAGGCCCAGCTCATGTTGGTGAGGCACACACGGGCCCAGGAGCACGCGCATTCGTGACGCCGAGGCGGGATGATTTTTGTTCCTCCGAGCCGGTGTCATCAGGGGTCTGGTTTTCAGGGGGGATTTGCAGGGTTTGGAGGAGTCAGGGGGTCTTCCTCACCAGCAGCCAAGATGGCAGTGGCTGCCGGCGGTGGGGGGGTGGGGTGGGTTTGGGGGCGTTGGGAGAGGAGCAGCAGTGCCAGCCCCAGCCGTCTGACTGTTGCTGGCGGCCTTGGAGGCGGGGCAGTTCTTTCATACATGACCCACCTTCTTGCAGGCACACCATCCACAGTCCAGAAAACTCTATGCGGCCCCCTCGAATTCCAGGTTAAAGGCCCCCTCCACGCACTCTTCCCAGGCCAGGTGGATGAAAACCTGGCAACGGAAAGAGTAGACGTGGCGGAGAGCCGCTTCCTTGAAACCAAGCGGGATCGGCGCAACCCGGGGGCCTGACCACCCCCAGTTGATGGATGTGGGGGAGGAGGAGCTCACTGGAGACAAAGGGCGGGGCATTAGAAACTATGATCTTCTGGGTGGTGGCCTCAAGGGGGTCCGCCACTAGAAATGTCCTGCCCACAGTGAGCCCCTTTTCAAGGTGCACCACCCTTTTCGAGGCTGCAACGAAGGTCGAGGGGCCGACAACCCCAGCTCTCGCCTTCACACACGCCTCGATGGTCATGTCAGGGTGGGTAGCTCTTCACCCCAGAGCCTTAGTAAGGAGGCAGAAAGGTGATGGGGCCGCAGAAGCAGCAGCACCCGCATGGGTTCTCTTAGGGGGCCCCGACACCGGTGTCAGCACCACCTCCACGTTTACCCAGGGAAGCCCAGCTACAGGCAACACTGTCGCATCCATAGGGGCTGAGCCACACCCACCCCAAGAACTATAGCAGACAATATCCCTCCCTGGGGAGAGGGGGAAAAAAGATGGAACAGCCTCCCCCTCCAGGATGACAGAAATAGGGAGGAGAGGAGGGAGAGGGGTAAAGGACAGGGAGGCATAGGAGAGGAAGGGTAAGGTGTAGGTGAGTGTCGCTCGGTGGATTGAAGTGTGGGTGGGGGGCTTGATGTTCTTCCGGTAGGGGGAGGGTAATGTCTTCCCCAGGCAGCCAGTACTGTCTGGCACACAGGAGTCAACCCTGTTCCTCTTCACCAGGCAGCACCAGCTACCGGAACTCAGACTTGGCTGACGTGTGGAGGGAGAGACACTGGCTGGTGCCAAGATTTTAAACAACACACACAAACCCTTTCTCCTCCAAGTCTCTTCAACAAGTCTTTTGCTCTCCCCCTACAAAACACACTGTTCTCTTCAACCCCCACCGAACAAAAGCCCAGATATTCACCAAGGAAGTTAAATCAACAGTCTTTTGCCTCCTGGCCTCCCTGTCCTGCATCAGCAGTTGTTGTTCTTCTCCCTCCCTCCTCAGGCCTCACAGGCTCCAGGTCTTCAGCAGTAGAGGATGGAAGGCGGCTTGAGGCAAGGCAGCAACACAATATCAGGAACCGTCATGAAAATACAGCAGTCAGAAACAGCCACACTGGAAATCTCAGAGCAGCAAAACAGCAGCAGCCACAGCAGCCAACACCCAGCTGCAGCAACAGCAATGAGCTACTGCTGAGAACAATTGGGAGAATTAATGTTGAAATAACTTTAATGGTAGCAACTTTGTACAGATCAATCTTTCTTCACAACTGCCTTTCTTATTGCTGCCAGCACATGGCTGAGTTCTTCTCTCTTCCTCTTTGCACGGATATGCGTGCTAACTCTTTTTGGTGAATTAGAGTACACGCTTGTTTTTAGAGACCTAGAGCAATTCCATTGCACGCCTCTCTAGAGAGCAAAATGACAGACATCACGGATCAGGTCTCTGAAAAACTTGGTGTGCTTGGTTAGGTGCCCACTTCTACGGCACTGTCTTGGGCCAGTCTCATTCTCGGTGATGGGGTGACCTCTGCGCAGGCCAACAGCCATAGGATACCTAACCACCATGTCAACTCCATCGTTCCTGGACACGGGGGTTAATCACTTGTACATATTCTTCACTATTGTCAATAAACTCTCAAGAATGACTCCCTGCCTATGGCTACTTGTTCTGATGAGCAGTGTTCTTGTCACTCAGATGTGAAACCTTTCTGCACAAGATAAAGGCAGGTATCTCAGTCCAGGGTCTCTCCCCTGTGCTTTGGTCCAGCCTCGCACTCCCTGGACACATTACTGACGCCTGCACCTTGATGGTGCTTTTTATTGGTGTCAGAATGTAGTGGGCAGGCACCACAGAATTCCTTCATTCTCTCGGTGTGCTCTCAGCACCTTTAAGGAGGGGCTGGCCCCATCTCTTCAACATCTGTGACCACTGATGCTGCACTCCAGCTCCTAAAGGGCTCAGGTGCTGAAGGCAGACAAAGGATCAGATGCGTCTAAAGTTTCTTGGCCGTCTCTCTATGATATTACCCTGATCACAGAATGCAACCGAGCTGCCCTCGGCCAAGAGACAGACATTCTCAGAGGCTGTGTGAAGATTTATGGAATGTCCTCACTGCATCATCCTCCTGCAATCAAGCGGCTATTAAGGCCTCCACAGCATCTGCATAACAGGAGCATTATCACAGAGGGTATTCGCGCTACCATAACCCAGACTGCAGTCAAACATTCACAAATGCGATGTGAGGATCTTTGGGGTCACCTGACTGCATGTCGCCATCATCCTTCACAAATCTTGCAGCTATGAGGGTCTCCCGGGTATATCTGCCTCATCTAGTCAGTGTGAGGCCCTCATCCCTATCATCATCACCTTTGAAGTCCTTATCCCTGTTGGCGTCCTCCCCATCAGAGGAGACATGCAGCTCCTCCAGCTCCTCCTCAACCAGCTCGTCTCCCTGTTGGAGCGCCAGGTTGTAAGGGATGCAGCAGACAATAAGCATGCGTGATACCCTCTGTCTACTATATTGCAGAGCTCCACCGGACAGTTCCAGACACCGCAACCTCATTTTCAGCATCCCGATGGTCTGCTTCACCAGTTTGTGAGCTGCAGCATGAGCCTCATTGTATCGTCGCTCTGCTGCAGTCTGAGGCCGCTGCACAGGTGTCATCAGCCACGTCCTCTGCGGGTTGCCCTTATCCCCAAGGAGCCATCCCTGCAGTTTGTGTGGACCCTAGAAGACCCCAGGGATCTGTGACTGACTGAGGATGAAGGCGTCGTGCACACTCCCTATTAACAGTGTTTCTCTTGGTCACACACCAGCTGCATTTTCAGCGAATAGAGCCTTTTGCGGTTAATGTGGTTCAGTGCGTTGGATAAGTGTGAAGTTATCCACTTGGGTAGGAAAAATAGAATGGCAGAGTATTACTTAAATGGTGATAAATTGGGAAATGCTGATGTACAACGGGATCTGGGTGTCCTTGTACATCAGTCACTGAAAGCAAGCATGCAGGTGCAGTTAAGAAAAATGGTGTGTTGGCCATCATTGTGAGTGGACTTGAGTACAGGAGCAAGCATGTCTTACTGCAGCTGTACAGGGCCTTGGTGAGACCACACCTGGAGTATTGTGTGCAGTTTTGGTCTCCTTACCCAAGGAGGGATATAGTTGCCATAGAGGGAGTGCAGCGAAGGTTCACCAAACTGATCCCTGGGATGGCAGGAAGGTCATATGAGGAGAGATTGGGCCGATTAGTCCTATATTCGCTGGAATTTAGAAGAACGAGAAGGGACCTCATTGAAACATATAAAATTCTGACAGGGCTTGGTAGACTGGATGCAGGGATGATGTTTCCACTAGCTGGGGGGTCTAGCACAAGGGATCACAGTCTCAGGATACGGAGTAGGTCATTAGGACTAAGATGAGGAAAAATTTCTTTACTCAGAGAGTGGGGAACCTCTGGAATTCTCTACCACAGAAGGCTGTGGAGGCCAAGTCACTGAATATACTTAAGGAGGAAATAGATTTCTAGACTCTAAAGATGCCATGGGGTATGGGGAGAGAGTTGGAGTATTGCATTGAGATAGAGGATCAGCCATGATCATATTGAATGATGGAGCACTCTCAAAGGGCTAAATGACCTACTTCAGCTCCTATTTTCTATGTTTCTATGAACCTGGGTCCCCAAAGCATTACCCTGGGTCTCTGGATTACTAGTCCAGTGACAATACCATGACACCACTGCCTCCCCTCATTGAATCAAACAAGGCTGCATTGAACAAGCAACAATTCTGAATAGTTTTGGTCTAATCATGTCAGCAACAACACATTTATTACATTTGCACCAGCAACCACCACACTGAATGCAAATTGTATTATAAATTGATGCATGGCACCAACAAATCCATTATATTATCAGATGTGCACTGAGAAATGGGATTGTGTCCCTTCCTATTATATATCCTTTTTGCATTACTGTTAAAGAACAGTTGGGGAACATGAGAATAGATTCTTTCTGTAGGATAATCAGCAGAGTAACATATAGACTGTCATACCCAGTACAGGCATGTCAAATTATGAGCTTTCAGGCAATAATTCTAAAAATTGGACACAAGCAAGCTGTCAAGACAGGTGCTGCAAATCATCTAACTTTGGCATTTGGACTACAAGCAGTATCAAGTCTTTGGTAAACACCTAATTAAGTATGGACATAGGTTCACAGCCAATTCTAGAATTCACACATCCCATTGTTTAAGGATGGGCCAACACCTAAAGACTTTGGGGTTTCCAGGCTGCCTGTTTCCATGTGTTCATACTGGACAAAAGGGAAGATCAAAACTCAATAGACACTATCAATTTCCTATTGTATCATAATGGTCTGCCCCATCCAAACTAGACTGGGTAGGCAATATATTGTGTTAAGCCAGCAGTCATGTGATCGAAGCTGGTTTCAGAGATTGCAACCTTATTATTTCATGACCCAGCAGAGCCATCAGAACTGTCAGTTGTCAGCCACTCACAACCATAGGAACAGGGGTAGGCCATTTGGCCCATTGAACCTTCTCTGCCATTCAATTTATGGCCTTTAGGGAAGGAAATCTGTTGTCCTTACCTGGTCTGGCCTACACGTGACTACAGACCCACAGCAATGTGGCTAACCCTTAAATGGCCTCTGAACAAGGGCAATTAGGGGTGGGCAATAAATGCTGGTCTAACCAGTGATGCCCACATCCCATGAACGAATAAAAAAAAATTTGATCATGGCTGATCATCTACCTCAATGCCACTTTCCTGCACTATCTCCATGTCTCTTGATGTCATTGGTCTTTAGAAATTTATCGATTTCTGTCTTGAACATGCTCAGTGATTGAGCTTCCACAGCCCTCTGGGCTCGAGAATTCCAAAGATTCATCACACTCTGAGTGAAGAAATTTAGAATCACAGAATTGTTATGATGTAGGAGGCGGTCAATTGGTCCAGCATGGTCTGGCTCTCTTAGCATTTTAAATTAGTACCAATCTCCTGCCTTTTCCCCATAACCCTGCACATTGGTTCTATTTAAATAATCATCCAATGCCCTCTTGAATGCCTCAATTGAAACTGCCTCCACCACACTTCCAGGAAGTGCATTCCAAACGATAACTACTTGCTGTGTGAAAAAGTTTTCTCTCACCTCGCATTTGCTTTTTTTGTAAAACACTTTAAAACCGTTGCCTTTGGTTCTCAACCCATTTATGAGCGGGAAAGGTTTCTCCCTATCTACTCTGTCCAGACACCTCATGATTTTGAAAACTTCTATCAAGTCTCCTCTTAGCCTTCTCCTCTCCAAAGAAAACAGTCCCATCTTCTCCCAGCTTTCCTCAAAACTGAAAGGTCTCATTCCTGACAATTCTCTTCTGCACTCTCTCCAGTGCCTTCACATCCTTCCTTTGGTGTGGCACCCAGAACTGCACACAATCCTCCAGCTGAAGTCTAACCAGTGTCTTATATAAGTTCATCATAACCTCCCTGCTCCTGTACTCTGTGTCCCTATTAATGAAGCCTAGAATACTGTATGTGTTAGAAACAGCTCTCTGTACCTGTCCTGCCGCCTTTGACGACTTATGGGCATATACACCTAGGTTTCTCTGTTCCTGCATACCCTTTAGAATAGTATCCTTTATTTTATACTGTCTCTCCATGTTCTTTGTACCAGTGTATCACCTCACACTTCTCCGTATTGAACTTCATCTGCCACCTATCTGCCCATTCCACCAACGTGTCAATGACCTTTTGAAGTTCTACACTGTCCTGCTCATAGTTTACAATTCTCCCAAGTTTTGTGTTGTCCGCAAACTTTGAAATTGTCCCCTGCACACCAAGATCTAGATCAGGAAAAGCAAGGACCCCAATACTGACCTCTGCGGAACTCCACTACAAACCTTCTTCCAGCCCGAAAAATGCCCATTAACCATTACTCTCTGTTTCCTATCCCTCAGCCAATCTTGTATCTATGTTGCTACTGACCTTTTTATTTCGTGACTTATAACGTTCCTTATAAGTCTGTTCTGTGGTGCTGTATCGAACACCTTTTGGAAGTCCATATACACTACATCAACCATCTCTGTTACCTCTTCAAAGAACTCCAGCAAGTTAGTTAGACATGATTTTCCTTTAACAAATTTATGCTGACTCTTCCGAATCAATCCACATTCTTCCATGTGACTATTAATTCTATCCCGAATAATTGTTTATGGAAGTTTCCCCACCACCGAAGTTAAACTGACTGGTCTGCAATTGCAGGACAGATCTTCGTACCTTTTTTGAACAAGAGCATAATGTTTGCTGTTCTCCAGTCCTCCGGCACCTCACCCAAATCCAGTGAACATTGAAAGATTATTGCCAGTGCCTCTGCAATTTCCACTCTTCAATATTCTTGGATGCATCTCATCCAGTCCCGGTGCCTTATCAACTTTAAGTACAGACAGCTTAACCTCCTTATCAATTTTAAGCCCTTCTAGTGACTGAGTCTCCTCCTCCGTCACCATGGCCTAGGCAGCATCTGCCTTGTAGGTAAGGACAGATGCAAAGTATTAATTTAACACCTCAGCCCTGCCTATTGCCTCAATGTGCAAATCCCCTTTTTGGTCCCTAATTGGCTCTCATCCTCCTTTTACCATTCTTTTATTATTGACGGGCTTAAAAAATACTTTGGGATTTCCTTTTATGTTAGCTGCCAGTCTTTCTTCATAATCCCTCTTTGCTTCAAGCATTTGCTTTTTCACACTCTTCTGAACTTTCTGTATTCAGCTTGGTTCTCAATTGTTTTTGCTACCTGACACCTGTTGTAAGCACACTTCTTCTTTGATTTAATTTCTATCTCCTTTGTCATCCAGGGTGCTCTGGGTTTGCTTGCCCTATCCTTCCCTTTTGATGGAACATACCTTGACTATGCCCAAACCATCTCCTCTTTGAAGGTAGCCCATTGTTCAGCTACTGTTTTTCCCACCAACCTTTGGTTCCATTCTATCCAGCCCAGCTCTGTTCTTGCCCCGTTGAATTCCACTCCCTGCCAGTTGATTATTCTTACTCTGGATTGGCCAATGTCATTTTTCACCATCATCCTAAATCTTACCATACAATCACTGTCCCCTAAATGTATCCCCACTGTCACTTGATCTACTTGGCCAACCTCATTTGCAAGAACCAGGTCTAGCACTGCCTCCTTTCTTAAAAGCAAAAAACTATGGATGCTGGAAATCCAAAACAAAAACAGAAATACCTGGAAAAACTCAGCAGGTCTGACAGCATCTGCAGAGAGGAACACAGTTAACGTTTCGAGTCCGTATGACTCCTCAACAGAACAAAGGAAAAATAGAAAAGAGGTGAAATATAAGCTGGTTTAAAGGGGGTGGGACAGGTAGAGCTGGATAGAGAGCCAGTGATAGGTGGAGATAACCAAAAGATGTCATAGACAAAAGGGCAAAGAGGTATTGAAGGTGGTGATATTATCTAAGGAATGTGATAATAGGTGACATTAAGGGTAGAAAGCAGGATGAGCAAGGTACAGATAGCCCTAGTGGGGGTGGGGTGGGGGGAAGGATCGAAATAGGCTAGAAGGCAGAGATAAAACAATGGATGGAAATACATTTAAAAATAATGGAAATAGGTGGGAAAAGAAAAATATATAATTTTGCCTCCATTGCTCCACTGAAACTGATAGCAATCTCCAGGGTCAACAGATGTGCAGAATAATGCAGAAATCAAGAAGCTGCTGGATTTCAATGATTCTACGCTCCTCCAAAAGATGCGCTGTTGAGGGACCCCAGTATGCCCTCTGCTCAAGGCTGCAATCAATGGAAACCAATTGAATCAACATGAACCTCCACTTTTATGCTTTAAGCCTCACTGTAAAAACCCTTGAAAAATTCACTCTTTGTTGAATGAGGTGTGACTGGGTTTTTAATGGCTACCAACTTTTTAATACTGCTAAATACTCTCAGTGACCCTCAAAAAAATATTTTTCTATTTGTGGAATGTCAAAATTCTCCACAATGATTAAAAAGATCTGCATATTTTAAAAATATAACGCTTTCTTTTTTTTTAAGAAGCTTGCCTTTATTTTAACTCCTACAATAATCTAATCATAATCATCTAACTCATTTATCTGAAAATGTAAATGAAAAGTGAAGGAGATTAAGCACTTAACTTTTTGATTTGCTGTGAGTGAATACTTCAATGTGATTGACTTCTTACATGCTTGCAGACATGTCTGTTGCTTCATGTCAACCCATCCCCTTGACTTGGCATCAGGTTTAAACTACTATTAGGAGAAAGGAAAACCACGCCATAGAAATCATTAGATCTTTCTAGATAGCTTTCTGCAAAGTAAGCAGCAAGCGCCCTTTCTTCACCACTGACAGCTAAATCCGAGCCAATCGGCCTGCCCATTCCCTAATAGGGGAGTGTCTGGAACCAGCAAAAGTGGTGTTGGAAAATACAAGTAGATCAACAGGAAATAGTCTTCTAACCTTATTTACAATTTTAAAATCAAGTTTCTGCTAAATAAACTAGGTTTGAATCTCACATGTACTTGGGGTTGACGTAGCCTTTTCAATATTAATACTTCAAATATTACATCAAGTTCTTGACACGTAATGATTTGGTCTACAAGAATAGAGATTTCCAATGTAAGGTTTGGGAACAATTCCTAATGACCTTATAAAGTCAAGGTTTGAAATTAATGAATTAACCAATCAGGTTCATTCAGTTGTTCAAAAGGAATTTTGTACTTATGGTAGTATTTTGGTACTCTTTGTAATTGATCTAATGGAATAGTTCTGTGGCTATAAGATGTTGTTGTAAAATCTTGTCCCACATATTTACACTTTTCCTTTAATTCACTGTAAATGAGAATACATCCACAGTCACAAAATCTGTCCATTTACAATCAAATGGCTTATATGAACATGTGGTTAAGTTAAAATAGAAATCTGATGAAAGAAACATCACCATACATAATTGGCTGGAAAGCAGCACAGGAAAAATATTTCCCTAAGGGAGTCACACAGTGAAATATTAAATAATTGATGTAACTTCATTTAGAAATTTTGAAATACCTGAATAAAACAGCAAGTTTTAATTAGCTGAGAATGAAATAAGCTGGAGGTTGTATAAGATTAAGATTTTCAAGCAGTCATAAATAAATTCCATTCATAATAGAACATTAGGATTTCATTCGACTTAATACGTTACAAAAATTTAACCACTGATAATGTGAATAAGTCCATGAAATAAACTGTACAAAATCCAGATTTGTAATGTCAAGCCTTGGATTTTCAAAGACATTTTTGGGTCTAGTTGTCAAACAAAGTTGCACTTAGGAAAAAATGGGTCAGTTCGTGCAAAGCCATAAATAACTCACAATTTACAACATTCCAATCTTAAACAATAATGGCTTTAGTAAAATGATCACGTGATTATGTACAAGGTGAGAAAAAGGGAAAACCTTGACACCTTGAAAATACCTTTGCAATTTTTCAGTTAATGCAACTACTTGCCAATCATAACTTAACAGCATATACTATTTTCTCATCCGCTTCTATTTATTAATCTTACAAATCAGCACAACAGTCAGCCACATAGGAAACCTCTCTAAAGTCCCATTGTCTAATGGGTCTCCATTACTTACTGCCGAATATTATGTGGAAGGTAAATAATACCATGGTTTAGATTTCTGCCTTCTTCCTGTCCACAGCCTTCTTTAGACATTTTTCCAAGACATTTCAACTCACTGCCTTGCACAGTTTTTTATTTGGTTTCAATGCTACTTCCAAGTTCAAATCATCCCTAACTCTTTGCGTTAGTATTCCTGCCCGATGAATTCTTCATTCTTGTTGCATACCCGTTAACACCTGCTTTCTTGAATAGATGTGATGCTGGTTTATGGCCCTATCAGAGATTGGGAACATTCATTAATTTAGGTTCCCTTAAGGTTAATGATGGTTTATTGATTCTGAATTGTATATGGAATTATTTGCTTCTTGCATTAGATTCATTAAACAAATATTGGTATTCCCACTTGTCATTATATTAGTGTTTGAAATCCTGAGGCTTGGCATTACAAATCTGGATTTTGTACCATTTATTTCATGGGCTTATTCACATTATCAGAGGTTGAATTTTTTGTTACTCATTGCACATGTAGAGCCAAGTCCCAAGGCCCTGAATCAGAAAGTAACATTTACCATTTACTAAAGCAGTAAAAAGCTAGTGTTCTATTTATGTTGCACACCATTTCTAAAAACAATTCTGCAATAGCTGGTGCCATGGAATCCATTCCTTTTCTAATTTCAAGGCAGACTCCACATGCAGAAACAGGCTGCGCATGGACTGAAAAATGGCAGCTGGTGCTGTAAAGTCTTTGGAAACTATTTTTTGAGGTGGCTGAAGATGACTCAAAGAGCAGCATCTACTCAGCAGTTCTGCTACTAAAGTTGCTTTTGACAGTAGAACTGCAAGAACAGGCAGCAAATGACCTTTGCCATCTTTCATTCTGCAAATGTTTTTGAATATCTGGCTATTTATTTTTTGAATTGAAATCATGACCTACACTGTAAAAAGGATGAACAATGGGACAACTGCATAGCCGAACATTAGACATGCTGTCTGATGCAATAACTTACATCAATTGGCAATATCTGGCAGACTCACTCCAATAAAGGAGCAAAAGGGTCTGTGTTTCAAAAGTCACAAATCAAGTTTCTGGTACTTTCTGTCTAAAAACACTGGATTATTGTGTGAAGAGCACATCCAATGATATGCATCACCGACATCCCATTTGCATTCTATACAATTGCAGGATTCTCTTTGGCATGATATCCGACTTTCATTGTGTGGATATCTTTGCAATCTGCACCTTGCTTATATGCAAAAAGAGCTTCAAATATGTTGACTATGAGCTCAAGCTTACATTGAGATTCATTGAAACACTTCTTCCCCTTTACTCCCCTACTAGCATTCTGAAGGGACCATCTCCCCTCTGTGATATCCTGGTCCACTCCTCAATCACCCCCAACAAGTCCTCCCTTCCCTACAGCACCTCTCCATGCAAGTGCATGAGGTGCCACATCTGCCCTTATGCCTCTTCTATAGTCACCCTCCAAGGCTGCATTCCTTCCAGATAAAATGGTGATTTACATGAACTTCTTTCAACTTAGTAAAGAGTATTCACTGCTCACAATGCAGTTTACTGTACACTGGCGAGAACAAATGCAGATTGGGTGACTGTGGAACACCCCCATTCAAACCACAAGTAAAATCCTGAGCTTCCGGTCAGCCTTTTCACAAGAATTGATTTTCCTGCAACTGTACAGAAAAGTTCCTAACTAAATAGAAAGCTCACTGAGTTTATTTATATAAATAAATATAATTGGTTAATTTTTCATAATCCAACTGATAAACTTTGTGATTTTTTTTTAAAGATGACAGTGCCAGGTTACACTCTAATTTTAAGCTATGTATTGTTTGAAGGCAAGACTTTCTAAGAAAAAAAAAATCCACATTATTCCAGTTTGTCTGTATTTGGCCAGACAGACGTGTTTCTGCATAAAGACGAACTGCTATTATTTCTTTCTTACCCCAGGTCGGATCCAATGGCAGGAAAAACTTTCCATTACACAGCTTTGTAGTCCTTTTGCCATTTGAACCAACAGTGACTTGCAGGCCATGAGCTGCCCATGTAGCATTCTCAAGCCACATAACCGCCATCCCAGGCCACAAAGCCACTCGCCAGCATAGCATCTGCCACTGGGCATCACACTCTATCCCCATGCCACACACTTTCTCAAATCCTGACACACCAGCCCTTGATCCCTGGCACTCCAGCCTTGGCAACTAAATTCTATTTGTGCTGATACTTTCTTTCCTATTTGCTGTTTTTGTCCTAAATAAAACCTAAATCAAAACACCAAGGTCTATCAGTATCCACAACTTCAGATGTATGCAAATCTGCTTTCTGTTTTATTTGTGTTGAGATCCCAGACAAATATCCATATTTTGCCAATATTTATATGATCAGTGCTGGCTAAACCTGGCATGACCTTTTGAGATGGTAGTCCTAATAATGAAAACTTTTAAATGGAAATAATCTAAAGATGGGCATTGAAGATTTCAAGCGATGGGGCTGTGACTATTTCCTTTGGCAGCTTGTTCCATTGTGGGATGGTCCTTGGGAAGAAAGATTGTTGATACAGTGTCTTGGAAACAAATGGTTTTTATAGTTTGTAGGGATGGCTACCTTGCATTTTGTCATTGCCAGAGGGCACCAGGTACTTGTTTCTGTCAATTCCCAAAAGTCTATTCCACATTTTATACAACGTGGTCAGTCTTGTTTTTTTCCCTCCTTTGCTGTAGTGATTCCCATTCCAAATCTTTGATCAAAGATGTGACACCAGTATATTTCCCATACTGATTTGTGCGGAATTGTGCAGCACGTCTTTGGATTGCTTCAATCTTATTCATTTCTCTGGATCCCACACACAACTTGCATATTTCAGGATTGGATGAACAAATGGAGAATACTGATATTTTGTGACCATTGTTTACCAGTGCACACCAGAAACAAAAAGCTGGGACTAGTTTTGCACAATGTGAAGCAGAGTAAGGTATATTAAAAAAGCATCAGCGCTTCAGCTTACTGAATGTCTCCATCATGTGGCAATGGAGCAAATTGATTATTTTTGTAAACCATTATCAACCCTATTAAGCATGAGTATGGCTTGAATTTACAAAAAGAAAATTGATTAAATTAAATTAAAAGAAAATAAAATAAAGAGAAAATTCTTTTTATAGCATGTCCCTATTCTGTATCAGCTTCAATTCTTTTGGGTTGAGTAAGTATCTTAGCTGAAGCTTCATTGGACTCTGGGAAAACTCTCTCTTATAACCTATGGCAAGAACAAAACCCCATGGTGCTACAAGAGGAGAAATGAAATCATTCAGAGCAAGGGGTCATAAAGCACGTCAACAGTTGAGGATATCAGATTACAGCATAACTGTAAAGGTCAGTATCTCATTTAAGACCCGAAAATACAAATAAACACGCCTGAGAACCCTATACCCGAAAGAATATAAACAAGCCAGATCCACAAAACATCCTATGTGAAAATATTGACAATTGCTGTTTGCGAAAAACAATAAAATTGTTGCGATTTTCCATGTTTTATATCCCTCTTGATCTGAATGTTTTCATTTGTTTTTTTAAGGTTTTTAATGCCTGGTTTTGGCTGTTCAAAAATCTGATAGTTTCAAAATATTAATTACACGAAAAGCTACAGTTGATATTTCAGCCTCAAGAGGGAGACAACAGATAAATTATTTGATTTTGCATCATCATTCAGCAATAGCAGTTGGTACCTTATAATGGTAGTTTTGTTCTCACTGACTCCATCATGTGGACTATAAAAGTAGAATAATATCGTGGGGGGCACACTTTGCTAGATATGCTGAAGTAATGCTCTCCCAGCCCCTGTCCCACCTAACCCACCAACCATTTCTTCGAAAATTAGGGCTTTTAGACTGTATAGGGGCAAACCCCATCTATTGCATGGCTCTCATGACTATACCTTGGCAAGGCAATATGAACATGAGCCAAAAATTTCAAAGCCAGGACAGTTCAAGATTCCTGGTGTTAATGTATGTTTATGACCGCTCATTGCTGAATGCTGCAGCAAACCGAATGCTTTTTGGATAAATGATGCAGCAAACCAAAAGTGTTTTGCTCCCGGGATGCATTAGCAGGGTCAGCACATTCAACGAGCTCAAGTTCCTATTTCCAACCATTATGTAATTCAGGTTAAAAATTAAAGTTAAAGGTTCCATAAGCTACCTGAAATACTTTGTTCTTGCTACCAGCACCTGACTTCTCAGAAACAATTTCTGTGTCATGGTTGTCTGTGACAGGACTCCCATGTAGGACCCTAGAACTTTTCCATCTTTCCACAGGCAGGAGACAGTGTGCAGGTGGCACTTCTCCTTTTAGATAGAGTTCTTTTACATTTCAAGGTTTCAGCTTCTCCTAAAGTCAAACATGTTTACAAATAATTGTGCTCTTTTTATTAAGTAAACTGTGTGGAAATTAAAGAAAGAAAATATCAGAAGAAAATGGAACTCACTGCTTCTCCCAGAGGAAGATCCTGTAACTAATTTGCGAGCTTACCTCTTTCTACAACTACCAACCACCCTCACCTCCACCCTCCAATCACCCCCAAAGTCACAATAAGGGGAGGCTACTTAGTCCAGATAGTCCATGTTGACCGTTTACCTTGTGACCAACAAGTCTTAGTCACATTTAAGCACCCTGTTCCTATATTCCTTCATTGTCTGTGATGAGTTTTATGCTATTGAAAGGGGGAGGAAGAACAAAAGGGAAGGACTGGGATAGGGTAGAGTGTGGGAGAGATTAAATGACAATTAAAAAGATGTCATGGAACAAAAGACAAGGGGAGTGATGTAAAAACAGAAAATGCTGGAAAAACTCAGCAGCTCTGGCAGCATCTGCGGAGAGAGAAACAGAGTTAACATTTCAAGTCCGTATGACTCTTCTGCACCATTACACTGCTCTCTGTAATTGGCCAGAAAACCCAGGATGCTAATACTGTGGCAGAGTTAAAAAGCCACAGCAAAGTCCACTTTTCACACAATCCGGTTCTGACCCACTACCACCCCTGGCCCCTCCCCTCCCACTGCTACAAATGGGTCAACTGGGTAAAAGCTCTGCCCAAGAATTTTCTCAGTCTACTCCATCAAAACATAAGGAGGTGGAAAACTCACATTTAATCAGAAAACAAGCTAAACATGTGCATCACAACTGCAGAGCACATCTTCTCCAGTAAGTGGCTTAGGAATTTCCATACCTTGGGCAAATCACATTGGATAGGTAGATAGTGCTGGTTGTAATTCTCAGTTTTAAACACGGAATGATTATTCACTAAATAACATTGCTTGGAATTTTTGTTCCATTAGCATTAAATTATTTATATTGCAAGTCTTTGTGGTGTAAGGAATTGTGTGATTGCGACAAAAGCTGAACATTTTTTTAAAATTCTGTTATGGTACATAAGGGGTTAAAAACCTGGTTTCACTCACAAAATAACATTTCAGTTCATTTTTATGATTGAACAGAAAAGCAGACGAAGAAAAGTATCACAACATATTTTACAATGTTGGAAAATGCACCAAGTGTCAAACATTAAATTTTTTGGAGGGGTCACATTCCTCAACCACTCCTCCCCATCATGCATCTGTAAAAAAAAAATCTAAATTCTGCACTGCCAAAATAAAGAAAGCTTTACAAAATAAAATTCTATAGTTTGTTAACAAAGCAATAGATTTGTAATAGAAACAAAATTCTGGACAATTCTTTTACATCAAATGGAGTGACTATAATGCAAATCTTACATCTTTAGCTATTCGCAAGCTCAGCAAGAAGGCAATATAACAGAATGATATGGACATCCAATTTATAGCCTGAACCTTGCTGATGAACAAAATTAACTCTCAGGCTATGAGCATTGGTCATTCACTAGCTCTTACTTAAAGACAAAACATTGGTCAGAAACGCAGAAGTTTGGACTGAAAAACATAATTAAAACAAATACCTTGCATGAAATGGTGGCTTGTCGGGCCTGTTGGAGCGGGGAAGATCCACCCCAAAGACTATGTATTACAAATAAATTGTTATTTTAATTTCCCTTTTGCTTGATGTTTTAGTTCTTCATTTTCAGGATAATTTTCTCCAGCCTTCACTGACCATAAACTGGCAGCTTTCTTTTTGAAGATTGTGAACAAACTAAAATCACTTGTGCAGCAGACATGGAACCTTCCGCCTCTCAAGTTACTTAAAGCTTACCAGGGAAACTAATGCAAAACATACGCAATAGCTACCGTTTGATACAATCTAAGCACAATTTAATACATGGCACAAAAATGTAAAAGAAAACAAAGAAACAACTTATGATCAGAGCTGGAGACATAAGTGAGGCGTTGTTACTTCCAATTGGTGAACTGTTTTGCTAGCCTCAGCCAAAGCTGTAAAGTAGCCTACCTCTCTGCCTGATTGGTCTCTGGAACCTTTGAGCATTGTTTTTTTTAATGTATTCCTCACATTACTGCATTAGAAGTTGTCCATTACTCAAGACCACATATTGCATCTTCCCCTTCAAAGCTATGGGCGGTCCTGGATAAGCACCCACCAAAGTCAGCTGTGATAACACTCACCAATGTTCCTACTATAAGCGACACAATGTAATACATTCTATAGTAATTCCAATCTGACCAGTAGCATGTTCATACCTCCAAAGTGGTAGGTCCCTGGGGCATCAAGGATGGATGAGCATGGTCCCAAATGCATTGTACACATGCCTGGCATTTCAGCACAGAAGGGATTGTAGCAAGACATCATGGGGCATTTTAAAATGGTAAAATATACGTGAGCTTTTGTGCCAGAGCATGAGCAGTGTGAATTGAGGTCAAAAATATATACCATCCACTTAAAACATAGATTTAGCAACCTATGATATTCCCTACTCCCCTTTACCCACAGTGGCTTAGAGAGTCCTCCTCACTCTGCCTACAGATGCAAATTACATTAACAACTTTAATAGAATTAAAATAAAATAAAAACGGCAAATGCTAGAAATCTGAAATTAAAACAAAAAACGTAGATAATAAACTGTTTTCTCTTTGCAGGCATTGTTGTGTAACATTTTGTTTGAAGCAACCTGACAGAAAGTAAACTTCCAATCCCCACCTGACTGCCATTTCATTTTCCTAGTCACTCGCCCTTTCCAAAGACCAGCACTGACTGCTAGTGACAGTGGTGGAGCCAAGGTGGAATCCTATCTGAACATTGGTGAGTAGGCTTTTGAGGAGGAGGTGCCACTTAATGGCATTATTGGTAACTGAGAGAAAGTTGACAGGGAGGTCATTTCGTTGAGATACTTCAGTCCTGCCTTTTGCACTTACTGGTTAGATGGGGAAACATATTAGGCCTGGGGTCACAGATTGTGTAACATACATTTAACTTGCTGCAGATGACCTACAGCACCTCCTTCGTTTGTTCCATTTAGCACAATGACATATCAACATGGTGGAGGTAAGACTTGTACTGTACAGCAATTTCTTCCACAAGTGTTACCTTGAATGGACATGGCTGCACGAGGTAGATTTGAGAGGTAGAGGTCAAATAAACTACTTTCTTGCGGTGATTCCCTCACCACCTGATATAGGCCTGGTCTGACAGCTGCACCAATCAGGACAATCTGATCAATAATGGTACTAATACACTTACCCAGATGGGTGAATATGAGCTAATACATTTGCCTACGGTGCCAACACTGCTGAACAATTTATTCCTGAATACAATCACTTACCAGACAACAAGGACAGCACATGTACATGAAGGTGAGCGTGTGTAAGGTGAGTAAGGGGAGTAAGGGGAGGTAAAGAAGGAGATTCAGCATGAACCACTCCTGTTCAGCAGGTGCAAAGCATTCAATATATGTGAGGATAAGGAGAAAGACTGTGGGAAGCACAACTAGAATGCTGACCATGGCACGATAAAGCAGGAGGCTTCAGGTGGAGGAGGTGTAAAGTAGAAAGGTTGTAGTTATTGGGGATTTTATCATTATTCATTGCGGTCTGGAACAAGAGTCCTAACGGCTTTGTTACCTACCTGGTGCACTGACTAAGGTGATTTACCATTGGGGCAGGTTGCATCTGAACCAGGCTGGAAGCAAGGTCCCTGCAAAAATGATAACTAGACCAATAATTAATAGCATGGAGAGAAAGAACCACTAGAAATTATAGAAGCTCAACAATGGTAAGTACATCTCAAAATGGCCAGAAAAGAATCTGGAAAAGGAAGGGAAGATCCAATTCTTGTTCCCCATGTGAGGACCAAAGACATAGGAAAAATTGCTGAAGATATCATGCTAATAGAGTATTGGGAATTTGAAGTTAAATTTAAAAGCAGAATCTCACAGATAATAATCTATTTGGAAAATGGCATATGGACAAACAAATTACAATAGTCAACACGTGGTTAAGAGGGTGGTGTAGGAAGAAGATGTTCCATTTCATGGTGCACTGACTAAGGTGATTTACCATTGGGGCAGGTTGCATCTGAACCAGGCTGGAAGCAAGGTCCCTGCAAAAATGATAACTAGACCAATAATTAATAGCATGGAGAGAAAGAACCACTAGAAATTATAGAAGCTCAACAATAAAAGAATCAGGAAGAGAGGGGAAAGGGCAAATTAAGGGGAGGAATAAGGATAACACAAACATTCAGAAATAGATAAAGTTATAAAATATTAAAGAGAGAAATAAGAAATCAAAGCAATTTAAACTGTACATTGTATTCAAAACAAGGTATCAGTTGCACGCATTGTGTTGTGTGGAACTGTCATCATGCTAAACGAGATAGATTCAGAACAGATCTAGCAGTTTAAAACTGGGCATCCATAAGACTGTGGCCCAGCAGCAGCAGCAGAACTGTATTCAACCACAATCTGTAACCTCATGGCCTGGCATATCCCCCAATCTACCATCACCATCAAGATGGGGGATCAACCCTGGTCCAATGAAGAATGTGGGAGCGCATGGATTAGTAACGCAGAAGCCCAGGCCCAGGATCTGGGGACATGGTTTCTAATACCACCACAGCAGCTGGTGGAATTTAGATTCAAGTACTTAATAAATCTGGATATTATTGCTGCTCTCAGTTACAGTGACTAAGAAACTATTGGATTGTCATTAAATCCCAGCTGGTTCACAAATGTTCTTTAGAGAAAGATGCTTGCCGTCCTTACCTGGCCTAGTCTACATGTGACACCAGAACCACAACAACATGATTAACTCTTAACTGCCCTCTGAAACGGCGGAGCAAACCATTCAGTTGTACAAAACTGCAGTAGAGAAGCTGAAAAGGAATGTAACCAGATGGACCATCCGACATTGACCTAGGCACCAGAAATGACTTAGGACACCCTGTCCAATCAACCCTGCAAAGCCCTCCTTATTAATATATAGGGGCTTGTGCCAAAATTGGGAGAACTGTCCTACAGACCTCTCAAGCAACAGACTGATATAGTCATGCCAACCCCCAATATGTTCCAGATATCTCTGTCCCTAGGTATGTTTTGTCCCACGGGCAGGACAGACCAACCAGAAGAGGAAGTTGCCCTGGGAGTTCTCAGCATTGACTTTGGACCCCATAAAGTCTCATGGCATCAGGTCAAACATGGGTAAGGAAACCTTCTGCTGATTACCTCCTACTGCCTCCCCTCAGTTGATGAATCATTACCCCTCCATGTTGAACATCACTTGGAAAAAGTAACAAGGGTAGCAATGGCACAAAATGTGCTCTTGGTAGGGACGCTAATGCCCATAACAAAGCAAGGCTTGGTAACATCAGCTGGCCAAATCTGAAGGACGAATCTGCCAGATTGGGCTTGCAGCAGGTGATGAGGGAACCAACAAGAGGGAAAAACCTGCTTGACCTCACCCTCACTAAGCTACCTGTCACAGATGCATCTGTCCATGACAATGCTTCTAAGAGTGACCACCACATAGTCATTGTGGAGCCAAAGTCCCATTTTCACATGGAAGATAGCGCCCATTGTGTTGTGTGGAACTACCATTATGTTAAATGAGATTCAGAGCAGATCTAGCAGTTTAAAACTGGGCATCCATAAGGCTCTGTGTCCCATCAGCAGCAGCAGAACTGTATTCAACCACAATCTGTAATCTCATGGCCTGGCATATCCTCCAATCTACCATCACCATCAAGGTGGGGGAATCTATCCAGGTCCAATGAGAAGTGCTGAGAGCAGCACCCAGAGTACCTAAAAATGAGGCGCCAACCTGTTGGAACCACCGCTCAGGGCTATTTTCATGCCAAAGAGTGGAAGTAGCATGCAATAGACAAGGCCAAGCAATTCCACAACAATTGATCAATTCAAAGCTCTGCAATCCTGCCACATCCAGTTGGGAATGATGCTGGACAATTAAACTGACTGGAGAGAGAAGGTTTCACAAACATTCCCATCCTCAATAATGATGACACCACATCAGTTCAAAAGATACGGTTAAAGCATTTGCAACCTTCTTTAGCCAGAAGTGGATGATCCATCGTAGTCTCTTCCTAATGTCCTCAGCATCACAGGTGCCAGTCTTCAGCCAATTTGATTCACTCCATGTGATAACAAGAAATGACTGAAGGCACAATACACAGCAAAGGTCTGACAGCATCTACAGAGAGAAATACAGTTAACATTTCGAGTCCATATGACTCTTCATCAGAACTGAGGAAATATAGAAATGAGGTGAAATATAAGCTGGTTGAGGGGGGTGGGACAGATAGAGCTGGATAGAGGGCCAGTGATAGGTGGAGGCAAAGAAGGGATTGCTAAAGATGTCATAGACAAAAGGACAAAGGGGTGTTGACGGTGGGGATATTAGCTAAGGAATGTGCTCATGGGGACATTAAGGGTAGAAGGCAGATAGCCCTTGTGGGGGTGGGGCGGGGGCAAGGGATCAAAATAGGCTAAAAAGTGGAGATGAAACAGTGGATGGAAATACATTTAAAAATAATGGAAATGGGTGGGAAAAGAAAAATATATTAAAAAAGATAAATTATTGAAAAAATGGGAATCAGAAATGGGGTGGGGAAGGGGGAGAGAGTTCGTGATCTGAAGTTGTTGAACTCAATATTAAGTACAGAAGGCTGTAAAGTGCCTAGTCGGAAGATGAGGTGCTGTTCCTCCAGTTTGCGTTGAGCTTCACTAGAACATTGCAGCAGGCCAGGGACGGACAAGATTTCCAGCATCCACAGTATTTTGCTTTTACATACAGCAAAAGCTTTGGGCCCATGACAATATCCTGGTTGTAATACTGAATACCTGTGCTCCAGACCTATCCACACCCCTAGCTGTTTGAGTACAGCTGTAACACTGGCATCTACCTGACAACATGGAAAATAGTCCAGGTATGCCTTGTCCACAAAAAGCAAGATAAATCCTATCTGGAAAATGACTGCCCCATCAGCCTAATCTCAATCATCAGCAAAGTGGTAGAATTTGCTGTTGACAGTACTATCAAGTGGCACTTAACTCAATGATAACCTACTCAGCAATGTTCAATTTGGGGCCCCGCAGGGCCATTCGGCTTGAGACATCATTAAAGCCTTGGTCCAAACATGAACAAAAGAGCTGAACTCAAGAAGTGAGGCAAGGGTGATGGCACTTAACATCAAGGCAGTGTTTGACCAAGTGAGGTATTAAGGAACCCAAGCAAAACTTAAGTCAATTGGAACAGCGGGAAATCTCTCCACTGGTTGGAGTCATACCTATCACAAAGGAACATGGTTGTGATTCAATCATCCCAGTCCCAGGACATTGCTGCAGGAGTTCCTCAGGCCCAACCACCTTCACCTGCTTTATCAATGCCCTTCCCTCCAACATAAGATCAGAAATGGGGATGTCTGCTAATGATTGTGCATTGTTTGGCTCCATTTATGACTCCTCAGATACTGAAATAAATGATGTCCATATGCAGCATGACCTGGACAACATTCAGGCTTGGGATAATAAGTAGTAAGTAACATTCACACCACACAAGTGCTATGAAATGACCATTGCTGGGAGTCAGGCCAGACCTGTGGAGCGCCAATGAATACAGACCGGGGATTCGAGTGAGGCCTACCTTGCTGGTAGTCGGAAAGGAGTGAACCTGCAGGAGGCAGTCGGGAGCTGAGAACTGCACTGTTTCAGTGTTTCAGCTGCTGCAAGGCAGCAATAGGGGATATAAGAGAGAAAAAAAGCAGCTGTGATGTCACAGGAAGCTAGTAAGTTGTTTGGTCGGTAAGTGCTTAGTCCAAGGGAGTGAGAAACCAGTTTAGGACAGGCGAGTTCAGGTAGATCTATAAATAAAAAGAACTAAAACTTTAAAATAACAAACCAAAATTTGAAAACTTTAAAACTAAAATAAAACAATAAAGATTTTTAAAAAGCAATAAAGTAATTTAAACATCTAAGACACATACATTTGTAGTTAAGAAGCATACAACCCTTAGTTGTCAGTGGTACTAGCATTTAACAAACACAGTAAATTGTAGCATACGTAGGAAGAAAATAATTAAAGTAAATTAACTAAATAACATAAGTTAGAATGATGGGACAGGCGTTTTGTTGCAGCTGTGGGATGTGGGAGCTTTTGGATGCCAAGGTGATCCATGACAAACACATCTGCAGGAAGTGTAAGCAGCTTGAGGAATTCCGCATCAGGAATACTGATCTGGAAGCTGAAATGCAGACACTGCGCAACATAAAGGAGGGGGAGAAACACCTGGATACTTTGTTCCAGAAGACAGCCACACCTCTTAGAAGAAGGTCATCTGTTTTGGTCAGTGCTGAGGGGCAGGAAGATGTGACTGTCAGTGAGGCTGGTAATGGAACTGAACAGACAGTATGGGAGGAGCCCCAGACTTTGTCAAACAGGTTTGAGGTGCTCACAACCTGTGTGGATGAAAACGAGGTGTGCAAGGTGGATAAGCTGACTGGCCATGGCACTGTAGTACAAGAAGCCGTCCAAGCACAGGTAGCAAAAAGGAATGTAGTGGTGGTAGAGGATAGTATAGTGAAGGAGATTGACACTGTTCTCTGCAGCAAAGAGCGAGAGTCCAGACAGCTGGGTTGCCTGCCCGGTGCCAGGGTTCGGGACAGTGGGGGCTGTACCGTTAAGACGGTTTACACCTGAACCATGCTGGGAGGAATGTCCTCACAAATCGCAAAACTAGGGAAGCAGAGAGGGCTTTAAACTAATCAAGAGGGATGAGGGATCAAGCTTGGGTAGAGATAGCAATTCAAGGTGTAGAGTCAAGACAGGAGAACAAAATAATAATATGAGAAATGAGGGTCAGGGAATGGCAGGAAGGGACAGAGAGAAAAAAACCTTGGAATATATCAACAGTCAAGTCTAGATGTTATAAAGGTGACAAAACTGAAGGCTCTCTATTTGAATGCACATAGCATTTATAACAAAGTAGATAAATTGATGGCCCAAATTGAAATAAATAAATATGATCTGATGGCAATTACGGAGAACTGGCTGCAGGATGACAAAGATTGGGTCCTTCATATTGATGGGTACATGACATTCAAGAGGAACAGGAAGCTAGGTAAAGGTGGA
The DNA here is from genome assembly GCF_017639515.1 of Carcharodon carcharias. Lineage (NCBI taxonomy): Eukaryota > Metazoa > Chordata > Chondrichthyes > Lamniformes > Lamnidae > Carcharodon > Carcharodon carcharias. The sequence continues at coordinate 40,982,970 of NC_054480.1, read as the reverse complement.
GGGGTAGCACTGTTAGTCAAAGAGGGCATTGGAACAATAGTTAGAGTGACCTTGGTTCAGGAAATCAGGATGTAGAATCCGTTTGGGTGTAGATGAGGAATAGTAGGGGAAAAAAGTCATCAGTGGGAGTGGTCTACAGGCCCCCTTGTTCACTATAGAGGATACAAAAAATATTCCAGTAATAGCTGCAAATTAGGAGGTGGAAGGGAAAGGGGGACTTGGTGAAATTGAAATCAGTAGGGAAACAGTGCTGAGCAAATTGATGGAGCTGCAGGCTGGCAAGTCTCCGGGTCCCGATGGACGACTTCCTAGGGTCTTAAAAGAGGTGGCTTATGAGCTAGTCGATGCGGTATTCATCTTCAAAAATATGCTAGATCCTGGAAAGGTCCCATCAACTAGAAAGTAGCAAATATAACACCTCTATTCAAGAAGGGAAGGAGGCAGAAAGCAGGAAACCAGTTAGCTTAATGTGAGAAACTTATTAGAATCAATCATTAAGAAGAGCTCAAGGCAATTAGGGAGAGTCAGCATGGTTTTGTGAAAGGAAAATCATGCTTAACCAATTTATTGGAGTTTTTTTGAAGGAGTAACATGCGCAGTGGATAAAGGGGAACCTGTAAACATACTTGGATTTCCAGAAGGCATTTGATAAGGTGCCACACTAAAAGTTATTATGGAAAATAAAGCGCATGGTGTAACATATTAGCATGACTCATTGGCTGGCAGAAAGCAGAGAGTATGCTAAATGGGTCTTTTTCAGATTGGCAGGATGTGGCTCCACAGGGGTTTTTTTTTTAAAAAAAATCATTTATGGGATGTGGGCTTTGCTGACTGGGCCAGCATTTACTGCCCATCCCTAGTTGCCCTTGAGAAGGTGGTGGTGAGCTGCCTTCTTGAACTGCTGCAGTCCATGTGCTGTAGGTACACCAGATTGCTGTTTCTGGTGCCTAGGTTGATGCCAGGTCCCTCTGGTTTCATTCCTTTTTTGTGACTTTGTAGCAGTTTGTTACAACTCAGTGGCTTGCTAGGTCATTTCATAGGGCAGTTAAGAGTCAACCACAATGATTTGGGTCTGGAGTCACATGTAGGCCAGGCCAGGTAAGGACATTAGTGAACCAGATGGGTTTTTACAACAATATGGTTTCATGGTCATCATCAGACTTTTAATTCCAGCTTTTTATTGAATTCAAATTCTACCATCTGCTGTGGCTGGATTTGAACCTGGGACCCCAGAGCATTACCCTGGGTCTCTGGATTACTAACCCAGCAACAATACCACTATGCCATCGCCTCCCCCCCAATTTTTATGATTTACTTCAATGACTTAGATGAGGGGAGTGAAGACATGGTAGCTAAATTTGCAGATCACACAAAGATAGATAGAAAAGTTGTGAAGAGGACATGAGGTTGCAGAAGGTATAGATAGGTTGAGTGAGTAGGCAAAGATCAGGCAAATGGAGTTTAATGTGGGAAAATGTGAAGTTGTTCATTTTGGCAAGAACAAAAAAGCAGAGTATTACTTAAATGGAGAATGGCTGCATAATTCTGAGGTGCAGAGGGATCTAGGTGCTCTAGTATAAGTCACAAATAGTTAGTATGCAGGTAGAGTGAGTAATTAAGAAGGCTAATGGAATGCTATCCGTTATTATGAGAGGCATTGAACATAAAAGTAAGGATATTATGCTTCAGTTGTACAGGGCTTTGTTGAGATCGCACCCCAAATGTTGTGTGCAGTTTTGGTTTCCTTATTTAAGGAAGGATGTAAATGCATTGGAGACGGTTCGGAGGAGGTTTACTAGATTGATACCTGGAATGAGTGGGTTGTCTTATGAGAAACGTTGAATAGACTGGGCTTGTTTCCACTGGAATTTAGAATAGTGAAGGGTGATTTGATTGAAGTATACAAGATCCTGAACAGCCTTGACAAGGTGGGCATTGAAAGAATGTTTCCTCTTGTGGGTGAGTTCAGAACTAGGGGGCACTGTTTTAAAATTAGGGGTCACCCTTTTAAGGCAGAGATGAGGAGAAATTTCTCAGACGGCTGTGAGACTTTGGAACTCTCTGCCTCAGAAGGCGGTGGAGGTGGGGTTATTGAATATTTTTAAGGCAGAGGTGGATAGATTGTTAGGCAAGGGAATCAAAGATTATTGGGGATAGATGGGAATGTGGAAATCGAAACACAATATCAGCCGAGATCATTTGGAATGGTGGAGCAGGCTCAAGGGGCTCCTGTTCCTATTTCTTATGTTCTAATGTTAAGTCCTTATTGCCAACAAGAGAGAATCTAACCATCTCCTCTTTGCATTCAGTGGCATTACAATCACTTAATCCCCCACCAACATCATCCTGGGAGTAACCGTTGATCAGAAACTTAACTGGTCTAGCCACATAAATATAGTAGGTACAAGAACAGGTCAGAGGCTGGGATTTTTGCTATGATTAACTCACCTCCTAACTCCACAAAACCTGTCCACCATCTACAAGGAAGAAGTCGGGAGTGTGAGAGAATACTGTCCACTTACCTGGATGAGTGCGGCTCCAACAACACTTGAGAAGCTCAACACCATCCAGTTCAAATCAACCTGCTTGATCAACACCCCATCCATTAACTTAAACATTCACTTCCTCCAACACCGACACCCAGTGGTAACAGTGTGTACTATCTACAAGATACGCTTCAGCAACTCATCAAGCCTCCTTAGACATCACCTTCCAATCCCAAAACCTTTACCACATGGAAGAAGGGCAGCAGACATATGAGAACCTGCATGATTCCCTCCAAATTGCACATCATTCTGACTTGGAACTACATTGCCATTACTTCACTGTTGTTGGATCAAAATCCTGGAATTGCCTTATTAACAGCACTGTGGGTGTTTCTACACCATATGGACTGCAACAGTTCAAAGTGGCAGCTCACCACCAGTTTCTCAAGGACAAATTAGTGCTAGGTAACAAATGCTGGCCTTGCCAGTGATGGCCATCTCATGAATGAATGAAATCCAGTATTGATGAACAAGGCAATAACATATACAGAGGCTTGTTATGACCATGTAAGGAGGGATTAGTCAGACAGATTTTCTTAGTTTCGATAAACTTGTCTTTATTTAACCTATGTCCTAAATTTAAAAAAAAAGTAAATCACAATGACAATATATCACATGCTTGCCTAACACGCGCACACACACACACACATGGAAGGCAGAATAGGAGAATAGGCTTAAGGATTTGTTATGATTTGTGAAGATTATAAAATAGAGCATATGGTTAACTGTTCTTTGTGGCTGGTCTCAATGTGGTGATTCCACATTGCAGCCGTGCTGTCCAGTTACTTTCCTGGGTGTAGTTGCATGGAGCAGATTTCCACATTTTATTCCCAAAAGATCTGAGTTTGCAGAAGATTTCCCTTCTCAGGATGGTTACTTCACAAATCTGGTCACATTAATTCAAAGAGAGAGGGAGAGACAGAGTGGGCAAACAGCTTCAACCACCTGTTTCAGTGCAGAATTCTCTTGATCTCGCTCCTGCTCAGTAAACAATCCCTTAAAGTAATAAAAACAAAAAACTGCGGATGCTGGAAATCCAAAACAAAACCAGAATTACCTGGAAAAACTCAACAGGTCTGGCAGCATCGGCGGAGAAGAAAAGAGTTGATGTTTCAAGTCCTCACGACCCTTCCACAGAACTCACTGCTGGCTGTTTATTCCAGAGAAATTCTATTAGTCCATGTCTGTTGCAATCATTATTTTAGAACAGGTAATTACATTTTGATGTCTCATCCCAGAGACATTTGAAAAGTTTCAGGATAGTGTAAAGCTAACAAAAGATTGGGTCTTTCACTCACCTGGGTGGTTGAGTGTCTTTTCTTTTCATCCCACTTGGTGGAATACAAGCTGTAAATTGTGGCTGTCTGGGCAGTCTCCATTGTCTTTAGAGGGTTTCAATTTCTTTAAAAATCCAGCCAGAAGAAAAAATAGAAATTGCATCTTTAAAATGAAAACACATCCTTGTTACAGATATAATCGGGATGACTGAAATATGGCTACATTGAGAACATAATTGGCAACTAAATATTTCAGGAAGGGAAGGCAGGTGGAGTAGTTCTGCTACTTAAAAGTAACAGTGGCAGTAGGAAAACAAGGTCTAATTAGAAAGAGAAATCATGCTCATCAGTCCCTTGTAATGAGGATGTCTGTCTGTCAAGCTTCATGTCCTCAGGTAACTTGGAGGAGCCACAGGTCTTTAGACAGAAAGGACAAGAAGCTTTCAAAAGGAAGCTAAACAAGTGCATGAGAGAAAAGTGAATAGAAAGATATGCTGAAAAGCTGAGAAGAGGTAGATAGAATGGAAGGAGACTCATGAAATATAAAGATCAGCATTGACTGGTCGAGCCATTGGTCTATTTCTGTGCTGTCTTTAATTCTATGTAACACAACCACCCACACTAATCCAGTCTGTGCTACTATCTGCCTACACTGTAGAAATAATTTCACTGCATCATGGTAAGCTACTGATGTTGCCATAATTGTTTTCTTTAAAAGACATGAAGTTGCGTCAAATTCCTGGACTGCAATTATTTCCATATGGAACAATTATTCTGGTCTTTCTGGCTATTGAATATGGTGTAGCATTCAGGAAGTTGTTCATTAATTTCAGAACTGTCAGAAGAAAATGAGGTATAATAATCTGCAAACAATCATTTGCAGGACCAGCTTTCTGCTGTAAAACATAATGAAGCTTTTAACATACATCACGCCAGCAATTATCTCTTTGGTAGCCTATGGCAAAAAAAATATATATTATCATAAAACAGCTGCAGCCTACACTGATCTGTACTGCAGCAATTTAGATTTATATAGCACTTTGAACATTGTTGGGGGGAGGGGGGGGGAAGGAAAATATAACTAATAGATAATGGAACAGACATGAGTTCTGAGGTGTTTAGGTTGGGGAGGGGGTGCAGAGAGATTGAAGACTTAAGTAGGAAATTTTGCAGATTAGGACTTGACATTTTGTGAGCAATTTGTTGGGTGAAGGGAAAGGTAATGCATAAGATTCTAGAGTTGGAAAAGTGTTCAGTTTTGGAGAGGATGCATGGCTGGAAGAGGTTGCAGCGAACAAATGGGCCAAAGACAATAGGAATAAAAGACAAGGATGCAAATTTTAGATTGTGTTGGGGTATCTAGAAGCCAATGTGGACCAGCAAGGATGGCAGTGACAGGCAGTTGTATTTGAAGCAATTGGAGTTTTAATAGGACAGAGTAAAAGAGGTTAACAAATAGGACACCAGAAATGTCAAGTCTCCAGATTGTGAAAGTATGAATAGCTTTTTGTGAAAAATGTGAATTCTTGTGGCATTCTTCTTTTGGTTAAGTCAGGATGTTTGGGGATTTCTCTTAAATGTTAACACTCCCTAACCGGATTGTAGCAAGTGACTCTCTCATATCTTTGGCCCCTAGCTCTGATCTCACCCATTAGTGGAAATACCACTACATTTTCCCTATCAAGCCCTTTCACAACATGGAAACACTTTGCTGGTAACATAACTGATATTGGGTTGAAGAATGAGGTGGTGGGTACTAACAATGTGCCTCAAACATGGGCCAAGTGGAAGTGGGAGCCAGTGAATAAAGTTCAGTCGGTCTCTAACTTCTGTACAATTATAAAGTCACCTCATATTGGAGCTAGAGTGCCCGAACCATGCTTTTCATCCAATATCCATTTGAAGACAAGTGCCTGGGAAGAGATTGTATGATAACCTCCAGCAATCCTGCTCAGTGGCTACAGATGCTCTCTGCACAGGCCAGAAAAATCACTCATACAGAAAATAGCCAGCAGCCCCTTGTCTGCTTGGGGTGCATAACATTCCAGTCTTGGCTCCCCTGAACATGTCACAGGCAATGTCTCTGGTATGCCAGAAAATTATTTTAATGAGTAATTCATTTAGGTCAGCTCAGTTGTGCACCAGCATACATAGCACTGCACTGAACCAATTTCTCCATAAAGTCTGAATGAAAAACTTAAGCAGCAAAGTGCTTTCAGCTACTTTCCTGGTTTGATGCATACAAATACAACCATGCAAATATTAAAATTCTGTTAGCATCACCCAAAGCTAGTTTTAAAAAAATGAAATGCGCATAATTAGAGAGAATCGAGGAAAAGAAATTCTTGTGGAGTGGGAGTTTTTCTTTACAGTTATAAAGAATACATTCATTATATCATAAATCGTGAACAACAGAAATCGCACCCCAGCAGAAGTAAGCCTTGAAATGTAATCTCTAACATAAAAGACAAGAACAATCGGATTATGTAGGGGACCAAAATTTTTTTTTAAATGGAACAGGAAAACAGAGGGAAGATAGAGAACAGGACAAACTGAATGATATACTCTATCAAACAATGATTCACAGCACAGAAATGGGCCCTTCAAGTTGGCGTTGCTCTTTCTCCCCAAAAACTTTAGTTCTTGTATTTTTCATGCAATTAATTACCTTTTTATAAAAAAAGCATGGTTTGAGCCTTCTTCAATGACACTGCTGGGGCTAATAAAGAACAAAAATCAGATTGTCCAGCAAGATGGGAATTGCCCTAGATCCAGCAGCAAAGCACTAACAATGAGCTATCCGCCAACTGAGACACCATCGTCAGAATTTCCTCTGAGGTTTTCCAGGTCAGCATCCATTGCTTGCTTCAGCACATAGAGGTTTTCTGCTAATCTCTCAAAAGATACAGCAGCCAATCAGGAGACTCGCTGAGGAAGTTTCCAGTTTATTATTCTCTACTTGATGTCAAATATTTTGAAGTGCAAGCAATATTTCACTATAGAATAAGCAAAACACTAGTTTGTCAAAGGCAGAGAAAATGGCCAGGGTATGTACGATTCTTGATGGGTTTAAGTCCATATTAACATATGAACAGAAATAAAGATGCAGTTGATCCTAATTAGTTATATGTACAGATATTTCCAAATCCTATTAAAGCATAGTACAGTGGGTTTCCCTTTGAGGCAAATACAGATAAGAAGTAGGTACAGCTTCATGATTGACGAAATACTTTATTGGGCACAAGATAGTTACATTGCAAAGGGTCTACAATTCTTACTTCCATAATGCCTCTAAATGTCTCCAATTCCAGGATTTCAGTAATTTAAAAAGCTTCAGAAAGAAATAGGGAAGGATGCACTCAGCGCAAAATATTGTTCAAGCATCATTCCAACTGTTGCAGTTCAGTCATATCATCTAAAACTCTTCCTCACTCCACAACTGACCGATTGTCCCAATTCCTTTGCACGTGTATGGGCCACTGATGATTTTCTGATGAGCATCAGCAACAATTCAAGTCTCAGTGGCCAAGTTTTGAATAAAGAAGTCCAGTATTACGCCAGTTAGTGCACTGAGAATGGATGTTGTAGCCAATCTCAGCATGATCCATTCCCTAAACTTGTTTTTGCAAAGAATGATATTCTGCAATGTGCTTATTTAAAAGTGCCATTAATTTCCACTCTGCAAATGCATTTCGGCTCTGTGATTGGCAGAAACTAGTGCAACAGATCAAAGATGTAAACAGAAAATGGCTTAACAAAATCTTTGTTAGAAAATAAGGTACATAATTTCATTAGGCCAACTTGTATCTTGTAAAATGATTAATGTATTGGATATTTCAACAATAAAGTGTGCTTGTGAATGACTAGCCACTGCTATAGATATTTTGGGATGGAAAGTTCTTTAAATACAATGAAGTACAATTATTAAATGAAAACAGGATTAAAGGCACATCCAATCCTCAAATGTAAATAAAAATTTATTTGCTAACAGGTTAAGTCTGACAATCTAACTAGTTCAATAAAATAGCATTTAAAATTAACCACTCACTGTACAACTGTAGAATTACAGAAGAAAAACTACATCAACCCGACTTATTTACAACATTAGCAAAACAATGGTTACTAGCATTATACACAACAATGGCTTTGTCAAATTTTAATAAGTCACTGGATGAAAGTGCACCTCTTCCTTGCTGGTCTTTGATAAAGAAAGTATTGCACTGGTAATGACAGAAACTGTTACAAGGGCTTGGTCCCTTAATCCAAAATCAAGAGAAATGATTGTCTTAATTTTACAGATCTGTGAATTGACATCTTCCAAACAAGAGGTGCAATCTAGGACTTTAAATGAAACAGAATTGTGTTAATATTCCTGAATGTTTAAAACAAGTAATTGCATACCACCAGTAAACAGAGATTAGACAAGAATCAGAATAACAATGTACCATTCTCTGTTTGTGCAGAATTAGGCATTTTAAATTGAGTGTAATTGTATGTACAAGTTTTCTATGAACAGATATTTTAGTTATGACAATTGATTGCTACTCGAGATCCAAATTCAGTGAACTCATTTTCTGCTGAATTTAAACATATTATAATCAATATTTGACCTAATTACAGGCTGAGCAGGCAAACATCAAGCCACAAGCTGCTGCTAAAATATTCATTTGGACTAACATGAAATTTTAAAAATTGGCTGCTCCAATTTCAAATTTTCCCTTAAACTTGGAGTTTTAGGCTGGTACACAATGAGCAAGGGAAAAAAGATGCCTTTTTTAAGTCATAAATTGATCTTCCATATTGTGCAATGTAGGAAAAACAAAACTAGGAACCAGTTAAAAATGCCTATTATTTCTTAATTGAGTTATTTATTGTGCAGAAAGTTTCCACAAAGTGCAGTGTCTAACCCATATCTATAAAAGACATTGCAACTCAGCACTGCTGGGCTAACAAGGGGTGAAAATATGCCTTGATCGCTATCCTGCAGGCCCTGGTGTAAAGTGTGCATGTGTGGACATTGGCTGAAGACAGAGGAGACTCAGCTATAAGAACAGTTTGCCAGAAATCCCCAACTCGCTCATACCTTAAGAAAGAACACTTGCAGGAAGCAAGAGGATGGCCAGCACCTATGTAATCATACCCAGCAAGCATCTTCAGGAGAAGAAAGAAAATTGGGAGAGGAGGAGGATTAAGGAAGAAAAGAGAACTGTCTATTGCACTTTCATAGGTTTCATCACATAGATACAGTCTCATTAAGTTGTCATGGTAAATTTCCAGATCTGTTAGAACTCCGAGTAATACAGGACTAAATCACCACCAGAACAGCACTGAAGACATCAAAGACTGCTTAAATAAACATCTCGTGAAAAGGAAGCAGAGTTTCTTGGTTGAAATGCTGGATTTTATGATTTTTTGCAAGTTTGGCTCAGCTGAACTAAGCATCTTGGACATTGCACATAGGTTAAGTCACATATTTCTCAAACCATTACAATCTATTCTGCTTCAGTGTGAGATGATTAACTGGGGTGATGCAATGACCTGTTCTCTGGACTACAGGCAGTGCAGGAAATGACCAGATTGGAAATCATGGAATTCGGAACTGGAATTAAATCAAAAGCAGTTTCTTCACTTTGCTTATATCATCCTCCTGAATTCTAAGCCAAAAGTTACTTGAATTCATAATTTAAAACATATGTACAAATAAGTACAGCTATACTCATTCGATATCTGCTCAGCCAGTAAAATGGTCAACATAACGCTTAAAACAGTTGCAAGAGAAGATATTTTACATTTAAAAGGAAATAGTTATAACCATAGAATATTTACTATGTTAATACTGAATAAATTTTCAACCTAATGAAGGTGAATTCCAGGAGCTTATAGTTCTAGCTTTAAGGCACTATCAACGGGCTTCAAAATTTAACCAATTAACCTTTTGCCCTGAGACAACTGCTTCAACACTTATCTATTGTGCAAAGAGAGAGTTTTTTTTAAAGTTAATACTAAAACCAAAATGCTTACAAAAGCATCTTCTCTTGCTATTTGTGACAAAACAGAACAAAGATTAGATTAGATAGCTTTCAAATTTTATCCTTAATATCAGCAATTTCAAACTGAAAACTTGGAGATGTACTGAGGCTAAAATAATGTGGGCTACAGTCTGTCTTTTTCTTCGTGACATGTCTGTTAGACTCCAGCTCTTCCCTTATTTATCCAGCTGTTGACACGTTGTGTCAATTGGTATTGTTCCAGAAGCATTTAGAATTAAGTACTGTACTCGGATGTAAACACAAGGTTTCATGGCTGCAACTTCAAGAAATGTCCATTTTATCTTTTGTTATAAAATAGTTTAAAGAAAAATGTAGACAAAATAATCAATTGTTGCTCAATATAAAAAAAAGTGGATGCTAATACTGTCAGCCATGACAATGAAACTGGTTCCAACAGGTATATAACGGTCAGGAATAGCAACATTTACTGACAAAATTTGAAGGCTTTTATGTAGGACTCTGCAAGATTCAGGCAGAATTTATAAAACATTGAGGAGCTTGGACAAATTTGAGGTGGTTTAGATTAACGTAATTCTATCCTAAAAGGCCAACAGATTAGTTTTCATTTTGCATTTGAACTCAGTTTGTGCTGCTCATAGCTGGTTTTGGAAAGTAAATGGAAAATTGAACTATTGATTCAACAGAAGAACAAACACAATCTGGACAATTTCAGTAGACCACATTCAAGCTGTCTTAGAAGCAACACAAAAAGCATAATACCATAGGGGGCATTATAATCAAGAGAATTTTACACGGTTTGTTCTTAAAAAATGAATCATTAACAGTACAGGATATATCAGGAGCTCTGGTAAAGCAGAAGGATTGAGAGCCTTCTGTAGTTACACAACATATAATAGCTGCGTGTACAGTACCGTAGATGGTCTCAAGAGTACATCATGCAATGGGTACTTAATAAAAGAAACAGCTGCAGCTTCTCTGCTAACTCAACAACCTAATTGCATAGCATCTTACTTCTACTTCAGTCAGGCAGTTAGTATCTGAAAACAAGGTCCATGCATAGTCATTAACTTGAGATGCATATGTAAATCAGAAGAATTCCAATGCTGAGAAAACGTGCTCAAACCCATCACTACAGTGGCACAAACCAGTCAAAGAGATCTAAAAATTCCATGCATGACTAGGCATGTGCATACCTCAAGTTCTTAATTTTGTAGCTGTTTTATAGGTTGATATAACAATATATCCAGAAGCTGACACAGGTTGGGACAGTCAACTATCACTGTGCTATTAATGGAAATATGGGCAACAGAGCAGCTCTGCTCCTGTGCTACAACTGCCACTGTATTGCTGTGCATACACAGACACCTCACAGTTCGACTGTAACAAAACACAGACATCATAAAATTGTACAATGTCTCGCAGCTCTTGCTCTCTGGAAAGTTTCGGACAGCCTTTACATTGAAGCATCTTTCATATGTCTCCATCGGAAGGTGGTTGACAGAGCCGGTATAGTCTAAGAGGAAATAAAAGGGAATTTAGTAATGAAGTGCATTTGCAATCTATCTTATTCCAATGGAGAAAAAGAACAGCAATACATTCCTTCAACATGCTAAGTGGAGATAAGTACAGTCCAAGTGGGTCTGGTCTTTGAATTTTGGGGCCTTGAGCATAGCTGATTATATGCTCCCCAGATTATAAACACACACTCTGAATAGGACAAAGGGTGAAACTGCTCCTTGATGCTACTGCATTGTTAATTAGTTGCCTAATCTTACCAGGTCATATGCCAGGCTTGTAATTACTAGAATCAAAGGCAAATAGCTATACGTATATAGAATCATAGAATGGTTACAGCACAGGTGGCCATTCAGCCCATCGCATCTGTGCTGACCCTCTGAATGAGCAATTTATCTAGTGCCATTCCCCTGATCTTTTTCCCTGTAGTCCTGCAAATATTTCTTTTTCAGTTAAATATCCTCTTTTCAGTTAATGAATCAATTCCCTTTTGAAAATCTTGATTGACCCTATCCCTACCACACTTTCAGGCAGTGCATTCCAGATTCCAACCACTTGTTGTGTGAAAAAGATTTTCCTCATGTTGTCATCGCTTCTTTTGCCAATTACCTAAAATCTGTACCCTCTGGTCCCCGATCCTCCAACAAGTGGAAACAGTTTTTCCCTGTCTACTTCGTCCAGACCCCTCATGATTTTGAACCCTTTTGTCAAATCTCCTCTCAGCCTTCTCTTCTCCAAGGAGAACAGTCTCAATTTCTCCAATCTTTCTACGTAATTGAAATTCCTCATCCCTGGAACCATTCTTGGGAATGTTTTCTGCACTCACCCTAATGCCTTTACATTCTGCCTGAAGTGTGGTGCCCAGAACTGGATGCAATGCTACAGTTGAGGCCAAACCAGCGTCTTATACAGATTTAACATGACTTTCTGTCTTTTGTACTCTATGCCCCCATTGACAAAGCCCAGGATGCCGTATGCTTTCTTAACCATACCATCAACCTGTCCTGCTGCGTTCAATAAGTTATGCACATATATGTCCAGATCCCTCAGCTCCTACACCCCCTGTAGAACTATACCTTTCATTTGTCTGGTATTCCTACCAAAATTAATCACTTCACAATTCTCAGCATTAAATTTAATCTGCCTCTCATCTACCCATTTCACCAACTTGTCTTTTGAAATTCTACACTATCCTCTTTATGGTTCATAATGCATCCAAATTTAGTACTATCTGCAAATTTTGAAATTGTGCCTATACACCAGGACCTAGGTCATTAATATACATCAGGAAGAGCAGGAACCTGAACACCAACCTCTGGGGAACTTCACTTTTAACCTTCCACCAGGCCAAAAAACAATTGTTCTTCACTACTCTGTTTCCTATCACTCAGCAAAATTCATATCCATGTTGTTGCTGTCCCTTTTATTCCATGAGCTCTAATTTTGCTCACAAGTCTGTTGCTCTGGAAGCCCATGTACCCTCATCAACCCTCTGTTACCTCAAAAAAGTCAAACAAGTTAGTTTTTTAAAAAAAGTTAGTTAAGCACAATTTGCCTTTAACAAATGGCTGGCTTTCTTTAATTAACCTGATTTGCCCAAGTGTCTGTTAATTTTGTCCCAAATTGCCATTTCTAAAAGTTTCCCCACCAATGAGATTAAACTGACTGGCCCATAGTTGCTTGGCTTACCTTTACACCCTCTTTCGTAGGGTGCAACATTTGCAACTCTCTAATCCTCTGACACCATCCCCAAGTCTAATGAAGACAATATGGCCAGTGCCTCCACAATTTCTACTCTCACTTTCTTCAGTACCTTGGATGCATCTCATCTGGCCCTGGTGTCTTATCAATCATAAGCACACAGCCTGTCCAATGCCACTTTATCAATTTTAAACCCTACAAGTGTCTGAACTGCCTCTTTCACCATGACATCAGTTTCCTTGGTAAAGACAGATGCAAAGTATTCATTGAACACCTCAGCCATTCTGTTTTCCTCCATGGGTAAGTCCCCTGTTTGGTCCCTAATGGGCCCCACTCCTCCTCTTACTATCGTTTTACTATATTTATATACCTATGTAAGAAATTAGGATTCCCTTTTTTCTTAGCTACCAGTCTCTTCTCATAACTTCACTTTGCTTTTTCAATGCCCCTCTGAACCTTCTATATTTGGCCTAGTTCCCAATTATTTTATCCACCTGATATGTGTCATATGCACACTTTCTTTGCTTCTTAATTTCTCTCTCTTTCATCATCCAGGAAGTTCTGGATTTGTTTTTCCTACCTTTCCCATTCATGGGAATATACCTCGACTGTTCTCAAACTCTTTCTTAACGACAGCCCATTGTTCAGTTACAGTTTTGCCTGCTAATCTTTAACTCCAATTTATCTGGGACAGATCATTTCTTATGCTTACTCTGGATTATTTCTGGCCCTTATCCGGAGCCAATTTAAGCCTTATGATAGATTGATCACTGACCCCTAAATGTTCCCCTACTGACACTTGGTCCACCTGGCCCACCTCATTGCCAAGAACCATGTCTAGCAATGTCTCCTTTCTCTTTGGACTGGAAGCATACTGCTGTAGAAAATTATCCTGAATAGACTCGAGCAACTCTTGCCCTTTTTTATTTTTAAACACTACTACACTCCCAGTCTATATTCGGATAACTAAACTACCCCATTATAAAACCGCGCTATAATTCCTGCACTTCTTTAATTTCTTTGCAAATTTACTCCTCTGCATATTTCACACTAGTTGGCAGCCTATAGAATACACCCAGCAATGTAATTGCACCTTTTCTGCTCCTTGGCTCTAGCAAAAGAGATTGTCCTTTACCCTCCTGGAACATCATCTCTCTCCAGCAATGCAATGCCTTCCATAATCAAATCTGTCATCCCTCCTCCTTTCCTTCATTCCTATTTTTCTGAAACGCCTTGTATCCAGGAATATTTCATACACAGTCCTGCCCTTTGAATCAGGTCTCTATTATTCCAATGTATCCTTTTAAATATGGCTATCTGTGTCTGCAACTCACTAATCTTACTTACCACACTCCACGCATTCACGTACATGCACTGTGTCCCGAATTTAGACATTATTACTTTCCCTCTTACATTGAGCCCACCTAATACCTTACTATTTCCTGCTCTAGTACCATCAAACCATCAACCTTTGCACTTTGGTATCCGTCTCTAGTATTACCTCATGGTCTTCACATCCCTGCCAAGTTAGTTTAAACCCTCCCAAATAGTACCAAGAAATCATGCCACAAAGAAATTGGGCCTGGCTCTGTTTAGGTGCAACTCATCCAGCCTGTACAGTTCCCATTTCCCCCAAAATTGATCCCAATGTCCCAAGAATCTAAAATTCTCCTTCCTGCAACATAACTGCAGGCACATATTCATCTGTTCTCCTCCCTACATGCGCATGGTATTGGGAGCCATCTGGAGATTACAACTTTTGCGGTCCTGCTTCCTTCCCACTCCCTAAATTCTGATTGCAGGACCATACCCCTCTTTCTACCTAAGTTGTTGGTACTGACGTGGACCACAACTGCTGACGGTTCACCCTCTCACCTCAGGGGTGCTCTGCAGCTGCACAGTGACATTATTGACCCTGGGACCACCGAGGAAACATGCCATCCTGGGTTTATGTTGGTGAATGCAGAAATGCCTGTCTGTCCCTCCAACTATCAAATCTCCAATGACTATGTCTTCCAGTCTTCTTTGTGCCCCACCCCCTGTATAGCTGAGTCAACTGTGGGGTGCCATAGACTTTGCTCTGCCTGCACTCCCCACATGAACCATCACTTTTATTAGTATTCACAACTGAATACTAGCTGGAGTTAAATGCACTCCAGGGGCTCCTGCATCACCTGCCTATTTCTTCTTTGACAATCTGGTGGTCACTCATTCCTCCTCTCGCTACATACTCCTAATCTGCGAGGTGACCACACCTACAAACATACTACTATCCACAGAGCTCTATAGAGCCTTTGAACATAGTAAAGCATCCAAAGCACTTCACAGGAGTATTATCAAACATGGTCACATGAGGACATTTGACAAGATTTTGATCACCTTTCCTAAGAGATCAGTTTAAAGGAGGGTCTTGAAAAAGAAGAGAGGGGGAAAGAATTAAGGGCTCAGTCAGCTGAAAGCACAGCCACCAAGACTGGAGTGATTAAAAATCTGGGATGTGCAATAGATCAGTGTTGGAGGATCGTAGAAATATTGTTGGGGGAGGGGAGTGCAGTGATGTGGTATAAACTTATAAAGGGCTGGAGATTAGAGATATGGAGAGGCAAAGCCATAGAAGGACTTGAAATCAAGAATGAGAATTTTAAAAGCAAAGTGCTGCCAACATCATGCAGTGAGCACAAGGGTGACGATGATGGTTATAATCACACAGGATATCGTCATTTGTTGCTTTACTAAGGGTCATTTGTTTCAATGCTGCGGCAGGACCGACAACCTGATTGGAGGGACTCAAACATTGGATTGCAGAGAAGGCATGAAATTTGGGAAGCAACATACACATTCAAGGACTAGAGAGAAAACAGCATTTTAAAATATTTTACATTCCTAATGTTGACTGGCTAGGATAAGAATTCTGAAATTGTTGTTCCTGGCTGAACTAGAAGAACTACTGAAGTAACTTCTCAAATCTGACACACAAGATATTACCAGAATACACATTTATAATTTACCTTGGTACAGATTGTGGCATCTGATCCATTACTTTTAAATTTTTGGCTGAGTTCTCAACCCTTGCACCCTGCAGAAATAAAAAGAATCCATTGTTCTCAAAGAAGGGCATTTGGACTGCACACACACCACAACAGTTTAGAGTTTAAAACAGTTAGGCACATGTCTTGAATCCATTTAATTGGTCTTTGAGGATCTTACCTGTTTTCTCATAATGTCCGTGGCCTGCATGATACATCTAGGTAAGAGTCCATGACTACGAGCCAAAATAACTGCTTGTTCCAGGGTTACACTTAAAGTACTCCTGAATAAAACCAAAATAACAGGACAATTAATATAGGTTTATCACAACAACAAAGGCAAAACATCTTCTGCATGATTTGTTCAGGTGAGGAGTAAACAATTGAGCTGATTAATTCAGCAAATCCCACTAAAATGATCAAATCCTTTTTAAAAGCCCATATCATGCTTTTCTAAAGTAAATCCATCAACATACGAGATGAATTCTCCAAGATTTGAGTTTTGGTCGCAAGATTATGAAAACTAAAATGACGTCCTGCCCTCTTCCCTATATGTTCAAAAATGTCATCAGTTAATCGAATATCTAAAAACTTTGATGTTACTTCATGAGCTAACATGAAAACATTATTACTGCTTGCTCAAAGTGCTGAAAATTTGTAGCCCTATTTCAGAGAAATCAGTATCTTAGTGCAGCTTCAGGGTTCGACTATTACTGAACTGTACAAAAATGCGCAAAATAGTTAAGCAACATATTGCTGTTATGTCTGGGCATTCTGGTACATGATGTAAATTACAGTGCAACAATGTGGTTGGACCAACTTGAGACTAAAGCACTTTGGAATCGGCAGATTAATATTGGGAATTTTGACAAAAGTACAATTGAATAGTGCACTAACATTTTCATTGATGTTGGGTTTAATATGGCAGCTGAAATGGTACAATCAGTACAAATGCAGTGCATTAGAACTAGAATAACATTCTTTACACAAGATCTAGGAGTTCGTAAAAGAAAACATACTAAACAGCACCAGTACATCACCTTTACAAAAAGGTGAACATTAATCTTTGAAACTCTATAATTCGATTTTCAGCTTACATAACAGGAATAAAATATAAATTGCTAGAATACAGAATTAAACAGAGGTTGTACTTTGCAAGTAAAACTTGGACTGATATTCTGAAAATACTCAATAATTCCAAACTACTGGAGAATTAAAAATGAGTGGTTCAGTTTTGGATGACATGCTTTGCTGGACCAGTGATAGATGTTACCAGCTGGCTTCACTGCATTTCTACACAATTCTAGATAATAAAGACATAATATGTCCAGATGCAGTTTCAAAAATCAGGTATGACAGATGATTCCACTTGTACCAAGTTTATACTAAAGAACAGACTTATAGTTATACAGTGATATTCATATAAACAGGAGGTTCTAAAGAGCTTCATACCCAATTAATTATTTTTGAAAAGTACTCACCTAAATAAGCAAATAGAGCAGTTAATTTGCTCACAGCAGTTTCTTAGTGAGACAGCAGTGAGATAAATGGTTATAGTCTTTTTTTAAAAAATGGTTTCATTTGAGGGAAATATGTTGGCCAGGACATAGAACTTCTGTTACTTTTTTAACATTATCTTGAACAGGCAGACAGGGCCTCAGCTTAACAACCAAAATGGCACTTGAGACAATAAAGTGCCCTCATTAAACATACAAGCATATGAATTAGGAGCAGGAATAGGCCACTTGGCCTCTTAAGCCTGCTCTACCCTTCAATAAGATCATGGCTGATCTGAATGTAACCTCAACCTCACATTCCTGCCTACCCCTGATAACCTTTTGCCCACTTGCTAATCAATAATGTATCTAGCTCTGCCTTAAAAATATTCAAAGATTCCACTGCCTTTTGAGGAAGACACTGTTCCAAAGACTCTGAACCATCAGAAAAAATTTCTCCACATCTCTGTCTTAAATGAGCGACCTCCTTATTTTTAAACAGTGAGCCATTGTTCCAAATTCTCCCACAAGAGGAAACATCCTCTCCACATCCATCCTGTCAAAATCCCTCAAGATCTTGAAGGTTTCAATTAAGTCACCTCTTACTCTTCTAAATTCCAGTGGATACAAGCCTAACATGTCCACCCTTTCCCCATAAGACAACCTGTCCATTCCTGATATTAATCTAGTAAACCTTCTAACACATTTACATCTTTCCTTAAATAGGTAGACCAGTACTGTACATAATAGTCCTGATGTGGTGTCACCAATGCCCTGTATAACTGCAACATGACCTCCCTACATCTGTAATCAATTCCCCTCACAATAAATGATAACATTCTATTAGATTTCCTAATTACCTGCTGTGCCTGCATACTAACCTTCTGTGGTTCATCCACTAGCACAGCCAGATCCCTCTGTATCTCAGAGCTCTGCAATCTCTCACCATTTAGACAGTAAGCTTCTTTTTTATTCTTCCTGCCAAAATGGGCAATTTCACATTTGCCCGCATGAAACTCCATTTTCCAGATCTTTGCCCTCTCACAAAACCTATGTCACTTTGTAGCCTCCTTACATCCTCTTCACAACTTACTTTCCTACCCATCTTTGTGTCGTCAGCAAATTTACCAACCATTCCTTTGGCTCCTTCATCCAAGTCATTTATATAAATTATAAAAAGTTGAGGCCCCAGCACTGATCCCTGTGGCACACCACTCTTCACATCCTGCCAATCAGAAAAAGACCAATTTATGCTAACTCTGCTTCCTGTTGGCTTGCCAATCTTCTATCCATGCCAATATGTTACCCACTACACCATGAGCTTTTATTTTCTGCAATAACCTTTGATCTGGCACTTTATCAAATGCCTTATGGAAATCTAAGTACAGTACATCTACTGGTTCCCCTTTACCCACAGCACATGTGACTCTTTCAAAGAACTCCCATAAATCGATTAGCATGATTTCCCTTTTACAAAACCATGTTGACTCTGCCTGATTGCCTTGAATTTTTCTAAATGCCCTGTTAGAACATCTTTAATAATAGCTTTTAACATTTTCCCCATGACAGATGTTAGGCTAACTGGCCTGTATTTTCGACTTTCTTTTTGGACAAAGGAGTTATATTTGCTATTTTCCCATCTAAATGGAGCCTTTCCAGAATCTAGGAAACTTTGGAAAATTAAAACCAATGCATCATCCATCTCACTAGCCACTTCTTTCAAGATCTTAGGGTGAAGTCCATCCAGTCCTGGAGATTTGTCAGCCCACAGCCCTAACAATTTGCCCAATACTACTTCCCTGGTGATTGCAATTTTCCTGAGTTCCTCCATCCCTTCCATTTCCTGATTTACAGCTATTTCCAGGACGTTATTTGTGTCATCTATAGTGAGGACCGAAGTAAAATATCTGTTTAATTCATCTGTCATCTCCCTACTTTCCATCATCAATTTCTCAGGCGCAGCATCTATAGGACCATCGCTCACTTTGTTAACATTCTCTTATTTCAAATAATCCTATCTTGTTGCTCATTACCAGGTCTAATATAGCCTGCTCTCTGGTTGGCTCCAGAACATGCTGTTCCAAGAAACTATCTTGAAAACATTCTATGAACTCATCGACACTACCTTTGCCCATCTGATTTTTCCAGTTTATATGTAGAAATTTTACAGCAACAACTCTCCCATCATAAACTTACACACCAAATCCAATACCACGTTCACTATCTCCAAATTCACTGTCTCTATTTCAACACAGCAGTTGGTGTTTGATTTACACTAGTCTACAAGTGATAAGCTGCACCCATCACTTCTTATTCATCGCATCAGTGGCCATCAAGGATGCAGTGCTGCAGAACATGGAACTCATCTCCATAGAGATCGAATTCGGCAATGCAACCCTGTTGTAATTTACCAAGACTGCTGATGAACTAGAAGTTGGCCCATTTATATTCCTGGTCAGATTTCACAGCATAGGCAAGAACTCAAACAGCAATGCATTAAAAGATATAAGTGTAACTTCAATATTCTGTCTTCTGACCTTCCTCAATATTACGGAGAATGACCAATTATTCAGGCTGTGCTACATATCACCAGGCTAATATTGTAATAGTGACTTATGAAATCAGGATCGCCATGAAGGCAGCATGAATGAGACACACAGAGTTATTTCACAAATGAATGCAAATGTGCCAACATACCCCACATCACTGAATTGATATTTTTACGTTACAATTTTCATAGCATTCCAAGAATGAACAGCTTGGAATATTCTGTTTTAACAGAAAGACTGAGGTAATTGGAGATATATCAAATACCTTTGTATACCAGTGCTGCACATAACAATCTGGCAAGCTCCAAGCCTGTTGCAGAGCTCAGAAGATATCGGCAAGGTTGCAATTCCAGAAGCGGGACTACTTGAGCTCGCTGTGGACGTTGAATGCTTTGGGCTGATATACAACTCCATTAGTCGTCGAAGCTCCTCCAAAGCGTTGAGGGGACGTAACAGCTGCGCATTTTTAACAATAAAGTGTTATTTACAAATCTGGTATGTTCCAATATTTTACATGCAAGGAATGCCATGCACTTAATATCTAGGCCTCCTTCCCAATTTTTTTTAAGCGGC
Source organism: Carcharodon carcharias (assembly GCF_017639515.1). NCBI lineage: Eukaryota > Metazoa > Chordata > Chondrichthyes > Lamniformes > Lamnidae > Carcharodon > Carcharodon carcharias. Next base: position 40,962,276 of record NC_054480.1, on the reverse strand, counting down.
TAGATTTTTGCCTCTTTTAATACATAAGCACAGGACTCCATGCAAGATCAAGCACAGCTCAATAATATATATTTACTTTACTGGCAGAAAAACTAATTACATAGAATTTAAGTGACAGGAAGAGGCCATTCAGCCCAATGTGCATGTGCTGGCGTTCATGTTCTGCACAAGCCTCCTCCCACACTATTAGCATATTATTTTATTCTTTTCTTCCTGATGTACATATCAATAAGATACCCTAAGCAACATTGGCTTATCATGTTACATCTCAAAATTTGAAATGCAAGTCGAATGTAGGTATAGGACCATGCAATAAAGGAAAAAGGAGAGCTAATAACACAGCAGGCAGAATTTTGCCCTTGATGGGTGGGCAGACCCCCCACCGGCTTGGCGGCAGGTGGGCAGCCGGCAGCCAATGGCCGCTGCCGAAACGGGCCCCGCTGCCATTTTAAGTGAGCGGGCCAATTAAGGCCCACCCAGCGGGCCGCCCGACAGGAAGCACTATGCACTTCCTGTGCTTGGGGGGGGGTGAGGGGAAGAAGGATTCCCCAACTGTCACGGTACGCTGTTTCACGCATGTGCGCGAAAGAGCGCACATCTCCCTGAGACTAAGTGCTGCCTTAGGGAGATCACTGACAGTGTTTGAAACTTCAAAAAAAGAAAAAAAAATTAACATGTCCCCCTCAAGTGATAATGTCACATGAGATGGGACGTGTTAATAAATATCACAAAAACTTTACTAAACTTATTTAAAACAGACATGAAACCTCATCCCACCGGTGGATGAGGTATCATGTTTTTTTCAGAAGCCCGCTGGGGCTCCTGGCCTGTCCACCAACCTTAAGGTTGGATGGGCGGGGCCTTTAATTGGTTTAACTACCTACTCAATTGGCCATTGACAGGTCCACTAGAGATACCTTACCTGGTTTATCTTTACAGCTGTTGTAGAAGAATCAGAAGGCAAATTAGATCTTTCTAGATAGAAAGCCCTATGGAAAGATCAAAAAGAACTTAGAATTTAGTTAAGCGTTAAATATACACATTTATTTAAAAATGTATTTATAATACTTAGATTATTCCTGAATCTGGACAGCTAGGTAATAGACATCAACAGATCTTTCAACACTATTTTTCCTTTCAAATATTTCTTAATTGCAAAGACAGCTCTGTCTTTTGAACATGAAGTGGAAGAGAAGTGTCTAATTTTCATCCAACACAGTTTTTCCAGAACCTTGATGTATGCCGTACTACTAGGAGGATTAAATGCAAATCAGAGTTTGCACCAGCTAGATCCCTAAGCCATAGGATCTTGGGGTAGACTTGACTGAATCTTTGATTTGATCAGAAAAATTTCACATATTGAAATTTCTTTTCACATATTTCACAAATTATTGTGCTCATGAAGATCAAGGATGTCAATGTTAGGGAGCCAAAGGTATTTTCCAAAAGCAAAAGTAAATCTCCCACAATTCTGTCCTTATATTCCTTAGCACCAACTCTAGAATTCCAACTCTTCTTGCACCTCTTCTGGTGCTTCAATTTAGTTCCCTTTAATAACCATAATCACCGAAACCTGCCTAGCAAGGTGGGAATTCTAGCTCAGGTTAGAATGGAGGTGAGGGATATGTCTGATTTGCTTTTATATTTGTTTACAGGATGTGAGCATCACTGCAAGGCCAGAATTTATTGTCCATTTCTAACTGCACACGAGAAAGTGGTGATGCAACATCTCCTTGAATCGCTGCAGTCTGCATGGTGTAGGTATGCCCACAGTGCTTTTAGAGAGGAAGCTCCAGGATTTTGACTCGATAGTGAAGGAATGGCAATATAGTTCTAAGTCAGGATCATAAGTGACTGATGCCCAATGCTAAATCATTAAATTACCAAGTAACATTTTCAATCTCTTTGAATCTTGCTTTTCGTCTTAATTGTAAAGAAAGCTCTGTCTTTTGAACATGAAGCGGGAGAGAAGTGTCTAATTTTCATCCAACATAGTTTTTCCGGATCCTTGATGTATGCTGTACTACCAGGAGGATTAAACGCAAATCAGAGTTTGCACCAGCTTGGTCCCTAAGCCATAGGATCTTGGGGTAGACTTGAATGAATCGTTGATTTGATCAGAATAATTTTAAGGAATGATCTTCCAAAAAAGTTACAATGCTTTTGTCTAAATTCATTCTGCAAATATCAGCTTACCTGAGTTTTCGATAATAATACTTCACTTTTTCAAGAGAGGCAGAATTGATCTGTTGTTGAAATTCTTCTACTGACACATTTTCTGGAGAACACTGGCTCTCAAGAGCTACGGAGAAAAATGTAATTATTACTACCTTGGTATAGAATCTGGTTGTGGTTGCCTGACATATAGTCACGACACAAAACCACTTATTAAGACAAAAAAAACCAAGTCTTCCCGGAATGGCAGCAAAACGTAACGGTTAAGCATACTATAACATCAGACAGCAATAATTAAACCATGAAGATGGATTTGGATTTTTTTTTTTACTTCAATTTAGATTTGTTTTACCCAAAGCCCTTGAAAGGTCTTGATGAATGCAAATTGTTGCCAAGTACCAGTTTACTCTTTACACTAAGTAACGTTTTACTCAATCCAGAAGAGGCCAATTTAATTTTAAGCAACTTCCTGCATTGGATAGCATTCTATTGCGATTTAAATTGATAGTTTATAAAGCACACTTCTGAAGCTGTAGCAGATTACAATTCAAATGCAATTGATGAACAGAGAAAAACAAGTCAATAGCTCATTTCCAATTACATTAAACATTTAATGCACACAAGGAAGAGTTTAGAAAGAAGCATACCATGTACATTACAAAACAATTTTTGTCATATTATACTTAAATAAAAGGACAACCGCAATGTTTAAGTGAAAGCAATTTTACCTTGGGTGAACAGAACGGTGTGTAGCTTTAAACTTCCACCATTCTGAAACTTAGGAGGCAACTCTGCAAAATTATGACTTTCGAGGTAAAAGATAACTTTCAGTGCTTGCCGACTTCCATCTATATGATAAGTGATAGAGTTGTCTGCAAAATAAAATTAAAATCAGCACTTAAGAACCATTTTGGTATTACAACACAAGTCCACCACAAAGGCTGCAGTTCATTTAGACTAGGAGTAAAAGAAAACAACTAGCATGTATTCTTCAAAGTGTGCAGGGGAGAAAGTGCAGGCAACCAAAACACTAAGAAAACAAAATACTCTGCCAGGTACACACTCTTTCGACTTTTGGAAAAAAGTGTTTAAAAGAAAAAGAAATACCAGGCCAATCAGTATTCAGAAAAAAAAAATCTGTAGCCACGTTAAAAATACATTCTATACAAGTCTAATCAATGGAACACACTCAAGCACAGAGCCCATGACATCAATAGCAGCTTGTATTTTATCTTACAATGTCAGAAATGGATGTGTGTGTCTGGTGAGAAGGTAGGGTCAACGTGGATGAAAATTTAGAATCATGGAATTTAACAGCTCAGCGGAGGCCATTTGGCACATTGCACCAGTAACCACCCTCCGAGACCTAACCATTCACCTTGAATGTTTCCACCACCTTATGCTAAGTTAGAGACTGAAGAGATCTTCAATAATTCCTCCAAATACACAGTAAAATTAGCATGTAAACCTAGTGTTGTGCAATTATATAAACTGCAGTCAGGTATTGTGGACAAGGATTATGCCCATCAATTTAAGAAAAAAAATAAATGCGACATCAAGCACTAAACTACAAAAGCCCAAGATGACCAGAATTACAGCATTCAGCTAAATTCAATAGTAATAGTTATTTTAATTTAATCTTGCTCCAATATAAATGTTGGCCTGAGGACTTTTAAATTGATCCATTTTATATAAAAAGTGAACAGAAAACAGCGAAGAAGATAAAATCAAAAGGTAATAGAGAGCCGATGAAATAAAAAGGTACACACTAGATGGAGAATCATTCATTTGAACCAGGCATTAGGAAAAGATGAACAGGGTCCTCAGAGTTGAAAGAGAATTTATTTATTTAGATGAGAGTGAGCAGAGGTCAAATGGTGGAGGAAGCGATGGTTGGCGGGGGGGCGGGGGGGGGGGGGGGGGGGGGGGGTGGTTGGTGGTGGTGGTGGCAGCGGTGTAGTGAATTTCCCCAATAATATATTAGCAAGCCTTTACAACCTTGAGGTAAGGTGATCCCCAACATGGTTTTTTTCATCCCAGAATAGAAAGTCCAGCAACAGAGCAGTCCAATGGAGAATGTTATATATTTAAATGTCAAAGGATTACAGCTTAAAAGCTTTGAGAAGGAGGTGTTCTATTTAATTGCTAAAATTAGATGTTGTACATATAGATCGGCATATCCAGTACTACTGTCATTTTTTTCCATTTCTGGAAGCAATGAGGTTATTTCAGAACAGTCTATTTTACGGTACAAATAGGATTTGATACTACATTACAGGCAATGCACCTCCATGGAGTACGATGCAACTTTGCTAAAGTTGTGCTGTGCTTGTTGATGAAGCTTGCCATGGACAGAATCCATGTAGCAGGAAAAATTTAAATCGGCTTATTTAACCAGCTGAGACTATAAACATTAATGCCTTCTTGACCAAAGCTGAGTGCCACAGAACATGCATGTACAATATTATCTCATATAGATCAAGCAGTTTGAATCATATATAAGTAAACATTCAGGAGGAAGTGAGTTGCTGAATGGTGTAATAAATGATAACTACTGCGGAACAATGTCTGTGGCCCTGGAAAATTGTTTTTACAAGTGTGGAGTCTCAATCCCTCAGAAGAAAATTGATGTAGATTTTAGAAAAATAAAAAATTCAATTTCTGCTTTTTTTTCTCATCTCTCTTCCTTAATCCCATCTTAAGTGTACCAATTTCTATTTTATTTCCTGTACTGTTTTAAATAAATCTTGGCTTACAGTTTGTGCCTCAGTGAAGATAAATCAATCTGCTTTATTGAAAACCCTTGTTGCTGCTTGAGCTACTCACAGATCCTGTAGAGGGCAGCAGCACATTGAAACAGATGTCAACTTAGTAGAAATCTCCAGGCAAGCTATGAGAAGAAGTCTGGGGGTAACTGTATGCGAGGTGAATGGTGAAAGCAGTCACTTCTTCACCGAGAGGGAACTCTGAGCCATGATAGGCATGTATATTGATTGGATTTTCATTTTTAGTTAACGTATGCCTGGTATTTTGAGACATATAATTACCAGCTTGCTGAAAAAATAACAATGTGAATGATCCAAGTCATTTTTAATGTGCACTTTGGGCAGCAACTTGTTGCAAAGAGATAACCCATGAGCTGCAAAACGCCATAAGTTGCTCGATGATTCATGTCACTGTCGTTAGCTTTGTGAAAACAGCATCTCATTCTAGCCCACCCTGTGATTTTCATGAAGTTTCTGCATTTGCAGATCAATTGGCCATTAAATACACCATGGAAAGTTAAGCCTAGTAACTGTGCTTTTAATGACATAATAACGGTTAATGATTGCCAATCAACTTCTTTCCTAGAAAGTGAACAATTAAAAGTATGGAGTCTCATCCCTTAAGGTTGTTATTGGAGATTAAAAATGTGTCATTTTAAATTTTCACATTTTCTTACTTTTCCTTTCTTTTTCCTCTCTCTCTCAATCCAACCTTTTTATCTCCATTTATCTATTTCCCCAATTTTACATGAGATTTAACCACACTAATTCATCCTTCACCCTTGTCAGTCTTGACAGTTTATCTCTCAATCCTTTAATCTCATCGATTAAGGAGATGCACCATTTATCTTGTTGTTCACCAAGGTTCCCTGTTGTTCTTGCCACACTCTTTTCAGCTTGCACATCCAGCAACTTTGAGAGAAAACTTAAAACCTTAAAATTTGTATGAACAAGTCGACCTAACAGAGCACACTGCAAGATCAGCTTACTTCAGAAAAACCTGGGACATACATATTTTCCTTTGGGCAACATTGCTGAAGTGCATATAATCCAAACATATTTACCATATGTTCCTCTAGTTAAGAATCAAGTAAAACTGTGCTAGATTTTTAATTCTTGGCTTAATTGTTAATCAATAATAGATTCAACTAAACATTACCCTGCTGCCCTAGTCCAGAGTTCAAATTTAGTAATGAAACTGATTCATCGTAATCAGTTTTCATTCTGGAATGTAGTATTAATAAGGAAAATTGAATATTTCAAACCAGTACACTATGCAGTTGGCATGGAAATCTTTAAATATTAAGCTAACGCCCATTGTGGAAAAGCTTACTTCCGTTCCAATAGCTGATTATGTAATGAATATGCCCCTAAAACAGTTCACTACAGATATTCTGGTATTTCAAAACCAGAGATTCTGAAATAAACATTTTTTTCTGAAGTGTTGAGTCTAAAATTGATGATTTCAGTCAAATTGCGCAACTTCAGAACTTTTCTCTTTAAATTTAACACTTTGGCCTACACAATAATAATCCAGATGAAAGACATAATCCAAGTAAAAAATTACACCTTAGAATCTATCAATGTTGATTCATGCTTCTTTTGGTCATTACTTAGCATGCACGTTTATGTAAAAATTGCTGGAGTTCATAATAATAAATTTAATGTGGAGGTACTTATTTAGCCAGCCTCATTTGATAACACTGTTGATTCCTTGGTCTGTGTCCAGTTAAACCAGCAGATTCAAGTTGCCTATAATCCAGGATCCTGTCCATCAGGCACCAAGAGAAGTTTTTGTGCCCGCCGACATTGGGCGTGGTCAGCGGCGTCAAAGGACAATATGGCACAATCAGTTTTATGATGGCGGGAGACCAGTCCGCAATCCTCCGTTCAGACCGCTGATAGAGGGCCATTGCGGGTAAGAACCTGTTCATCATGCATGAGGCACTCTCGGTTTTGCTGTACGTGGCGCAGTTCTGGCCCATTCCTCACTCCTGCGCAGTGGTGATCACCCGGGCTATCCTTCGCTTTATCTGGAGATCGAAAAGGGATCGTATTCGCAGGAACGCAATGTACAGGTCTCTAGATAAAGAGAGAAAAAACGTGCCCAACATCGCCCTCATCCTGATGACCACCTTTGTGTGCCGCTGCATCTAGCTGTACGTGGACCCTCGGTACACAAATACCAAGTGTCACTACATGCTGAGGTTCTACCTGTCCCCGGTGATGCGAAGGATGGGTCTGGCCATGCTGTCGTGGAACGCTCCAAGCAGTTGGACCGTGCTGTACCACCTGTCCTTAATGGAAAAATTTATGTAGAGAAACACCTTTGACCACAAGTCCATCAAGCAGTGGTTGGCACGTAATGTCCTAGAGGCTCTGCGGGAAAAGAAGATGGTGGATCCTGTCGGATGGTTCCCCAGACTGTCAAAGTCATTTGGTAGAATGCCTCATCGCCAGAACTTTCCAATAAGCACCAATATGTAGCTTGGCTGGTGGTGAGAAAGGCCCTCCCCGGCAGATCCTTCCTACACACCAGGAGTCTCACCACCTCTGCACGTTGACCAGAAGAGACCAGTGTTCACTTCCTTGTGGAAGGTGCCTTTGCAAAGAAGGCAAGGTTCCTCCCAAGCAGTGCTGTGACACAGGACTCTGTGCTCTACGGGCTGTTCCCAGGGACACGCACCGAAACAAACATCAGCAGCAGCTGCAGGACCATCAATTTGGTGAAAGACGCTCTATGGTCTGTCCAAAACTTGTTGGTCTTTCAGTGAAAAGTGTTGTCCCCGAATGAGTGTTGCAGACTGGCACATTCCAAGGTCCAGGACCACATGCTGAGGAACACACTAAAGCTTGGGGCAGCCACCACAAAGGCACAATGGGGAAAGGTCGCTGTCTAAGACCTTTCTGCCACAGTGCACAGAGAGGCAGGGAACTGTCATAGACTCTTCGGGCTGTATGACTCACAATGAATGTATGTGGTGAATACTAAATGTGGCATAATTGAAGCACTTCACAGTGCAACATAATGTATGTCGATGACTCCAATACCACAGCACTGTCTGACTGTCTGTAATAACCATATTGAAATGACTAATATTCATTGATTGTATTGAAGCACCTTGTGATCTATGTGGAAAAGTTGAATATGATTGCCCTTTTTGTGATGGCCATTTAGAAATATTTTGTAATGTTCTTTCAGATATTTTATGAGCAACATAAATTTTTGCAAAAAAAAAAAGCCCCTGCCATTGAGGTGACTAGTGTCATTGGGGGATTGGGGGGTGGTTGAGGGCAGCCATGCCATTGAAGCAACTAGTGGCCCGCTGGAGGGGGGGTGGTGGTGAGGGAAGTGGTCACGCGTGAAGGAACCCGGTTTAAAAAGGGACCAGTCCTCTGCAGCTGAGACAGTTCAGATGCGGCCACATTGATATGATTGGGGTCGGGCTCCTAGCTTCTCTGCCCACTCAAGCAGTGCAGAAGCATCAAAGTGCCACCAAGTATTCCAAAGCTTTTCATCTTCATCGCGCCCCCACCCCCTCAACCCACGGCAAAGACTGCAAATTCATGAGCATTTTAGTGGAGTGCAGAACAGTTGGAAGACTGCACACATTGTACAACCTCCTCGCTAAAGCTGGCCATGGAGCAGACTCTGGTGGAGATGCTCACAGCCCCTTGCAATGTCATCATCCCGGTTTGGACCAGTCTCCCCCATGGTTCAAGCTAAGGCAGCAGCCATGTCGTGCATTAATCTCAGGCCATTCAAGTGGTGGCCAGCACTCTCCGGGAAACATTAAGGGGCTGTCACACTTAACCAGGACAGGTTCTGAGCACACCCATGATAACCACATGTCTGTCTCTTTCATCCTGCAGGAAAACAAAGAACAAAGTACAGCACAGGAACAGGCCCTTCGGCCCTCCAAGCCTGCACTGATCATATTGCCCGTCAACTAAAACATTTTGCACTTCCGGGGTCCGTATCCCTCTATTCCCAACCTTTTCATGTATTTGTCAAGCTGCCTCTTAAACACCACTATCGTACCTGCTTCCACCACCTCCTCTGGCAGCGAATTCCAGACACTCATTACCCTCTGCGTCAAAAACTTGCCCCGCACATCTCCTCTATAGTTTTCTCCTCTCACCTTAAATCTATGTCCCCTAGTAATTGACTCTTCCACCCTGGGAAAAAGCTTCTGACTATCTACTCTGTAATGCCACTCACAATTTTGTAAACTTCCATCAAGTCGCCCCTCAATCTCCATCACTCTAGTGAGAACAATCTGAGTTTCTCCAACCTCTCCTCATAGCTAATAACCTCCAGACTAGGCAGCATCCTGGTAAACCTCCTCTGCACCCTCTCCAATGCCTCCATATCCTTCTGGTAATGTGGTGACCAGAATTGCACGGAATATTCCAAGCGTGGCCTAACCAAGGTTCTATACAGCTGCAGCATGACTTCCCAGCTTTTATACTCAATACCCCTGCCAATGAAGGCAAGCATGCCTTGTGCCTTCCTGACTACCTTATCCACCTGTATTGCCATTTTCAGTGACCTGTGGACCTGTACACCCAGATCCCTCTGCCCGTCAATGCACTTAAGGGTTCTGCCATTTACTGTATAATTCCTGCCTGTATTAGACCTTCCAAAATGCATTACCTCGCATTTGTCCGGATTAAACTCCATCTGCCATTTCTCCACCCAAGTCTCCAACCGATCTATATCCCGTTGTATCCTTTGACAATCCTCTTCACTATCTGCAACTCCTCCAACCTTAATGTAGTCTGCAAACTTACTAATTAGCCCAGTTACATTTTCCTCCAAATCATTTATTATACTACAAACAGCAAAGGTCCCAGCACTGATCCCTGCGGAACTCCACTAGTCACAGCTCTCCATTCAGAGAAGCACCCTTCCACTGCTACCTTCTGTCTTCTATGACCAAGCCAATTCTGTATCCATCTTGTCAGCTCACCTCTGATCCCGTGCGACTTTACCTTCTGTACCAGTCTGCCATGAGGAACCTTGTCAAAGGCCTTACTGAAATCCATGTATATAACATCCACTGCCCTTCCATTGTCGATCGTCTTTGTCACTTCCTCGAAAAACTCGATCAAGTTAGTGAGACGTGACCCCCCCTTCACAAAACCATGCTGCCTCTCACTAATACACCCATTTGCTTCCAAATGATAGTAAATCCTGTCACGAAGAAGTACATCAGGATCATGGAGCCTGGTGAACTAGCTGTATGCCTGGTGGCCTGCAAAGTGCAAAGATAACGGAGAAGAGAGCGACTGAGGCTCCTGGCTGCGCAGAGGCAGGAGCAGAAGCAGGAACAAGGGGTGTCTGGGGCTCCCACACACACCACCCAAGTGCCACAGCGAGCCGTTGTGGTGTCACCTTTCATTCCTGCAGATGACCGAGAACCAGTGTTGCCAAAGATTACACACTTCTAGGGAACTGGTCAGTCACATCTGCCAGCTGCTGCAGGATTTGGCGCCACAGGAACATGGAGAGCATCCACTGCCCATGGCCGTGAAAGTGACCATGGCGCTCAAATTCTATGCCAGTGGCTCCTTTCAGGGATCCAACAGGTGACCTCTGTGGGATCTCTCAAGCCTCCACCCACAAACACGTCCATGAGGTCACGGATGCCATCTTTGCAAGGGAACAAAACTTTGTGCATTTCGCCCAGGACCAGGACTGTCAAGATGCAAAGGCCATTGAATTCGCCCAAATCTAGGGCTTCCCACAGGCTCAAGATACCATCGACAGCACACATGTGGCGCTCAGATCTCCATCGCAACACACTGAACTACATCAAACGCAAGGGGTTCTATTCGCTGAATATGCAGCTGGTATGAGACCATCAGAAATACAGTTTCCAGGGAGTGTGCACGACGCCTACATCCTCAGTTGGTCACAGATCCCTGAAGTCTTCCTGGGTCCGCAGAAAGTGCAGGGATGGCTGCCCCGGGACAAGGGCTACCCACAGAGGCTGTGGCTGATGACACCCATGCAGCGGTCTCAGACTGCAGCAGAGTGATGGTGTAATGAGGCTCATGCTGCAGCTCTCAAATTGGTGCAACAGACCATCGGGATGCTGAAGGTGTGGTTCCAGTGCCTGGACGGTCTGGTGGAGCCCTGCAATATAGTCCACAGACAGTGTCACACATCATCATCGTCTGCTGCGCCTGGCTGAGGAGATGGGGGCGTTGTGGACGGGGATGAGGGTGAGGAGGCAACAATGACGGGGATGAGGCCCTCACACTGGCTCGATGAGGTAGGCGTGCTTGGGGGGCCCTCATAGCTGCTAGATTTGTGGAGGACGATGACAGCATGCAGTGAGGTGATCCCATAGATCCTCACATTGCATCTGTGAACATTTGACTAGAGTCTGGCTTATGGCAGTGTGACTACCCTCCGAGAATGCTCCTGTCATGGAGACACTGTGGGGGCCTTAATAGTCGCTTGATTGCAGGAGGATGATGACGATGATGACATACAGTGAGGACACTCCATAAATCTTCACATAGCCTCTGAGAATGTCTGACTCCTGTCTGGCCGAGGGCAGCTCACACGCTCTGTGATCAGGGTCATGTCATAGAGACGCAGCCATGAAACTTTAGAAGCATCTGATCCTTTGTCCGCCTTCAGCGGACCCTTCAAGAGCACAGCATCACTGGTCACAGATGCTGAATTGATGGGGACCAGCCCCTCCTTAAAAGGTGCTGAGGGCACATCAAGAGAATGAGAGAACTCTGTGGCGCCTGCCCACTACATTCTGGCAGCAATGACCAGCACTGCCAAGGTTCAGGCATCAGTAATGTTTCCAGGGAGAGAGAATCCGAACCATCACTTTGGTCTGAAGGCTGCACAAAGCACAGGGAAGAGGCCCTGGACTGAAACACCTGCCTTTATCTTGTGCAGAAAGGTTTCACATCTGTGTGACAAGAACACTGCTCATCAGAACAAGGAGCCACAGGCAGGAAGACATTCTTGAGAGTTTATTGACAATAGTGAACATTATGTACAAGTGATTAACACCCATGCCCAGGCTGTGCAACTAATTCTCCTCAACTTTCCTAATCCTGCTGCTATGTCTTGGTGCTCCCCGGACATCCACAGCGGAGTAGGAGGCAGCCTGCTGACTGTGACTTTAGCTAGTTTCTTCTGGAGGGCCGAGACTTGGAGTGCCCCGGCCTGCTTTCGGGGTCCTGCTGTGTGGCAGTGCCACCCTCCTCGGCCTGTGAAGCTGGAGCTGCGGAGGTCACAGGAAGAGGGGATTTGGATCGGATGACCACTCCCAGAGTCTCCTGGGTGGACGGGCCTGAAGTGTGCACTTGCTGATCCTCCTCCCCATGGGTGCCCACGGGCCCCTGGCTGACTCCTTACGGGGAAGGGGTAGCTGGAGTGAGACCAAGCTGCCCTGCACCCGTCTCGGGTACACACTATGGCATCAGCAACAGAGTTGAGACCACACAGCAGTGCAGGAGCTAAATCCTGAACCAAGGTCTCCATGGTGGCCGCCATCCTACCAGTGTTGACCTCAGTGCATTGCAATGCCGGCATTAGCACCTCTGACTGAAGGCGGAAGGACTCCTCCATTGTGCCTTGCAATCTGAGGATTGCAGCGGACATCCCTTCCTGAAGTTCCTGAGCTTACCTTTGCAACTCCAGCAGCTGTGACATGACCGATTCCAGAGGCTCGTCATCTGACTTGGGCTCAGCAAGTTCTGGCCTCCTGCAGTCCTCCGGGTACCAGAAAGCTGAGAAGTCGTTGCCTCCACCTGCTGTGGATCAGGCAGTGCAATGTAATCCCGGAGCTAATCTAAAACGAGGTCCCACCGAGGTGTGTGTCTCTATACTGGTGGAGGGTGTGGGTGAGCGCTGTGATGGAACTTCAGGGAGGGTGACTCCAGATTCCTCTTCAGAGGCTTCTTCGGGGCTTGATTGGAGGACTTGGGTCGTGGACCCTGTCGACTGTTTGGCAGATATGCCTGAAAAAGCAAGGGGAGATAATTAGCCCATGGCAGTGGCCTGTGAAAGAGGACACATTACTCACAGCATGGGTGTCTGATGGATGTCGCATTGCTGGATCCTCTCTTGGTACAGCATCACTGAGCTCATCGTCAGCATAGGAATGGTCCAGATCCTTGCCGGTCAGCTGGATGACTCTGTTTTCATAGTCTGTGAAGACCTTGATTTCAGGCATTCCGTCACCAGTCTGCAATCTTTCCCTTTTGTTGTGTGCCAGCTTGTCTAGCATGAATAGAGATGGAGAAAGTGTAAGCGGGATGCCTGCCAGGCCAGATGATAAGTATGCCTGGTCTGTTTGGCTGGTGAGTGGTCCCATGGACGGGATGAGGACAGTGACAGTGTGTGTAAGAAAGTAAATGGTGATGTTCCTTGAACCGGCAGTGAGTGTGGGCCCTGTGAAAGTGTGATGGGCTCGTGTGTGTTTGAGTTGAGAGTGATGAGAAGAGTGACTTACCCTGGCAGAACAGAGGAGATCATTCATCCTCTTGCGGTACTGGGTGGCAGTCTTCTTTTGAAGAGCGTTTGCACTGACCACCACTTCCCAAGCCGGGTTAGTGCTGTTGCTGGCCATCCTGCAGCCAGAGAGGGGATAGAGGGCATCCCGGTGAGCCTCCACAGCATCCAAAAGCTGCTCGAGGGATGCTTCACTGAACCTGGGGTCTGTAGTCTCCTTCAGTTTCAGGGCAATGTCTTCCATGCAGCAGTGGTGGTCTAGAAATGCCGAGATGTGTGCTTGTGGCTGGACTTGAAATATGGCACCTGGTGTGATAGCGGGGTGGTAGTGGTGGCAGGCGGGTGAATGACAGCCCACTCGCCATGGAAACCATGTTTCCCAGGGGCTCATAACTAATGTGGTTGATTTGGGACGAAATGGTGAGAAAAGCCACCATCGCAGCCAGCAGATAAAACATCGTTTTACTGACCCGTTACTGCACTTAGTGCAAATCTGAGACGATTCTGCCCCATGGCTCTTTTAAATAGTTTTGATTTCACTGATTTTGCATGTGTTGCCGCTGGATCAGGTCCATTCACTTGCAACATCAAGTCTGATAGCAAATGCCCTGCCCCCTCATTGTTTCATAGAAGTCATCACCAATCATTTCAGTTAATTCACGATATAAAACTTTTTTTTGTTGCAAATGGCTGAAAGTAATCAGGATTCAGTGGCGGGAATATTATACTAAAATGCCAAAGGGTAGTTAGAGTCCTCATACCCTTAAAAAAAAAATTAACCTAAACAGCTTTAAATTCATTCTAATGATGGGATGATCATATTTACACCATGAAACTGAACAATTGTGTTGGAGACCTGAAGAAAGTTCGTGAAATTCCAAAACCCATATTTATTATTTCGAGCATGCGTACAAATATCCTGAAAGTGTTTGTAGAAAGATCTCTCTCCCTTATGGTTCTTAATTTTATCTATCTACTCCAGATTCCCTGGTCACAGTTGGTGATCTTTTCTTCAGCTTTATCATTTTCCTTGGATGCAAATAGCTGTTAAGAGGCATGGGTGTATGAGTCAAGATGCCGCTTCTGACCATCTTCCCTCTCCACTAAGAAACCACCTTGCCCTAGCCCTCAACATTGTCAGGGCGGAGGGTGGATATACTTTCCTCATGACAGAAGCACCTACTCCCTCCTACTTCCCATCTCTAACTCACGTCCATTGACTTCTCTTTTTTTGGGATCTTCCTCTAATCCCACCACCACATATCCCTTTCTGAAGCAGCTTAAGTCAGGTACACTACGGTTTACATGCAGAGTGCAACTTGCCCTCTCCTGACCGAAGAATGTGTCTCAGCCCCAACCGCAGAGGGCACCAATGATATTTTTCCAACCATTTAACCTTTAGCCTCTGCTATTGTCAACTCAGCAACCTCAACTATTTACACTGGGAATTAGATAAACGTGTGCCCAAACTCTTATCACAAGTAACTCCCAAAGCCAGCATGAGATTTTCATCCCATCAGTTTGGATTGGACTGTAACACATTTTGCAGACATGAAAAACCAGCACCTGAACTACTGCATCACCCCAACTCCTAAATTCTTGCTTCTTACAAAAGGTACACAGCTGACAACAAAGGGACAGGCAGCTCAACTTCAAGAAGCACGATGTTCCTGAAACAAAACCTCTCTGTTCCAATTATGGTTTTATTTTGGTTCATAATTACTGCTGCAGTGCATCACCTTGAACAGAATTTCACTATGGACCATAAATGCTGGTTAATATTCAAAATAATACAGTACGTGAAATCCTTACTTGCTACTGGGTATTCATGTTCCAGCTGCCTGAAATAGAATGTTACATTATCCAGATCGGACAAAGCGACCTTGGTGTCTTCCAGCATGATGCGCTCATCTTTCTGTGCAGAAGTGAAAGGATAATTATTAATTCCACTTCACTGAAGTGAACAGCAAGTAACATCCAAACTCCAGAAACAAGAGAAGTCAATAATGCAGTTGGCCTGTGCATCTATCAGGCAACTGCTTCAATTAAATCTCTCCTGCATATTATCTTACTTTAACATAAATTTGAAACATAAAACATGTGTCCATTACAATTTTATAAAAGGATCTTCAGATCATGCCCAGGAAGGGAAGGAATTTTGAGATGTATGGTATAGTGACTTCTGGGATTCAATCTCATTTGCCACTCAACAGTACATTGTCATTAGACATAAAAGCTTGTTATGGCTTTTTCAGATGAATTGGCAGCACATTTCACTTCTACCTCTATCAAGACAAATTTTGAAACAATATATCTTCACATTTTTATCAAGTGACCACAATTAGCAAGGGTTTTGAGATCTCGCAAGTCAGAACAGGGTTACAAGGAGGTGCAGGTGTTGTTAAACAGCAAACGGATACAGGTATCATTAAAAATCAGGTACTTGGTTCAGACATACAAGAGGAAAATCCAATCTATTTTCTAGAAGTTAATTACCATATGAAACCTCCAGACAGAGGCTAGAGAGAGAGAGAGAGAGAGGGGGAGGGAGAAAAAGTAAAATGCAGCACATAAAGTTTTGAACACATCATTTCTGTTAAAACTACTGAACACAGGAATTTGAACCACTAGGCATCTAATGACAAAGAGTTGAGAAATACAAATTTTCTACTTAAAATGTGTAAACATCAGTTTGCCAACACAGCTGCATTCCCCAATGCAAAAATACACAAAATGAAATCAATGAATAATTATTCAATTTGTAAGCTTTTATAATTCACTTGTAACTTAAAAATCATCAATTGTCTACATTCTCTCACTTGTAAAAAAAATGTGGACAATTCCCTGAACCCCATAGAGAAGTCTCTCTGTATTGTCTAGTAGACACCAAATGATGATGTGTAAAGTTATGCACGTTCACTGACCACGTTTGGAGAAAGCAGCGACTGAAAGTTGAGAAGTACGCCAGTAACAGCTATCTGCTCAAGCCATTTCTTGCTGGCCTCTTTGCTCTCCTCTTCATATTCTCCATTATTGTTATACCGGTGGTTCAAAGCAGCCAACAACTGCTCAGAGAAAGTACAGATGGCCGCTACAAGGCTTTGACAAAAGAGGACATCTCGGCGTAATTGTATCTCCAGGTCTGTAAAGGGAAGAAAAAACTGTGTCGTCAGGAGGAGGAATCAAAACTCATGCTTCAATGAACAGCTAATGTTCTTGGTGCTTTTTCATTGGAGTACAAGAACCTAATGTGGCTTAGGGTGCAATTATACCTCAGCTAGTGGTCAAGCAATGATGTTTGTGGAAAGGGAGAATCTTGGAAAAAGAGAGCAAGAGGGAGAAACAGATGTAGGTGGAGAGAGACCAAGAGAAAGAGAATTACAATGTGTGTATGTATGGTGGTCATGTGGGGGGTGGGGGGAGGGGGAGAAACGGAAACAACTGAACTTTCACAAACTTTTTGTTTTAACTTAAAGCACTTCTGCACCTGATCATAATTCAGGTGTTCTCAAATGGGATCTCACACCCTCGTAACAAGCCACAACAGAAGCTCTTGTGCCACCAGGAACCAAAAATTAAGTACTATATGTAAAAAATATATATTCTTGAAGTGCACTTTATTAACATTCTTGGCTGATGCTTCTTAATTCATCAAGAGGTCTCTTGTCTCTTACATGACTAAGTCCACAAGGCTTCACAAGTTGCCAGTGTTGCTATGGATATTTTAAGGAAAAGCAGCAAGCCTGAATCAGATGAATGACAGAAGGATATTGTATTTACAACACATCTTGGAAAGTTTACAAAATGTAAACCATTTATGCCACAAGCATGTTTGAAAGTAGATTATGAAAATAAAAAAAGTGAATCACTACTTCTACAAAATCACATAAAACACATTCTCCTCATATTTAAAATACTCTACCCTCTTCTTAAGTAAAGAAGTGTAATCCAGTCTCAAAAAATCCGAGGAATACCAGCTCCGACCTTACAAATCAAGCTTTACCTTGCCCAAACAAATGAGAAAGTGGACTCTGGGCTATACAAATAAATGGCTAGGAAGGGCACCTGTGGCAGAAAAATCCAGTCACTAACAGCCAAAATGATATAAGGAGCGTTGTGCATTCAAGGAACTTTATGGAAAGAAATAAATGACAATGACACAGATTTGGGGGTTCAGTGGCGAAACAAGGATACTTGCAGGCCTCAAAGAAAATTGCAGTGAGCAATCTGGCACCCTGAACCCCCTTGATGTACAATGGATAGTTTTGGTAGTTTAAATCGGAATTCCTAACATTCGAGCTGCAATGATGTCATCAACAGTCGAAACAGTGAGTCACATTAAAAAACTCTCAGGCAGTCAACCAGGGAATGAAATGAAAGGCACAAATAATCAAATCACTTTGTAGAGATTTTACTGAAAGTAAAGTGAAAATTGGGACATACATCTGGGGTTATGGTAGTTGAAATATCTTGCGTAAACTTTAAAAAATTTAGTTATTTTAAAAATATGCATTAAATCATAATGGAGACATTTGGCAACATTTC
The DNA here is from genome assembly GCF_017639515.1 of Carcharodon carcharias. Classification (NCBI taxonomy): domain Eukaryota; kingdom Metazoa; phylum Chordata; class Chondrichthyes; order Lamniformes; family Lamnidae; genus Carcharodon; species Carcharodon carcharias. The sequence continues at coordinate 40,944,300 of NC_054480.1, read as the reverse complement.
AAAAATATTTAACAGTTGTTCAACATTGGATCATAAAAAGCCCAGTTTCACTTCACTAAACAAGGCTCAAACATTGATGGAATAAAGCAGAAAATGCTGGAAAAACTCAGGTCTGGCAGCATCTGTGGAGAGAGAAACAGAATTAACGTTTCAAGCTCGTATGACTCGCTCTGGAGAAGCCATATGGACTCGAAACGATAACTGTTTCTCTCTCCAAAGATGCTGCCAGACCTGTTGAGTTTTTCTAGCATTTTCTGTTTTTATTTCAGATTTCCAGTATCTGCAGTAACAAACATTGATGGGTTTTCCCTCAGTGGTACAAAGTGGAAAAGAGCAAAATTCTTGTCAGATCAATTGATTTTACTAATTGCTGCCTCAGGTGCAGGCTAAGGGGTCCAGACAGCCAAACATTCAATGACTAACCACAATTTCAGGATTTCCATGTTAATTTGTCCTTTTGCTAAAATCCTGAAGTTGAGCTGAGATTCAGAGAGGGAAGGATGGAAAATGCTGACAGTTCACCGTTATAAACACTGCAAATTCTGTTGTTGGATTTTTGAGAACAACATTAAATCAGGTACAATAACTAAATCCAAAGGCTAGCATAAGCAGCAATTCCGTCATAAACTTTAAATAATCTTTCATTTGTTCCCAATCACACGGGATAAGATTTCATGCCATCCACGTTTGCACAACAGAACACAAAGTGAAATTAGACTTGTTGCTTCAGAAGAAAATTAACCGAGCTTGACTGAAGCTGGAAATAAGTTAGCCATAAGCTTAAGATAACATATCTTTAGAAAAGTTTTGGTTGATAACTATATTTTGATTTGTCATGTAAAAGAAGTGAAAAAGGGAACTGCAAAGAGCATTCCATTTTGTGTTCTAAAATCTCAAGTCCATTGAAAACATGTTTTATGAAAATATGCTTTTGTTATTAAATATTTTCACACCAACCAGATAGCAATGTTGACAAGTTGTTCCATGTGGACGATGTAACATTACCACAGAATTACAGCAAATCATTTTTTATATTGAGAAATAATCACTTCAGAATGTGCCTCCAAGTAATAGTCTTGCATATTGAAGTTAAACACTCCGCTTTCATTATAGATAACTAGTTACTGAAAATATAGAACTAGTTATTGCATATGGACCACAACCAAATTAACATTTACTTCTTTCATATGGGTCTTCTGTCTTAACTTAGGCCTTTAAATTCCAAGGCTTTTGATGTTAAAAAAAAAATTACCAATAACCTTAGTTCTTTGCTCTCAATACAAATATTACTTGGAGTTGTAACATATGGTTTCCATTGGGCTATGCTACAAAGAGTTATAAAATAATGCACAAACTTTCCCACCCCCTCAAAACAGCAGTTTGGCTTAGCTTAATTGCAATGACTAAAATTTGTCTTACCTGTGCAATGAAGTAGAGCTAAAAGCAATTGATTTTTCCCATCTGAGGAAGCAATTATAGAAATTACTAAAATGTAATATTTACACATCTTGAAGAAAATAGGTTTTAAATTAATGTCTACTCTACGGATTAGAATAACGTAAGACACAAAAATATAACTCAATCCGCCATGATGTTGCAAGACCAAGTGCAGTATTCAGGTCAAGCTGGCTTGGAGGACACTGACCAAGATATCTGGACCAAGATAGACAGCAGAAAATGAGAAGACAGAAGCAGCATTTGGGAGGGAAGAGTTAGTGAAGAACAGCGAGAGGAGGAGGTAGAAGAGCAAGTATTGAGGAGAAAGGGAGGAGAAGGTAGCAGACATTAGGGAGGGAACAGAAAAAGGTAATGGGGAGATAAGAGAGGCAGAAAAGAGGGGAAAGGGAGCAGATAAGCAGATAAGAGAAAGAAGGAACACAAAGTATGGGACTAGTTCAGGAGCCAAGTGATGAGTTGCAATCTGGCGGTAAAGTACTGTTCCTCTCTCTTTGGCTGCACTTAAAATTCCTGACGACATGAAAATAGTTTCAACATACAATAGGATATATTTGTGATTTGCACTCCCATTGGTATTTAAGAACTTGAGCCTTATTATTGAAGTGATGCAAGCAGCATAATATTCCAAAGGTCTACGTGAAAGTCAGCAAGAACTTCCAAAGTGTTGAAATAAGGGGTGCCACTTCGTGTCATTTGATCTATAAGCCAGTAGAAATGTCTGCAACATGTTTATGTTCCATTGTAACTCACCAATGTGCTCAGTATTAAATCAGCAATGCAGCTGAAAAAATTAAGTTAAAACACAAGTCAATCAATTAACAAATTGGAGCACAATTTACAAGTGCACTTAAGTACTTGCAGCAATGTTAATAGTATCTTCTCTTAACTGCAGTGCAGGGACAAAAATTTCAAGATAACCATTGGAAGAAACAAGTGGCAGTACCATAGAACTTAAATGAATACATCATCCAAAGCAATATCCCACGGTACAAATACTGAAAATTTCAAATGGCAAGATAGAGCCTGTGCTGTAAACCACCATTCATTAGTGCTCAAATTATTACTTTTTAAATTCACTTATTCCACAAAATTGTAAAACATTGTCTTTGGCCCTGTGAAAAGCCCAGGAATATGTTCATTATAAACATAAGCTACCATCTACAGGGTGTAGTGGTAATGTCACTGGGCTAATAATCCAGGGACCCAGACTAACGCTCTGGGTCATGGGTCCAAATCTCACCAGCTGTTGGAATTTGAATCCAGTTAATAAATCTGGAATATAAAGCTTGTCTCAGTAATGATGACTATAAAACTATCAATTGTAAAGCTGTAAAAACCCATCTGGTTCACTAATGTCCATGCTTACCTGATCTGGCCTATGTGTGACTCCAGACCCACAGCCATGTGGTTGACTTTTCACTGCCCTCTGAAATTACTTAGCAAGGTCAGTTCAAGGGCAATTAGGGATGGGCAACAAATGCTGGCCTTGCCAGCGATGCCCACATCCCATAAATAATTAAAAGCCATACAGGTTCTGCAGTGTGCAAAACGAGACAGATTGCAAATCTGCAGAGCATTTTGCAATTAAGATGCCAGCATGTTTGGTGATACAGTATGAAGTATTTGTTTGAAAAAAAATCAAAAAAATCTGAACATGGAAATTCTCAGGCACAAATTGTAATAAGAATTACTTTTCAAAATGCAACTTATTGATATTTAAATAGTTAAGGGCCATGAATGTCTAGCTGTGAACGCCAGATAACTGTTTCAGTGGGGTTGATGATCAGGGAAAGGAGTCTTTAGTTCAATTGAAGTGAAAGTGCAACCGCCTATCAATGGTTACTGCTGATGTAGCTATAATTTTTATAATGGCAATCTGACAGCATTATTCATATCCTAGTAACCTAATTGAAATCATTTTCATTTCTCTAAATACCAAATCCACAAAATTCTTAGAGAGGGCTTTTTCCAAATCAGTTATATGTTGAATCACAATAATGCAGGGTACAGCAAAATATACAACATATTCATGTCTTGCACTGCTAAATTATTCCACTTGGAATGTCTTCCTTTTCAGCAGAGTTCTAAGTTGGCAAGAACTCAATGAATTACTTTTAGAATTATGCATCCTGCAGATTGTATTCCATCTGTTAAATCATTTAAAGCATAAAACATCCCAGGATTCCAGGCAGTAATGATTTGAGAAGGCATGCATTTCCACCACAGTCAATTTCAACTTAGCTTGGACTCTAGTCAAACAAACCCTTGTGTACTGAATGCAAAAAGAATGCACATCCTTGTGTACTATGACCTAGGTATCATAAAAATCACCTAGGTGTATAAAAATGCTTACTTAACTGCTACCCATTAACTTAAAACTATTGTATAACATGTTGAAAGGTGGCTGATGGGAGAAATGGTCTCAAAAATTGTTAGAAAATAAGTTACTAACCTTCGACATATTCCTGTACATTGTCCACCAAGGCATTGATTGAACATGGCAAGTTCCAGGGGTCTTCCTGCACATTTGATTGGATTATACTTCGATATTTTATGTTTCGGTCAACTTTCTGTCGAAATTCTAAAGAGAGATTCTGAGACTTAGGTGATCACAATTCTCATTACTGTCTTCTGTAACCATTTCTAATATGGAGATACTATGCATAATGGCTGAGCAAGAAATGCACCACCATATTGTGCTTGATGGAAAATTCAGATTTTCTGCCATTATTCCCCAAATACGATACTTCTATGAAAGCGATACAGAGAAATTCAAGAGGTTATATTCAACACAGAAGCTCTGAATTAACAACATAGCCTAAAGTCACTTTATGAAGGGAGGGAGCATTGTAAACACTGAACCAAGAAATGGGGCAGGTAAGTACAAAAAAATAGCTAAACCTGTTTTAGCGAGACAATGAGCATGAGTTTGAAATTATGTATTTGTGTAAGTAGCCCTCAATTAGAATCAAAGAATCAACATTTCTTCAAAGTACTTAAAATTAAAATTTTAACCCCAGAGAAGAATGCAGAAAAATACAATTAAGTTTAAAGTAAAACCATATACTTCAACACTGCTCTGTGTTTAACCAGGGTACATGATTGCATGAGTACTAATTTCTGCAGTCAAAAATCTCACCAAAAAGCACAGATGGCAAGAACCAGTTGTGACTTCACTTAGGACTAAATGCTAACTGTTTCGTCCTGTTGAGAAAATTGATATTGAACACGGTTAAATAATTTGAGGCCATCTGGGACGACAATTCTGTGATGGTATTAATCAAAACTTGTACAGGATTTACTCCTCAGAGGCTATAAAATTCTGGGTTTATGATTTCCCTTCACATTTTAGAACGGTTGCCTATTGTTGCATCTAATTTTCTCCCCAAATTGTCACCTTCTGTATTTAAAGGACAGCATAAATCATGAATATTAAATTACATGGGAGTTGGTTGCATATAAATGTAATATAAAAGATGTATAGCTGAAGCACTTCTAGGTATCATTCTGCTAATGATTAGTTAGCTTTCACTACTCATTAAGTATTTGTACACCAATGTACAAGTGAATGAAGGCCAGCAAGAGCGATTTAAGGAGAATGGCTATTAACGTAACACCATTGAAAAATGCAGACAATTAGTATTTAAAATTTATTACCATGAAAGCCTACGTTACCTTGTATGTTGTATTCCGTACTAATGCCATTTGTCTCTTCAAAAGCTTTGGTCATAACCGACCCCTTGAGGAGTGCGTCAATGGAATCCACCTGTAATAATTCAGTGAGCATCACAATGTGTTTCAATTTCCAATAATTGCTTTTGGTGTTTTATTTCACAAGCTTTGCACAGCAAATAATAAAAGATTACTAATTGTGATGCTTGTAATGGGAGAGAGGTTAAGTTGTTGGAAAAAGGTGCTAGGATATTTAAGTAGACTGCTGATAGAGACAGAAGCAAGTGTTTTTGATTGGTATCCTTCTTGGTTGTTACTGGTAAATAAATAACTTTGCTGCTTTCATTTAATACAGCTGATTGCAATATAAGCAAATAGCTCTTTACGGTTGATTCTGGGTGTTGCCTATTAGTCAAAAATATTTAAAGCTTGAGAAGATGAAACTAAATTATGTTTAAATTAGTTTACATTCCCCTACTGCATAACTCAAACAATAGCGTTACCAAAACGCTCTACTTAAATATACTTGTTTAAGTCCAGGCCATTTCTCCCTCTAACTCCAGAATCACAAAATCACTGATTTTTAACAGCACAAGAGGTCATTCAGCCCATCATGTCTGCATCAGCTCTCCAAATGAGCATTATAACCTAGTGCCATTGCCCTGCCTTTCCCCAGCACCCTTGCACATTGTTTCTATTCAAATAATTATCTAATGCCCTCTTGAATGCCTCGATTGAACCTGCCTCCACCACACTTCCAGGCAGTGCATTCCAGATCTGAATCACTTGTTGTGTGAAAAAGTTGTTTCTTGGGTCACATTTGCTTTTTTTGCAAATCAATTTAAATCTGTTCCCTCTCGTTCTTGATCCTTTTACGAGCAGGAACAGCTTCTCCCTATTTACTCTGTCCAGCCTCCTCGTGATTTTGAACATCTCTATCAAACCTCCTCTCAGCTTTCTCCTCTCCAAGGAGAACAGTCCCAATCTTTCCAATTTATCCTCATAGCTGAAGTTTCTCATCCCTGGGACAATTCTTGTAAACCTCCTCTGCACTCTGTATTGTGTTCACATCCTTCCTATAATATGGTGCCCAGAACTACACGCACTATTCCAGCTGAGGTCTAATGAGTGTCTAATATAAATTCAGCATAACTTTCTTGCTCTTGCACTCTATGCCCGTGTTAATAAAGCTCAGGATACTATATGGTTTATTAACTAGGCTCTCCACCTATCCTGCTAATGACCTATTCACATAATCATCTAAGTCTTTCTGCACCCCTTCAAAATTTCACCCCTTATTTTATATTATCTGTCCATCTTCTTCCTACCAAAATGCATCACCTCACACTTCTCCACAATGAACTTCATCTGCCCACTCCACCAACATCTCTACGTCCTCTTGAAGTTCCACACGGTCGTCCTTGCAGTTCACAACACTCCCAAGCTTTGTACCATCCCTGGATACGGTTCCCCTGGGGAACACCACTACAAACTTTCCTCCAGCCAGCAAGATATCCATTGACTATTACTCTTTACTGCCTATTTTTCAGCCAATTTTGTATCCACTTTGCTACTGTCCTTTTTATTCCATGAGCAATAACTTTTCTCTCACACTTCTCACACTTTCCTCAGAACCTACCACTGTATGGATTCATCACTGAGCACTTAAAAAAAATACATTCAATTGGTGTACGTATTGACAACGCATTAAAAATATACCTATTGCCAGCCATTTTCACCTAAATTCTTCTCCATTAATTCTACTGACCGAGTGTTTGACTTGCTAGAAAGTCCAACAGTAGATGCAAAAAAATTACCTAGTTACTTCTACCACCAAATGTAGGCCCTGTCTGGTAGTTTGTTTGTTTGTTTTGTAAACAACATAACTCAAAGGCTAATATACGGTTTCAATGAAACTTGGCATACAGATAGGTTATGGCCCAAGGAAGGACAGATTAGTTTTTGGGTGAAGAGATGGATCTGGATCCTGGAATTTTTTTTAAAGGATCTGTTAACATTTAAAAAAAAAATCAATTCACCCTATTTTGTAAAAAGTATGTTGCGTGTTGTTTTATTTAGAAAACTCATGTTGCTGATTGTCTCAAGTGCTCTGGGACAATTTGTCACAGTTATCGAACTGCGAGCAGTTTTCAAAGCAGATAGTTGGATGAGGATTGGCCTGAAGCCTCCTCAGTGAGATGAAAGCCCTTAATAAAGATTTCTATTTTCAGTTTTGTAGTTGCACAGCCTTAAGGAAGAGTAATTGTAATAATGTTAACACAGCATGGTAGGAAGCATATGTTTTCTTTTGAAGTCACAAAAAGATACATGTTAATTATTTTTCTTGTCTTAAACCAAAAGGCTTGAAATAATTTTCACAATTCCCAAGATGGTCTACACCCTGAGTAATTTTCTATTTTAAAACCAACATAAAGGAAAGAATGGGTTTATCAACAAGTCCTGGTACACTATGAATGGTGAGTCTTGCCATCACTAATGAAAGCAAATGCATAGATGGGTCTATATACCTTGTGGAATTCTGTCAATGGAGGTAAAAACAAACTGAGGAATCCACAAGAAGTCGAGATTCAAATTATGACAGGAGGCTAATCAAAAATATTGCTGGAGGCATTTTGAATTTAGGAAATATGACTACATAGGTAGGTTTTAAAATGTTAATCAATTTTGTAAGGCTTGACATCTTTATATTTACAAAACCTTTTGACCAATTTCATTTGCCTACTGCTCATTCTGCACTGCTTGTATCCAGGGTAGTTTTTCCTTTCAGAGTAGTCAACAAAAGTGAGTCTAAAGACACAAAAATCTATTTAAATAAGCATGGTGCCTCAGGTCAACACCTCAAGCATGTGAGGCTAAGACCTTTTAGATGCAACCTCTATGTAAATGATGGTATAAAGTGTGAGTACCTGATTAAAAAGATGCTCGAGGCAGCCATGCAATTTGTCTTGTTTATCAAGAGGAATTCTCATGTCACATGGCAGTTCATCACCTGTTTTTGAAGAAAGAAAGCATACTTCAATTTATACAAAAAATTATACAGGGTTTTGAAAGAAGTTTCAACATCTCTTCCACCTTATTAATCTTCAAATCATATAGTAGTCTTGTGTAGAGGACTATGACAGAAAATACGTCGCAATCACTAAAGTTTCATGAGCAAATGTTTCCCGCAGTGTAGAGTATCATTGCACATTTTAGAGATGGTTTGCTTCCATATAGCATCTATAATTATCTGCAAGTTTCCAATTAGCATTCAATAATGAAGAAATAAACTCCACAGATGGTTTAATGATGAAGGAAATATGAGCTAATATGAAAATCCATGCGGAAACATGAATGGAAAATGCATCAACTCAAGAGTGAACACAGTGCATCTCTGTTGTCAATGCTACGTTTCAATTTGAACTGACATTTTCATCACCAGATAGACAACTAGTAAATGGCACTGTGATTACGTTGATATCAAATGTGAACGATGAGACCTGGTAGATTTCTTCTAAATACCATATATATCTTGATGATCTTATATCCTCTCTCATTTGTGGTAAAAGCAACAAAAAAAAAAGTTACTGAAAATAGTTAAATGCTTTCATAAGATTTTCCTGGAGCAAAATCTCACCTGATCCCATTTCATCACTGCCCAGATAGGAACTCCTGCTGCGGTCACTGGTATAGGACAGCACTGAGTCTCGGTTGCTATTACATTCACTGCGAGACATGACCAAAAACACAAGTGAAACTTTGAGCATCAAAATCCCTGCATGAACTAAAATTCAGACAAGTTTGTTTGGTTTAGGTTCACAAAAGTTGAATAAAAATTTGGCAACCTAGCAAGTTTTTTTAAAGATTTTTTTTGAAGCCAACAGTAGTTTACTAGCTTTTGCAGTACATAAAGTAATTTACAAGCACATAAAGCAGTAACGTTTAAAACCTGGTGATTTACACAAACTAAAGTCGATATAATGAAATCCATGTCACAATCTATCATTTTTTCAGAAAGGACATAGTGAACATCCGCCCACTCATATTCAGCCCTTGGGAAGCAGATACATTGCATTAAAAAATATCAATAAAACTGTGGTTAAAATGCCGCATAACATACCAAGAGCCAAGCCTGAGCAACAGAGAATCTTAATAAAAAGGATATAGCCTTTACATTGGGATTTGACATCAGTTTTGAATAAAACGTCAGTAGATGATGTGCTTGATTTCTATACTACAAAATTCTTAATATCCTGTCCAACATAGCTAAGATTTAAATTGAGCTTTCAATTTATAGGTAAATATTACTGTTTTTTGTTGCTACATAAGTCTACATAGCCATTACTGGGAACAACCACTTGTATTATTGTGCTAATAAAGCAATAGACTACACACATCCCATACCTAAATGGATGTGGATATTTAGTTCGAATCCGCTTGATTCACTTCATACATTTTTAGATAAAATCCTTCAAATTGGTACCTGGCAGCTCATCGGCCTTTATATTATTTTTTGGCTTAAACTGCAGAAATACTGGGGCTGAAAATGATTCACACCATTCCCCTGTTTGCCTCCAGGGGGCAATAAATCAAAAAAACCATGCTTTCTTGTCCAAACATCCACCAAACTGTGATGTGGTTACACAGCAGTATTACACAAGGGCAAAACAAAACTTACATTATGTTACATTTCTTAAAATACCCGAGACTGCATGAGTGAGTAAATCAATATCATCCTCCCTCTATTGCCCTGGGTTTATAACTAAATTACCTTCCTAATGATTTCGTCAGAAAATCAAAAGTTACATATAAAGGAAATTAACTCAATTACTTGCTTTATTATAGAAAGCACTGCTCAGAAGAAGGGTCAATAGATCCCATTGAATTACTAATCATGAAAGAATCACTGATGCCCAAATACCTTGACTTTACCATTGGACCACCTTTCTGATATACATGTTTACTTGCAAAATAGAAATAAATCAGTGGTAAGGATGAAACTACTAAGGGTGAAGTTGTAAATTAATTCACAGTTTTGTAATGAAAAAGATACAAAAAAATACAAAGCTACCTTCATTCATACCCTTAGGGATGTAGGTCAGAGCAATTTACAAAACAAAGCAGCAGATAATTTTAGAATCATCATTATTGGCAATTAGCTGGTATTCAAGTAATAACGGCCTGCAGAGTAGTTATGTGCAAACACAAAGACTGGATTAAGTACTACTTGTTTCAGTATTCAAAACATCCCAAATGAATGTTAGAGAAGAGGGAAGAATTGCCTCCTACAGATTATGCAGAATTACTGTTAAAAAAATGCATTTTCAAAGGGACTGATCAGGTTTTGATTAGTGTCTTCATAGAACCTTAACCCATTTTTGTTTAATCCTTTGACCTCAATTGGACATTAAAAATAAGCAAGGCCACATTGTTGAACCTCACAATGCTGGACATCATTTAACAGCCAATAAGCTCCAAAAAGAAAAATATTTGACATGCTTTATCTTTAGAGACTGAACCTTGATGCCACATCACAATGCCATCTTAACTGAAAACTCCATCATTTTCACATGGTGCATCACTGACACTTCTCTTCTCTGACCTCTCTGTCTCAATTTCTGGTGATAGACTGTCCACCAATATTTATTACAAGCCTACTGACTCTCACAGCTACCTCAGCTACAGTTCCTCACACCCCGCTTCCTGTAAGGACTCCATCCCATTCTCTCAATCCCTTTGCCTCCGTCGCATCTGTTCTGATGATGCCACTTTCAAAAACAGTTCCTCTGACATGTCCTCCTTCTTCCTTACCAAGGTTTTCCACCCACGGTAGTTGACAGGGCCCACAACCGTGTCCAGCCCATCTCCCGCGCATCCGTCCTCTCCCTCCCAGAACTATGATAGGGTCCCCCTTGTCCTCACTTATCACTCCACCAGCCTCTGCATTCAAAGGATCATCCTCTGCCATTTCCGCCAACTCCAGCATGATGCCACCACCAAACACATCTTCCCTTCACCGCCTCCGGCAGCATTCCGCAGGGATCATTCCCTCCAGGATACCCTGGTCCATTCCTCTATCACCCCTAAACCTCAACCCCCTCTGATGGCAACCACAGAAGGTGCAACACCTGCCCCTTTACTTCCCCTCTCCTCATCATCCAAGGGCCCAAACACTCCTTTCAAGTGAAGCAGCACTTCACTTGCACTTCCCCTCAATTTAGTCTACTGCATTCGCAGTTCCCAATGCAGTCTCCTCTATATTGGAGAGACCAAACACAGACTGGGTGACCGCTTTGCGGAACACCTTTGGTCTGTCCGCAAGCATGACCCAGACCTCCCTGTCGCATGCCATTTCAACACACCACCCTGCTCTCATGCCCACATGTCTATCCTTGGCCTGCTGCAATGTTCCAGTGAAGCTCAACGCAAGCTGGAGGAACAGCAACTCATCTTCCGACTAGGAACTTTACAGCCTTCCAGACTTAACACTGAGTTCAACAATTTCAGATCATGAACTCTCTCCTCCATCCCCACCCCCTTTCTGGTCCACCTTTTTCCAACAATTTATAATTTTTTTTAATATATTTTTCTTTTCCTGCCTATCTCCATTATTTTTAAATGCATTTCCATCCATTATTTTATCTCTACCTTTTAGCCTATCTTGATCCCTTCCCCCCCACCCCACCCCCACTCGGACTGTCACTTGCTCGTCCTGCTTTCTACCTTTAATGTCATCATTAGCACATTCCTTAGCTAATATCACCACCGTCAATACCCCTTTTGTCTATGCTGGCAATCTCTTCTTTGCCTCCACCTATCACTGGCCCTCTATCCAGCTCTACCTGTCCCACCCCCTCAACCAGCTTATATTTCATATCATTTCTATATTTCTTAGTTCTGATGAAGAGTCATATGGACTAGAAACGTTAACTGTATTCCTCTCCGCAGATGCTGTCAGACTTGCTGAGTTTTTCTAGCTATTTTTGTTTTTGTTAACTGGTTTGCTATTCCAATGGCTGAAATCATTGCCTGATCATCTTAAAAGGAAATACTTATTATGCTGATTGAAACAATTCAAATAGTGGGCAATGGGAGCCAAATATTCAAACAGACCTGGAAGGAATTAGCCCTTCACAAATAGTTATCTAAAACTTCCTTCAATCGTTGGTTGCAGAAATACTATGTGGTCAGTAGCCCACGTTAACCTATTCCATTAATTACAAAATGGCTAGTGTTTTGGGTTCCATGGGCAGTTTAACCAGTTGGGCTCATTTGTGACCAGCGCTTCTACTAGTGTTTCAGAACTAGCTGTTTGTAAGGTTTTCCAAGGAGGACCCAGAGCACTGCCCCAGTTTTTTCACTGGAGTTCCAATAATTCTTTTTTTCCCAAATAACACAATTAGATTTACTATGAGCAGAGATTAGAGCCTACTACTTACCATCCCTCACACCAAACTGCCATCAGCTGTTGGGAGCTTATGTATTTTTAGATATTCAACAATCAATATTTCTTAAAATTCACACACTTCCTACTCAAGGAAAAATGCTAGGAATGTTTGTTACCACTGGTTATGAGGCTCATGAACTAATTTGAGAAATACTTTGCATCCAAAATCAAGAACTTGGCACGTATTGCCCCAACAGTGAAGAAAGGATTCTCGAGGACACCTGAATAAACAATTCTTACCAACTCGCCATTCTGCATAAATACCTGCAAGAGCCAAACATTTTAAGAGAAAAAAGGGCTTTCAATGTTTGGAACTGAACTCGTGAGAAAATTGTTCACAGACTGCTGGAAAAAAAATCTTTCAAACAGCTGGCATTTCAAACCTACACCAAGCATGAACAAGTTGTAAGAAATAAATCTGTTTCAAATCAGCACACAATGGAGCAATTGATTAATTCAACTTATAGTGTCTGCATTTTGGAAAGAAGAAAACAAATTAAGACGACTACTTCATGCTTTGCTTTTGCTTTAAATTCTTATAGACCGCATAACTAGCGCTGCTTATAACATTCCTGTGCTCACTTAACAGATTTAACTTTAGAAACTGGCAGATGAAATTGTTCATTTCATATTTGGCAGCTAGTTTAAAAGCAGTGCTGCATCTAGCAGAGATTCTGAAACATTACAGGAAAAGGTGCATAATTCCATGGTGTAATTGGAAGCTGTTCAACTATTTGCACCTATTGGTACTCACTGAAGTATGCATGGGGGGTTGCAAGCAGCTCAGCATGAAAGTTGGTTACATAGCGTCTCTTCAATCACTGTGAACAGTTTTACATCACTCCAGAAAGAATCAAACATCGAAAGCAACTGTCTAAACTGGGCCAATAAATCTGACTCCATAGTCTCAAACAATTACAAATGTAAAACCAATTCAATGACTATTTGGGGTGGTGAAGGGGGAATGGCTGGTGGTGGGGGTACGGAACGTACATCAGTCTAAAACATGTTCTGGAAGATTTGCAACTTAGGTTTTAACCATTATAAAGGAACTGCCATAGATATTGCATGTAATACACCCTAGCTGCAAAACATTTGGACTACCATTATACACCAGAGCTGAATCAGGCTGGGTGAAAGTATCAAATTGGTCTTCTTGAACTGTGAATAAAGCAACTGACCTGACCAACAGTGTCAATACTTATAAATAAAATCAATTTCTATATGCTGAGAGCTGAATTAACATACAGTAGCCAAGCATGGAACTGCATTCATTGGATGCTCAGCACAACATTCCATCACTGGAACATATTACTTTGGCTTATTAATCATACTTTTTAACTCAAGCCATTTAACCAATCCCTTATCATCCCACCTCACCCAATGCTAAGAAGGAACTTTGATGACCTGGTGTTGGAGTCCCACCAATACCAATCTATAACTGACTTCTGTAGATATGCAAAAGTAGCCCAGGAACTAGGCTTTATCTATTTTTAATCCCTTCCCGAGAGCCAGTACCTGATGTTTACTTGGTACAGTCCCTCACTACAAGATTAGAAATGCAGCATGCAAGGAATACTGCAAAATAACCCCTAGTGGGCAGCATTAAACCTCAAAAAAATAATTTTTCTTGGCAAAATATTCAGCATTTGGATTTCACCCAAGTTAATTTACCCATTCAAAGGCATAGAATAACCAAAGTATATATTGTTGTCTATCAGTGAATATATAGATTACTATAAAAAACAGATAAATATATCGTGGTAAATTTTCCTTATAATACAAGTGGTTGGTGTCATGGTTCTTATGCATAGGTGGTGAATTCTCCACACAGAGATTTCCCAATTTCAACTGGATAACAAGAGTGCAGTATTGGAAGGAGGCCAGAAGCTGAGACAGAAAATTTCCCTACAGATTAATTGTTCTGCATGACTCCATACTAAATCTTAGTTAAAACTGACCAATTAAAGCCCCATCCACAAGATCTTTTCAGCAATTCAGCCAGGTCAATAGCACAGTTAAAAACAATCTTTAAGGGGCTGATGAGCAACCAGGAGAATGGAATTAGGACAGGTGGCTAAGATAGAAAACTAGTGCAAGCTTACAGGGCTTCATGGTGTGTTTCTGTGCTTTAATATTGTGATTAAAAACACCAACTTACAATCTTTATTCAAATAAATTAGCCATTCAAAGATGCATCATAAACTAATGTTAGGTTGCTGGTGTCTCAAGAAGGGAATTGGGAAAGATTCATACCTATAAGAATCCCTATAACTTGTTGTATCATGTCCTGAATCATCCTGCTCTTCTTCATTGACCACAAAGCAGACTCGCTTTGTTCCACAGTGCTCTGCTCTGTCGATATCATTCTCTTCCATCAGAACAGATGGGGCAAGTGCGAGGTCTGATGAAGTGTGCTCTGAAGTCTCAGACTGGGCAGGCTCAGTTATTGAGGACAGCAGGCTGCAGACACAATAGAAACAATGTTACACTCTGATCGACAATAAATGCTTTGGGCATATGGAAATAATTTTCTCTTTCTTTGTCAAGCCACCTGGAAACAATCGGCTTGAATTTCAGATGGATTGGTTACCACTTCTTGCATTTGAGGGACACATGTAACACAATTTAGAGGTGAAAACTGTAATTCAATACAAGACAGATTGATTCAAGTTACAGTTAGACATTAATGCAGTAAATGCACAAATAATACTGATTCCAGGTCATCAATCAATGGCTACCCTACAAACAGAACATCACAGCCCTTTGGTTAATGAGTTCAGAAATCACAGTTTAAATCTTAAATAATGTTTACAATCAGCAATGGTTTCGTGATCATCATCAGACTTGTAACTCCAGATTTTTGTTGGGTTCAAGTTTCACCATCTGCCATGGTGGGATTTGAACCCAGGTCCGCATAGCGTTATGCCTGGGTCTCTGGATTACTTGTCCAGCAACATTACCACAACACCATCACCTCCCCTAATTACATGATTTGACCCAGTAGTTGAACGAAGGCTGACTATCTAAGGCCACCCGCTAGAAAAACCATAAGACAAGGGAGAAAAAAATTAGCTCAGTATTCTCCAAGCACATCCCAACAATCATTAAGAAAGCAGTGCCTGCAGAATGGCACAGAAACAGGTCACCTCACTAGCTGAGAAATAAAAATGATCTGGTGTGTTTTTGGATGGGAGGGTTAGTGGCAGCAGACAAATTAGCCATGCAAACCTTAAAAATGATTAGTGCAGCAAAAATCATTAAATCATTATTAGCAAATAATCCAATTTGTTATATTGCCACAAAAGCACATTTTTGCAGACAACGTAACGATTAATGTTCAATCTAGAGCTACTGAGCACTTACACATTTATTTGCATTACATATTGCTTCATTTCCTTCGAAGAAATCTCCAGTTTAATAAAAAGCTGGAAGAAAGAGTCCTGAATCTCCATATCTTCCTGCTTTAATAGAAAGCTCAAGCCTCCACTTTCTTGGGTCACCTCTCCATTTTGTTGATTTACCAACTCTTCTGGATCCAGCTGCTGGTCCGTTTCTTCCTCTCCCATAATTAAACACTTCCACTGGGGTGCTGCCATGGTGGTGATGCTATGCCGAGTGTAGTTCATAGGATTTATAATACCTGCAAACAAAAATAACATTTTACGGATAGTCATCAGGTAATGACTTCACAAACAATGAAAGAAACACTGAACATTACACATTTCTGAAATCAAGGAGCAGCAGTAAATAATATAAAAAATGAGCACATTCAAGCACCCAATGTTACCAGCAGGAAAACATTGAACTATTACCCTGAGGAACAGATTCCGAGTCCCAGTCTTGATATTAAAGTCAACCATAAACACACAAGAGCTATTGTAACAAGCAGCAAAATGTAGCAAGATGAAATACAGGATACTTCAGAAGAGGAAAAAAAAAGTGTAAACCCCATCTGCCAATCCAAACTATGTTTCGAACAACCATAGAGAAATTCACTTCCTGACAGGTGAATGCCGCATAAAATAAGCCATCCTCAAAGCAACTTGCTGTATAAGATCAAAAACATTAACTGGTTGCACAAAACGTTCTCGGCACCATTTCAGTGGCCCAGACTTTGCTATACTAATAACAGCAAGGCTGTCAACACACACCAAAACTAAATTTCAGATATTCCGCACTTACACTGTTAAATGCGCAACACTGGAAATTGCTTCAGCTCCTCCATTGGTAGTGCTGTTGCCAATGGAACCTAGTCAGAGATAATTGTAAGGGCATGGCCTTTGTGTTAATTGCCCACTAGTCATGTCCTAAAGACAGATGAAAAAGTTAGGGCTAATGCATTCAGGACTGAGTCTTAAGTGTCAAGTAATAATTACTGCATAAAATCTCTGGTTTTATTCCATTATGTTGGCCTTTATTTCAAAGGGAATGAAGTATAAAAATAGGGAAGTCTTGCTAAAACTATACAAGGCACTAGGTTAGACCACACCTAGAATACTGTGAACAGTTTTGGTCCACTTATCTAAGGAAAGATACACCTATTAACTGCTGAACTTGTACGCTAGCTTTTTGGGATTCATGCATGAGGACCCCCAACTATCCTACTAAGATGTAATTTCTCTAGTAGCAAAGAGCAAAATCTTCAACACATCAATGTTAATAATTCCTATCCTTGCATCTTTTTCTCCTGCAGTTGTAATGGTGCCACATGAAGCTAGTGTTAAGCTCATGTTGGAATACACATGCCCCCGTGCCCCCCAGATTCCAGATCTGAATGTCTAAAAGGTACAAGCATTGGCCATAGAGGAGACCCGTTTTGTGCACTTGCCAGCTGAATTTTTGGGGTTGCTCTCCAGCAGCAGGCATAAAGGTTTCAGGCCAACAAACAGCAGCTGGTTTCTCAGGCCTACATCTGTGTTTGAATTTCCTCCCCCTCGAATCTGAATTGGTCCCTGCCCAGTTAACTGTTTGGCATCAGAAGCAACAATGCACTATGCCTGTACAGGCTAAACCTGTTCAAGACGATGCCATTTTCAACTTTTGAGAATTAACTCCAGGTTGCAAAGACAGGGGAACTTCTTCTGAAGGAGAAACACTGTCTAATTATGTCCAATGTTTAATCATGTGGATAAGTCCAATGATTTTAATGCACATGGTTTGGCATTGATAATAGTATGAGTCATTTATCAAGGTTATGTAAAAATGGCAAGTAAAATGGAAACAAAACTCAAAAGAAGTTCACATTTTCCTCTGACCAAAAATTACTTAAAAACTATCATATTTTCCATAAAATCCGATCTTCAAAAACCATCTCCAATTTCCAAGTGTTTCTAAGCCCATTTTCATTTCTCACAAGTACTGTTGAGAAGCTGAGGATTACCATTTTCTTCCATTTATCAAGGCTTATTCAGCAATTAACCATACCGTGCTACAAAAGGGAAGCATAACTTAGGAACAGAAGTAGACCATTCAGTTCTAAGCCTACTTCCCCACAACCCCACCCACCATTCAAAACACAGATCAGCCATCATCTAATTAACTCCATGTGCTGCCCTGGCTCCATATCAATTTATACCCTTGCCTAGCAGAATGACCAATCTCAGGTTTAAAATCATAAATTGCATGTCAAATTTCTACCACCCTCCTCCCTTCCCAAAGATCCAGGGTCCCAAACACGCTTGCCAAATGAAGCAGTGATTTACTTTTACTTCTTCTAATTTAGTATAACATATTCACTGCTCATGAGCATTGAGGGAGTTAAAACACAGACTGGATGACCGCATTGCTGAACATTTCAAGTCAATCCCCGGCAGTGACTCAGAGCTACCAGTCATTTGCCATTTAAATTCGTCATCCCACTCTGACCTCAGCCTCCATGCTGGTTGCAATAAAGTTCAACCCAAGCTCATGAAACAGCACCTCATATTTTGACTAGGCACTCAACAACCTTCAGTTAACATGGAGTTCAATCATTTTAGGTCATAGCCACTGCTCTTGCTTTCCTCAGGCAGCAGGTGCTGGTAATGATTCTGCTGTAATCAATTCCACCTCCTCGGAAACCATCTTTTGTTTAACTATCCACTTTTTACCTGCTCCATCATCTCTTTCATCATCAAATCTCTCCTGTCCGCCAACCTTGATTATTTGCTCCCAAAACCACAGCCCTGCCCCTCTTTTCCTGTCTTTCTGTACTTGCTTTAAACCTGACACATTTCTAAACGATTAAAGGTCATCAACACAAAATGTTAACTTAGTTTCCATCTCCACAGATGCTGCTTTTCTTACTGTTTCCAACATACTCGGTTTTCAATGGCAAATTTTAGTTTGGTCAGTCGCCAAAAAATGGGAACATTCTGCACAATGCGGATCAGTCAAGGTTCAATACAAATAGGATGAAGAACAACATGAATTTATAGCACTTTATAGCACCTTGAATACTTAAGCCAAAAAAAAAGCTGAAAACATGTTTGGTCAAGGAAAGAATCAAGAAAGTTAAGGCAGGCCCAAAGTGAGAGCACAAAGGTATAGGAAGACAACTCCAGAATAAAAAAGGCATCATGCTCCACCATATATGGTCAAACCAAGTAGATACTCCAAAGTCAAAAACAGCTAAGTAGAGCTGGACACAAGAAAGGTGGTGGTTGTGGAAACGTTTTTAAACCAATTAACATATGCTTCCAAGGATTTTGGGGAAAAATAGGTGTTTGTTACTTAGTGATGCAAACCCAGAAGTTCCCAGATTTAATCTCCAAGATGAACTAAACATAATTACAGTGGCAGTTGGCATACTACAGTTATCTCAGCAACTGGCCACAGAGAAGTGAAAATTCAGCTAGGTTTCTAATGGTATCTAGTGGCTCTGCTGGAAAAGCATTAACTAAATATGTTTGTGTCAGTTGAGGATGGGATCAGGCTGTTATGAACCAGTTAACTTGCTGACATTTACTTTCTTGACTTACATATGTAGAATGCAAACTTATGAGGTGCCAGAGGGCTGCCAACATACATGGAACTGTACCACAGCACACGTCAGAACCTCTTGTGAATCAAGTTGGTCATGAGATACAATAAATTCCCCTTCAATTAGCTGAATTGTAAGCATTTTCGGTTCAGTGGGAATTGAAATTGGTAAAAAAAAATTTAAACTGTAACAGTCAGACAGTAATTTTCTATTACCTTGATCTTGCTCCAGGCCAAGAAAAGAATTTTTTCGACCAAAGCGTATGCTGAAAGATCTTCCCAGAGAGGTAGTGCTTTTCGGACAGGATACTTCAATTACATTAACATGACAGTTGGTTGGACAGAAATCAGTGCTATTTAACAGGTGCAATTTGGTCGAAGCTTGCTTGAAGGAGGGCCATGCTCGGTTTTTCAACTCCTGGGCAAACTAAAGACAGCCACAAAGAACAAAATTCAATAAAAGATACTTTTACGGACATTCCCCATATCATGCCACAGCTTCCAACATTTAAACAGGATATAAACTGTTTGCTTGTCTTGGAGGCATTAAGCAGTATGTACTGACAGCGCTTCAGTGATAATGAATTTACTTTCCCTCAGTGCTGGGGAACAGCATTTGTTTGTGATCAGCACTTCACTAGTTAGGTTGTTTTTTGTGTTCTATGGATTCTGTGATTAACCATTCAGGTCATAGTGCTCGTGCTGGTTCTTCGAAAGACCTATACACTTAATTCCATTCCCGAGTCCTTTCCAAAATCTTTTTGTTTCCTTCAAGTACTTATCCATCTGTTCTTAAAAAAAAAGTTATGGATCTACTTTTACCATGCTCCCAGTAATAGAGTCCATGTTCGAGCAAACCTCTTGTATATAAAATAAAAGCATAGGAAGAGACTTTCGATGCTAAATGCATAAAGCAATAAGTTGCTTGTTGATAAAGGGAGAGAGACTCCACCGGTCACTATGTGCAACAATATTTTCAATTATTTCTGAAGATATTCCCAGTTAACTTCAGGAATGCTTGTACAACGTCATTACAGCTGGCAACCAGAAGATTTCTTACCTCAATACAGTTGGGCATTATATGCCATTATGATCCCCAAAATATTGGTAAAAATTCTGCAGCCCATGTTTTGTAAACAATGTTCTGTTACCATAAATGAGTGGCCTGATTAGCGTTCAGAATAAATGAGAAATTTGCCTGGCTGTATTCTATCACAATTTGGCTCAAAGCATCAAAACTATAAAGTTAGCTAATACATCTCCAACCAAAGACTTAACCAACTTTAGGATAACTAAAGAAAAATCAGAACAAATGCAAGAAGGTATTTAACTATGCTTATCATGATAATGGAGCATAGTGCTGCATAATCCTAGAACTTCACCTAAGATTTAAGTCAGATTTTACTGGTTAGGGTCTACAATTTAACTAACAAATTTGCTGTACGTACCTTGGAATAGTTAGCAATTCGCTTGCCAATGATGCCGAGCTTGGTCTCACACAGATGTCGAAATTCAAACTGAGACTTAAAGATAAGGGAATTCCTAGAAGATATCAATCCTCTGCAGTTCTTTATAAACTGACAGTCATCTGCTGCTAAGGCTTCTAAAATCTGACAAAGTAGGCAATGTTAGTTAATGAGGTCTTCTGAACAACTAAACAAACATCAACTGGGGGAAAAAAAATTGGAATATTTACCTAGGGACATGGAACATTACAGAACAGTTAACTGACAGAAAGACGGTGGTGGTTGAGGGGGGCAGCAACACTTTTCAATGCAGAATAAGGGAAAGCTTTTCAAAATGCAATAGTTAACATGCAAATTTTATCTTAATCAGGAGATTGTGCTTGTACTTGAGTATTCTTTTACTATAAACATGGCATATCATGGAGTTCTTCTTTGATATGGTGGGGAAATCCCATTTCCTTCTTGGCAATCAAAGCTACCTCAGTCATTGGTAGAATAATTTTGGTTGGCAAATCTTGAAAGCAATAGTATTTTTGCAATTGCTTAAAATACAAAAACAATCTGGCAAGACCATCAGATTCATCCATTTTCTCACAAGATGCAACCACATACTAATTGCTCATGATACTAAATCCCAGGAGAGCTGCCAATGGTTGTTGGAAGCATTCCATGAGATTTGATAACGTGGCACTCTGACAACCTGATGTTTGCAAATGTTGCTACATTTATCTCATAAAGGTTGGGCCCCGTGTAGTGGAGTATCTTTGCTTGTGATGTTAATGGTGAGCAAATTCAATGGACCAAGGGGCCTACTACTGCTACCAATTAGTGTGTACGTATATGCACAACAGCTGATGGTGTCAAGCCATCAGAGAACCAGGACCAAAAGTGAAGAAGAATTTAGGTTTGAGGGATGTGCGGCAGAGGTGGGGGCAGAAACATTGATTCAACCAGTACCTTCCAGTAGCTCAATTACACCAATAATTAAGAATAATACTGTTACCACTCAGATTCCCCCTATGTAGCTGGCAGGAATCGGCATAATGCTCCAGTATCCGACCAATAATTAGTAATAATTGTATACCTATTGATATTCATTCGAACGACAGACAAAATTGTCTGCACTGCACAAGTGTTTGGACCATTTCTCACATGGCATAGTACTAAGCTCAGCATGGCAGCAGCATTTCTAAATCACACACTGGCTTGGGCTCAAAGCAGAATTTGCATAAAATGATTTGGTCCCTGGTGCCCCACAACTGCCTCTCTTTCTTCCCTAACTCTCCTTTGGCACCTGAACCCCACACCCCCAAAACACAGCTGTTTCTCCACCACCTAGTCCTTCTTCCATTCCAGTCATCAATAAGCAGGGACCAGCTCTTGGGGGCAGCAAATTTTGACCTTAATTGATTCAGATTTGATTTTCTATTGCAGAAAATGGCTTGGGTAAAAAGCAACCACAATTTTGAATCATTGCATATGGTTTTATAGTATTGTACTGAATCAATCTCAGATTACATAATTCCAAACTAGTCTTCAGAATAAGGGAACAATTAAAACCCAATCCCAATCAGTCAAACAGACTATCTGTGTGTCAGAGTTCATCGATGGTCAGGGGAGTTTGACTTGTAGACCTACTAGGATTTAATAAGCTGCATTCAATAACCTGAAATGGAGGCTTTGAAGTTCAAAATATTCCATTTCTATTATATAAACCAATGGAGTGATTTATAGGTGGTCTTGTCTAATAATGTAAAATATATCAGTACTCTATAACAAGCACAAGAAATCAGTCCCATAAGTATAATTGAATAACCCGTACCTTTGCCGTTAAATTGAAACAACCTTTAGGCTCCACCATTTTTTCCTTGACATGACATTTTATCCCTGCTGTACTGACATACTCATAGACGACACCATGCTCCAAATGTACATTATCCACAGTCATCTTGATATGAGAAGTCACCCCATCTGTGTTCAACTGCAGATCTGCAAGGGTCAATAAGTGATTACCTTTCATGGATTAAAAGACTGACTATCTGAAAACAAATTCAATTATTCACTCGTTAGAGTTAGGTTCAATTATAAACTGCAATCAGACTTCTTTGATTTTGAATTGGCCTCTTTGCCTCACTTGAAGTTTGCTTAAGCCGAAGGAGAAAGTTTACAGAATTAGTCAAAGCAACCTATTCTGCATTCAGTTTGCAAGTTATCTATAACTGTTTTCTTATACCAATCAGCAAAGCATCATATTATTAAGGAGTTGAAAGAATCTGAGAACCAAGAAGCCCCATTAGAGCCAATCCTTGAAGTTATCTGGATCATTATCTTTCAGACATTTGCCTAAACAAGAAGTAGCCACACTTCATTCTGAGAACCAATGTTCCCTCCAAGATCTGCGAAAGCACATGGAATGTAACATGCATTGAAAAACAGGTCGCTCACAACTTGGTCAGTTTATCAGGAGAAACTCTCAACTTTATCTAAATCATGACTTGTAAACTGTCTATTGACAAAACAGTAGTGCTCTGAGGAGTTTGCAGCCCATTTGGTATACACGGACAAGGAGCAGGAGTAGGCTGTTCAGCCCCTCGAGTCCACTCCACCACTTAATAAGATCATGGCTGATCCGATAGTAACCTCAAATCTGCATCCCACCTACCCCCAATAACATATCACCTCCTTGCTAACCAAGAATCTACCCACCTCTGCCTTAAAAATATTCAAAGACTCTGCTTCAGCCACCTTTTCAGGAAGAGAGTTCCAAAGAGTCACGAACCTCAGTGAAAAAATTTCACCTCAGCTGTGTTTTAAATGGGCGACCCCTTATTTGTGAACCCTGACCCCCTAATTCCAGATTCTCCCATATCCACCCTGTCAATACCCCTCAGGATCTTTTTTGTTTCAATCAAGTCACCTTTTACTCTTCTAAACTCCAGTGGATACAAGCCTAGTTTGTCAAACCTTTCCACATAAGATAATCTGCCCATTCCAGGTATTAGCCTGGTAAGCTTTCTCTGAACTGCTTCCAACACAGTTAAATCCTTCGTTAAATAAAGTGACCAATACTGTACACAGTGCCACAGATGTGATCTCACTAGTGCCCTGAACAAGTGAAGCCAAACCTCCAGACTTTTGTATTCAATTCCCCTTGCAATAAATTATAATGAAGGCGGGGGGAGGGGGGGGGTGTTAAAAGACTAGAACAATGGACGAGGAAGAAGCTTTGATAAACCACAAGTAGACATGAGTTACTGAGTCGGGCAAGGGCCAAGTCTCACGTATACGTGTTCTGAATATGATTGGATAGTATAATCATGTGTATGTGCCTTGAACGTAATAGGGTAACCTAATCATATGTAAATGAATACAACTGGATATTGATATTAAAGTAAGAAATATGTCAATTAATGATTGGCATATTCAAACGAGCTATGGTCTGCAAGGGTATAAAGTAATGGAATGTAACTGATTAGAGAGCTCCCCTGCATATGCTTGAATAAACTAGTGTCAAGAAGCTTGGGGCTCGTTTGGTCTCTGCGGAATTGGAGGGTGTTTATCGCTCCCTTTTAATAACATTCTAACAGTTTTCCTAATTACTTGCTGAGACTACCTTCTGTGATTCATGCACTAGGACACGCAGATCTCTCTGCACCTCAGAGCTCTGTAATCTCTCGCCATTTAGTTAATATGCTTCTCTTTATTCTTCCTGCCAAAA
Source organism: Carcharodon carcharias (assembly GCF_017639515.1). Taxonomy (NCBI): domain Eukaryota; kingdom Metazoa; phylum Chordata; class Chondrichthyes; order Lamniformes; family Lamnidae; genus Carcharodon; species Carcharodon carcharias. The sequence continues at coordinate 40,919,576 of NC_054480.1, read as the reverse complement.
TGGACAATTTCACATTTTCCACATGATACACCATTTGCCAGATCTTTGTCCACTCACTTAACCCATATCTTTTTGTAGCTTCCTTATGTCCTCTTCACAACTTTCTTTCCTACCTACCTTTATATCATCAGCAGATTTACCAGCCATCCCATCATCCAAGTCATTTATATAAACTGTATACAGTTGCGATCCCAGCACTGATCCCTGTGGCACACTTGTTCCATCTTGCCAACCTAAAAAATACCCATTTATGCCTATTCTCTGCTTCCTATTAGCCAGCCAATCTTCTATCCATGCCAATATGTTACTCCCCTGTACCATGGGCTTTTAATTTCTTCAATAATCTTTGATGTGGCACCTTATCAAATGTCTTCTGGAAATCAAAGGACAGTCCATCCACTGGTTCCCCTTTATCCACAGCACATTATTTCAAAGAACTCCAATAAATTGGTTAAACACAATTTCCCTTTGACAAAACCATGTTGACTCTGCTTGATGACCTTGAGCTTATCCAAGTGCCCTGCTATAACTTCCTTAATAATAACTTCTAACATTTTGCCTACAACAGATGTTAAGCTAACTGGCCTGTAGTATGCCACTTCTATCTCCCTCCCTTTTTGAATAATGGAGTTTAATTTTCCTTGTGCTATAAATGTAAGAAAATATTTCTTGGAACATCCTAAAAAGTGGTTAGGCATGAAACAAGTTGCCAGCTTTCTAACCCCTTGTCCTCACTTATAGACCCTTTATATGGTAATTCCTTATTTCCATTGCTAAAAATCATCTGAGATGACAAAAACTTCACCATAGAAAATTGGGCAGTTAAAACAAATACGAAGGTTTAATTACTTGACACAATACGACAACAGTTGGCAATTTATCTTGGAAACACCCATCTTAGCTGGGCTGCCAGTTAAGAACAGAGCAGAGATGCTACTATTTTACAAGTCAAATCAAACCTATTTTATACATGAGCTAGAAACAAAGCATCAGAATGACTTCCTCTTTGCTGTGGCAATGGTACATAACAAAGTTGGTGAGTAGAGATAAACATGACCTAAAATTAAAGTGAAGACGTTAAGTACTGGAAGTTGGCACCAAGTTAGTTGCCTGCTTTAGTACAGTCTCAAAAAGTATTTGAGAGCAGTATGGAAATGGTGCTAAATGATAGATACAAAGTATCGCATCAGGTGGCGGCATTCAGAATGGGGGTTGTGGGGGGAATCTGAATATTCAAAGTTATTTAGAAGTGAAACAAGGAAGCACATTTTCCACACGAAGAGTGGTAAAATTCTAGAACTACTTCCCAAAAGGCTGTGGATGATAAGTAAATTAGAATTTTCAAGACAAATGTTAATAAGATTAATAAGATTCTTGCAAGGTAAGTATAACAAAGGGTAATGGAACATGATGACATAAGAATATGGAGTAAGGTAGTGTAAATGGAGTAAGGTAGCGCAAATGGAGTTTAAGTACAGGTCAGCCGTTATATAACTGAATGATGCAACAGGTTCAGTGGACTGAATGGTCTACTCCCATTTCTATTAAATATATTGTCGATTATTAGGTAATTTTTGGGAGATTAGGAATGTTAAAGATGAAAATGGCTACACAAGTAATTCACAACATAACTGACCTAGCGGTGGCTGACGAATGAAGTCAATGGCAATGAACCTGAGCTTTCCTCACAATGGGGTTCATATTCTCCTCCAATTCTGTCTGCATGAAATATTTTTGAAGCAATGTGTTTAGAAAAGAAAATGCAAAGGATTCTTAGAAAATTAAAGTGGTTTAGATTTGAACATGTATTGATGTGAAAGTGGCAGTAGAACTTGCAAGTCAGGTAGATGATCTGCCTGCCAAGAGGCCTAATTCAAGGATGCCGATAGTTTGCCTCATACCAAACGACAAATCTTATAAACATCTTTTACTCCGTATCAGGAGAGATCATCACTCTCCCTGCCCACCTCCACAATTCTCTCAATAGCAAAATAAAATGAAAATCTGCTCAGGGAGTGTCGTTCTACATCAGGAAGAAAGTAAATTATTAGTCCCAGATCTGTATTTATAATCCAACAGCAATGTCAGCTGCTTTTACAAATCTACAGGATCTTGCTAATGCAATTTGTTTCCAAAGCACGAGTCTCACACATTTGGGTGCAAGCCGACAGTAAAACTGTCGGGATTCTCAAGATTGGCAGCCAGGAAAACCCACTGAACAGGGGCCTTCACCTCCCAGTCAGTTTTGTTGAGTGGCAGCCACTTCCAGCCAGTTGCAAGAAACCCAAGTTGCATGTAACCATGGTATGGCCTTGGTTCCCATACAAAATAAACACAGCTTACAATTGAAAACAGAAGTGGTTTACCATCTTCCTTTGCACAGCAGCTGTAAAATCTGACAGGCCGTCAAAGCCACTGCCAGGGTAGAGTGCCTGATCCATTCACACTTCATGGATCAGTATATGAAAAGTTTACATTCCCTAGATATTGGTCAGAAAATATCAGTGCATTGCAGCAGAACTTTCATCTGATAAATGTACACAAGTTTCATGCATAGGCGTCTATAGGGCATGGCCAACAAATATGTTTGAAGCCAGTTATGTAAATAGAACTAAAAACAAAACTTTACCTTAACCAGTTTTATTCATCACATTCAATTTTGTGGTTCTACTCATGCTACTTCTGATTAAAGCAATTTACCAGAAATTATTCAGCCCATTTAACATTGGCCAACCAACCTAACTAAATTTTCAACTCTGCGGCCTGAATGTCTTAAAATACAAATTGACACAAAACACAATGACAGTTTCTTGGAAAAAAAATAGTTTAGTCAGACAAGTTCCGTTTGCAATTAACCACAACATACCTGCCTCTTGTTTGCTCTCATTGATATGATCAAATGCTTTTGTTTGACTGGCTGAAACATCTAACAGCTTATCATGCATTGATAGATCAGAAATGCTGCAAAGACAATCTGTGTTGAGTTTACTTTGTTTTGTCTCATCGACATCATCAACAGTCCTGTATATCCACTGACTGGAATTTGTTTGCTTGAGAAATGAGAGAAAGAAAGAACGTATTAGGATGGTTCACACTTTTCATTAGACTTGGGCATTGCAAATTTGTTCAAGCCAACCAGGTTTTAAAATAATAAACAAAATGTCTTGTTTTATTTTTCTTGATTAACACTGCTGGCACTTACTAGAGTTGAACCTTTTCACACAACTGTTTAAGAAATCAGAATTTAGAATTGTTTAATAGTTTTCAGTCTAACCAGAGCTACTTACAGGAGAAGGAAGAGGAATGCCAAAATAAATAAATTTTAAAAAAGAAATACAACTTACAGGATTCTTAAAACAAGAGTTTTGTTTTTGAGTTGGTGTGGTTGGTTGGGGGTGGGTGGGGGGGGGGGGGGTTGTGGGTAAGACAGGCAAACAGATGAATATATCAGTTTTACTGGTCCAACACATTTTGGTTCTGGTGCCATAAATAAATAGCATGCAAGAGATATAAAATAAGGCAAATGGTATCATGTGTAATACCACCAGTATATATTTCTTAAAGAAAATAGTATGGTAACAAAAATTGTTAGCTTAACAATATGAATCAGTTAATGTTTCATGAAACACATCACATGACCTTTCAAGTCTCAGTCCAGGGCTTGAGCTCAAGAGTCAAGGCTGACAGACCAATGCAGTACTGAAGGAACACTGCACTGTCGGAGGTGCCATCTGTTGGCTGAGACATTAAACCAGAGGTCCCACCTGCCTGCTTAGGTGAATGCAAAAGATCCCATGGCAGTATTTCAAAGAAAAGCACAAGAGTTATCCTGAGTGCTCTGGCAATATTTATCCCTCAATCAACATCACATACAAAAATTGTCTGGTCATTATCACATTGCTGCTTGTGGGAGTTTGCTGAGCATTAGTTACCGGTGCTTCCTACATTACAGTAGTGTCTACACTTGAAAATTGCTTCATTGGCTTTGAGATGTCCAATAGTTGAAAGCGCTACATAAATGGGAGTTTTTATGTGATTTTAGTCATGGCCCATTAGGCTAGAATTCCACCGAAGGTGCTACACAGAATCTTTCAGTTTTGATGTTAAAGATATTACTTATTGCTCCAAACAGACTGACATGTGCCCATTCATATCATTTGCATTTTCAAGCATATGCTCTTTCAAACAAAACAAGGAAATTCATTATTGTATGAAAAGTACTAAAGAGACTGCAACAGTATGCAAAGTTATTTCTCACTACTGGAAGCTAAATAGGTTTTATTCCTTCAACTATATTCATGCACAATTGTGTACATTTGTGTTCATTTACAATTGCACATTTATGAAACAGTATTGGTAATATAAAATGCAAAGGACTAAATGCAGAGTTAACAGTGGCACTATATATAAGTATGACTTTATTTGACCAAATGGAACACATCCCCTCCAACAGCCTCTTAGCTATCGCAGAGCCAAAATGATTCCCTACCTGGCATGACAAACCAATGAAAACCTCCCAATCCTTAGCCAATCACTGTTCAGTCACTCAAGGGCTTTGGAAATTATGTGTCAAATTAGGTGGTTTCTTGGTAATGCCCCACTTCTGACCTTCAGGTAATGACTAGAACCACTGCAACCAAGTTGCACTGCTTGCTATTTCACTTTTTTGCTATAAAGTGCCCAAGTCCAAGTCACTTACCACCCTGATTGGCCATAAATTAACAATTCATTAATCGTTATTGGAGCAAATTACATATCAAATAGCATTGTGAAAACATCATCAGGAGGACTGCTGTAATTCAAGGTGGTTCTCCACCACCTTCTCAAGGCAGTTTAGTGTGGGCAGTAAATGGAGCATTGCCCACACCTCCTTAACAGATTAAATAGTAGAACCAAATACATACATTTGCCACCACAGACTTAGGAAACAAGCCCCGATTCTAGCAGTACATAGAACACTGCTTTAGAACCCTAACACAAGATAGCCTTTAGTTTCACTGTTTATTAGATTCTTTCAGAACATTAAACACAGTTAAAAATGCAATTTACCTGCAGCTGCAGAAAGCAGGGGAAGAGGACAAGTTTCTCTGATTAGCTATGTGTAGAGGAACTGTAAACATATTCTTTTTAATTTATTTACAGTGACATAGTGATTAGACCAATTCATCAGCACCTAGTTAGAGCAAAAACACATGATTGCATGCAATGTTGCTGCTACTTACCAGGAGATGCTGTGGATTATTTCTGTATGCACTAAAGTGTTCAAGTACTTCAGTGTAGTTCTCTTTGCTGACATTATTCCCATTTACTTTCAGAATACACTGGCCAGGGAGAAGTCCAGCTGCTGCAGCCCCAGACCCTGCAAAACAGTCAAAATTTCAAACCATTTATAGTGCACAAACATAAAGCTGCACAACCCTACAACAGACATTGGAAAGCATTCTACTGACTGGATTAGACCAAATTCCCAGCTGGCAGCAGCTGCCCAGGATGGACAATCATCAAAGTTATATTGGATACAGAAAGTACTTACAACATTAAATTTAAAATTGTACTTTTAGGTGAAAGAAACCTTTAACAGAAAGCACTCCATCCCCATATTTCCTTTCAAATACACAATCCATTTAAGCTACTCACAGTTACATCATAATAGTAAAGGCAGAAATCCCCCATTACCAACAGAAAATGTTCTCCAGAACTGATCCTTCAAGATTTCATGCATCATTATTTCTCATTTACCGCTTAAAAGTACAAGCTCCAAAATATAAACTCAAGATGCTGAGTTTAATAGAAGCAGACATGGACCTCAAATAAATAAGGTAATGAACCAAAAATCAACAAATGGAAGACAGTAAACATTTTCTATCACCCTGTACTATGAAAAGTATCGCAAGTACACCTGGTAATTCCTCCCACTTTATTGACCCACAGTTCACATGCGCGCACCCTCACACATACTAGATGGAGAAAGAAAATGAAGTCAAAACACATCCGCATTGTTACCATAAATAACCCAGCGTGCATCACTTTCCACTTCCTCATTGAATGTGAAGTATTCCAAAAACATTCATAAAGCTGGAAAATTTAAGCCCATTAGTGTGCAAGGAATGGAAAGAATTAAAAAAAAGGAATAAAATAGACTGACTGCCAAATAGTCTCTAGCAATTTGGCACATCATGACTGACCTCCTCATGAGTTTGCATGAAATTTTGATAATACGTAGATACATTATATCTTCTGTAAGCTAGCCATATGTCTTATAATATTCCACAACGGGGTTCTTTTGGAGTGAGAAGGCATGCGCTTCGAAAATGCATGTTTTACGTTTGAAGTCCACCTCACAGATTCAAACCAATCATAAACGTAGAGTGGAATTTTCGGCTGCGGAGACAAGTGGCAGTCGGGATTAGCGACAAGTTTCCCACTGATTGGCGGGTTGGGTTCTCACACCCGATCTTCTGCTTAAAACCTCATGAATTGTGCATAGGCGAGCTGCTCCCTGATCCAGCGTCCCAGCTGAGGCGTGACCTCACAGATCTAGGTGACCAAGATTCCACTCCAGCTGCTTGACATCTTAATGAGAGAGAGTTTGGAAAAGGTTTGCGTGCATCCAGGATATCTTCAACCTTACCTCATGCACATTGTCTGATCTGGTATATTTAATATGCCTAACCTCCACTTTTGGAATGACTGGATGCCCTTTGGCCCATTAACCATGCCAATTGCAACAAGCACCTTAGAGACTTTCATTGATCATCTTGCAGATATCTAGCAGCTGTGCCCCCTCCATGATTGGCAGCATCTTCCATTTTCACATTCCTCTCTGCTAATGCCCAAATTGATCAACTTCATTGTGAACCCAATGACTCCTGCAGTCTCATGTTTAAGTGCTCCAAATGTCCATGGATCCAATTGCACCTTCTTAGAACTCAGGAAGAGGTTATCGGTTCAAACTCCATTTCCATGTTGTTACTCTAAGCAGTGTGAGGGTGCCTCTGTTAGGGTCCCTGAGTCCAGCCGTGGGCCCCTCCCACCCTGCCTCAGCCCCCTCCTATGCAGATTCTTTTCCAGTTTCGATTTTAACCTGTCATAACTTCAAGGTGTCAAGATGGTGGTGCTGCATTTTTACTTTGAGATCAGCTTTAACCCTCCCCCTGTCAGAGCTCAGGACCCCCCCCCCGCCAACAATATTCCTGGAGCCTCAGGATGTGCAGGTAGAACTCCCACCAGTGATTCTCTAACCTCCCCAGTAACCCTGGAACCCACTGTCATTGTTGACATTCCTGCCCTCCCCTCTGAACCCATCTCTACTGAAGTCCCCATGTCCCATGTGGATCTCACCCCTCCCCATCTTGAGGCTGTGTGCATGGTCACACAGAGGTCAACCTCCACCACAACCCCCAGAAGAGTCTTAAGTACCTTGCCCCCTTTATCACATTTTACCCATTTACAGACTGCAGATGCCTCCCCTGACCATGACCATCCCATCTCCAGCCCAGTTCCAAGCCACACACCCCCATCGCCATCGACTGTGATCCTCTGACCACCCTGCACAACAAGTTTTGCTTGATCCCCAGTGAGCACACAGACCTTGCCCTTCCATGGAGTGAGCAAAGTGTGCACCATGCATAGCCTTGTAACATGGCCCAGAGTGCCCCAGGACTGCCTTTAATGTCTCACCCCAACCTCTTGGCATCAGTCCAGGGCCTAGGATCATCTTTCACTCAGCTCTGTGGCTCCTCAAATGAATGCCCACAAAGCCATTTCCCTTCCCCCCAGCTCAACCCTTCCCTCTTGTGCCACACTAACCCCTCCCCTTTCGTACTCTAGAGTTTACGTGCATGCCCTCTCCTACACGCAAATTGATTCCCATCCACCCCTTGTGCTCAACTGTTCCATGTTGGGCTCCAGCTTTCCACTCCCAGTTGTTACCCCCCTCCACCCACACCGCCAATCTCCCCAGGTTACCCTGCTGGTCTCTGATTTAGAGTGCAGCGCTGCCCAAGACTCGCAGCACACAATGCTGTCCTGCCAGAGTAGCACAGCAACGACGGTGAGCAGCCCAGCTGAACACCTGAAGCAACCATGGTAAGCAGCCCCACCAGTGTGGGCTAACACTGGCATTGCTGAGGAATGGGAGCTGCACTGTTGCAGCTAAGCTTTGAATGTTGCGCCCACCTCGAAGTGTAGAATAAAAGTGAGGCACGCCATATATCTGGTTGTGAATGAGACCAGTCTAATTTGCCGCTGACATGGCATGTAATTGGGAGGGGGAGCATGAATCTGGTGAGTTACATTTTTAATGATTATTCATGAGACACTAACACATGTAAACGGTGTCCCCAACATGGATCAGCGGGAAAGCCAACTTATCATCATCCTACCATGAAAGGGAAAAATTCCAAATTGTTTTTTCACTGATGGGAATCCAAGTTTTGGCTTCACTCAAAATTTTCCGCTCCCACCCACCATGAAACCCACTGCTGGCGGCACTGGAAAATTCTGGCTGTAGTCTTAGTGAAAGCTTTACTCAAAGACCTACACAATCTCCTGCAGCCTCTCACACCCATTGCTTGCCAGTAGTTTTGCATTTTTGGCAAAAGAAGCCTGGAGACATACGGCTTTTAGTCGATGGTTCTGGGAATCCTGGTATTCACACATCTCTATATAAATAGCTCTTACCATAAAGATTACACAATATTGTTTCCTGGCCCAAATTCTGCAATGTCCTGCTGTAATCTATTGCACAAAGATTTTGTCTTTAAATGATTCATTTTGATTAATTTTGAGGGCAGTTTTAGCATTAGCTCCCAACACCATCACAAACAGGTTACAGTAAATAAGCAACAGAAAGGACAGTTTGAAGTTTGGGTCTGAAACTAATGTCTTAAACTTAAACTACAAAATTATCAAGACAGATCTGGTTAAAGTAGACTCAGAAAATAAGTTAAAGATAAGACAGTAAAGAAGCAGTGGCACACATTTAAGGAGATATTCGTAGCTCTCACAAAGATAAATCCCATGAAGAAAGAAAAACACTACGAGAGGGATGAACCATCGGCGGCCAATTAAGTTAGTTGAATATCAAATTGGAAGAAAGGCAAATAATGTTGCGAAGATTCGTGGTGGGCCAGAAGAGAAAAACCTGCAAAGGATGACTTTAAAAAGTAAAGGGAGATAAAACAGACCATGGAGGTTCTACAAGTATATAAAAAGGAAGAGAACAAATAAACCAAACACCGGTCCCTTGGAGGGTGAGACAGGGAAATTAACGGGAAACGCGGAAAAGGCAGAGACTTTGAACAAGCATTTTGTATCTATCGTCACAGTGAAAGACACTAAAAGCATCCAATTGAAAATAGTCGAAAATCAGGAGGCAAAAGGGAGAAACTTAAAGCAATCACTATCACTGCAGAAAAGGTACTAGAAAGCTAATGGGACTGAAGGCTGACAGGTCCCTGGATCTGATGGACTGCATCCTTGGGCCTTAAAAAAAAGTATTTATCTTCATTGTGATCTTCCAAAATTCCCTAGATTTTGGAAAGGTCCCAATGGTTGGAAGACTGTAAATGTAATTCCCCTATTCAAGAAAGGGGAGAGACGGAAAACAGAAACCTATAGGCCAGTTAGCCTAACATCTGTTACTGGGAAAATGCTGGGATCCATTATTAAGGAGTGCTGGACATTTATAAAATCATAAAATCCTGTTGACTTTGCTTGACTGAACGAAAGTGGGAGACAAATTTATTCAGAGCTCTTTGAAGATGTAACAAGCAGAGTGGGTAATGGAGAACCAGTAGCTGTAGTGTGTTTGGATTTCCAATGGACATTTGATAAGGTGCCATGTAAAGGATTACGACACAAGATAGACTCATGGTGTTGTGGGTAATAAATTAGCACAGATGGAACATTGGTTAACGAACAGGAAATAAAGAATCAGGATAAATAGGTCATTTTCAGATTGGCAAGCTATGACTAGCAGAGCACCAGAAGGATCAGCACTGTGGCCTCAACTCAACTATTTATAATCTATACTAATGACTTAAATGAAGAGACAGTGACAAAGTTGCTGATGATACAAAGATAGGTTAGTAAGCAAGTTGTGAGAAGGGCAGAGAGTCTGCAAAGGGATACAGATAGTTAAGTGAGTGGGGAAAACTTTGGCAGACGGAGTATAATGTAGGGAATTGTGAGCTTGTCCACTTTTGGGGCGGGGGGGGTGGTTGTGTGTGGAGAAAAGCAGATTTTTTTTAAATGGAGAGACGCTGCAGAATGCTGTGGTACAGAGGGCTCTGGGTGCCCCCGTACATAACCATACAAGGAGGGACATCTTGCTGTAATTGTACAAGGTACTTGTGAAACCACATCAATGGTACCTTGTACAGTTTTGGTCTTATTTAAGGAGAGATATACTTGCATTGGAGGATATTCAGAGGTTTATAAGTTGATTACTAGGATGATGGGGCTGTCATATCAGGAAAGGCTAAGCAGTTTTTGCCTATACTCATTGGTGCTTCGAAGAATAAGATGTGATCTTATTGAAATATGCAAGATTCTGGAAGGGGCTTGATAGGGTAGATGCTGAGAGAATGTTTTTCTTTGTGGGGGAATCTAGAAATAGAGGGCACAATTTCAGACTAAGGGGCCACCCAATAAAGCAAGTGGTGAGAAGGAATTTCTTCTCTGAGGGTTATTAGTAATTGGAATTCTCTATCCTAAAGAGCAGTGGAGGTTGGGTCATGGAAAATATTCAAGTCTGAGTTGCAGCTTTCTAAATCTACAAGGGAGTCGAAGGTTTTGGGAGGCAGGCAGGAAAGTGGAGTTGAAGCCAACTCCAAGTGGAGTTTATAGCGCATTGGAAAATAAGTGGGCCTCAAGCAGTAGGAAGAAAGGAAAATGGATCTGGAGAGAGCAGAAGCAGAACCTTTGAAGACAGGAAGAGCATTGATAAGGTAGAGTTAAGAGAGAGTTCCAGAAGGTGGGAACATAGACACTATAGGAGAAACCATCAATGATGTAGCAGAAACAAACAGGCATTGGAGGAATAAAACATGCAGGAGAACACACACGAAATGGAAAAGCCTTAGAGGAATTTGGAGTGGAGAACAAGGATCTTAGATTTGAATCTCGGGGGCCCAGGTAACCAGTCGAGTTTGATAAGGACAAGGATGATGAGAATTCACGCAGGTGAAAATCTGGCGGGGGGGTGGGAATGGTGGCATTCTGGATGACGTGCAATTTGTGAAAGATAGTGCAAGGATACTGGCAAAGAGAGCACTGGAAACGTGGAAGAGCAAAGTGGTGAAGGTGTAAATTAATGTTTTGGCACTAGGTGAGACAGACTAGATGAACAGCTGGCTTGTTCAGTATGGAAGGAGTAAAGCAGTAGACTTGGTAACTGCTATTCTGTGCATTTTGTGTTGCAAATTCAATCCTTCAAATTTACCTTTCCTTCTCTAAGAGAACACTTGCACTCTCGCACTAAGTTTCACAGAACAACCAACAACTTGCATTTATAAAGTGCCTTTAACAGAAAAATATCCTAAGGCATTAACCAGATGCATAATTAGAAATAAACAGACACAGAACCAAAGAAGACATTGGGAGGCTAACAACCCCGACACCATGCTTGCCTCTTGAGGCCCTCATAAAACCATCCCTGTGTTCTCACCTTTTAATATCTCCTCCTTATGCTCAGCATTCCATTATTTCTGAATTATGCCACAACAAAGCACGTTGGGGTGCTTTTCTACCAAACCAAATAAAGTCAACAAATTTAAATCAAGCAGAAATTGCAATCTATAGATGATAATCTGTAGATGGTGACGTGAAGTCTTGCCCATTGGAAAATGAATAATTTAAAGAGTCTTATGCCTACATCAGAATTGAGTCGACAAGTGCCATTACTGGATTAGGAAGTCTAGATGTTGGTGAATATGATATGGCTTGATACCTTACAATTTCATGCTTTAATCATAGTTTATGCTTGGATCAGATACATGTTTATCTGAACCAGACTGCACAAGTTAACTAAAAACCTTGCTGGAGATTTTAAACAAAAATTTAAGAGCTTCAGTTGTCACTATAACTCAATAGCAGCAGCAATATAGGCCTGCATTTTAAAACTTCTAAATAAATGCTTCAGAAAACAAAAGATATTTACCATAAAAATTAAAATGAATAACATTAAAAATGGATTGTGGCAAAAGTGAACATTAACCATATTTGTCATGGTTCAACAAACTATGTGCACTGAACTTAATGTTGATTTGAATACTGGATATTGGTTCCCTCCCAACACACCCAAGTCAGAAATGCATCTGAAGAAAGCAGCAAGCTTTGGACTGTGTACTTATTTTAAAGTTGAGATCTTAGCCATCATTAATCAAAAACAAAAGCACATCAAAAATTTGTTCAAACAAAAAAAAAGAAAAGCTTCTTCACTTGCAACGCCCACAATGTTTCTAGTTCTGAAACATCTTTCATTTTTCCAATAATAAAATCCCAGCACCTCCTCCTCACCTGTTTGCAATTATGCCATTTCTCTGCAAGTTCAAACTTCTTTTTATTGATCAAAGGAAATTAAATTGCAGGTCACCACCCAAGCATTTGAAAGTTAAGGTTAGTGTAATTGTAGAAATATAAAAGCTGCATTTTGAGCTTTTCAGTGAAGCCCTGAATGAAAATATTTTGTTAATACAAGGAAGTTGCTGAAAAAAGTTTGTCAATCATGTTGAAACTTGCATTTCATATGGATTGTGAGAATTAAGTGGCATGACGTGTTGATATATCAACAATGTGTTATATATATAGGTTTGCAACATGATTGAAGCCATGAATTGTCAAGTGGGTAAACCTTCAATGACAGAAGAAAGAAAGAGAGAGATGAAGAGAGAGAGAGAAAGGAAGTATACACAACACCCAAAATTAGTGAATAATCTTTTCATGTAAATTTCTTAGTTGTTGACTGAAGGCAATCAAAGTTGGAGCTTGTGAGGTTTTGTCTCCATCCTCCAAGGTGAAAGTGATCCCATGATCTTGGAAGGAGCAGAAAAAGCAGACAAAAATGCAATGCCTGAATTGTAACTGCAATTTAAATGCAACGCTTTCAAATTCAAGCATATTTTTGAAGAATGCCAACTAAGCATAGTTTCCAGGATTCTGTTTGGAAAACAAAAACTCCATGCTCCAACTGGGGAAAAAGAAGAGGAATTAGTGTTCCACTAAAGCAGTACATTGGTTGAGACATGGTGCTAGGACTTAGGTTCTTCCTCAGAGTTCTCGGTACAGAACAGGAAATAAAGCTCAAATGAAAGTGAGATACAGGCAAAAAAAAAAGCAAGTGCATTACAAGAAGCTGCACACTACCATTCCACCCCACCCCCCACAATCCCCATCATACCCAAATATACACACATAGCCTGTGCAACTGTTGCTTAAAGCCTGTTCTGAATTGTTCCTGCTTGGTGAGAAGATGGCACACTACATGTGCAATAGGAGAAAGATAAGTGTATTTCACGGCAGGGCTCAGAAAAAGTACATGATTTTGAAATGTTGTTGTCAAGAGAAATGTTAAACAAAAACCTCTCATAATACAAGAAATTAACAAAACACTTGACAAATTTTCTCCAATTGTTAGCTCAAAGATTTAAGATGCATCTGGCATTGCTCCAAGTGTGTATTCTGTAACTATTTTAGAGCGGATTTTAAAGTGCCAGTCGTGGCGATATGCTCAGTGTTCACAACTGATGTGGAAAAGGCTCTCCAGCTTCAAAGTGTATATTTGTGCACTATAGCTTGATAATCCACAGTTGCAGTGGGCCAATCAATGCTGCTCCTGAGGATTCATTCCTTCAAACACCAAGTAAGGAACCAGTCAGGACTTTTACATTTTATACCATTATTAGATCCAAGAGGCCTCCTCTCAATTCGCAAATACTCAGAGAAGGCCTACATAATTTAAAAAGTTAAAATAGATTGATTTAACATTTTTAACCTAAAGCCTTTTAAAAATCTGATAGGTATTGCTGAAAAAAGTGACATGCACTCATCAGGACACTTGCAAGAATACCAATATAGTAGGAAAGCAACCATTTATACTATATGAGAAGACAATGCTGACTGGTTGGCAAGTGGACTCCGATTGGTAGAGACACTGCCATGGAGAATGTCTCAGTGATGGTGACCGACAGTTAACTGCCAAGCATTGTTTGAAATTTGAACCAGGGAGCTTGACTCTGGATGGTCAATACATTGCCCCGAGGAATGAGCCAGCAAATGACTGTTACTTATTTTGTTTAGCTGAAACAGGCGCAATGTGTGTACATGTTCTTTGTATGCAATGTATGTAGTTTCCAGTACAAACAAATGACATGACAACACAATCTATTTGGGCATACATGGTGTCGTTAAAACTAAACTCAACTGCGCGAGTTGCTGAGTTTATAAGCTCAATAAATACTGTTTCACACAATGGTGGCAGGTCTAGAGTGGTATCGCCACTAACAGGATGCTACCGCCAAGCCAAAAAGATGTTTCGCCTATAACCTGAAAAAGTAATGTGGTATATTAACTTCAGTGTCATTGTGATGCTAGATACGTAGGCCAGATATCCCAAAGGCCATGTCCCAGCCGCTGTTCACAACGGGCAATGTACCAACCCGCACCCAACCAGCCAGTGCTTGTAAAGCTCAAAACACAGTGTCCAACATTGGATGTGATTCTGCGATTGGACTACATTTGCTATATAATCCTCCGTGTGCTAAAAATTATGCTGACAACTAATTTAAGATTGTCAGTCGGGATCGCAGTGTGACACATTTGAATGTACTGGAAACATGTATTGCTACATAGGGCCCTGTTCTTTGCAGACAGAAAGAACATCTACACACATTCAGCACGTCTCAGCTGAACAAAATAAGTGACAGCCATTTGCTGACTCATTCCTCAGGGCAATGCCTTGACCACTCAGGGCCAAACTGCCTGGTTTAAATTTCAAACAACGCTTGGCAGTTAACTGTCAGTCACCATCACTGGGGAATTCTCTATGGCAACATCTCTACCAATCAGAGCCCACTTGCCAACCAATCAGTACTCTCTTAACATACAGTATAATTGCTGTTTGTCCCTTATATTGGTTTTCTTGCCAGTGCAAGACCAAAAGCTTTGAAGTCTCTTTTTTCAGTAATACTCAAGTTCTGTACTACCAAACGACTAATCTGATAAGTCTCAACAATAAAACCCATGACTTTTGAGCATTATTTCAGACTTTTTAAATATCACTTTTTAAAATGATTTAATCAAAATTGCAGTGCTTACAAATTAAGTTTATATTCTTAGCTTTTTATAAGTTATATCTACAAATAATGGTTTTCCATAACCTTCTTAAAATATGATTTTCCAAAGCCTTTTCTAAATATAATTTTTCATTGCTTCCCTCAATATGATTTTCCAATGTATTTTTGAAATATGATTTTTCAATGCCTTTTTACCACAACTGCCTTTTTTTGGTCAGTTTTTGTAGTGCTATGACTGTAAGCTGTGCCCACAACTGCCTGCCATTTTCACCCACATGAACCTGCACTGCTAAGTGTTGTAATATGCTTTTAAGGGATAGCAGCATGCCATCACTGGAAGGGAAGTGTGTCATGTGATGCATTCTCAGTTTCACTTTGGCCTGTGAACAGAACACAGCTCTGCTGCTGCTGTCTTCTTTCAATCGAAGCATATATATTCTGATGAGCCCAGTTGAAATAAATGAACCCACAACATGTTTACGCAGTCCCTTATGAGTCATCATTATAAAAACACAATACTGGGCCTTGCTATAACACTCCTCCCTCAAGGCAGCCAAGATTCTCATCACTAGGATGGCAGTAGGTTTATGCACAACTTTATTTGATGTCAGCAGCAAGTGTCACCGTTAACTACAAAATAAGGGCCGCTACGTTATCTTGGTGCAAAGTCACATAACACATAGAAATGTTCACACGTCATTGATTATAACAGTTGATATTGCAACTCAGGCAATGTTTGCATCAGATCTGTAGAACACAATCCTAATTTCCCAACATACTTACATATTTCCCAACAGTCTTACCTTTCAGAACTGCATGAACAAATGGTGGGGCAGCTCCACGTATCTGGAAGTTCAGTCCTTCCAAAGAGTCGGGAACCTTGATTATCCTGCATTAACATTGCAACATAAACATTGGGTAACTACACTCAGCTGGTGAATCTCAACTTTGTATTTATCAGGACAACTTAACATTCCCAGGCTGGTCACAACTCGCTCTAGGTTAAAAAGGACCTCTTCAAGGACTTCCCTACAAAATCCTGTTGCCATAATAATTCAAACAGAAAGAAATGCAGCAATCAGACTTGGATCAGTATTTGAACCACGAACAGCAGTTTGTTAAAATGTAATTGAAGTTTCAAATTCCACATAAGCTTTATCCCAACATGAGGTTTCAATATTCAGAGCTTTCAAAATACAAAATATCTAACTGCCCAGGAACAAGTGCAAACGCCAATACTGAATAAGTACTTTGCATTGTGGGTTAATGAACTGATGGCAACAGTTTAAGTGATGATGGCACAAGATGAAATCAAATAGTGAAGTTACATTCAGGATATAAAATGGTCTACCAACTTCAAGGAAAAAATATTTAGCAAACCAAATTGCAAGACAACATATGTTATACCAAATTGTGTCATTGCATCATTTGCACATATCATGGAAAAAAAATCTTGGTATTATTACCCGAGGACTTGCATTAAAAAAAAGAACTTGCCACATTTCAACAATGGTTCCTTCCAGCCAAAATTACTAAAAGGTGCATCAACACTGCACAAGTTTTAACAGGGTCAATTAAGCAAATCAACATCATCAAATGTGCCCAACAGCCACATGGAATGACTATTTTGTTCGAGAGCACATTAATTACCATTACATGGCTATAGCTCATTTAAGCACTCCATTTTTTTGGATTTGATTGATCTGGTTTGTTCATAAATCTAGATCTTTTAAAAATCCATTTGATTAAATGTAGGTAGGCTTTTGGCAGGTTAGAACTGAATGTGAATAACTTGTTTTGGTTTACAAAATGCTGTCAGAACTTTACATCATACTTCAAAGACTAAGGTATATTTTAATTATTTCATAGGATTTCACTATGCTTATTTTCAGAGAGAAATCATACTACTGGAGGCATTAAAAATGGAACAAATTACATATCATGTCACCAAGAGGACACTCAATGCATAACCTCAAAGCAGGAGCATATTTAGTGTTCTTACTGCCATAATTTATACTACAGCAAAACAAAGGAACATAATGCATCTTTACCCCAATGTTCCCAACATCTTTATCTAAATTAGTTAAGCAGAGAAAAACCAGCTGGGTTCCTTAACAGGAATGTGCTCTAACGACCCATTTTTGAGACATTCAGCACACATTTCCATATTCATATTTAGTTGACTCTACCCCTAACTTGGTGAAAATAACCGACTAAGATTAAGATAAGCTTAGTCATAATTTCATCTAAAATCATTTATCCATGATATCCTCTCCCAATAACCAGACTTAGCTGTTTTCAAGCTGGGATCCCTGGATTCAAGGAGTTAGTGAGTTCATCAGATCTTATTGAATGTTGCTTTTGCTTCCGGTGGTGATTTGCATTTTGTTTTCCTTAGTCTAGGACAGGTACTTAGTAGCATGTCAATACTTGGAGGGGGACCTTAATGTAGAAATATTTGAGTAGTGCTTATTTGAGTAGTGCTGACTTAAACATCATGCTACAGCATAACTTTTTCATTCATTATTGGTAAGTGGGTGTCGCTGGCTCGGCTTTTGTTGCCCATCCCTAATTGCCCTTGAGAAGGCTGTGGTGAGCCATCTTCTTCAGCTGTTGCAGTTGATCTGGCTCTAGTCCACCCAAGTGCTGTTAGGAAGTGAGTTCCAGGATTTTGATCCAGTGGAACTGTGATATAGCTCCAATTCAGGATGGTGTGTGACTTGGAGGAGAACTTGCAGATGGACATACATCTGCTGTCCTTGCCCTTCTAGGTGGTAGAGGTCACAGATAATGCAATGCAATTGAAGGAAGCTTGGCAAGTTGCAGTATTGCATCCTATATATATTGTAGTCACTACTGCCATTGTATGTCGATGGCAGAAGGAGTAAATATTTAAGGGGCTGGATGGGGCATGGTGAGCAACCTTGCCAGATTTGGAGGCGATTGACCTGTGTCCTGGGTTGTTTGCTGCCAGGATGGCATTTGTACTGTATTTCAGATCTGTGATTCACATGCATGTGCAGGATGCACCTGTATATGCCAACTACTACACTTGGCTACAGGTGGCTCGCTGCCACTGGATTGGGGTGGGGGTGGGGGGTTATGTGCTCCCCACTACCCCTACCCCACTCCCAAAGGCTTGCCATCCAGCCTCCTCCATGGACCACCCGCACAAACAGTCTGGAGATAATTCACCGCCCCCCCCCACCTCCCAAGCCCTTCCCCTCTCTCCATCCCTGCACTGTCCCCCATAACAAAGTGTCCCTTATGTTTTTGCCCCACAAATTGGTCACTCTGGGATGGGGTACTGATCAAGTGTGCCTCTTTGGCCTGGATACTGTTGAGCTTCTTGGAGTCACACTCACACAGGCAAGTGGAGGGTATTCCATGAAGTTCTTGACTTGTGCCTTGTAGCTGGCCAGCAGGCTTTAGGGAGGCAAGTGGTGAGTTACTCGCCACAGAATTCCCAGCCTCTCAGCTGCTCTGGAGTAGCCACAGTATTTATTTGGTTGGTCCAGTTCAGTTTCTGGTCAATAGTAACCCCCAAGATAGTGATAGGTATGGCTGTGAAGATTTTTTAAAAATTGCTGAAAGGAATGTGGATAGTTGATAAAAGGTTCAACAAGTTACAACATTGTCCTTTAAACTTTGGGACCTGGGCTTGACTTCAGATCCCAGCTGAAACGATGGAATTGTTCTTCACAAAATGTCTGAAGTGAAAACAAGTTAAAACAAACATTAAGGTAATGGCAGATGTAGGAAGTGAAAAGAGTCACACCAGCACAATTGGGAGTGCTGTGTAAGACAAAGGTTAAAATGTAGCACATTAGGGTAAAGGTTACTTCACTTCGAACATTAAATGCAACTGATCAAAAAGTTGCAAACGCCAACAGTGAATGTAGAAGTATTCCAATCTTCAACACCCAGAACTCAAAATAAATTTGTGACAAAAGCAACTAGTGAGGAAACTGTTGAAATGCATTGGTTGCAATTATCTAATTTTAAGCCAGATAGCCCCAAATGGCAAGCAGCTTACAGAAATGAGTGTACTATGATTCTGTAACTAATGTGGAGCACTCAGATGGCACATTACAGTTTTGCACAAGCTTCTCTAGTTGATCACATGAGATGACTCACTCTTTGGGTTTTGTTGCAATCAGCACCCTCAGTGGCTTCCGACTGCAATGGAATTGATTTAAAATTGTCTCCACTTCCAGAAGTGGTCGAAGAAAAACCAAATCCTCATTGATGGAGTAAATCTTCCTTCCAACCTGAAGACCTGCCACCTATAGTACAAATAAAAAGTCAGATTTTTTTTAAAAAAACAGCATGGTCATTATGGGTTAGCCACCATTACGATATTGTCCAAATTAGCACCAACTTCCAATTTATGACTTAAACGAAACAAGGACAATGATAATAGCAGCAAAGGTTCAAGACTTTAAACCAACATGCATAGCAACTCGAAGTAGTGCATTGTTCCAATATTGCCATGCTCACCCCAAGTATGAACACTATATTCAGAACCATTTTCATTGTAACCAGTTCCATAACAGGGCTTAAGCAAATGCAGGTTTCATAGGTAATGTGCGTTTTATGAGGGAAGGGCAAAAATTGTAACTAAACAATGAGTTGGAAGAACTCAGCAGGTCTGACAGCATCTGTGGAGAGAAAGACAGAGTTAGCGTTGAGCCATATGATTCTTCATCAGAACTATAAAGAGAAGTA
This sequence comes from Carcharodon carcharias, assembly GCF_017639515.1. Lineage (NCBI taxonomy): Eukaryota > Metazoa > Chordata > Chondrichthyes > Lamniformes > Lamnidae > Carcharodon > Carcharodon carcharias. The sequence continues at coordinate 40,899,552 of NC_054480.1, read as the reverse complement.
GGTGTGGTGAAATATATACTGGATTCCAACTGAAGTTCCATCCAGGATTACTGGTATCTCTGGGACATACAACGTTCCTCGGACTGCTGTTCTAGCCGCATCTTGAGATCTACATTCAGTGCCATGCGCCACTATATGAACACACTCGACCTCCCCCACCAGCAGCACCGGCTCACCTTATCTCTAAGCTGTCCTTGTCCCCAGTTTCATTTTATTCTTCATCGTCTCATCCGACACCTTAACAAGAAACTTTGTCTCTTTCTTTCAGGTGCTAAGGAAAGCAAACTCCAAAAACTCATTGATTCCAACACCCATCCAGGACCCTCCACCCCTTCCCATCCCTCTGACCCCATCCCCGGCCATGTATTCACCATACCCCCGACCTTTCCCTCTCTGATGCTGAATGTTCAGTGCTCAGCAAAGGACTCAGTATCATACCCTTACGCCCTCACCTCAATGGAATTCCAGGCTCTGCACAATGCTGAACTCTTCTTCCACTACCTTTGTCTCCCTGCTCACTTCTTTGGGCAAGACTCCTCCCCCTGTTCAATGGATCCTTTCACCCACCTCCAATATTCTCCCTCCACCTGGACCCCTCCCTCTGGCCTCTTATCTGTTCTTGATCTTTTCATTGAGAAATGTTGGCATGACATTGGCCATCTCAATTTCTCTGCTCCTCTCACCCGCTCTAACCTGTGTCTTTCTGAACTTGCTATACTCTGTTCTCTCAGGTCCAACCCTGACTTTGTCATCAAACCTGCTCACAAAGGTGGTCCTGTTGTTGTCTGGCATGCTGACCTCTACCTTGCAGAGGCTGAGCGCCAAGTTGCAGACACTTCCTCCTATCTCCCCTGGACCATGAGCCTACCACCGAACATCAAGCCATTGTTTCCAGGACTGTTACAGACCTCATCTCCTCGGGAGGTTTTCCCACCACAGCTTTCAACTTCAGTCTCCCAACCTCAGACAGCCCGCTTCTAGTTCCTCCCCAAAATCCACAAACAGGACTGTCCTGGTAGGCCAATCATGTCAGCCTGTTCCTGCCTCATGGAACTTATTCCTTCCTATCTCGACTCTGTTCTCTCTCCTCTTGTCCAATCTTTTCCCACCTACATCCGAGATTCCTCTGATGCCCTACATCATATCAACAATTTCCAGTTTCCTGGCCACAACCACTTCCTCTTCACCATGGACATCTAATCCCTCTACACCTCATCGCCCACCAGGATGGTCTGAGGTCTCTCCGCTTCTTCCTTGAACAGAGGCCCAAACAATCTACATCCACCGCTACTCTCCTCCGTCTGGCTGAACTTGTTCTCTCACTGAAAAATTTCTCCTTAAACTCGTCTTACTCCCTCCAAATAAAAGGAGTGGCTATGGGTACCCGCATGGGCCCCAGTTATGCCTATCTCTTTATGGGGTATGTGGAACATTCCTTGTTCCAGTCCTACTCAGGCCCCCTCACACAACTCTTTCTCCGGTACATCAATGACTGTTTAAATGCTGCTTCGTGCTCTAATCTGGACCTGGATAAATTTATTATTTTTGCTTCCAATTTCCACCCCTCCATCACTTTCACATGATCCATCACTGACACTTTCCTTGCCTTCCTTGACCTCTCTGTCTCAATTTCGTGTGATAGACTGTCCACCAATATTCATTACAAGCCCAACGACTCCCACAGCTACCTCGTCTACACATCCTCACATCCTGCTTCTTGTAAGGACTCCATCCGATTCTCTCAGTTCCTTCACCTCCGTCGCATCTGTTCCGATGATGCCACTTTCCAAAACAATGCTTCTGACAGGTCTTCTTTCTTCCTTAACCAAGGTTTCCCACCATGGTGGTTGACATGGTCCAACCCATCTCCCACGCATCCGCCCTCACACCTTCCGCTCCCTCCCAGAACCATGATAGTGTCTCCCTTGTCCTCATGTATCACCCCACCAGCCTCCCCATTCAAAAGAATCATAATCCGCCATTTCTGCCAACTCCAGCATGATGCCACCACCAAACACAATTTTCCCTTCACCACCCTCCCCCTGGTCAGCATTCCTTAGGGACCGTTCCCTCCAGGACCTTGGTCCACTCCTCCATCACCCCTACATCTTAACCCTTTCCAATGGCACCTTCCCATGCAATTGCAGAAGATGCAACACCTGCCCCTTTACTTCCCCTCTCCTCACTATCCAAGGGCCCAAACACTCCTTTCAAGTGCACTTGCACTTCTCTCAATTTAGTCTACTGCATTCACTGCTTCCAATGCAATCTCCTCTACATTGGAGAGACCAAACGCAGACTGGGTACTGGGTGACCGCTTTGCGGAACACCTTTGGTCTGTCCGCAAGCATGACCCAGATCTTCCTGTCGCTTGCCATTTCAACACACCACCCTGCTCTCATACCCACATGTCCGTCCTTGGCCTGCTGCAATGTTCCAGTGAAGCTCAACGCAAACTGGAAGAACAGCACCTCATCTTCCGATTAGGCACTTTACAGCCTTCCGGACTCAACCCCAAGTTCAACAACTTCAGATCATGAACTCTCTCCTCCATCCTCACCCCTTTTCTCAATATTTAATTTTTATATATATACTTTTCCCCCCACCTATTTCTATTATTCTTATTTTTTAAATTTAGTTCCATTCATTGTTTTATCCCCAACTTTTAGCTTATTTCAATCTTTTGTCCCACACCGTCCCCTCCCCCCACCCCCACTAGGGCCATCTGCCACTTGCTCACCCTGTTTTTTACTCTTAATGTTGCCACCACTGCCTCGTTTAGTCAGTATCACCACCATCAACACCCCTTTGACCTTTAGTTTATAACATCTTTTGCAATTTCTCCTTTGCCTTCACCTATCACTGGCCTTCTATCCAGCTTGACCTGTTCCACCCCCTCCCCTAAACAGTGTATTTTTCACCACATTTCTACTTCTCTTTAGTTCTGAAGAATCATATAGACTCGAAACGTTAACTGTCTTTCTCTACACAGTTGCTGTCAAACCTGCTAAGTTTTTCCAGCAATTCTTGTTTTTATTTCAGATTTCCAGCATCCGCAGTATTTTGCTTTTATATTAATGAGTTGGAAGGCTTGAACTGTAACAGGCTGAGACTAAATTAATGGTAAACAAGTCCATATCCTCTTAATCCAAAGTTAGCCTTTCCATTGAAATCCAACAATACAATAATATGGAAAATCTGTAAAACAAACATGTAGTTTTAATTAAATTTGTTTTTTCCCTGTTCTGAAATATCTGATATCCTGGTTTACATCAAGCACATCTGTTCAGCTTTTACACAATAAGCCTGCTGCATGATAATGCAGTTGAGACACTGTGACCAGCATCCTTAAAGGTTTTGTCATTTATTACCAGACTGGAAATCCATGCTTAGTATTCTAGTCTCCTATGAGCACTGTTCAGAACTTCCACGAGTACAGCTTTGAAAACAACTTAATGAATTTAAAACTTAATTTCTCAGATATTTTTAATGAGCAAACAGTTCATTAAAAAAAACACCTGTGGACTTCCAGAGAATTTCCACTTGTATACATTCCTAGTACCTATCTGCTACCTAATGCGTTGCATTTGAACAATTGGCTTTTATGTGAATTTTCAATGACAACCTTAAGTAATTGTTTGTCCACGGGAAATTTAAAATCTAATAGGAAGAAGACTTATTAAATTAAACTGGTCAAGTATAAGATCATAAGTGTGGTTGGTTTGCAAAATATAGGCATCAAGAGATGCTTTAAGAGGATTACAACAAAAAGGGGATTTGAGAAGTATAAAATAAACACAAGCTATGTCAAACTAACTGTGTTTTTGATTCCTAACATTAATTCCCACAAAACAGACTCTCAGTGGATCTCGTTCACTCAAAAAAATCTCTTATCAATTTGCACAGCTCAGATTTTTGAAGATTGCATTAGTCTATACTGCTTCCATCAACAAGAATTTGCATAAATTACTTGTTTTGAATTATAGAAATAAGAAATTATTTTTAATTTAAATGAAATGTGTAACTGCTAGGCAATTACTAGGCAAACTGACAGTACTGCTATCTCTCTGAATAATAAACACAACCTGACTGAGGAAACATATGTATTGAGTGAAAAGAAAATCCCTAAAATTCTTTAGGGATTCCTCTGGATTATGGAGAGAGAGAGAGAGAGAGAGAGATGCGGCACTTGTGCACCACATAATTTATTCGGCCTATCATGTTTGCATCGGCTCTCCAACGAGCATTATGACTTAGTGCCACTGCCCTGCCTTTTCCCCGTACCCCTGCACCTTGTTTCTATTCAAATAATCATCTAATGTCCTCTAGAATGCCTCAATTGAACCTGCCTCCACCACACTTCCAGGCAATGCATTCCAGACCTGAACCACTCGTGTGAAAAAGTTGTTTCTCATGTCACATTTACTTCTTTTGCAAATCACTTTAAATCTGTGCCCTCTTGCTCTTGATCATTTTACAAGTGGGAACAGCTTCTCCCTATCTACTCTGTCCAGCCCCCTCATGATTTTGAGCATCTCTATCAAATCTCCTCTTACCTTCTTCTCTCCAAGGTGAACAGTCCCAACCTCTCCAATCGATACTCATCGTTGAAGTTTCTCATCCCTGGGATCATTTTTGTGAACCTTTTCTGCACTCTCTCCAATGTATTCACATCCTTCCTATAATATGATGCTCAGAACTGTACAGGATATTCCAGCTGAGATCTAAAAAAGGGTCTTATATAAATTCAGCATAACCTCCCTGCTCTTGTACACTATGCCCCTATTATTAAAGCCCAGGATATACGCTTTACTAATTGCTCTCTCCACCTGTCCTGTCACCTTCAATGATCTATGCACATATACACCCAAGTCTTTCTGCTTCTGCACCCCCTTCAAAATTTCACCCTTATTTTATATTGGTTGTCCATGTTCTTTCTACCAAAATGCATCCCCTCACACTTCTCCACATTGAACTTCATCTGCCATCTATCTGCCCACTCCACCAACTTACCTATGTCCTCTTGAAGTTCCAAACCCCCCTCCTCACAGTTCACAACTCTCCCAAGCTTCATATCATCCACAAATTTTGAAATTGTCCCTTGCATACCAAGATCTAGATCGTTAATATATACCAGGAAAAGCAAGGGTCTCAATACCAACCCCTGGGAAACTCCACTACAAACCTTCCTCCAGTCCAAAAAATATCTATTGACCGTTACTCTCTGCTTTCCAATTTTCAGCCAATTTTGTATCCACGTTGCTACTGTCCCTTTTATTCCAGTGTTAACTAACCTATTCACATTGAGGCTTTGCTGTGGAAATGCTATTACAATGCTGGTTTTGGCCAATTCCACTGTCAAATGGAGGAACGTGCCTGAAAGAAATTGCTGGATACTGATGGAACTGTATTTCTGCATTTGAAAAAAATCTTGGAGGCATAACCGTCAATTTTTGAGTTGATTTGAACAACAGCTTTGATACAATATTCTGATTACAAGGGGTGCCATAACCTCTCAAACGACAAAACCGCACCAGACAAATTATAGCATGTCCAACTGAGTAGTAGTCTGTTACGATAAGTTGCCTATGGATTTTATCATTTAAAATTTGTCATCCTGCATGAGAAGAAATTCATATGACCAGGGCATCAAATTTGATTAAGGAGCTCAATACATCTTTTTTAATAATAACTAGGTTTTTTGGAAAAGTATCAAATATGCAAACCAGGCTATAGCTTTTAAGCCTGCTCAAAATATTAGCAAGCCACACATAGCAAACTCTGTTTTCATTACAACCCCAATTTGGTCCTGCAGTACTTCACATCTTATAACAGACCATAAGTCATGGGTATCAATTATAAGTATACTTCATGCATCTGGTGTTTGGAAAGCATTTGTTAATCTCGCAGTACTCTGGCTCAATTTTTTTTTGTTACAGAATAACTGGAAGCTTTTCTTTAGCTAGCTCTAGTCCATTATTTTAGAAAACAAAGCATGACCTCTATCACCTGGAAGGACAAGGACAGCAGATGCATGTGAACACCACCATCTGCAAGTTCCCCTCTAAGCCACCCACCATCATGACTTCGAAATATATCGCCGTTCCTTCACTGGTCAAAATCCTGGAAATCTCTTCCTAACAGCACTGTGAGTGTACCTACACCACATGAACTGTCGCAGATCAAGGTGGCGGCTCACCACCTCCTCCTCAAAGGCAATTAGGGATGGGCAATAAATTCTGGCCAAGCCAGCAACACCCACATCCCACAAAAAAATTTTAAAAAAACATTCACTTCTTGTTACAAATTTGGGTATGCTGCAGACGGGTCTTTGTTTCACTGGTGACTTACTTCCGTGGGATTTGACTTACACAGCCCTCATAGTGTAACCCAGGGGAATTCCAAAAAATAGCCCCTTCAAATGTGAACTAGAGTCTTTCATATTTGTGCACCTTCAATAGGTTGAACAAACCCTTGGTGAGACAAGCTGAATACAAAGCATTAACTGTAAGATTATCTATTTTCACTGCTGTAATATCACCTGTATCCACTGCTGCACCAGTCCAGCTGCTGCCGAAATTCTCATTCATGCTTTATCTCCAGATTCAATTATTTCAGTGCTGTTCTGGCCAGCCTCTGATCCTCAATAAACTTGAGGCATCCAAAACCATGCCGTTGCATCTAAACTCGCACCAAACACCCCTTTCACCCATCACCCCTGTGCTGGTTAACCTACACTGGCTCTGGTCTGATAGCACCCAGTTCTACTATTTTAATCTTCGTTTTCCAATCCTTCCATAGCTTCATCCCTCCCAATATGCTGCCCTCTTCTAATCCACATTTCACCCATTGTCCCTGTCCTAGCTTATTTGCACCGATTCCTAATCCACAATACCTCAAAATTACAATTCTCACCTGCGTCCATGCCCCTTCGCGGCCTCACCCCTTTCCTTTCCTTGTACCTCCTCCAGCCTCACAACCCTCTGAGAACTTGGCATTGCTCCAATTCGTGGTTCTTACATATCCCCCATTTTCTTCGCCTTGCCATTGGGAAGCATGCCTTCAACAGTCTAGGTCCTAAGCACTGAAACTCCCTCTCACCCTTGCCACCACACCACTTCCTTCCAGAGACTCCTATACAAATATGGTTAACTGGAAGATCCTTTTTTGTGCAGTGCCAAGTAATGGTATCCATCTCTCTAGGGCTGTTCTGTTCATTGAATCTGAATTTCAATATTGCAGCAAAGCAAAATAGAAGTTACCTCGGCAGAAGAGCCACCTTGTACAGATTTCACCACAATGGTCTTATTTTTCTCCTCAATTTCAAATCCGTAGCTCTCTTCTTCGGGGAAAATCTAGAGAAAGGAAACAAAATTTAAGAACAAAAGAGCTACATTCTCTATGCAGTTGATATGAAATATCTAAAATTATTTATACCATCATCCACAGCGTGCTGATCCACATCTCACCCATGTTCGCACAAACCAATTTGAATAGGAGACAGAAATATATACAAATGTAGAATTGTACAAACTGCAAGACTGGTGAGGTTTCAACACTTGAATTTGGAATGTCAGTCTCCATGGCGGAGCATTCATTTTTAAGTACAATTAACATAATTAATTAGTAATTAGGTGCAAATACTTTAAAAATCAGAATTGATTTAATGCATTTTCTGTTGCACTTTGATACTTGAAAAGATTTCTGCCTCAGCGTAAAAATGGATCCATTAGTGTGTCACTAGAAAAGGATGAATAATGGACGTTGAATCCACTAGCTATTTTGCGTCCCCAAAGTGGAAATTCAACTCCTGGGTGTCGAAACATTCCGATGATCAGTCATTTTAGACTTGAAACTAACTGTTTCTCTTCTCCACTGATGCTGCCAGACCTGCTCAGTTTTTCCAGCATTTTCTGTTTTTATTTCAGATTTCCAGCATCCGCAGTATTTTGCTTTTATACTATTGAACTTCTCTTTATCTGCCAAATCTGGTCACTGCTACACTTCAGTCATAGGGAGAAGTGCCCTTTCCAAACTTCAAATTTTGGAATTTTCTATAGGAGAAATCACACGAAGAATACCATAATGGGAGCCAAACACAGGCTGAGACACTTCTAAAACTTTTAATTAGCAAACACTTATTTTTGCAAAAGGGTGGTAGAAGGTTAGAACTCTTCTGCAACAATTGATGCCAGATCAATTGTTCATCTTAAAACTGAGATTGATAGATTTTTATTAACCAAAAGGCACAATGTGATATGGGGCAAAGGCAGGTATATGGAGTTAGGTTGCTGATCAGCCAGGCTCTCATTGAATGGCGGAACAGGCTTGTGGGGCTAAAAGGCCTACATGTGTTCCTGTGTTCTGAAGTCAGCAGCTCTCCACTATACATTTTGATATTAAGTTTTAAATTTAAGGGAGAGTTACTGATTTACCTTCACAAATATAAAGCATCCTTAAATGATTCATTACATGCTACAAACATGAGAAAATTTTACAAGATCCCTAAATTGCAACAAAAGAGCAGTAGATCACAGTAGAAAGCCACATGCGATTGGGCAGCGTGTGCTAAACAACTGAGTATGTGAATAGCTCCACAAACAACCAATTTGACATAATCAGTGGAGTTTATAACGTGGCTCATTTATGCTTACTAGAAGTGACATACATTTATATGCAGGGACCGGTTTTCCACAAAAAGGAATTTGTTCAAGCTTTGCACCTTTTTTGAATTACCCAAGAGCTTATAGTTCCCCATTGTTTTCACCATGATGACACCTCAGCCAGAGTCAACTTGACAACCAATCAGAACCCTTTTCTCCTGTAGTATAAATTGCTGTGGTTGTTTGAAATTTGGCATTCTTGCATTTGTCCTGAAGAATGCAAGATGAAAATCTTCGGCAACATGTCTCTCTTTCCAGCAATACACAACTAGAGCCCCTTTAATCCTTATTTCCTGTCCTTCCCAGTTTACTTGTCACCCTTGCTTTGGAAATATTTATTCAATATAGAATCATCAACTGTGCACAGTTCAGTTTACCTTCCAAAGTTTAAGAGATTACAGAAAAATTCACTTGCGACAAAGGCTGGCTACAAAAATGGCTTCCAGCACTAATACATATAAAAAGCCAAACTTTGGTTTGTCAAAAGTCAAAAGCTCCATTGCCGTCAAATCTTTCCTTTATAGCCCAGGTGCGGTGGGGTGGTGAGAGTGGCAGGAGAAGCACCGGGGATGATGGAGTGCAATAAAACATTCATTGTGCAATGTCAATCATCACTGACAGAAATGCAGCAATGGATCATAGATGAAAGCAGCCATCCAGTCCATCTTTTTATTAAAAACTGTTGGTCTCCCAGCACAACACCCGATTGCTGACTACCCATTGCCTCGTACAAAGTTGATTCTAGCTATTAATGATCCTTTGGGTCATAGTCTTCCTTGCATCAGTCCTGAACTTGCCTTTGACTGATCTGTAGCTAAGCTCCTTAGTCCTCCAATCATGGTTAACCTGAAACAGCGTTCGAGATAAAAGTTTGGTGTTTCTCCGAGTACTTCACTTAAGTTTAAGAGGCCACGTATCAATGCTGAAGAGTTTTGTTTTGTTTGAACTCTTTCTCATGATTCAAATCTTTAGCAGTAGGGACCAGTTTCATGGCCTTGCTCTATATTGTTTCAAGGGTTTGAATCTTTCACTCATGCTTAATTGAATATACTATTCAATTTGAGCCTGTCCCACCTCAATTTTGATCTTTATTGTTTTCACACCATTAACAGCCTGTGAAAAATAAATTGAGCTGTTGCTGGCGCTAAAATATTTCAAATAGAAAATCCAGGCTTATGCATCCAGCATTTTGTGCTCACTACAAAGCCTGCTTATGAATGACATTGGCAAATGAAATCAAGTTCATACTGTTCTAGCCAAAATTAAAACTTAGAAGTCCAGCTACCTCTCAGGTGGAGTCTCTGACATAACTCAGCTACAAGAACAGCTTATCAGCACAATAAACTATATACCTTGTAAAGACACAGAGTAACTAAAGTCAATGGCCAAAGATGTGGATCTCAACAAGTCTGTGTGATGTGGAGTTGCTGAAAGTGCTTTAAGTTTCACTTAAAAAATGAAGCCTAAAAGAAACTGTTGCAATCATCCATAGTTTAGCTTCTTGGCTTTTAGTTGCTTTCGTTTTACAGAAAGGACGTAACAGAAAATAAAAAAATAGAATAGTGGGGGAAAAATCTCAGCTGAAATAGATGAATAATATTGCTGTAACTTTCAAGGCACCATTCATGCTTAGTTTCAATACAGTGATTATTAATTAAATCCAAACTGGTAAAAAAAAAAATTAATGCCTTTAATTCATTCTCAGACATAATTCACCTTTTGAGGAAAGCGTGAACACTAAGTAAAAACAAAATTAAACTACCAGCCAGCCATCTCAAGAAAAAAGGCTCTTGCCATTGATCTCATGTAACAACTTGTCAATACATTTTCCAAGTAGCAAACGGGATAGAATTCCATTTCCTTTGACCATGGCATAGTTTTGGCAATGATAATATACACTTTCATTAGGTCAAATGACACTGAATAAATTAGGATCCTGGGCTCAAGCACATGGCTATATCTGTAGAGGATTCAAATTCATTCTAAAACACTGGGTACAAGCTAAATCTCAACATGTAGTAATCAGAAATTGAATTGATCTCCAACAATTTCCTGAATTTGAGCTACTATTCTGTTCACATTTAAGCGTGAACACGAAGGCCACTGAATGGTTTCTGGAATAGCATCAGCGGGTTCATGAAATTAAAGGCAATCCAATGGACTATCATGTATATCTGAACAACAGACAAGGTAATAATGGGAAAACTGGAAGGACTCAATGCCAAATAGCTGTGAAGATAGTTGGACCTCACCAAAAACGCAAGCACCATTTCTGTCAGCAGGACTCTCCAGATTTAAGAGTCAATATAAACAGCTGTCAGACAGGGTTCCTTGTAACATAAAGGCTCAATGTTTAAGGATTCAAATTAATTCCATCAAAGTAAACCATGAAAGATGAGATGGAAAGACAAATTCTGTGATTGCTCCTAAAGCAATACAGCCCCATTTCAAATTGTACCTCTATCCAAGGAGTCTCCACTCCCATACATAGTTTTATTTGGAGAACTTAACTCAGCAATCCAAGAAATTAAAAAGCTTTGTACAGTTAGAAAGGAAGACCCACTGCCATCAGATGATAAGCACCTAAGACAATATCTGATGTTGATACGTATGTCTGTACAACATTGTTTTAAACAGAGTTTCAGAACTAGCTTATAAAACTTGCTGGGTTTCCAGAATTTGTATTCAGTGTGCAAAGCACTACAAGTAAGTCACACCAATCAGATTTCTTATGATGCAGCTACTGCAACCACATGGCCCCTTTCTGTGCCGTAAACTTTCTATGATCGTTTGAAAGAGAGGGTATGTTGGCCCATCGTATCTGTACTGGCCTAAAAAATGAGCCAACCAGCCTAAGACCACTTTCCAGCATTTAGTCCGTGGCCCTGCAGGTTATGGCACTGGAGGTGCACATCCAGACACCTTTTAAATGAGTTGAGGGTTTCTGCCTCTACTACCCTTTCAGTGAGTTCCAGATGCCCTCTGGGTGAAAAAAGTTTTCCTCATCCTCCCTCTAATCTTTCTACCAATCACTTTAAATCCATGACCCCCAAGTCAGTGATCTCTCTGCTAAAGTAAATAGGCCCTTCTCATCCACTCTATCCCAGCCCCTCAAATTTTGCACATCTCAACAAATCTCTTCTCAACCTCCTCTGTTCCAAGGAAAAAACCCCAGCTTATGCACTCTCTCCTCAAAGCTGCACATTTTCCAGTCATAGGAACATCATTCAAAAATCTCCTCCATAACCCTCTCTAATGTAATCAAATCCTCCTTCACTATTTAAAATTGGGTTAGATGGAGTAAATATTTCTAATCACCAAGTGAAGTTACCTGGAAGCAGTGAGAATAGTTAAATTTTTAACTGAAAAATCATGTTTGTCGTCATTATGTAATGAAAACTTAGATATGGTTTAAAATCATGCCACAAATAATCCTACCCATACTCATGTGTTAAAGTCATTTTCAGTGTCTCTAAAGTGTGAAACTGATGAAGTACAATTCAAATTTCTCATGGATTACCAAACTCAGATCCAGTATAGACTCATTCAATCAAATTACTTCCATCACCAATAAAGCCAAATACGCAAGTCCAAAACAACCAATTATCCACTGACGACTCTGAGAACCATTTGGTATTTCAGTCATGGGCAACTTTTCCTTTCTGGTGCGATTACAACAGGCAGCAGTGTTTACACAGGCAGTCTGCTTCCAACTGTGGTTGTGAATTCATACCTTTCTATCCATCTAACCATAATGGCACATGGTGTCAGTGTATCAGCAATTACACCGTTAAGGCAATTGCCTTGTCCAAACAGGTGATGGGCTCACCCATAAATAGGTACAGATGTGACACTGCATAGGAGAAAGGAACTACGAGTCTGTCACTCTGTTGAGCTGGCCGAAGAATAAATTTGCTTGAGGTAAAAGACCAGCTTCAAACTCATTCTTCCCTTATATACAAATACCGGAGTTAACACATGGGAGTGGGTACTCTGTTCCTTGGTCTAGGAAAGTTTGTATTTACTCAGATTTATTTATATATTTGAAAACATCATAAGGGCCTTCCTGTTGACTCATTGAACAATTACATGATATGATGCAGTACTAGCACAAACTGACCAGAGAATTCCCAGGTTATCCACGAGCAACTGTTTATTGCTAATGAGCTCGCTGTAGAGACACAACATATGGTTTATTATTCCTAGTCCAGAGCAAAAACAAAAATATTGATGATGATGCTTGTGGTCCCACTGACCACTATAAGAAGAATATATATCTACTGATGCAAATACCAATGGAGAAACTATCCAATTTACATGGAATTGTTGCACAAATAGCCTATCAATACTCACTATGAGGTAAGATTATTACCCTGTGGAACTTTACTCCAATGTCAGTTACTGCGTTCAGCATTTGAAATAAATATTCATTTGTGTAACGAGAAATATTCCGTTGCAGATTTTGACATTGGAAGGGAGCATGCAACATCAAGCACAACAATACAATGCTCAGTAAACCAAGAGGCAAACATAAATGTTGAAAAACTGCAAAATCTTTGATTATCACCAAGTGTTATATTTGCCGCCAAAAACCTAAATCAGTGAGTGAACAATGAAATATAGCACCAAATCACCCTTAACAAAAATATATTTCAACAGTTGTTCATTGATGTTAGAGCTGGCTGAAATACCCCCACCTGTAGTACTGCAGATCAAGACCAACTGTCCCATACATAACACAATCATTCCTTTTTGCAAAGACCTCAACAGTTGGCTAAGATCACATCAAGAATGCCAAACAACTATCCTCCAGGGACACAGTGAAGTCTTCACTTTTCCTCCAATGTGACACAGCACCACTTGGGTGCACTGACACACGGTACTTGAATTTGAAACCATAATTGCCTACAACAGGATCACCAGAAACCAGCCAAATGAAGGGGAAGATGCAAATGTAAACAAAATATTTCTTTTCAAGAAAGTAAATGTAGAAAAAGAATTGATTCTAGTTACCCTTACAGATCTCCAAATCTCTGAATCAGAACAGTAGCAAGTATTCTTACTAGGCTATTCATTGTGAAGAGTGGCACAATGCAGGGAGGGAACAAAAAGCTATTACAAGGTACAAAAATAATCAAATAATTAAAACTTACCAATATTGGAGGAAAGAGAGAGAAGGATTCATAGGTCTTTATTTAAATGCAAAGCAAGAGATGAAAGGTACAAGACATGTCCATTTGTTTGACATCAATCCAAAAGCAACAAGGCTACATATGTAATTGCTATTTTATAATAATATTGAAGTAGTGTGTTTTCTTTAAATTGAAAGTCAAAATTTCTATACTTAGAAGTATTTGGTGCATTAACGTTCCATGCATTGACCGAATCAGGCAGAGAAAAGCATTTCATGCAAATTTCTACAATCCATCATCTGCAACACTTGAATAAGAGCACAGAAAAAAGTCTCCCATATCAAATGCAAAAATCAACCATTTATCTTCTTACCAGAAGAGATTTAACAAGGATGTTTTCAACCAATCTGAAGTCATTCCGCAGCTGTTTGTTTTTGGAGCTGGTCCCTTCCATTTCTTCATCAGCATAAAAGCGAAAAAATTGGGATTCATCCTTGAATTCACTTTTCTCCAGCACTGTTGAAATTTAAACGGAATGTTAACATGTGCTTTTTCCTAATACAACAAAAGTAGTCACCACTACTCTGTCAAAACAGACATTTTGTCAAAATTCTAGATTGTAATTAAATTTTTTATATTAAATAATTGCAACTGCTAATTTAAAATGTTACCAATAAAGAAAACTCTGAACAAAAATCCAACGTCCATTATCAATAACTCAAACGATTCATATGCCAACATAATGGTCTTCATTGTGAACTACAGCAATAAAATGAAATGTAATTCAAAAGATGTCCCTAAAAAGACATGAAAATAGGTGGCATGGGTACTTAGGTTCATTTGAAACTAAAAATTAACTACATTTTCTTTGACCCAACATCCAAACTCTCCTGTACATAAGAGTTAGTTCCTTGCCAAACAATAAATGAGATTTCTTACCACAAAAATCTGGGGAATGGTAATTGTTTACAATCTTGAAGCATCAATAACTTGTGAGTAAAATAATCTGCTGTAGGATTTGAAATATGCAGTTTCCCTTCCAGTTGGCCAATGCTGGTTTTTAGATTCGGTCAATCTTTGGTCTGGGTGGGGGAGGGATATGTCATGTTGCCACTAACAGTCAATATGTTCACCAACATATACTAAATTGTTGGCAGAATGATGGGCTGACCATGTTAGTACTATGCACAGTGCCATGATCCCACTGCAAAAGCAATTAGTCAATGGCAATAATGGGCATGCAGGAATATCATAAATAGTTGCCAAACCACAAGTTTCACAGAGCATCAAAATTCTAGACAGAAAAGGGGACACAATGGACATTTTTTGACAAACATGCACAATTTGAAAGATAAATGCAATAGGAGATTTCAGAGAAACAAAAACCATACAACACCATGAGAGATTGCTCCAGTTTATTAATGAAAACAGTGTGTGAAGAATTTATTTGAGTGCTAAGTCAAACTAGTGGCTACAATGACCTAAGGATGCAAATATGTGGCTATAGGAAAGCAGAAATGGCCGTATGCAATGCCAGCAACAAAAAGCTACTTGACGTTCATGCTCTAATTGTCGGTTTCGTTGAATGCTTTCATAAGCAATGCTGATACTTGAGATTCTGACTGAATGTTTGGTTTGAACATTATTGAGAAGATAATTAGCCACCTTTAGGAAGGAGGGAAGGAAAAGGCACAAAGCCAAACCTACCCTACATAGTTCTTCAACATAACCGGGGAGGTCAATTGGGACAGTCAAATCAGTGATTTGTATGATCCAATTAACTGATTTTTTTTTTGTGGAATGAAAGGGGCAGTGTGGGGTGGTCAAATTACGAAACATAAAAAGTCTGCAATAAACAAAAAAGGGACTGCAGGACACCTCAAGTTCTGACTTGTCAATTTAATTATGAATAATTCCCAGCCATCACATTGAAATTACATTTAAAGAAAGTTTTTTTTTGTGTTTCTTTGATTGATTACCATGGTGCATGAAGCCATTATTACACAGTCCAACGCCGAGTGTGACCGCTTCCTCTCTGGTCTGGCAGTCGCCCTAGCAACAAAATGACATTTTTACACCTAAAGAGATTTCCTTTGGAAAACAACTGCTTATGATTACAAGTCTAAATTTAGAATGTATTCTTTGTTACAGACAATAACCTCAACAGAAATGGCAAGAGTCTCCATTGATGTTTCAAAATAGCAAATCTCGAGCTATGAATACTTGCAGAGGAAGTCAGGACAACAAAGAAGCCGTCTGGAGGTAATTATCTAAAGTTCACTTACAACCATGGTACTAGCCATAAACAAATGACTTCAGATAAAACAGCTGACTTACATTTTGGTTTCTGATGCAAAATTTATTTTTAAACTGTAGACACCCAGTTTCACAGAAGTACCACAAACAGCCTCTCTCATGAACATAAGGTCAGTGTCTCATCAGTAAATCGTTTAAATAAAGATACCCGCTGTGTGTTATCAGAATTATCATTTCCTGAAGAAATCAGGATTTCATAGAAAGCCACAGACACAAAGATAACTTGTGGCTATTGGTAGTTAACTTTGACCATTGAACATTAAAAAAAAACTTCATTTTCTGAGAATGTCATGTTAGAAAAAGCAGAGACTCGCTCATCATTTTTTTTTTGTTTTCATACTTCATCCCTTCAAGAGACACTGCAGAACTGGGCTGCAATCGAAAGTATAGCTCCCTTTAGTCTTGGTGCACAATGATTACTCATGTCCTACGTTCTCGATAAAACAGCAGTGAGAAGCATACTTGAACTTATCCATGTGGCAGTGAGCATAAGTTTATTTATTGCTGAAGCAGCTGGAATACAGTAAAATTCCCTTCATGCATACTGCCAAAAAAAAGTGTGCTCCTGGTCGTCCCAAACAAGGTGTAAGTACCAATTTTTAAAGTGTTGGTAGATACACAAGTATCTCTGAAATGCAGAAAAACTTCATGAAAAGCTGCACCAAAAGTCACCAAAACAATCTCTTGTGCGAATTCAGACCCATAACAATTTCCAGATGTCAGTCTCAGAGAGGCCCTCAGCCAGAAATGAAAAAGGGGAAAATGTGAAAAGTTTACCCTAGCCCCTCCCGCAAACCCTCTTGATCACAGGAAGTAAGCCTGGGAGTGACCAACTGCCCATATCACTGCTTAAGAACATGCAGCATAAGGGGAAAAAAATTCTAACATTTACGACTAGCAACTTGTGACAAGTGATGTCTAAGCCTGTGGGGCCAAACTGGTACTCACCAATACTCTCATCCCTCAATAAGTGACCCACCCAAATGAGCAAGTAGTGGCACAGAGTCCACTCTATAAAGACATTCAACTCTTCCGCCAGCTGTATTTCGCTCTGAGGGCTGCATTCCCATGGCTTTTAGAATATCTTCATTTGTTGGGTACAATGCCCAAAAAATTTAACTAATTATGATTCCACAGAAGTACAAGAAACCTGTGAATATTTCACCTGGTCCTTTTTTCTGGAGATAATTTTCTCCCATTTGAATGGTTTGCACCACGACATCCCTACACACAAGAGGATGAAGACTGCAGCGGTTCAAGGCGGCAGCTCACCAACACCTTGCCAAGGGCAACTAAGGATGGGCAATAAATGTTGGCCCAGCCAGTGATGCCCACATCCCATGAATGATTTTTTTTTTAATCAAGCTGTTCCCAGTCAGCAACTAAGATGCTAACAGTATCTAAACATTATGATCCAGATTTTGCTGGAGTACGCCATCTCGAAGTGAGCTCTGATGCACTTTTGAGCACACCATTGTTAAAAAATATTGCAAATTACAAGTGAACTTTCTAGAAGTTGTTAGGAAAGAGAGATAGTTTTAAATAAGTTAAAGGTGTATTTGGAGGTGTTAGAAATAAGGTATATCTTGAGTTTAATTTGTATGTTGTATTTGTGCATTAAAAAAAGGATAAAACCTGAATTGTAGTTTCACTTTAAAATATGCCTGCATTTTTAGTGAGATTTTATGACTCTTGAAGGGGAGTTAAAACCAACAACATAGGAAAAAAAAACTGCTGTTGCCTAGCAACAGAGGTCCAGAAAGGGACCCCCCAGCCCCCCACACACAGAGAAACCGAGAGCTGTTTGAGTTCAGTTGGTCAGTGTGCTCTAAAGTTGAAAGGAGTTGCCAGCAGCAGTATAGGAGAGGGACAGACAGCAAGTCCCAAACTAAAGTTAAAACCAGCTGTCAGGAAAAGCTGGACTAGACAGAGCTGCAGAAAGCAAGTTTCCCCAAAGAACAGAAGAAGCAGGGTCCTGAAAAGACCTTCTATTCAAAAGAAACAAGCAGGAATCTGGAAAAGGTCCTGTTAAGTGAAGTTAAGAGTGAGAAGCAGAGAAAGGCTCCAAGCTTAAAGGGAGAAGCTGCAGGATGCAGATTTAAAGCAATATAGATTGTGAGAAGCCAGAAGATCCAAGGAGACAGCTAAAGTTCTGTAACTCTACTATGAGCATGTGAAGCAGTGGTGTTCTATTAGCACGGCTGAGTCAGAGGGAGAGTGTGTATGCGGAAGGAGGCTTGAATGCACATGGCGATCCAGAAGAGCTTGAGACCCTGGAGGTGGACCCATGTGGAAAGCTTCTGAGAGAAAGCATCAGTTTGAGGGGCTATTCCAAAGCCAGTTCTTCAAGAATGGAGATTGGAAACCCTCGTGTGAAAGACAGAGTTCAGCGAGACTGGTTGGCTCATGGTAAGACAATCATCTGGGGGAAGGTGAGGAGAGATCCATAGCATCTGTTTGTGATGCATCTGTCACTTGGTTTCAGAGCGTGATATGTCTGACCCACAGATCGCCTATTGGTTTACATGGACTGTGTATTTACTATGAACATTAGAATAAAAGACAGCTTTTGTAACTTGTGTCATCCTTACAAATCTGCATACATCTGTAAAGGTATAGTTGAGGGTGAAGGCGTATTGTGATATAGTTCATCTTTTCCTGTTTAATAAATGTTTTATTCTTTATCAGAGACTCCTGTGGCTCTGTTCAGTAGCCACTCTCCACACAAGTGTAACAATAACAACAACGAAAAAGAGAGTTTGGAAGAGAACATCTATCCTGTCCTCTCTCAATTATTCCTTACCTGCATGAGCAGCCAATCTATTAACTTGCTTGCTGGCACCACAGATCTGTAGGTTTTCAGGTGGTGATCTCGGTCTCTACATTTAATACAAAACAAGGTGATTTTTCTTTGATTATTTCTGGCATTTAGGTCACATATATAGTAAAGTTTCACCAGCATTGACTGATAAGTTTTTCTTTAAGTTGAAAAGGGGTCAATTTATTTTAAATATTGATGCACTTGAGATAATTTACAGGATCCAAAACTTCAAGTGTTTCAACAAACATGAAATTAGCGCTCATTTAACTAAAATCAAATAGCAAGTTTTAAAGCCATTAGAAATCACAATACAACATGTGGCACTGAGAGGGCACGGAAGTCAAATTCACTACAGACCTGAAACACTTGGTACTGCAAGGTTCCAAGTTTAGTGAAATCTCTATTCTTACTATCATTTAAACTGTCCTGTAGATTAGATCCAATCTGAAAGCTATTTTTTTTTTTAGAAATTCAAGCTATGTGATCAAAAAGAGCTGCCATTTCTCAGCCAAACTTTAAAAATGTCTGGAAAAGTGTCAAATGACATTTACTGAAGAAAATATATATGGAATTCATGCCAATGACATGCTCTCTTCAGTTTGATTTCATTTAAGAAAAAAATCTGTTTACGTATTAGAGAACTACTTATTTTCTTCGCTAATGAAATAACACTCTTGAACTACATGTGGAAGCAACATGGGTAAAGACATAGCAAAGTTTCCTGGACCTTAAGAATAGATTCTGAAAAACTTTTACAAAAGACTCCAGCACTATCACCCTACTGCTTTCACTCTTGTATAAGTCAAGAAGTTTTCACACTGATGCACAAACAGGGCTATAGTTCAGCATACATGACATATGCTTTAATCTCCTAAGCACGAAGTATAAATTACTTTGTCTCATTTCCACCCCCCACCTGCCCCCACGCTCTGTCAGCCCCTAATTAAGCAGTAATTTTGGGGAAATCATGACTAATGGCAGACAGAACTTATCCAAATCGTTGCAACACTACATTCTTGACACAATGCTTGCAAAGAAATAGAACAATTTATAGGTGTAAAGACCTGACAAAACTGGACAGAGTTTGACTAGGTGAAGTTTCAGGAGCAAGATCAGTTTTTATCAAATGCAAAGGACAATATTTGAATGATGCAATCTGAATCATGAAGATATTAACAGCCTGTGCTTGAACTGCATTGGGAAGTAGTTGGGGCATTATATCAAGAAATTGAGTGGTATTACCAATGCACCAGACTGGGAGCTTTAGGCAAATAAATGTCCATTACTTCATGACATTTGGTAGTTCAATTTTCATGCACAAAAGTAACAGATGCAAAGAAATTCTCCAATTTTTGAACCTTCTTTAACAAAGACTCAAATTGAAAAGTTAAATCAGTCATGTACAAGGTTGTTTCTTTTCACTCAATGACTGACAGACGCTCATGAAATCAACAAAAAGCAAACTGAAAAATGTATAACTTACTTGACCACAGGAGTGAAGAGGCAGTGCAATCGACAGTACAGTCTCACACCCTGTCAAGAAGAAAGAAAGATCATTTATATGCAAAACAGTGCGCTTCACTTAGTTTTATTCAGAAATGTGTAATACTCCATCTGTATCCAATACTTAACAAATGGGATTATTTCACAAGCTCCTTCAACACACAGCATGCAACTGCCAGAGGCTGAGAAAGTCCATTTAACAAAAAGGTCACTCCAGTAAAAGAGCAATACCTTAGACATGATATCTTCCATCTCACTTCTAGGTTTGTAGGTTCCATCATCATACCGAAACCTGTAGAGTACCAACTCATTTTTGAAATGGTGCTTGTCAGAAACTGAAACATAAAAATGCCCATGAGAAATCAAAATTAGGGTTACATAATGCACCATCATTTGCCCATAAATCCCAAAATGATTTTCAATCTAAAACACTAAAAATGGAATACTAATGTACTTCTAATCAAGTTGAATTTCTTAGAATAACAGTGCAATTTAAAATCTGCTGCCATTTTTTAAGCACTCCTAGAAATATAATATGTTCAGAACATAGTTAAGTGGGAGGTGGTCAATTTCGATAGGTAGAATAAGGAGGGTGCACCCTGCTTGGGTAGAGAGTCTAAACGGGTGTTAGAGCAAAAGGGATCTAGAGATGCAGATACATCACTGGCAAATTAGTGACTGGTTAATAGGGACTTAAAGCAAACCAAGCACTGGGTTCGAGGGATAGAATTAAAAGCAGCAAATTTGTTAAACTTGTACAGAATCTTAGTGAGATCACTGTATACAGAACAGTATACAGTTCTGGTCCCCACACTACAAAAAGGATATAGAGGCCCTGGAGAAGGTGCAAAACACTTCACAAAGATGATATCAGAACTGAGGCAATATACCCATCAGGAAAAACTGACGAGGTTAGGAGTTCTTGCTCAAAAAATGTTATGTAAAAAAGAGTTCTTTAAGATTTTAAGGAAGGTAGAGGGTAGTCGTAAAATTATTTTTCTATTTGTGCTGAGTTCAAGACTAACAATCGAAATTTTTAAAAATTAATTCATGGGATATGGGCATCGCTAGCTCTCCCAGCACTTATAGCCCATCCCTAATTGCCCTCGAGAAGGTGGTGGTGAGCTACATTCTTGCTGTAAACCATATATTATCACTAATAAATTCAACAAGAGACCGAGGAAAAACATTACCCAAAAGGCAGCAAGAAATGTTGAACATACTACCAGAAGGAGCGACTGAGGGAACTAGCACAGATGCATGTAAGGAGAGTCAAGATAAGCACAAGGGAGAAAGGGATTAAAGATATGCTAACAGGGTTAGATGAAGCTTGGTTTAACCTGTAAATCTGTGCACAGCTATTGACTGAAGGAAATGGTATAGTTTCTATTAAATTTTCAAGCAATTAGCTCATATTAAAATCTTAAAACATTCAACAACCTAGCTGGTCTACCCTGCCTCAGGGACACCTCCTAGCTACATATTGTGAAGGTATATAACCAACTTAGCTTTTTTCTATTTTCAGAGTGGTGGTTCAGGTAAGTTGGAGAATGTCAACTACTTCGCCTTTAAAAACAACTTTTATTATGGATGGCTGTTAACGTAGTAAAAAACCCCAACACACATCACAGCAGTGTTAGCAACCAAATTTGCCACCAAGCTATATAAAATATTAGGACAAATGATCAAAAGGCAGGTCAAGGAGGTAGGTTTTAAGGAACATCTTAAAAGGAGAGAGGGGTAGAGAAGTGGCAAAATTTAGAGAAGAAATTCCAAAGCTTCAGACTTAGGCAGCTGAAGGCATGAATACCAATAGTAAAGCAATAGAAATTGAAGGTGCACAAGAGGTCAGCAATGGAGGAGCATAGAAATCACACCAAGCTGTGGGAGGCCAAAGATAGGAAGGCATGAGACAATGATTGGATAAAATTAGAATTGACAGCAATAGTCTAAATTTAAAGCCATCATCTCTACATCAGCGCTTTTACTCCAACCATTCTATTACGAGGTAACATTATGTAAAGTTGCTCCACAATGCATGGAGCAATGTCACAGCGTAAAGACATTCCTCTGCAAGTCAGCGGAGGCAAGTTCAAGTCGGATGAGTAAACACCAATTACATGAATATAAAGAGAATGTACTCCAAGTTTAGAAGACTATATACAGATGAAAAACTTTTGCCTCTCTCTGCCCGATAGTGCAATTGTGTAAAAGCTGATAATTAAAATACCAAGGTTTAATTTCCTTGAGGAATAATGTTTCATCACCACATTGATTAGGCATCGCTGTGGCAGAGATGCTTCAGATTAAGCCAAGCCCAAACTAAATAGGTCTGCCTTAGGTTCAGCAGCCAAAAACACCGAAAGCAAAGAGATAGAGTGCATGCTGCTTTGAAACATACATAATTTTGAAATGAACATGATTGTAAAATACTCAATAGCATATGATAATTTCACTGAGGCTATTTTACATAGATGCAGACAATTTTAAGAAATGAAACTCTAGAAAATAATTAGGAATTCAATTCCTTCATCTAAGTCAATTCATCAAAGATTTACTTGGATTCCATTATTTTGTTGAGGGACCTGGTATTGAGATCTAATTCTTGCACTTTTGTACCACAACCTGGTTTTAATACCAACCTGTCATTTCTTTTGGTTTTGTGCAAGCATCTCCATTAATATCTTAACTTGAGCACCTAGAATTGTGGTCCTTGTCCCCTGTTCCCATGTAGTACTTCACAACATTACTGAATCATAGATAGTAACTGATCAACCTCCTCAGGTCTTAAAAAGAGAGCGAATTTCCATTTAGCTTTCAGTTATTCACCAAGCCAATATCCAAGCTGGTAGGGTGATCCTAACTGGATCAACAGTGGCCTGTTCTATGACATTGCATCATTTTCGCTGGCATATAACTAGCTGTGTCCTTGTGCGCTCTTGGTAATCCCTAGACAAGGGCTAGGAAGAGTCAGGTTCTCTGGGCTGAGTGGAATGCATCCCTCCAGGTAGAGTTTGTGCTCTCCAAATCAGATAAACCAACAGCTTCACATGTGGATTTATCAGTGGCTTAGCTTGGACACAATAGGATGAAGCTAGTTTACGGCAAGTGTCAGATATTGGCTTCCAAAAGCAAAACAATCCACATTTCCTCACCATTTCCTTTGTTCTTTGCAGAGATGATCACAGCAAAGAAATGCCTTAAATGCACTAGAACTCCAGAGTGGCATTTGCCTCAAGAATTGCAGAACTTGCTTAATTGGCAGCAAGACTTTTTCTTGTACTACAGTTGTGGTTTTCTCAAATTCCACGCCAATTTGAGTCAACCCTTAAGAAAAAAAATAATTCTACTTCACCTCTGCCATATTATCAGGGTGGGTACAACTAGTAAATGTTCAAGTAGAATGTTAAGCATCAGGCTACTAAGCCCTCTAAATCTACCAGTGTTTCACTCCTCAGCCAACTGTATTGTCCCCACCTTCCTACTCACCTTCTAGACTTAAATAAAAAATGTCTGAAGATGAATATTAAAGAATTTATCAACTATTTAGCAGTAGTTTGAAACTGAAAATTCTACATTGCAACCCCCTCTTGCATACGGATACATTTTCTAAGGTTTGCTTATAATTGTTAACTTTGCACTTGGTATAACTTTTCATTACTGTTATGTCATTTCAGGTCATATCTTTTAAGTTGGAAAATCATCAACATGGACCTCAGCATTCATCTATTAAACAACAAAGCCAGCAACAGTTTCATTTAGTCATTCATCATATCACTGCTTGTGGGATTATAACAGTACACAAACTGGCTAAAAATGCAAGTTCAATTGTGAGATTAGTATTGAAGTTCACATTATTCTATTATTGAAGTCAATGGAAACAAAAACTGGGCATGGTGTAGAAATGAGATCAACAGACCCAGCCAATTTCCCACCAAACGGGTTAGGTTGAAATTGCATGATACAGATGTGTGACACTGTCTTGGGTGCATGGGTCCACATGGGCAGTGGGAGGGGGAAAAGAGGTGTTAAATGAATTACCATATTATACACTGTACAAGATATTGTACCATGCTGACATATTCACACAGAGTATGTGCATGACTCTGCACCATGAGGAGATATTCAACAGGCATTGCATCTTGCGGAGGCTGAGAAAAATATTTCATTTTCTGATGAAAGCACAATTTTTGTGCATTTATAATAGCTCCAGTGAATCTGACGACTGGAGTTAATAAGCTTTCCCTTTACGTGAAGCTGTATTCACTCTCTGCCAGTAAATTTGTCCAGTTCATTTGAGATGGATCATTTCAAGGCACATCATTAACAGCTGCCTTAGACCCAGAAGAATAGCACAGCCTTCCTTTGCAATGCATTTTAAAACTTTGCATGATTGTACTCACCATGATGAATGATGCCATTCTCAAGCAATGCCTGACCCAGATTCACGCCTTCCTCGGCTTTACTGATCTCTCCGATTTCCATCAACCAAGAAACAAACTCACTGGAAAAAATATTGCCAAGAATTTCATACAATTAGCATAAAACACAGGCAAATAGTTATCTCCAGTGTGCACAAATGCTACAAATCTACTTTTTAGTACATTACAATTTATATGCAATACAAAACTTCATTTTGAATGTTGATAGATTATCTGATTTCAAACAGCAATTTGTAGAAGCCTCAAGGTATTAAATAAATTACAACCTGTCATAAATAGGGACTTAGCTTAAAAAACTATCACTTTAATTGGATAATTAAAAATGCTTTAAAATGAAACTTATGATAAATTTGTTTTTGTAAAGTAAAATGTCCTCAGTCAACAGCCAAGCTACGATAACTACAAACTTTTTTTGAAGCTGCGTGTTCCTTTCTGAGAGCTAGTTGTCATCTAAAGTACATAAACACAAGAGTTCCTCTGGCACAATTCATAACCTCTGACAAGTGCCTAATTCTTAAACAGTTGAGACTTCTTTTGGTCCACAGCCAAGCAACAGCTTTTCCAGAGGCCAGAAATAAAATTCACTTTTCATTCATCCAAATATCACCTTTCTACACACAGCAGTTAGTAACGCATGGTGACTTCGAACATAACTAAATTACGTACAAATGATAAACATTTCACAATTTGAATCATATTTAAGGCTTTTTGAAATATTCCTTTCAACATTTCAAATCAAGTTACGCTATTGCACACTTTATTGGAGGGTTTTATCTTTTTTTTTAAAAAAGTGCTGCATTTGGAGCAAACAAGGGAGCATATATTGGTGAAGTTGAAAGCCCACACTTAGATTTTTATCTCCTTATTTGAGGCATTTATTTGGTTCAAGATGCAGAGGCATCATTTACTTAAATCTTTCATTTAACTTAGTCATTTCAGTCTTTATATAAATATTCAGTTAAAATTCAAAGAAATTATTTCACAAACATTAGTAATACTTTACAATTAGCTGCGGGAAAAAGCTCAGAAATCCTTTGAAAAACAATTTTAAAAGGTTCTTGCAATATATGAATGAGATGGGTGATGCAGTTCTAAGCGTGTCTCCTGCGCATGCAACAAACAACTGTAATTCATTATCTACCATGATTGAACACAAGGGATCTTTCTTACTTTGAATTCAATACAATTGGCAAGATAACCTTCATACAAGTTGCTGTTTATGGAACAGATAAGAACAACAACTTACCACATTCAGCAGAAAACATGCAATCTATATATACACCAAATTTCATTTATTATGCAGTGCTGTTTAGCTTGATTGTAGTATGATCTGAATAAATATACAGTTAACTAGGGTAACAAACTGTGCACACAGTAATTTCTTTTAAAATCATAAAGCATTCAATTGTTTTCACTGCAATTTTTATGTTAGTGTAATGGAAAATGTGGCTTTTGCCACACCATGCAATCCACATTCAGTGCCCAGTTTAGACAAAAATAATTATTAATTGTACCTCAAATAGTAGATAGCAATGCCTGCATAAATTAGGACCCACCAAATGATATCTGATTTGGCAAACCAAAATGAAGTCGACAGGAAATCAAGTGTAAAGTCTTTCAAGTTGCATGAATAGAACATGAAAATTGATGTTGCCTTACTTGCCAAAAAAGCACTTTGGGACAATAGACAGCTTTCTCCTCCGGTCCTTTATAAGATTTCCTTTCTTGCTCATCATCATGTGATAGAGTTTCTCTCCCTTCTCCGAGATCATGACATATGCATCACGCTCCATGCCTAACTTGAGACCTAGAAATCAAAGGTTAGAGAACATCACAAGACCAATTCATAGAACATTCTTGGCAGCAAATTAGTTCAGTCCATGCATTGTTTAAAATGTGAAAAAAAATTGAGTGTTCAACTTAGATTCTAATACCTTAAAAAATTGCTTATTTGTATTCAAGTTATAGCTTTCAGGTCCATTTGGTGCATTCACTGCTCAGCAACACAGATCAGAAACAGTCTCACCAAGCAGTGGTGGGAAGGTAGAAGCAGGGTAGATATGTTGTTAGATATATTAAAAAAAAAGCTCCCTTTACAGCTTCACCAATGTTTCAGCATCTGCTTCCAAAGAATAAGAAACTGCACAACAATCAAGCCTTTTATACTTCAAAGGTTCTATTGCATTTCCTGGCTTATGAAACAAGTCCAAACAGTTTCCTGTCATCATTTAGCATTCCAAGGGATGCAATACAAAGGCCTTGTCTGACTCTAAATGATATCCACGATCAAACAGATGGATTATTGGCAGAAAGATACAAGCGCAGGTGGGAAGAAATGACAAGAGAGTCAGCCTTACAAGTTAAAATTCAACTCACCAGGATCTGGATTTAACATTTGTCAATGAACAAGCTTGATGCCTGACATTGAACTTCCAATGTCCAAAACATCAAGGTGGCAACAGAAAGCTAACAACCCTGTGTAAGTCTGTCCATCATGCCTAAAGTCCATGCCTAGCAACATTTCTCATAATAATTAAGAAAACAAAGAATTAGGATAAAAGTTGCTGAAAGATTTTAATCCGCAAGCCAAGAATGACAGCACACTCGCATAGCAGTGCCTTCTGTGATTACAATGCTAAGGTTCAACACCTTGACTCACCATTTGGGTATGTATACTGGAATCAGGAAAATGGTGGCAATACGCTAATACCATTTGTGATGAGCTGTGCCCATCGGGTTGGTTGAGTGATACTTATGAAAGCTTCTCCCCACAGAGCACAAACTCAAAAGCACATCTGCCAATTGTCTGAATTAACTTGTGACCACCCTTGACTTGGTGGACTGACAAAGAAAGGAGGCATTACATGTAGATCCTCTTTGGGATTGACATATGACTCCAGGAATACATGCCTAACAATACAAATTTGAAACCAAGTAAACCTTTTGTGGCAATCTCCAGTCTGATGCCTGAGCCAGGAAGCTTCACATCTCTTGTGCAGCTGTGGATACTTGATAAGCCAGCCTAGCTCACAAATGGACCATAAAAGAACAAAGCCACATGTGTAAGCATCACTAGCACAAAGACTTTCATCTATATAGTACCCTTTAACACAGTAACTAGCCTAAAAGATTTCACAGGAGCATAATCAGACAAAGAGAAAATGATCCAGTTAAAGGAGGAGAAATTAGGACAAAAAACCCGCAGCTTGGTCAGAGATAGGTTTTACAGAATGCATTAAAAGGGACGCGAGGTGAGAGAGGCAAAGAGGTTGAGGGAGGTAATTTCAAAATGAACAATGTGGTGATACTCGCTCTACATCAAGAAGCAAGGCTTGTAGTGCGAAGTCCTCAGGGGCTGCATAATTTAGCTGGTTCAGCACAACAGTATGTGAACACAAAGGGGGTTAAATAAGCCTGGACTCTTGTCAACCTGCATTAAGTTTTCTGGATTTAGACAAGCAAGGGTTGCTTCTATGAAGAAAAGGGTACCCCCCACCAAGCAAACAGAAACTCCTTTGTTATTTTCTCAGGAGCTTGAATTAGAAACTCAGTGGTGGCTTTTATCATGTGTCAAACATTTAGCTTTAGTTGCAAAAAAAAAAAAATGAAAATTAGGAATCTAACCTGATAAGTGTAACAATGACATCACAGCTTGTGCTGAACCTTACAAATACGATGCCTCCCGCCAATGAAGAAGTTTCTAGAGTACTGGCAGATATTCAACACATGAATCTTGTTGCCCAGTTTTCACATTAAGGATGGGCTGCGGGGGGGCGTGGTTCAAGCTGATTAATTACTGACAGGGGCCAGTCAGACCAAATTTGTTACTCGAATTTCCCAACATGCCCACATACAACAGTAATTTCTGAATAACCAAGAAAGCAAGAATCTTGGCCTTTTTGTTCCCCCTTCTTAGCCTAGTACTCTGGAGGTCAATTCTACTGCCCCAACTCTTGCCTTAACTACCTTCAAGATGCACTATAACCACTATATAAAGCGGTGCTGGAATTCAGAAGTCTCCGTATTTAATCAATACAAACCAACATCCTGGAGGTTACCATTGACCAGAAACTGAATTGGACTAGCGATATAAATACTGTGGCTACAAGAGCAGGTCAGAGGCTATGAATCCTGTGGCGAGTAACTCACCTCCTGACTCCCCAAAGTTTGTCCACCATCCACAAGGCACAAGTCAGGAGTGTGATGGAATAATCCCCACTTGCCTGGATGAGTGCAGCTCCAACACCACTCAAGGAGCTTGACACCATCCAGGACAAAGCAGCTTGCTTGATTGGCACCCCATCTACAAACATTCACTCCCTCCACCACTGATGCACAGTGGCAGCAGTATACACCATCTACAAGATGCACTGCAGGAACTCACTAAGACTGCTCAGACAGCACGTTCCAAATCCATGACCACTACCATCCAGAAGGACAAGGGCAGCAGACACATGGGAACACTGCCACCTGAAAGCTCCCCCCACAAGCCACTCACCATTCTGACTTGGAAATCTATCGCCATTCCTTCACTGTTGTTGGGTCAAAATCTTGGAATTCCCTCCCTAACACTGTGGGTGTACCTACAGCACATGGAATGCAGCGGTTCAAGAAGGCACCTTCTCAAGGGCAATAAATGCTGCCCTAGCCAGCAACTCCCATATCCCATGAACAATTAATAAAATCAAATGGAGATCCTCTAAGCACCACTATCTGAGCAATAAGTGCACAAAGAGAAAGGAGCTCAATAATCCACTGAAATGGGATCTTCTGTTTGGTGGTGGGCGGGGGGGGGGGGGGGGGGGGGGGGGGGGGGGGGGGGGGGGGGGGGGGGCGGAGATGGGGAGACCAAAACAAAAGACAACTAATCACAGTGAAGTGTCTTTCAGGTAGCACGCTGCTTGCTGTACTCATTTCCTTGATAATAGCAAAACTATTCCTTGTGGCAGGATTCACTCTCTTCAATTGGGTTCCACTGTTGAGCTAATATTCTATTCATTTCCTGGAAATCTATGGAGCTCAGCGTAGCCAGCAATGGACACAAATTTGTACTTTCGGCACAATATTTTATAAAGATATGAGTTGTAGCCACATTCAATGAAGCTTGACTTCATTACAGCAGGTGCTTATTTATGAATCCAAAGTCTTGAAACAATTCATTCATTTCGTGTCTCATTAACACAGGTCATGTGGAGAGGATATAGAATATACCTGTTATTGGTTCTTGTTAATAACAGGAAGTTTAATTTATTTGAAGCCATTGGGGATAGCAAGAGCCTCTCAATGTGCCTAGCTAGAATTCTGTGCGGTTTTTGTAAATCTCATGTCCTTGTCATTTTCCCTTCACAGGAATGCAGAAACTCCACTTCATCTTTGGCACTTGGTTTTCAATCTCAGTGCAACAAATTCTGAGGTTTAAGTCTTAAGAACATAGGTACACAATGAATTTGAAGGGTATGGAAAATTCCATTTTGTTCATTAAAAATTCTCAATATGCACAGATGTGTTTTGAATCAGGGAGAAAAAAAAGACTCCACAAAAATTAAAACATTTAAATCCTTATCATTGTCCTCCTTCAAGTCCCTAATGATAAGACTCAACTGTCGATGACCTCTTTCAACAAATTAGCAGGAATATCTGAACCACAGGTTTTCTCAAACCTTCAGTTATTTTTGCCATAGAATTCAGAGAAAGACTACAGTTTAGTCATTTTTTTCCCCAAAATAAGACTGCATCCTCGGCTTGTTTAGAATGCTTACGCTCAACCTGAGCAAGAAGATATAAAATTTTCTCATGAATCATGAGAAATTAATCAGCAGGAGCAAGGATGTCTTATTGCACCTGTACAGGGCCCTAGTAAGACCACAGCTAGAGTATTGTATGCAGTTTTGGTCTCCTTCCTAAGAAAGGATATGCTTGCCATAACAGAAGTGCAGCAAAGGTTTATCAGACTGATTCCTGGGATGGCAGGATTGTCGTACAAGAGATTGGATCGACGACACCTGTATTCACTGGAGTTTATATGAATGAGAGGGGTTCTCATTGAAACATGTAAAATTCTGACAGGGCTGGACAGACTGGATGCAGAGATAATGTTTCCTCTAGCTGGGGGGGCCTAGGACAAGGGATCAGAGTCTCAGGATATGGGACTGAGATGACGAGAAATTTCTTCACTCAGTAGGTGGTGAACCTGTGGAGTTCCCTGCCACAGAAGGCTGTGGGGGTCAAGTCATTGAATATATTTAAGGATGAAATAGATAGATTTCTAGATTCTGAAGGTGTCAAGTGGTATGGGGAGAGAGTGGAAGTATGGTGTTGAGATTGAGGATCAGCCATGATCATACTGAGTGACAGAGCAGGCTCAAAGGGCCGAATGACGTACTCTTGTCCTTATTTTCTATGTTTCTAACTCTTCACTGTAAAGAAATCCTGTAATGATGCCCAATCCACAAGTACAAAATTAATTCCACTTTCAAATGTCATGGTTCTGGTCAAATTCTGACAGGACACAACAGACCACATGCACTTCAATTGAAAGTGTGACTGAAGGTAAGTGCTGAATAACTAACTGTTCAGTGCAAAATCAGTTCCAGACTTTGTAACAAAAAGCATGGCAGAGTATCTATTCCAACAGTATGCACATGCAGCACTTGCCAACACTAACACTCACCTGCTCAAGTTCTGGCTTTTGGTTGATGAAGTTCTGAGAGGTTGTGAAGGTAAAACAGCACTTTCTGACTCAGTTTTTGATAGTTACAGAAGGAATATTACCTCATTGGCCAAACACATTGATCACAACCTTAAGCGAACAGCCTCAAATGATGAAAGAACAATAGATAAAACAGACTTCAAAAATTATAAAGCAACCTTGCTGCATGTAATGCAACCAGGGGAAAAAAGATTTCCTACTTTCCCCCAACTTTTAATGACATTCTTATACAATTAAGTCCATGCTTGAATCACAAACTCTTAAACAAGTCATTGATTTGTCTTCTGATAACTTTGGAAAATAAATGACGCCTTGCAGAGAAACACATGTCAAGGTTCCCAGAAATTTGACAGATTGAACAAAGAAGGAACATTGGATGAAATGCTGTGGAGCAAACAAACATTCTCATATGAAAAAATATTACATGCATTTAACAGACATAATTCAGGGTCATGGAGCAAATGTAAACCAAAGAACTTCAACCAGAGATCTCACAGAATGCAAGAGGTTTCAGTGGATAAAAAGTCCTAGGATCAGGTTATTAAAATTGAAACAAAGAGTGAAATTGAGAGAAATGCACAAGTCTGAAGAGTGAATGCACACTGGAAAAGAATGTGGAGGTAAAAGGAAAATTACAGCAAACCAACACAGCAACTACTGTACCTCCAAGAGTTGAAAGCCACACGTACACATGAAAGGGTATGGCTGAATCCTGAGCTGTAACCAAACTGCAAATCTCTATTTCTCCAACCACTGGGCAACTCAAATCACCCTTTGTAAATCAACCAGATTCAGCTTCCTTATATTCCAACTTGGCCCAAGCTTCTCAAACCAAAACCTGGGTCCTGAACCAAACAGACCATCACCATGTGGTTTAACCCAGATCTCCAACCAACTCAGATACTAAACTCTTCTAAAGCAGCAACCATGCCCACTGTCTCACTTCTCCTTCCCAGTAGCAATCCTACCTGGTTCCTATGCTAGGGATCAACACCTCTAACCTCCACCCTGTTCTCTTCTTTTCACTTTGAATCCACAAGCAAAGGTTTTTCTCCAGATTCTTGAACAAAATTGTTTGTTTATTTTTCAGTTTGATTTTGGATCAACATTCTGAGTTGACAGATTAACTAAAACCTGTGTCATGGACAGAAATTATGCATTTTATTGTTGCCCACAGTCAGTGTTTTACTCTGAGGTTAGTGTTCTCTTACCCTCAGGGTGATTTGTCCCAACTTAAATCATTTCTAGCAACAAGCCTTTGCGAATTTAAAAATAAAGATTATGGGCAGAATTTTGCTGTCGGCGAGCAGGGAGCGGGGCCCACTCACCGACACGTAAAATGATGCAGGATGACATCAGGCAGAACCCCCGACATCATCCCAGTCCACTTAAATTTTCAGGAAGGCAGGCCCGTAGCAAAATCAGCCAATTGAGGTCATGGACAGGATCAATTATACAATTAGAGGACCTGCTCGTCCAACCTTAAGGTTGGCGGGCAGGCCAGGAGCCCTGGTAACAAATAGATAAAACATGAAACCTCATCCACCGGCAGGATGAGGTTTCATGTAGGGTTTTAAAACGTTTAATAAAGTTATTAGGTAAATTATGAACATGTCCCATCTCATGGCACATTGTCTCATGAGGGAGACATGTTAGGGAATTTTTCTTTTTCTATTTTTCATATTTTTCAAAGTGTAAGCAATCTCCCTGAGCCTCCCTTAGCCTCAGGGAGATGTGCACTTTTTCGTGCTCTCTCGCTTTTTGTTTGTATTGTGATGGCTCACCATCCCAATAAAAAGTCGATGAGATCTATTTCATATTCGTCTTGCACCTATTGACTTTTGATGCCTTGGTTGTCCATGGACCTTTCTGCTGATGGTTCATCCTTAACAAAGGCATGTGAGAATTTCACAAGTGACTGCAATTGTCCATATGTAATTAGGTATTTGCTCGAGTTTCACAGCTTTTTGGAGCTGCATATGATAGGCTACAGCCATCTTAAACAGCTTTTGGTGTTCATTTTTTTTTAAACTATGGCTTTAAAGTTGGTAATAACTTCATGTCTGTACTGGGCATGACACCTGGCTCATTAGCAGGCCACATCCTTGACTTCACACTGCATGCTTCAACCTAAATTTTCTCCAATTGTAATTGGGAAAACTAAAGCATTGCTCTTTTCCAGCCATCCACTCAGGTTTAAGCAGACAACCAGAATATACAGAGCTCCAAATCTCACATTTCAACCATCAAGATAGTTTACCTCTGCAATAGCACCCAACTCTGCTCCCAAACCATAGTACTAACAAACGCTCTTGAAGCTCGTTGACCTTCAGGGACGTATGCCGAATTTTTATCCTTTACAAACTCTGTTAACTGCACCATACCCCACACGAAGGTTTGTGCATTGTGTATCCATCCTTGTCAACTTCCATGGGCTTTCTGCTCCCTAACTCAGTTCAAAATCTTCAGCCTTGCTTACAAATTCCTGCCTGCTCACACACAACCTTACTTTTGTAAACTTGGCCAGCCCTACATCACAGCCTGCTCTCTTCAACTCTTTGATTTTAACCCTGTACTGGTAGCAGAATTTTCAGTTGTAAAAGTCAATGTTTCAGAACTTCTTCAATAATCTTTGCCTTTCTGCAGCTTTCCTGCCCTTTAGAATATTCTCAAAGTCTACCTGGTTATTTTCGTAACACTACTTTGAGTCATCTCTCATAGGTCTTATACTATCACTCAACCTTGGGACCTTCATTATGTTAAAAAGGGTGCTACATAAATGCAAGTTACTGCTGGTGCACATTCAGAAATATAGTGCATGAACTTATCCATTGAATATATAACAATAACTGATGTCATTGCAGGGCTTATTCCAGATGGGACAGACAGACGGATGGAGGGGGTGGGGGGGGGGGAAAACGACATGCACTTGCGCACACACACCAGTTCATTAGCACAGTAATAATGACAGCAACATTTTAAATGCTTACATATGTAAAAGTAAAGAAGAAACCAATAAAGAAAACTCAAATTCATTTTCAAAATCAACAAAAAGTTTAGCATTTTACTCAGGTAGCAAGCTGCCTCAAGAGCTGAACGATGTGGTGCCGCTGATAAATGTGGCCTTTACTGCACTTTAGCCACACACAAATGCAACATTTTATCCACACTTTGCTTCCTAGCTAATTTCTATATGGACCATTTCCCAGTGCAAAATGGTCCCAGGTGGGCATAATTTCAACACTTCAACTTTTTTGGGAGGCCATTTTAGGTCATCAAGGCCAATCATCAAAATACGTATGGTCCGGTTCCCATTAAAAATTTAATTGATTATCTTCATCATTTTGTGCAATAATCTTCTAAATTCCCAACTGCTCAAGAACAATTGTGGTTTGCAACACTCAGGGGATGAAGAACAGTTTACATAATAAATGCATTTAGATCTCCACGTGTTTCCAATCATTTTTACAGACCTGCAGTCCATTAGCCTTTACCTGATAGAACTCTGAAGAGGAACCAAAAATTATTTGTTAAATGAAATATAAAAGTATACTATATGCTTGAAAATGCAAAGCAAATGTTAAACTAAATTTTATAGGTTCTGACAGGACTTCCCTAGTGCTGTGTATATAGTTAAATGTAGAGCTGCTGTTTTCCAAGTCTGTTGCCAGAATGACATAGAAGTGGTGCTCTTATTAAGACACTTCAGTTTAACATTCAGTAAATGTAATATTGCACAATGAGCCATTCTAAAACTCTTTAGTATGTGAAAAGCCTCTCTGCTAAGCTACTTTTGGTCCCTGAGTCTCCCCATCCAATTTAACCTTCAACTAACACCACTATAAAAGATGATCTGGTCTTTTATCATATTGCTGTGTATCAATTGGCTGCATACATAATAGTAGCCATACCTCAATAATTAATTGTCAAGTAATTTTGGACGTCCTATGGATATGAAAGGCATGATTTTAAACATATTTATTCTATAATTTAACTAGAACAAAAAAAAGATAAAAGGGGAGCTGTGACAAATAAATTGCTGAGAAAACTAGAAATATTCCCACACTAAAGGAGATGCAGCAAATGCCAGAGTTCTTTGAGCATGGAGAAAAATTCATTAAAAGGATATTTAAATCAATCAAAAGGCAAATCTAAGGTCATTAACACCAAACAGAATAACACAAATTCAAGAGTATAAAAAATCCAGGTGACAAAAAATGAGGAAGGCTGACAGTTTATGACAGGAGACTAGCAGGTGTTATGGCACTGCCAATGGTGAATGCTGAGTTGTTCAAATCCCAAAGAAATTTGAAACAACTGCCGCAACTTGTTTTGCAGTTTGTATAAATTTTGAGATGCGTGTCCTGAATTCAGTAGTAATAAGACCACCAAGTCTTATAGGTTTTACAAAACTAGATTAAACATTAAGAGAAGAAATGACTTTAAATACATACAAATTATTACTATGATATCTTCTAAATCCCCTAATCACTAACTCCCAGTTACACTTTTGTTAAGGCAACAATATGACACAAGATTTCAAAAGACCCAGGCAAGTACATGATACCCTGGACAAGTCGAAGGCTTTTCACACACTTGTAAGATCTTAAAAATGCCTTCCCTTACACACAGCCCTTGCTCCTTCTTTATACATATCTTCCTCTTTGAATGCAAACACCCATTGTTTCACAACAAAAACAGAATTACCTGGAAAAACTCAGCAGGTCTGGCAGCATCGGCAGAGAGTTGACATTTCGAGTCCTCATGACCTTTCAACAGAACTAGGTGAATCCAAGGAAGGGGTGAAATATAAGCTGGTTTAAGGTGGGGGTGGGGGGGAGTGTTGGGGGAGAAAAGTGGAGAGGGTTGGTGTGGTTGTAGGGACAAACAAGCAGTGATAGAACCAGATCATCAAAAGATGTCACAGACAACAGAACAAAAGAACACATAGGTGTTGAAGTTGGTGATATTATCTAAGCGAATGTGCTAATTAAGAATGGATGGTAGGGCACTCAAGGTATAGCTCTAGTGGGGGTGGGGGGAGCATAAAAGATTTAAAAATATTTTAAAATAATGGGAATAGGTGGGAAAAGAAAAATCTATATTATTGGAAAAAACAAAAGGAAGGGGGAAGAAACAGAAAGGCGGTGGGGAAACTTCTAGAAACAATAGCTTGGGACAAAATGAATTTTCACATGAACAAATGTGGGTTATTTAAGGAAAGCCAGCATGGATTTCTTAAGGGAAAACAGTATTTATCTAATTTGCTGGAGCTTTTCAAAAAGGTAACTGAGAGGACTGATGAAGGCAATGCTGTTCATGTGGTGTACATCGGCTTCTGAAAGGCATTTGATACAGTGCTACACAACAGACTTGTGATCAAAGTTATGGAATAAAAGGGAAAGTAGCAACATGGCAGGGAAGAGTGTAATAGTGAATGGATGTTTTTCAGGCTGCAGAAAGGTTTGCAGTGGAGCTGCCCAGGGATTGGTGTTGGGACCCTTGCTTTTCCAGATATATATTAATGATCTATATGGGGAACAGGTATACAGAGAATGATTTCAAAATTTGCAGACAATACAAAACTTGAAAGCATTGTAAACTATGAGGACAATGCAGAACATGAAAAAAAACCATAGCCAAGTTGGTGGAATGAACAGATAAGTGGCAGATGAAATTCAGTGTGGAGAAGTGTGAGGTGATACATTTTGGTAGGAAGAACATGGAGAGACAGTATAACATAAAGGGTGCTACTGTAAAAGGGGTGCAGGAGCAGAGGGACCTTGCTGTATATGTGCATAAGTCTTAAAGGCAGCAGGATGGGTTGAGAGAGCAGTTAATAAAACATACAGTATCCTAAGCTTTGCTAATAGGGGCAGAGCAAGGAGGTTATGTTGAACTTCTGCAAGACAGCAGTTAGATGTCAGCTGGAATATTGCATACGATAGCCACATTTCAGTAAGGATGTAAAGGCACTGGAGAAGAGTTTTGTGAGAGAGGTTCCAGGGATGGGAAACTTCAGTTATGAACTAAGATTGGAAAAGTTGGGACTGTTTTCCTTGGAAAAGGGAAGGCTGAGGGGAGATGTGTTAGAGGTATTCAAAGTTATGATAGGTCTGGACAGAAGAGATAGGGGGAAATTCTTCCCACTCATGACATGATTGAGAACGAGATGGCACAGATTTAAAATAATTCGCAGAAGAACAGCAATCTTATTTTTACCGTGGGTGTTTAGGGTCTGGAATGGACTGCCCAAGTGTGGTGGAGGCAGGTTCAATTGAACATTCAAGAGGGAATTGGATGATTATTTGGAAAGAACCAATCGACAGGGTTATGAGTGAAGACAGGAGAATGGCACTAGATGAATTGCTCACTCAGGGAGATGGTGCAGACACGGTGGGCCAAACGGCCTCTTTCTGCACTACAGCAATTCCGGGTTCAAGTCCCGCTTCATGACTTGATGGCAACTGAAGGTGATTTATAACGTGGCCAAATGGGTTGATAATCAGTCTGTAAACCCTTCCAATATGCCTGATGGCAGGCCATAAAAAAGGGGCTGCTTCATGGTCGGGCATGCTGTAGAAGGCAATGGCAAACCACTGCAGTATTTTGCCACGCATAATAATAGAACAATCCACTGGAAGTCCATGGTCACCAACGCCCTTTTAAGGCATGGTACCTGAAGGAGAAGGTGTTAGTATAAGACAATTGACAACAAAGTACGGCTGAATAAATTTAAGGAAGTCAAAATGGAAAAGGCACTAGATCCTGGTGAGGTACATCTGAGAATGCTAAGGCAGTCAAAGGGGAAAGAGCAGAGGCTCCAGCAACAATATTTCAAATAACTTCAGATAAACTAGTTGTGTCAGAGAATTGAAGGGTTGTCAATGATACATTTCTGATTTTAAAAAAAAAATGAAAAATGGATAAGCTGGGTTACAATAGGCCAGTCACCCTAACCATGGGAGTGGGCAAGATCCAATTTGCATGGGCTCAAACTACTCACCTGGATAATTTGTTAATTTAAGCAGCAAACATGGATTTTTTAAAAGGGCAAGCTGCACCTGCAGAACTCTATTCAATCTGACAGGAGAAATTAATAAAATCTATTGATTTTCAAAATTTATTTG
The DNA here is from genome assembly GCF_017639515.1 of Carcharodon carcharias. Taxonomy (NCBI): domain Eukaryota; kingdom Metazoa; phylum Chordata; class Chondrichthyes; order Lamniformes; family Lamnidae; genus Carcharodon; species Carcharodon carcharias. Next base: position 40,860,836 of record NC_054480.1, on the reverse strand, counting down.
AAAAGGTGCCATTTAGGAGCCTTAATGATAAAATGAAAGCACACAGTCACAAAAGGAATGTGACAACATTTATAAAAGGTTTATGGTCAGATCACACTCTGAACAAGTGCTCATTAAAATAACCGTTGCTTTCGATAACTATACAGTTTATTTGAAAAAAAAACTTGCTTCAGGAATGCACTTCCTGGCCTCAAAACCTTCTTTGCCAACTTGCTATTGGCAGGATTCTTGGATATTTACAATATGAAATATTTATCAAGGTTTAACCATGTCAACATTTCCTACAGAACTCCCCAGGTTGTCGTGTTTTTATAATTATGTAAAGGCACAAATCACTCAAAGGGTGGAGTAAACATGTTGTGGGTTCATTTATTCAAACTAGGCACATGAGAACATATGGATGGAAAGCTGTGTGCTGTGTTCTGCTCAGAGGCCAAAGTGAAAGGGAGAGTGAAGCACATGACACACTTCCCATCAAGTGATGACATAGTGCTATCCCTTAAAGGCATATTACAACAACACCTTTCTCTTTAAAGATGATTCTCCACCACCCATCCCCAGCTTCCAAAGGGCAATAACTATCTACAATACACGTTCATATTTAGTTACCATCACATGAGTGGATGGTACTGGTAAATCTAGAAATCTCAATAGCCTAGAGGTAACGGGCCATAACTTGCCTGGAGTGACAATCACAGCCAGATGCCACTCCGCTCCCAATATCTTAAAGTGAAATTCAGCTGCACCTTTCTTGCTCAACCCTCTGACTCAGGCCAGGTAATAATAGTGCAGTGGGTTCCCAAGGCCTTCTGTCAAGGGCAGCCAAATCAAAGATAAAGAAGGCGTGCTCCCCCTTTTACCACACTAGCTGCCATAAAGCAGGCAGGTTTAAAGGTACAGCCACTTTGAGAAGCCAGGGAGAAGCTAAGTATGTAAGCTAATTGGATAGCATAGGTACGAGGTTAAGTGGTCGTTAAGGGGGCCAGTCAGGTGATGTGATCAGTGGGGATGTGGCGAGGGCATGAATGCAGTCAGGGGTTGGGAGGGCAGTCAAGGGATCCCTTGGAGTGTCAGGGTGGGTTAATATTATAATTAACTAGGACTTAAAAGAGGAGGTTTTAATTCCAACTTTTTCTGGGTATATATCACTTTAAGACAGATGGAACTATCCAAAGTTTGCGATTTACATCCAAGTTTCAGATGGTTCCCATTGCAGGGCAATTGCCCAGATGAAGTTTCAACTTGCTGGGCAATTTCCATGTAGTCCTGACGAGGTGACATCTGGATGGGGGGGGTGTTGGGGGGAGAGGCATGGGGGACCCCCAGTGCATCAGTGGGGTACACCCCACCTCCAGGTATAACGCGCTGCACATCCAATGTTGTGGGCCAATCTGCTGTTAAACCCAGATCTGGTCATGGTAATCTTCTCTGGAGGTTTCTTCATTTGCTCAGTGATCTGTGGGATTATCATTCTTGGATGTTGCTCCTGGTTGCATTCAAGATTTTCTCCTCTATGCCTTAGAGGACTGCACTGTGGCCAGGGAACTGATATGAATTTAATTTGTCCTTCTCAGCCTTGCGGCTTTTGTGCGTAATGGCTTCATAGACCTTGGCTCCAAACAAACCTTCGTCACTTCGGCTGGTTGTCATGTTCTTATCCAGTGGGATCCTGGATAAGAACTTGCTGTCCCAGCAATAAACTTGACAATTCTCTACCTGGATTCTTATCATGCACAGTGGTCACCTTCTCTTGCTGTTTGAAAAGTTGCTCCCTAGCTTCTAAGACAGTAGAATGTGTAGGAGTCGGTAAACTGGTACACATTGATCTGCCAAACATGACCTCTGCCAGTGGTGGATTAATTTGGCACTTAAACTTATTGCCCCCAAATGTAACATTGTAACATGTAGATCTTGCTTCCTCTGTCTACTTTTGAGAATTAGGGATTTCACCGTGCAAATCATTTGTTGAGCTAAGCCGTTAGATCTAAGGTATCAGGGAGAATTTGTTGTGTGATCGATATTCCAATTCTCACACATTATCTTGAAATGGCTTACCAATAAATTGAAAGCCATTATCTGTAATGATGTCTCTAGGCACACCAAATAAACTGAAAACAGCACTTAGAGTGTGTGCAATGGTTGTGTTTGACTTATTATACTATTGTTGAATAATGGAGTACTTGGTAAAGTAGTCAACGATGACGATTAAGTCAGTGCCATGCACATGGAAAAGGTCAAATGCGACTTTTGACCAAGGATGGTTACGAAATTCATGTGAAATCAGTGTTCTTTCAGCTGACTTGGCATTTGCTCTCGACATGCCTCACACTTCTTGACAAGGACTTCAAAGTCATTGCTCATACCCGGCCAATATACTCTCTCTCTGGCAAGTCTTCTCATCTGATCTATGCCCATTTGTGAGCGATGAAGTTGTTGAAGAACATCAGGTCACAAAGATTCTGGTATGATGACCTGCCGGCCTTTAAAAATGACTCCCCCGGGAGATGCTGAGTTTGACTCGCGAAGGCTATTCTTCAATGATGGCTTTCCACAACTTCTGTAGTCTAGAATCTTTCGCCATTTCTTCTTGTAGCTGCTGGCCTTTGCATTGCATAAAATATATCAGATCAATTGACAGACTTGCATTCCCTTGCAAGCTTAACATTGCAGCTCCCTTGAAATGGCCAATTTTTCAAAATATTCTGGATATTTTGATGTTATGTCATGAACTGAGGTGATAGAAATTTCTGAGGTTGATCTGCCATGTGAGGTCTAAATGATTCCATGCATTGTCACCGATACAAGGTCACAGCATGCCAGCAGACCTACAATCGCTGGACACCCAGGGGGATTGATTGTACTTCCACTACAGAACTATGGATCTGGCACTTGGAATTAACGTATGCTGAAAGTTGTGCAATACTAGGTTTCACCCTGGCCTTCCGTGTCTGTGGATATATGCCTTTCAGAATTCGCAGGGGTAGTATGTTGGCACGTGCCAAAATCTTAGCCAATAATAAGTATTTGCCAACCTTCTTCGAGCAGATAATTCAAACCTTGAAAAACACTTTGGACAATGTGACAGTGCCTATATTTTCCACGAGACTTGAGTGTATGAAACATCTGTTCACCGCTCTTCATCTCATCGTGCCCATCATTGTCATTTTCTAAAACAAAAACAAAAACAGAATTACCTGGAAAAACTCAGCAGGTCTGGCAGCATCGGCGGAGAAGAAAAGAGTTGACGTTTCGAGTCCTCATGACCCTTCGACAGAACTTGAGTTCGAGTCCAAAAAGAGTTGAAATATAAGCTGGTTTAAGGTGTGTGTGTGTGGGGGGCGGAGAGAGAGAGAGAGAGAGAGAGAGAGAGAGAGAGGTGGAGTGGGGGTGTGGTTGTAGGGACAAACAAGCAGTGATAGAAGCAGATCATCAAAAGATGTCAACAACAATAGTACAAAAGAACACATAGGTGTTAAAGTTAAAGTTGGTGATATTATCTAAACGAATGTGCTAATTAAGAATGGATGGTAGGGCACTCAAGGTATAGCTCTAGTGGGGGTGGGGAGAGCATAAAAGATAAAAAAAAATTTAAAAAAAAGAGGGAAAAAAAAAACATTTTCTAGTTTGCCCATTACCTCATGTATATGTTTCTGATGGGATACCAGGTGGTCATTCTTGTTGCTTGAAAGTAAACATTCTGTAAGGTCTGTTTGGATCAATGCACAGCTCTCTGTAGCTGCATCAGCCTTTACTCTAGTGCACTGCTGCTGCCAATGGCCTTTTCTGGCATATGCCTCGCAGAATTTAATGGAAAGCTGGGCATTTCCTTGGTACATGCACAAGGCCACACCTTCCACATAGTTCACTGCTTGCTTGTCCCTACAACCACACCACAGCCACCCCCCAACTTGTCTCCCCCGCCGCGCCCCGCCCCCCACCCCCCCCCCCCCCCCCCACCCCCCCCCCCCCCCCACCCCCCCCCCCCCCCAACCTTAAACCAGCTTATATTTCACCCCTCTCCTTATATTCACTCAGTTCTGTGGAAGGGTCATGAGGACTCGAAACATCAACATTTTTCTTCTCCGCCAATGCTGCCAGACCTGCTGAGTTTTTCCAGGTAATTCTGTTTTTGTTTCACACCTTCCACATGTCTTGCTGGGTTTGGGTATTCTAATAAATGCGTCAACAATTGGGGTTGTGCTTAGGACCTCTAAGCATTGTTGAGCTGTGAGGATTGCTTCATACTTTTGTCCATCCATCCTTGATTAGTTCTTCAATGCTATACATTTTGGGCTTGTCTAGCAGATATTTCTGGAATGCTTCCATGGGAGTGGATGTGTTCATCAACTCCAGAATTGCGTCTGCTAGTTCTGCTTTTGAAAAGTCACAGTACATATCCTTTTCTCTGCATCTGCTGGCCAAGTGGTCTATGGGTTCTGCAAGCTGTTGTTGAAATGACATGAACTCTAGACAATGAATACGGAAATCTGACCTGATTCTGAACCGGTTTTCCAATATAGTCCATACCTTGAGGGAATCCTTTAGTTCCTCTGCTGTTAATCCTGATATGTTCAACCTTCACTCCCAATTATTGGCAAATTTTTATGGCTTGCTTGTCTGATTCAGACACACCTGAATCAAGAAGCTATAGCTCTCTACACTGTTTAAACATTTTGAATTCGGATAGTAGGTCAACTGCATTCCAATTCAAACTGGGGATTTTTGTGAACATTTTGACAATTCCCTTTGACCTTCCTTCTCCCCTAGTACCTGGGATGAGTTTTCCTGAAGCCACTTTGGCATGATTTTCCAAAGCTCTGCCTGTTATAATCGCAACTTTCTCGGCCTGATTTTTATGACTTTTTTGTTTGACTCTCCTTGCTCACTATTCATCTGGCCCACCCCCTGATCTCTCACCTTTCCTGACTGAGTTATCCCTCTTAGCGCTGCCTGACTCACCAAGGGGGAATCCCTTCACTTCCCAGTTTTTTACTTGAGCAGTACAGCAGCCTTCAAAGCTTTTCCATGCAGTCAGTACACCAAGATTTCAACACACTCCGCACTGCGGATTCACTGTGGTCTGACCAAAATGTCAAGGGTCATCTCATTTAGCACAATCCAAGGCTGTTCACATCATACCTGCACTGGATCTTGCTGCAATGCTGCTTGATCACTGCTGAACACCATGTTGTGTTTTGATAATGATATAAAAGGCACCAATCACTCATAAGGGATGTTATAAACATGTTCTGGGTTCATTTATTTAAACTAGGCACATGTGAACATACATACATGGCTAGAAAAGCTTGAAGACATCAGCAGCAGGGCTGTGTCTGCAATGTTCTGCTCCAGGCCGAACTGGAACTGAGGCTGGATCACATGACACACTTCCCCTTTAGTGATGGCACGCTGCTGTCCTCTCAAGGCATATTACAGCATCTATCAGCATCAATGGACAAAAGGCACCCTTCTATCTCTGGTGATGCTGTTGAAGTTCTACATCCCATCGCCAGTTCCAATGCTATCTTCCAAGTCCCAGTTTCTGATGCTGTACCAACAAGGGAGACACAAGCTATTCTACTCTACTGTGAACTTACCCTCTGTTAAAAATGTGTTGTTATTTTATCCAAATGCATTAAAGGTCTTTTCATGTCTGCCACCATCAGCTGGATTCCCACTCTCCATTCCTTCAACAGTTTTTAACAAAGCATGATTTTATCTGTTGCCAAAAAGTAAATTATCGCAACCAAATTGAAGGGCAAGAGATGTGCCCTGATTACATTTGGGAAAATTGTAGAAAGTTTCATGTTCAGAGATTTCATTGGCCCCAAACACTAAAATCCTGACAAGGTCATTTAAAGGGCAATAAGTTATCAATGGCCAGGTATCACTGTGCACCGAATGGTAGACTTGCACCACTGTGCAATAATTTTATGTCTAGCGAAATTGCAAATTTTGTAGTACAGGTTGTGTTGAGGTCGGAAATGAGGGCAGCCAGGTAGGAGAGTTACAACAGAAATCCCTAAGTCAGGTGGGCCAACACTGGATTCCATCATAGTTCTATTACTGAAATAGAAGCATGTCCAAAGATATTATACGCCAAAGAACAGTACAAACATGTAGATGTCTGAATGACATTTCTCAGCGACTTAAGGCTCTGACCTTTTACACAAGCATGAAAATAATTTAGCTGGTTATCTAAACTTAAGAAAAAAATGGCAACACAGCACTGTAAACTTGCATTTGAAAGCTATTTAATCTCAACCTGCTTGGAAATATGTGCATGCATTACGGAATTTGAACAGAAGAATTTTAAATGAACATCTAAATTCAAGCTTTAAATAAGTGCTTTGAAAAATTGGCTTAAAGCATAGGGAAATGAGTTATGCATGCCATCTATCAATAATTCATAATTGGCTCATGTAGTGGGACAAGATTGATGATTCTGCTCTTCTGTAAAACAATAAAGATGATTTAAAATTACTTACTCTCCCTCTGCTCCCGTTCTTTCAGAATTGCATCCAGCCATTTCTGTTTCTCTTCAGCAGTTTTGGCCATTAAGACAAACCATTTATTTTTAGCTGTGTTGTGGATCTTCCAACCATTTGTCACAGTATAGCCGTTGCTATGGTAATCAGCTGCAAACAATGGACAGCGCTAGTTATGGAACATTAGAATATAACCATGAAAAATGATTTTTTTTCAATACAAACACACTTCAAGCAGCAATTTTTCAGCCTGTACCAGTGGCTTTGTTGCCAATTTTCTTGATCTACAGCAGCAGGCATTTATGCCAAATCCCCAAATTTTCTGCCGGAAATGACAGCAGACACCACAAAGACTTGGGCAAAGGCAAAATACTGCGGATTCTAGGAATCTGAAACAAAAACAAAAAATGCTGGAAAAACTCAGCAGATCTGACAGCATCTGCGGAGAGAAAGACGCAGTTAACGTTTCGAGTCTGTATGACTCTTCATACAGTCATGTCCTTCTCTCCACTGGTGCTGTCAGACCTGCTGAGTTTTTCCAGCATTTTTTGTTTTTACACCATAAAGACTTGTTTATTTCTGTGCAAAAATATTTGAAGGATACAAAAATAATGATGTAACTTTATACGTTACACTTACTGTAATAGATGTTAACTAGATTCAACAACTGCCAGGGACGTGCAGGCCATTTATTAGCAGAACCATGCATGTCTCAGGCTCACATTCACTCCATCAGATGAACTTGCAAGTAGTGGTAGCAGCAGTGTTGTGCATTTTTGCCTCTCCCCCAGTCCCACCCTCCACAGCAAGCATCCCAGCACCAACTCCGACTCAAGTTCTCCAAGGTCAGAAACTGGTCACTAAGATAGGTGGTAATCCCACCCCTTCACTTTTCTGCCCTATGCACCGCTGGAATAGAAAAATCTAATCTTTTATTTCTTCTGAAACAAACTGGTTTCATGCAGAGAACTTGCAACGAAGTTAGCAAAAGCACTTTAAATTTGTTTGTCACTGGACCAGACCAGATCATATGTAATGGACTATTCTGCAACTGAATTAGGGAAGGGAAGAAAAAAATAATGAACTTTAATTCAGTGCCAGTTCTTAAGCAAGATAAATCTTGAATCCCAACTTGGCTAAAATGACATGGGCCTGAATTTTCCCGTCAGCAATTTGGGGGCGGGGTCCGCTTGCTGACAGGAGGAAACCCCGACATCATCCCGGTCCATTTAAGTATTGAGGAAGGTGGGCAGACAATGAAATCAGCTGTCCGCCCACCGACCTGTCAATGACCAATTGAGGCCATTGATATTTAAGGTAGTTAAAGGCCCTGCCCGTCCTTAAGGCTGGCGGGCAGGCCAAGAGCCCCAGCGGGCAATAGAAAAAACATAAAACCTCATCTACTGGCGCAATGTGGTTTCATGTCCACTTTAAAAATGTTTAATAAATTTTCTGTGATCCCATCTCGTGTGACATTGTAAAACATTCACTGATCTCCCAGATACAGCACAGTCCAGGGAGATGGGGAATCCCTCCCCATCCCCCGCACAGGAAGCGCATAGCTGGGTGGGCCTTAATTGGCCCGCCACTTAAAATGGCGACGAGGCCCGCTTCGGCAGCGGAGTTCGGCTGCCCGCCGCCGAGCCAGTGGGGCCCGCCCGCCAACCTCGGGCAAAATTCTGCCCCTAGTAGAGGCCCAATTTTGAATGCATGCTCTCATTCACAATCTTTAAATGACATGCAAGGGCAAATACTGGAGGGTCCAAATGACAAAGGGAAAACAATCAACCCACAAAAATGGACAGGAAAGCATGTAGTAAATTGATTTCATCTCAGTCTTAAAGCTACCAAGCTGAGTTTGTTGTTTGCCTTGCCCATAGTTACTGAAGAAGAAATAGGTCAAGCAAGAAATTATTCTGAAAGCATCAAAACCTTTTGTGCCTTTGACCAGAACATTTAGTAAAGTGTGCTATTAAGAATTTGTATCAATTTAGCAGTTAATTTATCTCAACTAACAAGCAGTTAAACTGCGTAGTTCATTTAATTTATTAGCTATGCAAGTTCCGAGAACTCAAATTTGAACATGTCAGGGAATTAATTCCAAGTTCGATCTTCAAAATTCCTGTAGCTGACTATAACTTCAATTATTTGCTCATCTTACTGTTGTAAACAGAAGCTCGAATTTTAAAAACCAAGCAAATCTTTAATCGATTAATGGAAGTTGAGAGGAAGGGAATTGCTTTTCTAATCAGTGTAAAGAAAGTAGCATCAACAGTGAGCTATACCATAGTGAAGAAATTCCTTGCCTCCCATAATTACAGCACTATTTTTTAATGGTAGGAACAGTACTTGATTAATCTTCAGTATCTGGGCTGGAATATCTAACTGGACAAATGCTATGTGGAAAAACCTCATTCAGAACATGAAAACAGGCTCAATTTATTCAGTCACTGAGTCAACTTCTCCAGTTCATAACCTAAAAATTTAAAAGTACATTGAAAGTTTGTGTCACACCACCAACCCTGAGAACTAGCAATTACATTTAGAACAGGAGCAGAACGGAATTACAAACTCATTTGCTGCATCATAATGCAAGGTAAAAATCTGTGATCATTAAAGCAAGACATTTTACAGCTGAGAAATGTGCATTGCTTCAAGCTCTTGTACCCAATGGCAGTATCATAATATAATAACGTTCATAATGTTTTTCTGGTTTATTGCGAAGTAGGTTTATGAGGCTAAGTATAGTTGGGTCTGTGTGTGATGTAATTACATTTGGAGTCAAGTAGACTGCAAGTTTGAAATCATCAAAAGAAACAAAGTACTTGACATGCTAATGAGTAAGCATGGATGCTGGCTTAGCATGCCAGGTGCTAAGGGAATTTGCATTTTTAGATAAATGAAGAGATTTGGATTTCAAAGGGATCTCTTAGTCTGTTCACAATGAGCCAGATAAGCAAGGCTAAGGAATGTGTTTATTTTTCCTAAAGGTTACTGACAATATATTGGCAACATGGAAGTTTTTATACTACGAGGAAGATACGGTTTCAAAGACATACGGAATAGTAGAATTTACGTATTAAAAAGAGATAGAGCATCATATGTAATGGAGAATGAAAGGCTATGTGTCAGAAGGCCCTGTAAGATCTAACAGGAATGTGTGAAATAACCTTAATGCAGCCTCCAGCATTTGTGCATGAGTCTGCTACAGAACAAAACTGAATTAGGGGAAAAGTCATTTGGAATTCCACTGTTAAGTGGATATTGTGTTAACTTAGATTGTTTTAAATCTAAAATCTATTCTGGACTGTTGCCTTAAAGGGACTGTAACTGGGGGTCAGGTTAATTAGGAATTTTAGGGGTTATTATACTAGTAAGTAATTGTAGTCTTACGACATATGTGCTTGAAATCTTTTATATTTTGCTAATAAATATTTTAACTTAATTTTTAAAATCTCTAAAGGTCTTGATGGACTTATTACTTCTGAATTCAGTGCACACAACTCGAAATAAATACAAATTGCAAAACCATTGTGATAGCACGACCAAGTATCCCTTGTGGATTTAGCCCACCTGACACACATCATCTGCCACGTCATAACAATCAAGCCCTTGATGGATATGCATATGTATGGGCATAAAGTGAGGTGAGTATTGGGTAGGATTGAAGCTCTCTGCAGTCAAACAGTTATGTGGTAAAAGTCAATATAAAAAGGTGGCCACTTGGGCAAAGGATGACTAACATCCATGGAAACACATTCCAGCAAGCAATCATCACCATCTTCAGGTTTTCAAGGAGGTGGCAACAGAAGAGCAAATTGGCTGTTAAAATACAAACATACAAATTAAGAGCAGGAGTAGACCACTCAAGCCTGCTCCACCATTTGATAAGGTCATGGCTGATCTGACTGTAACCTCATCTCCACATTCCCACCTAACCCCAATTGCTTATCAAGGATCTATCTAGCTCTGCCTTAAAAATATTCAAAGACTCTGCTTCCACTGCCTTTTGGGGGAAGAGAGTTCCAAAGACTCACTGGTCTCAGAAAAAAAAATTCTCCTCATCCCTGTCTTAAATGGCAACCCATTATTTTTAAACAGTGACCCCTAGTTTTAGATACCCCCACAAGATGAAACATACCTGTTCCATCTTCAACATTCTCTACTTCCATCACCTCAGTGTTAATTCTTCCACGGAAAATGTACTGCGCTCCATTTATCGACTTGGTGCGCTTGGTTGACTTCTTACCAGCAACCCTGAGCAGAGAGGAAATAAGCATTTCTAATGTTATAAATTCCAAAGCTTAATCATCAGGCTTAAACAAAAACCCAAAATCATCTTCACACAAAGGATGACAAAATCACAGTTCTGCTTTCCAGGGTGTGAAGTCAATCGAAGCGCTTAGAAGTGAGATACGTATTTAAACTTGGGAAGTGAGAGCATTAAGAGATATGGAGGGAGGACAGGCAATCAAGATTGGAGAGAGTTGCTTTGGGAGTTGAAGTGGGCCAAATTTTCCACTTCTGTTCTTTTGTTCCAGTTTTGCTTCAAATTTAGGACTAAGTAAGCAACTGAAAATTAGTGCTTCCCAAAATTCCATGCAAGGAAAGTTAAAAGTCCATAGCACAAGTGATAACTCATTACCTTGACAAAAACAAAAATACCTGGAAAAACTCAGCAGGTCTGACAGCAACTGTGGAGAGGAACACAGTTAACGTTTCGAGTCCGTATGAGTTTTTCCAGGTATTTGTGTTGGATTTCCAGCATCCGCAGTTTTTTGCTTTTAACTCATTACCTTGGTTAGTTTTAAACAGGTAAATCAACAATCTGTCTCTTATCTCCATTAGGGCAATCAAACTCAAATATTTAACATCCAAATAATTTTTTTACTGCAGGGTATCACTAGCAACAGCAGTTGTTCTGGAATTTAACAGGAAAAATAACGTCTCTCCAATCACCTGCTCTCACATACCTATAAATTAAAAAACTTGTGTAGTGTGTATATCATGTTCACATATCTTACTGTGTCTGTCAGGATTTTTCATGCTTCTGTATCTAATTTACCATAGAAGCACAATGTTAGCATTCTGATTCATGTTTAGTGTGTCAACAGTCACAATATAATTGCGAGACCTGACCAGTTTTTAGTTCTTGAACACATTTATCTATTTTTTCCTCCATTTTGCCACATTGTATTTTTAAAAAGGTACATTCATCAGATGGCTGTGGACAATGTAGTAGTACTTTCTATAAAGGATCCAGAAAGTAACTGGCAAAAGCAAAAAACTGGCAATGTGCACCAATGTTCCTGCATGCAGCGTCTTGGGCTGAGAATGATCAGCTGATCTTGAGCAGTTTAGAACAAATGCCACATCAGCACTGCAGAACATGTAGGGAAGTCACTACTTTTAATTTCCAAGCCCTGCCGGTAAATGGTAAGGCAACTTGAAGCCAACAGTTTCCTTCCTTAGTGAAATTACAATGAGTCACCCCTAAGGACCAAAAGCACAAGACTGCCTTTCAAGTCCATCAGTTTACTACAACAATATTCGTGCACTTTAAGGTCACTGATACCACTGCATTGAGTTCTCTTTAAAATAAGCATCTCCAGATTGGAAGGGCACATAACATACAAGTTCTGCTGAGAGCAGGATGTGCTCTCTCAAATTGACCATCAGTTGTCACTGAATTTCACACTTTCAAGAATGATGGTTAATGCTAGAAGTAGTGGAATCCAGAGATTTGAGTATGCAACTCCAACAGATTAATCTCATGAAGAGGTTGAAAGTCAGCAATTTCTCCAACTCTTTTGGATATGTAAAACAGCATCTTAATCATAACATACCTAGACTTCCTTTTGCAGTACACCAGCAAATTATCAAACAAGAAGAACACTCGTTCCTGAATATTTCCAGCTGAGATCTTTAACAAAGGTCCTTGTTGCAGCAGCTCAGTGCATATATCTGTCAAATTTGAACCCTGGCAAAAAACACATTGGAAATGTCCTGTATTATGCATAATTGTGTATGATTACAACCTTATATCAGCTCATGTACAAATTCAGAATACAAGACAGATTAATTGAATATACAGCTAAAATGGCGCAAATAAAATTGCCTGATTATTGGCTACATCCTTATTTCTTGCAATAATGTCCACTCAAAATGTCCTTTCACAGCAGATGAGGAAGTACATAGCTGAATCCTCTCAACCACTCATCACAGCTGAACACTTGCATGTTATATATTTAGAAGATGGGGAAGAAAGTGGCAAAGTTGCAAGATCCTCAATTTTCCCCAAATACAAGTTGCTAACTGTATGACTAACTCCAGAACAAAATTTGGGTTACTTTAACTATTAAAATAATAAGTGTATCCTGTTCTTACATGGCTTGAAATGACTCTGCAGTGAATGAGGATAAACAGATAATTGAGACCACAGTACATACCACATTTGCACAAAGGATTCTGAACCACAGCCCCAACTTGTGCACTATAGTTTGCTTAAAAAAGCCATTGGCAATAATCCATATTGTCTCTCTTACACGAGAGCAGTAAGCAATGAGTCATGCTATGTAGCCTGCAGTTGAATAATACGTGACATCTTTTCTGTCTGCGCTTTGTCAGTAACTTCACACAGTTTATGACCTGGTAACCTCCAAAATGAATACATGAAGCTTTAAGCTATTGGTAGCATAAGTTGCACAAAATATTTCCCTATAAGTGAGATGATAAAAGCCAGCATTAGCCTGCACTGCTTTTGGACCTTTTGTAAAGTTAAACTAATCTAAAACTCTGTTGCCCATATCCTGACTTATACCATGTCCTATTTACCTACCATTAGCTTCTGCTTTCCCAACGTCTTGATTTTAAACCAGTCATGCTGTCTTACAAATCCCTCCACTGCCTCACCCCTCTCCAAGCCGAGACCTTTCTTCAGCCCCATAAGCTTCCAAGATTATGTACTTCCCCAATTGTGGCCTCTTCTACAATGAAAATTTTCATTGCTCCATCACTGGACATTTCACTATCCCAAATTTGTTGCACATGCAAATTAAATCTTTGGTTGACAGAAATTAGCACAGCTTATTCAGAAGTTTATCTTTGGATTTTTTTTGTATGGTTTCTCTTCAAAAACATCCAGTTAATTATTTTGATATTTTACAATGGAACAGTTTTTAAGTTATCCAGGGTGGGGGAAAAAAAGGAGACTAGGGCATGCAATCCACCATCTCAAACCACATGATTGTTAGATATAGCTATTTTTGGGGAAGAAATAAGAAAGGATCTATGTTTATCGACATGGGAATAAACGAAGAAAATAACAGTTCTCCATTAAAATAATAAAATAAGGCAGTACTGCCACTTGTAGCTGTGTGACTAAACAAGTCTGGTCTACCTCAAATTGCTCAGCAGGGCTTTTTGCTGTCCAGCATTCAGTCAAGGCAACAGAGAAGGCACTTCCTTCAATCAGAAAGTTACATCATCTTTGCAGCTGCTACTGATGCAAAGCACTAACTGAAACAGCAAAGATCTTCAATTCTTTAACAAAAGAGACATTCACAACGGAATTGATATCACATCAGAAATGACTATCACAGAAGAATGACAAGTGTTGTTGCACTTTACAGTATAAAGTTTGGTTATTTTATGCTTCGATGTGACTAAGATTAATAGCACTTATCAACCCATCATACAGTGCTGTTTCTAGTATGGACAGAATTGTTGACAAGGTGCATAGTAATGCACAATTAGAATAATGTTATTTCTCCCCAAAAAAAGTGTTTTAATTGGAAAGACTGTTGCTAAATTTATCTAATACAAGTCTTAATATTGTAGATATAAACGCAAGGCTAGTGTTAAATTTTGCCTATGTTTGGTGAAACAGCAGGGGCTGGATGCACAATGAAGGTTCCACCAATAAACATCAGTGTACAAAGAAACATCTGTTCTGTCAACCTCATCACAGAATTTTAAACTAATGCACCTGTGAGGAACCATTTCGAATGGGAAAAATGTAGTCAATAGCACCATTATAATCAAGGGGTTTCTCAAAATCGCCTTTTGTGGATAGACTTAGAAATGCAAAAACATTTCTTCCATCGCATCAGATTAAGAAAGCACCGTTCAACAATTCAAACGAAAACAAGAAGGAAATGCCTCTCATTTTCTCAGCCTTTCTAACCGTACCTCCCATCCTTCAATTGAAGACTGTAAATGTTCTAAAGCTTCCAGTTTCTCCATCTGCCTCTTGGTTTCATTAATATTCGTGCACACAGCTTTCATTGCTTGTAAGGCTTTTTCCACTGCTGAGTTATCGTTGTGCTTTTTGGGGGTCCGTTTTAGCAACTCCTGCAAAAAACAGAAAACCACATCGCAAACTTCAATGCCATCTCAGAAACCAAAATACTTGAAACAAGCATTTAAACTCTACTCGGGTGTCAATACAGCCCCTCAAATAAAAAGGAATAGTTTATTTTAAATAATTCTTATAATTAAGATTGGATAAAAAAAATTCTTCACAAATCTTATGGAAATGATCAAGAACAACTTTTTTTAAAAATGCATCTCTAAGTTTGTGCTTATCTGCACATAATTTTCTGTATATTTAAGACAGAGGAAATGAAACAAAGGCTGCAAGATGAAATAATATACTTTAATATGTTATGAGTTATATTTCAAAAGTATACAGTCACAAACAACTAAGGTCAGTTTAAAAGAGAACAAACCAAAAATGATAATTTAGTATGGTTCTGAGATCTCACTGGCCACCTGGTTCTGGAACACAACTGGCTGAAGGATAAGTTGTCTCTCATTCTGGATTTTATTGGAGGCCACTGATCCAACACTATTCATACAGACAAGGCCTTATAGTATGAATCTCACATTTCCCATTTTTGTTACATCATTAACTGGAAATATATCAAGAGCATCCTAATGAAGCTATTATCTTGTTACAGAGTGCAATCAAGAGAGATTTAAACACAAAACAAAGGATAATCCACGAGAAGCAGCAGGATTTTTTTCATTATTCTCTTTTGGCACATCATATTTTTGGCTTCTTTCTTATGAAAGGCGAATCACTCTGGGTAGTTTTGAGACATTTTTGTGAATATTATAAACAGGATCCTTTCTCTGTGGTATATAGCAAGTACAGGACCAGAGAAGCCAGTCTGCAGTTGATGTAACCCTGAATCTAACACCTCTCAGTCAACTGCTCCCCATTACGCCAAGCTATTACTCAATTTTCCACACAAACAGCCATTACAGACATGGATTTCTCCACATGCTCAATTTTGCATTGTTATGAACCCAGTTGACGTGACTCCTGGACAAGCCTGATCCCAGGGTGGAGCCCAGCTTGATTGATCCTAACTTTTAATTTTTGCTTAGATACATGGAGAGTGGCTACTGAACAGAGTCACAGAAGTCAGCTGATGAACATTTAACAAAAGAATAAAACATTTATTTAACAAGAAAAGATGAAATATATTACAATAGCCTTTCACTTGCAACTATACCTTTACAGATATGTACAGATTTGTAAGGATAACGCAAGTTACAAAAACTCTTAGGGCAGAATCTTCAGCTCGATGAGCAGCAACGGGGCCTGCTCATCGAGGCGTAAAATGACGCAGATTGACATCAGGTGTGCGACCCAACATCACCGCGCGACATTTAGATTTTCAGTTCGGTGTGCCCACCAAAATGTCAAAGGCCTACTAAGGCCTGTTAAAAAGCAATTAAGGCAATCAGCTGAGCTTCCCATCCAACCTTAAGGTTTGCATTTTTCATGGAACCTTATCCACGGGCGGGATGAGGTTTCATGAATGATTTAAAATTTTCAGAAAATTTTTTATTAAAATTAATGCACATCCCAGCTCATGTGACAGTTTCACGTGAAGGGACGTCATAAAAAATTTTTCAACACTGTGTTAAACTGTTTAAACTTAAAACTAATGCACTCTTTCACACACAAGAGCACACTCCTGACTCAGGCAATGCCCCATCCCCACTCCAGCCCACACAGGGACCACACAGCACTTCCGGGCGGGTGTCACGATCGGCAGGCCTTAATTGGCCCAACCACATAAAATGGCAGTGCCCAGCCAATCGGGGGCGCCAGTCACTGCGTGCCCAGCCCCGCACAACCCCACCCACCAGGTGGGAGAAAATTCTCCCCGATACTCTTAATGTTCACAATAAGTACATAGTCAACATAAACCTGTGGTCAGATACACCACATTCTGAAACCAAGTGACAGATGTCACCTCAACCAGATACTATGGATCTCTCATCAGCTCCCTCCAGATGCCTGTCACACCATGAGCCAACCAGTCTCACTGAACTCTGTCTTTCACATGAGGGTTTCCAATTTGCATTGTCCAAGAATACGCTTTGGAATTTTCTCCCAAACTGACACTTTATCTGACACTTTATCTTAGAAGTTTTTTGCAAGAGTCCACCGCCAGAGTTTCAAACTCTCCTGCCGATGTTCCTCTCCCCTGGATCACCACAAGCTTTCTTGCATGCACTGTCATTGACTCAGCCATTAACAGTATACTACTGCTTCACAAGCCCATAGCAAAGAGTTACAGACCTTCAGCAATCTCTTTGGATCTCCTGACCTCTCTCAAACCGTTTTTGCTTTAAATCAGCTTCCTGCAACTTATCTTCCTTTAAGCTTGAAGCTTTCCACTGCTCCTCACTCTTAACTTCACTTAACAGGACCTTTTCCAGGTTCCTGTCCTTCCTTTGACTAGAAGGTCTTCCTGATTCTCTCTCTCTCATGTTCCACTCCTTGGCCTAGGGGCCTTTCAGTTCTTTTGGGAAATCTGCTCCCACTCTGTAGCTCCCTCTCCCAGAATCCAGTCTCTGAGATCCTGGCTTCAACTGAATTAGGGTTTGGGACTGGCCATCTGCCCCTTCTAAACTGCTTCCAACTGCACTCAAACTGCTGCTTTTTCCGTGTATATGTGTGGGCCCTGCCCCTCTGGGCCCATTTCTAGGCAACAGCACAGTTTTTTCTACTCGTGCTTGCTTCAATTTCTTCCCAAGCATTGTAAAACTTATTAGAAATGCAGCTATACAACTTTAGACCTGCTGTCTCCCTCAAAAATTAAACTAAATCCGAGATTTCATCTTTTAAAATAAAAACTAAAACTCAACTTGACATTGTCTTAATACACAGATACCGAAATACAAATCAAACTTAAAATTGAAAGCTAAAACTCATTCCTAACACCCACAAGCATAACTTATTTAAACTGTCTCTATTTCCAAACAGCATGAAGCAGTTAAAGCAAAACTGTCTGTGCATCATTCTTCTAAGTTAAAGTCCCTTATTCCAGAGTTTGTACCGATCTGGAATCCATTATGGGAATTCAATTTAACACACCTTTAAGAACACAGAATATTTGAATTATATCTCCCAAGCCTTGTTTCTCCACAGTGCAGAATTTTCAGCGACTCAACCTAATCATTGTTCACCTGCTTCAGCTACTTCCCAGCTTGGTTGTCCTTGTCTGCACTAACTAATTGCCTTGATATCCTCGGTCAGGACAGTGACCAGGACTGTATATGATATTCTACATGTAGCCCAGTCACCTGTATGGACAAATTCATGACAACTGATCATAGCCCCAAATTACTTACGGACATAATGAACTTTTAACTAAGGTGTGTTTTTAACAAAGGAAACAAGCAAAAACTGGCTGAGACTCTAAGGTAACCACTTGCTGAAAAATTCCTATGTGGATTACACTTGATCAACTAGTCTAGAGAGAACAGAATGTGTCACCTAAAAGCGTGTCAAGGCCTACTTCAGACAGAAACACTAAGGGAAGAAATGCAATCTCTGTAACCTCATTATTGCAGAGGTACCATCTCAGCAGAAAACATTTCATCTGAGTTATATCCCAGACTGTCAACATGATACAAGTTGAAAGAAAGCAGTTTCTGGGCAAAGGACATGTATATTCCTGGAAGGGAAAAAAGAACAAGAAAAGGGGTTGAAAACCAACTGGCCTGCGTGTGCTAGTCTGGTGTTCCAGTTTTGCTGCGCTAGTGTGTGCTGTGCAGGTCACAGCTGAAGAACATCCACTAGGCATCCCTGCACTTGCAGGTAAACAAGTCTCTCTCTCCGGTTGCTGGAAACAAGTCACAAGTCTGCAAAGCGACAGCTGACAAGGGCACAGGACCACTCCTTTCAGCTGACCTGCAGAACCAAGAATCTTCAAAGCAACTGCTCAAAGTCAGTGCAACCAGAATAGCCCAACTTAACGGGCCACAATTTTTCACCAGCTCCTCCTCACAGACAAGCCAAAGACAGATTCATATATCTTTCACTTTTATTTTTCAACTAACTTCTCGTGTGTGCTAGCACGCCCACCTCTGCGCATGTCTGTGTGCTTGTTGCATTTTTATTGGTTTTTTCTTGTGTTTTCGTATAAACTCACTCCTTTTTTTCACTCAAGAAAGCCTGATTAAATTGGCTCCTTTTAAGACATAAATACATTTGGACTGGAAAATCCCTTCCATGGGGGAAGGGATCTTTTTTAATTTAACCTTGATGGGACCAACCGAGGGGACTGAATAAAGAAGGGGAGCCAGTACATCCCTCCTCACCTGGAAGCATAACAATTCAGAGTACCTCGTCTGGAATTATAACAAATTGGGGGTCCTCACCCAGGGGCCGATCGTAACATGTTACCACCAAAGGTGATTTGCGCTCTAACTTCTGGACACACATCCCTGGATCATCTCTCAATCTGCTGGTGGCTTCAATTAATTATCCAACAAAACTCTCAAATGCTTGTTCTGTGTTGTACGCATTATTTACCTTCCTTAGTCATTACCTTGCATTTGTCCTAAGTGTCATTTCCTACTCATAAAACTAACTTTGTTGTCTATCCTGATGCTTTTTTATTTGGTTCATCACTTCCTTTGCCATCCAACGGATTTGTCATTTGAAAACTTAATAGAGCTTTGTTTTGCCCAAATTATGTATGTACATTCTACACAGGAATGCCTCCAACACCAATTCACCCATGGATTTCCTTTTTTAAAAGGTAGATTCTTTCATCTGTTAGAAGTTATTCAGGTATACAAAGTCCACAATAAATTACAGAACAAGCTTTTTAAGCAGCAATAACTGTATAAAAAAAGTCTCTACAAATAATGCTTTTGGTCATTGCTGCCTCTCCAGTCTTCATAAAATACTTGCAGTTCAGATTTGAGGAAGATAATTTTACCTCCAAGTAGACACTAGTAGCCGAGAGAGAAGCAAAACTATTGTCTCCAATATCTTAACTGAAAGATTGTGAATACAGTACAATTATATTGATTTTCAGCTGGTCAGACATGGATAGCCCAATTTGAGAATCCTGACCTCAGGTCACATTATGGGGTGAGGGAGAAAAGGGGAGAAAGAGAATGAGAAAAGGATGGGCAGGAGAGCTGCTTGTTTTGTGAAAATTGCAGAGTCTAAACATTGGAAGTCTTTCAAATAATCAATTGTTATTAAATTGTACCAGTTGTGCATTTTATATGGCATTCTGGAATACACAATGTTTGTTGCAGCCTAGTTTAAAAAGAAAACAATTCAAAAAATACCCAGCTGATGTATAGGAGAATGTTGATGAAAGCAAAAGACTGCGGATATTGGAAATCTGAAATAAAAACAGAAAATGCTAGAAATACTCAGCAGGTCTGGCAACACCTGTGGAGAGAGAAATAGTTAACATTTCCAGTCTGTATGACTCTTCTTCAGAGCTCTGAAGAGAAGTCATACAGACTTGAAATGTTAACTGTTTCTCTCTCCACAGATGTTGCCACACCTGCTGAGCTTTTCTAGCATTTTCTGATTTTTATTATAGGAGAGTGTCACCTGAAGCTCGGGGGGTTCATTCATTACAGACTTGTTCAAACACCACTTTGGCATTTATTGCTGAAGGAAGAGAGTATAAAAATAGGGGAGTGTTGCTACAACTGTACAAGGTATTGGTGAGACTGCAGCTGGAGTACTGTGCACAGTTTTGGTCCCCTTACTTGAGGAAGGATGTAGTTGCAGAGGAGGTTCACTAGATTGATTCCAGAGATGCAGGGTTTGTCTCATGAGGAGAGATTGAGCAGTTTAGGCCTATGCTCGCTAGAATTTAGAAGCATGAGAAGAGATCTAATTGAGGTATATAAGATGCTAAAGTGGATGGACAAAGTAGACGTGGAACAGACGTTTCCCCTTGTGGGGCATTCTAGAACAAGGGGCCATAGTTTTAGGCTAAGGAGCGGTAGGTTTAAATCAGAGATGAGTAATTATTTTTCTCAAAGGGTCATGAATCTGTGGAATTCACTGCTTCAGAGAGCAGTGGATGCCAGGGCACTGAATAAATTTGAGGAGGTAGGCAGATTTTTTAATTAGTAATGGGTTGACAGGTTATGGGGAGAGGGCGGGAAATTGGAGTTGAGGCCAAAATGAGATCAGCCATGATCGTATTGAATGGTGGGGCAGGTTCGAGGGGCTGAATTGCCTACTCCTGCTCCTAGTTCTTATGTTCACTTGAGAGAGTGGAACACTGAATTACATGCAAGCTTAAAACAGACATAGGACTGCAAGTACAGCTAACTCCAACAAAATATCTCCAAAAACAAGTGGTTGTTTGTGTTCCTGGTGTATTTTGCATCTTAAAGCTGTTAATACAAGTGGTGTTGTACAAATAAAGCCACTTCTGCAGTTTCTAAGTTGCTGTTGGATTCAGAACCACTCCTACAGAGTTGCTCTTAGAGAAATTCACGAATTTCACTCAAACTGTTATGATTATCCAATAATATTCAATAATCAAGCAAGAGGATTCATGTAATCCTGCCAGCTGCTCTGAAAACCACTTTGGTTAATAATGTATGGCTCAAAGTGAGAATAAATTTAAGTGCTACCAATAAGGTGCTCTTGAAAACTTTACCCAGTGCATATTTCAAGTTGCAGCATCCTGGAGCTGCAGGCTCATATAGGATTATGGGTTACCTGAGCTGCATCAAATACAAAGCTGAGACAATATTACAGACGCAAGCATATAAATTTGGGGGGGACGTTTCCAGCAAGTCAAGAAATCAGAACCACCTTAGTTGATCAGCAATTGTATTTCTTTTTCAGCAAACTGTTAGATTTCAAATGGATTGATAAAGTACAGTGGGGCTTGCAATATTTGTGTTTCTCCACACCAATTTCCACCAGCTGCAAATTGCTGAGGTGCAGGAATGCTATCTGATCCATCAAAGTTATGAAATCCATAGCTCTGAAAGACCAGTATCAAAAGAAAACCAGTGATACTTGGTACCTGTAGACTTGCATGATAGCTCAATGATCAAATACAAGGGACCAACAAGTGCTGGCTCTTGACTGCCTTGCTTTGGGAAACTCACTTGAAGGATGCCTTTATAAAACTGAGTGCCACATCATAACAGTGTGAGTTAAATCCATGAATTTCTGTAAGAGCAACTCAGGAGGAGTGGTTCTCCTGAATCCAGCAGCAACTTAGAAACTGGAGAATTGGCTTTATTTGTACAACACCACTTGCAGTAACTGCCTAAAGATTAATACACCAGGAATACAAGCAACCACTTGCTTTTGGAGACATTTAATAAACATTTCATCTAAAATTTTCTGACTGCACATCATTGAATGCATCAATGCTAATGAGAAAATAAAATGCGGAAGTTTAACATATTGGAACTAGGTTGCTGATGAACAGGAATATATTGGTCTAACATTTGGCTTCTTAATAGTGGGTGTATAGTATATTTTACTCACCATACTATGTAAATCATTGCTGTGACCAGCAAAGTAACTAGAACATTAAATTGCATGAAAGTTGATATTGGAACCACAAGCAGTCAAGATTACCAAGATCTAATCAATCCATCTATTATTTGTGAGGGACTCTGACTAGCCAGTTTAGTAATTGCATTATTGTCATTTCAAATAAAAATGACTCAAGCACACAGGGATTTACGGAAGTGGAGGAGGGAGAATTTTTCCACGAATTTTCAACACTAATTTGTGAAATCTGAAATGCTTACACAAGAATTGGATCGGCTTGTCTTAGGTTTCTTAGCCATGGCAGTGCAGCAGCCAAATTAAATCAGAGGCAAAAGTTTCAACAACACAAACACATTTCTCTCAACATAACATGACTGATTTTGTTTTCAAACATGTAGGAAGACTGGATGAGGAAACCCCTTAACTCAACACAAGCAGGAATAATAAGCATTACTCTAATCCTCCTGTCTGTTATGCCAGCCCACCACAGAGCAAAACGTCCAAGTTTCTTTGGTATATTTATCTATTTCAGTTTAGATAACTTGCTTGTTTGGAATATCAATTACTTCAATACCAGTATCGAAAAACAGTCCAAAACAACATTTGTAAATATCAGCTACTGTACAATAGACATCATTTTGGATTCAGTCAAATGGGCATTTTCAGTAAAAATCAAGTGTCATACTGGGCTCAAAAGCTATCACAAGAAAACTCTTAGGTTCTGATGTATACAACAGAAACATTAAAATCAGTTTTTTTTATTTCAACTATAGATTAACTGTTGCAGTTACTGGACCATCTTCAAACATTAGATACATATTGATTTATATGAATTACTCAGCTTCATTGAGGTTACCACTGATATAAAATGAATACCAACCTACACTGCTAGAATTAGAGAACAAACAGATTTTAAAAGTTTACTAAAAATGAGGTTTCCCCAGTGCAGAAGCATGCGAGTTTAAAGGCAACATTTAGACTTTCACCTTTGCAAAAAATCATGAATGGCTGGAAAATGTTGCTAGTAATTACATGACACATGGAGTAGGAAAAAAAGGGCAATTTCTCCAATTATCTCTGCCCTCTAACCCTGCTTCTTCACTTGAAGGTTATGTTTGGTCTCAGCTGTTCGAGGAGATCAACAAGCAAATTCTTAAAAATCTTGGATGTGACACAGATTTCTTGATCACAAACACTACATCTTAAACAGTTTGTGTCAAATTATTATAATGGAAAATATTACGTAAAGATTTAGTTGCCACATTGCCTTCATGAACCAACAAATCACAGCTTTAAGAAATTGTCTGCAACTTCTTCCAAGCAACTGAAATTTCTAAATTTCAAAATAAAGCAACACTTTAAATAACAATTGAAAATATTTCACAACATTCAAATTATGAATTGAATTTCTTGTGGAAATCCAGCCAGATCAAACTGGAAGCAATCTGGTGAGAGGAAGATTAAGCCCAGTATCATACTAACTTATGTAAGAAACTACACAAAGCTCACAATTTATTTAATTTTCTTTATTCTAGTTATTTACCTTTAGTAGTAGTGGATACTTGCATATTCTCTGTATTGGGGTTAACAAATAGCCTTCCAATGGAATATCTGTTGTCTTCATTCCTCCCAGTACCATACAGTTCTAAAATGAAATTGGAACTGGTAAGTCACACAATTTTAAATGGACAGATACCTTTGAACAACTGGCTCCTAAGATGATTATGTAAATCTTAGAGACAAATACTGCCAAAAGCAATTTTCCATTTTAGAATTCTCATACTTGACCATTTCTCCATCAAGGCTGTAACCAAATTATGAGTTTAAATTCGCCACTTTTGTCACAAGTTTTAAATATCTTGATTTACATCCTAGAGGTGCTTATGTTAATACAATAAATGTGCAGTGAATCTTCATTTTTGGATCTAAAATATTATAAAAGCTAGATAAAATTCTTAAATATTTTACATATTTAACCAGTGTCTCATGGAACCAGATTAAAATCAACACTGGAATTATTTTTTTTTAAACTGACCAAACAAGATTTGCTGCTGAATATAAGGTTCACAGCCATACATACTAGTGTCCGACTATAAGGAAGGATAACTGTATTAGGCAGCCCAACTTCAATCAATTGCACAGGCCACATTCAAACAAACAAATATTTTTCCAAGTGAATTTGAGAGGCCACGCAGCTTACCAAAAGCATTGCCCGCACTTCAGGTATTTTGTTCAATTCCATTAGAAGTCTCAAGGCTTTTTCGTGGTTGCTACAATATTCTTGATAGACACAAAATCGGTCTTTCTACAATCACAAACACAAAGATCACATCGGCATTAAAACAAATGGTTTTTGTGCAACAATTTTAAGTTGGCTTAATTTTAAACTCACACTTAATGTGTGCACGACTGGAAAAAAAATATACTGTGATGCATGATCCTATTAGCAATACATTTTCTCACCAAACCACAATAAAAGTTATGATACGTATCTCACACATGTACATTAGCTATAGTTATGGTCTTTTTTATGAAGATCACTAATAAGACCAAGGTTAATTCATTGCTGTACAGGTGACACTGTGATCTAACATGAAACAGCTCCAACCTATTGCACAATGTCCTATAGAGTCAGCTTCCATTCTCAGATCACCACCTTTGAAGGCATGACGTAGAGCTAAGTCGCTCCAAATCACTTGAGTTTGTTTCATACAGAAAAACAAAACAGTACTGCTGACCAAGACCAGAGAATAAACTTACTACTGCTTCCTTCTGCTCAGAGCAGAAACATGGCACAAAAAGACAACAGCAAGAAGGAAAAATATCCATTGAAGTAAGTGCAGCACAGGTCATGACAAATCAAGCACCACAGGCAAGTACAGCCTTCCAATTAAACAACTAACATTTATGAACCCATCCAGAGAATTTCGACGCCACATTGAAATAAAGCATCAAATTTCAGTTGCAATTCAAAAGCACCATTTGTAATACATCTATTTGCACTGGATTTTTACAATTATCTCCACTCGAATGCTGCTCAGTGAATTTGCACACAAACTCTCTCAGTTTGGTTAAATGTAAATATTACAGACAGTTCTTCTCTGGAGCCCAGAAAAGAAAAGTTAATGTCAAGTTCGGATTGTTTGACTTTAAGATATCCTGCATTTAACAGGGTCATGGAAATGGGGATGCCAGTAGTCCTGCAGTTTTTTGAAATGGGTCTAAGTTTTGGAGTCAAATTCTGATTTGTCGTTCATGGGGCACCCCAAAGTGCATAAGCAATTATGAGAATGTATAAGCAGGACTTGTGGGGAGTTATGCCGAACTTAAGTGTTTGCCATCACACCTCAACTGAAACTGGCAGCAACTTTGGGAGCCGAGACTTGCAAAAATAATGCACAGACCCACAAGCTGCTGGTAGTGATTTCCATGCTTCTCCAGAGGGTACACTGCTGCTGCACCCATCCCACCCCACACCCACAGACCGGTCATGAAAAACAAATCATTGGAAATGACAAGGACTCCCATATGTACACTGTTATTCTTGCTGAAAAAAAACATTGAGAAAGTTGCTCTATTGAAAAAAATGTAACTGGGTTTTAAAATGGCATACTAAATTAATAATTGCTGCTGAACAGGCTGATTGGTCCTGAAAAGCTAATTTTATATTTATGGAAATGTCAAATTTCTCCATTATGATAAAAAAAAATTTCTATTTTTTTTTTAAAGTTTTTAGGTTTTTGTTTCAACTTCCATTTTAATCCATATCATTTACACCATTGTCTGAAAATTTCAAATAAAAACGAAGGACATAATGTCCTTTTAACTTCCTGTTTTGTTGTGTGTGAACACTTGGGATGGGATCTGACATCACTGCTGCCAAGGCACCAGATTTAAAATGAAGGGGAAAACCACTCCAGAGAGATCATTAGATCGTAGCGAGCACCCTTGTTTCATTGCTGACCTCAAAACCCCAGCCAACTGCAGCTCTGGATAGGAAATTGAATTAACCAATTCACTAAGTTTGGTAAAGAGCCAGTTTAATTTGTAAAACACACACAGCTTCTTGATATACGTTTGGACATATTTAACAAAAAGAATACACTTTCCCCACCAGTCCTCAATCCCAATAAAATGTAACCTAACACATGTTAAATATTTAAACAACACAAATACCATACTTGCCCAGGAAGAAAGGTTTTTTTTAAAATGTACAAGGAAGCAGTTTTTAAAACACTCTTCCATGAAAAATTGGCTAAAAGCTAAATTCTAAAGCAAACCGAGTCAAAAGGCAGGATTTTCAAACAGCGGGCATCGTCGCAAGCGAGATAGGAAAATTCCGAGAGCAGCCAAAAGTCAATTCCCATCACGCCTGCGACAACATCCGCCACTTGTGCCAGAAAATCCCAGCTATAATCTCACATTGGGTGTCCCACCTTCAATCTGGAATAGATGGTTCTACTTTAATGTGTTTATCTCAAACCTAAATTCTTGCATAATAGTTTCGTGGAAGGTTGCCTCGCTATCCAAGCGGAAAAAATGTACTCAAAACCGACATCTCTCTCAGGTGACACCTCAATTTATGAAGATCCAATAGTCCCTTCTCTATAGAAGCTAAGAAATTTAACAGCCAATGTGAAATGCAACAGAGCTTAATAGAATGCATGACAAAGCTACTAAACTGAATTTAGTTCCATGATTGAGTGCAGATCCATAGCACAGGAAACAGAGACAGGTCAGTTTCGTAGGTGTTACTCTGGAATGAACTAAACTTCCTGTTCAGTAGCCAGCTGGCTATTCACTGATGCAAGTGGAGCAGGAAGGTTTTGCTGCTTCAATTTTTCATCCTCAAAACTATTATAGCAAATACAGTACATTTTCAAAAGTTGGTTTCTTTGTAAAGTGTACTTAACCCACTCCAGAAGATTTTTGAAGTTCCAAATTACACACATGTACAGTCCAAAAGGATACTTCAAAAATATTTTAATTTTTAAAATATCCTACACAGTAGCTCAGCAGGACTGCAAGTACTCAAGAACATTAACAATTCTGGTATGCAATCTAACCACAAAATTACAGGGATAGGTACACACTCCTTTAAGTCTAGTCCCGTAAGTCCCTTATGATCCACTAATTTAAAAATACACATATATATTCTTGCAATATTTGAAGATCCAATGAGTAACATTTAGTCCATGACAAATAGTTACAAATCCTATTTTTCTAACTGTTTATAATGGATGTGAGGTTGATAACTAAGGAATAGGTGCAAACAAGTACACAAAAATGCTCATGCGCTGGGGTCTGTTCCTTGCTGGTCACTTCAATTCTTTGTTCCAATCCCACTCTGACCTCAGCCTTCTATACTGTCCTAATGAAGCCCAAACAACTTGAGGAACAGCACCCAATCTTTGAATTCGACACTTTACAACCTTGTGGACTCCCTAACTTCAACAACCTCAGATCATAACTATGGCTCCCAACTTTTCTTCCATCAACTACTTGTATTTACCTAGTGCCTCAAGTTTCTTTGCTTGCCCCACTGCCACTCCTTTTTGCCTTGCCTTTCATCATTTAATCTCTCCGGCCTTCCATCCGATCACAGAAGAACTTTACTTCTGTTCTTTCCTCTGCTCCACGTCACCTCCTTTTTCTGCCTCTGTACTTGCTTAAAACCTGTAACACTCATCACTTCTTCCAGTTCTGATGAAAGGTCATTAACAGGAAACATTGGGCAGAATTTTCCACTTTGAAGACTGTGTAGTGGCAGGCAGGAAAGTCAGTGTGATCACTAACAGGAGGTGGGACCGTTGAACGCGTGAGATTTTCCACTTTTCAGTTAATTAATTATGCATCCACAAGAAGCTTGGGGAAACTTGTGACAGGGAGGGGCAGGCAGTTGCATGCCACCCCCCCGCCACCCCCAATCCCTGTTACCTCATGAGGTCCAAGGTCCTGAAATCATATTTAAACGTCACCTGACGGCCATTGATTCACTGTAGGTAAGGAGATCCACATTACTCCTCCAGACTCCTTGCAGCCACAGCTCGCACTGGAGAAGTTGGCAGATGTGAGCAACCACATCCCAGGGCACATGAGGCAACTTTGGCATTGCCTTTCACTCATCTCTAGGCAAGAACGCCACCAGCGATACACCCATGG
Source organism: Carcharodon carcharias (assembly GCF_017639515.1). Classification (NCBI taxonomy): domain Eukaryota; kingdom Metazoa; phylum Chordata; class Chondrichthyes; order Lamniformes; family Lamnidae; genus Carcharodon; species Carcharodon carcharias. Next base: position 40,832,372 of record NC_054480.1, on the reverse strand, counting down.
CCGGGCCAATGTGCACCACTGGAGTGGTCAATGTGCATCAGCCTCTTAACCTTTGGGGCCATGCTGCCTCTTGTTGCTCAGGCCCTTGCTCATCATAGCCCTGTGCCAACTGGTGATGGGCCACCCATCTCTTCAACTTAGATGAGAGCCATTACCAAGGCAAGGTTGGCTGCATCATCGACATCTCAGTAGATGTGTGAATAAATTGAAGTGATACATTTAGTCCTTTACAGGTTTTCCTCTATCTTAAAGCCAGCAGGCCAGTGCTAATCCCTTCACCTGGCCTCCATCTAGACATGGCATCCCCACCCCATGCCTTCCAGGTAAAGGGCATGCTGGAAGAACAAAGATGGGTGTTCCTCCTGTTCAAATATGACTGTGCCTGGGGACATTGCTCTTTGACCAGGATGATGAGGTGTTAGGCGTCTTGAAAAATATTAAGGTGGATAAGTCCCCAGGGCCGGATGGGATCTACCCCAGGGTACCAAGGGAGACAAGGGAGGAGATTGCTGGGGCCTTGACAGAAATCTTGGTATCCTCACTGGCTATGGGTGAGGTCCCAGAGGACTGGAGGATGGTCAATGTTGTTCCATTGTTTAAGAAGGGTAGTAGGGATAATCCAGGAAATTACAGGCAGGTGAGCCTTATGTCAGTGGTAGGGAAATTATTGGAGAAGATTATTCGTGACAGGATTTACTACCATTTGGAAGCAAATGGATGTATTAGTGAGAAGCAGCATGGTTTTGTGAAGGGGAGGTCGTGTCTCACTAACTTGATCGAGGGAGGTGACAAAGATGACCTGCGATGGAAGGGCAGTGGATGTTATATACATGGATTTCAGCAAGGCTTTTGACAAGGTCCCTCATGGCAGGCTGGTACAGAAGGTAAAGCCACACAGGATCAGAGGTGAGTTGGCAAGATGGATACAGAATTGGCTTGGTCATAGAAGACAGAGGGTAGCAGTGGAAGGGTGCTTTTCTGAATGCAGAGCTGTGACTAGTGGAGTTCCGCAGGGATCAGTGCTGGGACCTTTGCTGTTTGTAGTATACATAAATGATTTGGAGTAAAATGTAACTGGGCTAATTAGTAAGTTTGCAGACAACACTAAGGTTGGAGGAGTTGCAAATAGTGAAGAGGATTGTCAAAGGATACAACGGGATGTAGATCGGTTGGAGACTTGGGTGGAGAAATGGCAGATGGAGTTTAATCCGGACAAATGCGAGGTAATGCATTTTGGAAGGTCTAATATATGCATGGAATTATTCCGTAAATGGCAGAACCCTTAAGTGCATTGACAGGTAGAGGGATCTGGGTGTACAGGTCCATAGGTCACTGAAAGTGACAACGCAGGTGGATAAGATAGTCAGGAAGGCATATGGCATGCTTGCCTTCATTGGCAGGCGTATTGAGTATAAAAGTTGGGAAGTCATGCTGCAGCTGTATAGAACCTTGGTTAGGCCACACTTGGAATATTGAGTGCAATTCTGGTCACCACATTACCAGAAGGATACGGAGGCGTTGGAGAGAGTGCAGAGGAGGTTTACCAGGATGCTGCCTCATCTGGAGGTTATTAGCTATGAGGAGAGGTTGGAGAAACTCGGATTGTTCTCAATAGAGCGATGGAGATTGAGGGCCGACTTGATAGAAGTTTACAAAATTATGAATGGCATGGACAGAGTAGATAGTCAGAAGCTTTTTCAATTACATGGGGACATAGATTTAAGGTGAGAAGAGAAAACTATAGAGTAGAGGAGATGTGCAGGGCAAGTTTTTTTCGCAGAGGGTAATGAGTGTCTGGAATTCACTGCCAGAGGAGGTGGTGGTGGAAGCAGGTACGATAGTGGTGTTTAAGAGACAGCTTGACAAATACATGAAAAAAAGATGGGAATAGAGGGATATGGACCCCGGAAGTGCAAAATGTTTTAGTTGACGGGCAATATGATTGGCCTGTTCCTGTGCTGTACTTTTCTTTGTTCTTTGAGAACCACATGCAAGAAGCCTTCCTCTGACACTATTCCGCTTGCCTCCACTATCCTCAAGACTTTATAGAGAGGCCACTCCTTGGTAGCATAGAAAAGTTAATAGCATGAGCCCTGGTCAGCCATGATCATTCACCCAAGAGGACAAGGGTTTGAAGTTGGCTGCCCTCCATCAGCCATGCTCCTTGGAGGCATCCAACTTCCTCCGTACTTTCATCCCTATCTCTGGCAGCAGCAGATGGCAAATGGCATGGAACTAACAGCAACTCCAGACCTTGCAGGAATCTCAATGTTTTGAGGCCCATGAGTTAAGAACAAACCTGCTGCAATCGTGTCATGTTGCTGGAGGTCAGAAGACTGGACATGATGATCAATGCAATGCAATGAATTAGGTGGCCACTCTTGGATACATAGCCTTGGAGTTAGAAGATCATGGGTTCAGGCCCCATTCCAGAAACCTGAGCACAAATGAAGCTAACGATCCAGTGCAATTAGAGTGCTGCAATGTTGGAAGTGGCAACTTTCAGATTAAACGTTCAACTGAGGCACCATCTCCCATTTCAGGTGGACTTAAATGATCCCATTACACATTGGTGATGAGTCATGGACTCCTCCCAGGATTATGACCTACTTCTGTCCAACAGCCAACATCATGAAAACCAGGTTTTCTAATAATTTATCTCATTATTGTATGAAAACTGGCATCACATTTGCTAACTTTATGAGAGAGAGAACACTTCAGAGGTACCTCATTGGCTGTGAAATGCTTCTGGACAGCCCAAGGATGTGAAATGCACTAGCTATACACATCATTATTCTTTTGCCCCTAAATACAAACAACTTGATTGAGCTGGAAAACAGGGAGACGAGAGACATGAGCCCTAAAGGTCCAAAGCATAATTAATAACAGAAGCTTTTATTTATATAGATACTTCAGAAATCAGGACACTCAGAAATACTTGACAGTCAAGTATTTCAATCAAGTTCTGCTATTGCTATTGTAATATAGAAAACACAGCAGTCAATTTGTGCAAAGGTTCCACAGCTACAATGAGATAAACAAGTCTATGAGGGATAAATGTTGGTCAAAATTCTAGGAGAACATCTGCCCTCTTTGAATATTGCCACGAGATCGTGCATATCCACCTGAGACACACAATGGGCTTTTGTTTAATGCTGGGGGAGTGGGTAGTGGTTGCCTGCTAGACTTGGTCAAGTGTGCTTGTTCTTCTCTACAGGAGTGAAATTACTTAACCAGTGGGGGAAAAATGCACCTGATCGATACAAGCTAAAAATGGTCCCATGTTCAACCTTTGATGTGTGCTGACTGAACTGATTGGAACTCGGTCAGCATTTTTGGAGCAGGGGACAGGGGTGGGGAGTTGATCTAAGTAGCTGTGGTGATCCTAAGATCTCGAGAAAAGAAATATCATTTGCAAAGCCCTCGCTAAAAATCACAAAGGTGATTGTCGGTTGGATCATCAGGTTCCAGAGGGCTCTTGGTGCCTTGCTGACTGCCTACAAGGCTGTAAAGAGTAAATGTTTTACCAGTTAAATTTTAAGAATGAAAAATCATTCTTTTCACATCAGTTGTGACTATTGGCTTGAACTTGATTGTGTTAAGAATTGTCAAGATGTTACACAAATGCCGATGTTGAATTGACAGGACAGCCTTCAAGTATTTCTCCCTCAAGGGTTAGAATTTGCAGACTGCCATGAGGGATCTAAAGTGGTGGCAGAGAAAAAGTTAAAAGCTGTTTAAAAAGTTAAAGGATGCCAAATTTAAGAGGCTGAATTCAAGTGACAGGAAATGGGATTAGCAAAAGAGCACAAATAAAACACAAACTAGCTCCACTCACAAACTGAAGGAAGGTATTTCCAAGTTCATGCTGAGGTTGTGGCTCTGGTTGTAAGCGACCCTCAAGAGCTGCCAAGAACAGCATATGCACATCAAGTATCTCTTCAATGTTAGAAAACAAAATCTGAAAAAAACAGAACAAAGTCATTTTCAGGACCAAAATTTACGCTAATATTTTAAAAACACACAACTAATTTTCAGCCGAAATCAGTTGAATGTCTATTTCATGAACAAATGGTTAATGAACCAAAAATATTCTTAAGAATCCACCCCAATTTCTAGATTACATTAGATTAGAAGCCCCATTTTTGCAGGAAACCAAATATAAAACTGTTTGGGTGTAACCTTGATAGTGTGAGGTGAGCATATGAGAAAACAAATCTAGATCTTTTCTTTGCTGGGGTGTGTCTTTCATTTTTTGAATAAACCAGAATTAACATTGTTCACAAAGCAGCTCCTGACTTGAGGAAAACATGCAACGATCCACTGAGGTTTGGCTCATGTCTATAGCTTCTTACATACGTACAAGGCATTGAACTATTTCAGCAAGTACAACTGGAAACATGACATTTCTCTACAGGGAGAGAGGGAGAAAATCAATTGAGGAATGACAAAAAAATCTATTAACATGCATGGGAGTTTTATAGGCGACAAGGCACACACTGCCAGCCAACACTTTCAAGGCAAAAAATGGAAAATAAAGGAGCAAAACATTAACTGTGAATAAGCATAAGTGGTGTTTTCCGTTAATCTTCTTAGAGATTTTAGGAAATTACACAAAATTAAATAATCCAACAGGGCATTGAGCATGCTCCACAATTAATGATTTTTCACCAGACCCCAAATGACCACAGAACAAGTACAACAATGCAATGAACCATTAAGAAATACTACTAATATGTCTTAATCTTTACAATGCTCCTACCTTGAGATGTTCTTCAGTAATTTGCTTTTCTGACTTGTCTCCATCATTCTGATGATTTCTATGCAGGAATGACTACACACAAAAGAAAAAGATTCATTACTTGGATGTACGTCAAGATATACTACATAGATTAAATTATCCACCTGCAAACCAATAAATAAAATATAAAAATGATTTCAAGTGTCTTTTCAATTATAAACAATTTTAAACTGCTATTTGTAAGCATCAATATTTTTCGCGAAGGAGAAACAGGAAGTACAATGCACAAGACAAAAGATTAAAAGATTTATGGTTATATGTTTTACGTTTAATCTCGCCCAGCGACATAAACATTAAAAGAGGGCAGGGACTTGAACCAGATAAACACAAATAACATTTAACAAGTTATTTCAAAGAGCACATCAATTCATGATCAAAAATTAATGCCTGTCATATAGATCCAACAGTCAAATACCCATTCACAGGGCATCACAGGGCTAAACAACACAAGTCTTTAACAATACAAGATTCTTCACTAATCAAGAGAATGCAGAAAGGGGTATTCAAGTTGGAAAACGTTCCATTAACCCACCCTCACCACATCCTGTGACACATTCAAAGCTTCAGGAAGACAAGCCTTCAATTGGCCTTGGCATCAGTTTGAATGCTGAAGTCTTCACTGCTGAATCAGATTTGGTTCTTTAGCTTTTCCAATTTCAATAGTACATTATGCCAAATGGTGAAAAGAATCATTTGCCTCATAAGTGCAGTGCTGAATTGCTAACTACACCTGTCAAAATCTAACCAATGCATTGACCTTCTGACAGCTTACCCCGCCAAATAAAAACTCTTTCACATAATGCAATTTAAAGAATTTGCACTCAACTTCTGTTGGCTGAGTTCTCAGGTTAATATTAATATACTATAGTTATAGAATCATATGTTTAATATTCATCTTGGATTGGTGATGATTGGTCTAAAAGTGTATCCAATTGCACATTGCCAAATGGTTAGCAAATTAAGAGAAACAAAGTATTCTCGAATTGTGCAGCCTTCACATTCCCCTTCAGCAGATGAGCTAATCATGGTCAACATTTGGACAGAATACAAGTAATTAAGTGAATAATCACAATTTGGCTCCAGTTTAATTTCTGTTTTAAAAAAAAAATACTTTTCCAAGTGTCAGCAGATCCAGTGCTTACATATTGCAATGGGAGTTGATCTTAAATACAAATTCCCAGTTCATCCATACATCACTGGCGGTCTATCATCTGCAACATTTTAGGCATCACCCAGAGTCTGCCCTTCAATTGTTAAAGTGGTCTTCCTGAATGGTAGCCTCAGCAAATTTGGGGCTGTTGGCTGCTTGTGACCCAATCCTGGAAACACCTCGTTGACATCAGTATAAAACAGCCAGTGGTAACCATTACAATAACCTTTGGAACTATGTCTACATGTGCAGTTGAAATGGAGCACCTTACAGGACAGTGAAAGCAGATCATTTCTGCACTCACTTCCCCGTTTCAAAGGAAAACACTAAAACTTGAAACTATCTGCATTAAAAATCTTACATATATATATACATTTATGATTGTTGCTGGTGGTAACTATGCAAGTCACACAGACAGGTAGTCAAACTGATTTGTATTTGTCGGGATGTATAATTTCCCTTTGAAAGAAATAAAAATTTACTAATATTCAAGATGAAACGATTAAAGCTTTGAAAACAAAGAAGAATGGAAGAGACAAGAAGAGGGATACAAGAGGCTGAGACCATGCTAAATGACATCAGTCATGAATAAAAAAACACTTTTAATGGAAAGCCTGCAGCACCTCATCGGAAAACTGCAAGAAAAGATCAGGCTCTGTCACTAATAATGCAAGACTTTGCATAGCTTCTCTTAGTACATGGGGCTCTTGCCAACAACAATCTACATAGATATTATGTGGAGTACATGGCTACAGGAACATCATCTGATTTATGAGATGATTAAAACAAAGCGGCCCTCAACCAAGTCAATCTGCCAAGTGTTGAGTGCATTTTCTGACAATGCCAAGTGTGCTGCGCAGCACATGTGTCACACACGGAGGATTCCACATGGCTAAAAGCAGAGCTTTATGGTGAACTATGCACTGGTTAATGAGACCAAAGCGCACCTTGCAAATACTTCAAAAGACCAGACGAAAAGAAAGCTCAGAGATAAAGACAAAAAACTGTGGATGCTGGAAATCCAAACAAAAACAGAATTACCTGGAAAAACTCAGCAGGTCCAGCAGCATCGGTGGAGAAGAAAAGAGTTGACGTTTCGAGTCCTCATGACCCTTCGACAGAACTGAGTGAATGTTAGAAGAGGGGTGAAATATATGCTGGTTTAAGGTCGGGGGGGGTGGAGAGAAGTTGGCTGGCGGGGGGGTGGGCGCTGTGGTTGTAGGGACAAGCAAGCAGTGATAGGAGCAGATAAACAAAGGATGTCACAGACAATGGAACAAAGAAGTGTTGAAGGTGGTGATATTATCTAAACGAAGGTGCTAATTAAGAATGGATGGCAGGACACTCAAGGTACAGCTCTAGTGTCGATGGGGTGGAAAGACTAGCCCGGTATACAATATTTAAAAATAATGGAAATAGGTGGGAAAAGAAAAATCTATATAAATTATTGGAAAAACAAAAGGAAGGGGGAAGAAATGGAAAGGGGGTGGGGATGGAGTTCAAGATCTAAAATTGTTGAATTCAATATTCAGTCCGGAAGGCTGTAAAATGCCCAGTTGGAAGATGAGGTGCTGTTCCTCCAGTTTGTGTTGGGCTTCACTGGAACAATGCAGCAAGCCAGGAACAGACATGTGGGCAAGAGAGCAGGGTGGAGCGTTAAAATGGCAAGCGACAGGGAGGTTTGGGTTTTTCTTGCGGACAGACCGCAGGTGTTCTGCAAAGCGGTCGCCCAGTTTACATTTGGTCTCTCCAATGTAGAGGAGACCACATTGGGAGCAACGAATACAGTAGACTAAGTTGGGGGAAATGCAAGTGAAATGCTGCTTCACTTGAAAGGAGTGTTTGGACCCTTGGACAGTGAGGAGAGAGGAATATAAGAGTGGAATATAAAGTATTGCACTGAATTGAAGTCCTATCCCTAGAGCTTTACAGTCCTGTCAACTGTTAAGTTTAGTGGTTGGCACAAAAGCTTATTGGTGCTACAAAATCTTTCAGAATGTTCATGGACTAAGCAGTCCTTTTTACTGTTCTTAGACAGGTGCGGTGGTACTTTTAGGCTTTTAATATATCTGTTAGTAGATGTTGATAAAATGTTTCCCCTACAATTATTTCTTAATTGTTGCATCTTTTGCGTGGGCATAGGGAGGTGCCATAGGTAGGGGTTGAGGAGTAGGGGGTTATGGAGGAGTGGACCAGGGTGCCCCGGAGGGAACAATCCCTACGGAATGCCGCCGGGGGAAATGGCAGAGGATGATCCTTTGAATGCGGAGGCTGGTGGGGTGATAAAGTGAGGACAAGAGGGACCCTATCACGTTTCTGGGAGGGAGGAGAAGGCATGTGGGCGGATGCGCGGGAGATGGGCCGGACACGGTTGGGGGCCCTGTCAAAGACCGTGGGTGGAAAACCTCCGTTAAGGAAGAGGGAGGACATGTCAGAGGAACTGTTTTTAAAGGTAGCATCATCGGAACAGATGCGACGGAGGCGAAGGAACTGAGAGAATGGGATGGAGTCCTTACAGGAAGCGGAGTGTGAGGAGCTGTAGTCGAGGTAGCTGTGGGAGTCGGTAGGTTTGTAATGGATATTGGTGGACAGTCTATCACCAGAAATTGAGACAGAGACGTCAAGGAAGGGAAGGGAAGTGTCAGAGGTGGACCATGTGAAAACGATGGAGGGGTTGGAGATTGGAAGCAAAATTAATAAATTTTTCCAAGTCCCGACGAGAGCATGAAGCAGTACCGAAGTAATCAACGATGTACTGGAGAAAGAGTTGTGGGAGGGGGCCAGAGTAGGACTGGAACAAGGAATGTTCCACATACCCCATAAAGAGACAGGCATAGCTGGGGCCCATGCGGGTACCCATAGCCACACCTTTTATTTGGAGGAAGTGAGAGGAGTTGAAGGAGAAATTGTTCAGTGTGAGAACAAGTTCAGCCAGACGGAGGAGAGTAGTGGTGGATGGGGATTGTTCGGGCCTCTGTTTGAGGAAGAAGCTAAGGGCCCTCAGACCATCCTGGTGGGGGATGGAGGTGTAGAGGGATTAGACGTCCATGGTGAAGAGGAAGCGGTTGGGGCCAGGGAACTGGAAATTGTTGATGTGACGTAAGGTGTCAGAGGAATCACGGATGTAGGTGGGAAGGGACTGGACAAGGGGTGAAAGAAGGGAGTCAAGATAACGAGAAATGAGTTCCGTGGGGCAGGAACAGGCTGCCACAATGGGTCTACCGGGACAGTTCTGTTTGTGGATTTTGGGTAGGAGGTAGAAGCGGGCCGTCCGAGGTTGGGCAACTATCAGGTTGGAAGCTGTGGGAGGAAGATCTCCAGAGGAGATGAGGTCAGTGACAGTCCTGGAAACAATGGCTTGATGTTCAGTGGTGGGGTCATGGTCCAGGGAGAGGTAGGAGGAAGTGTCTGCGAATTGACGCTCAGCCTCTGCGAGGTAGAGGTCAGTGCGCCAGACAACAACAGCACCACCCTTGTCAGCGGGTTTGATGACAATGTTGGGGTTGGACCTGAGAGAATGGAGTGCAGTAAGTTCAGAGAGAGACAGATTAGAATGGGTGAGAGGAGCAGAGAAATTGAGACGACTAATGTCACGCCGACAGTTCTCAATGAAAAGATCAAGAGAAGGTAAGAATCCAGAGGGAGGGATCCAGGTGGAGGGAGAATATTGGAGGTGGGTGAAAGGATCCATTGAACGGGGAGAGGACTCCTGCCCAAAGAAGTGAGCACGGAGATGAAGACGGCGGAAGGAGAGTTCAGCATCGTGCCGAGCCCGATATTCATTGAGATGAGGGCATAAGGGTATGAAACTAAGTCCTTTGCTGAGCACTGAACGTTCAGCGTCGGAGAGGGGAAGGTCAGGGGGTATAGTGAATGCACGGCCGGGGCTGGGATTGGAACATGGGGTGGGGACGGAGGGACAGGCAGGGGTGGAGGGTCCTAGATGGGTGTTGGTATTGATGAGTTGTTGGAGCTTGTGTTCCTTAGCACTTGAGAGAAAGAGAAGTTTCTTGTTGAGGCATCAGATGAGACGAAGAATAAAATGAAACGGGGGCACGCGCAGCTTTGAAAAAGGGTACGGCGGTGCTGCTGGAGGGAGAGGTCAAGTGTGTTCATATGGCGGCGCATGGCACTGAGTGCGGATCTCAGAATGTGACGGGAACAGCAGTCCGAGAAACATTTTATGTCCCGGAGATACCTGTAATCCTGGGTGGGTTCGAAACAAGAGGGATGGAATTTCAGTTGAAATCCACGTGGGGTAAGTCGGAGACGGAGACAGTCACTGAGAAAGGAGACATGGCTGTGAAAGCGGGTTTTAGTAAACACCTTGTCAAACACCAGGAGAGAAATGGAAAGCAATGAAGGTGAACAAGGCAAAAGAGAGATACGGAAATCTTGTCGCAGAGAGGATCAGAATTTCTTCAAGGTAGGCATTTCTTGAAGAGGAGTGGCAGTCAATTAAACACAGATAAAAACAAAAAACTGTGGATGCTGGAAATCCAAAACAAAAACAGCATCAACTGGAAAAACTCAGCAGGTCCGGCAGCATCAGCGGAGAAGAAAAGAGTTCACGTTTCGAGTCCTCATGACCCTTCGACAGAACTAATTGAATGTTAGAAGAGGGGCCCTCAACCGTGTCCGGCCCATCTCCCGCGCATCCGCCCTCACGCCTTCTCCTCCCTCCCAGAAACATGATAGGGTCCCCCTTGTCCTCACTTATCACCCCACCAGCCTCCCCGTTCAAAGGATCATCCTCTGCCATTTCCGCCAACTCCAGCATGATGCCACCACCAAACACACCTTCCCTTCACCCCCCCGGCAGCATTCCGTAGGGATCATTCCCTCTGGGACACCCTGGTCCACTCCTCCATCACCCCCTACTCCTCAACCCCTATCTATGGCACCTCCCCATGCCCACGCAAAAGATGCAACACCTGCCCCTTCACTTCCTCTCTCCTCACCGTCCAAGGGCCCAAACACTCCTTTCAAGTGAAGCAGCATTTCACTTGCATTTCCCCCAACTTAGTCTAATGCATTCGTTGCTCTCAATCCGGTCTCCTCTACATTGGAGAGACCAAACGTAAACTGGGCGACCGCTTTGCAGAACACCTGTGGTCTGTCCGCAAGAAAGACCCAAACCTCCCCGTCGCTTGCCATTTTAACACTCCACCCTGCTCTCTTGCCCACATGTCTGTCCCTGGCTTGCTGCATTGTTCCAGTGAAGCCCAACGCAAACTGGAGAAACAGCACCTCATCTTCTGACTAGGCACTTTACAGCCTTCCGGACTGAATATTGAATTCAACAACTTTAGATCTTGAACTCCCTCCTCCATCCCCACCCCCTTTCCATTTCTTCCCCCTTCTTTTTGTTTTTTCCAATAACTTATATAGATTTTTCTTTTCCCACCTATTTCCATTATTTTTAAATCTTGTATGCCGGGCTAGTCTTTCCACCCCACTCCCACTAGAGCTGTACCTTGAGTGTCCTGCCATCCATTCTTAATTAGCACCTTCGTTTAGATAATATCACCACCTTCAACACTTCTTTGTTCCATTGTCAGTGACATCTTTTGTTTATCTGCTCCTATCACTGCTTGCTTGTCCCTACAACCACACCGCACCGCCCCCCCAACCTTAAACCAGCATATATTTCACCCCTCTTCTAACATTCAAATCAGTTCTGTCGAAGGGTCATGAGGACTCGAAACGTCAACTCTTTTCTTCTCCACCGATGCTGCCGGACCTGCTGAGTTTTTCCAGGTGATTCTGTTTTTGAAAGGAAAGTTCTCTCTGGCTGACACTGAACAATGGGTGTGGGAGCAGGAGGCTGCCGAAAGAGCCAGCTAGTGTACAATAACAAGACAGCAACCCAAAGGTCTAAAACAATTAGATGCAAGGCTGCTTAAAAAAAGCAGACTCCTTCCATTGTCTGTGCCTATATCAGAATACCAAATCAGGAGTTCCTGCGCCCCTAGGGGAAATGGTAGCATAGTGATATTGTCACTGGACTAGTAGTCCAGAGACCTAGGGTAATGCTCTGTGAATCTGGGTGGCAGATGGTGAAATTTAAATTCAATAAAAATCTAGAATTACAAGTCTAATGAGCACCATGAAACCATTGTCAATTAACCCCATCAGTTCACTAATGCTCGAGGGAGGGAAATCTGCCATCCTTAGCTGGTTTGGCCTACATTTGACTCACAAACCACAGCAATATGATCGACTCTTAAATGCCCTCTGAAATGGCCCAGCAAATCACTCAGTTGTATCAAACTGCTACAAAGCCTAAAAGGAATGAAACTGGACAGAGCAGCAGGCATCCACCAAGGCACTGGAAATTACAATGCCAAACTCAGCCCTGTCGACTCTGCAAAGTCATCCTCACTAACATCTAGCGGCTAGTACCAAAATTCGGAGAACTGTGACTCAGGCTAGTCAAGCAACACCACCATCACCACTTTCCCACCAGCAGGGCAGGCCCAGCAGAGGTGGCGGCACAGTTGTCTGTAGTATGGAGGGAGTTGACCCAAGAGTCCTTACCACTGACCCCAGAGCCCATGAAGTTTCATGGCATCAGGTCAAACATAGGCAAGGAAACCTCCTGCTGATTACCATTCACAGCCTACCCCCCCGTCAGCTGACGAATCAGTGCTCCTCCATGTTAAACACCACTTGGAGGAAGCACTGAGGGTGACAAGGGCACAGAATGTACTCTGGATGGGGGACTTCAATGTCCATCACCAAGAGTAGCTTGGTAGCACCATTATAGGCCCAGCTGGCCAAGTCCTAAATGGCATAGCTGCTTGGCTGGGTCTTTGGCAGTTGGTGAGGGAACCAACAAGAGGGAAAAACATACTAGACCTCATCCTCATCAACCAGCCTGCCACACTTGCATCTGTTCATGAGAGTATCGGTAACAGTGACCAACACTCAGTCCTTATGGAATCGAAGCCCTGTCTTCACACTGAGGATACACTCCATTGAATTGTGTGGCACTACGACCGTGTTAAATGGGGTAGCTTTCAAACTAGACCTAGCAACTCAAGACTGGGCAACTTTGAGGCGTTGTGGGCCATCAGCAGCAGCAGTGTACTTGACCACAATGTGACCTCATGGCCTGGCGTATCCCCCACTCTACGCTTACCATCAAGCCAGGGAACCAACTCTGGTTCAATGAAGACTGCAGGAGGGCATGCCAAGAGCAGCACCAGGTGTAACAAAAAGGAAGTGTCAACCTGATGAAGACTACTTACATGCCAAACAGCCTAAGCAGCATGTGACAGACAGAGGCAAGTGATTCCATAACCAATGGATGAGGTCTAAGCTCTGCAGTCCTGCCACATGCAGTCATGAATGGTGGTGGACAATTCAAACAACTCACTGGAGAAGGAGGCTCCACAAATATCTCCATCCTCAATGATGGGGGAGCCCAGCACATCAGTACAAAAGATAAGGCCGAAGCATTTGCAACAATCGTCAGCCCCAAGTGCCAAGTGAATGATCCATCATGGCCTTCTCCGGAGATACCCAGCATTACAGATGCCAGTCTTCAGCCAATTAAAATTCACTCCACGTGATATCAAGCAACGGCTGAAGGCACTGGATACGGCAAAAGGTTATTGCTCCTAACAATATTCCAACAATACTACTGAAGGCTTGTGCTCCAGAACTTGCTGCGTCCCTAGCCAAGCTGTTCCAGTACAGCTACAACACTGGCATTGACCCAGCTATGTGGAAAATTGCTCAGGTATGTCCTGTACACAAAAAGCAGGACAAATCCAACCCAGCCAATTACCACTCAATCAGCCTACTCTTGATCATCAGGAAAGTGATGGAAGGGGTCATCAACAGTGCCATCATTTTTCAGCAATAACCTGCTCAGTGATGCTCAATTCGGGTTCTGCTAGGGCCACTGACTTAATGACCTCATTATAGCCTTGGTTCAAACTTGGACAAAAGAGCTGAACTCAAGAAGTGAGGTGAGAGTGACTGCCCTTGACATCAAGGCAGCATTTGACCAAGTGTGGTATCAAGGAGCCCCCACAAAACTAGAGTCAAATGGGAATCAGGGAGAAATCTCTCCGCTTGTTGGAGTCATACGTAGCACAAAAGAAAATGGTTGTGGTTGTTGTAGGTCAATCATCTCAGTTCCAGGACATCACTGCAGGAGTTCCTCAGGGTAGTATCCTCGGCCCAACCAGCTTCAGCTGCTTCATCAATGACCTTCCTTCCATCATAGGTTCAAAATTGCAGTTGTTCGCTGATGATCGCACAGTGTTCAGCACCATTTGCGATTCCTCAGATTCTGAAGCAGTTCATGTCCAAATGCAGCAGGACCTGGTTTGGCTGACAAGTGGCAAGTAACATTCACACCACACAAGTGTCAGGCAATGACCATCTCCAACAAGAGAGAATCTAACCAATGCTTTTGACTTTCAATGACATTACCATTGCTAAATCCCCCACTATCAACATCCTGGGGGTTACCATTAACCAGAAACTGAACCAGACTAGCCATAGAAATATTGTGGCTATAAGGACAGGTCAGAGGCTAGGAATCGTGTGACAAGTAACTCACCTCCTGACTCCCCAAAGCCTGTCCACCAACTACAAGGAATAAGTCAGGAATGTCATGGAATACTCCCACTTGCCTGGATGAGTGCAGCTCCAACAACACTCCAGAAGCTTGACACCATCCAACACCAAGCAGCCCGCTTGATTGGAACCCCATCCACGAACATTCACTCCCTCCAGCACCACTGACAGACAGTGGCAGCAGCGTATACCATCTATAAGATGTACTGTAGGAACTCACCAAGGCTCCATCGGCAGCACCTTTCAAACCCAGAACTGCTACCATCTGGAAGGACAAGGGCAGCAGGTACATGGGAATATCACCATCTGGAAGTTCCCCTCCAAGCCACTCACCATCCTGACTTGGAAATATATCGCTGCTGGGTCAAAATTCTTGAACTCCCTCCCTAACAGCACTGTGGGTGTAGCTACAATACATGGACTGGAGCGGTTCAAGAAGTAGCTCACCACCACCTTCTCAAAGGCAATTAGGGTTCAGCATTAATTCCTGGCCTAGCCAGCGACACCCACATCCCATGAATGAATTTTTTAAAAGTGCTCAAGAGCCCGAAGATCAAGAATTGGCCTCTTCAGTCACTAGTCATTCCAACTACCACAGAGACAAGTCTTCCCATGATCTTCAACTGTGAAGACTCAGCCATCATCTTGGCCGTCACTGCTGCTAGTCTATTTTTGAGACCAGTATATAAAAAAAATGGTGGAAATATGCAATAAATCTTTGCACAACTATGAAGAGGCAGTACAAGTTAGTTTCAGGTATATTTGCTTCCTCAGAGCCAAGCAAGGGTTACACCCAAAATGCCAGTTTGTCTGTCTTTCTACAGATGTTGATTATCTATTGTGCATTTCAAGCACTTTTCAGAACATCCGGATCCAGGCAAATGTTTTGGTGCTGACGATATGTGGCACTGCGATGTTACAATACTAATTGCTATTGTTAAGGTAGTCAACAGCTGATCAGTACCAGTGAGCAATTAAGTGCACTGAAATCAATATTGGTTCCAGCTATTCTTTCAACTCGAATAGCAAATTCCAAAATACATTTGAACCTTTGCAGTGGTTCAGCAAACATTCAAGCCATTGTCTTCTTACATAAGTCTAAAATCAAAAGGTTCTCAAGATATTTGGTTGACCCCTTTTCAAACCCTGCACTACCCCACCCACAGCCTCCACCCCCCTCCCCCTACTCTGCATGTAACTTACAGCACATAGTATTCATATTGTGAAACTGCTGCATGTAAAGAGAGTTTTAATAAAGCTTTTAAGAAAACAGGTTATTGATTTGCGGATATCAATGGGGTCAGTGTGCCTGCTTCTCAATGCAGAGTTTGCCTTCCTTGGCTCTTCAGAGAAGAGCAAGCACGAGAGAAGCCTGGGGAGAGTGACAATATACCTCCACCACCTCTTCGCTCACTCATGAACACGTCACCCCACCCATAAGACCATCCCTCTGTTGTGGCCTCACTGGAAGGTAACTGCAACTCCCAGATATCTGTGGGTCCCAATTTAAGAAACACTGATCAAAATCACACCTTTCCAGTTCACCTTAGGAAGTCAGTTAACAACAGTAATTGAAAGGACAATTCCTCAACCAGTTTTTTTTTCAGAAAACCTTTTTTTGCTTTTTATTCTTTAAATTGGGATTCAACAACTGCTACAGAAATACAATGTCACCACAGTGCTTTGGGGAGTAATCAAGGATTTAATTTAAGGAGTAAATTTTATTTTAAAAAAATACTGCCTAAAATAACAAGATTTAAAAACAGCTCCGTAATTACACAGTAAAAACATAACCTTTATTGCATTTAATCTCAAGATCACATTCTCCAGTCTGATAGCTGGCAGTGGTTTCAGTCACACACATGTAGCTGAGAGCACCAACAGGAATGCAAATACAATAATCATTTCAAGTTTCTGTTATTAATGTTACAATCCCCATGGAGACCAATAATTTTACAAAAGAAATCCAAACTTCCAGTTGAGCGTTGAAATGATAACAGAACACAATTTCACGTTTTAAGACTTTTAATCTAAGAGTAAAAGCCCTGTTGATTATCTTTGTAAGCAAATGATCCTTTAGGCTACAGAACAGAACTTTCTCCTTTTACTTTTAGAACAAACAAAAGCCCACTTCACAGGCACACTTCACACTGTCCCTGAAGATAGTCATGAGATTTTCCCTGACCCAGTCCAAAGTGATTTTTCGTTCCTGTGGGTTTACTTCCCATTGCTTTCTTTTCCTAGCCTGTTAACTTTTAACCCCAGAAGTGTCTTTCACAGTGAGGGTTTTTCCTGGTGATTCTCCCTCTAGCACAAGCTAGATGAATCTTCTAAGCCTGATTTCAAATCCTCATGAGTTTTGTCTTTTCAATAGAAGCACGAACTTGCACCCAAATCCTGACAGACTGAGTCTGAATTTCAGGGATATCTTAGAAACCCTTCCCCTCTCACAGCCCAACTCCATGGCATCATGAATCACCTGGGCCTTGTATCCAGGTAGGAATGCTGATGAGCCATCCTTGAGACCCCAACTTTCTTATCTTGGTAGTAAATAGACAGTTTAAAGCATGACAATTTCCCACCTGACATTCTCAACACCTTCCTGGAACTACTGAGACTCATAGTTGAACCACTGTAAACACAGATGCTGCTGGCGCTAAGTGTGAACACCTTACATCTTGTTTTCGGCCAACCACCCAGATCTTCCTTTAATCTTGAACAACCACATCACCCAGGCCTGTTATTAGGCAGACTTCAGAACAGGTCACATGATCCCCTTCATTTTATCCTAAATTAAAGGCACATTCACAAAACAATCTTATACATCTCATACTTGTAACATTACTCAGTCTTATTTGCATGCTCAGATTGCAGAAAATCAAAAGTAACTTCACAGTAAACTTCCAATAAGACCACCACAGTTTAAATGAAGTTTAAGTTTAATGATAATAGTATTTCCCACTCAGTTTAGCAGCAATTCTTCAATTTTATGTACAATATATATATAGCCTAACCAAGCTGAAATTTTGCATTTCCACTTTAATGTTAATTATTTACTTGGAGTCCTGTGAAATAATTTCCACTTTTGTTATTAGAGTAAGTTGTCTTCCATCTAATTCAAGCCATTAAAAACCATGCACATGTTGTGTATGCAAAAAAACAATTCTTCTTTTTAAAATAAATGGACTGGCTTTTTCATTCTGGAGCCTTAAATTTACTGACCTATAATTAACAAACCTGTAATTTAACCCTGAAACTATTACCTTGATTTTGAGGTATTATTTTGCTTGGGATTTGTAGCTCTTTTGCTGAGAAGGGGTTGTTAATTTAAGCCACAAATATATTTCTGACACGACATTGGATTCAAAATTATATTTTAAAAAAATACTGAAAACCCAGCAGCTTATATTTTTAAGTAAAGAAAAATGTAGCTACTAGAATAAAGAGGAACAAGGTCTGTAACAATCATTGAGACAACCTCTAAAGTTTCAGATAATAGCCAGTATATATTCAGAGTCTCTGTACATATGTGAAGGTGACAGGAGTTAGCAGGCAGAAACCCACTCAGGAGTGCTAGCTTGTTTGATTGGCACTTCAACCTACCAATCGCTGGACAGAGTATGGGGAGGGTCATAAGGTCTTACTTTGCTGCAAAGCCAAGAAACTGTCTGCGGAGAAAGTCTTGTTCAAATGTAAGGAAGGTTGAGTCTTAACAGAACACAGACTTCAAAACAGAAACTTCTCTTGGAGACAGAGAGACATGCTTTATTTTCTTTTAAAAAGGACCGTTACAAATTAAGTTAAAACTCACTGTAATCATTACACATGAATTAATCCAGGCAACTGGTTATTGGCCTCATTTCAAAAATCTGTCAGTTCATCTTTTTGGAGGATAACAAAAACACTCAGGTGGGAATGAGACCAAGGTCCGTGCAAGTTCACTGAACAGGGAAATTCATTTGTTATATGCCCACAGCTTTGAAATTTTTAATAAATTGGGGGGGAAAAATGCAGAGGAGTTTGGTAATTAAATGCAGCTTCAGACTCTGTAATATGCAAGAACCACCCATGCAAACAAAACCATGGAGATCCACCAACATCGACACAAGTCTTGCAGCTGATTAGAATAAAAATGTCCTGTGAGCCAAAGACACAGTAAATCACACTAGTACAATCTCCAATCAGTCACAAAAGTGCACCCCCAAAAAAAAAATCCAACACTGAGCAATAAATATCTACAAATAAACTAATTAGCAAGGGGAGGGGTGGGCAAGAAATCCAAGAAAAAGACGAAAACTATTTTCTGAATATCCTTTTGGCAGCAACTCTGCTTTGTTTAGAATCCAGGAACATAGATCAAATATAGAATTAATGTAATAAAAATAGCGATTTCAAATCCAGGAAACACAAAGATTTTCTTTCAAGAAGCTGGGAGTTGATTGGGTTTCCACAGCTATCAGGGGGTGAACTATAATTATCCAAGAGGCTCCAAGGGCAAATTATAACAGTCAAAAAGCAAAAATAAAAACTCCTCCTTTCCAAGTTGTATGGTCATATTTTGAAACACAAGGCAATGCCAAACATGCAAATTCAAATTGACGGCAAGACTAGCCATTCATGTCTAATCCACATCCATGCGGCAAGCCCTGCCCTCTTCAAAAAAGGGCTGACTACAAAAAACGGTTTTCCTGTCCCCTCAAATCAATGCTAATTTCTGGGAGAAGCTTGTACAATTCAAAAAATACCTCACTAGCTATAAAGCACTTAGACATCCAGCATCTGTGAAGGGAGCTATATAAATGCAAGTCTTTCTTTCAACTATCTTATATCGTGCCATGAATGCAATAAGAATGTGCCTCATAGGGGCATTATAAAGCAATGTTAGTCACCAAGCAATGAAGTAATATTGGAGAACATGATATGAAACTTGAAATAAGAGGTAAGTTTTAAGGAGTATCTTAAAAAGAAGAAAGAAAGGTGGAGAGTAAGAAAGGTGTTGGAAGCAAATTCCAGAGCTTCAGGTCTCAGCAGCTGATGGCACGGCCACTAATAGAGGAGCGATTAAATTCAGGGATGCCCAAGATGCCAGAATTAGGTGAGCACAGATATCACGGAGGGTTGTGGGAATGGGGGATATTACCGAGGCTGGTCAGGAAGGAATTTGAAAATAAGGGCAAGAATTTTAAATTCAGGATGTTGCTTGACCAGGAGCCTATATAGATCAGTGAACACAAGGGTGAGAGGTAAACAGGACTTGCTGCCAGTTTAGACACAGTCAGAGTTTCAGATGTCTTCAAGTTTATAGAGCATAGGAAAGGGGTGACCAGCCAGGAATGCATGGGAGTACTTAAATCCAGAGATAAAGGCTAGAATGAATGTTTCAACAGCAGATAACCTGAGGCAGGGGTCAAATTACAGAGATGGAAATAGGCAGTCTTAGAGATGACATGAATGCATGGTCAGAAGCTCTAATCTCAAGATCAAGTTTGGCACCAAAAGTCATGAACAACAGTGTAAACCTCCTAAAAATAATGCAGAACTGACCCCATTGTCAACAGTCTCAACCCAGGAACACCTTGCCTCCCAGCTCCAAAAATATCTTTATTCCTAAACTTGGTTGCAGAGATTTGTCTGATAATGCAGAATCCATCAAGCTCCATTCCCAGCATTAACTCGTGTCTTTTAGCATATACTATACACACTTCAACAAGTTAATACCACCCAGCTAGGTAGTGCCACGCTTCTGGACCCAAATGTACCATAAGCCCCAGCATGGACCAGTTGTGTCAATGTCCTGTATCTATTCTCCATGTTCATAGTTAATCACTAACTTATAAAGGTAATAACTGCATCATTTTCTTGTATCACTCTACAGCCACATCCCCCTTCCCCCTACCAACCATACGTCATCCTATGACCATCCAGGGAAAGGAACCCTCCCAATTAACTGACGTCTGCACTTTTAAAATTACTACTGTCTAACATCTGGTCCTCTGTTGGCCACAACATTTCTGCAGCTACTGATTTACACCCTCACTTCCACTTCTGATGCCCCACTCCCCAATGAAACAATTACACTCTCTCACCCTAATGTTCTCCCAATGTGGGCCTTGTCTCCTCTTCCATAAGATCAAGGGGTGCAGAATTGCAAGGTTATGGTGGACAACCGGTTTATAGTCATTCACGACCAGGTCTGGCCACAAAGCATTATCGGGTCCTGTGCTCATGTGCCAAAAATGCTGACGATTCCAGCATCACCCAGGAATGCAAATATAACCCCGGGTTTCTTTTCCCTGGTGCAAATTGTCTTAAACACCTCTAACCCTGTCACCTTCAGCAAGCACAAGCACCTCACAGGCTTCTCTGTCAGAGACTGAGACCATCTGCAGCTGCTTCTGCTATTTCTCTCCATTCCCTGACCCACCGGACTAAATTTCCTCTCAGGTCATCCTGCCCTAGTCCTGAATGAGCATTTTTCTCTAATCTCTCTCCTATCTCCTCTAATGCCCTTTTTGATCCAATCTTGTCCAGGAGCTCTATCCCCTGCTTCCTTAATCTTATCCGCACTAAACTGACCATCCAAATGCCTTTCCACCCTTCCATATTACCCAATGTTAATGGTGTTTTCTCTTCACCAGCTGCCCTCTTCACTTTCAAACCTATCGTCATCACCCTCCCCTCAAAAAAACCAACCCTCAACTCCACTGCCCTTGCAAATTACTATCTAACCTCCCTTCAGTGTCCCAAATCCACAAACAGTCGTCGCCTCCTAAATCCATGCCCATCTTTTGTGTTTGAGTCCCTCCAATCAGATTTCTGCCCCACCACAGTAACGAAACAGCTCTTATCAAAGTCACAAATGACATCCTAACATACTATGCAAATGTGACAAAGTTAAACCTTCCCTCCTTGTCCTTCTCAACCCTGTCTACAGCCTTGAAGATGGTTGGCTACACCATCCTCCAATGCCTCTCCATCATCTTCCAACTGGGTGGGACTGCAGTCACCTGGTTCCATTTTTATCTAATTGTAGCCAAAGAATCATTGGCAATTCTTCATTTCCTGCTCACACAGCATTTTGCCTGGTTTTCCAAGGGTCGATTTTTGGCTTCCTCATTTCTCACATGCATGCTGCCACTCAGTGACATCATTCAAAAATACAGCATTAGTTTCCACATCTGCCAGGACATCAGCTTCCCTTCGTTTGACTGCTTATGAGCTTTAAATGGTCAGACTGCTTGTCTGAAAGGGTACTAAACACTGAATCAGCAGAAATTTCCTCCAATTGATTATTAGGAAGATCTAAATCATTATCTTCTGTCCCCACAACATAATCGATTCTATTACTCTCCCTGGCAATTGTGAGGCTGAACCCAGAGTGTTCGTAACTTTCATGTCACATTTGACAGAAATTAACTTCTGACTTCACATCACACCATAGCTGAGGCTGCTTATTCTCAGCTCCATAATATCACCCGATTCCATCCTTGCCTCAGTTCATCTGCTGGTGAAACAGTCATCTATGCCTTTGTTGGTTCTAGACTTAATTACTCCAGTGCACGCCTTACCAACCTCCCACATTCTATTCTCTGTAAACTCAAGATCACCCAAAACTCTGGTGCCAGCGCCCTAACTCACACCAAGTTCCATTCACCTGTCGTTCCAAAAGAAGAATTCGATTTTAAAACACTCATCCTGTTTTCAAATCCCTCCACCAGCTCAGCTCATCTCCCCCAACACCCTTACCAACCAACCTCCTTCATCTCTGTCATCTCCTCCAGCTCCCACAACCCTCCTCCGAATTCTTCAGTGACTATGCCTGCTGATACCAAGGCCCCAAGTTCTGGAATTTCCTCCTTAAACCTACCTACCTCCTTTAAGACACACCTTAAACCTACCTCCTTGACCAAGCTTTTGGTCATCTTTCCCCATTATTTCCTTACAGTTGACTTGTGAAACGCCTCTGAAAACTTTACTACAGTAAAAGGTGATATATAAATACATGTTGTTGTTGCTGCTATCGCCAAATTCCTGATCAGCAAACCCCTCACAGTGAACAGTGGTCATAGGACCAAGTGTTGCGTCTCTGCCACTGGTTACACCAAATATAACCCGACTTGAAGTGTTTATCAAATTCTGCTACCTTAAACAATCTGCCCCTTGGTACAAAGCTCAATACGCACATAGGAAAAGCAGCTGCCACTTTTGCTGACTTGCATGAGATAACACTAAGCTGATGGTGTCCTTACTGCATGGAAACATGGGCAAAACACAGCTATCAGAAAAGCTAGTTCAATAATTTCCATCTTCACTGTAGGTATATCCTGGCAGGACAAAAATTACAAATGTGGCAGTGCTCCCAACTGCATTGGCATTAAAGGCGGCTTTGGTGGATCGAGCACGCCTGCAGGATGGAAGATAATCACATACCCAAGGGCCCTCTGTGTGGTGAGGTAGCCAAAGCCAGGCAATCAATGGGGTGCCCAAGGCTCCATTTCAAAGGTGCTTGTGAGCATGACATGAAGGCCCTAAGCATCGACTATCACACCTGGAAGATACTAGCTGGTTTAGCAGGGAAATGGCAACACCTCCTGTGGGCTGGAGTTCACTATCATGACGAGCAGAGGCGACAGCAGCTTGGCAATTGGGGACAACACTGAAAACAACCTGCTTCACTTGGCAGCTTCACAGGCAGTGTTTGTGGCAGAACCTACCTCTTAAGGATTGGCCTTCACAGCCATCAGCAAAGATGTACTATATGAAGATAACCCACCTAAATGGATTGCTTCCTGAAAGTCCATCATCTCTTGGTTCATGGAAGAATACCATCAGCTGGTATAATTTAATAAAAGTAAACTAGTCTGAGGGGCAAAACCATAACAACAATTTTGAAAATTCTTTGCTTTGTAGTTCAATCTGTTAACAGCAGGAAGCACCTCCTCCCAACTGGGTAGCCTTGGGTTCAAGTCTGAATGTTGTCAATCGTTGAAAGTTACCTTAGATATCATTAGACAACTAACTCATCCTGAATTGAGGATCCTGCACAGATAAATACTACCCTGAAGGGCAGATGGGCGTAAGACAAGCCATAATTTCCAAATCACTGGTTAGCAAGTCACAAATTTTGCTTTGAATAGTCCTTGAGCTGTTTTTGACCCAAGACCATCGCTTCTCCCAGCAGAAAAGATAGTTAAGTGAGGATAAGCTTTTATTGCAGGGACATGATGTGGTGCTTGGCCCCTCTTTAAGCTGTATAATTAAATCAGACAAGAGTTCATTCCTACAATTAAGGCAGTTTTTAATTAACTTTTTCAAAGGCTCAAATACAAATCAGAGCGCAGAGGAAAATTGCTTCCTTCAATTTAGTGCAGTTTTTAAACCGAGTAAACATCAACTTAGAAAATGTAATGCCATTTGAAAAAGGATATCTCCATCTCCCGTTTACAAAAATGATATTTTCAAAACATTTCCTCAGCAGTGACTTGGACACATATATAACAACTTTATTGTTGTTAACATTCCCCAGGAAGGCAGGGGGTTGAGGGGGAGAAAAATCAGAACCCAAATAACAATTTGGTTGGGCAGTTAATGGAAGTGATCAAAGACTTTGGGGAGACTTTTGAAAGTGGCAAGATTTGACAGAGTTTCAGGGTATGATGATCAAAGACTGTGCCACCTTCTTGAAGGGAAGAGGAACAAACAGAAGGTCAGAGTCAGCAGAACAGGTGATAAAAGCAGAGTAATGTAAACTAGTAGGAAGAATTGTTGAAAAAATACTTCGCATTTTGAACACAAAAAGTTAGGGAATAAGTAACCAGTGGGGTTCAAGGAGAAAATAGGACATACGCACATGACACATGCACATGACACTAAGCATGGATAGTTCAAGCAACTTGGAGCAATACGTTTTCATATGTTTTACCATTTCTTCACAGGAGAGATTTCAAAATGTCATATTAAAACACGGACTTTTGAAAGTAAGTATATTCACTGAAGACAAAATAGTGTTTAAAAGTTCTAATGAGGTAGACATTGGCATTTAGACGTTGGCATTCTCCAGCAAAAGCCAAGTAGCAATTCATTACTCAGCAAGGTGAGAAATGGAATACCTTTATGATTTGTTCTGACCTTGTTAAACTTGGGTGTAAACAGTCTACTTGAGATTGGAAATGCACAAACGATGGTACGTACAGAGGACAAAATATCTGGTATGCATACAAAAGGGATATACTTGGCTTAAGCTATCATACAAATAATTTAAGTAAAGAATTCATTTTTGAAAAATGGATGTCACCAGCACGCTAGTTCACTATTTGATACAACAGAGTAGTTTGCTCAGCCAATTCAGAGGGTAGTGCCAACCACAGGCACAAGATTGGATTCACATATAGGCCACATAAAGATGACAGCTTTCCTTCCCCAAGAGACATAAGCAAAACGGTTGTATCTTTCCTCACACCTGATAATTTCACGTATCAATGTCAACTTTTATTTCCAGATTTTTTTCTGAAGAAAGAAGTTGCTTCAATTACTTAAATTGCCATGGTGCATTTGGAATCCATGTTCTCTGTATTTAGTACAAGCTTGTAGGTTTCTAGTCCAGTAACAGAATTAGTGAATAATGAGACTCAACTGTGGCACACAAGGTACATAAGAACAAGTGCTTGAGAAATAGGAGCAAGAGTATGACTTCTTGCACTGACTCTGCCTTGAGATGCACTTACAAAGCAAAATAGCAAAACCAAACTCAAGGGAGGAACTTATGGTAGTTCAGAAGTTTTAGATTTGGAAGATGAACTTTCAAAAATTGCCGAGAAAAAAAAACACCCAGGAGGGTTTGAGAGGCAGAGGTTTTGGTTGCCCATCCATAATTTCAGCTGCAGCAAACAGGCAGGGAGAGAGTTCGGAATTGAGGTGCAAGGTGTCCAAAAGCAGGAGAGAACTGCTTTGGTTTTGCCAAATTTGGGTTGCTGGAAATTCCAGTGGTCAGTTAGTTCAGCTGGCTAGACAGCTGGTTTATGATGCAGAGTGATGTCAACAGCGCAGATTAAATTCCCATACCGGTCAAGGTCATCCATGAAGGCCTTGCCTTCTCAACTTCACCCCTTGCCTGAGCTGTGGGTGACCCTCAAGTTAAATTCACCTCCAGTCATCTCTCTATTGAGAGAGCAGGCTAAGGCCCTCTGGGACTATGGCAACTTTCATCGTATCCATAACTTGATGGGAATTAACAGCAAAAATTGTTGAGTCAAGGGTCGTGACAGAAAGATAAACCGAGTGTCATCAACTCACATCTTGAACCTTAAATTTCAATGGATAATGTCTCCAAAATGCTGCATGCAAAATAGTTATAGGAGATGACAAATGAGGGCACAGCAACAATTATGTAGCATTGAAAATTAGCAATCAACCAAGGAATGTAACAAATTGGACCAGAGAAAATAGTAAAGCAAGACAGGATGCAACAAGCAATTGCAAAGGCCACATTGAAATCACACAGCCAATGCAGCATGATCATGCAAATTACATGGAGACTTCATGGAGGGGAGCCTCTGTGGGTGGCACAAAAATCAGAGTGAAGGTGATTCAAACATCAAGTGCTGGAAGGTGTGGTGAAGTCAGACTGGGATGATGCATTTGCGAATCTTGTAAAGATAAAGAAAATTGGGACAGCACAGAGGGTTCGGGGCAGGGGGCCTGTTTTAATGAGGGAGTGTTAACAGTGAGTTTCCCTGTGAGGTTTCTGTCTGCCACAAACTCGTCTCTCAGACCCTGGCTGCATTTCTGGTCATGCACAGGGGGTGTCAGGTTTAGGGGTCCAGGAAAAAAGCTACTGAACTGAATTTTTTGGGAAAAAGATTCAGTTGTTGGAGCATGGACAGTTGTCTTCAGACGATCCACAGACACCTTGACAATTATCACTCAAAAGCCTCTCCAAACGTATGCCTTGGAGCCCAATGTCTGATTAGAACAAGCAATTGGAGCCACATCAAATTTACATATGCCTACTCATGTATAGGCAGGTGGAGTTTAAGCTTCCAGAACTGCCCACTCGGAAATTGAGGTCTAGGAATGCAAGGAGAGGTGGTGGAGGGCAGAAAATCTAGTCTAAAATTCTTTGCATTTCATCCAGTTGGATAAGCTGTTCAATTTGGCTTCAAGTCAAATAGCAATATATATCCAATCTGATAAACAACAACCACTGAGAACTTTCACGTATATGTTTACAATTGCCCTTCCTTAATTTGAACACGTGCCCCATTTTCAGGTTTCACCTCTAACGCAAGCTAAGAAATATGATAACTGCTCCTCAGAAATGACCAAGTACACAGATTGTCAAGTAAAGTTAATCTGTATCAGACAACAGTTACCAATGCTGTCATGTCTGAATAGATAGAAATTCAGAGGGTGGATACAATTTATTCCTACCATTTATTCTTACATACTTATAGAAGCCAAATGCCTAAGAAGTTAGCAAATTATATAGCCCATGCAGTCTCTTAACAAAAATAACTACTAGGCACTCTCAAGCTTCTAGAGTTACGATAAATTCAACCTCCAGAAATATTCATCCTCCAGAGTAGTTGCATTTAAACTGGGAACAAATTATAGATCATGTGTTCAAAAATGTAACTTAATTCCTACTGTCAAGTAGACTAGCACTTGAACCTCAGCCCACAGAATGCATTGCCAAAATATTCACGCTTCATACTAACTGTAAGTACAGTGCAGAGGTGCACAACACTTATTGATCTTCAAACTGCTCACCAAGATGGTGTTGACAGTTTTCAATGAACAGGTAACAATGGATTTTCTTTTGTTTTTTAACCTCCTGGAAGCTGGATCATTTCCGAGTTCAAGAATAGAATTCTTACCAAGGCAATATCTACAAACTACAATTGCTCGGTATGCAGAACCTGAATATTGCTAAAAGAGAAACCCAGCCAGAGTCAACTTGCCAACCAATCAGCACCCTTTTTTTCTGTATCATAAATTGTTGTGGTTTTTTTAAAATTTGGCATTCTTACGTCTATGCAGATGAGACCAAAAAGCTCAGGCAACATGCCTCTTTTCTCAGTAATATATTGGCCCAGGTTTTTCGTCAGTGCGGACAGGAACTGTCCGACGCTGACTCCAATTTAGTCTACTCACTTGCCATTTTATGCTGGAGTCTTGGTACTTTCCAATCCCAACTCCTGCAGAAATGCAGGGACAAACAGAGTTGGCTGGCCAAGTGTAATTTCAATGAAGCCATGCCCCTTTCCGTCATGAACATACGCCCCTTAAGGTCTGCCTTCATTTCACGGACTTACAGTTTTAAAATGGCGCTGTCACCCCCAATACCGCCCTCCCTCACCCCATGGAGGGCACTCACAACCCTCCCTTGCCCCACAAAAATGCTCAAAACCCCCCTTACCTCCATTCCATAATTCCACAGAACCATAGAAAAGTTACAGCCAGAAAGAAGCCATTTGGCTCATCGTATCTGCACTGGCCGAAAAAGAAAAAAATAAACAAACTAGTTGGTCAGTTTAATCCCACCTCCCAGTACCTGGTCTGTAGCTTTGCAGGCTACCCTCCCCAACAATGTTGACTCTTCTGACATCAGCCAGACAGAAACCAGGGATTCCAGAAGGTGAGATGGGTGAGGGGTTGCAGGAGGGGGTGAGCAGGGAGACAGTTGAATATAGCGGATGAGGAGAGGTTGGCGGGGAGTGGGGGGGGGGGGCGTCAACATTTCTGGGGCTGCTGTAGTTGCCCTTGTGCTTTGACACTCCAGCTGATGTACTGAAGTGTTACGCTGCTCAGCAGGCTTCACATCTGCTTTGAAGAGCTTGAAATAAATCCGGGTAAAAACTACTCCAAGTATAGGGCAAACAGCCCAAGCCTCCATGGTCCTGGCTGTCTGATCCCACTGTCATAGGGAATCATGGGCCAATCCCCCAGGGTAAAATCGGTTGGTTAAACTTCCCTGTAGGGACAGATGTGCACACATCTGGACTTACTCAGGGTCCTGAGGCAGCGACTAAGTTGAGTCGGAGGCCTCTCCCCATATCAGAGGATTTGTGCCAATAATTACTTCCTGCCTTGGCTTGGCAGGGTGCAGATTAGGAGCAGAGGTAAATATGGAAAACAGACCTACATTTTCCCACTCCTTTACCAAGTTGTGGTACTCCAACACTCAGCACTAACTGCGCTGCCAACATCCATTTGTTTCAATATCTGGCTACAAGAAAATGTTGAAACATTGAGTACTTAAGACATTTTTGGGGAACTGGCTGGAAGAGGTAACTGAACACCACAACATCATGAAGGGGCCAAGCTAACAGGATTTAAAATTCAAGCCCAATGACTTTAACTCGTTTGCTAATACTAGCACTAAAAGCTTAAAACAACAAAAATTCAAAACATTGTAATATGATAATATCCAAAACCTGAGTTACTGCAAGTGAAGTCTCAAAACTGTAACTGGCCAATATAATTCAGCAACCTGAAAACAATCAGAACACTACAGTATCTTACTTCAAAATGAAAAAAAGGAAATCCAAATTGGATGCTGCTGTTCCTTTAAGGAAATATTATCTAAACTCAAGATAAACTTTTGTTTTGCAATGCCAGAAAGCTGAATGCAGCAAAATTCTGAGCATCTATGCGTTTTCACTTGTCAGGCCAACAACTAGAATAGCATAAAACAGCAACTGTGTTTACCAAGGTACTTCTTGTGCAATGGACTGACTGAATCCATTTATATGGTGGGAACTACTCCCACCACCACGCACCCCACCCCCCCGCCCCCGCCCATCACACTTGGTTTCCATGGTACTGCGTAGTGTTGTCCAACCATAAATCACCATGTTCTGTGGTAAGCAAAAAGGATCTCAGTAAAGACCTCACCTAGCATTTTTCTTGAAAAGAAAAAAGTAAATTTTACAACAATTGGCATTCACATTTTTTTTTGGAGGGGCTAATCCTATCCAAAGTCTCAATTTATCCAATCTCCTGCCCTGCTGGTAGGCAAAGTCCAAGGGAATTTACTTAAGAAGCCCAGTGAACGTGGGTCATCAAAACTAGAGGCGAACAATCAGCACTTCATACCGGACCTTGTGCAAGACCATTTTGCTGAAGCAGACAACTGAAGTATCAGATGGCAGCACAAAAATACCTGACAAAAACTGGTGATAAAATACAGAAGTAAAACATAAATAGGTCTTTGCAAACTTCTTTGCATGACTACCACATCCTGTTTGCTGACATTACGACTGTGTTCTAACTATTTCTTCAGCATTAACAACCAGGAAACACAACTTTCCATTTCCTAAAGTTCTGTAGTGGACTCAAATAAAATGTTCGAAATAATACTGCCGTATTACAGGAAGGATGAATGTTTTGTCAAGTTGTTTCGATTTGTAATAATTCTGCAAGAGACTTAAACTGGTAATAATTTAGTCCAGGGGGTGGGGGTAGAGACTATTATCACACTTTCAACTTGAGCTAGTGCTTTACTCCAAACTGAGGCTGATGAGATGGATATCTCCCATGTACCGACAGTGTAAATTGAGTTGGTGAAGCCATGTCCACAAGCATTAACAAGTTTCAAATCAGCAATATTACTCAAAGCTCACCAGGAAAACTGATGCAAGAAATGCTGGTACAGTACGGATACTAAACCGCATCATGAATCAGTAGACTGAGTGCTCCATTGGTAGGTAAAATTACTGGCAAGCGCATGTTGAAACCGGGACTAGTGCGTGATTTCCAATGATCAACATATAAATTCACAAACAACAAAACTGATACCACTATACATAACTAATATCAGATACACATGATCCTACCAACTGAATCCAAGGTTGCAGGTTCACGCCCCTTCCAAGACTTCAGTGCTTACATCACCATGGACACGATCATTCAAAGGAGATGTTAAATCAAGGTTCCAACTCCCTTTTCAGGTGGATACCAAAAGAACAATATTTGAACAGCATAGGAGTATTTTTTTTTTAAGTGTTCTGGACAGCATCCTCCTACAACCAAACACCAAACTAAGTGGACTCATCATCCCTCTCACTGCTGTTTTGTGATCTTGCTGTGAGGAAAAGTTGCCTCCAATGTTTGTTTATAAAACACAGTGACTGCATTGCATGTATTATTTTTGTTAGATCTGATGCTTTAGGGCACCCTTAGTATCCATCACAATTTTTGACTTTGTCATAGATTTTCTCTCATGTTTGCATCAGCGGTCTATTCCATAAACAAACCGGAAACATTTATTTTTGCTACCATTTGTCAAATTTATGATAGCAAAACCTAGAAGTGTTTAACAATAAGACCTGCTTATTTTTTCAACTCCATACTGTGATCCTCGTACACACTCTTGCAATCACTTCTCCAATCTTCTAAAAGGCGCTTAATGAACGCTCAGCTGAAACAGGATCAGATTTGACCTACTACATTGCTTCAATCAGAAAGAGAACATACAAGAATTTCATCCAGTCTCTTATTTGAACTTTGTTCATTCTCAGGATTGGGTGACAGGGCATGGTCATATTAATTATCTGTTGCTAGTGGCTCAGAGGTGGTGCTAATGGGCTTCTTCCATGAACCACTATTCTTGTGCTGATGGTACTCCCACATTTATGCTAGGCACAATTCCAAGATCATCACCTCCTGACAGTAAGGGCACAGCAATAGGTGCTCAAATCAGAATGATATGCAGGACAGAGTCCAGCTTAGAAGCAATAGTCTTCCCACAACATTACTGTTCCTTCATTTGGGTCACCAAGGAGGTGGGTCGAAGTAACCTTATGTGAGTTGCTGCTCTGCAACCTATAGATCATACAGACTGCAGTCTTTGCGCCAGTGGTGGGAGAGGGTAAATATTGAGCCCAGTGCCACCAACTGACTGAACTCATCTGTTAAACTTCGAGAATTGTTGCAACTACATCAACTCAGAAGAACAGCAGGTACTCTATCACACTGCCACTTGAGTTTATTAAATCATGGCATGACTTCTAGGGTTCATGACTACTCATTGCCAAGCAGTTAACCTATGTCCTGCTCACGTAGCCATGGTGTTTATGGGGCTGCCTGTTCAACTTCTAGTCAACGGTGATGGCGTATTACTGCTGACCACAAAATCCACACCATTGTTAATTTATCCGTGCTCCAAATTATAACCCACACCACCTAGGTACTGGGTTCCAACTGCTTAAACTTCAGGTGTAGCCCCCTACATAGAAAATCTGTGGCATTTTTTAAAATTCAAGCTTTAAGAATTAATCCAGCCCAACCCTAAAAAGATGACTGAAATACTAAATTTAGCTAATCACACCATAGCCTTATTATTTAGATATATAGGAAGAGCATGGGAAACCAATTGTTAAATAATTATCTTTAAAAATTTCTCACATTTACAATTAATTATACATTTGCAATCATAGTGAAAAGGAACAGTAGCCCAGTTAGGCTTGGACTGATAACTGGAAAGTTGCATTTGTGCCACACGAGTGCCAGGCAATGACCATCTCCAACAAGGAGAGAATCTAACCATTGCCCCTTGACATTCAATATCATTACCATCACTGAATCCCCCATTATTAACATCCTGGGGGGCTGTCATTGACCATAAACTGAACTGGACCAATCATAAAATACTATGGCTAGAAAGAGCAGGGCATGGCAGCAAGTAACTCACCTCCTGACTCCCAAATCCTGTCCACCATCTACAAGGCACAAGGCAGTTGTGAGGTGGAATACTCTCCACTTGCCTGAAATAGTGCAGCTCCAACAACACTCAAGAAGCTCAACACCATCCAGGACAAAGCAGCCAAATTGATTGGCCCCCATCCACAAACATTCACTCCCTCCACCACCGATGCACAGAGGCAGCAATGTGTACTATCTGCAGTACCTTCCAAACTCTCAACCTCCACCACCGAGAAAGACAAGAGCAACAGATGCATGGGAACACCACCACCTGCAAGTTCCCCTCCAAGCCACACACCATCCTAACATGGAAATATATTGCTGTTCCTTCACTGTCGCTGGGTCAAAAGCCTGGAACTCCTTTTCAAACAGCATTGTGGGTGTAACTGCACCACTTGCACTGCAGCAGTTCAAGAAGGCAGCTCACCACCACCTTCTCAAGGGCTGTTAGGGATGGGCAATAAGTCTTGTCCTAGCCAACAATACCCACATCCCTGTGAAGAATTTTTTAAAATTGCTTTTTCCTCCCCCGAAAAAGGTTCAAATTCAATGCTACTATAAATCATAAGTCATAGCACATGGATTGGATAGAATCTTTTAAAATATTATAACTAGAACACTCTTAGTACTAACAGGCTACAACACACTCAGATCTATTTGTGCATAATAGCCTGATTTGTGTATTAAATAATTCTCTTCCACTAAGTCCCTCAGTGATAAAATAATCAAATTCATTTCTTGAACTAAGGAAGCAGACTCCTGGCAGCTCTAATTCAGCCGATGCGATGCCAGTCCTGAGCACATCGCTTTCAAAGCTCTTTAAACCTCAAGTGTCACTGGAGGTCTGATGTAAGAATAACATTGGCAGATCTCCTATTCAGATGCTGACAGAAATAACTGTTGAACAACAGACTGGATTGTGAAATCCATCAGCCAATGCAGTCATACTTGCACTCCATTGATTCATAAATTTATATATCTCCAAAATAAAAGCCCTAGCCACCAAGAATTTTTGATAAACCCAGCTGTTGATAGCATGCCAGCTTCTCAATACAGAAAGAAAACCCTTATTTTTCCCAAGCCCAAACTTATGTTAGGTATATTTCTAGTCTTCAACTGGAGCGCAGTGTGTGTGTTTGGGGCTGTTACCATCAAGAACATAAAATGGTTTATAGGGTATAAAGAAAATCTATAAAATAGAAAATCTATAATCTTTAAGCAAAATACATCCTTTCCTGACAGAGACCAGACACAGCTATGAAAAGTACATTTTTGAGGCAGTCAGAAAAGTGAGACAAGCGGCCATAACTTCCATAGAATGGCAATCATATTTGGATTGCCACTCTGCTACTTGTTACTTAAATTGAAATGCAGCTGTACCTTTCTCATCTGACCTTCCAACTCAGGCTGGGTGAGAAAGGTGCTGTGCAGCGGGCTCCCGAGGCCTTGTGTTAAGGGCAACTGAGTCAGAGGTAAAGAAGCCACGCCCCCTCTTTATGGCACTAGCTATCGTACAGTAGGAATCTTTAAAGGTACAACCACGTTGAAGAGCCAGGGAGAAACTAAGTGTGTAAGCTAAGTGGGCAGGTTTGGTTGGGAGGGGGAGGAGGAGAGGGGAGGGGAGAGATATGGGTCAGCACTATAGTTATCCATAAGTCACAATTGGTTGCAATTCTTTTCACTTTTTCAGGGTCACTCCCGTTGGAACACAGTTGGAACCACCCGAAGTTTGTGATTCAAATCGAAGTTTCGAATGGTTCCCATTGCAGGGCAATTGCCCAATGCAAGTTTGAACTTCGCAAGCAATCCTGACGAGGGGATTTCAGGAGGTGGGGGGGTGGGGTGCAAGCCCAAGTGCATCTTTGGGGTATCTTCACCCCAGAGCTCAGCAGTTATGGGTTATGACCCAAAATTTCCACTGATCACTTCCCAGCTAATTTGATGAAAAACTTTGTAACTCAAGGGAGTGAATTGGCATGAGTTCCTCATTGTCTCTATCTGGTGAACTGGGTCTCATCTGCTAAGCATTTGACAGACAAGGATTTGTTTTTTTAAACACATGGACAACTCTTGAATAGCCATTGCTCAGGAATCAGATTAAGGCAAGATTCAGTTCACATTATCTACAAACGTGCAAGCAATTCAATTATTGTACCCAATTTTGTAGAATGCATTATGTCACCTGATTCTACTGCTGGGCAGAATTACATTGTTCACAAAACAAATTAGAAGCACTTAACTGCACTATGTTATAAGCATTGTGTATAATCATTGGCACTGTTCCTAATTTGATTCAATATTTTAAACTGTGTTGCATTTTTTAAAAATCTGAAGAGATTTTTAAAAACCTTATTTATGGGCTCTTAACCTGAAACATTAACATTAAAATCTTATCTCCAAGCCTCCAGTTTTATTAGATTTATGCTGTTTCTTTAATTTTTGTCATTTGTCATTTCAGTGTAACGTTGGATTGTCTATGCAGTGTGTGGGTTGATTGACCTCCAGCTGCACAAAATTTCATGTTAATTTTGCATATATCTCAAGCTGTTGTTATCAAGACATGTTAAAGCTGATTCAGGATTAGTCTATCAACGGAAAACAGCACCAATAACAACCCTACCCAAATCTTCAGGTCTGTGTAGCATAAGGGTATCTGGCATCACAAGGGTTAATGAGAGACTGGGAGACAGTACCACTCACAGTGTGATGGAACGAGACACATGACCTGAGACTGGGGTCAGTTGTGGACTGGATAGAGACCTGTGTAGAAGCAAACATGGAGCTCGCTCATGTATACAGCATATAGCTCAAGTTATGTACAAAGTTGAGTGTTATCAATAAACACAATGTTAAAACAGATAAGACTCGGACCACTTCACGACACCTACTGAATATACAACATAGTGATAGCTAATGGGAAAAAAAACTAGAACCTCAGAAGCTGGAGCAGAAATTCAAAAGCTGGAAAATTGAAGGAGCAACATTCTGACCTGAATGAAAGCACCTGAGAGAAAACACAGAGGGAGATCACCTGAAAGAAGCTCCATTACAGAACTGGAAACAGAAAGGCAGAAGAAAAAGCTCCACAGTACAGCCGAGGATTCCACAAGACCTCATGGAGTCCATTGTGAACGTCCACAGAGCACAGAGTCAAAGGGTGGTGGTGGAGGGAAGCAAAAAATCCAGTTCAAAGCCAAGACTAGTCTAAGAAGCTTCAGTGCTGTAAAAGGTCATAGCAGCCCATTTCCGAAACCACTGCAGCCAGCCTGGATTCAGAATTGGCGCATTACCATGTGGCAGCCAAGCTCATGATAAGATTGTTTAAAAACCTCAGCCAAAGCCAGGAATCAATTGTAAAATGCCAAAAAAATCCTCCAATAATGCAGGGAATACTTAGCATAGGTGATCGTCTTTAGTCTTGTGCAGCGGTTTACTCAAAGCAGTCAGAACCACGATCGTTGCCAGAGCCCAAAATGTGACAAGCATGGGAAGACTGAAAAAACGGTTACTGTTGTGCCATCTTTAAAACCTGCATTTATACTGTATTCACCTGAACTTTAAAGCAACGACAGGCAACTTATCGGCATTACCAGTCCAATTTGGACCGATCCAAGAGCTAGACCAAACAAAATTGGGGACGTTGGAGGAAAGATTCTTAAGATACACGATAGCTTCAGGATCAAATAAAAAGACAGAAGCTTAACAAGTGAATACACAACTTTATTCAGTCACTGATTTATTCCTCGCCTTGCAACAATATAATCCTCAGGTGAATCTGATAAAGTTCTAAGGTCATTTGACACAAATTTTAAGTCTAAGCAGCAACAGAATTTCAGCACGTGAAATTCAGCAAACATGTCCAGCAGCTCAAACCAGTTGATTCTTTTATAAACTAATTACACAGATTGGCTAAAGGCTGTTACTATGGTGACCTTAGGTCAGAACTCATAAGGGACAGAATTATTGTCAAAGTGGCTGACGATGCCCTTTTAGGCATTTTTTTTTTAATATATTCGTTTGTGGGATGTGGACATCGCTGGCTAGGCCAGCATTTATATTTCATCCCTAATTGCCATTGTTCAGAGGGCATTTTTAAAGAGTCAACCACATTGCTGTGGGTCTGGAGTCACACATAGGCCAGACCAGGTGAGGTGAGGACAGCAGATTTCCTTCCCTGAAGGATATTAGTGAACCAGTTCAACAATCCTTTCATGGTCATCATTAGACTTTTAATTCCAGAGATTTATTGAATTCAAATTCCACCACCTGCTGTGATAGGATTCAAACCCAGGTCCCCTGAGCATTACCATGGGACTCTGGATTACCAGTGCAGTGACAATACCACTACGCCACCACCTCCCCATAGGCCAAGGAAGATCCGACTCAAGGAAACGCCAGGTCGTCTAAAATCCGCCAACAGCACTGATCTATTTTACGAGGCAAAACTAAGCTACAGCAACCACAACTGTCCAGCTAGTAAAGCAACAAAGGGACAGAGGCTCTAAACCAAGGAAGGCAATACCCAAACCAATCACAAAAGGGTGGACGATCATGTCAGTGCCGCGTAGCCAAACGACCTCACAGGCAAAAGCAATGTCCAGCAATCTCGGTGCAGTGTTTCAGAAAGCTGTGCAAAGCTGAGACACCAGATGGGAGGGGGGACCCCAATCCATGAGATTGAAGTACCGAACCAGGGAGAGCCCAACCATGCTTCTCGGGTGAGGTCAAAGATCCTGGATCTCATTTTGCACTGTGGACATTTCATTAAAACAGTGGCCTCACCAACTTTGAATTGGACATGGAAGCCAGTGTTATAGTCCTCTCTGATA
The DNA here is from genome assembly GCF_017639515.1 of Carcharodon carcharias. Taxonomy (NCBI): domain Eukaryota; kingdom Metazoa; phylum Chordata; class Chondrichthyes; order Lamniformes; family Lamnidae; genus Carcharodon; species Carcharodon carcharias. Next base: position 40,795,294 of record NC_054480.1, on the reverse strand, counting down.
AGGAACCATGGCTGAGAGATGTCTGACTACAACTGACAGACACATCACTCTACAGGCCTGGTGGAATCTGACTTCCAGTCATAGGCATGATCCTCAAACAACTAAGGTATAGCAACAAGCAGGTATTCAAAGTCACGTACATAATGCAAAAGCAATCCCTCTCTCTCTTGAGCAGAGATGCTTGTATTGCCCTTAACCTTCTTAAAAATGGCAGAATACTTCAAGACAACCTCTCTCATCAACTACACAGAGCTACAAGTTCCTAAGAGGTCCACCCTCTAGGAGACTCTAGGCTGGGACTTCAGCTCTAAATTGTCTTCAGTCTTCGCAGAGCCTGTTTGTCCAATTTCTTTGCAGGCAGCAGAAGATCCTCTTTGGTCAGACCAGCCAAACTTTCAGATAATTACCACTGTACCTCGAGTGGAAGACACACAGGTAAATGACCAGCATCAGAAGAACCAGCCCCAAACCCAGGCAAAACGATTGCTGTCACACTACCTGTAAACACTATGGCACAGACAACGCAACCTCCAGCCAAGGCATAAATCTAAAGATGATGCTAGAGTAAGGAACTAACGAACATCAACTTACCAGAGCACACCAGAATGAGGCATGGAGACACATGGGAAGAACACAGTATTGCAACAAACACCAAACAGCAAGATAAGCCCACTGATCAGGAAAATCCAAATGAGAAACAGACACACCTTCAACTCCCACAAAGATCACGGCGGACCACATGGGCAAAGAGAAACTGGGTTCGCACCATGAATGAACGGAGTGAATGCTCCCTCCAGAAAGGACAGGATAAGCCAGTGGTCCCTGAGTAGAGCAGATGGGGAGTTGACTCCAAGGTGCGGAAAAAGCTATCAGAAGACAACAACCAAGTGCCAAAAATAGAGACTACAACTCAAACTCTCCATCAACAAAGTATGCCCAAATCAACATGGCCTGCCACTCCTCAGAATGTGACCAGAACAAGATCTGGAAGAATTGTCAAGCCTCCAGGCCATCAGAATTTATCAAGTCAGAGACTTGAAAGGGGTGGTGTCGGGGAGATGGCTTAGCACGAATGTTATATAAATGGGTTGAGTAAAGACTTGGGGGAGATTTAGTACAAGGCTAATCGGGCAGAGCACAGGTTAGTGTGGGACTGGGAAATAGTACCGCCCAGTGTGGTGTACCGGAGACTAGGGCCAGTGTGGACAAGACAAGACAGGGCCCTGTGTAAGAGCAAGAATAGAGTTAGCTCATAGTTTGGGCTATAACTATGTACATATATACAGGATATGTGTTATCAATAAACAGTTAACGTACAACCATACAAGACTCAGAACCTCAGGCCTACTGAACATACAACAGCCAACACAATCCAAATGAGACAAACCAGTGTCAAAGAAATGGGATTTCAAACATGACCAAGTTGTGAGCCAAAATGTTTGGGCATAGTGGCTAACAAACCAAAGTTTGAGCATAGTGGATTAAACTCCGTTCATTGACCCTACCACAGCAGCAACAATTTGCATTTATAGAACACCCCTGTAATGTAGTACAAAAAAGTCCCAAGGTGCTGTCTGGCACGTGCAGATGGAGAGAAGGAATCAATAAAAAAAAGGGTACTGCAAAACTTAAGATGCAAGGTGGCAGATTCAACATTTTAAAGAATTGGGGTTTTTAAATAACAGCTACAGAATTTCAACAAGGTACAAGTTACACGAGTCATACAGGCTCGGAACGTTAACTCCGTTTCGCTCTTCACAATGTGAAGACCTTTTTCCAGCATTTCATGTTTTTATTTCAGATTTCCAGCATCTGCGGTATTTTACTTTCATCAAGCTATGAGTTAAAATAGGCCTGTGGTTAGAAAGTTTCAAAGAAAATGCTGACAAGATCAGAAATCTTTTCTCAAAAAAAGGGAGGAACAGCAATTACTTCTTTACGTAGGGGCAGAATCGAGATGGTTAGATAATAATTCAAGGTGTGTCCGTAAATAGCGTACAAGAGCATGAACATGGTATTTGATTCACATTAGTGTTGCATTTTTCTAAGATCCTGTGAACTGTGAAGCAGTGTGGACACAGCATCTTTCATTTGGGTTAAATTTGCAAATCAGATTTAGTTGGGGACATGTGAAACTCATTTTAAAGCTAAAACAAGCGCTTAAAATTAATTCAGAATAAACTAGAGGGAGAGCTCACATGACAATTCTTCATATTTTGAAATACACTGGCATAAATTCACACCAATTTCAATTGTTCATAAAACTGTGTACACTTCTTCTGAAATTAATGGCTGCATTTCACTTCATCAGAAGCCTCCAAGAAGGAAATACGAATGGAGTACATGGAATTTACAACAGGCTGTAAGGCCCAAATGATCGAAAGCAGTGTTTTTGCTCCAGACAAGCCATTTCTATTCTCCTTTACCCAACTCTACAGTTTTGGTCTTGTCTCCACCCTATCAAACCTCTATATAATTTTAAAGTCCTCTATCAGATCACGATCTGCCTTTGCTTTTCTAGATGAGAAGACCACCACCCTAATCCATCTTCCATGATGGTTATAACCTTCATTGCTGTACAATTTTTTTTATATATATCTTCTCCAGTGCTTCTTAATTCTTCTCTATTAAGATCACCAAATCTCTTACCCACCATGCTCAAAGTGTAGTCGAACCAAGGTCCTGTACAAATCTTACCTAAGTTCCTTGCCTTTCAATTATTTTCCTCTTTAAAAAATGCTTTCTTTGCATTTTTTTAATCAACTTGTTAATTTACATGGCTGCTTTTAGTGGTTTAAGATTGTGTGTAACCACCCCCTGATAATTTCATTCTCCTCTACTCCATTCAGACTCTTATTTTCCTTATTCCCCCAACCAAAATGCACCACCTCACATTTGCCTACACTGAAGTTAATTGGCCAATTACACACCCAAACTCTTCTTGTAACTTGCAACGCTTCCCTCTATGTTAACCAGCTCCCCCATTTGGTACTGATGCACATTTTGAAGTTTTATCTTCACTTCAGAGTCCAAATCATTCATGTAAATGGTGAACAATGAACTTCTCAGCATTAGCATTGACCCCTGTGGAACACCACTTTGCACCTTCTGCCAGCCTGAGCAGCCACCTTTAATCTCAACTCTGTTTTCCATTTTGTAGCCAGCTTGAAATCCATTCTGCCACTTCACCCTGCGGTTCCACACATTCAGTCAGGAATCTGCTGTGTAGTGCCTTATTAAAGGCCTTTTGTCAATCCAAGTATATTACATGTACTACATTACTTTTTCTGCTACTTCAAAAGAATTTAATATGAATTGTTCAAGTATGAACTTCCCTTTTGAAATCAGGTTTGACTGCCCTTTATTATATGTTCAGTTCCTAAATGTTTTTCTAAGATTCCATTATCTTTCCTACCACTTGCATTAAGCGACCTGGTCTATGGTTCTCTATTATAAAAATTTTATAAAACAGCACAAAAGCCATATATTTCATGTAAATATAAAAAGCACAACATAAACTACATTTCAGATGCTTGGCTTCAAAAATAGTCCAAGTTGTTTGGCTTCCAAGAACTGCACACGCCGAGTTCAAGAACGCATGAAATCAATTTAACAATACACCCTCCTGCTTATGACTCAGGACTAGCCTAGTTTTCCAGAGAAAGGGTCAACATTGCACTTGCCACATCCTATGGATAATGACATCTTTAGTCTAGTGCAACAAAAATTTTTGGTCAGCCAACAGGTTTCGTTGGCTGTGAAGACATATGAATGTCTTATAGCCAATACAACAGTACGTAAAATTAACACAATGAGCAAATGTGGTTTTAAAATCTTGGTTGCGTTACTGTGGAGCCAATTGCTTCTAGGGACAATAAACTCAAACCTCATCTCAAACGGTACAAAACATGACAGGTAATGCTCCAATAGCTGTAAACTGGCTATAAAGACAAATACATTTTGCCAAGTAACTCAAAAGGTTCAGTACAAGTATTTTTGGTGCAATTTACTCAAATACTTAGTTGCACAGCAACAAACATAGAACTGATCATAATAGTCTATCAATAGTGTCATATCCCTGTGAATGAAAGAGATCATAAACTGTTAAATCAAACCTTAACTCGTTGCTTATTTAAAAAGCAGACTTTGCTGAACCAAATGATGGCTGCTACAGGTCACATGATTCACTAGTTGGCTAGTTTCTGGAAATTTCCAAATGTAGTTACAGAACAAAAGCTAAACCCTCATCCTTGTGGAACTTCACACCTCTCATTGAGAGGACACATTGCAATCGACAAAACCAGGGACCAGCAGAAAATCTGTCTCTCCAGCTTGGTCCCATAACAAAAGGGAAGCTATTGAAATTAGTTACACCTGCAGAGGCACTAAAATCCATCATTTATCTCTTAATGTTTATAATGGATTTTGGCTAGAGGCATAGAAACTGCTCATTAGCCTGTAACTGACTCATTAATGGGCAACATCACATGACCCAAGCTTCTAGCCTTTGGAAAGTTTTAATACTGCATTTCCAGACTCACAACTCAGTATGTTGTTGAACTTCAGCCAACAAACATCAAAGCAGGACTCGAGATTGACAACAATCTGCATCAAGCCAAGTCTCCTCAAACCATATTTCTCTGGACAATTCCTGCCGCTGCCTTCTGAGCAGACCAAGTCTCTGCATAGCAAGGAATTCTGCAAAATTCAGCTAGCTGAACTGTAGCTCCTCCATGAAGGAACCCTTACTGGACTCCGACTTTCTTGACTCTGGCAATCAGGTGAACTGATAGCCACATCAGTGCTGCTTTTTCTTTGAAGTTATTCATAGTTGTAAAAGCTCCTCTTGCCCATCTTGTGTGCTTGTGTATGAGTATGAAGTTGCAACCATTCTCCAGGTTCAAATGTGTGAATAAACTATACTTCTGATTTTGCCCTAAAGAGAACTTACTGCAAACCACTTTAAAAATTGACCTCACAGAGGGTTTAGGGAAACGGACCACATCCCTTTCAAAAATTAAAATACCTCTGCTTACGGACAGACAGCAAGAAAATAGAAGAGTTCAGTTTTGACTCCCTCCCCTGACAGTAACAATACTGTGAATGGAAACAAGGTTCCAATTTCAAGTTTCCCTGAATGTTGTTTGAAGTAGTAATTCATTGTGTTCATGTTTTTATTGCTTTCAGATATCACAGTGGAACTGTTACATAATTTAAGAGTGTTGGCGATAACACAGCTGCAGTACTGTCCACACACTCTTGCCAGTGAGATTATGTAAATTATAAAGCTGTTAAAGTAATTTTCCCATTTATAGACTTAATATTCAGATCTTTCTGGTGGACCATCAGCTTAAAAATATTGACTACCACTTCAAAACAGGAACTCTTTCCTCATTCCATTAAACTTATGTGATCTAAAACAATATAAAATAATTTCAAGTACTAATAATTTTGAAAAATGACAACAACCAAAAAAAAAGTGATGGCAACAACACATGAACAATCTATGTTACTAAAGCTGGCAACTTAGAACTGTATGCAAAAGCAGAAACAACACAGCTGTTGCTCCTCAAACTCTTAATAACACTGATGGCCTTTGAAATAGCATGCACTGCTCCAAAGATTTAACTCTTCCACAAAACTAAGTGCAATTACTATAGGAAATCATTGGACATGATAATACCGTCATATATCATGTATCAAATTGAGAAGCCAAAGAGCGAACCCAGGCTTAAGCAGATGTTAGAGAAGCATCACTCACACCCTATGCCTGACAGAAGGCAGCCTCATTGGCAGGTGCTTGTGAACAGGTTAACTTTTGGTTCTATCACTTGGGACAAGTGCAGGAAAGAGCAAGTAAAATAGCATGTCACCCATTTTGAAAAATAATCTAATCTCCACAAGTATGTTTCTGTAATATTTCTGATGTCTGTGACTTCAGGGTGGTCTTGGCAAAAGACCCTGTTATTTAAAACGTAGAGCTTCTAATTTGGTGGTGATAGTTACAAACTGTTATTGCATGTGCTAATGAAGTGAAAATGTATTGAAATGCTGCATTTATCACACACCTCGCTGGCGCACCTATGCATATTTCTTGCAACTATTGGACCAAATTTCATAAAACAGCAATTGTAACTGAATGGATAACCAATATAGCAACATGCAAACTGGAAAGTGAAAATAAATAAACAGAAAATGAACAGCTCACAAAGAAATGAAAAAACATCTTGCAATCACAATCCTTGTGAAAAGCTGTGGATTTGCTAGCATCAAAAAGTCAGATTTCAAGAACAAAACAAAAAATTAACTTAAGACATTCATGGGATAAGGAACTTTTTTTTAAAAAAGCGCTACCAGAGAAGAAACTTTTCAAAAATTCCCAACAATATACAGCAGCATATTCTGACGTGAAAGGTGCTAAAAACATTTCACTTTGTGATAGGACTGAAAGCTTGTGACACTACTTCAAATATTGGCCCTGTGAAACGTACAGCCATGTTTCAAACTGCTGTCACTTCCACTTGCATAAAGCTTACTTAGTTTAACATAAATATCAGAACCTGCAAAATAAGCATAATGGCATCAAAACTAAGTTATGCTGCAATGACTGCAGTTTAACTGACCGTCTCTCAAAGGCATACAACAGCAAATTACAGTGAAGGGTCATAGTATACAAGGCCGCATTTAAGTTCCAACTCCCTTCCACATTCAGGGATATGAACGTCACCATCTTCAATGCAAGTTGATGAGTCTTGTAGTTAGTACAAAGAGAACTGGCTATAACTTAAGATATAAGACACTGCAAGAGAAAAGTACTGCATTCTAACAAAGCATGTTGCATGCACCAGGATACAAGTACAAGTCATGGTGGCTCAAAGTTCAATCCTGCTTCCCATAGTGCACTCCTAATTAGAAACACCATAGTTTAAAAAAAAATCAGACATCAAGAGTGACGTGCACAAATTATCAACATACTCAATTTCTTTGAGGAACTGGCAATCCAACTCAATTGTGCTAAACCCTAAAGAGTTGCAAATTTAGACTTCCAAAAGACATTTGGTAGTTTCACATGAAAAAAAATTTACTAAATGCAAAGCAGTGGAAGTTTATGGAAAATTGACTTAAGGGTAGAAAGCATTAGGTATTAGCCAGGGGAAGGATGAGGCAATATGGATTGGGCTGCCCCAGGTAAATATATTGGGGCCATGGTGGTTTCTAAATTTTTAGATCGATAACTTGGATTCAGAATCTCAACACACAAGATAGTCAAAATTGAAGATAATACAACCCTTGGAGGGGCAGTGGAATCAAAGGAAGCAACCATGAATTTACTGAATGATAGCAAATGTTTGAGTGGGCCAAATTTTATGCATATAAGTGAAGTCTGGCACATAGGAAGGAAAAATGGTTAACTTGTACTCTCGGGATGATATAAAAATAGCTGCAGATGAAATTCAAGCCATCCAAGAGTTTTACCAGAATCAATTCAACACAGAGCAATAAAAGAAACAATGAACAGCGAAATTCTACTGTTTTGGCCATGTCAAAGAAAATCATGATTAAGTTGTACAATGTTTTTCTCAGACCACATCTTCACTCTGGTCAGCAAGAAGCAAGAGAAATCATCTTGAAGCACTGAAGAAGTAATGAGTTCAAAGACAAAGAGAAGGCATACAACAACCAAAATACCAATGGTGCATCATTACAGGTCAGCAACATGTCCAAAGCAACATGAGACCTCACAAATTAATCAGTGATGGAAGCAGGGATTAGCAATATCCCAAACAGGGCTGCTATGAAATAAAAAGTGCTAAGCCAGGAAATTTAAGTTAATGGATGGATTAAAGCAGTAAAAGAAATCAAGTCAGTGAAGCTACTTAACAGATTGCAACAATCAACAGATCCAGTAAAGCAAAGGAAACAAGGTCTCAAGTAGAAGGGAACCAGGAAGAGAGATGACAACTTGAAAAATTATGCAATTTATTCAGATAGATTGCAACCACGCATACTTCTTTACTCAGGAAAGTCAATACTTATGTTGTGAGGGCAGTAACAATGAATAGTATTCCTGGAGCTTCAGAATTATACTTGAAGAATGGTTAGAAAGGATATTTAGAGACAGGAAAGTTCAAGTAGGGATAAAGGATATTGGGAGGCACAATATGTGGGCCTTGGTAGTCACATATACAAGAATTGCCTCCATGATTCAAGGTAGAGATGCATTTGTTAGGAATAGGCTGAAAGTTCACCAAGAAAACAAAGCATATACAAAGTGGCCACTAACCTGGGGTAACAACAAAGACACATTCATAATCATATGAGATTTTGGTCCGGAATGGCACAAGAGAAAGGCTACACAAAAAACAAGCTGGGGTGGGAAAAACAAAGAGACTTGAGTATCAAGGCAGCAAATAAATAATTAGCAGAAACAGCAAAAAGGAAACCAGATACCAGATGTAATGCATTAGATGGCAGAATGTAGGAAATGGTGGGCATAGGCAGGCAAGATAAACTACAGAAGCATGACTAAATCCAGGGTTCTGAAAGGCAGTTAATATGCAGGAGTCTGGTATGCTCAAAAAACACATTGTGCACAGAGAAGGAAATGGATGTAGTTCTAAGTTAGGGACTTTCAGCAGATGATAAACTACAGAATAAACTGATCTGGTTAGACTTCTCAATTTTAAAAAAAAACTTTAGAATCCATGCTTATACCAGCAGTCTGCATAAAAAGGACAATTTGCTTCATAGCGATAACAAGCATATCCGAGAACAGCCAAGGTATTTTCATAGAAGACTTCAATCATTCAAATGTAAACTGAAAATTAACTAGTTTAGAGTCAGTGCTGCCCAATGCTATGCATGACTGCATCAAGCCAATAACAAGAGTCAGTGTCCATATGACTTATTTCATAATGATTCAATGTACAGTAAATGGCAGCTCTAACACCATAAAGGCAGCAGCAAAGAATAGTTCAGTTCAACATGTCATGGGAGTCACAAATTTCCAAGGCCAGGAGTCAATTATATAACTTGCAAAAGAACCAAATTCAAAGAGACACAGGAACTGAAACAAATAGGGTGGACTGGGTTTCAGAAATGAAAATACATTACAGGACAAATGAATAATGCTGAACACGCAGAACAAGGATATTCAAAAAAACAACAAAAATGCTGGAGATACACAGCTGGTTTTATGGCGTCTGTGAAGAAACAAAGTTTGGTCTTTCAGATCAATAACCTTTCATCAGAATTGGAAGAGATTAGAGAGATGTGATGAGTTATAGCACGTACAGAGGCAGGGAGGGGAAGAAAACACAAAAAGGAAGGTCTGTGATAGAGTGGAAGGTTGGAATGATTAAACGAGAGAGGGATGATGCCGCAAGGCAAAAAGAGATGGCAATGGGACAAAAAACAAAAAGATGGATCTTGGAAGCGGTGTTAAATCGGAAAGCAAAATCATCACCAAAAACAAAACATGAGGAAGTTATGTGAAATTGTTGAACGCACTTTGGAGTCCAGAAGGCTGTCAAAGTGCCAAACCAAAATACCACTGTGTTCATTTCTATTTCCTATATTTCTGCTCCCACCTGAACCACAAAAGGGTTCCCCTTGTCCTCACCTTCCACCCAATCAAAACATCTTCCTCCACCATTTCCACTCCTTCCCAGTGTGATGCTTCAACCTAACACATATCTTCCCTTCCATTGCAGCATTGCTAAGAGACCATTCCTTCTGTGACACCGTGGGCCAATTCTTCATCTTCAACACCCCTTCGATTAGCACCTTCCCATGCAAGTTGTAGGGAATGCAACACCTGCCCTATTAAATCGTACCTTCTCACCATGCAACACCCCAAACGCTCCTTTCCAGGTGAAACAGCAATTTACTTGTCCTAATTACAATATACCGCATTCGCTGCTCATGATGGGATCTCATGTGCACTGGGGAAACCAAAAGCAGATTGGATGATTGTTTTGTAAGCATTTCCCTCAGCTTCCAGTCACCTGTAATTTTAATTCTCCATTCCATTCTGACCTCAGTTCTCGACCTCCTGCGTTGGGCCAATGAAGCTCAACATAAAAGAGAGGAATAGTACCTCAACTTTCAAATGCTTTACAATCTTCCAATCTGAACATGGAGTTCAAAAATTTCAGATCATAACTTCTGTGCCCCCCCCCCCCCCAGTCTTTTGTTTTTTGGTTTTGGACAGCAGCTGTTGGTGATGCTGTTTTCTCATGTATACCTCCAGAACATCATTTGTTTATTTAGCTGTCCCATAATCACTCTAGTCATTCACTCTCTCCTGTCTTCCACCTCATCACAAACAAATCTTCCCTTTTCTTCTTTCTTCCCCTTTCCCTGCCTATATACATGCTTCAAATATGTCACATCTCCCACACCTTAACCTTGTCATATCTCTAACTTCTTCCAGCTCTGATAAAATGGTCATTGACCAGAAACATCAACTCTATGTCACCCTCCACAGGTACAGCCGAACCTGAGATTTCCAGCATTTTCTGTTACCTCAGATTTCCATCAACCACATAATTTTGCTTTGGTATTTATTACCATGATAAAGCTCAAACCATAGAGCTGTAACATGATGTGCATTTGCTAACAAATTGAAATGAAAATGCAAGGTAAAACAGCCTTTTCAAATCTTTCAGGAGAAAAAAAGATGAAAGGTTCACAAAAAATTACAAGAACACATTAAGAACAGTGATCAACAGGGCAAAGAGAGACCTGGAGGCTGTTATATTTATGAGATTTATAACATTGGTGCATTTTAGGATTTTGTCATTAAAGTAAAATGAAGGGAATCATGTGACAGGTTCTGAAGTCTGCTTGACAGCAAGCCTGAGTGGTCTGATTGTTCGAGATCAGAGAGGGTAACGGTCACTTTACTGGGGGAAAAAAAAGTGCATGGTGTTCACATTTTGAGCCAATGGTAGTAGCAATGGTGCAGACATTGGATAGACTGGGCGCATCTAAAGTCCCAGAAAAGCATTCAGAATTTAGATAGTCAAGGCAGTTACGCTTTAAACTGCCCATTTACTTCCAAGGTAAAAGAGAGCTAGGATCTCAAGGAAAGCTAATCAGCATTTCTATCTGTATACAAGGGCCATGTGATTCACATTGTCATGGAGATGGGCTTTGAGAGGCAAAGGGTCTAAGATATCCCTGAAAATGCACAGATAAGGTTAGTTTGCGAGGATCCAGGAGCGGGGGAGCAGCTATAGGCAGCAAGACACTGTTTCACCAAGCAGAAACGTGGTTGGGAGCATGTGCTTGGATTGAGAAGACAAAATTCATAAGGTGGTTAAACAAGGCTGGAAGATATGCCTAGCTTGCACTTGAGGAAGAATCCTCACTGTGAAACATAGGTCTGAAATTAAAAGTTCCCAAAATGGGAAAGGAAATGAACAGAAGTAAATCATCAGAAACCAAGAATCATTTTGGACTGTTCCCAGGAGAACTGAATGTCCACTTAAAAGGACAGTGTAAAGTCCATGTGTGAAAGGTGTTTTTGGTTGTGCTAAAAGAAAAAGAGCAACGTTCCGTTTTGTAGCTTAAAGTTGCCGACAAAGATAGTGTTAAGTCAATGGCTCTTTTGGTCTTTTCTTACAGTAAACATGTTAAAAAGTGAAATCTTGTCATGTCATCCTTTCAACTATTAACTGCAAGTTTAATTTTTTTTTAAGTTATCAGTCTCTATGCATATCTTAACAAGGGAATGGGGGAAATCAGTAGAAGTTGAGCTAAGAAGAAGTCAGTTAGATAATAGTAAGATTAGAAGTGATACAAGATGGAAAACGGACTTTAATCTGAAGACCAGTATCTTCTCAATTCTTTTGTTGTGTATGACTTAATCATTTCACTGTGCAATACTTGTACATTTATTTTATGCAACCATGCATCATCTTCAAAGGAGACTACTTGCACATGGCTTCCACTGTAGCGGAGAGGGAAGAAGCAAACAATCTGAAAGACTGACTTTGATGGAGGAAAACCAATGGTTCCACCAAATTGAGTTAACCCAAACAATATCAAGAATATTCATGAAAGTAAAGTCCTTCAGTATCTAAAAAAGGCTCAAAATAAATTAATACCTATCCACAGCTGGCATTTATCCCAGAGTGCTAAGCGAGACTAGGGAGGACATTTATCAAGTACTGGCAATTATGACAGAATTGCTGGAAACGAGAAAAGCATGTAAATTAGATATATGTTAATCTGGTGCCTTTATTCCTATTGATTGCAGTTCTGCTCCTTAAGATGGCTTCACACAATGTCTGCGTTTGATTTGAGCAGCCTCACCACTGAGTTGTACATATTCCATTGACATGAAGCTGACCCTGCTTTGACACTCCCCCCTCTCCAAAAAGATGAGCAGAACCAGTCAACACCTGTACATTGTCAGTTTTAAGTAGAGGAGGTGGAACAAAAAGGATAAAAGATGATGTAAGGAATGAAAAAATGGTCAGTAATTGTCCATGCACAATCCCATGAAAAGACAAACATTTCCCTCCAGTTTAATCAAGAAGAAAAAAAAAACAAGACAATGGTCAAAACCAAACTGCCCATTTTCCCAAGGATAGAAAATAGAACTGAATTCCTGTTCTTTGCAAGTATCCATTGTTTTGTTTAGACAGCTTGCTTAACTTTTATAGCCTTTAAGAGCCACAAAACAGCATTGATCTTTACTGAACAAGGATATTATTAGGTCAGAAACATCTTTAGGAAATGTCTTCTCTGATTTCCACACAGACTACCCAATGAAATCACAAGGGTGAGCATTTGTACTACTTCCTGAAATTGTTCTTCAACAAAGAAAATTGAAAAACATTGTTCCCAATAAAAGTGAATACACATCATTCAGACCAAAGCTTTGTAAAAATATTTTAATTTCCAGTAATAAAAAGTTCAAGTTGTAAATATTCAAAACCAAGCAACCATATTTTAATCTGCCAACTCCAACAGACGTACTAAACTCATAAAGTCACCTGTTCCAGATGGGATGCCTCGTCGATTGCTAAGCAAACTAGGGGTAGTGATTTCAGAGAAGACCGGCCACAAACCTTCCAACCCTCCTCTGATATAGGAGTGCTGTCTGAAATCTGAAGAAATACAAATGTTACCCCTGTTTGAAAGAAATGAATGTGGCAATGACAGGTCTGTCAGCCTGATGGCAGTGGTGGGTAACAATTTGAAGACAATAATCCAGGAGAAAATAAAACTAGCACTTAGAAACATGGGTTAATAAATGCAAGCCAGGATTTGCTACAGATACACTCGATTCAATTCCTTGTTAAAGTAACTAAGTGGGCTTGTGAGGTTGCTGCGTGCATGGAACTTCCAAAGGCTTTTTGATAAACTAAATCCCTTTGGATTATAGGAGCAGTGTCTGTCTGGATACAATATTGGCTAAAAGACCAAGTAAATAGTGGAGGACAGTTACTTTTACAGACTGAAGGTTGCTGTATTAGGACCACTGTCCTTTTTGACATGGATTTCAGCATACAGGGTCTAACTTCAAACTTTATAGATGACACAAAACTTTAAAACGCAGTCAGTAATGTGGTGGTTAGGAGGACACAGGTGTACTTGGGTAAATAGATGAAATTTAGCAGAGAATAAAGTCAAGTGCGAAGTGATAAACTATAATAGGGAGAATTATTGAGCGAACAATGAAAGGCAATACAAAGCAAAATGATAGAATTTTAAGGGGGTATAAGAACAGATATCGGAGGGTGTACTGTTACGATTCTTGTAGACACTGATAACATTTTAAAAAGGAATCCCATGAGGCTCATGGAAAGAAAAGCAGTGGGAGAAAATTCCACTTTTAAAAACTTTTACTGCAACTAACTAGCTAAAATCAACGTTACTCAAACATTAACAAAGGAAGTTCATTTCAAAGAGGTAAACTTCACTTTAAATAGTTGATAGAACAAGGATATGCTTCCTGCAGTTGCAAGAACTTGCATTAGTTCACTCATAAATGTGGAACCACGTGCAATCTTAGTCTTTCCAACTCGGTCTCTGCTATTTAGGGTCTCTCACTTTCCAATCAAATCATTTCGGCCCTCGAGTTCACCTGCAGTTTTATTCCATCTGATATCCCCAGACATGGTCAACACTGACAAGGGACATATCTACGAACTCTCCCTTCGGTCAAAACAGTCCTGATGGCACAAAATCCCCAGAGACTCCCTTCTCCAACCTCTTCAAATGATCTTGAGGGCTACAGCAACACAAACAGCAGCAATGGGGTATTATCTGATCCATTACTCCTTGCTCTTCCTGTTTTGAGCTCTCTGCTTTTTCCAATTGAATAAAATGCAGTAACACAGACTCTGCTCTTTTCTCAGACACCTGTTTCAACGCCAGAATCTGTTCAAAGACTGTCAAACAGAAAACTGTTGCATTCGGAGAGAACTTTATTTTGAGGCAGGATTGTTTTGTGCTCTAGATTAACAGTCAAAAATTTAGAATGCTTTGAGCATTTAAATTCCAAAGTTTCATATCCTACACATGTGCCAGAATCAAATTACTACATTTCCAGCTTATTGCAATTGTGTCACAGAATAAAATGGCAGTGCCATTTGAAACAATAACTGTTTAAATGGATTTCTGTATTAGGATCAGTAAGGTTATACTGTCACTCAAGTCATTAGTATGCAATTCTCATAATTGGCCGTTTCAAATTTAGTTGTTTCACTCAAACTCCATTGTTTCTTACTCCTTTTCCAGAGGATCAGGAATCTTCTCAAATGCAAATCATCCAACTCCCAAAGTGGAAGTCCCTGCTGCCTGAATTTCAGACTGTCTACTATCCATTGCAAAAGGTACAGAACAGGCATGGGAGGTTGATCCCAAGTATCAGAGGGATGAGTGATGACAGAAGGAGAGAAAAACCTACACTACTTTGGCCTGGAGAAAAGGCAAATGAGGGGACCTTATAGATAAAACAGAAAAAGTTTGATTCACAGCACCGTTTTAAGCAAACATGACTATAAGACAAGGGGTCATGGGCCGTGAATACAGAGTACCCGGAGAATAATTGTCTTCAAAGTGTTATAGGCTGAAGCTCTGGAATCCTTCAAGAGGCAGTTCGATCCCATGCTGTTGGTGGGGGGGGGACTGGATCATGGCAAGAAATTGTAGGTCTGTAAGCAAAGGTCAGCTAAATAAACTGAGTGACCTTACTCACCTGTACTAAACTTTGTGATCTATCTTTATGTACCCCTCCCCCCACCCACTCCTTCCCATTCAGTTCATGAAGAGGAGTCACTGGATATACACTGTGTGCTGCTGCTTCTGCATTGCTCCCTAATGTCATTGCAGTCAACTTCTTTTCAGAAAGGCAGGCCACTCAGCACATATAGTTCATCCTGCCAAAGAAACCTAGAGTCCTCTCCTCTTCCAACTGCATTGGCTCATTCCTGAGATTTTGCTTCCAATCTTCTAGCTCGAAGGCTATTCCAGATATTAAAATCACTCTTTGTATGAAGTATTTCCTGATTGAGTACTTCCTGATATCAGTGCTGAACTTGGTTTTTAACAATTATACCCAAATCCGAGTGCCCTGCTATCATTAAATAACTTCATCGACTCCAACAAATCTTACTAAAGACAGTCAAGTCAAGCAAAATGGAGTTTGTTAAATGAATGCTAGTTTGGCTACTGAAGAACTGCCATGGGAAAACAAGTTTGCATTCTCTAATGTGAATGATGCAACTCCACAGTGAAGTTAAAACAAAAATTCTCAACATGTCCATGCTAAAAAAAACTCACATTGTAATGTCAAATAGGTACAAAATGGGATAATTTGAGCAGGCCTAAGTCTTTCAGCCCCTCTAGCCTGTTCCATTTAATTAGATAATGGCTGATCTTTATCCCAAGTCTATCTAGCTGCACTGGTTCTATAACCCTCAATACACTGTCCTAACAAATATCTGTTTTTAAATTTTTAAATTGACCTGGCCTCAGCTTTTTTGGGGGTAGGGGATAGTGGTTCTTGATTTTTTTCTCCTATTACTACTACTTATCTCATGTCTTTAATATAGCGAAATGTTCCAAGCCACTTTACAGAAGAATTATGAAACAAAATATGACACTCAACCATAAGAGGAGGTATTAGGGCAAATGACCAAAAGCTTGGTCAAAGATGAAGGTTTTAAGGAACAAAACGTGGTAGAAAGGTGGAGAGATGTAAGTAGAAATTAAGCGCATTGGCATCTGAAGGTACAACTAGCAATGGTGAAGTGATTGACATCGGGGATGCTCAACAGGACAGAATTAGAGGAGTACAGATATCTCAGAGGGTTGTGGGGCTGGAGGAGATTACAGAGATAGAGAAGGGTCAGACCATGGAGGGATTTGAAAACAAGACAGAGAATTTTGAAAACCGAGGATTTGTTTAACTGGGAGCCAGTGTAGGTCAGAGAGAACAGGGGAGTTAGGACTCAGGCAGCAGAGCTTTGGGTGGTCTCAAGTTTATGGAGTGTAGAATGTGGGAGGTTCGCTAGGAGTGTATTTGAATAGTCAAGTCTGGAAGTAACAAAAACATAGATGAAGATTTCAGCAGAAGAGCAGAGGTGGGGCAGAGAAGGACAATACTAGTGAAGTGGAAATAGACGGTCCTAATGACAGCATAGTTATGTGGTCGAAAGCTCACCTTGATTTCAAATTTAACACCAAGATTGTGAACAGACTGGTTCAACAACAAGTGGAGTTTGCGATGGAGGCCAAAGACAATGGTCTCAGCCTTGCCAATATCTGACTGGTGGAAATTTCTGTTCATCCAGCACCGAATATCAGAAAAGCAGTCCGATAATTTATACACAGTGGAGGGGCATTGATGGTGACTTTCTGCCTATGATTAGAAAGATAACAATGGAACCAGGAAAGTGCAATCTCGCCCAGCTGGACTACAGTGAGAATACTGTCATAAACCGTTCCCTCACATTCAGAAAATGCTCAAAATCAGTTCAGTTAGGTCTGCATCATTAATGAATTTGATCAACGTCTCTTCTAGCGATTTAAAATTCCAAATTAATTTGGACAAATTCAATCTTATTTTCATTCTAGGTGTAACCATACAACATGATCCTGAACTTGTGCCTTTCTGTCATAGTCTGATACAGCATAAAATGTTCATTTCAGAAGCTCTAGGCAGCCTCCAGCAACTACTACTTTGATGGTTTAAACGTTAAGAGCACAGAAGAGAGGACCAGGCCACTGACACAAATATGGCAGTATATCACAAACAAGCCAAAACCATCCCTCCAAACTTGGTCTGCCTCCAACATTTTGGCAAAGCAGACACCTAGGTCAGTTGAGGCGGCCAACAAATATGGAAAGGATCATGGTACCTTGAAGCAGCATAGCTGCTGCCATCCAATTACAGTGCCTTTGATAATTGCCATGGAGAACTCAGGTTCAGATAATCCTACCTTACTGATTGATTAGAAAGAGAAACAAGTTCATTTGAAGTCATATATTACAGACATTTATTTCAACCCCACAATACCATTCAAGTTGTTTGAATAACTTGAAGAACTCTTGGTCAGAGTTTAACTAGATTGAGCAAGTTGAAAGAAAACACAAACTCTTCCTATAAACAAAAATCTATCATACTCCATGAACAAGTTGATTATCAAAAAGGCCATTAAACAACAACCTCCTTAGAGGCAGGTTAAATAAAATGTTCTACAACTGGTGGTCCAAGGAAAAGGCTGGGGTGGTGGAGGGACAGTAGTGTTAAGAGAAAGAAATATAGAATAATTACTACCCTGTGGTGACAGTAGAATTTGTAATTGCTCCCCTATTAACACTTAACTTTGACTTTCTACTGAAAGCTCTTAGCTGTTGGCACCCATTTGTATGAAATGTCAACTGCTGTAGGGTTTTCCTAATATTGACCAACTGCCAAAAAATGGCAGCTTATGCTGCTTTATATAACGATAATTGTTCAACAGTTAACATGCTCAATTCAAGCATCTGTTTTAACACAGAATTTCAGGTAAGTTTTATTTGAAATTTAGATCTTTAGAAGAAAAAGTAATCAAAAAAAATCACTGGACATGTAGCTGATTAGAATCAAATTACCTCTTGCAGTGTCTTCAGCTTAATCTTGCTTAGAATAATTTTCAGTTTGAACAGAAAGACCAGATGGGAAATTCAGCAGTTTAGTCTCCAACTTAATCACTTCGGCATCCCTTCAATTTTCTTGATTCAAGAGAACTTATTATATTTTGACCTTTACCAGTTGGTGACTAATTTAATAATTTTAGCGCCTGCAAAGTAGTAATTGATTGACATTAAATTGTCATCAGTAGTTTTGGTTCTTCATTCTGCAGCTTTACCTCACTGTGGTCATTTTGACAAATGTTACTGTCAGTGTGACCTACATAGAGTGACCACAAAGAACGCAATAACAAACTGTTTTGGAATGAAGCTGCAAGTTACTCATAGATACTCCTTCCTTTTTTATGTTCATAGAGCTTTTAAAGAAATACTGATCAAGTTAAACATGTCACATTAAATCCTCAAATCTCATCTTGAAGCACCATAGGGCACCCTAGGTAATAAACGTTTTTAAGTGGGACAGGGATAAGAATCAGTGTCTGAATACAGATTTCAGTTCACCTCAGTGATTGGAGTCTAAAATCTAGCACATCAGTGCAGTGCTGAGACTCTACTACATTGTGAAGGGTGCCAACTTCACCTGAAATATTAAACACAGGACTCATCTGCATTCTTAGGTGAATGTAAAATATCCCAGGAGATTATTTCAAAGAGAAGTACGTCTTCTCTCAACAAAGCAGTATCCTAGTTAATATTTACCTCTGAACCAGCATCACTAAAACAGGTAAAAGCAAAATACTGCAGGTGCTGGAAATCTGAAACAAAAACCAAAAACAAAAATTGCTGGAAAAACACAGCAGGTCTGACAGCATCTGTGGAGAGAAAGACAGGGTTAACGTTTTGAGCCAAAGATGGACATGTGGGCATGAGAGCAGGGTGGCGTGTTGAAATGGCAGGAAGGTCTGGGTCATGCCTGCTGACAGACCGAAGGTGTTCTGCAAAGCAGTCATCCAGTCTGTGTTTGGTCTCTCCAATGTAGAGACGACCGCATTGGGAGCAGCAAGTGCAGTAGGCCAAATTGAGGGAAGTGCAAGTGAAGCGTTGCTTCACTTGAAAGGAATGTTTAGGCCCTTGGACAGTGGGGGGGGGGGGGGGGGGGGGGGGGGGGGGGGGGGGGGGGGGGGGCGCGGGCAAAAGGGCAGGTGTTGAACAAGCACAAAATGCAAATGAGGGATAGAGAGTAAGCCAGGTGATAAAAGCCCACCATAAGCTCCAATACCAAACTATTAGCACCACCAAATAAGTAAGCATGAGCCAGAAAATAAAGGTAGCATTTGGGGAATTGCCTATTCAGGCAAAGAGGTAAGTGAAGGCTCTGTCGTCAAAGTGGCTCCACGAGGGCAGGCATTCTGATGGAAGCTGGGAAACAAGTTAAATCTCTGATTCAGGATCTGTTTCATCAAGCCTGACACACTGAAGTCTGCAGTATCCCAAGGCATTGTTAATGAAAACCCAGCCATCTCCCCTCACTGAAGAAACTCGTAGACTAGGATTCTTCACATTTGACTCCAGATAAACTTGCAACCCAATGTTTCAATAGACAAGGGAAGTCCCAGCTGGAGAAGCACAGGGAGGTTTGGCAAGCTATACTTTGGCTCAAAAGTGTAAAGCAGAGCAATATTCATTGTTAGCAAATAGCTCATCTTAGACTTTTCAGTAAAATCATGTGGGAGTTCAACCTTATTCTGTCCCTTTAATTATGTTTTTTGGTCAACAAACCAAAAAGCAAGTACAGGAAAGGACTAAAAACAAAACACAGCAGGCTCAAAGTTTCAGCAACCAAACAAAAATGACATTAAAAATCTAAGAGAGTCTGGGCTCCCAAGATCTCTCACATAATAAAGCAATTTTATATCTCTAATGAAGGTCAAATCATAATGTGATCAGAGGACTTTCTGCAAATATTGTCTATTTAATCTTAAGCTGAGCTTCCGATGCCATATTCTCCCCATTAGAAAGACCATCATCTTCCACATCCATAACAATCACCAGTCTTCAATGCCTCAACCCAGCTGCTGCTGAAATTCTGCACTGGGTTGCCTCACATGCTCCATAAACGTCAGCTCCGTGCACACCAAGCCCTGCTCAAACATCATCCTGTGGCCATTGATCTGCATTGGCTCGTGCCCATCAAACAAAGTCCTCATCCTACCTGTTCAAATCCCTCCATGGCCTTGACCACTTCAGCCTTATGCATTCCTCATAACACTGGCCTTTGTGATTCTCTGCCTCACTGTGGGCAGTTGTGCCATCTACTCTGATGCACTTCACCTCGAACCACCCTCCTCAGCCTCTTCTCCACTTTCTTCTTTTCCTTTAAGACAACCTCTTTAACTAAGCTCGTTATTCCTCAGCTTGCTGTTGATTTAGCCTAATTACATTTCTATGAGAACCTTTAACTCAGAAAAGGGGCTATATAAATGCCAATTGTTATTCGTGATACAATAGCAGAGAACTCATGTTTTAACTAGTTTTATCAGCTGACAAAAAAGAGAATTGTGTTAATGTTTTCTTCTAAAAAGTAGAACAGAACTAATTTTTGCTGTGAGGATTGAGATTTCTTCATGGCAAAATCTCACCTAAATGCTCACTCCCATTTAAACTGCAATTTTAAAATTGTTTTTCCTTCGCTGCTCAACCCCCTCCAAAAAAAAATTGTGCATTGTGACTACTTTAATTTTCAACTGATTAAGTATATTATTTTCCTAACTATCTTTTTCTTTTAAATGGTGATAATGCAGCAAGTACAGAAACAATGGTTTCTAAGAGACTGTTGTGCATATTGTACCAGGTAGAACCTTCACAATCTCAAAATTTACAGGATTAAGTACATGTAATTAAGGTGTAGGAATTTGTCCTAACTTTACACTTTAATATAAACTGTAAGAAATGGTCATTGGTGTTTCACTTGGTAGCATCAGGAGGGATAAAGCAGGACTTTACAGTTGGAAAAGCACCGCTGGGGCAACTGCTCTGATCCTGCAAGAGAAGCTTGCTATGCCCTATAATTAAAAGTACATTAAATCACAAATGTCCAGGTGTAAAACAGCTTTTGTCAGCTTCAGGTCATTTTGAATTTCATTTGCTTACTTTTACCAAAGTGGCCAGGACTCATTACAGGGACTGTGTTTCAAGGCTATTGGAGTTCAAAGATCGTTTATAAATAGCCTCAAACTTCATTCCTGTGGTTCACAAGATCAGATAAATAGCATTACTACCAGCTACCATTCATGAATGTTATAAATTGTAGGGAATTAGAAAGATCCTATATTGTTAATCATTTTATTCAAGATTTAAGCACGTTCTTTTTAACAGAACTGCACCTGGCACTAATGAAAAATAAAGTGCTGTTACAATGGACATTTTTTTGGGGGGGGTGGGGGGGAACAAATCAAGAAAAGAAATGCCAAAATTGCATTGAGAGTGAATGAGAGTGGGCATTTAGATGAGAGTTCACTATGATGAAATCTCAAAACACTCACAGCAAAAATGAGTTAGTGCTGCACAATTCCAGGATACAGCGTGACCCACAATTCCCAATACATTCAGTTCATCGTAGTGGTCTGGTCAGGCAACAACCAGTTAAAGGGGCACTTTCCCCACAAAGGAAAGGCTAAGGAAAATAAAACATACACATACACAGCCAACTTCTTCATTACACTTGCAAATAGCACATCATTTGTGTAACAAGTTTGCTTTCAGAAGCACCAACACTTAACTGAGAAGCATGACCTCAAAACTTGCATCAAATTAAGCGATAACTCCAGACTCAGTACAGCAACAATAACAAAATCACCAGTTATTGGCACCAATAACATAACAATTCTCACAAACTTCCTTTGTATCATTTCCCATTTTGGGAGTTATAAAGCAACAATGAGGCATTAATCTTTTTTAAAAAGAGCTTAAGCATTTGTACTGGTTTCCATATAAGTAAATATTCTAGAAATTCTGTGAAGTTTTCTTTTAAGCACAAAGTCGAAGAATATCAACTCGCGCACATCTTTGTGGAAATGGTGCTGTAAATTTTTATTTTGGAGCTGCAAATTTTTATTTTGAGCAGTTTAATTTGTTCAAACTTCAGTTGCCTGCCTCTGTTCAGAGCAGGATGGCCTGACCTGCAAACTATTGCAGCCATCAATGCTTGTGATTGTTTAGAAAGAAATGTACTTCTGCATACCAGTACTGATCTTTGTAGTGCATATCTTACGCTCAGCACACTCCAGGCACAGAGAGATCAAACACTCAAGTCACTGGAAGTTTTTCATCTGTTGGCCCAAGAAAGGCTGAGCAAATTAACCTGTTGCTGGGGGCAGGGGATAGCATTTTAATCAGTGAACAAATGCAAAAACCTCTGAGTGGAACAGCCACATTAGCAGCGACAAAAACAACTAGCATATTAAGCAGCCATTAATTTAAAATCATAGTTCCGAGCAGGGCTTGAAACGCTATTCTAAATAACCATTTGAAAGCATTGTTAAATTACTTTGCATTTCAACAGATGGAAATGCCTGGTATAATTTGACATTTTTTTGCATCATTCAACAGTAACAAAACAGTGGCAGGAGTTGAGATTTTAAATAAGTGTATAATGAATACTTTAAGTCTGGATTTTGAATGCATCAGGGGGTTCTGGAGAGACCACATGGTGTTATTTATTCTGAATGGTTTACATTCTAAGACATTAGAAAGATCATACAAATTTAATAATTTTCTTGAGGCTTAAGCACTTTCATTTTAACAGAGCTACAACTGGCAATGACGAAAGTAGGCAGCAATATAAGGAGTGGGGATTGGAAGCATTATCTAACAATGTGTCTTTGCAATTTTAAAGAAATGGGGGGAAAACAGCTAGAAATAGTCCAGGTCCAAAGAGCTTTAGAAATCCTAGTGCATATATTACTAATATGTTATCAACAGGTGTACAACATAGCCAAAAAGGCTAATAAAACACTTTTTTTTCCATATCTAGGAGGATGGGGGAAAACGGTGGATGAGGCAGGATTCAGCCATACAAAGCCCTGGATAGACCACACCTGGAGAATTGTGAGCTGTTCTGCCCACCACAACTTAGGAAGGACATATTGGCATTGGAGAGTGTACTGTGTAAATTTACTCAATTCATACCTGGACAATGGTTAAGCTATGAAAATAGATTGGGCAAACTAGGATTGTATTTCCTGGAGTTTAGATGGTTATGGTAGGATTTGATCAAAATGTCAAGTTATTAAGGGGAACAGATAGGGCAAATGGGGAGAAACTCTTGCCAATGGTTGAGGAGTCTAGAACTAACTGGAATTGTCTGAAAATTAGAGACAGATCTTTCAAGACTGAAGTTGGAAAACTCTTCTGCACACAAATGGGTGGAAAACTTCCACCGATCTCTCAATAAGAGCAAACAGGTGTAATATTCATTGTTTTGTTGAACTCAATCTCACATCCAACTCTGGCAAAAATATCTAAAAGTGTATTCAAAATACAACTTTTTTTGAACCCTTTTTTGAATGCCTCATGTGCCACCTGAAAATTTGTATTTTAGTTTAGCTTCTTGAAGAAGCAATGCCACATCAAGAGACATCAAACCTTTATGAAAAGACCAGCTTTGCATCAGCTGGAGTTGTGGGTTCAATTCTGCGCACCAGCCTTGGAGATGGTGTAGTAAAGATTGACAGGAATGGTTCCTGGGATGAGGGACTTCAGTTACATGGAGAAACAGGAGAGGCTGGGTTTGTTCTCCTTGGAGCAGAAAAGATTAGATGATTTCACTGAGGTGTTCAAAATCATTCATGGTTTGACAGAGTATATTAAGATAAACAGTTTCTATAGAGGACACAAATTTTAAGGGATTGGCAAAAAGAAACATTTACAGGGCTATGGAGAAGGAGCAGGGAAGTACAATTAATTGGACAGCTCTACTAAAAAACTGACATAGGCCCAATGAGCCGAATGGCCTCCTTCTGTGCTGTACCATTCTATGATTCTATGATGGGGGAAGCTGCAGAATTGATATATCTCACCCATTCATCAAGTTTAAATATCTCACAAAGGCATTGATGTTTAATCAATGATTAAATTTTAAATCTGAAATTGGTAGAACTGTTAACCAAAGCTATGAAGGGCTATGGGGCAAAAGCAAATATGTGGAGTTACATCACAGATCTGCCATGATCTCACTTAATGATAGAACCAAGCTGAGGGGCTAAATGATCGACTCCTGTTTCTATAAATCGACCATGTAAATCAAGAATCCCAATAAAGAATGCTATGAGCTTGCTCTGGGGTCAATTCTGAACCCAGGTCTCAGCTGCTGGACAGTTTCTATGCTCTTGAGTTGCCAGATCATCCCACTCTCTTGCTGCTTCTGAATTGCCCAGAGTGCCCACAACTTCTCAGTTCTCAGCAGTGTCCCCAGAATAATCACACATGGTTCACTCAACAAACCCAACTCCGCTCAATTCTACATGTAAGCACCATAGAATGAATTTTTAAAAATTGCAGAGAACTTTAAGTGGCAATTTAGATAATTAACAAGTCTATCCTCTACAGCTAATGGCCTCATCTGAACCCCTGGATTTGACCATTGTCATATTTCCACATCCTGCATAGCTCTTAACTGTGCACTGAAACAGTGGTCTATGGCCTGCTATTTGTAGGGAAGTGACAATTGTCAGAAACTTATTGCAGAGGATACCATCAGCACTTAAACTTGGTTGTTAGCTTAATAAAAGAAAAATCGGCTTTTTTTTGTCCTGACATTAGAGTCAGTTTCATAGCTGGAAGACAAGGCTGCAGTCAGTCATACAGCTTATAACCAAGCAGAAATCACACTCTCCTGTGAGCAGATGGCTATGGTCCTTTGTAGATTATGGCCAAGTAATTTCTTAGAACTTTCTACTTTATTACGAAAGATAAACAAATGATTTTGGAGAGCTGAAGGTGCATGGCCTTTGGCTGAAAATAAATTATTAATAAATAAGCTGAAATGCAGCTATTAAAAACTATTTAGAATTTTTCTGGCATATCACTGATGCGAAACATTGGTCCATTTTGCATTCAAACAGTATCTTATTTTCACTAACACTGGAAGCTATGAGAATGGAACCAAGCAAGAGGACTTGGACTCAGTTGATGACAGAGGAGAGGCATTGGACAAGGATCATGTGGTTAACTATGTTGAAAGCTGCAGGCAAATAGGAAGGATAAAAACAAAAAAACTGCGGATGCTGGAAATCCAAAACAAAAACAGAATTACCTGGAAAAACTCAGCAGGTCTGGCAGCATCGGCGGAGAAGAAAAGAGTTGACGTTTCGAGTCCTCATGACCCTTCGACAGAACTTGAGTTCAAGTCCAAGAAAGAGTTGAAATATAAGCTGGTTTAAGGTGTGTGTGTGGGGGGGCGGAGAGATAGAGAGACAGAGATAGGAAGGATAGCCTTGCTTGGTCACAGTTGCATAGAATGTCATTCATAACTTTAAAGGCTGTTTTCAATCCTGTGGCTGGGCTGGAAACCCGATTTGAGGGACCCAAACATGGAACTGTGATAAGGGGTGGCATGGATTTGGAAAACACCACCACCTTAGCGGACTTTGGAGAAAAAGGAAAGTTTGAAATGTGGCCATAGTTTGCTAGGGCAGAGGGGTTAAGGAGTGATGGAGGCCCCTTCGTTACCTAAGGCAGCCTGCAGCATTAATGAAACAGTATAATAGATGACAGACTCCTGTCAAGTCAGTCAGGTCCATCTGACAGCACAAAATTCAGCTTCATGTAGCTGCCTCTATGAACTGTATCTTCATTTGCTTCAATATTTTATTTTCAATACAAATATATACAACTTTTGGACAGGGTCAAAGGAGCAAGTTCGGCTAGAAATTATTGCCAGTGTTACATTTAATGTTATTCTTGCGGCCTTAAATGCAAACTTAATCAGTTTATTTTAAATGGAACTAAGTCCCCATTTAAGTATGAGACAGAAATGTCACACAACTCTCGTTAACACAATTTTCTGGCCTCGTGTTTTGAGGTGTTATACAAGATGCTTTTGTGAATTGCACAAGTTCATCAGCATTCCTTTTAAAATTAAATTAATTTTGACTGTGGCCCTTTATCAAAACTTTCCCCACCCCTTCAAATTAGCTGACATCACCTCTCCCCAAGAAAACCTCCCCTTATCCCCTATGTCCTTGCATACTATGGCCATGTCTCAAACTTCCTTTTTTCTTCAAAGTCCTTTAATGTGATGTTGTTTCCCAAATCCATGCCCATCTTTCCAAAATTCCATATTTGAGTTCCTCCAATCAGGTTTCCAGCCCAGCCACAGTGCCAAAAATGACCTTCAAAGTTACTAATGTCATTCTTTGCAGCTGGAGCCAAGCAAGACTCTCTCTCCTCATCCTTCCTCACCTGTCTGCAGCTTTTGACATGGTTAATCACATCATCCTCCTCCAATGCCTCTGACTCAGTTGGATGACAGAGGAAAGTCCTCTTGCTTGGTTCCATTATTAGCAAATTGTAGCTAGAGAATTAGCTGCCATGGCTTCTCTTCTCATTCTCACACTTAACTCTGGAGTCCCTCTTTAGCACCCTTCTATTTCTCATCTACATGCTACTCTCAGATTAACATTTGGAAAGGTAGCATCAGGTTCCACATATATGTAGATGACATTCAGCTCTATCTCACCTACACCTCTTTGGACCTCTCCACTGTCTCTAATCTGTGTCATACTGCTCACCTCACAGCCAATATCCTAACAGCAGAAATTTTCAACATCTTAATATTGTGCTGACTGAGGCCACTGTCTTTGGTCCATGCCACAAACTCCATTCCTTGAAACTGTTAAACTGCCTAATGTAGTATAATGGAGTATGTTAGTGTAAGTCACATAAAGGGGTTAACGATGATACCATAGAAGGAAGTGACATATATGCATGTGATCAGTGAGGAGAAAGCAGTATGAAAAGAAGCTCATGTAAAGGAGTGTTCTTATAACTGTAAATGTGTTACAATATCATATTTGGTCATCTGTCCTGGCACCTCCTACTTGTGGCTCAGTATTTTTTTGCTATCATTCTTGTTAAGCAACCTGGGATGCTTCACTACATTAAATGCACTATATAAATTTAAGTTGTTGCACTTGGAATTTCACTTTTTTTTAAGCCCTGAACATACATTTTGCAAATTCAGATTTTTTGTCAGCTCTTACTGGTACTCCAATCTGGAGAACTTGGGATGATTTTAGCCCTTCAATTCAAGTCACTCTTTGCCGCCATTGTTGCCTCAATTTTTCTTGATGGAAATGAAGATCAATTTTGCTTGATTTAACATCTACTCTTGACACAAAGCACTGCATTTCAGAAGCTGTTTACTGGTAATGCTAGCAACTCATTTACCTAGAATTGCCATCAACATGATGGATTGAATCCATTATCAGAACTTCAGTTGAAGCTTTCAGTATTAATGGCATTAATTTTGCATTCAGATGGCCATTCTGTGTCAATAGCCAAAGACAAAAATGCACATCAAGCCGCAAGGGGTAAAAATTTAGAATTTCCAATAAATTATATAGGGGCAATATAATGTATTGGCCAATACAGCCTGAGCATCTTTACTTTGCACACCTCAAACTGAAGAATTCTCATTTTAGGAAGTGAAAATTGGCAGCCTGCTTTGGAGTAGGGAAAATTTGGACTTGCAATCTGGAGTTTCAAATGACATATGATTACAATAAAATTTTAGTCTCTTTTATTTGTAAAGTATCAAGATTCTACTGCAATAGTCGTAAATGTTAAACTGCAAGTTCCACAATTAATTTCTTAATACTCACCATCCTGGATTTGATAGACAGTCAGGATTAAAGTTGTGTTGCTTTTATTCTTCAGCAATATTAACTATTCCTCATATCGTGAGCAGTTTAAAAGAATAAATTAGACAAACTTTAAGTCAACCAAAAAAAAATGGCTTTGAAACAAATCAAAACTGTGATCAATCTCAAGCCCTTTGTTCTCACTGTGACTTTCTCATAAAAGTTCAGTGCATTGTTAATCAACACTTTAATCCATGCAACCAGTTAGAAATATGCCTCGAGGATCACATGGAACAAGTGAGAATAGTACAGGGTTACAAATGATTTTTTTCTCTTAGATGTGTGCTTGCAGTTCCTGATTTACAGTTTCCAGGATCATTTATTTTTCTCCACACACAATATAAATCCTAAAAGGTTACTAGAGTAATCCTGGTAACTAAGCAATGAAGCACGTTAAAGCTCTGATGATGTAAAGCATTATACAAAAAAGTACATCAAAAGAAATGTTTTGTTTTCATACAAGTAATAGCAGCCATCTTGTTTTCAGGCATGTACAAAACTTAAATCAGTTCAACAAAAACAAGTTACTCAGAAAATGCAGTACTGAAAAACTCATTATTTTAGCTGCGTCCATTTTTGGCTCATTAATGAAATTCATCTCTTGTAAAAGAAGCCCCTTCACTCTTCGGCATGAAATGAAATAAAAACCCTATTGTCCAAGAGCCCA
Organism: Carcharodon carcharias; assembly: GCF_017639515.1. Taxonomy (NCBI): domain Eukaryota; kingdom Metazoa; phylum Chordata; class Chondrichthyes; order Lamniformes; family Lamnidae; genus Carcharodon; species Carcharodon carcharias. The sequence goes on along the minus strand of NC_054480.1, from coordinate 40,766,611 downwards.
GCAGAGTCGGACAAAGGCCCAGTTGCTCCATGGTGTGCGTGAATGACAGCAAACTTCCCCCTTTTCACTTCCTTAACCAACAGTGTTCCTTGGCAGATACCAGAAAACTAAGTATTTGTTCATGACTGATGTTTTAAACAGTTAAAATTTGATGCATACTTTTCTCCAACAGAAGGAAACTTAGCGGTAATGGTTTCGTGCAACCATGTCTGGCAAACCTTTTTCATCTGTTTGCAGATGCACATGGTGATGGCAAATCACATATCATCCAAAAATGATGCACGAGTCTCCTCTGATCTGAAAATAAAGGCTCCACCAAAATCACTTTTTTCCATGAAGGTAATGCTCAACTTAGAAAGTTTGGCATGTCTCATGTTTAGTAATAATATGGTTTCTCATTATCGAACTGATCGATAAACTCCAATCAGAGCAATATCCCACCAAAAAATAAGTTTGTTACTAAGGAAGGAAGCTAAAGTACAACTATTTATTCATTTGGAGCATTTGCATTTCCAAGTTAATGTTTATTGTCAATACTTACTGACCAGGAAAATGCTTATTTAAACTATTTGTTTGCAGTAACAGGTCAAATTCTGAAGCATGTACAGTAGTACTTAAATGGCACACATCTCCAGGGTATAATATTGAAAGGGTAAGAAGATACATTCAAACACCTTAGAGGCTACCCAATGTTTAGTATGCAATTGATCTCGAATACTTGAAATAAAATTGTCCTTTCATTTGAAAGGGAGAGAAATAAAAGATAAAATGGCACATCTGTTCGAGACAGCAGCTATACAGGTGTTCAGTCAGCTTTAAGATTAAATGTAATGTAGGGCTTCGCTTCCAAAATTCTTCATAAAATCATTGCAATCGTTTTGACAAGTTTTCCAACAGATTAGTGTTCACCTTTTACTAATTTTAGCAGCTGCAATCAAAGTATGTACTTGAATTTGCATGACACAGCAAGTGATTAATCTAACTTCTGAAGTGGCACAGGCCAATGGCACTGTTACGGACAGGGATAAGAGAAAACTGAAACACCAATTTCCTTCCCTTACTGTCAGAATCAATGTGTTTTTGAAAATGTTTTATGTTTTATGCTCAATTTTATGGTCAATTTGATAACCAGTAGCGAGCTTTCATGGGTTAAAATACAGAGGATAATTTAAACACACATGTACCCTGAAAGTCTAATGCTATGTCATTCACTCTGACAATTGAGGAAAGATCCAATTAAAGAGATTATAGCGCTTTTATGAGTTGTAAACAAAGAATAGTTCACAATTCATGTGCTTGGCTCATCTTAGGAAAGAACATGTGTGCAGGCCTGGTGAAGAATCGGTTTTCACTCCTGAAGATTAGTCGAGGTGTATTCAATAATCAGAGATGTGTATCATGATTATTGCAGGATTCCCTCAAAGAGATGGATTTTCAGCAGGTCACCAAGATAGTTACTTGTGGTCTTTTTACCAGGATGTCAAGTCTCTGTACTGGTGGTCTTAAAAAGGAACAGGGTGGGAGACCTTATAATGTTGCACTTTCCAGTTTTAAGGCATAGATGTTGCTGCCTTTGCTGCTCCTGTTCCTTGCTGTGTGTTTTGCAGATGGACCAACTTCTCGCTGGTTCTTGGGTGAATAAGATTTGTTATGTGAAAGCAGTTTCAGTCAGGTGACATGGTCAATACTCATATTGATCACCCAGAATGATTTAATACTAGATACCATTACTATACCATGGAAAATGAATGTGGCCATTCACATCTACTTATGATTTGACATGTTTCTCTACAGCTCTCAGTTAAGTTTTGAGCTTGGAGACAGTAAATCTTGGAGTCCACAGATTTTGAGTTTTGGGCTAGTCCATAAACTATAGGTGTGAAGCCCAAATGATTTTGTCCTCATATGCCCATTCAAGGGAGGCACTCCACCCATCGTCATTCAATTAGGAACTTTCTGGAGACTCAAAATACTTAAGTCTTTGCAGAAATCACAAAAGTCACCTGCCCCTCAGCAGCCATCTTAGCCATCTATTAATGTCTATTTTTTTTTTTAAAAAGGCAGTTCCAAAAAATTTTTCACTGAATATGGTCCATGTTTTAAGTTACGAATATGACATGCCTTTACTGAGCATGATAGCACATAACAACAAGAGCTTAAAGTCTAAGCCTTTCTTGATGTTTTATACCAACATGGCAAGGAATGCCTGAATTTGAAAAAAAGGTACTATCAGAATTTGAGGTGCCATTAACTTAAATTATATACATCATTTTATTTATGCATAAATACTATACAGTTTATCTTATTCAAGTGAATAGACAAATTTTCCATGTGTACAAGTCTAATCACACAGAAGATTCAGCAGTCTGGGGGATATGAATTTATTAAGATAGCCAGTTAATTTATGCACAAGTTAACATGGCAAGATGACCCACAATCCATCCCAATGCTAAAACAGTGTCCAAGGACAAACATACTTCTTAAATATATACCTCTGTACCAATAAACAATGCAAAAACAGTGTACTTGTGACTTGGGCAAATGCACTTCAAATTAGTCAAGGTTAAGCCTATGAATATTCCATGATATATCAGTTAGGAAAATGCTCACAAGATTAAAAGTTCTAACCTCCTGGAGAAACCAATACATTATACAATTGATCCTAACTCTGAGGTGAGCCAACCACTTGATTATGTATAAACAAAAAAGGATTCTTGTAATATGTAAGAAACAATGCAGATTAGTAAAGGGTAACACCACATGATATGTTTGCACGAAGGCAGACTTTCATTTATCCATTTTTTCAAATGCCTAGTACTGGAATTTTTTTTAAACAAGTATTATAGTTATCGGCAATCAACATTACTCCCTTTTAATACAAGTGTCGATAATCATCATTTTGCGTGCATCTTGGATGATGTAATGAGAACCATATGATGAGTGACATTTGTAAACATAAACAATGGCGAAGCTCCAAACAGCTTTAGATGAACTTGCAAAGTTACTACAAAATCTGTTTGCCGAGCTCTGCAGCTTTGAGCCAGTTAATATTTTTCAAAAAAGGGAAGGGAACATGAAGCCAAATTTTAAAAACTGACTTGTCGTTCAAACCCTTTACCAAAAAGGAAAAGTGGAGTCTAAAATAACTTAAAATCAATATTCTTTCTTTACAGAGCACATCTCCCTCTTGGAAATTCAGCTAAATTTTCCCTCCAATTTTCTGACCTCAATACTTCTTTTCTGAAGGTGGTGATGATGCATGCTGTATTAACAGTGTTGGCCCTCCAGTTCCTCAACTAAATGGCCATTCTTGATACAAATACCTAAATACTAAGTGATGGCTATATTTCAGTACAAGATAAATCACAACCAAACCCATCCTTATCTAATGTCCTGCAGTGCACCTCCTACAGATTGAAATATTGAATGGGATCAGGAATCTGTGTCCATCTCCCTCCACCTCATCCTGGAGTACCAAGGATGTGCCTTAGTGGTATATAAGGTGAAATCAGCTGGTAAAAAAATTCAATAGTACCATCCCAAAGAACTTTGCAGCCAATGAAGTACTTATGAAGCAGAGTCACTGTTTTAATGTTGTTGCAAATTTCTGGTTCTTGATTCATGTTTTTTGAGTATAACTTAGTTTTAGGAATTAATGTTTTCATTGTAGAAAATGGGGTAAATGCAATTCAAACAAGCTTGAAGTCGATTACACTTGAAAAATTGGGGCTGTGTTGAATTAAGAGGTTAACAGCTAGAAAAATAAGATCCTAAAAACAGCAGGTGGACTTACAACTGGAGACATGACATCTGCAATCATTTCAGTTAGGGCAGTCCAGAGATTTTTTTTTGCAAGTTAGAGCTAAATCGGGTCAAAGAAAGATTTTTAAATAAAGGATGCTTAACCTAAAAGGTCTGATTGAGGACATCCCAGAGAATGCCACTACATCATGGAGATGGGTGGAGCTTGGGGAAATTCTCTGGTTGTTTGCTGAAAGAGTTAGTTGCAGCTTGGACCTGGTGCGTGTAGTTCACAGCTCACAGAGAAGTTTGCCAAAGTAAATAAATTAGTTAGGTCTGCACTGTAAACAGGCATAAAACTAACTACTTCATTCCCTGTGCAGAATGCAGGCGAGGCTTAATCTCAGTTTGAATTCCATGAGGGAAAAGAGGCTGTAAGATTACCTCATTTGAAACTAGTGGAAGAATCTACAGTAGTCTTCAGGAGTCTTGTGGCAAAAGAAAGTAATAAGCAAAATTAGCTGCGAAGCATTAAGGCAACCAGAACAAGAAACCGAGGCATCTAGTCAAGAGGTCATAAATTGAAGTCCTACCTCTGACAAGAGTTTAAACACGTTGGAGAGTTAAAGTGAAGGTCCAGAAGACTGTGACATACTTTTGGGTAGCCCCAACAGAAGGGAATCACTCTAACATATCATAATAAGAGAATTCTTGGGGGAAGTAACAAGTTATAACGAGCACATAACAATATGGTGCATAACTACGCATGCTAAGTTAATAGTGCTTGTTTCATGGCTGTTATGCACAATAAAGTTCATTTTTGTTCATAAATGTGAAATCTTGTGGCATAGTTGTATTGGTTGAAATGAGGTGTTCAGATTGCTCTTCAAATGTTAACAGCCCTAACCAGATCGTAACAAGGTTGAAAATTAAGCAGCCAATTTGTATACAGCAAGCTTCTACAAACCGCAATCTGATATTGACCAGATGTAATCTGCTTTTGTGATTTTGACTGTGGAATAAATAGTGGCCAAGAAAGTGGGGATAACTCCCCTGCACTTCTTCAAAATAGTGTCATTGTATTTTTATATCCACTTGAGGGCAAACACAGCCTCAGTTTAATATCTCATCCTAAAGCCAAGGAATGAAAATGGAATCTTCCTGACTACTATAGCTGACTACAGTATCATATTGTGCATCTGTATAAAGTCACAGGAGTTGATAGACATCCTCAAAATGTTAACGCTGATAAACGTTTGGAGGAGTTACAATAGACAGGTCAAATATAGGCCATATGACATGCAGAGACTGCAACAAGTTTTTCAGGCTCATAATAGCAAAAAAAAAGGTTTGGGGGTAAACCATTTTTTAAAATGCATGCTACAGTGTATTTAGTATAACTGCTAACCACTCACTGGGAGCCAAAAGGTAACTTAGTCTGATGTCAATATCTTAATTAATTCAATAAGTTTCTAATCATACAGTCAGACCTTTTAAAAAAAACAATTGATATTTAAAACCAAGGAACCAAAGCATAAAAACAAAAATTCAAATCTTAAGCAAAAAAATACAGGTCACTGAATCTGTTGGTGAAATTTGAGAAGGTATCAATTTAATTAAAAAGGAGGAATTATCACTCAAGGACAGTGAAAAGGGGGGCATTTAGCATGGGTTTTCCCCCCCACTTCCCCAAAGAAAATGCTCTGAGTGGTTCTGAAGAGACAAGGCTCAGAATCTTGGAAAAAATATAGTTATACATTATAACCAACCATAATCAAGGTTCGCAAAACATAAAAAGGCACAAAAATCTCTTATCCAGTGCTGGAAGTGTTATTTAGCATCACCTCCCAGAGATTGCAAAGATACAAGTAATTGAAAAATCTTCCACCAGTTCATATCAATTATTTACTTATAGTCATTTGGTAGTACAGAACTTGAGTATTGCTGAACAATTACATTTTGTTGAAGCCTTTCATCTTGCACTCCTCAGGACAATCGCAAGAATACCAAAGAAGCAACAACTTATACTGTATAAGAGTGCTGATTGGTTTGCAAGTGGACTCTGATTGGTAGAGGCATTGCCATGGAGAATGCACCATTAGTGGTATTTTTGTGATTGTCCTGATGAGTGCAACACAAAAAGCTTTGACAAAAGGCCTTTTTTCAGCAATACTTAATTATTTACTTAACGAAGAAAGCACTTGATTTTGAACACAACCAGCACATTACCATTTATTATACTGTACAACTTCACTCTTTGAAAATATAATTTGGCCACCAATAAATCACAAACACTTTGTTCAAAGTCCTGGAAAGAATCAAGTGGCACACAATCTGACGCAGCTTTCCTTTACCAATGCATCTGGCAACCAGTAAATTACATTTTACAAAACCTCTGCAGTACTTTCAGTCAAACAGGGAGTTGCGGGGGCTTTTGGTATTTTGGTTTGCACTACAATTCAGTCACACTTTCCATTCTGACCAATTCAGACTCCGAAAACTCATTTTAATTCATGTTACTCCAGTACCCAAAATTACCTTAGAAATGCCATGTCATGAAGTGAAAAACGAAAATGCACTGTACAGGAAAAAACTAAATTTTAACAGTCTTTCACCCACATCCATATTAACAAATTTATGAAGTCCAGACTTTCCCCTGAAGCCTTTCTGCATAATGTACGCTGGAAGCCAAGTGCTGCACTGTCAAAGGCTTCATTTATACAAGTAAAAACCATATTCTACAATTTTAAATTAAATTAAATTCTAGGTTCCAATCAGACTTCAACACGCTTAGCTGAAAGCAAGTGTTAAGGAGGATGGGAGTAACAAAACACCACCATTTCTTTCCATCCAACCTGGAATCTGACCCACACAGAAAAATGTTATGCTATAATCTCTCCAGTTCAGATGTCCAAACTCCAGAAACACCAATTGTCTGGAAATCAGACTTGCCACTCGACTATTTGGGTGCTTCAACAAATCAGGATTGCATGGGTTCACCTAACCTTTGGGTAGAAAATGGCAGGTGATTGGGGGGTGGGGAAGAGATACGGTGACTGAATAGCGCAGCAAAACACAGCGCAAAGTTACAAAATCACTCAATTTGTCTCTATTCTAAGTTGGTATACTTCTCCATCTCTCGGTCTCTCCCTCTCTCTTTTTCCACCTCTTGTTGGCCACTCACTCTTTCCTCATCACTAACACAATTTCCCTCTTTCTCCTCCTCCTCCTCTTTTGCAGTGGTGCTTTGGAGCAAACCCGAGCATTCCAAGGGTAGTTTGTTTTTTTAAAAAAACCCCACAAGTGCATCTAAAAGAAGTGTAGCAAAACGTAACCAACCGTGTTACGCTTACAAGATTGGAAAGATGGAATCATCAAGAAACTAGCTAAGTGTGCTTCAGTGAAATGCGTACAGTGTGGGTGTCTCAACATTTATAACATTAAGCAGCAGCATGAAAAGCTATTTAAATTCTATGCAGAAAGTGACATAGTTAAAAGAATTAGTGAGTGGCGAATGCTGCATATTGTTAGATGTGCTGACCTAGTGTGCTGTACAAATGGTTCCAACAACCACATACTGAGGGGTCCCTATTTAAGGAACAATGCTTATGGGAAAGGCCAAAACATTTTATACAGATTTGAGAATTTGTGTGTGTGAGAACTCAAGGTTGGCTGCAAAAATTTAAACATAGGCATTGGATTCACCATTTTAAGGCTCCTGGCAAAAAGACTTCTGCTAGGCTGTTGTACGTAACTGAATTTGTTAAGTTAACAAAATGATGAGGAACTTAACCTTGAACAAATATATAATGCAGACAAGACAGGTCTTTTCTGGAGGCATTTGCCATGTCACACACTTGCTGCAGAGGAGACAGTGGCACACTGTTGCAAAAATCAAAAGAAAGGCTCACATGCGCAAATGCTGTTGCAACACCTAAATACCCTCTTGGTTATTAGCAAAAATGTTAAGCCTCATGCATTCAAAAGGTTGAAATTATGCCAGTGCTTTACATGGGCACTAAAGGATGCCTGGATCACCCAGGAGATCATAAATAACTGATTCCGTAATTATTTTCTCCCCAAAGCCTGCACACAGTGTTGTATGGTTGGGTTGGCTTGGCTACAGAATGCAAAATTGCACTTTTGGACAGCTCACTGCTGGATGGTTAGATTCAGACAATCTCTCCTTTACATACTTCTGCCCCAACTGTACATCTCCAACTCAGTGAATGGTATTAGATCAATGAAAAACCACTACCAGAAATTTTTTTTGTATCGTCTCATGAACAGCTGCAGCACAAGTGGTGTTAATGCTTTTAAGAAGGTTTTAGCATTTCAGATCCTGTTTGGTAAATGCATGGGACAGTGTCACTCTTGCAAAATGCGTGGCATAAGTTCTGTGCTGTTACAATGTTTAAATGACAAGGGTTTAGGTGAAAATTTTGAGGGCGTTAATGTAAGCAAAGTTAAGGCCAAGGCAGTTGATATCTTGTTTTATGCCAAGCGAATGCAAACTGATGTAGGCATCAACTTAGACGAGGAAGACATTGAGACATGGCTAAGTTGTAATGACAATGTTTCAGTTGTGCAACAAGTAACAGGTTCAGAGATATCTGTGGCAGCTTTACACTGCAAGTCTGTAGTGACAACAATGATAAAGAAGATAATGCTCCTAAGAGAAAATTACCATGGAGAAGAGGATAAATCTGGCCTCACACTTTATTCACTTGCAAAGTTTTATAAGCCAGCAAGATATAATGCATATTGCAGAGGGTCCAAGAAAAAATTGTGAAAAGAATAGTCACTAGTTGGTCATTTGATAGTAACAGAGCACATCAGGAAGATAGTAAACTCCAAAAATTTCTCCAAACATGCATCACCATCCACCCTATGTACAAGTAGACACATGGTTCCACTAGTTCACAGTGCATAGCAGCAACTGCTTACCTCTTGCAACCAAGTCATAGTATGCATCAAACCAAGATAGAAGCAAATCATATTTAGAACTAGCCTCTAAATAACACCTTCCAGCAGCTGTTTTGCCAAGGTTTAGAATTTCCTCATCTGCAAGACAGATGTGCCTTCAGTGTGGTGCAAAGACTGATGCATGACATTATGGTATGCAGCTGCCTTGATGTTCAAGACGCCCATATACAATGTCAGGCTACTTGTATGCAACTCCTTGATTCAAGGTTCTTATAGAATTAGCTTTGACAAAGTACGGGTCCATTGTGAGATTAACTCCCCACCTAGGCCACTAATTGACAGTCCCACATAGGCCAGGACCCTCTTGCAATGCATTAAGTTCCTTTTCCCTTCCAGCAATTCACCTCAGCTTGATCTTTGCGCATATGCTGTATAGAACCCAATGACTGCATGCCATCAACTTAAAATATTCAGGATAATTATTTAGGCACAGCTTACATGCCACAAACTTAACCAACATTAGACTTTTCCAGTTACTGAAAAAGAGAGAAAACCCCAAAACACTTAGATCAATGAGGTCACAAAAAACTCTTTCTGAGCTAATGTCAACATATATCAGAACCCTCAGGTATTGATACAAGTGGAGCATATGCTCCTTGTGTTTTTAATCAATACCTCCAGGATTCCCAGTTTAACTGTGAAAACCATAATACAGCATTTGGATGCACCCAGCACCATTATTCCACTGTTGAAGATGTTGAAATGACATCATACAGCTGTAACAACAAAAACAGGCATTGTAGTTCATTCAGAAATGTCTGGAATAGTCAGTAAAGATGATCTTGAGATACCATCGAACATATTACTGAAGATGACATAAAATTCAGAGTAAAACCGGCCAATCTAGCTTCACTCCTCAACAAAAGTTCTATCTACACTCAAGTGTGTTAGAGCTGGAGTAAGCATATCATATAAAAGATGTAATCCAGCTACCTACTCCCAACAATATATTTATATTACACCTTCAAGAGATGAAACAGCCCGAGGTGCTTCACAGGAGCATTATAAAACAAAATATGACGCCAAAGCACATGAGGAGATGTTGGGTCAGATGACCAAAAGCTTGGTCAAAGATGTAGGTTTTAAGAAGTACCTTAAAAAGGAATGCAATGTAGAGAGGTGTAGGGAGGGAATTCCAGAGCTTGGGACCTTGATAACTGAAGGCATGGCCACCAATGATGAAGCAATATAATTGGGAAAGCACAAAAAAGGACAGAATTAGAGGAGCACAGATATCTTGGAGGGTTGAGGAGTTGGAAAAGGGAGATTACAGAGATAGGGAGGGGAGGGGCAAGGCAATGGAGAGATCTGAAAACAAGGATGGGAATTTTAAAATCAAGATGCTGCTTGGCTGGGAACCAATGTAGGTCAGCGAGCACAGGGGTGATATAGGAACAATTTGCTGCGAGTTATGACACAGGCAGCAGAGTTTTGGACTCTCTCAAATTTGCCGAGTATCGAATGTGGGAAAACAGCCAGGAATGCATGGGAATAGTAAAGTCCAGAGGTATCAAAACACAAACGAAGGTTTCAACAGCAAATTAGCTGAGATGGGGCGGAGTTAGCGATGCAAATAGATGGTTTTATTGATGGTGCAAGTAAGGTCAGAAGCTCTTCTCAGGATGAAATGTAGCACCAAGGCTGCAAACAGACTGACTTTCTCACACTGTTGTCAGGGAGAGGGATGGAGTTGGGAGCTGGGGAAGAGAATTTGGAATGGAAGTTCATGTTTAACTGCAGGAAATTTCTGCTCATTCAGTACTGGTTGTCGGATAAGCAGTCTGATAATTTGGCAACAATGCAGGAGTTCAGAGAGATGGTAGTGAGGTAGAACTGGGTGTCATCGTATAAATAAGAAAAATAACTGTCTCCAGATGATGACACCAAGCATCTAGATGAGAAATTGGAGGGAGCTAAGGATAGATCCTTGTGGGACACCAGAAAAAACGGTGTGGGAGCAGGGAGAGAAGTCATTTCAAGTGATTGTCTGGCTACAATTAGATAAAAATGGAATCATACAAGAGCAGTCCCATCTGGCTGGACGATATTGGAGTGGCTTTTGGAGTAGGACATTGTGGGCAAGCATCTCAAATGCAATGGTTAAGAGAGAGGAGGAGAGAAAGTTATCTTATGTAACTGTGACGAAGGTGCCATTTGTGACTTTGATAAAGAGCTGTCTTGCTACATGTCGGTGGTGGTGATGGTTGGGAAACTGATTGGAGGGATTTATATATGGAGTTCCAGGAATGATGGGAATGGATTCAGGAGTGGGGGCAACATATTCAAGGACTCTGGAGAGGAAAGGGACGTTTGAAAATGGATGGTAGATTGGGGGGGTTGGGGTGGGGGAGTTTTTTTTTAAAGACATGGGTGATGACGGCAGATTTAAGAGAGTGGGACAACTGGTCAGATGGATTTTAAGGAGTAACTTAAAAGGAGAAAAGTGAAGTAGAGGTTTTCCTGGCCTGAAACCCAAAAATAGTCTACACATCCAAGGCAGCTAGAAAATAGGTTGACAGTTCACAACATTTATGTCAAAGACCACCCCACCCCAAAATATTCCATTCAGAAGTTATTTTTTCGGAATTTGACATAAATGCCAACATTTGACAGTCAACCAGTGAATCAGGTAACATCCACTAAAGCGAACTGATGGGGAGGAGAAAGGAAAGCAGGAGAGGGAAACTCTCACCACACGCTCGCTTTAGATTCTAAGTGAAACCTTAATCTAATTTTACCTAAATACATAATCAGAATTGAAACTCTGAAATTGGTTGTCCTGTCGGCTTGTTCAGTCAAAGACACTGCACATGAAGTCAGGTTGATTTAGATCCCAAAAGATTGCTCGAGGGGCTGCGGCCAAACGCTCAGATGTTCAATCAGGAAGGACGGAGACTGATTTACTGCGCCTTTCCCCTTAACCTCATTGTGTCTGGAGACCGTGTATTTGACTTTACACAAACCATATGGCACACCTTTCAGCTCCCAGCACGCCTTATCGGCAGCAAACGAACCTGCTAATAGATGTCGCTCTATCTCAACAGGAAACCACAGAACAACAAGTCGGTTTAATTACTATGTCAGAGAGGTGGACACATCAAACCAATTTCGGGATCCCTCTCCCACACTGATCGCGTAGAGAAATGGCTCAAATTGAAGTCCAACAAGTTAAATGATGCAAAAATCTGTATTTCGGTTTCGTAAAAGTCTTTCTAACAATATTTGAAACATGAACCTTTCATGGGTTTTCCCCCACCCCCACTTCAAGATGTACATTGAATCCGCGTTCATTATTAATTTTGGTCCCTAGACGCTTTCAGCTGCTCAATGGATCGATTCCTCATTCTATCAGAGCTCGCTGGCTGAATTGGTGCAAGTCCGCTGCGCTAAAATTAACCAGGTCTACACGAACTTGAAGCGCCACTTCTCCAAATTACAATTTCGAAGCCCTTTTAAACGAAATGTCTTGCAGTTAGATTGGCCCCAGCAGCCAGTTAAGTCCATCGGCCTCAAAAGAAAGCGTGACTCTTGACACAAAGTTTCAAATCACAATGATAGCAGCAATTTAAGGAGTTAATAGGTTAGTAATTGAAAGGGAATCACAAAGCCCTTCACCATCTGAAATTAAACTGTCGCTAACATTATGTTGTTGCACCCAGTAGGATCTTAACCTTGATTTATCGATTTCACAACCGATGAAATAAAACTACACAGAACAACAGGATTAAAAAGAAACTTACAGACTTAAGAAATTTCAAGGACCCCACGTAGTCCCTCTCCGTTTTTAAAATCTCATTCATCACACAAACTCGTAAACGAAGCTGCCGATCCGTGTCCTTTCCACTCTCCACTCCATTTTCTTGGTGACTTTCTTCATCCATGTTCCTGTGCTACTTAAAGTAAACAAGTCTGTTCAGGGGGGTGGAGAAAAGACGGGTATGTAGATTTCTACCGTTCCACAACTGGCGGCTTCTTTAAAACACTTCGGAATCAGTTTGGTTCGGGCCCCCTCTCATTTTGTAATGTTGTTTTGACCATATGGAAAATACTTGGTTGATGGAGCTGGCTTGCCTATTCAGTTCTGTTCAAAAACACCACAAAAGATTACAAGGGAGCAGTGCTCCGTTCCGCTGCTGCTCTGAGAAGTCCCCACTGCACTCCGTTAGAAGTCACTTTTCAACATGAAACTGTTGAGTTATGATTGCATGTTTGTCCTTAAACTTCCGCCGAACTTGATTTCAGCTGCAGAAAAAAAAGTCACAAGCCCAAAAAATAAGGGTGTAAGTGACGGGCTACAAATTGCCGAAATCTGCAGCAAATGCTACCGTCGAGGCAAATTCCGCTTTTCTTTTTACCAATGAGACAACAAGCACATGCTCAGGAAACCGAGTGAAGGGACCGTCGGCAAAATCTCATTTAAAACTTAAGTGGAATCGCGCAGCGGGGTTCCCGAAAGCAACTTGGCTCAAACGAGAACAAGTCTACATCTAAAAGTTCCCATTTTTCGGAGTAATAAGTTATTTACTGCTTTTCTCAGATTCGGAGCTTGTAAGAACAAAAGGCTCTCTTGTATCAGGTCAAACTTTTTCTATAGCTAAACGTGGTCTAAGTAACAAAGCTGCCATTGCCAGCCATAAATTTGACTGGTGTCAATAACTAAACTAGCTTTTACAGTAAGTCTATTGTTAGACAAAGTTTTTTTTACCAGTTGACGTTATATTTTATTTTAAAGTTCAAATGATTCTGGAAACAGGAAATAACTTTCAATACTGCACTCTAAAAGGTGCAATGTTAGAGATGGTCCCTTACATCCCTTAGACACCGCCGCCTACAATTCCGCTGCTCTGTTCTGCAGTAACACGATTCTTCTTTGTAAGCGATAAGCATGCATTAATATTAAATTTGGAATTTATTTAATTTTTATCAGGACGTACGTAAAACATAGCGAGAAACTCAGAAACACTAATAATTAGATCGTAAGACTGTGTTCGTTTTACTCTAGAGGGCGATCTTTACAGATGTATTTTGTCGACCAATCTCAGTGACTGACTTGCCTAAAATCTGGACAATCCTCAGTTGTGAAGAGAACCTCCCCTCATATCAAAAGATTGTGAAAGTTGAGAACATTGAAGTAAAATGGGCTATTTAGCTTCGAGCTGCGTTGGATTTGGACACAAATACAAATGGGTCTTTTTTTTTCCCCCGACTGATCGAAATCAAAATTATGAGCTATGCAAAAAACTTAAGACTCGAACCTTGCAAGGAAGAAAATGAGAGAATTCTTGGAGAGACGTGCAAGATACCAAGCGAATAACGTTATTTCTGTCAAACCAGGCAGGACAGGAGATATGGACATAAACTGGTAAAGGGTAATTTCAGGAATGATGTGAGAAAGTATGTTTCCACCCAGAGTCATACCTGGAGTGATCTTTTGAGCAGGGTTGTGGATTATTAACGTCTGGAGTCATTGAGCAGCAAGTTAATTGCCTGTTTTAGGTAGGCAATAGGGTGGTACGCCTATTTGTCTTTTGAGGCAAAGATGATCATGTTCATATCTGAGCTGTTTGTAGGGTTCTGGTGGGTATGTAGATGACTGCTCAGGCCAATCAGCACCCTGAAGTTGCCACTGCAAAGAGGACAGGATGGATACCACAAATGATTGTGTCTTGGACAAGTTGTCTGCTTGTGATTTCCTCTCCTTGCATTTTCTCTCTGCCACTGAAAAGTGCTTGTTTTCAAAGGAGGAGGCACCAGTTGCAGTGATCCATAGTGAGCTTCTCCCAGTACTAGAACTCGATATCAATACTCCTAAGTGAATAAAGGGGAGGTGGTAGTGTAGTGGTATTGATCTGGTAATCCAAAGACCCAGGGTAATGCTCTGGGGACCTGGGTTTGAATCCCACCATGGCATGTTGGCATTAGAATTCAATAAAAATTCTGGAACTAAAAGTCTAATAATCACTGTGAAACCGTTGTCAATTCTTGTAAAAACCTATCACCCATCCCTTGAAGGAAGGAAATCTGCTGCCCTTACCTGGTCTGGCCTACATGTGACTCTAGACCCACAACAATATGGTTGACTCTGAAATGGCCAAGTAAGCCACTCAGTTCTCAACAGCAATTAGGGATGGGCATTAAATGCTGGCCTAGCCAGTGATGCCCCTCCCCCATCCCATGAATTAATAAAAAAAAAGCCTTCAGAATATATTCATAGCACTTCCTTTGACAGCCATGAGAGCACACCCCAGACCCAAGCTCTCCATAGAAGATTCACTTGTTAAGTGAGTATCAGGCATTCTTAATTAGCACATTCGTTTAGATAATATCACCAACTTTAACTTTAACACCTATGTGTTCTTTTGTATTATTGTTGTTGACATCTTTTGATCTGCTTCTATCACCGCTTGTTTGTCCCTACAACCACACCCCCACTCCACCTCTCTCTCTCTCTCTCCACCCCCAACACACACACCTTAAACCAGCTTATATTTTAACTCTTTCTTGGACTCGAACTCAAGTTCTGTCGAAGGGTCATGAGGACTCGAAACATCAACTCTTTTCTTCTCTGCCGATGCTGCCAGACCTGTTGAGTTTTTCCAGGTAATTCTGTTTTTGTTTTTATTCTGGCTACATGACTTGCCCAACTCAGTTGTGACTCTCTCAATATGCAAGTCTCGGTGAGCACCTCAGTGTCAGGGATTTTTTCCTGCCATCTGATCTTCAGATCTTCTATCATACCAAATACCACCAGATATTCTGCAAGCATCATATTAAATTTGACAGGATACCAATGATGAAAGCAAAATACTGTGGATGCTGGAAATCTGAAGCATAAACAGAAAATGCTGGAAAAAATCAGCAGGCCTAGCAGCATCTGTGGAGAGAGAATCAGAGTTAATGTTTCGAGCCTGTATGGGCCTTCTTCAGAGCTAAAGAGAAGTAGAAGTGCGATAAAATGTATACTGTTTAAGTGGGAGTGGGGGGGGCAGGGAGGTGGTGGAGCAGATGAAGCTGGATAGAAGGCCAGCAATAGGTGGGGACAAAGGAGAGATTGACAAAGATGTCTTGAACAAAAGGACAAAGAAAGGGAGTGTTAATGGTAGTGGTAAGGGCCAAAAATGTGCTGATAGTGGCATTAAGGTAAGAAAGCAGAGTGTGATAATAACATAACAAGGGTAAACACTCTGGAAAGAACAACATGAACAAGTGACAGGTGGCCCTTTTGGGGATGGGGTGGGGAGGGGGGGAGCAGTGGTGGGGAGACAGACTGGGTGATCACTTTGCAGAACACCGTCGGTCTCTCCGCAAGCATGACCTAGACCTTCCTGTCGCTTGCCATTTCAACACTCCACCCTGCTCTCATGCCCACACGTCTGTCCTTGGCCTGCTGCAATGTTCCAGTGAAGCCTAACGCAAACTGGAGGAACAGCACCTCATCTTCCAATTAGGCACTTTACAGCCTTCTGGACTTAACATTGAGTTAAACAACTTCAGACCATGAACTCTCTCCTCTTTCCTCACCCCTTTTTTAATCACTTTTTTCTACATTCATTTTTATATTTTATCCACTTATTTTTATTTTTTATATTCATTGTTTTATATTTCATTGTTTTATCCATTTTTTATCCCCCTTTTATCCCATTTTCTATACTTTCTCCCCCACCACTACCCCCTCCCACCGCCCCACCCCCAAAAGGGCCATCTGTTACTTGTTCCATGTTGTTCTTTCACACTGTGCTTACCCTTGTTCTGTTATTATCACACTCTGCTTTCTTACCTTTATGCCACTATCAGCACCTTTTTTTAGCCATTACCACTACCATTAACACTCCCTTTCTTTGTCCTTTTGTTCATGGCATCTTTGTCAATCTCTCCTTTGTTCCCACCTATCTCTGGCCTTCTATCCAGCTTTACCTGCTCCACCCCCCTTAAACAGTATAAATTTCATCACATTTCTACTTCTCTTTAGCTCTGAAGAAGGGTCAAATGGACTCAAAACATTAACTCTGATTCTCTACAGATGTTGCTAGACCTGCTGAGTTTTTTCAGCATTTTCTGTTTTTGTTACCAATGATGAAACATCTCCTAACTGTGTGAACTAGGTGACCAAAAATGAGCATATGTGGAAAAAGTGGCTTCAACCTCAGGCACTGCATAGTAGTCAGCGCTGGAGGGACCAGAGGGTTTTTGTAATATTGAGCCAAATGGGAAAAGTAGCTTTTCTAATCTGTATTTAGTTTTGGGATAACCTGTTCAGCTTGAGCAATTACACAATACTACTTGACATTACAACCAACTGAACTGCTCAGACTGTTTGGGTGTGTACGGGTTAGAGCACAAAGTCAAATCATACTAGCTGTTTAACTGATTTAGTATAGGGTACCTGTACAAACCAAATATCCATGGTGAATCTATAGTAGATCATTTCTGAACCCAGTGTTTCTCTTCCAGTTTCAAGCATCATCTGCTCGAATGCTTTCAGGCCAGTTATATCGCACAGTTTGCATCAATCCTTAATATTTCAAACAGTGAAATGTAATTTGGATGCCAAGTACAAAGAATTCAAAGTGAAATGGAATGAAAAAACCTACAGAAAATATCTTGCATCACTTCAGCTTTACACAGGCTGCAGATCAACTGTTCACTAATGTTTTGAATCTTTTAAATGTTACTAATCAGCTCTCCACTAAGATTCAAAATTTAACACCATATTGTGCTGGCAAGTAAAATGCTGCAAATCAGCATTCTATTTCAATGGCTGGAAATGGGAACATACTTGGCAGTATACCTCAGGTCTACAAGTGCAACATTATTAACAAGTTTCAAACTAGTATCAATAAAATGTTAGTGCTCTTAGTTTATGTTCTGTGACTCTTTTACATAAGAGATTGGAGAACAAGTACATTATACAGCTGACAATTCTTTTGACGACAGAATAAAATTAACTTTCCAATAACATAAATTCTGTTTCCATTATAAATGCTTCCAGCAGCCACTGTCAAGATATTAAACTATGAACACTCCAATAAGTAAACCAGCATGCAAGTTTCCTTTTCAGAAAGAAACTTGTGTTACATCATCAAATCACACGATTTGTTCCATCATAGTTAATTCACGCAGAATAACCCATAAGTCTTCCCATTGAAACATCTAATTGGTTCTTAAATGGACAACTTTCCATGACTTCAGACGATGTGTTTCTCAATCAAGGATTGCCTTGTATACATCTGTGCTAGATTTGCTTGATTTCTTGATGAGTCCTTTGGCAATTTTCACTGCTGCCTCAGCCTTATCATTTAACTGGGGATAATGCAGAGATGATGTGTAGTGCTGAATTTCCCAATCCTCTGTGAATCGGCTGAATTCTTCACTCATGAACTGAGGGCCATTGTCATTCATCACAATACCTGGAATGCCGTACTGACTGAAGTGTTCTTTCAGGCATCCTACTATTTCTTCTGTTGCCGTTGAAGTCAGCTGGTCTAATTCCCAGTAGTCTACAGTGACAAGATAAGCAGTTCCGGCCAAAGTGAAAAGGTCTACTCCCAGCTTCATTCATGGTCTGTCTGGGATGTCATGCGTCATCAGTGGCTTTCTAGCTTGTTTAGCTTGGAACTCATTACCCCATGCACTGCATTGGCCAATATGGTTTTTAATTTCATTGCTCATGTTTGGCCAGTAAAACACACTTCAGCATCTCTCCTCTCATCTCCTTAGTGATGATGACTCTATTTCCTTTGTACAAGATGCCATCTTGGGCTGTCAATTCATCTCGGCATGCCCAATGTGCTCTTGTGACCACAGGTGTGTCCTTGATGCTCTCAGGCCATCCTTTCATCACTACATCTTGCAGTGCTTGTGGAGTTGCATTTAGTTGGGTAGTTTGCTTGATTTGAGCAAGGCCCTTGTCTGTCAGATTCAATATCTCTGCTGCATTGATAGTTTCCAGAGCATGTCTAATGGATGCTTCACGTTGAATCTTGAAGATGTCACATTCTGTTGTAGCCTCCTCAACTTTCTTCATGGAGACCACTGCTCTTGACAGCATGTCGGCAATGCATATCTGTTTTCCTTGCTTGTATGTCCAGGTGATACCTTTGTAAACAAAGTAACATTCTTTGCAGTCGCTTTGGAGCAGATAATAGCAGTTTGTGAAAAATGCTTTGAAGGGGCTTGTGGTCAGACTCTACTGTTACTTTGTCTCCCCCAAGATTAAAAGGATCACAGGTAAAAATAATAGCCAGGCACTCTTTCTCAATCTGATTGTAGCATTGTTCCGTTTGCGTTACTGCCCTGGATGCAAATGCAACCAGTTATCCTTGCTGCATCAGAGTTGCTCCCAGAGCTGTCTCATTGGCGCCACAGTGCAAGATGACTTCCTCGTTGACATCATAGTACTTCAGCAACGGCATTGTCGTCACCAGTTGATTTCAGTGAACACTGTTTCTTGTTTTGTTCCCCAATATCACAGCACCTCCTTGGTAGTGAGCTTGTGTAATGGTTCATGCTTAGCTGACAAATTAGGCAAAAATTTAGCTAAATAATTCATGAATCGAACAAATTGTTGCACTGCTTTCACATCCTTTGGTCACAGCATCGCTGCAAGGCTGCTACAGCTCTCACCTTGTGAGAATCTGGATGATGACCTTTTGCTTTCAGTTCATGACCTATGTACTTGACTGCAAGCATCTTCAGTTGCAGTTTGTTCTTGTTCAGCTTCAGATTCATCTGGCAAGCTCTCTCCAGCAGTCCTATTAAATTATGATCGTGGTCAACAACTATGGCTTCTTCCATTGTGTCTCCACATCCATAGACTAGAAGATCATCCACCACAGCTTCCACTCTGGGAAGATCATTGCCTACCTCATGTTGTCTGTATTGAGACTCTTCTGGAACCATAGAAATACCTAGTGGCATATGCAACTATCTGTATCTCCCAAACGACATCCAGAATGTAGTTAGAAGCTGCTGCTTTCATCCAGTTTCACTTGCCAGTAATCATCCTTTGCATCTAGTGCAGTGAATATCTTTGCCTTGGCAAGTTGCAGCTAAATTCCTTTGATGGGTGGCATGGGATAGTGAGATCTCTTCACTGCTTTATTTAGACCCTTTGGGTCTAAGCATATACGCAGCTTTCCAGGTTCTTTCACTGCTACCATGCTGCTAATCCAGTCTGTTGGAGTTGTCACTTTTTTGATTACTCCCCTCTTTTCCAGGTCTTCAATCTTGTCTTTTAGGCTTGACTTGAGGGCAGCTAGAAATCCTTTCGGCAAATGCTGAATTGGTCTTACACTCACGTCTACTTCTATCACAAAATCACAGAGCAGAAGAGGCCCTTCAGCCCATCGAGTCTGCACCAACACTTCTAGATGATATTCTCCTGGTAGATATCCCAATCCTGTAAACACACCTTTGTACTCCTCTAGGATCTGTTCCGCCATCAATAGTTTTGTGTGCTATGACATATTGTGAATCTCTGTTGGCATGTTCAGGGTTACCAGTCCAAGCTTTAGGCTTGCTTCAGCTGAAATGAGTGGTTGTTGTGTCCCATCTATTATCTGGAATTCTAGACCTTCCTTCTTGCCATTGCATTGGGCTCTCAGATGAATTTGTCCTCACGGTATAAGTATTGTGCCATCATATAGCCTCAACTTTACTTTCAAGGGTTTCATTTTCAAATCACCTTGTTGAGCTATTTCGCACAGGTCTGTGAAGGTCATTATGTGGCAAGACGAACCCATGTCTATCTGACACTTCTTGTTTGCTTGATGGTCTCTCTCTGTGGTCATCATTGTAGCAGTCACAAACCAATTGTTGCCTTTGGACTTGCCAGAGCCAACCTGTTGTGTATAATTCTTCATCAGACTCGCCTGCTAATATCTCTCCATTGGCCATCTGTTTGGGTTTGTTTTCCTTTTTTCTGGCTAAGCACTTGTGCGGGAAATTATTCTGCATCTTGCAGTTAAACCTCTGCTTTCCCCATGCTGGACAATCCTTCTTTCCCTGTGCATGCTGTATTCTGCAGTATCTGCATCCTGCCCTTTGTCTGCGATTGCTCCACTCTTTCAGCTTGGACTGTCTCTTAGCATCATGTATCTCCTGATCTGCTCTGCCATACAAATGCCCTAGATGACGTTTCACAACTTCCACATTTCAAAGCATATCTATCACTTGCGTTAGCATCAGTTTCTCATCTTTTAGTATACCTGCTCTCACTGAGGGGTCTCTCACGCCTAAGACCAATCTATCTTTAATCAGATCATCTTTTAGCTGTCTGAATTAACAACCCTGAACCAATAAGTATAGCCACACTTTTAACACTCCTGGGGAGGAACTGCTACCAAGTGTATACCACTCTAAATCTAACAGATGATCAAAGAAGCAAGACTAAAGAGATTTTGAAAGCCTTGAATGCACATTTTGAACCCCGAGTGAATGTTACATAAGAATATTATATTTTCAACACTAGAGTTCAGAGCGAAAACGAGATCATTGAATGGTCCATGTCAGCAGTAATGCAGCTTGCAGAATCATGTGAATTCGGACAGATTAAAGATGATCTGATTAAAAGTAGATTGGTCTAAGGCGTGAGAGAACCTTCAGTGAGAGCAAGTCTACTAAAAGATGAAAAACAGATGCTAAAGCAAGCAATAGACATGTGCCAAAATGCGGAAGTTTGTGAACTGTCAGCTAGAGCATATGTATGGCAGAGCAGACCAGAAGATACAGTCCAAGCCAAAAGAGTGGAGCAATCGCAGGCAAAGGACAGGATGCAAATACTGCAGAAGACAGCATGCACAGGGAGAGAACTAAGACTGTTGCAATCTCATAGTTTTGCCATTGTAAGTTGAAAAACTGCCAGTTTTGCTATGCATCACTTATCAGTTTGACTGGAGATGGGATTGGAAAATTTACTGCAGTCGTTTCACTTGCACTGTAATTTACTTGCAGTCTTTTTCTGTGTTTCTTTTATCCTTTTGATGCAGCTTGTCCTATTTTTAGTAGCTTTCTGCAGATTTGAACCTTTCTTTGTGCCTTTCTTAGCTCTGTCTTCTCTGTAGCCAGTATTTTAAGTGCAGCTTTTCTTTTTGTCCTTTGTCCAGCAGCTTTTTTGCAGATTTGAACCTCTCTGCGTGATTTCCAGTGTTCAAAAATCTATTTTTCTTCACTTTCTGACACCACATTTCATGTATAAGGACAGCAGTCTTCATTAGTGTCTGTCTGTGTGAAAGGCTTTATTGAACTGGCTAGAAATGGCAGTGTCACATGACTATGGAAAGCCAGATGTATTAATCAGACTGGTTACATTTCAAAACACAAACAGTTAGCATGCCAGCTAGCAACGGCAAATAGTGGGTCCTCCTGCCTCCATGCATTTTTCCGCAGCTCTTCAAAAATTGTGGCCCAAGAACCCTGGCTCTAACTTATGGATTGATAGTCAGCAGAATATTCACTCTCTCTCCACAGATGCTGGCAGACCTGCTGAGTCTTTCCAGCATTTTCTATTTTTATTGTAGCAGAGTATTCATGTCTGGTGGATGTGGTCCTTAGGAGTTAATAAAAATAAAAAGATGATTACAATACTGGAGGGAATATATACATCATGGCCTGTCAAACTCTTAATCAGTCCCCAAATCTTTCCACTACTTCAAATTGTCCTTCAAGGTTAATCTGCCTTTCTCCTTCATGTAGATACATTACTTAAAACTTTCTTTTTAAACATCCCAAGATGCTCCTTTCAGAGACTTCCTGTCATTGGTAAAAAATTCTAACAAACATAAATGTTTTCAGAAAGCAGGAAGTGAGGAACAGGAACTTCTTGAAAACAGCTGTGAAAAAGTAAGATTAAACATATATGTACATATGTTAAAATAGATAATTTTATTCCCTCTGTGATGGCTGGGAGAGTGGTACATACTTATCTGATCAGTTAATATGTGAAACCTAACCGCATGAACCCACTTATTGGTTTAACCGCAACTTGTCTGAATATCCCACTTTGGAGAGATGAATCCATGAATATAATATTTAAATGATGTTCAGTTCACAGATTTTGGCAACCAAATAAATTTAATGCTGGACGGCTGGGTTTCCCAAGCTTAGGGTAGCCAGCATGTTTGAGGAGGTGGGAGCTGCTAGCTCCAGCAGTTAACTGGTTTTTAGAGCACTGTTTGCAGGCCATGAGGAGCGGGAGTGCTTCCTTTGGCCCTGCAAACAAACCTGTCGTGATCTGCCTCCCTCCCCATGATCATCAGGCCCTCTCACATGATCTCCCAACCTCCCCCACTCTTCAGACCCCCACTGAAATCTGCTAACCTCCTTGACTATGCCCTGAGCTATCCCTCCCTCCCTCTTGCTTAGAGTCCCCCAACCATATCCCAGTTTCTTTCTCCCTCTCTCCCTTGCTGCTATGCTCCATTGCCTGGCTGCAGACTTCTACTGTAGGTTTTGTTGTGTCTCATGTTGGCCATCTGTTGGTCAGGATATTATTGTGCATATTTAATTCATGGTTCATTTGCTTAATAATATAACTCTTAATTTTAGGAATTAAGTTTTAACTGTAGGTGCAATAAAAACAAGCTTGGGGTCTATTACACTTAAAATGCTGGGGCCATGCGACTTAAGTGATTAGCAGCTAGAAAGTTAGGACCATAAAACAGCAGGTGGAGAAACTTAAATAACGCATAACCTATCTGCGGGCTTTTTGGTGAAGACATGACGTCTGCAATCATTTCAGTAAGGGCAGTGCAGAGAGATATTTTTGTTTAGGGAGTTAGAGCTAAACGAGTTTAAAAGCATTCAGTAACCCTAAAGGATTGTAAAATCCATTTCTTTCATCAGATAAGAAGGAATTTTAAATGAGGGATATGTAACCTAAAGGTCTAATTGAGGACACCCCAGAGCATGCTACAACATCATGGAGATGGGTGAAGCTTAGGGAGGTTCTCTGGTTTAGATTTATCTGGGTGTTTTCTGAGAGCGTTAGTTGCATCTTAGGCCTGGTGTATGCTAACGGTCCCTAACCGGACTATAATAAAATTAAATCAAAAATGCAAATAAAGTTCTGATTTTTTTCCAAAAATATACTTTATTTATTAAATTTGTAAAAGTACATTCCATAACATTTCAAACTGGTCATTACAGAAAATGCAATACGGTTCAAGTTATTTCCATACAATATGTGAAGTTCTTCAATACAACAGCAATATTATTTACAACATGCACTTCATGTGAAACATACAACCCAAGGGGTTTTACATTTTCCAGCCCCTCAGTGTACTCATCATAGGCAGGCATTAGACTGTGGCCTTATCTTATTGAGCCTTTTCAGCGGCTGCCCCGAGCTTTAAGGTGTCCTTCAGCACGTCATCCTGGACCTTAGAAAGTGCCAGTTTGCAACACTCGGTCATGGATAATTCTTTACACTTCAAAACCAACAAGTCTCAGGCAGACCAAAGAGCATTCTTCATCGAGTTTATGCTCTTCCAGTAGGAGATGAGGTTTGTCTCGGTATGCATCCCTGGGAGCAGCCTGTGGAGCATAGAGTCACGTGTCACAGAGCTGCTCAAGATGAACTTTGACAAAAAACACTGCGTCTCCCTTCAGTCCTTCTTTGCAAAGGCACATTCCAGAAGGACGTGGGCAATTGTCTCTTCCCCACTTCAGCCACTTCGAGGGCAGTGTGCGGTGATGCTGAAACCCCTTGTGTATATAAAGAATCTCATGGGGAGGGCTCTTCTCACTACCAGCCAAGCTATGCCTTAGTGCTTGTTTGAAAGTTCCGGTGATGAGGCATTCTGCCAAATGACTTTGACAATCTGCTCAGGAAACCATCTGACAGAATCCATGATCTCCTTTTCCCGCAGGACTTCAAAGAAGTTACTTGTGGACCGCTGCCTGATGGATTTGTGGTCAAAGGTGTTTTCTTCACACAAACGTTTCCATGAAAAACAGGTGTTATGGGACAGTCTAACTGAATGAAGTATTCCACGGCAATGTGGCTATATCCATCCGTGATAACACAGGGACAGACACAATCTCGGTATGTAGTTACACTGGGTGTTTGCATGCCAAGGTCTACAGACAGCTTGATGCATCTGCACACAAAGGTGACCATCAGAACAAGGGTGACATTGGGTCCTTCTTTCCCCCCTTGATCTAGAAATTTGTACATAGGACTGTAACCTCTGACTAGCGTCAGAAAGTGCTGGCCCGCAGAAATTAGGGGAAATAAATGCACACTTACCTGGTCTTGAAAATTGCATTGCCACTTGATCACCAGAGCTGCTTGGGGCCTGCATCGAAAGAATCCTCACAGGCCCCAGCAAAGTCTAGGTCCAGTGGATTCAAGGAGGCCACGTCCCCATTTTTACAGCACTTGCTGCCATAAAGCAGGTAAGTTTAAAGGGCCAGGGAAATTGACAGGCCAGAGGAAGGTAAGTGTTTAAGATAAGTAGATAGGATTTGGGGATTGTGGGTGACCAGAGGTCGGGGGTTACTGGAGGTCGGGGTTGGAGGTGTCCAGAGGTCAAAGGGGAAGTTGGGGGTGTCTGGAGGTCGGGAAGATTGTGGGTATCTGGGGGTTGGGGTGTCCAGAGGTTAGCGGGCGAGAGGGGGGGTTAGGAATGTACAGAGGTCGGGTGGGGTGTCTGGAGGTCAGGGAGGGTGTGTCCGGAGGTTGAGGGGGGGGGTGTGTATCAGGATGTCGGGGAGGTGAGTTTGGAGGCCAGGCGGGGGGTGGGCTGAATTTGTTGGGGGGGGGTCCGGACGTCAGGGGAGGTTGGGGGTGTTCGGTGGTTGAGGTTGTCTGGAGGTTGAGGGGTGGGTAGGGCTCTCCGGAGGTCGGGGGAGGGGTGGTAGTGGCCAGAGATCAGGGGGAGCTGGTCTGAGGTTGGGGGAGTCCGAGGTCGTGGGGGGGTCTGGAGGTCAGGTGTCTCCGGAGGTCCAAAGGTCTGGGGGTCTGAGGTCTCAGGTAGCGGGGTTGGGAACGTTCAGAAGTCCGGGGGTTCGAGGTCTGTGGGGTGGGGGGAGGGGTGGGAGCATTCAGATGTCGGGGTGGGTGGGGCGGGTCTGGAGATCAGTGGGTCCGAGGTCATGGATGCTCCGGAGGTCTGGGGACTGGGTGCAGAGGTCAAGGAGGGGGTTTCAGACAAGGGGTGGGGGTGGGGCCAGAGGTTGGGGTGGGGTCTGAAGGTTGGGGGTGGGTCCAGAGATCAGCAGGGTGTGGGGGGGGTCCAGAGGTCGGAGGCTGGTGGGGGCACTCGGCTGTCATAGGGTCCGTGGTCGAGGGGTGGGGTCCAAGGTTGGGGGGGTGGGGGGGTCCAAGGTCAGATGCAGGGATCCGATGTCGGTGTGGGGGTGTGGGGAGGTGGGGTTGTCAGAGGTTTGGAGGGGATGGGGGGGATGCGTGATAAGGAAAGGAAGAGAATGCTAAGCCAGGGAGAGGGTTTAGGAAGGACGGCTGAAGTCTTGCTGAAAAACATGGGTTCTGAGAAAGTTTTAAAGGATAGAAAAATGAAGAAACAGAAAGATTTAGTGGGTGGGGCTGGGGGGGGGGGCGCCAGAGTTACAGAAATCAAAGCTGACAAAAGAAATATTTGCATTTTTACAGCGTTTCTGTCAATCTCAGGATCTTGATGGAAATCATTGAGAACAGAAACGTTCACAGAAACCATCTTTATGAGGGGAAACAAGGGAATGAGGGAAAGCAGGAACCTTTTCAACATTTTCTAGCCAGTTTTTTCAGAAAAAAAATGCTATATCCATGCTCAGATTCTGTGGCCTTCCCGCTCCTAAAATCAAAATGCAAAGCCTCCAGTCTCACTCTTCACATCCCCAGAACTTAGCCCTGCCATCCCTCACCTCCACACCTCCATATCCACCTTTCTATCTTTCTGATTTCTCCCTACCCCAATGTTTCATTCTAACCCACACATATTCCTGAATCTTCTGTATATGTCAATATCAGTTAGGGCTATGGCTATTGATCCAGTGCAGGAGCACCATAACTCACATGCAACACGAGCATTCCAGTCCTGTGGCTTGGCCCCCATTCCCTAGGACTCAACTTGCTGTTTCTTAAAATAGATAGAGATATATAGTATCATCTCAGCCTTGACTTTGCACAATCTTACAAGAAACGAACACTGGCTGCCATCACTGGCGGAGTATTGGTATATAAAAGTCGAATCCACAAAAATGCATTTGCAAAGTCAGTAGAATATTATTATTTTTACATATGTTTCATTTATCTTTTAATGTTTGCATATTAGTAACAATTGAGCAACCAAACTGACGGGTAAATAATTGATCAAACCAACAACAAGCGAATGGGAATGCTAGGAACATGCTACCACTACTTCTGTAGCATTCTGTAGCTAAAGCGATCCAAAAGATACTAAATTTTAATGCTGTGTCCAGATTATTGAGTTTGGGTTCATCTGTAACTTTTGCCAACTGATTCTAAATTTTGGACCAAGTTGTGCTCACAAGATAATTCTCAGATCCATTTCACCTGTGATCTTTACAACCAGATAAGAGAGTGTTTTAAGTCATGAATTTCTACTCTATTCAACTCTGCTAAACTAAGCTCTGCCCGCTCCCCTATTACTGAAGAAATGTACTTTGAAGTGTTTCTAAGATTCTTCAGCTGTTTCTGAGACGGCATAGGTATTGAATCAAACCTAAGAATTAAATTAAAGACAGGTTATTAATACACAGATACATCTGCTTACCATAACTTGAAATACTTTTGAGCTAATGCAGGTGTGCAGGACACTAACAGAGGTGTATCACATGTACCAAAAATACTTCTCAAGTGTCTTAGTTAAAACCATTGGTTCACCTTCTTGGATTTGCAGTACAGTGCATCCTCACCGCACTGATCTTGAGTAAAACACTTCAGATGATTGTATCCTCATTGCTGTTTTGATCTTCAAACATTCATTGTCTGGAATTCCATGATTGAGAACATTATAATAGCAATGTATCAATGTTTTCTTGTGTTGCAAAAATCATACTGAAAATCAACATTCTTATCAGAGAAAGAACAGTGCTATCGCTGGTACAAGATTCCAGGCTAAAAATCACCATGGAAGTATCTGTGGATGGAATGTATCTTCAATGCAAGATCTTCATTTTCTACATCAGTATTTTAACAGTCTCCTTTCTTTGATGAATAACCCTTAGCTGAATGGCTTCTCCACATAGAAATGAGCTATTTCATTCATATGGAAGTGAATCAGCCTCTCACAGAGGCAATAGAAAAGGGTCCTTGCCAAGTCTGGGAACAAAACCAAGTGCACAGAAGTCAGTATTTTCCAGGCAGGCCCTCCAACTGTATTGCTGCAAGAGTCTGCTTTAATTCGTCACCTGCAAATTATATTTCAACAAATACAACAAACTTCATTTGCATGTAATATGAAATAGTTCTGTCCATTCACGTGAATGATTCCAAGCATCAGCTAATTCTATTACAGAGGTCAAATGGTCTTCAATTTCTTTTTAAATCAGACTTATTTGAGGATATCCTGCAGCATCCCAATAACAAACTGCAGGAGTGGGAGTAGCAGTATTAAATTATTGTATAGACACAGAATGGAATTTAATGGGCCACCTCCACCCCCGGCGGCAAGTTTCGAGATGGGGGGACGTTCAGTCGAGTGGGTATGGGGTAGGGACCCATTCAGCTTCTGGCCTCTGCCCCGTTAAGCCCGGGATGGCAAGGCTTATGGACAGCCTTTACTTGTGGGCTTCAGGGGGCTGAGGGTGGGCTGAGTAGGGGGAGTGGGGTGGTCCCTTGTTCAAAGGCACTCAATGATGGAATCCAGGCAGTAGAAAGGGGCTGGGGTCTGCGGAGACCCAACCCCTACCCTTTCTGGCGACCACTTCTAGCCACTGGCCCCCTTCGCCCCAACCCATTGCCACCCTCACTCATCTGTGGCCTGTGTCCTTCATTGATCCTAGGCCTCTGGTGGGTGCACTACCAGCTTCAGCCACCACTCCTGGTGACGCTGATGGATATTAGAGAGCTGCCAACCTCTGGCTGATCTGTAGCTCTTGGGATTGACACCTTAGGAGTCTTAAAACCAGGGGAAAGCCTGACACTGGCCAGTGAAGTGCCTGATGAGCATTGAATTCCTCAATGAAGGTGATGCAGGGCACCCACCAGGCACCTACCACCAACATTAAATTATGCCTACTCAGTGTGAAATACGAACAGGGTGGATCTGCACATCCAGAAGCGCTGAGGTGAGAAATAGGCTGGTCTAAAGGGTGGGAATCAGGCAGGACCTAAGGCAGGGAGAAAGAGCAAAGAGAATGACGGCATTGTAATTGTGGCTAGAATTGTCCTGGAACAGATTATAATCTAATCATCAACAACATGCATTTATATAGCACCTCTAATTATAGTAAAATCACCCCAGATGTTTCACAGCAGTATATTAAAACAAGATTTAACACTGAGCCACATAAGGAGGTATTTGGACAAGTATGGTGTGTTTTAAAGGAGAGGGAAATAGAGCAATTTAGATAGGAAATTTCAGAGGTTAGGGCCTGAGCAGCTGAAGTTACAGCTGTCAATTGTGGAATGATTAAAATTGGGGATGCACAAGAAGCCAAACCTGGAGCAGCACAGAGATCTCACGTGGGGCTGCAAAGGCACTTAACTCTTGCGCCTCCTTTCACCTACCAGGTGTCCCAAAGCCTGAGAATTGGGGAGAGAATTCAGAAATCTGGAGTGCAAAGGGACTTGGGAGTCCTAGTCCAGGATTCTCTTAAGGTTAACTTGCAGGTTGAGTCAGTAGTTAGGAAGGCAAATGCAATGTTGGCATTTATTTTGAGAGGACTAGAATATAAAAGCAGGGATGTGCTGCTGAGGCTTTATAAGGCTCTGGTCAGACCACATTTAGAATATTGTGAGCAATTTTGGGCCCCATATCTCAGGAAGGATGTGCTGGCCCTGGAGGAGGGTCCAGAGGAGGTTCACGAGAATGATCCCAGGAATGAATGGCTTAACATATGAGGAACGTTTGAGGACTCTGGGTCTATACTCGATGGAATTTAGAAGGATGAGGGGGGATCTGATTGACGTCGGGAAGATGTTTCCATTAGTAGGAGAGACTAGGACCCAAGGGCACAGCCTCAGAGTAAAGGGAAGACCTTTTAGAACAGAGATGAGGAGAAACTTCTGTAGCCAGAGAGTGGTGAATCTGTGGAATTCATTGCCACAGAAGGCTGTGGAGGCCAGGTCATTGAGTGTATTTAAGACCGAGATAGATAGGTTCTTGATTGGTAAGGGGACCAAAGGTTTCTGGGAGAAGATGGGAGAATAAGGTTGAGAAACTTATCAGATTAAATGGCGGAGCAGCCTCGATGGGCCGAATGGCCTAATTTCTGCTCTTATGTCTTATGGTCTTATGGAAATCCAATCACAATAGACGTTGATCAAAATAAGGAAGAAGTTCATCTTCTTGTCATTCTCTGTCAGCTGTTGCATACAACTGCAGCAAAAAAAGTAAAGAGGGCACTCAGTGGTGTGCAAACTTCCACCACGTTGTGTTAACCCAACACTATTACAATTACACAGCTCTTTTTTGATGTTTTTCCCTGTCTGGTTGATGCTCTGTAATGACAAAGCTGAGAAAAAAATATTTTTACTAATAGTTTTCATCTCACTGAGGAGGCTTCAGGCCAATCCATATCCAACAACCTGCTCTAAAAACTCTGCTCACATTTTGACAGCAATAACAAATTGCACCACAGCTGCTGAGATAATCCATAACATTCTAAAATAATCAACAACATTTTGAGTAAAACAAACCACAACATTCCAAAAAAACAAGTAAATTTGTAAATGTTAATGGATCCTTTAACAAATTCCAGGATCTGGATCAGGACCCACATCTTTGCCAAAGACGAATCAGCTTTTCCTTGGGCCATATTCTATCTATCCATGTACCAAGTTTCATTGTAACCTGTCATTAGTTTTTCAGAAATATTGTTTACATTCAGTGGTGGAGGTAATAACACCATCTGAGTTAACAAATAAAAACCAAAAGCCTGGCCAGTGCAGTGTCCCAATATTTAGATGCATTGCAACATGAAATAGCTGACCCAGATTAGAAACACAGCCCCATTATGACACATAATCAAATAGTTTAGGGGGAAATATGGTAATGTTGCTGGACTAGTAATCCTGAGGCCTAGGTTAATGCTCTCGGGACATGGGTTCAAATCCCACAAAGGCAGCTGGTGGAATTTAAACATAATTGATAAATCTGGAATTGAAATCTAGTCTCAGTAATGGTGACCATGACAATCATCATCAATTGTGATAAAAACTGATTCACAAATCTCCTTGAGGGAAGGCTTATCTGTTCTGGCCTACATGTGCCTCCAGACCCACAGCAATGTGGTTGACTCTTAACTGCCCTGAAACACCACTCAGTTTCAAGGGTGAATAAGGATGGACCACAAATACTGGCCTCACCATTGATGTCCATACCCTGTGCGTGAATTTTAAAAAAACTTCCAGCCTAGCTAGATTGGCTAGAAGGAAGGAAAATTGTTGTAGGTTTCACTTCAACTTCCACTTCAGCACCTTCTGTAAACTAGCCACAGATCATCATAAGCAAAAGTCAGCATTCTCTGTGGTTATCTTCCACTTTTCCATCAGGCTCCACCATATGTGACCTCAGGAACATTGAAGGGGGTAGGTGCAGAGAAAAATAAATTCTCATCTTATTATAATTATTCAGTATAAAATGCTGAGCTCTATATTGCTGTTATATTAAACAGCTTCATTGAAATTAGTTGTGGTGTTTATTACTAAAAGCAGAATAATATGCTGGGGAAATTTTAAAGAATCAAGAAGCAGGAAACTGTTCAAAAAATCTGATGCCCAAGATTGTATGGTGTCCCATTCTGCACAATACATTGTTTCCGATACAACGTGGGTTCAAAACCAAGGTTGTATTCATTACAAGTTCCCTATCTCAGCCATGCTGATAGTGGGAAGAACTGAGCAGAAACCCAAAACTTCTTCATAGGGAGGATGTGAGGGTTGATGACTGCCTCATGCAACCATATGTAATTCAGCATGAGCAATGACCTGGGAACAGGTTACCCTCCATAGTCCACCTTATTGAGAAAGTTTAGGCTTAGACAGGTGAGAGGAAACAGGAGAAAAAAGAACTAACATTAAGGAAATAAATTAGGAAGCATGTAAAAAAATTTACATTCTGATGATTTGGGACAGTTTGGAATTAACTATAAGGTGTCTAATTTAAGACTACCATCCCTTTCATGTGGAATCAACAGAAACCTTCCAAGCAAGACAAGGCTTGCTGTTCAATTAAACAAAAAGGTTTTCACTGACTACTGTTTTCATTGACTTGAATATGTTTTTTTATATGTTAAAAATGTGAATCAATATAAAACAAAATGGTCCAGGTGTTGCCCAGCTCAAGCTGAGCTCAATAAATTACTGTTTTTGTCTGATTTTTACCAGATGTGCTACAGGATGTGCGCAAATGTTTGCAGCATATAAAGAGACTCAGCTTAAGCCTGATCATTTTTCAAAGATCTTGTTTAATTACAACTATAATCTGTTTAAAATTAAAGCACTAGTCCATTTACTGCTTACTACTCTTACTCGATTAATATGACAGATAAAAAATACACAACTAGTTCCATGTTATTGTTGAAGATGTGAACTACCATCCAATTTTAAATATGAAAGCTGGAAAAAACAGCTTTATTTATTAACATAAATTGGCAATTTTATGATTGGTACAAAACAACATTGTAGGAACATGGGAACAGGAATTGACCATTCTTCCCTCAAGCTAGTTTCACCATTCAATTAAATTATGGCTGATCTTAACCTCAACTCCATTTACTCACTGGTGCTCCATTCTCTAAACTGCCTAATTCTAATAAGCTCTCATCATGGCCAGGCAGCTGTTTCCCATGAACTTTCCAGTCATTTTGGTTGGGTAGTCAGAAAGCTGCATACAAATAAGGTCTGGGCTTGGCTTAAATAGCCAAGTGGTTATGGTACTGCATTTGTAACCCCAAGATCAAGAGTTCAAATCCCACAATGGCAAACTATGAAACAATGTAACTTCATCTGAAAACATGTTTGTACTCAAAAGAGTTACACTGTTAGTAAGTTGTTTAAATAACAAGGCTTTTGTGCTTGCTTCGGCAGCACATATACTAAAATTGGAACGATACAGAGAAGATTAGCATGGCCCCTGCGCAAGGATGACACGCAAATTCGTGAAGCGTTCCATATTTAGCGCTTGGCCTAAATAGCCAAGTGGTTATGGTACTGGGTTTGTAACCCTGAGATCAAGAGTTCAAATCTCACAATGGCAAACTGTGAAACATGTAACTTCATCTGAAACAGATGGAAACAGGTTTGTACTCAAAAGAGTATCAAGAGTTCAAATCTCACAATGGCAAACTATGAAACAATGTAACTCCCCGCTCTGAATGCAGCAACCCTTGTATATTATTAAGCTTGGCCTAAATAGCCAAGTGGTTATGGTACTGGGTTTGTAACCCCCAGATCAAGAGTTCAAATCTCACAATGGCAAACTATGAAACAATGTAACTTCATCTGAAACAGATGGAAACAGGTTTACTCAAAAGAGTATCAAGAGTATCAAGAGTTCAAATCTCACAATGGCAAACTATGAAACAATGTAACTTCATCTGAAACAGATGGAAACAGGTTTACTCAAAAGAGTATCAAGAGTTCAAATCTCACAATGGCAAACTATGAAACAGTGTAACTTCATCTGAATAGGAACAGATGGAAACGTGTTTGTACTCGAAAGAGTTACAAATAAAGCCTGGCTGTTGAAATCATCTAGGCCTGGGTGGTACTCTAGTTTTTGGGTGTGATGCCCGCTTTGTTGCTGTTGCCATTCCTGCACTTAGGTTAAAATCAGCGTCAATAACCTTAGGAACAAAGGAATTTGAAAAATATTTGAAAAGGAAGAATGCAAAGGGATACATTAAAAGGGCATAGCAATGGGGTTTGAGTTAAGGAATTAGCATTAGAACAGCAAAATGGGTATGTTAAAAGCAAAATACTGCGGATACTGGAAATCTGAAACAAAAACAAAAATAGCTGGAAAAACTCAGCAGGTCTGACAGCATCTGTGGAGAGGAAGACAGAGTTAGTGCTTTGAGTCCATATGACTTCATCAGAACTCAAAGTGGGTAGGTTAACCTGCTTAATTGCTATGTTCTAATGATTCTGTGACCTCAGTCATGTGTTTGATGGAAATGATGAATATGAAGAGAGGAAAAAATCAGACCGAGAATCTTCTCTGTCCTATTCAGGAGCTGGTTGCCAAACAAAATTGATACAAATCTAGCAAGAGGATGCTACTATCTTGGTTGGACTTCTGTGTTGCATAGAAAAGCAAAGGTAGTGAAAACATTTTTTTATTGGGGTTGCACACCACATGGCCCCATTGTAATATCTGTGCCAGGTGCAAAAGTTACTTCACAGTATGTAAAAGCAAATATATGGGACAGTTTAAAAAAATGTCTATAAAGATAGGGTAATGTTACATGTAACCAATTAAAAATACAAAGCACTTAAAAAATGATTCTGATTAAAGAGGCTGTTTCTCTAATATTTATTTCCCAACAATCATTCATTTTTATCTTTTTGCCTACTGTGGAAAATCAAGTTTCAAAGTGATTATTTTTCACTTAAGTGGAAGTAGTTATTTATTGCTGTGGAGAGATTGTTAGCAGCCCCTTGTCACTGGATGATGATGTCACACTGCTTGCTGCTGGCTAAAATACACAGGAGACTATAAATCTCAATACAGGAAGTTTCTTTAATTAGAAGTTTTTATAGAAACAGGATTTTAGAAGTAACAAGACCAAAGAAGAGTTTTCTGCACATTAATGATTACTCTGCGCTTTGGTGAACGAATAAAGAAAAGGACAGAACTCATAGACTTCCACTTAATTTCAGTGATTATGCAGAGTTTTGAATTGGTAACAAAATCTACACCACAACCAACTTCAAAAAGTCAATTCTAAAACCTGTTTTTACTGTGTAGCTATATTGAATTCGGCAGCAGATATTGGAGGAATGCCTTGTGAAGCCTGGAGTGTCCTTTTACCCTGAAAATCTTTTCACTTCTGTATTTCTCCTCATTTAAAAAAAATGTTCTTATACTATAATGGTTGGCGACTGAAGCTGAAGAAAATTGTGAAAGGGAGTCAAACATTGGTGGAGACAAATATGCCTAGTTTCTTTCAGAAATCTGTTAATTTCATCTCATCACTAATCCACTCCTCATTCATTCACTGCAAATGAAAGCATTTTAAAAACAAAAATCTTTGAGAAAACAATATTTTGTTACACAGATCTTTGTAACTGTTGTTATTTTTATAACAGATATAGATGAAAATCTATTTGACTGGGAAACCTGATGTTTCAGTTCAGAGCATCTATAATTGGCACCACAGTGTTTAATTTGCTCTTGGCACATTGGATGTTTTAAGTTAAATAACGAACATTCAGTGTATCAATCTAATTAGAACATTCATGGAGGAAGCAAAGAACAATTTGTTTCACTGATGAGACACTACAGATTGTTGAAGATAACAGGAGAGGATGGCAAAGTGTCTTCTGCAGGACAGAAGGACAACCCGTTGCACAACAGTCCAACAAGCAAGGGAAAGAAACACACTGACAACAATCCACCGTGCTTGAAAGGATGTGTGGATGAAGGTGTTTGATTTGAAGAAATGTACCATGGTAAGCAATGAGAAGCAATATCAATATTTCACTCTGCTATATATGGGTAGAGCTGTATTATTTATACATGGTACTTTAACACATGGGTATGGCTGGCAATTATCTTACATGAGCAGAAATGGCAATATGTGAAGTCTGTAGGCATCAACTGTGATGTATTTGGGGAGGATAAATAAAGCAAGAGAATGCACAATAAATGGTAGGATTCTGAAAAGTATAGCGCAACTGAGGGACTTTGGAGTTTATGTCTACAGGTCCCTGAAGGTTGCAGGACAGGTAGATAGGACAGCCAAGAGGCATTTGGGATACTTTCTTCTATTGACTGAAGCCTTGCTTATAAGAGCAGGGAGGTTATGTTAGAACTGTATAAAACACTCGTTGGACTGCAGCTAGAGTACTGCCTATAGTTCTAGTCACCATATTACAGAGAGGATGTGATCACACTCGACAGGGTACAGTAGAGATTTACAAAGATGTTACCAGGAATGGAGAATTTTAGCTAAGAGAAAAAATTGGATAGGCTGGATTTGTTTTCTTTGGAACAAAGGAAGCTGAGGGGAGATTTAATTGGGCTACATAAAATTACGAGAGGACTATAGATACAATGGATAGGAAGGATCTATTTCTGTTAGCAGACAGGTCAATAAGAAGGTTAGATTTCAAGTAATTGGTGGAAGAATAAGAGGAGAGCTCAGAAATTCTTCTCACCCAAAGGTTGGTGGAGCTCTAAAACTCACAGCCTGAAAGGATGTTGAGGCAGAAATCCTCATCGCATTTAAAAAAAAATACACTTTTGCAGTGCCATAACCTACAGGTCTATAGACCAACAGATGGATGGTGGAATTAGACTGGATAGCTCTTTTCTAAATTGCCTCCTTCTGTGCCTTATCCATAATTGCCTGAGTTGGTTCATGGATAAGCATTGTTCATTTGAATTTATCCAGTAATTTACTGGAGTGGAAGTTGAGCACAAAATAAGATACTGAGAATACTTTATAAGTATAAAAACAAGCTACAAAAAGCACACATGTTTACCAACAGCTGATAAAGATTGCCATTAACTTTTCTTATGCACAGACAGAAATGACAAAATAAAACGTCTTACTCTGCTTTGGCGGTAGCTTCCACTGGTAAAGTTTTGGCATTTTTACACCATATGGCCTAGCAATGCACTGACTGCTTCACTCTGAATATTTAGTCTCAGGCAATGCATAATGTTCTTTTCTTTACAGAAGAAATCAGCCTTCAACCGGTGCTACTGTGTGAGGGTTTGTGGTATCACTCGGGAGATAAAATCCTTCACAAGGATGGCACCTGTGTGATGCTAACATTCATGAAAATGACAATGGTCTTTATTTGTGCGATGAGAACCAATTATGTTAATTCTGGTAACAATTTTTGCTTTCAGTAGGTCCAAGCATTGTTCGTGCTCCATCACAAAACATTACACAATCAACACCAATGTACATTACAATACCTGTGTGCCCATCTGATGCCATCAGCTTTTTCCTAGAACTGTCAGAGGAACCGAGTGCTATTGCAACCTCACAATCACCTTGGCACTCTGCATTACCTATATTGTTAGGACCAAATGCCAGTTCAGTCGCACACACCTAGGAAGGTACCAATTTGTTTGAGGAAGAAAACAGGGCAAATGATATATTCCTGATGAGAAAGGAACACAAGAAGCAATTGAAGAATGAATGGTTGTTGTTGTGTAGAACTATAGCATGGCCACAATCACAGTTGAGGTTGAGTGCAAAGGGACAATGATGAACTGAAGAATTCAAAAGGATGAATTGACGAACAGGCCACAAGTCCCATTGCAGGAGAAGCTGGAAGGTGGTTTGTGTGCAATTGTGAATCCCACATAAAGAATGAAGACAGTGATTACGATCAGCGACAGTTCAACAACTTTGCCTCACTCCTCTTTTGAGAGGGATAACTTCACTGAGTTGCTCATCTATCTCTACACAGAATTTGTAAATGGAGTGCACCTTCCAGGCAAAACTCGACATTTGGCTCATGAAATTCCATAGCTGCAGCTTCCATAGGATGGGCTGCACAATGCAATGGCTGAAAAGCCTGAGGAAAATACATTCAAATGAGTACATAAGATCATGCTTAGAATTACAATATTCTGTGACCTCATATAAAGCTACAGCCTGACTTACAGTACATATTCCCCATCAAAAGAAAATCCTTTCTATTCCTTTCTCATTATTCCTCTGTTTTGAAGAGTATCTTCCGTGCATGTCATGAATCCCCAAAGAACCACCTTAACAGCTATTGGTTTCAGTGACATTTCTTAGTATCCCTTTTTTAAGAAAACAGTTGCGCACTTTGGAATATTGGAGACTATGTAGCTCAAACTAAATCCTTTTCACCCCCATCAGACGAGTGTCTCCAACGTGAGTTGTGATTCTTCAGAGAATGAAACCATTCAATGTACCCCACTCCGCTTTGCACCCCACTTCCATCTCCCCTTTTGCACAATAGCTTTTGGGAATTAAACATGAATACAACAATAGCTTGTATTTATATAGTACCGTGAACATAGTAAAGCATCCCAAGGCAACGTAGAGCAACATTATCAAACAAAATTGGACACTAAGCCACATTCTTAAAAAATTCTTTCATGGGATGTGGACATTGCTGGCAAAGCCAGCATTTGTTGCCCATCCTTAATTTCCCTTGCCAACTGAGTGGCTTGCTAGGCTATTTTAAAAGGCAGTTAAGAGTCAAGCACATTGCAAGTGGACCAGACTAGGTAAGGACAGCAGGTTCCCTTCCCTAAAGGACATCATTGAACCAAATGAGCTTCGATCACAATAATAGTTTCATATTCACCATTACCAAGTCTAGCTTTCAATTTGAGATTTATTTTTAATCTATTGAATTTAAATTACACTTTCAGGCCTGCTGCCATGCCCCCATGCCCCCAGATCACTAGCCCAGGGCTCTAGATTATTAGTCCAGTGACATTACCAATATGCCACCATTGCCCCCCTCCCCCTCCAAAGGCAGACATTAGGTCAGGTTATAAGCAGCATCTTAAAGGAGAAGGTAGTGGTAGAGAGGCAGAGAGATTTAAGGAAAGAATTCCAGAGCTTAGGGTCCATGCAGCTGAAGGCATGGCTGCCAATGGTGGAACAATTGAAACTGGAAATGTACAAGTCCCCAGGACTGGAGGAGTGCAGAATTCTTGGAGGGCTGGAGGAGATTACGGAAATACAAACGGGTGAGGCCATAGAAGGGTTTAAAACCAAAGATGAGAATTTTAAAATTGAGTGTTGCTGGACCAGGAGGCAACGTAGGTCAATGAGCAGAGGAGTGACAAGTGAATGGGACTTGGTGCAAGTTAGGATAAGGGCAGAGAATTTTAGATGATCTCAGGTTTATGTAGGGTGGAAGATTGAAAGTCATCCAGAAAGGCATTGGAACAGTCAACATTGGGAGGTACAAAGGCATGGATCCAAGTCAGCCTACATTTAGTTAGTGGGCCTATGTGGAGCCCACGTGTTTCAACCAAGCTGCCTTTTTAAGGCCTTCAAAACTTTGCAGCGTACCTCACAGGAGTTTCAAACCTTCATGCAGCTGGGTCTTGTGAGGCATGCAGGGAGAACCACAGGAATATATTGTGGCTCTCAAACCATCAGCTGTTCTTGACAGCATGTGCCTCAAAGAAAAGCCTCTCAAAGAGAAAGAGCTGCATTTATATAGCACCTTTAAATGCCTCAGGATGACTGAAGGCATTTTACTACAAAGAAAGTGGTTTGAAGTATAGTCACTTTTGGAAAACATGGAAGGCATTTTTTTGCAGAACATAGTCCCACAGTCGGCATGAGGTAAATGACCAGGCAATGTAAGTTAGTTATATTGATTGCGTGCCCTATGTTGGCCAGAAAAATTCCCTTGATCTTGTTTGAATAATACTACAGGATCTTTTGCTTCTGTGCGAGATCCCAGACAGAACCTCAGTTAACAACTGACCTGAAAGGTGGCACCTCTATAGCAAAGCGCTCCCTCAGTTGGAATTAGCAATGACCTTCAGTGGCAAGAATGCTACCACTGAGCAGAGCACACAAGTACGCTATGGCAGAATTGGGCAGCCTATTTCACAGAATCACAGAATCACTGTGCAGAAGAGGCCTTTCAGCCCATCGAGTCTGCACCGACACGTGAGAAACACCTGACCTACCTACCTAATCCCATTTCCCAGCCCATGGCCCATAGCCTTGAATGTTATGACATGCCAAGTGCACATCCAGGTACTTTTTAAAGGATGTGAGGCAACCCGCCTCCACCACCCTCCCAGGCAGCGCATTCCAGACCGTAACCATCCTCCCTAAACCCCCTGTCCCTCACCTTGAACTTGTGTCCCCTTGTTACTGACCCTTCAACTAAGAGGAACAGCTGCTCCCTATCCACCCTGTCCATGCCCCTATAATCTTGTGCACCTCGATCAGGTCGCTCCTCAGTCTTCTCTGCTTCAAGGAAAACAATCCAAGTCTATCCAACCTCTCTTCATAGCTTAAATGTTTCATCTCAGGCAACATCCTGGTGCAATCACATGCTTCCTATAATGTGGCAACCAGAATTGCACACAGTACTCCAGCTGTAACCTCACCAAGGTTCTATACAACTCCAACATGACCTCCCTACTTTTGTAATCTATGTCTCAAATGATAAAGGTAGGTGTCCCATGTGCCTTTTTCACCACCCCACTAACATGCCCCTCCGCCTTCAGTGATCTATGGACATGCACACCAAGGTCCCTTTGTTCCTCAGAACTTCCTAGTGTCATGCCATTAATTGAATACTTCCTTGTCAAATTACTCCTTCCAAAGTATATCCCCTCACACTTTTCAGGGTTAAATTCCATCTGCCACTTATCTGTCCGTTTGACCATCCCGTCTATGTCTTCCTGTAGACCAAGACACTCAACCTCACTGTTAACCACCCGGCCAATCTTTGTGTCATCCGCAAACTTACTAATTCTACCCCCCAAAAAGGCATCTATGCCGCTTATATAAATGATGAATAATAGGGGACCCAGCACAGATCCCTGTGGTATGCCACTGGGGACATTGGCTTCCAGTCACTAAAGCAGCCTTCTGTCATCACCCTCTCCTACAACTAAGCCAATTTGAATCCACCTTATCAAATTACCCTCTATCCCATGTGCATTTGCCTTCTTTATAAGTCTCCCATTTGGGACCTTGTCAAAGGCTTTGCTGAAATCCATATAAACGACATCAACTGCACTACCCTCATCTACACACCTGGTCACCTCCTCAAAAAATTCAATCAAATTTGTTAGGCATGACCTCCCTCTGACAAAGCCACGCAGACTATTCCTGATCAAACCTTGCCTCTCCAAGTGGAGATAGATTCTCTCCTACAGAATTTTCTCCAATAGTTTCCCTACCACTGACGTGAGATCCACAGGTCTGTAATTCCTTGCCTTATCTCTA
Source organism: Carcharodon carcharias (assembly GCF_017639515.1). Lineage (NCBI taxonomy): Eukaryota > Metazoa > Chordata > Chondrichthyes > Lamniformes > Lamnidae > Carcharodon > Carcharodon carcharias. The sequence goes on along the minus strand of NC_054480.1, from coordinate 40,725,607 downwards.
CAACCTTTCTTAGATAGCGGAACCACATTAGCTGTTCTCCAGTCCTCTGGCACCTCCCCCATGGCCAGAGAAGAATTAAAAATTTGGGTCAGGACTCCTGCGATCTCCTCCCTTGCCTCCCTCAACAGTCTGGGACACAAATCATCCAGACCTGGAGATTTGTCCACTCTTAAGCTTGCCAATGCCTCCAATACTTTGTCACTCCCTATATCAATTTGCTCAAGAACCTCGCAGTCTCTCTCCCCAAGTTCCATACCTTCATCCTCATTCTCTTGGGTGAAGATGGATGTGAAGTATTCGTTCAACACTCTACAGATGTCCTCTGGCTCCACCCATAGATTTCCCCCTTGGTCCCTAATGGGCCCTACTCTTTCCCTGGTTATCCTCTTCCCGTTGATATACTTATAGAATATCTTGGGATTTTCCCTACTTTTACCAGCCAGAGCTTTCTCATATCTCCTCTTTGCTCTCCTAATTGCTTTCTTAAGCTCCACCCTGCACTTTCTGTACTCTGCTAATGCCTCCGCTCATTTGCTCCCCTTGTACTTGCTAAAAGCCCCTCTTTTCCTTCTCACTGTATCCTGAATATCACTGGTTACCTATGGTTCTCTGGGCTTGTTACTCCTTCCTATCACCCTAGAGGTAACATGTTGAGCCTGTACCCTCCCATTTCTTTTTTGAATGCCCCCCACTGCTCTTCTGTAGATTTCCCCACAAGTAGCTGTTCCCAGTCTACCTTGGCCAGATCATGCCTTATTTTACTAAAATCCAATCTCCCCCAATCCAAAACATTTTTTTACAACTTGTCTATTTCTTTGTCCATAACAAGCTTAAATTGTACCATGTTGTGGTCGCTATCACTAAAATGCTCCCCCACCACCACCTCAGCCACCTGTCTGGCTTCATTCCCCAGAATTAAGTCTAGCAATGCACTGTCCCCTGTTGGACCCTCTACATATTGACCTAAAAGGTACTCCTGTACACATTTCTAGAAATCCACTCCATCCAAGCCCTTAACGCTATGTCTATCCCAATTAATGTTGGGAAAGTTGAAATCACCTAATATAATTACCCTATTGTTATTGTTTTTACATACCTCCGCAAATTGTGCACATATTTGCTCCTCAATTCCCCACTGACTATCTGGAGATCTAAAATGAACACATAACAATGTGGCTGCCCCTTTTTTATTCCTAAGCTCTACCCACAAAGCTTCATTCGATGCCCCCTGCAAGATATCATCTCTCCTTGCTGCAGTAACTGACTCCTTAACTAATAATGCAATGCCTCCTCCTCTTTTATGCCCTCTCCTGTCTTGTCTGAAGATTCTATATCCCAGAATATTGAGCTGCCAATCCTGCCCCTCCCTCAACTACGTCTCTGTGATGGCTACTATATTACAATTCCACATGTCACTCCTCACCCTTAACTCATCTGTTTTACCTGTAATACTCCTGGCATTAAAGTAGAGGCCATCCAGCCTTGCCTTACTCCCTTGAAACTTAATGCAGTTGTACTCCCTCTGACTTGATTGTTTTACTGTATTATGATGTGTCCCTATTCTGCTAACATTCTGTGTCCCCTCCCCCTGCTGAATTAGTTTAAACTCCTCCCAACAGCGCTAGCAAACCCGCCTGCAAGGATGTTAGTCCCGCTCTGGTTCAGTTGTAGACCATCCCGCTTGTACAGGTCCCATCTTCCCCAGAAATGGTCCCAGTGATCCAGGAATCTAAAACCCGCCCTCCTGCACCAACTCTAAAGCCATGTATTCATCTGGGCTATTCTCCTGTTTCTGTGCTCGCTAGCATGTGACAACTGGGAGTAATCCAGAGATTACAACCCGAGAGGTCCTGCTTTTTAGTCTACTGCCTAACTCCCTGAATTCTTGATGCAAGATCTCATCCCTCTTTCTTCTATGTCATTGGTACCAACATGTACCATGACCTCTGCCTTATTGCCCTCCCCTTTCAGGATGCCCTGCAGCCATTCAGTAACATCCCGGGCCCTGGCACCATGGAGGCAACACACCATCCTGGAGTGGTGTTGACGGCCACTCTAGCACCTATCTGTTCCCTTGACTACAGAATCCGCGATTACTATTGCTCTTCCTCTCTTCCTCCCCTCCTGTACATACAGGCTGCTTGTGGTGTCAGAAGCTTGGCTCTGTCTGCACTTCCTGGAGGAACCAGCTCCCTCATCAGCCTCCAAAATTGAATACCGATTTGAAAGCGGACCCCAGGGGACTCCTGAACTACCTCTGTTTCTCTTGGACTGCCTGGTGGTCACCCATTCCCTTCCTTCCTCAAGTCGCTTCAGCTGCGGTGTGACCACCTCTCTAAACATGCTATTCATGATGCTCTCAGACTCACGAATGCTCCACAGTGTCCCCAGCCACCACTCCAGCTCTGAAACCCAAACTACCAGGAGCTGCAGCTGGACACACTTCCTGCACACATGCTGGTCCCGGTCACTGGAAATGTTCCCAGCTTCCCACATGGAGCATGAGGAGCACACAACAGCTTTGAGCTCTCCTGCCATGACTTATCCCTTTAAATAAAACCTTTTAAATCACTTACTCTATGGCCCTTCTTTCCTGATCTTCATTACTACAGAATATACGAACTATAAACCACAAAAAGAGCTTAAGCTATAAGTGATAAAAGTAGTAAATACTTACCTGACCTTACCTACTACTTACCAATCATTTCTCTCCCTTATAGCCTCTACTGCTGCAGCAGGACAAGACCACTTTCTGAAGATTTAAGAAGTTGGATAGCAAAGAAAAAATGGAAATGACACCTCTTCCCCTCTGCACTGAATTCCCACTGTGCACCAAATTGCCAATACCCACACTCACTCTGGCTGTGTCTCACTCAGGCTGAGGTCTCTCCCCTGCTTGTATGCAAGCATATACCACTTCACATACCAAACCAGCTGTGTAAATAACCGAGAGATAAAAATCTCTTGTTAATATGTTATTTTTTGCAAACTTGTAAAAGAAATGCATCTACAATGCTGCTGCACTGTATGAAAGGAGATCTTACCCCACATTATTACACCTAATTATACAAATAATGTTAAATATTAATTCTGCCTCAGATCACATTAACCCTTTAAATTTGGGTTCTACCAGGCCACTCGGCACCTGATCTCATTGCAGCCCTCGTCCAGACATGGACAAAAGAACTGAACTCAAGAGGTGAGGTAGGAGTGACTACCCTAGATATCAAGGCAGCATTTTACCAAGTATGGCATCAAGGAGACCTAACAAAATTTGAGTCAATGGGAATCAGGGGGAAAACTTTCCAGTGGTTGGAGTCATACCTAGCACAAAGGAAGATGGTTGTGGCTGTTGGAGGTCAATCATCTCAGTTCCAGGACATCACTGCAGGAGTTCCTCAGGGAACCTGGGCCCAACCTTCTTCAGCTGCTTCTTCAATGACCTTGCTTCCATATAAGGTCAGAAGTGGGGATGTTTGCTAATGATTGCACAGCGTTCAACATTATTTGTGACTCCTCAGATACTGAAGCAATTCGTGTACATATGCAATAATACCTGGACATAGTAAGGCTTGGAATGATAAATGGCAAGCAACATTCGCACTGCACAAATACCAGGCAATGACCATCTCCGATAAGAGAGAATCCAACCATCTTCCCTTGACATTCAATGGCATTACCATCACCAAATCCCTCACTATCAACATCCTGGGGGTTTACCATTGACCAAAAACTGAACTGGACCAGCCATATAAACACTGTGGCTACAAGAACCCGTCAGAGGCTAGGAATTCAGCAGTGAATAACTCACCTCCTGACTCCCCAGAGCCTGTCCACTATCTACAAGCACAAGTCAGGATTGTGATGGAATACTCTCCAATTGCCTAGATGAGTGCAGCTCCATCAACACTCAAGAAGCTTGACACCATCCAGGACAAAGCAGCCCGCTTGATTGGCACACCATTCACCACCTTCAATATCCACTTGCTGCACCACCGACACCAGTGACAGCAGTGTGTACCATCTACAAGATGCAGTGCAGCAACTCACCAAGGCTCCTTTGACAATGTCTTCCAAACCGGCAACCTCTCTCACCTAGAAAGACAAGGGCAGCAGATGCATGGGAACACCATCATCTGCAAGCTCTCCTCTAAGTCACTTACCATCCTGACTTGGAAATATATCACCATTCCTTCAATGTTACTGGGTCAAAATCCTGGAACTTCCTCCCTAACAGCACTGTAGATGTACCTACACAACATGGATTGCAACGGTTCAAGGAGGTGGCTCACCACCACCTTCTCAAGGGCACTTAGGGTTGGGTAATAAAAATGCTGGCCTGGCCTGCAATGCCCATTTCCTGTGAAAGAATACAATAAGTGTCAATATAGCTTTCAAATTAAGTTTATCATCTTTAAAAATGAATTTTATCTAAATTGTCAAAATACAAAATAATTATGCTCCTTTACACAAGCCATTTGTTGTTTGTTGTCCCTTCCATAGTTTAGTTGATCCAGATTGACATCAGAGATATGTAGCTGAAGAGCACCTGAAACAGATGGAGGCCTGGCAGAGAGTTACATGCCTTAGGTACAAGGGCCAGAACTTCAGCTGATGGCACTGTTTGAAAGAGAGTGCAATTGGCATTTGAACAGCGTAAGATACTTTGATGATGGCACTCTTATTCAGAATTTTGGGATTGCTGAAATATTTTGTTGTCCTGTTGCAGCAACTGTTCATGGCATGATAATTAAGGTCTGTTAAGTCTTAAGAACATGAGAAATAGGAGCAGAAGTTGGCCGTTTGACCCTTTGATACTGTTCCATCAGTTATGCTCACTTGCTTATTTCAAGGTGGTTCTCCTTGTGAAAAGCCAAGCAACAAGAAAGTTGGTTAAATGACTTAGATCCCCTTTATTCGGAAACCAAGAAAGAACCTGGTAACTTTAAATTGGATAGATTGGAATGCAATAATCTGATAATTATGTAAAATATTACACAAAATTCTTAAGGGGCTTCATTGGGTAGATGATGGTGGAATGTTTCCCCTGGTTGGGAAGTCTGGACTAAGGATCACAGTGTCAGAATAAGAGGTTGGCCATGTCGGACAGCGTTGAAGAGAAATTTCTTCACTCAAAGAGTTGTTGACATTTGGAATTTTCTACCCTAGAGGGCTGTGGATGTTCCTTCATTGAGAATATTCAAGGCAGATCAATAGACTTGTGGATACCAAGGGAATCAAAGATTTTGGGAATGATGTGGAAAGGTAGAGCTGAGGCCAAAGATCAGCTGTAATCTTATTGAATGGCGGAACAAAATCAAAGGGTCAAATGACCAACCTCTGGTACTATTTTTTCTGCTCTTATGACTTGCTAGACTTTCATTTTTATGCCACAAACAGCTGCTGCATTTTCATGGCAACATATTTTAGCAATCCCAAAAATTCTGAATGGAGTATCATCAAAATACCTTCGGCTATTCAGTTGCTTGCAGCACTCTATTCCAGACAGTGGCATCAGCTGAAGTTCCAACTAGGTTATTGGGAATTCCTTTCTTACCTTAAGTATTGTGGTACAATTTCACCAACTCTTTCTATGTCCCCGGGAATCAGCAGAGCACATTTAGACAACATCTGTACTTGTTCAACTTACTCTTGCAGTTTGTCAAATGACTATGTAGAAAACTTGTAATTTACAATGTCTTATCTCACAATACTTTGTGAACTGCCTGTTAATTTTGTTATGATCAGAGAGCACCTTTTTCTTATCTTTGTCTCTGTTTCCCTTTTAGGTCTTGTTCTTTTCACTCTGAATGACAAGCTAAGTATTGAAATAATAAGGTGCTTAGAGTGCTGTTCAAACTTTTTTCCAGTGTCGCTCCATTTTAATTTTAGACTTAGTGTGACCACAGAGTGAAACACTGGGGGATACAAAAGTTGTTGAGCAGAGGTTGGGGGGCTTCAGTAGTGAAGTAGGGTAAGGGGGCGGGTGACGAGGCCAGGGATGGGGTCTTTAGTTTTTGTTCTTAACCAAGGTGGGGAGGGGGGAGGGTAGGAGGAAAGGAGTTGAGCATGAGGAAAGTTGCTGAAAAGGCAGGGTTTAAAACAACTCATTATTCACAGGCTTTTTTTGCAGCAGTAATTTGGCCTTAGATAGTAGTCTATTAAGCCATACCCACCAACAAAAAATTACAAGCATTTAAAGGGACTCACACACTGTCAGAAATCAGTTTGAGCTCCATGGCAGCTATTGCTGCCTCGCACTCACACCTCAAAATCTCACTCTCAGTTTGGAAAGCCTTGGCTTAGATTGGGCAACCATGGTCTCCTGCAGCGTTTGTCTACCACTACAACCGTTTGGTGTTTTGTACCATTTTTTTTCTGAATAACTTTGTTGATTCTGCTTTTGTTAAAATGTTGCATTTGCATTTATTTTTGATAAATCCCCTTGCCTCTTACAGAGAAAATAATGCAATCACTGCTTCAAATCTTCAAGTCAAACTAAAAGTATTGGAGGAGTTTGTTGTCAGCATGATGCTGGCGACATAAGACTGAAGTGAAGCCAAAGAGCTTGAGCAATCATGGGGAGTATTAAGTGAATCAAATTACTTATAAAATCAATTTACTGTGTAACATTATTTTGATAATTAGAGTCATAGGGGTCTACAGCACAGACAAAGGCCCTTCAGCTCATCAAGTCTGCGCTGGTCAAACAAGTTCCTAACTATTCTAATCCTATTTTCCAGCACTAGGCCCATAGCCTTGCATGCCATGGCATTGCAAGTGCACATCCATATACTTCTTAAATGTTATGAGGATTTCTGCCTCTATTATCCTTTCAGGCAGTGAGTTCCAGATTCCCACCACTCTCTAGGTGAAAAAATTCTTCCTCACATCCCCTCTAAACCTTCAGCCCCTTACCTTAAATCCATGCCCCCGGGTTATTGATCCCTCCAGCAAGAGGAAAAGTTCCTTCCTGTCTACCCTATCTATGCCCCTCATAATTTTATACACCTCAATCATGTCCTCCCTCAATCTCCTCTGTTCCAGGGAAAATAACCCCAGTCTATGCAATCTCTCCTCATAACTAAAACTCTCCAGCCCAGGCAACATCCTGGTAAATCTCCTCTGCACTCTCTCTAGTGCAATCACATCCTTCCTATAATGCGGATTCCAGAACTGCATGCAATACTCTAGCTGTGGCCTAACCAGTGTTTTAGACAGTTCCAGCATAACCTCCCTGCTCTTATATTCAATGCCTTGGCTAATAAAGGGAAGTATCCCATATGTCTTCTTAACCACCTTATCTACCTGTCCTGCGACCTTAAGGGACTGGTGGACATGCATATCAAGGTCCCTTTGATACTCAGTACTTCCCAGGGTCCTACCATTCATCGTGTATTCCCGTGCCTTGTTTGTCCTGCCCAAATGCATTACCTCACACTTATCCTGATTAAATTCCATTTGCCACTGATCAGCCCATCTGACCAGCCCATTTATATCCTCCTGTAACCTAAGGCTATCCTCCTCACTGTTTACCGCCCCACCAATTTTCGTGTCATCTGCGAACTTACTCCTACATTCAAGTCTAAATCATTTATATATACCACAAACAGCAAGGGACCCAACACCCGATCCCTGTGGAACCCCAATGGACACAGGAATCCAGTCACAAAACCACTTCTCGGCCATCACCCTCTGCTTCCTGCCATTCAGCCAATTTTGGATCTAATTTGCCAAATTGTCTTGGATCCCATGGGCTCTTACCTTTGTTATCAGTCTTCCATGAGGGATCTTATCAAAAGCTTTGATGAAGTCCAAGTAGACTATGTCAAATGCATTACCCTCATCCACACACCTGGTCACCTCTTTGAAAAATTCAATCAAATTGGTCAGACGTGACCTCCCCTTAACAAACCATGCTGACTGTCCTTGACTAATCCCTGCCTCTCCAAATGTAGATTAATTCTGTCCCTCAGAATTGCTTTCAATAATTTCCCCACCACTCAGTTTAGACTGACTGGCATGTTGTTCCCTGGTTTATCCCTTCCTCCCTTCTTGAATAACGGTACCACATTGGCCATCCTCCAGTCCTCTGGCACCTCTCCTGTGGCCAGAGAGGTATTGCGAATTATTGCCAGCACCCCGCTATCTCCTCCCTTGCCTCACTCAACAGGCTGGGACACATTTCATCTGGGCCAGGGAGATTTATCTACTTTTAAGCTTACCAGACCACTTAGAACCTTCTCCCTTTCTATGCTAATTTCTTTAATTATATCACAGTCCTTCTGCCTGATTTCCACACCTACGTCATCCCTCTCACTTGTGAACACCAACACAAAGTATTCATTTAGAACCCTACCTATGTCTTCTGGCTCCACACACAAATTACCACCATGGTCCTTAATGGGCCCTACTCTTTCCCTAGTTATCTTCTTACTCTTAATAATTCACTGCTGATTTGTTTGAAATGTTCAAAAAAAATTGTATTTCCCAGGGTAAATTATGAAAATACGTGGAATAATTCTGCTGAGATAAGTACATGTAAATGGATTAAGTCAAAATATAATTTGACAATCTTTTGGTTTCAATCACCACATTTTGCCATCTTAGACTTTTGCAGAAGTCAAAGCGAGTAATCAGGAAATACAATGTTGGCAGGATATCCTTCCCCCTGCAGCTTGAGCCTTCAACAGAATGAGGTGCAAGTTGTTAACATTAAAAATAACATTAAAGGGTCAAAAATAATATTATGTAATAATTTAACTGTGGTATTTTGTTTTAATTTCATTTTGCCTTTTTTAAAATTCATTTACAAGATGTGGGCATCACTGGCTAGGCCAACATTTATTGCCCAGCCCTAATTGCCCTTTAAAAGTTGGTGGTGAGCTGCTTTCTTGAACCGCTGCAGTCCATGTGGTGTAGGCACACCCACAGTGTTGTTAAGGAGGGAGTTCCAGGATTTTGACCCAGCAAGAGTGAAGGAACAATAATAAATTTCCAAGTCAGGATGGTGAGTGGCTTGGAGGGGAACTCCTAGGTGGCGGTGTTCCCATTCATCTGCTGCTCTTGTCCTTCTAGATGGTGTTAGTCGTGGGTTTGGAAGGTGCTGCTGAAGGAGCCTTGGTGAGTTTCTGCAGTGCGTCTTGTAGATGGTACACACTGCTGCTACTGTGCGTTGGTGGTGAAGGGAGTGAATGTTTGTGGATGTCATGCCAATCAAGTGGGCTGCTTTGTCCTGGATGGTATCAAGCTTCTTGAGTGTTGTTGGAGCTGCACTCATCCAGGCAAGTGAGGAGTATTCCATCATACTCCTGAATTGTGCCTTGTAGATGGTGGACAGGCTTTGGGGAGTCACGAGGTGAGTTACTCGTTGCACAATTCCTAGCCTCTGACCTACTCTTGCAGCCACAGTATTTTTATGGTTAGTCCAGTTCATTTTCTGGTAAATGGCAACCCCCAGGGTGTTGATAGTGGGGGATTCAGTGATGGTAATGCCATTGAATGTAAAGGGGCGATGGTTAGATTCTCTCTTGTTGGAGATAATCATTGCCTGACACTTGTGTGGCGTGAATATTACTTGCCACTTGTCAGCCCAAGCCTGGATATTGTCCAGATCTTGCTGCACTTGGTCATAGACTGCTTCAGTATCTGAGGAGTCGTGAATGGGGTTGAACATTGTGCAATCATCAGCAAACATCCCCACTTCTGACCTTATGATGGAAGGAAAGTAATTGATGAAGCAGCCGAAGATGCTTGGGCCTAGGGCAGTACCCTGAGGAACTCCTGCAGATATGTCCTGGGACTGAGATGATTGACCTCCAACAACCACAACCGTCTTCCTTTGTATTAGGTATGACTCCCACCAGTGGAGCGTTTTCCCCCTGATTCCCATTGATTCCAATTTTTCTAGAGCTCCTCAATGTCATACTCAGTCAAATGCTGCCTTGATGTTAAGGGCGGTCACTCTCACCTCACCTTGGGAGTTCAGCTCTTTTGTCCATGTTTGAACCAAGGTTGCAATGAGGTCAGAAGCTGAGTGACCCTGGAGGAACCCAAACTGGGTGCCAGAACATAGGTTATTGCTGAATAAGTGCCATTTAATAGCATTGTTGATGACCCCTTCCATTATTTTACTGATGATCAAGAGTAGACTGATGGTAATTGGCCAGTTTGGATTTGTCCCACTTTTTATATATAGGACATACCTGGGCAATTTTCCACATTGCCCGGTAGATGCCAGTGTTGTAGCTGTACTGGAACAGCTTGGCTAGGGGCGTGGCAGGTTTTGCAGCACAAATCTTCAATACTATTGCTGGAATATTGTCAGGAAAATAGCCTTGGCAGTATCCAGTGCCTTCAGCTGTTTCTTGATATCATGTGGAATGAATCGAATTGGCTGAAGACTGGCATCTGTGATGCTGGTGACCACTGGAGGAGGCCGTTATGGATCATCCATTCAGCACTTCTGCCGAAGGATTGTTGCATATGCTTCAAGCCTTATCTTTTGCACTAATATGCTGGATTCCCCCATCATTGAGGATGGGGATATTTGTGGAGCCTCCTCCTCCATTGAGTTGTTTAATTGTCCGCTAGCTTTCACAACTGGGTGTGGCAGGACTGCAGAGCCTAGATCTGATCCGTTGGTTGTGGAAATAGCTTCGCTCTGTCTATCACTTGCTACATATGCTATTTGGCACACAAATAGTCCTGTGTTGTAGCTTCACCAGGTTTACATGGTATGCCTGGTACTGCTCCTGGCATGCCCTCCTGCACTCTTCATTGAACCAGGGTTGAACCTTTGGCTTGGTCGTAATGATAGATTGGTGGATATGCCAGGCCATGAGTTTACAGATTGTATTTGAGTACAATTCTCCTGCTGCTGATGGCCCATAGTGCCTCATGGATGCCCAGTCTTGAGTTGCTAGATATGTTTGAAATCTATCCCATTTAGCAAGGTGGTCATGCCACACAACATGGTGGAGGATATCCATCATGTGAAGATAGGACTTTAACTCCACAAGGACTGTGTGGTGGTCACTCCTACCAATACTATCATGGACAGATGCAGCTGCAGCTTGGCAGGCTGGTGAGTATGTTTATCCTTCTTGTTAGTTCCCTCACCACCTGCCGCAGACCCAGTCTAGCAACTATGTCATTTAGGACTCGGTCAGTTTGGTCAGTAGTGGTGCTACCGAGCAACTCTTGGTGATGGACATGCAAGTCCCCCACCCAGAGTACATTCTGTGCCCTTGCCACCCTCAGTGCTTCCTCCAACAGATTCATCAGCTGAACTGGAAGGGGGTGGGGGTTGGTGGGGGGGGGGGGGGGGGGGGGGGGGGGGGGGGGGGGGGGGGGGGGGGGGGGGGGTGCAGGTGTTGGTCAGGGGGTCGGGGGAGCAGGTATGTGGTAACCAGCGGGTTTCCTTGCTCATGTTTGCCCTGCTGCTATGAGACTTCATAGGGGCTGGAGTCGATGTTGAGGACTCCCAGGGCAACTCCCTCCCAACTATATACCACTGTGCTGCCATCTCTGCTGGGTCTGTCCTGCCGGTGGGACAGGACTTAACGAGGAACGGTGATGGTAATGTCTGGGACATTATCTGTAAGATATGACTCCATGAGGATGACTATGTCAGGCTGTTGCTTGATCAGTCTGTGAAACAGCTCTCCCAATTTTGGCACTAGTCCCCAGATGTTAGTAAGGACAGCTTTGCAGGACTGGGTTTGCCATGGTCGTTTCTGATGCCTAGGTTGATGCCGGGTGGTCCGTATGATTTCATTCCTTTTTATTCATATAACTGAGTGGCTTGCTAGGCCATTTCAGAGGGCATTTAAAAGTCAACCACATTACTGTGGATCTGGAGTCACATGTAGGCCAGGTAAGGACAGCAGATTTCCTTCCCAAAAGGACATTAGTGAACCGGATGGGTTTTTACAAGAATTGACAATGATTTCATTGCCATCTTTTAATTGCAAATTTTTATTGAGTTCAAATTTCACCATCTGCTGTGGTGGGTCTTGGATAACCAGTCCAGTGACAATATCACTATGTCACCACCTACTCTCCTTGGAGCTACAATCCCCATTAGCTGACAAGGCTCACAAATTCTTTTACTACCTCCAAACTCAATTCACACATCAACAGCAGGTTTCAGTGCACATTATTGCATTTTCACCAAGATCTTATTTTCCAAATCATATCTCTGTTTTTGTCCTGCTACCAACATCATGGGCAGGATCTTTCGGTAGGCGAGTGGGGGACCGGGGCCCAGTTGCCGACGTGTAAAATGACACGGGATGACGTCAGGCAGAACTCCCGACGTCACCTGACGTCAATTCCATTTTCAGGTCAGCAGGGGCGCAGCCCAGTCAGCTGTGAGCCCACCAACCTGTCAATGGCCCATTGAGGCCATTAACAAAACAATTGAGGTCATTGACAGGGCTGGCCGGGAGCCCTGGCAGGCTTAAGGTAAAGCATGATACCTCATCCATGGGTGGAATGAGGTTTTACGAGGGTTTTAAAATATGTAATAAGTGCTTGAGTTAAAGTGATGGACATGTCCCTGCTCATGTGACAACGTCATTTAAAAAATTTCCCTGACATGTCCCCTCATGTGACAACGTCACATGAGGGGACATGTCAGGGAAATTTTTTAAATACTTACCTTCAAAGTTTTAATTCTGAACCAATCTCCCTGAGGCAGCACTTAACCTCAGGGAGATCAGTGCACTCTTTCACATGCATGCGCGATGTGGGGGAATCCCCCACGCCTGCACAGGGAGCACATAGAGCTTCCTGGTGGACGTCACGTTGGGCGGGCCTTAATTGGCCAGCTCTCTTAAAATGACGCCGTGCCCCCGGTTAGGAGCGCCAATCGGAGACGCGCCTGCCCGAGACTTTCCTGCACTTCCCCCTAATGGGGGAAAATTCTTCCCCATGCTACCCTAAACTACACAAATAAGACTAATGCCATTAATTACTGGTCATTAAAGCTAGCTATGGATTATCAGTCCTGATTCCTATAGATCTGATACTTTAAGGTAAAAGAGCAACGTCTTTTAAGTATTGGTGACTATTTTTTTGTAGCAATGACCACAGCCCCATTACTTTCTAGTACGACATAAACTTGGACCATAACTTTACTTTGGCATACACGCGAAGCTTAAGAACAACTCTTTAACCTGGGTACAAAAGATACATACAGGCACCTTGTTCAGTTTTGAAGCTGTACGTTGAACAGGATTTAGTGTTTTTGTCATATTGGGTAAAATTTTTATCTCGGCATGTAGGCGCGCGCCCGACCCAACTGAGCGTGAAATGATGCGCGTTGATGTCAGCGAGTGAGCAATGCACAATGATAGTTGGGTCAGTAGATACGTGCCAGTGCAGGCAGTGCGCCCGCCGACAATTAAAAGGCCTGTTAAGGCCATTAAGTTATCAATTAATGTAAATTTTCCATTGCCCGTCCAACCTAACAGTTGGTGGGGAGGCAAAAAGGCCAAGCGGCTTTTGGATATTTTTGGAAACCTCATCCACAGGCAGCATGAGGTTTCAAAAAGCAAATAAAAATTAAATAGAAACTTTATTTTTTCATTAAAAAACATGCCACTGTTCATGTGACAGAGTCACATAAGGGGACTTTTTTTTTACATTTTTATGTTTTTTTTTATATCGCTTCATCTCCCTGAGGAAGCTGTATCCCTCAGGGAGATTATGCAGTGCTCAGTTGCGCACACGCATGAAGTTCGTGCTCGGCCCACTCACCTTCCTCACCCCCAGCCCCAACCTACACAGGCAGCTCTCAGTGCTACTACTCACGTATCACGCTGGGCGGGCCTTAATTGGCCTGCCAGCATGAAATTGCGGTGCAGTGCCAATCACCATTGGCCACTGGCTTCCCAGCCCCCCCACCTGCTCCCGCTGATCCCCCATGCCAAGGGCAAAATTCTGCCCAATATGTTGGTATATATTGGAACCTTGGCATCAACATAGGGTCACTATGTAGCAACTCAAGTGGAGAATACATTACATTAAAAGAGATAACTGTTTTATATCTGAACCGGACATGGGCAGCAGGCACATGGGAACACATTGATAAAAGCAAAAAACTGCAGGTGCTCGAAATCCAAAACAAAAATAAAAATATCTGGAAAAACTCAGCAGTTCTGACAGCATCTGTGGAGAGGAACACAGTTAACGTTTCGAGTCCATATGACTCTTCAACAGAACTAAGTAAAAATAGAAAAGAGGTGAAATATAAGCTGGTTTAAGGGGGGGTGGGGAATAGATGTCTATGACATCTTTTGGCTATCTCCACCTATCACTGGCCCTCTATCCAGCTCTACCTGTCCCACACCCACCCCCCCACCTCCACCTTAAACCAGCTTATATTTCACCTCTTTTATATTTTTACTTAGTTCTGTTGAAGAGTCATATGGACTCGAAACGTTAACTGTGTTCCTCTCAGCAGATGCTGTCAGACCTGCTGGGTTTTTCCAGGTATTTTTATTTTTGTTTTGGATATCCAGCGTCCATAGTTTTTTGCTTTTATCAGTGTGTTCCCATGTGCCTGCTGCCCTTGTCCGGTTCAGATATAAAACAGTTAGCTCTTTTAAAGTAAAGTATTCTCCACTTGAGAAGTTGCTACGGCAAGGTGTTCCCATGTGCATCCGCCCTCACACCTTCTTCTCCCTCCCAGAGACATGATAGGGTCCCCATTGTCCTCACTTATCACCCCACCAGCCTCCGCATTCAAAGGATCATCCTCCGCCATTTCCGCCATATCCAGCATGATGCCACCACCAAACACATCTTCCCTTCACCACCCCTGTGGCATTCCGCAGGGATCGTTCCCTCTGGGACACCCTGGTCCACTCCTCCATCACCCCCTACACTTCAAACCCCTCCACGGCACCTTCCCATGCAACCGCAGAAGGTGCAATACCTGCCCCTTTACTTCCCCCCTCCTCACCGTCCAAGGGCCCAAACACTCCTTTCAAGTGCAGCAGCATTTCACTTGCACTTCTCTCAATTTAGTCTACTGCATTCATTGCTCCCAATGCGGTTTCCTCTACATTGGAGAGACCAAACGCAGACTGGGTGACCATTTTGCAGAACACCTTTGGTCTGTCCACAAGCATGACCCAGACCTCCCTGTCGCTTGCCATTTCAACACTCCGCCCTGCTGTCATGCCCACATGTCTGTCCTTGGCCTGCTGCACTGTTCCAGTGAAGTTCAACGCAAACTGGAGGAACAGCACCTCATCTTCCAACCAGGGGCACTTTACAGCCTTCCGGACTGAATATTGAGTTCAACAATTTTAGATCATGAACTCTCTCCTCCATCCGCATCCTCTTTCTGATCCCCCCCCTCCTTTTTTCCAATATCCCACCTATTTCCATTATTTTTAAATGTATTTCCATGCAGTGTTTTATCTCTGCCTATTAGCCTATTTCGATTCCTTCACCCCACCCCACCCTCACTAGGGCTATCTGTACCTTGCTTGTCCTGCTTTCTACTCTTAATTAGCACATTTCTTTAGATAATATCATCACCTTCAACACCTCTTTGTCCTTTTGTTTGTGACATCTTTTGGTTATCTCCACCTATCACTGGCCCTCTATCTAGCTCTACCTGTTCCACCTCTCCCCCCCCAACCCCCCCACTCTTAAACCAGCTTATATTTCACCTCTCTCCTACTTTTACTTAGAACTGTTGAAGAGTCATATGGACTCGAAACGTTAACTGTGTTCCTCTCCACAGATGCTGTCCGACCTGCTGAGTTTTTCCAGGTATTTTTATTTTTGACATGGGAACACATTATCTGGAAGTTCCCCTCCAAGTCACTCACCATCCTGATTTGGAAATATAGCACCGTTCTTTCAGGGTCAAAATCCTGGACTCTCTCCCTAACAGCCCTGTGGGTGTACCTACACCACATGGACTGCAGCAGTTCAAGAAGGCAGCTCACCACCATCTTCTCAAGGGCAGTTAGGAATGAGCTATAAATGCGGTGGCCACATCCCATGAATGAATAAAAAAATGTGTGCAATGCCACATGAAATTGTTCTCTTCATTCATTCTAGCCAACTCAATTCAGACAGCATAATTATTCCACAAAACAATTGTGCTAATTGGACTTAAATAACTACAAGCTAAATTCAGTAAAGCTGTTAGCCATGTCGATAATTGAACAATTCACATTGTTTGTATTTGAATTGTACGCTTGACTGGTCACCTTAAGCCAACTGTCAAGGAAACAATCAAACTAACTTTTGTATTGATTTACACTGGGGGTGTGATGGTGTATCTAGATAGATTTAAAATTCTTGGCCAAACAATTCCATGAGTATTGTCTCAGTTTCTCATCATAAACAAGGCAGGAGCGCAGAAGAACTTCCAAAGCAACATTACAAGCAATGCCATTTCCCTGGGGGCTCTGCTGGCCTCATGCCAAAGTAACTACATGTGACTGAAAGATCCTCTGTGGAATTTCAGGTTGCTATCTTGGCGTTGCCAACTCTGATTGGATGTATTCCTGGAGATTTCAACCTTTCCTTCAACTGCCTTGCATCCCACCATTGCTTGCCAAGCACATCAATCCTCTTGGCACCCAGCTTCCTACATAATTGAAAAGTGATAAAACTCTTCTACCCAATCGGATGATGCTTCACTGTCAATTAAATACCCTTTTTCTTATCTCCAATACTTGTATAATTATGAACCAGAATTGCACAAAAGCCCCTATGGCTTTATTTCTGGGTTGCACACGGCATTGTACTGAAATTTGATCATCACCCCAAAGAAAGGATAGAACAGGGTATTTGCTAAATGGTGAAAAGATCGAAGCAGTGGAGGTCCAAAAAGAGACTTAAGGTTCAGGTACAGAGATCATTCAAATGTCCTGAACAGGTACAGCAATAATCATATGGAATTCATATTTCAGCTACACAAAATCCTGATTAGGCCATGTTTGTGCTACTGTCAGCAGGTCTAGGCAGTGCAGCTTCAGAAGAAGATATTGGTCTTGGAAGGAGTATAGTTTAGATTTACTAGACTAAAAGATGAACTCCAAGGTTAAACCATGAGGAGACATTACACAAACTTGGGTTTACTCACTGGAACGTAGAAGGTTGTGGGGTGATTTAATTGAAGTTTTCAAGACATTAATTCAAACAGATAGGGTTGATTGGGAGAAATTATTTCCGTTAACTGGGGAGTCTAGGACTAAGAAGCAAAGTCAAAAAATTAGAACCTGACCTAGGAAACACTCCTTCATGTGAATGTATTAGATGTTTAGAACTCTTGTGTAAGAGATAATTGGTGCCAGATCAATTGATCATTTTAAAACTGAGATTTATAGATTTTTAATAGCCTAATGTGTTCAGGAATATGGAGCAAACATGGGTATAAGCATTTAGGTTGCAGATCAGTTATGAACTCATTGAATACCTCGAGGGGCTAAATGGCCTACTTCCCCGTGTTCCTGGAGACTCCATATCCTGGAGGGTTGGCAACCCTATCCTATCTATTGTGACTAAATTAAAGGGCTATCTACCCAGCTATACAAAAATACTTCATTTTTGACATGGTGGCAGTAAGGAATTGCAATACCTTATAATCTCTTTGCGCTGCGGTGGGGGAAAACATTCAATTTAGATTTCCACTCATGATCGATACTCACTGACATCGATATGTGTGTGGATAAAATGTTGATAAGGATAAAGGCTCGCTTAACTGTGAAGCCTTCTGTGTCAAAAGAACCTGTCAACACTCATGATAGAGCACACATCAAGAACAATTATTTTAGCAGGTGCAACCACTAACTGTGAACTGTACTTCTGCACTGATCACGACCTTAAGGGGAGAAACTATGAAGGAGAAAGAAGGAAAGTGGGAGAAAATCAAAGTGCTTGCCAAATTCAGTATCCATCTCAGCTGACGCTGGAAACCAGACTTAGCTGAGGCCCTTGCTCCAATTGTTCTCAAAATAGAGTCTCCATCCCAATACTTAGGCTTCTATACATTCAATCACCAATATACCCTGAGGCAATATGACTTCTCAGCACCTCATGTAATGAAAATAATGAACTATGCCCAGAAACCAAGTGACATAGCAGCATGGCATAAAAAAGCACAGCTGCAATTCCTTACAATAGGAGTAAAGGAAGCATGGTGAAGTTATCATGGGATCAGCAAGGGCACAGGAAAGGGGATGTGGCATCTGAAAAAAGACTGCATCATAAATTATTGCAAAAGGTGTTATTTCATTAAATTTTCCCTGATAAGAGTTACTGACACATGATATTTGTTTAACTGTTCATGCAATCGGCCAAATGAAGTATATTTTCCAATATTCGCACAGGGATAAAGATTACTATATGCCAAGAATTTTAACTTACTTTTACAAGTAATTAAGTATACATTGGATGGCATTTAAAATGACATCACGAAGAAGTAAGATGAGCATAAATATTTTTCTTATCTTTTTTTCCTCTGCACTAATCCTTTTGCCTTTAATGATTCATGAAGTCTAATACACACTATATTACTGCTTCAATGTAGCAAAGGTGTAAAAGTTAGTTTTTACTAATAGTCAGCACATTGTCATCCATTCTGTTACACTGCCCTCAGGTGGTCTTACTTCAGCAAGCAATATTGGGCAGAATCGTCCCAGAGTGGCACTAGATGCAGTAGCAAGCTGGTAAAACAACTTTTTAGCTGCCGGCCGCAATGGCGGCTTCTCACACCATATCGTCCTAAACCTGCCGCATTAATTATGCATTCCTGGGAAACATGGCGTTTCCATGGCAGGTGGGCTCTGATTCACCCGCCACACTGTCAACTTGCTGCTTCATTATGCCAGATGCCACATTTAGAGTACAGCCGCATGCACAACTCTCAGTGCTTCCAGCCCAGGACTGCTGCAAATAAGACATGGCCCCGAAAGGCAAGAAGACTGCAGCCCCCAGGTTTAGTGACTCATCCCTCAAGCACCTTTTGTAAGCTGTGGAGGCCTGCCATGATGTCCTCTACCCTCACTCTGGCCACAGGAGGGCCAGCAACATTACCACTCCAGCTTGGTAGGCGATGGCAGTGGTGATCAGTCCCAATGCTGTACGGAAGAAGTAGGCTATCTGCTATGACACAGCAGTTGGTAAGGGCTGAGTTATTTAAAATCACAGAGGGAAACTTTAAACAACTGTCATAACCTATATTTTCAATTGGTTTGTTTGAGATGCAGCTCTGAATTCAGAAATGAAGCCACCAAGCCTCCAGAGGGTTTTTATATAAATTAAATTAAACATTTATTAATTTAACATCAAATTTAAACACGCACACAGGTCTAAGAATTGCTACCATAATAACTTTTAAACAAATCCCCAAATTAATCACTCCCCAGGTAAATCTTCCCCAAGGCAACAATAACCCAAAGACTTTAAACAGACACCAGGCAAAGCACATTTTATCCTACAAATTCAAAGTGAGGTCCCTTGCAATTTGTTTACTTTGCAGACAGTTGTAGGGCTTACAGGCTGCTTAGATATTACATGCCTCTGACCCACACTCAAAACACGTTTCTGTATATACCTAGTCTTCCCTTTGAAAGTAAATTGTCATTGTATCACCAGGCCCTTTGAACTCCACCTCTTCTAACAATAAAATCCCTTTCATTGTGCTAATTGTACTAGTAATATAAACATATTGCTTGGTGTCTCCTAGCTAGGTGCAAGATTTCACCCCAAGTCTTTGAATAGTTTATTCAACAAAATGCAAATGTACCCTTTACTTTACTGTTTAACATCTCAAAACTACTATACATCAAAGCACCCAGACTAGCTGGCTTTAATCCAATTAAGACACACGCACTCACACCCACAGACACAGACCCTACTACAAGTCCAAATAAAAATAATTTCCAATAACATTATATATATTATCTTCATGGCACCATCCAATGCAGATAAAGATTGAATGATCTCATCCGTGCTGCCAGGGTAAGGGGACTTCTCATCACTCTACACTCAAGTCCATCAAATATCCACTGGCATCACTCACTGCCAGCTCCAGGGACATCACCACTCACCCTTTCACACATACTCTCACATCTCCATCTGGCCTCATCTGCTATGGAGACTGAGTCCTCAGTTCTCACCATCTTGAAGGCACTTGCACTGATCAACTAGTTCCCCCACACAATCCCGGGGATATCCTCCTTCCCCAGTCCAGTCCTCACCCTGCAGCCTCTTCCCTTGCCTGAGGCCACTTCTCCACCTTCCCCAAGCAAACTCAAGCCCTGCAGCCATACAAAGCCACCCGTGCCTTTTGGCTGGACTGGTAGGTAGAGAACTGCCTGTGAGCCCCCCAAAATGTGGTGTGGTGCTGTCTATGAAGCATGGTGCTGATGGCTGCGAGCGCTGCCTGAAACAAGATAGGCAACAAACCTCAAAGTCCCAAGCAAAGTGCTGCTCGCCAGGTGCACATCACTTACATGCAGCTGTGAAACACATCAACGTAGGCGGACGATCCAGCATGGGGGGATGGGTCCAGCGGGCTAGCCTTATAATGATATGCAGATGTATTACAAGGAGGTTCCCAGTGTCCAATGGCAAGAAACGCGGTCTGCCATTGACAGGCTGAGCGGATGATTGCAAACTGGTTCCATGACATCGTGAAACCGATATTTGGCCTTCTCATCATATTGTCCACTCACGCTGCCGAGCATGCCCGACGCCAGCGGGCACAGGTGATTTTGTCTATTGATTGTTCTTCACTGCTCACAGCCGGCGGATTTCCTAAAAGTTCGCAAAATGGCAATTGACCCATAAATCTTTATCAATGTGTAACTTTAGATGAAGGGCTTTGTCAGTCATAGGAAAGTGCATAATAAATACAATAAATGTATGGAGCATATTTGACATGGTGGCAGTAAGGAATTGCAATTCCTTGTCATCTCTTTGGGCTGCGTTGGGGGAAAACATTCAATTTAGATTTCCACTCTTGATCAATACCCACTGACATCGATATGTGTGCGTGTGAAATATTGGTTAGGATAAAGGCTTGCTCAACTGTTAAGTCTTCCATGTGAAAAGAACCTGTCAACACTCATGGTAGAGCACACATAAAGAACAATTATTTTAGTAGTCAAAAGATTAACTGACTCATGAAAGAGATCAGAGGACTGTGGGCACAGGTTATCCACATTAACTGTGGAATTCTGCACACTTACGAGTTTCTTTACAGCTTCAGCTGCAAGGTGTAAACCCTAGGATTCTAAATTTAAAAGTTAAATAAACACCAGTCTTAAAGCCTGGAAGTTATATTACAGAACACCTATAATATATTTTAAAATATACACCTGCATGCACTTCATATCTACAAAATCTAAATTCCAGCTGTAGTGTTTTTGTCACACCTTTCACTTTATAAAACACGGTATTTGCACCGTGACAATAATTCTTCTTTAATATTGATTCAGTCAACATTGTTTCATTATAAGCTAGCTGACAAAATAAGGGACATCTATCCATTCAAGGTTGTGATTTCACTATAACATGATTCCCACGATTTTCACTGGTCTGCTCTCCTTGTCCCACAGCCGAGGTGCAGCCAGTGGACATTGCTACATGTATTATCCTCCGCAAGTCATCGCCAAAAAGACCGCCTCTGCTCCCTTCCTCCCACATGCTCTTGGCGCTGAAATCCCAGGTACCTGCCATCCACCACCTGGAACTTCTTCAGCTGCTCCAGCATCGACAGCATCTTCTGCCGCTAGATGGAGCCTGATCACTCCGAAGCTCGGCGGCTAATGACTGCAATCTTACTTATATTTATTTACATTTGTATCTATACATTCATTGTATTTTAAAAGTTATTTCATTTAATAAGTTAGGAATGTACGCTATTTCAACTTACAGTATGATGTTTTGATTTTTTTCTGTGGAGGAACAATGTCCAAAAGGAACTAATTATAGTTTTTACATTAGTTGTCATGCAAAATTCTGATTTGCTTAATGGTGTTTCGCTTCATATCACACTTCTCAGGAACGCAGCTACAACATTAAGTGAGCAATTACTGGGGAAATTGACTAGGTTAACTCATCACATTGTAATAGACCCTTCCGCCAGCAGAGGCACTGTAACTCCTCAGGGATGCATTCGCCAGCTCATCATTCTGCCTTGGAAAGAAACTGATGCTCCAAAGTGCTCCCAGTGGCAATAGGCTTTTCTACTTAACCAGAAACAATAAGGTTGGGAGTGTGATTGCTTGCTGAAGCTCATTTCGGAATTTGTCTGGTAATGAAGGATCCCATTTCAGTCGAGAAAAGAACCTTGAAAGTCTGGGCTGAGGATGGTAAATAGAAGGTAACATTTGTGTCACAAAAAAGGTATACTATGATCATCTCCAACAAGAAAAGACTCGGCAACTAACTAACCTTCAACAGTATACCTGTAACTATCGTCAAGTTTCCCTCTTTCAACATCCTGAAGGTCACCCCTTGAGCAGAAGCTTTACTGGTCTTGCTATAATAATGCTCTACAAGAACACATCAAAGGCCTGTGATGAGTGATTCACCCCTTGACCCTCAGTGCCTCTTTATTTTTCACTTGGCTCAAGTCCAGCGTATGATGGAAACCTCAAAATTTGTCTGGATTGATCTCGCTACAACAACACGTTAGAACCTCAACAACAGCCAGGATAAATCAGTCCATTTGAGTAAAACATTTTCACTGACCTTAATAACTACTCATCCATCTTTAGTGTACTATAGCTGCAGTATATATTGTCTACAGGATGTACTACAGCAACATATGAAGGTTACTTCCATCGAATCTCCCAGCCCTCTGACCTCTATGACTGAGAAGGACATGAGCAGTACCATTAGGAAAACACCATTACCTCATCACCCTGACTTTGACATTTACAGCCATTTCTTCTTCATCACCAAGTCAAAATTCTGGAATTCCTTACCCAAAAGAAAAACTTACATTTGTACGGTGCCTTTCATGGCCTTGGGATGCCCAGTGAATTCCTTCTTGAAGCGTAGCCAGTGTGGCAATGTTGGAAACATGGCAGTTGATTTGCACATAGCACGTTTCCTCAAACAGCAATGAGATAATGACCAGATAATCTGTGTTGGTAATGTTGGTTGAGGGCCAAATTTTAGCCAGGAAACTAGGGATAAGACCCCCGCTGTTCTTCAAAATCGCGCTGTGGGGTATCTTACATTGACCTGAGAGGGGGATGGAGCCTTGGATTAACATCTCATCCAAAAGACCTCAATAACTTGACAGTACTTCAGTACTTCACTGGAGTGTTAGCCGAGATTTAGAGCTTATCTCGAGTGGTACTTAAACCCACAAACCTTCTGACTCAGGCATGGGTACGAGTACTGAATGCCTCTGTGGAAATGCCATCACCAAAAGGACCTCAATGAACACAAGAATCGGGAGCAGGAGTAGACTATTCGGCCCCCCAAACCTACTCTGCCATTCAATAAACTCATGGCTGGTCTGATTGTTGCCTCAACTCCACTTTCCTGCCAGCCCTCAAGAACCCTTGACTCTCTTGTTGATCAAAAATCTAACTCAGCCTCAAATATGTTCAATGATCCAACTTCCACTGCTCGCTGGGGAAGAGAATTCCACAGACTAATGACCCTCTGAGAGAGAGAGAAAAAAATCCTCATCTCCATCTTAAATGGGAGAACTCTAATTTTTAAACTGAATACTCCAGTTTGAGACTCACCCCCAAAGGGAAACATCCTGTCACCGTGCATCCTGTCAAGTCCCTTCAGGATCTTATATTTTTCAATAAGATCACCTCTCCTTCTTCCAAACTCTCATGGATATAGACACAACCTGCTCAACCTTTCCTCACAGGCTAACCCCTTCATCCCAGAAATCAGTCAAGTGAACCTTCTCAGCTTTCAATGCAATTATATCCTCCTTAAGTAAGGAGACCAGAACTGTTCACAGTATTCCAGGTGCAGTCTCATAAGGCCCTGTATAGCTGCAGCAATACTTCTCTACCTCTACTCAATTCCCCTTGCTAATGCCTACCTTGAAGAAGTATTGCTCTTCTCTCCGACAGGATTTCCGTATCTCTCTTTTGCCTTGTTCACCTTCATTGCTTTCCATTTCTCTCCTGGTGTTTGACAAGGTGTTTACTAAAACCTGCTTTCACAGCATATTCCTTAGATCATATCACCACCTTCAACACCTCTTTGTCCTTTTGTCTATGACATCTTTTGGCTATCTCCACTGGTCGTCTATCCAGCTCTACCTGTCCTGCCCTCCCCCCTTAACCCAGCTTATATTTCACTTCTTTTCTATTTTTACTTAGTTCTGTTGAAGAGTCATATGGACTCAAAATGTTAACTGTGTTCCTCTCCGCAGATGCTGCCAGACCTGCTGAGCTTTTCCAGGTATTTTTATTTCTGTTTTGGATTTCCAGCAGCCACAGTTTTTTGCTTTTATCTTAGTGTTTAATTGACTGCCACTTCTCTTCAAGGAATGCCTACCTTGAAGAAGTATTGCTCTTCTCTCCGACAGGATTTCCGTATCTCTCTTTTGCCTTGTTCGCTTTCATTGCTTTCCATTTCTCTCCTGGTGTTTGACAAGATGTTTACTAAAACCCACTTTCACAGTACATTCCTTAGATAATATCACCACCTTCAACACCTCTTTGTCCTTTTGTCTATGACATCTTTTGGCTATCTCCACCTATCACTGGCCCTCTATCCAGCTCTACCTGTCCCACCCCCTCCCCCTCTTTAAACAGCTTATATTTCACCTCTTTTTTATTTTTACTTAGTTCTGTTGAAGAGTCATATGGACTCGAAACATTAACTGTGTTCCTCTCCGCAGATGCTGCCAGACCTGCTGAGTTTTTCCAGGTATTTTTATTTTTGTATAGTATAATGGAGTATGTTAGACTAAGTCCCATAAAGAGATAACTGTAATTGTCTGTGATATCATAGAAGGCAGTCTCATATATTCATGTGATCTGAGAAATGCTAGGAGAAAGCAGTATGGAAAGAAACTAGGGTAAGGGAAAGTTCTCATAACAGTAAATATACAAACATGCGAACAAAGTTAGAACGTTTGCCGCGAGCAGGCTTTGGGAGTTATTGAAACTACTCCAACCCAATAACATAATAATATCCTTCAATTTTCCTTCCAAATCATTTGTTGTACCTGCATACTAACTTCTTGCGATTCATGTACCAGGACGCCCAGATCCCTCCAGAGTGGTTGGGTGTTAAGGCCCACTATCATGTTCTCAAGACAGCTGGAGGTATAGGGTGGAACTTAATTCAGCCCGCTGGAGGTACAATGGCAGGGGTCCCAGGACCGCATCAGATTGCCAGTGTCGGGAAAACTGTCCCCAATTAAGTTGGGGGTGGGAAGGGTCCGACAAGAGTATCATGCCTGCCAGCAGTGGGATGTCAGTTAGGCTCATTAGGCACTTGACAATAATTAACTATGAGCCCACTGGAATTCAATGGTGGTTCAGGGATTTAACAAGACTCACATGGCTCTCCCATGCCTGCCAAAGGCTGCCCAGCAAACCCTATTGGGTTTGTCTGTCAGGTTTGTCTGCAGCCTCATGGTGGGGAGGTGGTGGGAAGGTGGGTCCCTCAATGACAGGCACAGTGCCCGATCGCTGCTGAAAGACAAACCCCCACACTTGCCTCCAACCCCCTCTCCAGTGACTCCCTTCCCACAAACCCCATCCTGCTCCACTGACCTGTGTTCAGGGATCCATTGGCAATCCTTGGGCTGGGCCTTGGAGCATTACCAACAACTGTTGCCGCTCCCAGTGGCAGTGCCAGCAATGGAGAGCTGTTGGCAGTTCTCCACCTGGGATTTCTACCTCACTGGGGGAGCTTGATTGTGTAGAAGGCCCGACGATGGCTGGTTAAGTGCCTGAGGGCACTTAAATAGTGTTGGCCCTCCTCCACAGAAGTGACATGGGATTCATTAGTTCTCGAATCAGTGGTATGGCAGAGGGAGAAACCCCTGCAGGTAGAACTAAATCCCAGCCATAGACTTCCCAAAATCTCACTTATTCTCAGAACAAAAGAAAATAAAATCCACGTTTTGACTGATCTCCTGTGGCATTGTATGTGGTAAGTTGGAAAATATTATTTCTTCCACCTGTTTCCTGTTGATGTTTCAGATCTCCTTTTCTGCTTTTGTTTCTCCCTTTCTCATGAGTTGTTCTGCTTCTCTCTCCCTAACTTTCTTGTTGTTCCTCTTTTTCTTCTATTTGCCTTTATTTTTGTGCTAGTGCACAACATGGTGTGGCAGGGGAGGAGCGGCCAATAGCTATAGGTTGCATTTGGCATTATGGGGAAAATGTGATCCTCAACTCCTACCTTCCTATTCCCAATCACTCCTGCTTCTTCCCTATCTTCTCATCCATCATTTCACATCTTTCTTCACCTTGCCAGGATTCTTCCCCTTTTAGTCATCTCCTCACACCCATCACTTCCTCTACGTCTTTCCCTGCTCAACCATTCCGCCCCCTTGCTCAATTGTCATTCATCTCATTCTTCACCCTCCATCCATCCAATCCAAACATTCTTTCCAAGGATGAGGGGTGAGATGCCAGAGATCCCTTCATCCTCAAACTATTTTCTCCTTCTCTTAATGTTTTTTCAAATCTATTTACCTCAAAGAGACTGTATTTTCTTTCAAAATTCAACTTAACTTCAGAAGAAATCATTTTAGACTGAGGAAATTTGCATTCTCTATCTGCCTCTTTCACTTCCTGTCTTACAGGTGTTAACGATTTGAATTTCTAAACTGTATAGAACATTAAAAACAAAAGGCACATCAAATGTGTAAGAAGCACATTGTCATATTCCTCAGTTGGCTTCTCACAGTTTTTTAGAGTACCTCAATATAAATTGTACTCAATAAACCTTTCAAAATGTGTCTTCTAACTTTTCTTCAAATGATTATGAAAATAAAGTGAACAAAAAATTCAAGAATATGAGGAAAAATATTCTATCATCACAGCTTGCCGAATTGTACTAATGCATCCTGTGGAACCTAATATTCTGCACATGCTCAGACTAGACAAAAGCAAACTCAGCTCACTGTATCACAGTTCTATGTGTAAATATAAGTTCAAGCCCAGGCTTCTGCAAGAGGCTGCAGCATTCATTAAAAAGTTATTGAAGGTATTAGAAGACAATAAACAGTTTAAACCTAATCATGCCATCATCCCTCCATCTTCTTTCACTTTTCTCATTTTACTTGGGGTCACCACAATGCTGGTTGATCATCCTTCATACCAATGATCTTTTATTTTGGATTTGATGGGTGGCTTTACAGCCAGATGCACTTTCTGCTGCTCACCCTCCCCATTTATCCAGGCTGGGGTCAGGCATTGATATGCTTGCTTGCACCATTGGCTGAGTTCTTACGTGGCAAACAAATCCTAGACAGAGACTTGAACCAGGGCACTTCAGGTTCAGAGACAGGGGAGCTGCCCACTGAGTCACTCCAGCTCCCTCTAATCATCTCATTGTAAACTATGTATTTTATCAGTTTTCTGATTTTGCTTCAGCCCTTATTATAGAAATTTCAGTGAATGAGAAAAGGGAGACCAAAAATTTCAGAGCGCATTCTTGGAGAAAAGGGAACATGGCCCACAAAGGTACATTTTGGGGCCCATTTGTAAATCGAGAAATCTTATTATCAGGAGCAATAACCACCAGTACCCCAGGCCTAATGCCACCTTCCAACTGGTAGCCCTGGGAATCAGAAAAAGGAGAGGCAGATGAGATGAAAATAGGTCAGGATGCCACTTATATTTATAAGCAGTAAGCATAAATGATTGACCAGTGAAGTAGGGCTGGAAAATCCAGGTCTGGCCAAGGAGAAGGAAGTAGGTCTCCACTCCCCATTTTCACATCATTTCAGTGTTATCCTGCCAGATACTATGTCATAATTTCAAAGGGAGTTGAATAAGTATTTGTGAAAGAATATAAAATGGCACAATGAAATGGAATTAGAATAAAGAGTTCCACTTGAAGAACCAACCCTGGCCCAGGGTTCATTCATGCTGTAAATTCTGCAGTACAGTTCTTTCATTTTTTTTCTCTTTTTTTCTGTTATCTCTTTCTTTCAGGACTTGAAATTATATTGCACAAAGATTAGCAAATGAAGATATTATGAATTTGCATAGATTCTTCTGTCTGCTCTTTTTACAGGTGTTGACTCTTTTATTTCAGCAGGTTGATATCTTGGTTAATATTGTGGAATATAGAATTCAATATAAAAACATTAAATAGCTGGATATGAATTTCGATACTGTAATTTTAAGGCCTTACTCCTCTTTCTCCTCTTTCACTATTCACACAGGTGTACAAATTATTTTGTTTATCATTTATAATTTCCTTGTGTTTTTCAGCAATAAATAGTATGTAGTTTGAGCTAAACCAGCTTCTAGACCTCTCCTTTTGTTTGTCTCTGAGCAAAATGGGACAACAAGAAAGTTTTGTTTGAATTAGAGGTTTCTGTGCAAGGATAAACCAGCTGGGCCAATTGGGCTCACTCACATACATTTATATTGCGGTCTTTGTTAAAATATATCTTAGTACAAAATCTGGATAATTTTATTTTCACCTCCAGAATTGGTTAATCCCACATAATCTGAGACATTTTACTTATCACCCATCAAATAAAGGAGTCAGGCGTATCCTGGTAAGTAAACATAAGCAGCAGCATTGATGCATGTAATTGTGTTGTGGGATTTGGGTACTGCATGGATTGTGGAATATTGTGGTTACTCTTGTGTTATAAGTGAGCTCAGTCAACTCTGGTCCTCTGCCAAGCTATTGTATTAGCTAGGTCATGGAAGAAGCAAATGAAATGAAGAGTTCAGTATTGGGATTTTTAACCTCCATTAATGGCCATAGCAGTGTAAATATGATACACAAAATGGTCAGTGCAACAAGGTAGGTAACATGAATGTGATGTGAGTGGAACATTGCATAAGTATACCAACTTCCATTTTATGCAGAGAAACACTCTTGACCACAAGTCCATCAGGCAGTGGTCGGCATGTAACGTCCTAGAAGCCCTGTGGGAAAAGGAGGTGGTTGATCCTGTTGGATGGTTCCCTGAGCAGACTGTCAAAGTCATTTGGCAGAATGCCTCATTACCAGAACTTTCCAACAAGCACCAAGACGTAGCTTGGCTGGTGGTGAGAAAGGCCTTCCCTGTCAGATCCTTCCTTCATGCCAGGAGTCTCACCCCACCCTGACATGCTGCTTTTGAGGTGGCTGTGGTGGGAAAGACACGGTTGTTCACCTCCTTGTGGAATGTGCCTTTGCGAAGCAGGTCTGGAGAGGGATGCAGCAGTTTTTGTCAAGGTTCATCCGGAGCAGGTCTGTGACACAGAACTCTGTGCTCTACGGGCTGTTCCCAGGAAGATACACCGAGACAAACATCAGCTGCAGCTGGAGGATCATCAACTTGGTTAAAGACGCTCTTTGATCTGCCCAAAATTTGTTGGTCTTCCAGTGCAAGGAGTTGTCTCCGACCGAGTTTTGCAGACTGGCACATTCCAAGGTCCAGGGCTACGTGCTGAGGCACGCATAAAGTTTGCGGCAGTCATCGCACAGGTGCAATGGGGAAGGTCGCTGTCTAAGACTTTTCAGCCATAGTGCACCGAGGGGCTGGGAATTGGATAGACCCCTCAGGCTGTATGACTCACATTGAATGTATGCGGTGAATACTACATGTATCACAATTGTATTGAAGCACCTCAGAATGCAACATGATCTATGTAGATAACCTGAATACCATTACACTGTCTCACTGCCAGTAATGACCATGTTGAAATGTCTGTAATGTTCATTGACTGCATTATGGAAAACTTGAATATGATTGCACTTTGTGTAATGGCCATTTTGAAATGTTTTGTAATGTTCTTTCAGATATTTTTTGAATAAAGTATATTTTTCCAAAAAAAAATACCAACTTCCACCTCTGACTGGCACATTCCAGTCTAAGGCCTGTCAGCCATATTGCACCAAGGGGCTGGAAATTGTAAAGAACCCCTTGGATTGTATGATTCATATTAAATGTAGTGGGAACATACGGAATAGGAGCAGAAGTGGGCCATTCGGCCCTTCGAGCCTGCTCTGCCATTCAATAAGATCATGGCTGATCTGTTTGTGTTTTAAGTTCCACATTGCTATCTATCCCTGATAACTTTTAATTCCCTTGCCTAACAAGAATCTATCAACCTCTGCCTTAAAAATATTCACTGACCTGCTTCCAAGCCTTCTGAGGCAGAGAGTTCCAAAGTCGCACAATCCTCTGAGGGAAAAAAATTCTCTTCATCTCTGTCCTGTAAGGGCAACCCCTAATTTTAAAACAGTGCTCCCTCATTCTGGACTCACCCATAAGAGAAAACATCTTTTCCATGTCCACCTTGTCAAGGCCATTCAGGATCTTATACATTTCAATCAAGTCACCCCTCACTCTTCCAAACTCCATGTAAGTAATACTCTGCTTTTTTATTCTTCCTGCCAAAATGAACAACTTCACATTTTCCGACATGAGACTCTATCTGCCAGATTTTTGCCCACTCACTCACTCCCCTATCTATGTCTGTCTGCAAACTCCACATGTCTTCTTCACAACATACTTTCTTACCTATCTTTGCATCATCTGCAAATTTAACTATCATGCCTTTGCTCCCCTCATCTAAGTCATTTATATAAATTGTAAAAAGTTGAGGCCCCAGCACAGACCCCTGCAGGACTCCATTTGTGACACCATACCAATCAGACAAAGACCCAATTGTGTATGGTCTCTATTTTTTGCCAGCCATCCAATCTTCTATTCATGCTAATATGTCACCCCCTACACAATGAGCATTTATTTTCTGCATTAACCTTTGATGTAGCACCTTATCAAATGCCTTCTGGCAATTCAAGTATAGTACACCTACAGGCTCCCCTTTATTCACAGCACATATTACTCCTTCAAAGAACACTAATAAATTGGCTAAAGGTGATTTCTCTTTCATAAACCATGCTGACTCTTCCCAATTACATTGACTTTTTCCTCAACCTTATTAATGATCAATTCTAACACCTTCTCTACAACAGACGTCAAGTCTAGCTGGCCTATGGATTCCTGTTTTCTGCCTCCCCCACTTCTTGAATAGAGGGGTTAAATTTGCTACTTTCCAGAAACTGGGCAATTTTGGAAAATTAACACCAATGCTCCTCCTACCTCATCAGCCACCTCTTGTAAGACCCAAGGATGAATTCCATTTGGGCCTGGGTATTTGTCAGCCCACAGCTCCAACAGTTTGCTCTGTAATGTTTCCCTAGTGATTGTAATTTCACCAAGTTCTTCCCTCCCTTCCACTTCCTGATTTACAGCTATTGCTGGAATGTTTTTCTATCCTCTATAATGAAGACAGAAGCAAAATACATGTTCATTTCATCCCCCATTTCCTTATTATCTATTAACTCCCCATTGTCACTCTCTGGAGGATCAATACTCACTTTACTTACTCTTTTGCTTTTTAAGTACCTTTGGAAACTCTTGCTATCCATTGTTACATTTCTAGCTAGCTTCTTCTCATACTCTAATTTCTTTCTCCTGACTAACCTTTAGTCACATCGAATGTATACAGTAAATATTACATGTATCACCATTGTATTGAAGCATCTCAGAGAGCAACATGATCTATGTAGATAATTTGAATATCATTGCGCTTTCTGAGTGACCATTTTGAAATGTTTGTAATGTTCTTTTTATTGTACTGAAGCACCTCAAAGTGTAACATGATGTACGTAGAACATTTGAATATCATTGCACTTTCTGTGGTGGCTATTAATATTTTATGGATAAAATATATTTTTGCAAAGAAAAAACTGTTATTTCTTTAAAATAAGTTGAAATAGTTTGTAACTGTTTTGGGATGTAGGACAGTGTTTTCCTGTGAGCTTCTGAGCCCTACTCAAATGGGGGGGAAACAGTCATTCACCTGTAATTTACCCTGAAATGACCAATTAGTGGTCAGAAGGCAGGTTTGTTGTCCATTTAAGGACAGCAGGGGTGGGTTGGGGAGGGGGAAGGAACTGGGAAGGGCCAATTAGAAGTCTCCCGGCATGAAAGCTGCAGCAGGGTTCCAGGGCGGGTAAGTGAGAGAAAGTGGATGCACCAAAACGGAAGTGCCCTAAAAGAGTGACCTGTGGCTGCTACTGAACCCAGACAGTCAAGGAGGGCCTCTAACCCTGCCTGGAGTGCTGGGTCCCATGTCTAAGGTGCCTCGAGCAACTAAATTGCTCCCTGCTGTCTGCCATAGTTGCAGATCAACTGGAAAATCCCAGTCAGCCTCCTTTAATATGCCTCATTTGGCCTTTAATTACTTCAATTGGCTACCCACTGCTTGTGAACGGGAGCCCTTCCACCCATCAGCCCCATCCTGCCTCTGAGAAGATGCCCAGGTATGGGACGGAGCCAGGAACCTGCCTCTGTTTGTGGCCCTGGTATGGTCTAAAAACCCTGACCAGTGTATCAGACATTAATAAACACACAATCATGCATTCTTATTCCATACCAAAATCAGGGCTTAAACTTACTGTGATTCAAGTATATTTTTCAAATGTGTTTTCTCCCTCTTGCATGAATGTTGAAGTCATTGCTGTCATCTAAATTTTTCGGTTCTGAATCTGGAACTTGCTTCTTTTTCCTTATGCAATGTTAAAAATATTAAAATATTTAAACTCTTTGAATGTAAACCAGAGAAATAATCACAAAGGAATCACCAATAGGCACTGCTAAATGAGTAGGCTTTTCATGTTTGATTTCTGGACACTCTCAGAAAATAGGAACCAAACGGTCTAATTTCACTCCATTTACTGAATATTTCTATGATTTGTGATGTGACAACATCACATCCAGAATTTACAAATTTTGTGAATTGTTCTTTGAGAAATACTTGAATGGTTAGAACGCAATTAAAAGGTCCAATTTTAAGGATTTTCATGATTACCATTTTGAGCTACTTCATGACCAGTACACCTTATCAAATTTACCAGTTTTACAGTGCTACCTTTCTTGTCATCTACATTATTATAAGAATGAAATTTAAGCTCGAAAAACCTTCTAAATTGTTTTGAGAAATATTTAACTTCCTCTCTTTCAATTGAGAGAGCCCCAGTTTTGTGAGTTTTAAATCAAAGTATGGCTCATTATCTCTCCTGAGTATGATGCAATTCTTGCAAGCATTTAATCTCGATAACATTTTAAAAAGTCTTAGGCGTATACACAATCCCTTTTCCGCACCACTTCACTTCCTTTGGCCATGCTTTAAATTACACTTTTACATCTTTTTTTCCATTCATAAGTTCTAATGTCCACATTTGTAATGGAAATGTCTACATAAACTTGTCGTGCTGATTACAGGTGACTGTGGAACAGCTTTCTGAGTTGTTTGTGCCAGATTGGCTGCAACCTTGTTTCTTTGATCCTTTTGAACTAATTATGGTTTAATCTTAGTTGTAAGACGTAAAATTTAAGATTACTTGATAGAATTTAAAATTTGATTTATCTTTTTAGTTTTCCATTCCTGTCTTGTTTGATCTTGAATTGTTAAACCTCCTGGACTGACCAAGATTTTCCTAAAATGGAACATGGATCTCCACTGTTGTTGCGAGTTGCCCGGGATTTTAAATCTCACTCTGCAGCAGGGCCCCTCCATCCCTGTTAAATCACTGGCTGAAAGCCAGGAACAGTTGGTGTGCCAGGAATAATTGGGAGTCAGAGTGGGGTTCAGAGATTGACAGGGATATTAAAAGTTTTGGGGGGCGTCTGGTATCTGGGGAAGAGGTGCAAATGGATGTCATTGAATGGAGGAAAGAGAGATGAGGATGGGAGCTCAGTGAAAATGAAGGCTTGGTGATAGGGTTACTGGGGATTACGGGTGGACAAAAGAAAAGAAATGTGGATGGTAGCTTGGCGAGAGAGGGAGAATGGGTAGGGATCATGGTCACCGTTGGGAAACTGTGTGGTAGGTATGCTCTGATTTAATTGGGTAGGGGCAAAGGTTTGGCTGGTGCTCAGTGCAGAGTATTAATTATATTGTTACGGATGGGAGAGAGATGGTGGATTGACTTTGCCCCTTTGCTCCTCATCACTCAGTTGTCTGCAACAAGATGTATTTATTAGAGGGAGTGTTTTAAACCTTTTGAGTTTTGTGATTGTTAGCAATAGACATGAAGCAGGCTTTTGGCTAAGTTTAAGTCAGAAGAAAGGATAATGTTTATTCACATAACACCCCAAAATGTAAATGCAATGAAAAACACTCACTCCGTCATGCACACAGACACATACACATAAGCTAAAAGCTTGCTTTTAGGTAATGAACCTAAAATACCAGAATCAAAACACGTGTTTAAATTTAGTCCTTTAAGATGCATGCATGGCAGGCCTGGATAGATTCTCTCTCATGATTCTCTGGATGAATGGGAGCTAGAAGCCTCTGTGTTTCCAGACGAAGTCATGACCCAGTTTCTGTAGAGATGAATCTTTGCAGATGAAGGCAAATTAACCACCCTTTCACTCCTTGGTTGTTCTGACAGGGATCTATTCTCCTTGCTGGAGGAATGATCCCTCTTGTCCTGTTGGTTTCCAGACTGACCTGTATTTGGCTGGTTTATACAGTAATCAGATTTATTAGTTTTGATTATGTGACCAGATGATCAATACTTCTTTTGTCCACACAAAGGATTCAAGGTCAGAAGCCATTGCTTCACAATTGGGGATGAATGGTGGCTATTCACACCTGCTTGTGATAAACTGGTTTCTCTGCATCTCTCTTTGTTAAGTGAAAAGTTTACAGGCAGTGAGTCAGTCTAGGGGACAATTGATTTTGTGTTTTGGTAAATATTCAGTCAATAGGATGTGTAACTTCATGTGGTTTTGCACTTTGAATGTCTTTTCAAGGATGGACATTCTACCCATATTCATATGCATTTCAAGAACTTTCTAGAGACATGAGTTAATTCTTTATCTACGCAGGAATCACAAAAGGTCCTGATCCTTGACAGGCATCTTTGCAGCACATTGTCCTCTTTTTAAAGTCAATTTCAAAAAGTCCAAATTGCATAAAGTCATATCTTGAAAGTGAGGAATATGATATCTTTAATGATTAAGACATGCCCCGCCACAAGAAAAACATATGGAATCCCAATTCTTTTTTTTACATTGTTTTCAGGGTGAAGAGAAACATGAATACCTCAACATTCCCTCTGCATTCATTCAGACATCCAAATCTAGATCTTACAACTGCTTCAGCTGGTGTTGGCTGCATCAACCATTTTCTGCTCGAGTTTGAATTTCTCATCATCCCCTTTTGGATAAGGCACAACCTTAATTGATTTGTTTTGGGACATTGAAGTTTGGCTCTGGGGAAGCTTTGTTCAGACACCTAGTGCCTTCTACCCTTTTAAATCCCATTTATGTGTTCTTGAATTTGGTTGGATATTCCCCAGCATCTGTTTGTAGTAATTTGGGAATTTGAATACCAACAGATGTACTGTTTTTCGTGTGGTTTGAGCTAAGTGCAAACTCAAGGGGATCAAATTTCACAGACTGCTGTACAGGCAGCTTTTCTGTTCCAAGGTTTGTAATAGGCAAATTTCTGTCACTGCACTGTTGCACTACTTATAAAGCCTTTACCTTGATTAACGTTTCCACAACCCATGAGTCCAATAGTTCAGGTTCTGGTACTTTGATAATTTTTATCTGTAGGGTGACAGTGGGTGCTAAATTGTTTTTAAGCCCTTGTGAGGCATAAGTTCTCCTTCTGCATTTTTTCTTTAGTGGGTTCTGAAGCTAAATTTTGGGTTTGGTTAGCTTTGAATTTCAAACCTGACTACTTGATTCTTCAGTGAAAAAATCCATACTGACTTAATTTATGCTTCACTTGTAGTGTTCACAAATGTTGTTTATCTAGGGTGTATTCCCTTCCCTTTCCCTTTTGATGGGATGGTGATTTCCCCTAATTTTCCCCATGTCCTCAGGAGCACTACTGCTCACAGGTGGCTGTCCAGCTTCTGCTGTACTTCCCTGTTACTTTAACATTTGAGCACAGACGCACAACTTTCATGGCCACAGCCGTGGTTTCAACCACAGCGCCCTCTGTTGGTGAACCCTGCTAATGCCAACAGTTCATTTTCACATGACTGGGTTTACCACAATGTAAGAAGGTTGGGTGAGCCCCGTTCTGACTTCTTCTTTTATAAATTGGAGAGTGATCTGTCCTTCCTCCTCCATTGTCTTTCTCCTTGGACCTTTTTTCTCCTTCCCCTTCTTCCCTTTCACTATTATCCAATTTCCCATTGTTCTCCCATTTGCTGTGCTTCCCGGACCTCTTGAGATTATTTGGGAAACGTTTTCCTGCATTAAAGGGTCTGTGGGTCAGCTCATAACTGTTTGCTGTGATAGCAGCATCTCTCACCCTTGTTACTCTTTGTTCTTTGATATGGGACCTTATTTTAATTGGGATGCTGTTTTAAAATTCCCACAGTAAAATTATTTTCTTTAAGTTTTCCTTGGATGGATCTAATTTCAGGGATATTACCCAGTCATCAAAAGTTACATGTTTTTCTCTTTCAAATTCAAGGTAGGTATGGGCAGGCTGACTTTGGGAGTTTCTGAATTTCTGGTGATATGCTTCCAGTACTAACTCATAGATATTTAAAATAGCAGTTTTCATCTGATCATAATCCCAAGAGCTTTCTTCCATCAATGGAATAAGCTTCATGAGCCCTTCCAAATAATTCACCTATTAAGAGTAGGGTCCGGGACTCTTAGCGCTATTTTAGTCGTTTTTCAAATTTTCTCAAAAGAAATGAAGCAGGATTCGGCTTCCTCTTCGTTAAGTTTGGGCACTAGCTGTAAACATTTCAGAAAATCAAAGCTCTGCTCTGAATCAGAATCAGAATTTTTAGCAGCACCCATGCTATCCAATTACAGTTTCTCCTTTTACAACACAAATTACCTGATTTCCCTCTCCCACTGCACTTCTTTCTCCCCTTCTCTATCCTTTTCCCCCTTTTGCACTTTTCCCCTTTGGAATTCTAATTCCATTTTATGGCAATTTCCCTCTCCATTTTAATTCCAGCTCACATTCATTTGTCAGTTTCTGGTTCTAGGTTTACTTCTTCTGTCTATTGGTTCAACTTTATTTTTATTCATTCATGGGATGTGGGCTTCATTGGCTGCACCAGCATTTTTTGCCCATCCCTAATTGCCCTTGAGAAGCTTGTGGTGAGCTGCCTGCTTGAACCACTGCAGTCCATGTGGTGTAGGTGCACCCACGGTGCTATTAGGAAGGGAGTTCCAGGATTTTGACCCAGTGACAGTGAAGGAATGGTGATATATTTCCAAGTCAGGATGGTGAGTGACTTGGAGGGGAACTTCCAGGTGGTGGTGTTCTCTTCTATCTGCAGCCCTTGTCCTTCTAGATGGTAGTGGTCATGGGTTTAGAAGGGGCTGTCTAAGGAGACTTGGTGAGTTCCTGCTGTGCATCTTGTAGATGGTACACACTGCTTACTGTGCGTTGGTGGTGGAGGGAGTGAATGTTTGTGCATGTGGTGCCAATCAAGTGGGCTGCTTTGTCTTGGATAGTGTGAAGCTTCTTGAGTGTTGTGAGAGCTGTGCTCATCCAGGCAAGTGGAGAGTATTCCATCACACTTCTGACTTGTGGCTTGTAGATGGTGGACAGGCTTTGGGGAGTCAGGAGGTGGGTTATTCATCCCATGATTCCTAGCTTCTGACCTGCTCTTGTAGCCACAGTATTTATATGGCTAGTCCAGTTCAGTTTCTGATCAATGGTAATCCCCAGGATGTTGATAGTGGGGGATTCACTGATGGTAATGCCATTGAATATCAAGGGGTGATGGTTGGATTCTACCTTGTTGGAGAAGGTCATTGCTTGACACTTGTCTGGCGTGAATGTTACTTGCCACTTGTCAGCCCAAGCCTGGATTTTGACCAGGTCTTTCTGCCTTTGGACATGGACTGCTTCAGTAACTGAGGAGTCGGGAATGGTGCTGAACATTGTGCAATCATCAGTGAACATTCCCACTTCTGACCTTATGATGGAAGGTAGGTCGTTGATGAAGCAGCTGAAGATGGTTGGGCTGAGGACACTACCCTGGGGAACTCCTGCAGTAATGCCCTGGAGCTGAGATGACTGACCTCCAACAACCACAACAACCTTCCTTTGTGCTAGGTATGACTCCAGTTAGTGGAGACTTTTCCCCCGATCTCCATTGATTGCAGTTTTGCTAGGGCTCCTTGATGTCACACTCGGTCAAGCGTGGCCTTGATGTCGAGGGCAGTCACACTCCCCTCACTTCAGGAATTCAGCTCTTTTGTCCATGTTTGAACCAAGGTTGTAATGAGGTCAGGAGCTGAATGGCCTTGGCAGAACCCAAAGTGGGAGTCAATGAGCAGGTTTTAGCTAAGCAAGTGCCACTTAACAGCACTTTTGATGACCCCTTCCATTATTTTACTGATGCTGGCGAGTAGATTGATGGGGCGGTCGTTGTCCGGTTGGATTTGTCCTGCTTTTTGTGTACAGGACATACCTAGGCAATTTTCCACATAGCCGGGTAGATGCTGTACTGGAACAACTTGGCTAGGGGTGCAGCAAGTTCTGAAGCACAAGTCTTCAGTACTATTGCTGGAATATTGTCAGGGCCCCATAGGTTTTGCAGTTTCTTGATATCACATGGAGTGAATCGAATTGGCTGAAAACTGGCATCTGTGATGCTGGCGACCTCAGGGGGAGGCCAAGATGGATCAACCACTCGGCACTTCTGGCTGAAGATTGTATCAAGTGCATCAGCCTTATCTTTTGCACTGATGTGCTGGGCTCCCCCATCATTGAGGATGGGGATATTTGTGGAGCCTCCTCCTCCAGTTAGTTGTTTAATTGTCTATCACCATTCACGACTGCATGTGGCAGGACTGCAGAGCTTAGATCTGATCCATTGGTTGTGGGATTGCTTAGATCTTTCTATCACTTGCTGCTTATGTTGTTTGGCATGTAAGTCGTCCTGTGTTACTTGCTTCACCAGGTTGACACCTCATTTTTAGGTATGCCTGTTGCTGCTCCTGGCATGCCCTCCTGCACTCTTCATTGAACCAGGGTTAATCCCCTGGCTTGATAGTGATGGTCAAGTGGGGGATATGTCGGGCCATGAAGTTACAGATTGTGTTTGAGTACAATTTTGCTGCTAATGGCCTCATTGATGCCCAGTCTTGAGTTGCTAGATTTGTTCGAAATTAGAACAGTGGTAGTGCCACACAACACGATGGAGGGCATACTCAATGTAAAGGTGGGACTTCGTCTCTGCAATGACTGTGCAGTGATCACTCCTACCGATACTGTCATGGACAGATGCATCTGCAGCAGGCAGGTTGCTGAGGATGAGGTCAAGTATGTTTCTCCCTCACCACTTGCTGCAGACCCAGTCTAGCAGCTATGTCATTTAGGACTCAGCCAGTCCAGTCAGTAGTGGTGCTACTGAGTGACTTGCAGTGATGGACATTGAACTCCCCCACCCAGAGTACATTCTGTGTCCTTGCCAC
Organism: Carcharodon carcharias; assembly: GCF_017639515.1. NCBI lineage: Eukaryota > Metazoa > Chordata > Chondrichthyes > Lamniformes > Lamnidae > Carcharodon > Carcharodon carcharias. Next base: position 40,685,952 of record NC_054480.1, on the reverse strand, counting down.
CCTCAGTGCTTCTTCCAAGTGGTATTCAACATGGAGGAGCACTGATTCATCAGCTGATGGAGGGCAGTATGTGGTAATCAGTAGGAGGTTTCCTTACCCATGTTTGACCTGATGCCATGAGATTACATGGGGTCTGGAGTCAATGTTGAGGACTCCCACGCCAGCTCCCTCCCAATTGTATACCACCATCTCTGATGGTGGCAGGACAGGACATACCCAGGAATGGTGATGTTGGTGTTTGGGACATTATCTTTAAGGTATGATTCTGTAAGGATGAAGATGCCAGGCTGTTGCTTGACTAGTCTGTGAGACTGCTCTCCCAATTTTTGCACTAGCACCCAGATGTTAGTAAGGAGGACTTTGTAGTGTTGACAGGGCTGAGATCGCCATTGTCGTTTCCAGTGCCAAGGTCGATGCCAGGTGGTCTGTGTGGTTTTGTTCCTTTTTTGTGATTTTGTAGCAGTTTGTTACAACTGAGTGGCTATTCAGAGGGCATTTTAAGAGTCAAGGGTCTGGAGTCACATGTAGGCCAGACCAGTTCCAGTGAACCTGATTTGATTTTACAACAATCGACAATGGTTTCATGGTCAGCATCAGACTTTTAATTCCAGATTTTTATTGAATTCAAATTCCACCATTTATCATGGCGAAATTCAAACCTGGGTCCCCAAAGCATTACCCTGGGTCTCTGGATTACTAGTCCAGTGACAATACTACTACGCCATCACTTCCCCATATCCAAGTGACTAGCCAGGATTTGTATATTTTGGCATTTTTCACTTTTAGTTCTTATGCTTACATCTATCTGCTTGACTCCAGCTCTTAATTCTTTGATATTTAATGCTTTAATGCAGTCCAAGTTACCTCACCTTTACAAAGGTTTTAGTATCAAATGCAGCAATTTAAAAGCCAGGTGATTGATTTTTCCTTTTCTTTTTTTCCAATTCCAGGAATCAAATTTAAACTTCCCACTTCCAATTTGATCATTGTCAAATTATTCCAAATTCCAGACTTGAGCCTCCAGTCTGTTACTGATGGAAGAGAGATGGTTGGAAGACATTTTCCTTTGGCACCTCATGTCTCGGTTGTCCACAAGATGTATCACAGAGGAAGTTTTTTAAAACCCATTTTGTGTTGTGACCCCTAGTATTACACATGAAGCAGGCTTTCTGGTACAATTAAATCAGAAGAAAAGATTATCTTTATTCATATAACATGTGAAATGTAAATGCAATGAAAAACACAAACTCCCTTATGCACACAGACACACACGCAAGCAAAGATGGATTCTAGAGACAAAGCTTGCATATATATTATTCACAAAAATATGAAAAGTAAATCACATGTTTGAATTTAGTCCTTTCAGATGCACATGTTGCAGGCCTGGATGGATTCTTTCTCATGATTCTTGGGTGAATGGGCGTTGAAAGCCTCTGGATTTCCAGATGAAGTCATCATTGAGTAGCTGTTGAGATGATTCTTTGCAGGTGAAGATAAATTAGCCCCACTTTTTCACTGCCTAGGTTGAATAGTTGTTCTGACAGGGTTCTATTTTTCTTGCTGGAGGAATGGCCCCTCTTGTCCTGTTGACTCACAGGCTGACCTGTGCCTGGCTGGTTCTTGCAGTAATAAGATTTATTATGTGGTCAGTTTTGATCATGTAACCACATGATCAATGCTTCTATTGTCCACACAAAGGATTCAAAGTTAGAAGCTATTACCACACAATGTAGGATGAATGGCGGCTGTTTACACCTGCTTGTGGTAAACTGGTTTCTTCACACATTTCTTTGAGAAGTGTTGACCTCTTAGACACCGTGTCAGTCTGGGGGTTACTGATTTGGAGCTTCTGTAAATACCCAGATGATAGGCAATATGAATTCACAAGTGGTTTTGCATTTTGAATGTCTTTTCAAGGGAGGGTAATCCACCCACAGTTATTTACATTTAAGACCTGAGTTAATTCTTTGTGCAGAAATCACAAAAAGTCACCTGACCCTGGGTGGCCAGTTCATTTCGAAGTTCATTGTCCACTTTTTAAAGTCAATTTCAAAAAGCCTACATTGCATAAATTTGTATATTGAAAGTTAGGAACATGGTATCTTCACTGGTCATGAGAGTATCAATTGGGGGGAAGTACCTATTACTGGAGGGCATTGATTGGATGTTTACTTGAGCGCATATGAAGAGACATTGATACAAGGGTGGAGTGGAGTCAGGACATATATACTCTGCAAATAAACCTATCCCAAGCAAAGATTGGCTTTGGATTCTTCCTTTACCAAATGGTTATCTAGGGTATAACACAGGTTTGAGAGTGAGAGAAGTGCAAATGTTGCATACGGAAACTGGAATTATTTTTTCAGTGGGATTGAGACATTTTCTGGAGAGTGAACATGGTTCTCAACTGTGTTAGTTGTGTAAAAAATGAGCTAAAGTGTTGTTTTCAGAGGCGGTGTGAAGGTTATCAAATGGTGGGAAATGCTACTCGATGGAAAAGGGTATAAAAACAGTATGACAAGTAATTTCCATTATAATTTTAGAAACAATTTACAGTAAGAAATATAAACATAAGGACAGAATTAATAACTTCAAAATGCAGATTGAATTACATCTGCATACTCTGGTCCAATTATCCACCTGCCTCTAACAGCACTTCACCTGGAAACTTTGGACGTGACTCCTTATATGCAAAACCACAGGAGAGTGAGATGCAAAGCTTAAAGAGATTAAGTAAGTCAATTTGTAGAGACTGTATATGAGGCAAGCACAGAGTGAACCAGTGAACACTGCGTCACCTCTATTACCATGCTCGAATTATCCACAAGGATTTTCTCAAGACAAAGCCTTGCATGAGACGTTGCTTTATTAGTCTGCTCACAACAATCTATTCCTGTCTGACATAAATTGATTTCAGAATCTACAAAATGTTCAACTGAATTCATGGCAAGATTTCCTGACCAGTGACAGTGAAAAGGTGGTAAAGTCTTTGTTTTAAGCTTAACTTCATTCATACCATGGCAGTATCTGTAGAAAAAGAAACAGAGTTAACGTTTTGAGTCCAATATGACTCTTCAGAGAATTCTTCTTCTACTCCGAAGAAGAGTCATGTTGGATTTAAAATGTTAACTGTTTCTCACAGATGCTGCCGGACCTGCTGAGCATTTCAAGCATTTTCTACTTTCATTTCAGATCTCCAGCATCTGCAGTATTTTGCTTTTATTTGTTCATGTTGTGCTATGTTAAATACTCCCAATTATCTGTTAATTTCCATTATTCTTCAGGATTTCCCTCTATTACAGTACATTTCAATGTAAAATTAATAAAGCAAAAAATGGCAATCTTCAGAAACATATTACCTATTTTTGTTACCAATATCTCCCTTTAGTAATTACAGGGTTAAGTTTTAATAGGAGATAAGCACAGACCACATGAAAGCAGATATAGAACAAACCACAGCTTGTGTCAATGGCAGTAACTGTGATTAAGTACAAACTGTTTACATTACCCATATCTGGCTTTTTAACATTCTCTGCGGCTTATAATTAGTCACTGTGGATATTTTACATTAGTTAGTGACACAAGCAACTGGTGACACAAATGTAGAGCAAGTAAACCTCATACTGCCCTGACTTGGATTTAGGTTGGGAAAATGCATTCCAAAGATGTGGTACAGCATGTTATAGAATTGTCTGTTCACCTCAGGGATCTAGTTTTGAATGCATTCTAATCCTTGAAGGAATGGTGAGATCAGGGAGGGGGCTGCTAGTAGTGGTGAAGATTGCAAAGGTGATGAGGAGCAAATCCATGAAGGAATTAAAATAGGCTGTTTGCTGCCAAAGCCGTGCATGCACAATTGTACTGTTTTACTCTGTGATGTCATTGCAAACGATGAAGCATAAAAAGCCCCAAGTTAGTACCATGCCAGTTGAACATGTACATGTTTTACCAAACTGAAAACTCAGTACTGTATTGTTATTTACTGATATAAATAGTCCAGAGAATTACCTGGTATTGATAGCACAGGGAAAAAAAATACAACCCTTAGGCTTGTGTCCGTTAACCTTCAGCTCCAGAAGAGCGAAGATCTGCTCATGCGCAGACAAGTGCGCATGTGCAGATGGGTATCAGCGGCCGTCTTGCATTGGCAGGAGACACAGTGATAAATATGAGAATGAAAATGTTACGTTTGAAGCACTGAGGGATGAGGAATAAACGCAGATCAGTGAGGACAGAGGTGATAAGTGAGTGGGATAGAATATGGGGAACAGATTCAAATGAATCACAAACATTTCACACTTCAGCATTTACATGCTTCATTGGGATGTCTCCTAAAGGGTCAACTAAAGGGACATGCTTCACTTGGACAAGCACAGCCACAACTGTTCCCAGCTTTCATTATCTTTCATGTTATATAAAGATCTGTTTTCCAACAATGTTCTGCTTATGCCTTACACCTGCTGTCATACACCTGTTGAAGTTAAGGTGAGTACTTGACCAGGTCAATGTGTTTTATTGCAGCTGCTCATAAGCATAATGTTAACTGACAACAATGTTCTCTTATTCCTCCAGTGTTGAGATGTTTCTTGTAGTCTTTTGACTATACAAACAGCACAGCCATGAATTTCTTCAGGTCATGTGCTGGGCTTCCGGTGTGTTTTAGGTGGACCGAGACAAGTATGGATGTAAAATGGGATATGACCTAATAAGATCATGTCTATGTCTTGTTGACCTCAACATCAGGATTTTGTTCAGGGTGGCTGCGAGTGATTATTTTGCCCACCCCATGAAGTTTGACATAATATAAAGAAATGGAACTGGTGGAATGGCATGGTTTGCTGGAATTTCCAATAGTCCTATCTCCTGTGTCCCAGTGTACTGCCCACTGCCAAGAAACAGGCATATAGTACATTTGTACAGCAGGGTTGGGACCCACAAGAGAGGTTTAGGCAGGTTTCATGGCTTGGAACACTCCAAGATTATATTTTTGGATATGATGAAATTCACCATCTTACAAAGGATGATTTCAAAAGTTTGCTGCAGGACTGACAGTGACAGTTCAGTTTGGCAGGTCCATCATGAATTTAACAAAGCAAAACTTACTCCTCGGTCACATCGGCAATAAGAAGTGAGGCCAGCTTGTCAAAAAATGCTGTTTTATGAAATGAGGATTGCAACATAATGAAACAGAACAGGATATAAGCAGTGCAGCAATCAGGAATACCAATGTTTCAGGATTTTGAAAGGAAACAAGTGCAACAATGCCACCAATAGTGGAAGGTGTAATTATTATGCAACAATTTGTTTTTCATCCTTGGCATGTGGCGATCCCTCATTGTCCTCAGTTGGAGGACCTTCTTGGACAACTGGTGGCAGTCTGATACAACAAAGCAGCTTGTGGACGATATTAATAGTCAATTATGTTGGTGTGGGAGTAGAGCCAAATGTACACTCAGCATTCCTTCCCTTTCCTTCCAACACACATCCAAAAGCACACAGCTAGTTTTCACAGGTACACTGATGACACCCAGGTATACCTCACCATCATCTCTCTTGACTCCGCCATTGTCTCTAAAATGTAATTTTGGCATTTATTGCTAAAGGAATAGAGTGTAAAAATAGGGAAGTGTTGTTGCAACTGTACAAGGCATTGGTGAGACCGCAGCTGCAGTACTGTGCAGAGTTTTGGTCCCCTTACTTAAGGAAGGATGTAGTTGCATTGGAGGTGGTTCAGAGGAGGTTCACTGGATTGATTCCAGTGATGCGGGGCTTGTCTTATGAGGAGAGATTGAGCAGTTTAGATCTATACTCGCTCGAGTTTAGAAGGATGAGAGGAGATCTAACTGAGGTATATAAGATGCTAAAGGGGATAGACAAAATAGATGTGGAGTGGAAGTTTCCACTTGTGGGGCATTCTAGAATGAGAGACCATAGTTTTATGCTAAGGGGTGGTAGATTTAAATCAGAGATGAGGAGGAATTACTTTTCTTAAAGGGTCGTGAATCTGTGGAATTCACCACCTCAGGATGCAGTCGATGCCGGGACGCTGAATAAATTTAAGGAGATAGACAGATTTTTAATTAGTAAGGGATTGAAAGATTATGGGGAGAGGGCGGGAAATTGGAGTTGAGGCCGAAATGAGATCGTAATGAATGGCCGGGCAGGCTCGAGGGGCTGAATTGCCTACTCCTACTCCTAGTTCTTATGTTCTTTTGTAAGACTACTTGTTCAACATTGAGTATTGGATTAAATATTGGCAAATTGGCATTGTCTTTGGTTGTGCTTCAAATTTTGTTTCTTAGCTACCTCTCCATGACAACTGTCTGAGACTAAACTGTACCGTCTGCAACCTTGGTATCAAGATGAGCTTCTGCCTACATATCCAGGCCATTGCTAAGGCCGCCTATTTTCACTTCTACAACATTGCCCAACTTTGTCTATGCCTTAGCTCATTTGTTGCTGAAACCCTCATTCATATCTTTGTCACCTCCAGACTTAACTATTCCAATGCACTCCTGGCTATTCTTCCACATTCTACCCTCCATAAGCTTGAGGTCATCCAAAGCTCTGCTGCCCCTGTCCTTGTTCACACCTGGTCCCTTCACCTATCACCCCTGTGCTCGCTGACCTACATTGGTCAAGCCTTGAATTTAAAATTCTCAGCACTGTTTTCAAATCCCTCCATGACCTCACCCTCTGCATCTCTGCAATATCCTCCAGCCCCACAACCCTCTGGGTTATCTGCACTCTTCTACTTCTGGCTTCTTGAGCATCTCTGATTTTAATTGCTCCACCATTGGCGACCATGCATTCAGATGCCTAGGCCTTAAGCTCTGGAATTCCCTCCATAAATCTCTGCCTCTCTCTCTTCCTTGCTTCCTTTCAGATGCACCTTAAAACCTACCTCCTTGTCCAAGCTTTTGACCATCGGCCCTAATATCGCCTTATGTGATTCAGTGTCTAATTTTCCTTTATAACACTCCTGTGAAACGCCTTGGGATATTTTATTACCTTAAAGGTATATAAAAGTAAAGTTGTGGTTTGTTATGTCTTGTGGTTCCCAGAAGTTCGAAATAATCACACTTTTAGACTCAAATTCTTGAGTTTCATCAAATATATTTCTCAAATCATACCGTGTGCTGCAGACTGATATGTTGTTGCTCCGTACAATGACTGTAGCGGAGCAGTGAGTGATGTGCTGCTATGGATACTTATTTATAATATGCTTGGACATATAGTTCCTAAATCATATTGGAAAATATAACTTGGTTATTCTCGGATGTTTGTGAACCAGTTGGGTTTTTACGACAACAAATGCTTCCCAATCACGAGTGATACCAGCATTTTATGACCAGATTTAAAAATCACACTCAATCTTCCAACTGACATGGTGGGATCTTAACTCAGGTTCAAGCCTCTGACTGTATCTTCACTGCGTGACCATACCCTAGGTAAAAGCCATTAAAAAATGAACATGAAAATTTATCAGGGGATGCAAAGCTGTCCTGAAATTATGCAGACAGAACGTGGGAGCAGATGTAAAATGTTTAATAACTAAACATGCGAAGAAAAAATGAGACGGATTGTAAATCTCAATTTACATGGACTGGATTGTTTTAATTAGTGAGGCACACAGAAATAGTTTAACAAAAGGACCAAAATAATTGGGGCGTTTCCGTGAAAACAAATGGTTCAATTGTGACCATATTTCTCGTTTCATGTGGAAAACAAATTACCTTCATCCTTAATTCAGACAAACGATGCATCTTTCACACAGCACTCACTCCCCGATTGAGGAGTGAAGGGACAGCTTGGCCTTGGCCCCGGGGGGGGGGGTGGGGGGGCGGAGCGGGAGCAGGCCCTTCGTTTCCATGACGCCAACCGCAGGTCGCGGGGGCGGGGCGAAGGTCAGGGGTCAGGGGCGGGTCACGTGCTAACTTGCCAACATGGCGGTGCATGAGGCTTAGAAGGAATTCGTTGGCCGCTGCTGTCTCCGCGATTTTACTGTCATCGACAGCCGAAAAATCATGCACGAGGGCAGCAAAACGAAAAACATGTTTCTGACCCGAGCGCTTGAGAAGATCCTAACCGATAAAGACGTGAGGAAAACTCATCATTCCCAGCTCCGCAAAGCCTGTGAGGTGGCCTTGGGTGAGTTTCCTGGTTTGGCTAAAAGAGGGAAGGAGAGATTTCGTGAAAATTGAGGCTCGAAATGTATTAACCTGCTCACTTTGCGCATTCTTCTAGCTAACTGAGGCACGGATTTGACTGGCACTAATCTCAATTCCAAGGCAGCAGAGTATCTGCAACTTGGCGAGGAAAAGGCCTTCCTCCGCTTCTTTGAGAATTCCCTTTTCATTGACTTCCGCGATTAAAACCGTGCTGGCAAGACAGATCTAATTGAGACACCAGCAGCCACCAGCATTAGCGAGATACATGATACCTTGCAACTGATTGCATTTAATCTGATTCTACCTTCTATGACATTTAAAACATTGGTAGTTAAGTTTATTTTGCGTGCGACCCATCGTCTCACCCTTGCATCTTTTGCTTTCAGATTTTGAAACTATCCTTATTAGTACTAGTTGAGAGTAAAAAAAAAGGGCTTCTGCCCAAGAAATTAGAAATCACTTTTCTGTAATCCAGTAGATGTAGGCTTTGAAAGTACAAGATTGGATAAGACTCTGGTGCGGCTGACTATTCTCGAAAATAGATATCCCACAATTGCCTTTCTTCACCAATTTATGCATTTCTTCTGTGAAATTTTCCACACTAGCTGCATGAATTTATTTTCCTTGGCAGTCTGCTCAACATGTTCACTTTGTCTAAGCTTGGGTTTTCATAATGAGTGATAGCTGTAAACTGAGCCCTGTTATAGAATTTCTGTTTAAATGTATGAAGTTCTGAAGTGAAATTGTATATAATTTACCTCAGACATAAATATCAACCATAAACTGACAGATCTGAGTAATGTCAGCGTCAGCAGCCAGGCTCTTCTGTGTTGTTTTCATTCTGGTTTCTTGATTAAAGTTAATTTCACATTCCTGTAATGGGTTGAACTGTAATATGGAACCTCAGAATGAGTGCAAGTGACTTAACCTCACAGTGGATATCACAAGGCTATATTGATGGTGAAATTTGTGTGTGCTTAAATGTTAATAGCATATAGCTAAATCTTGTGTGTTGATGAGACAAAGGATATGGTAGAAGTCTGCAAGTGACAGTGAAGCAAATGAATCGTGGTATAGCATGACAAATTTTGTTGTGGATAAAGATTAGAGTCTGATGCATGTTCTACAGAATTAAAATATCAATTGTACAGATGGTACTTGTAGGGCTGTGGTACATTATATGATATTGTTGGCAAATGAAAGAACTTGGATTTACAAAATGTCTTCTATGATCATAGAATGTCCCAAAGTGCTTTGCAACCAATTAAATACTTTTGAAGTGTTGTTACTGCTGTAATGTAGGACAACGTGGAAGCTAGATTACGTAATCTGTGGTCCTACAAACTGCCATGAGTTAATATCCAGTAATAACTTATGTTTAAGTAGTATCTTTAAGATAACATAAGATCCCAAAGCATTTCGCAGTGGCATTTCAAAACAAAATATGAAACTGAGCTAGTTAAGGACGAATTAGGGGAGAGGACCAAAAGCTTGATCAGAAACCAAAGTTTTAAGGAGTGTCTTAAAGAACGAAAGCATAAAGAAAGGCAGAAGAGTTCAGAGAGGGATTTCCAGATCTTAGGCCTAGGCAGCTCAAAACACGTGGTTTAGTGGTGGAGCGATTAAAATCAGTGATGCTCAAAAAAACAGAATTAGATGAACATAGATGGATCAGGGCTGTAAAGCTGGAATGCAAGAAATGTGGAGAGGCAAGGCCATAGAGGTAGTTAAATCGAGGCACAAGTTAACTGGGAGCTAATAAAGTCAGCGAGCACAGGAATGATGGGTGAATGCAATTTAGTATAAGTTAGGACATGGGAGCAGAGTTTTGATTCAAGTTTACAAAGGGTAGAACATGGGAGGTTGGTCATGAGAGTGTTAGAATAGTCAGGTTTAAAGGGTTTCAACAGCAGATGAGTTGAAGCAGGGAGATGTAAGAGATGTGGGTGATAGGTGATCTTAGTCATGGCATGGACCAGATAATGTGTTTATAGTGCAAAAGCAAAATAATTTGAAATAATAAGAGAAAATGCTGGAAATATAAGTATATAAATACACAAATATAAGTTGTTGAAATACTCATTAGGTGAGGTCGCATCTCTGTAGAGGGAAACACTATTAACTTATTAGTTCAATGACTTCATAGAACTGGAAAAAATTGGAGATGTGGCAGGTTTTGAACAAATACAGTGACTGTTTTAATGAGTTTAGCTGAAGGATAAATATTGACCAGGAAACTGGAAGAATTTCACTATGTGAAAACACTTTTTCTCACCTCACGTATGCTTCTTTCGCAAAATACTTTAAAACTGTGCCCTCTGGTCCTTGGTCCATTTACGAGCAGGAACAGTTTCTCTTGATCTACTCTATCCAGAGCCCTCATGATTTTGAAAATTCTATCAAGTCTTCTCTTAGCCTTCTCCTGTCCAAGGAAAACAGTCCCAATTTTTCCATTCTTTCTTCATAACTGAAGTGTCTCATCCCTGGAACCATTCTTGTAAACGTCTTCTGCACTCTGTCCAATGCGATCACATCTTTCCTATAGTGTGGCATCCAGAACTGTACACAATACTCTAGCTGAGGTTTAACCAGTGTTGTAGAGAAGTTCATCATAACCTCCCTGCTCTTGTATTCTAAGCCCCTGTTAATGAAGCCTAGAATACTCTATAGTTTAGAAACAGCTCTCTCTACCTGTCCTGCCTCCTTTAATGATGTATATACATAGACACCTAGGTCTCTCTGCTTCTGCATACCTTTTAGAATAGTATCCTTTATTTTACACTGTTTCTCCATGTCCTTTGTGGCAAAGTGTATCACTTCACACTTCTCCGCATTGAACTTCATCTGCCACCTATTTGCCCACTCCACCAATGTGTCAATGTCCTTTTGAAGCTCTACACGCTGTGCTCCTTATGGTTTACAGTTCTGTCTAGTTTTGTGTTGTCTGCAAACTTTGAAATTGTCCCCTGCACACTAAGATCTAGATCATTTATTTATTAGGATGCGGGCCTGAGGTAAACCTGGCAATGTCTATGTTTTGATCAAGATTTTTAAGACCATCCTTGCTTGTGTATCCTCAGGGAGGGGAAATTACTGTGTCCCCATCTTGATATTCTGCCATTTAGTTGATGATTGCAGGTTTATTATTTCCTTCAACCAGAGAATGCCTAAAGAAAATCAGATTATGGTGTGAGTCCTGAATATGCTTTTTGCTAATTAGAGCTTGTGGCCCCTTAACCTACATCAACAATTTACTTTGAAGTAATGTTCTGTATTTATGCTTCCTGTGCCAATTATTATCTTGTGCCCCTGTGCCCCTGTGCTGCCTCTACTTTGGAGAAATGGCCCAGATATGTCCAGTATTTGCTTATAATATGGCCTTTTTTTGCCAGGGAACAGTCTTGTCATTCTTGAGTACCAAGATTAAAATGCCTGCTTTGCAGCTTGATGACCGGAATCAATGTGACACTGCAAATTAAGCATGATTCCCTCTAACTTGTACTCTGCTGTTTTAGCTATGTAGGTAAGTAGCCTGTTGGCCTTGTTTATTGCAGCTCAGCTGTATTGGAATATATCAAGTTAGTTAATGATGCTAGATGTCTTTAAATTTTATCCTCATCATTTTGACAATTCATGGAGGAGTTATGCAATTTTTTTTCTTTTATGCAATATTTTCCACCTATCAAAATTGCAATTCATCTCCCAGTATTTCTACCATTCAGAGTTATCTCCCTCATTTGATAGGTCCCTGATAACCACGTTGATTGCAACTGCCCCGACTTGTTAGATATACTCTTTGAGTTTATTCACTTTGCTTTGAGATCTTGAACTTGCCAGCAGTATAAATTTGAAAGTTGGACAACCAATCCAACATTGCTCTCTGGAGCTCTGCAGTCAGCGCTCACTACCTCACCCTGGTCCTTTCCTTCCATTAACCTGTTGCTCAGTCAATATCTTACCTATTCTTGGGTTTTCCTGTGAACCCTCCCTACTTCAAACTGGAGGAGCAAAATTCTTGCTTTTATATAGCATCACTGATGGTCATAGGACATCCTAGAACACCATGCAACCAATAAAGTCTTTTTGAAGTGTAGTTCAATATACCAGGGTCCTTGGAGGAGTATAAAAAGTGCAGAGGGGAACATAAAAAGGAAATTGGGAAAGCTAAGAGAGTGCATGAGAAAGCATTGGTGGGTAGAATAAAGTAAAACCCAAAGGATTTTTTTAAATATATAAGGAGCAAGAGAATAACTAGGGAAAGAGTAGGGTCAATTAGGGACCAGAGAGGTAACCTGTGTGTGGACCCAGAAGATGTGGGTACAGTCCTCAATGAATACTTTGTGTTGGTCTTCACAATGGAAAAGGGCAACACAGGTATGTCCTCGGCCCAACCGTCTTCAGGTGCTTCATCAATGACCTTCCTTCCATCGTAAGGTCAGAAGTGGGGATGTTTGCTGATGATTGCAATATTCAGCACCATTTGCGACTCTTCAGATACTGAAGCAGTCCATGTGCAAATGCAGCAAGACCTGGACAATATCCAGGCTTGGGCTGATAAGTGGCAAGTAACATTCGCGCCACACAAGTGTCAGGCAATGACCGTCTCCAACAAGAGAGAATCCAACCATTGTCCCTTGATGTTCAATGGCATTACCATCACTGAATCCCCCACTATCAACATCCTGGGGTTTACCATTGACCAGAAACTGAACTGGACTAGCCATATAAATACTGTGGCTACAAGAGTAGGTCAGAAGTTAGGAATCATGTGACAAGTAACTCACCTCCTGACTCCCCAAAGCCTGTCCACCATCTTCAAGGCACAAGTCAGGAGTGTGATGGAATACTCTCCACTTGCCTGGATGAGCACAGCTCCCACAACAGTCAAGAAGCTTGACACCATCCAGGACAAAGCCCGCTTGATTGGCACCACATCCACAAACATTCACTCCCTCCACCACCGACGCACAATAGCAGCAGTATGTACCATCTAGAAGGTGCACTGCAGGAATTTACCAACGCTTCTTTGACAGCACCTCCTAAACCCACGACCACTACCATCTAGAAGGACAAGGCAGCAGATAGATGGGAACAGCATCACCTGGAAGTTCCTCTCCAAGTCACTCACCATCCTGATTTGGAAATATATCGCCGTTCCTTCACTGTAGCTGTGTCAAAATCCTGGAACTCCCTTCCTAACAGCACTGTGGGTGTTTCTACACCACATGGACTGCTGCATTTCAAGAAGGCAGCTCACCATCACCTTCTCAAGGGCAACTAGGGATGGGCAATATATGTTGGCCTAGCCAGCGAAGCCCACACCCCATGAATTAATTAAAAAGATTTCAAAATCAGGGTGGAGAACTGTGAAATATTAGATGAAATTAACAGAGAGAAAGTGGAGGTACTAGCGGGTTTAGTGGCCATACAAGTGGATAAATCTGCAGGCCCGGATAAGATGTATCCCAGGCTGCTGAGGGAGGCAAGGGAAGAGATATCAGGGGCCCTGGCAGTAATTTTCAAATCCTCTCTAGCCACAGGTGAGGTGCCAGAGGACTGCTAATGTTGTCCCATTACTAAAAAAGGGCCGAAGGGATAGTTCAGGAAATTACAGGCCAGTCAATCTAACCACGGTGATGGGGAAGTTACTAGAAAGAATTTTGAGGGACAGAATATATCTGTACTTGGCAAGACACGGATTAATCGGGGACAGTCAGCATGGATTTGTTAAGGGAAGGTTGTGCTTGACAAATTTGATTGAATTTTTTGAGGAATTAACCAGGAGTGTTGATGAGGGTAATTCATTTGATGGACTGTAGCTAAGTTTTTGATAAGGTCCCTCATGGCAGACTGGTCAAGAAAGTAAAAGCCCATGGAGTCCAAGGCAAAGTAGCACTTTGGATCCAAAATTGGCTGAGAGACAGGAAGCAGAGGGTGATGGTAGAGGTATGTTTCTGTGACTGGAAGTCTGTTTCCAGTGGGCTTCCGCAGGGCTCAGTGCTGGGGCCCTTGCCCTTGTAGTGTACATAAATGATTTGGACTTAAATGTAGGCGATATGATCAAGAAGTTTGCGGATGACAGGAAAATTGGTAGGGTGGTAAATAATGAGGATAATTGTAAACTGCAGGAGGATATCAATGGACTGGTCAGGTGGGCAGAGCAGTGGCAAATGGAATTTAACCTGGAAAAGTATGAGGTAATGCACTTGGGGAGGGCTAACAAGGTATGGGATTACACTATGAATGGGAGGACCCTCGAAAGTACTGAAGATCAGAGGGACCTTGGTGTACATATCCACAGACCCCTGAAGGTAGCAGGGTACATAGATGGTTAAGAAGGCATATGAGATACTTGCCTTTATTAGCCAAGGCATAGAATACAAGAGCAAATACAAGAGCAGGGAATTTATGCTGGTTAGATCACAACTGGAGTACTGTGTGCCGTTCTGCTCACCACATTATAGGAAGGATGCAGTTGCACTGGAGAGTGTGCAGAGGAGATTTACCAGGATGCTGCCTGGGCTGGAGGGTCTGAGCTATGAAGAAAGATTGGCTAGGCTGGGGTTGTTTTCCTTGGAGCAACGAAGGTTGAGAGGGGAACTGATCAAGGTGTATAAGATTGAGGGGCATAGATAGGGTAGATAGGTAGGCACTTTTTCCATTAGTAGAGGGGGGTCAATAACCAGGGGGCATAGATTTAAGGCAAGAGGTAGAAGGCTAAGAGGGGAGTTGAGGAGAAGTTTTTTCACCCAGAGGGTGGTGGAAGTCTGGAACTCACTGTCTGAAGTGGTGGTTGAGTCAGAGACTCTTGTAACATTTAAGAAGTATTTAGATATTCACTTGCGTTGCCATAGCTTCCAGGGCTATGGGCCAAGCGCTGGAAAATGGGATTAGTGCAGTCAGATCTTTGTTGACTGGCATATACATGATGGGCTGAATGGCCTCCTCCTGTGCTGTAGATGTCTATGAGTCTAGTTACTGCTGTACAGTCATAGACATGGCAGCTAACACACGTAGCAAGCTCCCACAAATAGCAATACAATGAGCAGTTAATCTGCTTTAGTGATTTTGTTTGAGGGGCACATATTGGCCAGAACACAAGGAAAGACTCCCTGCCCTTTTTCAAAATTGTTTCTTGAAATGTTTCGCATCCACTTGAGAGAGCAGAAGGGGTCTGGTTCAACTTGGCTCCAAAAGACAGCATCTCCAACTGTGCAGCACTCCCTCAGTAATGCACTTGAGTGTCAGCCTGGATTTTTGTGTTCAAGTCTGTGGAGTGGTATTTGAATCCACAGCCTTTTCACCTCGAGGCAAGAATGCCACTGACCAAGTTATGGCTGGTACTAGTGACCTTTTTTACATTCATCTTTGTCAGCTGCATTTTAGAGGTCCAGATACATTGTATTGGTGAACATAGTTCTTCCAATTACAGAACAGTTGTAGCAAGAGCAATTCAGCTAATCCTATTCCCCTACTTTTTCCCTGCAGCTCTGCAAATTTTTTTTCAGCTAATTACCCAGTTAATTTTTGAAAGCCATGATTGAATCTGCTTTCACCACACACTCAGGCAATGCATTCCATGTTTCGTTCTTTTGCTATTCTGCTTCTTGTCTCTTCCACAATGGTAACAGTTTCTCCCTATCATCTATGTCCAGACCCCTCTTGATTTTGAACACTTGTATCAAATTTTCTCTCAATCTCTTTTCTTTAAGAAGAACAGCCCTGGCTTTTCCAATGTATCCACATAGTTGAAGACCCCCATCACTGAAACCACTCTCATAAATCTGTTTTGCACCCTCTTCAATGTCTTCACTTCTTTGCTAAAGTGTGGCACCCAGAGTTGGACACAATACTCCAGTTGAGGCCAGTTCACTATAACTTCCTTGCTTTTGTAATCTACCTCTATCTGTGAAGCCCAGAATCTTATTTGCCATCTTATCCATTTTCTCGCTCTGGCTTGTCACCTTCAACAATTTGTGCGTGCACATTGCCAGGTCTATCTGCTCCTATTAGGAGGTGTTACTTCCTTAAATCCAAGGAGATTGGTGACTCATATAGAGCCTTGGTGAGACTGCACCTGGAGGATTGTGTACAGTTTTGGTCTCCTTACCTAAAGAAAGATATACTTGCCATAGAGGGAGTGCAACAAAGGCTTGCCAGACTAATTCCTGGGATGGAGGGATTGTCCAAGAAGGAAAGGTTAAGTAGACTGGGCCTTTATTATCTGGAGTTCAGAAGAATGAGAGGTGATCTCATTCAACCATAGAAAATTCTTACACAGCTCGACAGGGTAGATGAAGGCAGATGTTTCCCAAGGTTGGGGGGTCATGAGCCAGTGGACCCAGTCTCAGAATAAGGGGGAGGCCATTTTGGACTGAGCTAAGGAATTTCTTCACTCAGAGGGTGGTGAATCTTTGGAATTCTCTGTTCCAGAGGGCTGTGAAGGCACAGTTGTTGAGTATATTCAAGACTGAGATTGTTAGATTTCTACATTTTAAAAACATCAAGGAATACAGGGATAGTGCAAGAAAATAGTGCTGAAGGAGAATATCAGCCAGATCTCATTGAATGGTGGAGCAGGCTCGAAGGGTTGTTTAGCCTACTCCGACTATTCCTTATGTTCTCATGTTCTTATTTTCCTCTTGAAATGGTCTTGGCTGCTTTTCATGATGTCATTAGATAAATGGCCTTTTTTTCCATTTGTTGTTTGTGGGACCATACTTGGTGCACAAGTGGCTGTTAGATTTGTTTACATTATTACAGTATCTACAACTCAGAAATAACTCATTGTTGAGGAGGCATTTTGGGACAAGTTGAAGACACATTAAGGCATGGTTTTAATGCAACTTCTTTCTCGAATGATGGAGCAGGCTCCAAGGGCTGAATGGTCTACTGCTGCTAAATCCTATGTTCTTGCAGATTAATCCTGAAGATTACTCTTGATAGTCAATTCCATTTTAACTCCTATTTATCCAGAATTAAGATTTTGTTTGGTTAAGTCTGTTTATCATCTCTTTTCACAAAATGAGGTTTAATGAAAATTATCCAGCTTTTGTGCTGTCCTTGCCCAATACCAACTCTCCCTTCCCAATCCAGTTTCTAGTTGTTATTCAGATATGCTCACCATACTGGTTTGCTTCCAGTCCATCAGGGCCTGTCAACTGTTTTGTTAGCTTCTTTTCTCATGATTACCAGCATCTCAAAGATTTCATCCCTTACTCTTTAGTGCCCAAGGATTAAAAGCCACCCATCTACTCCATGGATATTATTGGCCTTTTTTAGGCTATAAAGTTTTTCATCCTTTGAGCATTTTCATAGAGTTTTATCCACCTTAAAATTGTAAGAATTAAATGATTGCAGTTGCAAAACTAAATAGTAAGCAACTGTTACCCTTCTGACCTTAAATGGCTGTGATTTTGTGGTTGTAATGACAGAGAAACTGTCAGCGTTCACCGTTATTGCTCCTCCTGAAATTCACTGCAGTTTGGAGAGTATGCACGAGTGCAGTTAAATGCAAAAATCCATAAGTTGCTGTCATTAATTCAACACTTCTCCAGAGGGTCCGCTGTTGAAGTTACTCCCCGCCAACCTGTGCTATCAAATAGAAGTCACTGAAGTGACAAGAACTTCACTTATATGCTCTTAATCTTGCTGTGAAAAGGCTTGAAAATGTTCTGTTATGTCAAATTAGATGTAACTGGATTTTTAACAGCGTACTGAATTCATAATTACTGGCCTTACTGGCCCTGAAAGAATAATTTTATATTTGTGGAGTGTCAGATTTCTTCATTATAATGAAAAAAAAATTAATATATGCTTGTGATATTTTAACTTCTACTGTAATCCCATAATTATGTCCTAAACATTTATCTTACTGTCGGTAAGATTCAAAAATTAGAAGTAAAGGTATTGATGGTTTTTACTTAGTGGTTTTCCACCTGTGAGAAAACCACTGTGATTAATTGCTTACCCTGGTTGATGGCATCACTGTTTCTGGAGATGATCCGCTTGATTTGACGCCAGATTCAAACAGATGATGGGGAAAGGGAAGTTTGCTTGATGGAGCTTGCTTGATTTTGGTGAGACCACATTGCACACGGTTTTAGCCTATTTATTTAAGGAGGAAAAACTTCAATTTGGGGTGGTTCAGAGAATGTTTGCTCGGTTGATTCCTGGGGTGAAGAGGTTATCTTTTGAGGAAAGTTGGCCCTTTACTCACTTACTGGAGTTCAGAAGAATAAGAGGTGATTTTATTTAAACATATAAGATTTTGAGGGGGCTTGATGGAGTGGATAGTGAGAGAATATTTCTCCCTGTGGGAGAATCTTAAATTAGGGGGTACAATTTCAAAGTAAGAGGTCTCCCATTTAAGAAGGAGATGAGGAGGAGTTTCTTCTTTCGAAGGGTAATGTTTTTTGGAATTCTGTATCCCAGAGACCTGTGGAGGTTGATTCATTGAATATATTCAAAGCTGGGACAGATTTTTGAACTACAGGGGAGTTCACGGTTATGGGCAACAGGCAGGAGAGTGCAGTTGAAGCAATAATATTGAATGGCGGAGCAGGCTTGAGAGGTGCATGTGGCCTACTTCTATTTGTTATGTTCAAAGTCAATGGTTAGCACTGTTGCTTCACCACTGACTGTGAAATCCAGCACATTATGTTGCTGAATTTCCTTCTATTCATCAGTCTTTTTCCTCTTCATATTTTTCCTAAGAGTGAAGATATTTTTAGTTACTATTTTGAATGACATTCCAAGAATATCCCTCATCTCAGTATAAAATGCAGTGAAAAACAAGAGGTGATTGAGCCACCTGGAGAGCAGAGTAATTTTATGCTTTATTAGCACTGATCATTTATGTAAAGTTGGCTGAATGCAGAAAACTGAGAGGAAAAAGCAACTTATCCAGGTCACCAATAGAATAAAATTCAATTGTCTGAAATCACTAAGCTAAAAGGAAGGATACAGAACAATGAGATTTAATTAGAGGAAGAATGATAGTAACAGATGCACAGAAAGGAACTGAACCACAGAGGAAAAAAATAATGGTGACAAATGAATGGAAGAAGTGGAGGAAGCTGATATAAGCAAGCAAATGCGAATAATGGAAGTGCAGAGAAAAGCTGAAAGCAACACAGACCGCGTACTACAGGTGCTGTCGATGGTGCACAAATTTCTTGATGCTGTCTCTCAAACCAGATGCCTCTGAGAGGGTTGCACAAGTTGCAGTGATTGTGAAGACAGCTCAACCCCAACTCACAAATGTTTGCTGCCTGGGAAACAACAAGCAACATTTGTCCAATCTGAGCTTCACCAGTCTGACCTATCCCTCGTTCAGATCCCCACCTGAACAGATGAAGCCCATGTAAGACAATCATTACAGAACATGGTGTAACACTTAAAGAACACACCATTCCATACTCAAACTACAGCTGAGTACAAACACTGCAGAAGATTTGCTTGTTTTAAATTTTTCAAGGAAACCAGTTCATTTTTAAAAAATGGAGGGACTCATAAACAAGTACTAAAATAGAACTTTTGTTGATCTCACCAAAGCTTTTCACCTTTTTTATGCTTTAATGGCCTGGATTTTGTTGTCAGTGGTCAATCCTTACAGCTGTCCACAGACCTCTCATGGGCATTGTGCAGCAACTTATGGTCTTCAGGAGCCCAGAAGAGTGCAGCGACCTCAACATGTGTGAACAAGACAGGCAACAGCCTTAGCCAAACAGATTGAAGAATCCTGATTGAAGCATGCAGAATCTAAAACAGGAAGTGAATGTTAAATATTTTAATTCAATGTGGAATCATGTACAGGAAATGAACCGAGATGAATTGAGAGGGAGATTAAAAAAAAGACCAAGAAATGTAAACGATTTTGATTTTTAACTTCTTAAATATTCTGATAGAATGAGACACTTGTAGAAGAGTGCAGAGAAGCTGTTTGATATAATTAAGACTTGCCAAATTGTGCAAAATTAACTTTACACAGGAATGGAAAAGTCCTAACTTTTTCTGGCGTTTTAATTAATGCTGAATCTCATGGTAAGGTACCATTGTGGCAAAATTTCTAGAGGAGTAGGGCAAATCGGCCAGCAACCTATATCTCAGCTGTGTGTGTGCAGAAGCTGTAAGTAATTGTTCCGTTTACTCTTTAATAAGGGAGAGCACCATTATTCCTACTGCAGAATCTGAGCCAAAATGTCTTTACCATTGTCTCTGCTCCACTTAGTGGAATTTGCTTAGAAAATTGACATTTATCTTTAGTCCCTTAAAAGCAAAATGTTGATGGCTCAAAGTTTAAAATGCAATCATAAGAGTCTCACTGTATAAATATAATTACATTTCAAACCAGTGGAAAGCCAAAGATCCACAGAATGGGTAAATATTGAAAAGAAATTTAGGGATGACAGCAGCGTTTCCCTTTAAAATTTCTGCCAAGATTGACAAATTGGACAAGAGGAATCCCCAACATATTTTCAGATCTTCAATGAGAGAAACTTGATGTTGTGATAAAACAATCTTTTAAATGTTTTGAAAGCATGATTAAAACTACCCAACAGATGCATTAATTTGATTGGAAAACTCCATTAAGTGCCAGGGCATATTTATTTTCAGAGCTGTTGATATATGAATCAAGTTGTCAACTTATTGAGTGCAAATTTGTTGCTAACAGTCAAAAGATAGCTGGACAAGTTCATGAATGTGGCTGACATTTTCTTAAAATCTGGGTTTTCTGCCAACGCTGTGCATGCACAGTTGTATGCACAGCTGACATCTTTATTGGAGGCAATGTGCAGCAGGTTACATGCATGGTGATCACTGGCCCTGGAACTGCAAATATTACAGTGCTGGCAGCAGAATCTTTCAGGAGTCCCACAGTTTTCTTTATCCCATTTGATTTCCTTAACTTTTCTCTTGCCTTTCTTCCCCTCCATTATTTTGGGGAAGCAGCTTTCTTCCAATAAACCATCTTGTCATAGCAGTATATCTGAGTGGTGTGGAAGGGATGATGTGTAATTAAGCCTGTATTCCACCATCTGACTGCCCATTTGGGCTTAAATGTGCTGTGACTGCTGGTCCCCGCGGGACTCAGAAACTGAGTGAATGGCTTCAGGGATCAGAATCCTCCCCCTATCTCTCCATCCCAACCCCCAGAAACAGAAGCCTCCCCTGAGGGAAGCTGCGCCCCAACTGCCTGCCCAAGACAGGGCTCAGAACCTGGGTGAACTGCTTCCAACAGGCACTGTCTCCTGCAAGTGATGACATAGGATTCTGCGTGTGCGTGGCCAAGAGCACATGTGCAGACAGGTGTCGGTAGCCATCTTGCATGGCCATCTTGAGTTGGCAGGAGGCAGTGTTTCTTTGCCTCTTTATCTGCCCCTTCCAGGTAATTGTGTGGCTGGTTTGTGGAGAGGGTTTCAGTTAGATGGTGTGTGTACAAGAGCAAGCCAGAAGTGATCTGAAGTAGACCTAAAATGAGATGCCACCCTGGAGAAGCAACAATATTGGACTGTTTGCTTACTAAACAATCAAAACAGCATACTATAGACAGGGCTAAGCGATTCCACAATCAGCAGCTGAGACCAAGGTTCTGCAGCCCTATCACCTCCAACCTTGAATGGTGGTGGCCAATTAGACAGCTAATGAGGAGGAGGCAGCTCCACAAATGCCCTCATCCTAAATGATGGTGGAGCCCAGACTCTTAGTGCAAAAGACCAGGCTGAAACATTTGTGACTATCTTCAGTCAATTGCTGAGTTGAATTGCTGAGTTGATGGTCCAGCTCAGCCTCCTCCAATGGTCCCCACCAACACACATATAGTCTTCAGCTAATTTGATTCACTGCATGTGATATAGGTCAGAATCAGGGCGCAAGGCGGCTCCTCTTTAGCTGGAGTCATAACTAGTATAAAAGAAGATTGCAGTTGTTGGGAGTCAATCATCGTAACCTCAGGAGGAGTTCCTCAGGGTATTGTGCTGTGCCCACCCATCTTCAGCTGCTTCATCAATGACCTTCCCTTCAACAGAAGGTCAGATTTGGGGATGTTTGTTGTTGTTTGTGCAATGTTTAGCTCCTTGAGTTTTATCTCCTCCTGAAATAATGAAGCCGTTTTTGCCTGCAGCAGATCTGAACAACATTGAGGCTTGGGATGATTAGTGAGTAACATGTGTGCCGCACACGCTGACAGGCAATGATCATCTCCAACAAAAGGTTTTCTAACCACTCCCCATGACATGCAGCAACATTACCATCACTGAACCCTCCACCATCAACATCTTGGGTGGCCACCATTGACCAGAAGCTTAACAGGACCAGCCATATAAGTACAGTTACTGGAGGTTCATGGTAACTGGGTCAAAATTATTTTTTTATTCATCCATGAGATGTTGGCCTCACTGGCAAGACTAGCCTTTATTGCCAATCTCTAATTGCCCTTGAGAAGTTGGTGGTGAGCTGCCTTTTTGAACTATTGCAGTCCATGTGGTGTCGGTACACCCACAGTGCTGTTAGGGAGGGAGCTCCAGGATTTTGACCTAGCGACACTGAAGGAACAGTGATGTATTTCCAAGCTAGGATGTTGAATGGTTTGGACGGGAACTTTCAGGCGGTGGTGTTCCCATGTGTGTGCTGCCCTTGTCCTAGCTTGTAGCGATCATGGGTTTGGAAGGTGCTGTGTACGGAACCTCGGTGATTTCTTGCAGTGCACCTTGCATTTGGTACACACTGCTGCTACTGTGCGTTGGTGGTGGAGGGAGTGAATGGCAGCCATCCTCAAACAGTCAAGTGAGTTGCTTTGTCCTGGATTGGGTGAAGCTTTTTGAGTGTTGTTGGAGTTGCACAAGTCTCACTCCTGACTTGTGCCTTGTAAACGGTGGATGGGTTTGGGGAGTCAGCAGGTGAGTTACTCTGCAGGATTTCTAGCCTCTGATCTGCTCTTGTATTTATATGGCTAGTCCAGTTCAGTTTCGGGTCAATGTTAACCTCCAGGATGTTGATAGTGGCGGATTCAGTGATGGGAATGCCATTGAATGTCAACGCTCTACCTAACAGTACTGTGGATATATCTGCATCATATGGACTGAAGCGGTTGAAGAAGGCAGCTTGTTGCCATCTTCAGCAAATAAGGTAATTGCAGGGAATGAAAGTAAAAAATGAAATTAAAGGTTTTTTATCTGAATGCATCTGCAATAAGCAAAATTAATAGTGGCACAAATAGGGGTAAATTATTTAGATCTAATTGCTGTTGCAAAAACATGGTTTTCAGTCATCAACGTTGGGAAATGAATTTTCCAGGGTACACATTATTTCAGAAAAGTAGACAGAATGGCAAAGGAGGTGGGGTGTAGGCCTTGTAGTAAGGACATGAGTGAGAAAGGATCTGCCCTCTGAAGATCATGAAATGGAATCAGTATGTATGGAAATGAGAAAAAGCAAGTGCCAGAAAGCACTGGTGGAAGTAGTTTATAGGCACCCTTATAGTAGTTATACCATTGGGCAGAGCATTTATCAAGAAATTATTGGAGCCTGTAACAAAAGAAATGTAATAATTGTGGGCGACTTTAACCTTCAGAAATGCCCCCTGAACAAGGGCAATTAGGGTTGGGCAATAAATGCTAGTCTAGCCAGAGATGCCCAAATCCCATGAATGAATAATAAAAAAAAAGATAGACCAGGACAAACAAATTGGCAAGAATGGTCTAGAAAATGAGTTTGCAACATTTTATTGGAGCAGTAGGAACCTGCAAGGCTACGGACCAGGGGCTGGAAATTGGGATGAAAATGATCAGTTAGTTTCTTTTTTCTCTCTTTGGCGGGCACAGACACAATGGGCTGAATGGCCTCTTTCTGCACCGTAACTTTTCTACGTTCCTATGGTAGTGGAACCAACTTGGGATGAAGCTATCTTGGATCTAGTATTGTATAATGAAGTAGGGTTAATTAGTAATGTCATTGTAAAAGATCCACTGACCGTAATACCATTCAATTCCATGTTAAGCTTGAAAGTGACATATTCCAATCTTAAACAAATATCCTGAACTTACACAAAGTCAATTACATAGGCATGAAGGAAGAACTGGCTAAAGTTAATTGGGTAAGTCGACTAAAAATTATGGCAATAAATGAACAGTGGTACACCTTCAAAGAAATAATTCAAAATCTTCAACAAAAAACATTGCATTGAAGAACAAAAACTCAGCAAGAAGGACCTATGCGTGGCTCACTCAGGAAGTTAAGGATAGTATTAGATTAAAAGTAGAGGCTTACAATGTTGCAAAAAAACAGTAGCAAGTCTGAGGATTGGGAGTGTTTTAGAGACCAGCAAAGCGCCACCAAAAAGTTGAGAAGAAGGGAAAAAATAGAATGTAGAAGTAAACTTGCCAGGATTATAAAAACAGATTGTAAAAGCTTTTATAAGTATATAACAGAGAAAGAGAGTAGCTAAAATAAACATTGGTCCATTAGAAGCATAAACAGGAGAAATTATCATGAAGAATGAGGAAATGGCAGAGGCACTGAACAAATATTTTGTCTGTCTTCATGTAGAAAACACAAGTTTCATACCAGAAATAGATGGTAATCTAGGGGATAAAAAGTGAGGAAATTAATATCAGTAGAGATAAAGTACTGGAGAAATTTATGGACCAAAAATACCAACAAATTCCTGGGACCTAATGGCCAACACCCTAGGGTTCTAAAAGAGCTGCAGAGAAAGTGGATGTGCTAGCTTTGATTTTCCAAAATTCCTTAGATTTGGGAACTGTCCCACTGGATTGGAACTTGGCAAATATTACACTTCTCGAGAAGGGAGGGAGAGAGAAAACTACGAATTACAAACTGGTTAGCTTTGCATCAATTGTTGGGAAAATGCTGCAATATGCTATTAAGGAAGTCTTAACAATACACTTAGAAAGGCATAGTATGATTAGAACAAATCAACATGGTTTTACTAAAGAGAAATCCTGTTTGACAAATTTATTTTTTTTGAACTCGTAGGGTAGATAAAGGGAAACCAGTAGATGTTGTATACCTGGCTTACCAAAAGGTATTTGTTAAGGTGCCACACCAAAGGTTAATAGGTAAGATAAGGGTTCATGGAGTTGGGGTAATATATGAGCATGGATAGGAGATTGTTTTCTATCCATTAACCAGAATGGGCTTAAATGGGGCTTTTTCAAGTTGGCAGGCAGTGAACAATGGAGTGCCGCAAGGATCAGTGCTGGGACCTAAGCTATTTGCAATCTATATTCATGACTTGGATGAAAAGACAGAATAATATATCTAAGGATGATGATACCAGGCTAGGTGGAAAGATAAGCTTTAAGGAGGACAAGGAGGTGCAAAGAGATGGACAGATTAGGTGAGTGGGTAACAAGATGGTGGATGGAGTATAATATATGGAAATGTGGAGTAAGAACAATGCAGAATATTTTTTGAAAGGTGAGAAACTTGTAAGTGTTGATGATCAAAGAGGCTTGGGGTGCTTGTACAAGGAACACAGAAAGTTAACATGCAGGTGTAGCCAACAATTAGGAAGGCAAATAGTACGTTGGCCTTTATTGCAAGAGGATTGGAGTACAAGAATAAATATGTCTTGCCACAGTTGTACAGGGTTTTGGTGAGACCACATTTGGAGTACTGTGTGTAGCTTTGGTCTCCATATTTGAAGGATATACTTGCATTGGAGGTGGTACAGTGAAGGTTCACCAAATTGGTACCTGGAATGAGGGTTCTCTTATGATGAGAAGCTGAGTAAATATGTTGTCTGGAGCTGAGGAGAACAAGGAGCTATCTCATTGAAACCTTCAAGATTCTGAAGGGGCTTGATAGGGAATGTGCTGAGAGATTACTTCCACTGGTTGGGGAATTTAAAACACAGTGACACTGTCTCAGGAAAAGGGGCTGATCATTTAAAACTGAGATGTGGTGAAATTAGGGTTGTGAATCTTTGAAATTCATGACCCCGAAGGGTTTTGGATGCTCCATCATTGAAAATATTTAAGGCTAGGATACACAGATTTTTGGTCCCTGAGGGAATGAAGGGATATGGGGAATGGGTGGGAAAATGGACTTGAAGCCCAAGAGCAGCCATGATTGTACTGAATGGTGAAGCAGGCTCGATGGTCTACTCCTGCTCCTATTTCTTATGTTCTTAAGTGCATTTAGTGATGGTCATTACATGACAACAATCATATGCTATGAACGAACACAAAGCACTCTTGATAATTGAGATTGTGTCTCTTATCACATTGGCCTCCTGAAACTTGTTTGGTCTTTTAAGACATGGAGAGGAATTCTAAAAATGTTTCTTCAAATTGGGTCATGTTTTTATTTGCTTCTTTATATGTCCCTCCCATGATATTCTGTAGCTGGTTGCCTGAGAGGGCTGCCGGTAAGTGGGGATTGTGGTGTGCGTGTTTTGTTATGGCCATATTGAATAGGCTCAGTGGACCAGCTGGTCTTTTCCCTTGATTTTTGTAGGTTTTTATTCTAATGGAACCTACTCCACTGACTTCTGGCCCTGTATGTTCAATGGGAAGCTGCTGTGCATGTTCACAGCAGTGAATCCCCATGGTAAGACTGGGAAATGGGAGAGAAAATAGCAGATAACAGCAGTAACACGCTTTATGCAACTGGGGAAATGTATTGAATGCAGTGTTTGGATTAACACTCTTCTTTCTGTTTCTAATCTAAAGAAATTACCTGATGATGAAAATGCAGTACAATTTGTAGATGATGCTGCTGGTGGAAGGGGAAAGAGGGAGGAAGGAATAAATAAATGGGGAAACTGATGAGGCATTGAAGCTTGGCAAAATGTGTAGTGAGCAAAACTGTAGTATGCAATTTAGTATTGTCATGAGCATGGTGTTACATATACAGTTACCCAATGAGTGGTGTTGAGTAAGAGGCTGAACAAGATGCGAGTGATGATAAACTAACACTAAAAATGTACATTCATGGCAAAGTTGCATCAATAAAGTGAACAGAAAGCCGAGTTATATTGCCAAATTGTGAGGCTGTCATGTTGAAACTGTACTATGCTTTGGTCAATGCAATTCTTAGTTGTGTTACCATTTTTGCTTCCAAGCAGTTCAATGAATTATTTCCTTGCATTATTAAATCTTCAATTATTCAAACAAGTGTTGAACCATGACCCAAATTAGTGATTTTTCATATAGTTATAAAATTGTAGATTGAATGCATGAACTTCTTTTAAAAGTAGCAAAAAATCTAATACCTTGCAGTGTGTTTCTCTAAGACATTATGGCCATATTATTTGCATTAATATTTGTAGTTGAAAAATATTCCCAATGGATTTTGAAATCTATTTGCCAAATGGTGCATCTTATTATAACCCATGTTTCATAAACTAAAACAAAAGAATTCTAATGTGTTGCAAGCAACAGCCTTTGATGGTCTATTTGATCTGTTGCTGCAAATTACTGTCCTATCAGCTCCCTTTCCTTGAACGTGTTGTCACCTCCCAAATCCATACCCATCTTTCCTGGATCTCTATGTTTGAACCCCTCCAATCAGGTTTCTACCCCAGGACTGTACCAAACCACGTTATCAAAGTCACAAAAGCCATATGTGCCTGAGACAAAGGTAATTTATCCCTCTTTATCCTTCTCACCTGCCTGCAGCCTTTGGCTCAGTTAATTACACCATCCTCCTTCAACACCTCTCGACTGCCCAGCTGGGTGGGAGTGCACTCACTTTGCTCCATTCTTATCTATCTAATAGTAGCAATGGCCTCTCTTTCTGCCCCTGCACTTCCTATTTCTGGTGTCCTTCAAGGATCTATCCATGACTCTTATCAACATACTTCCACTTGGTTACAGCATCCAAAAGCACAGCATTAGACTTCACCTGTACGCTGACGACATGCAGCTCAATCTTACCATTCCCTCTCTCCTCCATTGTTGCTTCAATCATCAAACTGCTTATCTAGCTTCCAGTACTGGATGAGCAGAAATTTTCTTCAATTAAGTATTGAAAATACTGAAGCCATTGCTTTTAATTCCATTCCAAACTCCCTTGCTACCAACACTAAACCTCTTCCTGGCAACAGGCTGAGACTAAACCAGTCGGTTTGCAACTGTGGTGTCATATTTGACTGCTGGTTAAGCTGCTGACCACATACTTCTGTCATCACTAAGATCACCTATTTCCAGCTCTGTAACATTGCTTGACTTTGTCTCTGTCTCAGCTCATCTGCTGCTCTAACCCTCATTCATTCCTTAGTTACCCTCTAGCCTTGACTATTCCAACACACTCCTGACTGGTCTTCCACATGCTACCCTCCACACTTGAGGTCATCCAAAACTCTGCTGCTTGTTTCCCTATCGCCCTTGTGCTTTCTAACCTATATTGGCTTCTGGTTAAGTAATATCTTGATTTGATACAGCCTCTGTTAGTCGACAACATAGACTCAAATCTAACACTGAGCAGGATTGTCACAAACACAAAATGAAATTGCTCAGTTGTTAGAAAATAAACAATGCACGGGGATGTGGTAATTGTATTGTTTTATGCTGGATTATAGCTGACAATCAGAAGCAGCCTGATGGGTTTCCATCAGTTTGTTTTATTTCTACACCATTATGATCCTACACCAGACCCCCAAGTTGTTGGCAAGATCTGGTTAGGGGCCAATGATGTTTTGTTTAAAGTAGAGACAGTTTGAAATTCAAGTCATTTCCTCAGAATAAAGGCACAAGATTCCACGGATTTTGAACGAACAAAAATACACTTAGCTATGCAAAGCCAGAAAGATAAAACAATTCACAATATCTATCTTATTAACCCTGAATATTAGAGAGTATGAGGTATATGTGAATTAACAGGCAGACTGTGACCAAATGCACCACATTGCATGCGAAATGGCAGATGCAACCAAGACACAATCCACAGATCTCTCAACAACCAGCCCAGATGTCAGTAAACACTGAATCAATCAATCTTACTGAAACTGTCTTTATCACAAGGGATTCCTGAATTCATCTTTGAAGATCTTGCCTTGAAATTCTCTCTACAAATTGCTCCAACTAGGACAGCAACAATTGTGGCCCACCTCACAGCATATCAAGCTTGTCGCCTGGTCACATGACCTGAGATTCTGTCCCCCTGGATTCCTGACTATTCACTTAAGCACCAAGTCAGGAGCACAATGTCAGTCCTTTGGTGCACCGAACAGAACACTGGTACCCTAAAGGGATACCTTCGAGCCAATGGCTTGCAGCACCAAGTTACCAATCTTCTGCTGTCTTCTTGGTTCTTGAGGACTTCTTTCAAGTCCTCTTTGATCGCCAGGGCTTCTTCTGAACCCTCTTCACTTAGTCTGCTAACTACAGCCTTTTCTCTAATTGGAGTCTTTTTCTCTGTTGCTCTTTTTTTAAACTGAACTGGGACCTTTTCCTGAACCTGTCCCCTGCCTGGGACACTTGTTTTCAATGGCACTCTGCAGCCGAACACATGACCTTGGTTTCCACATTTTTTTCGTCATGCACAAGCACGCCAGGCCAGCCCTCAGTCCAAAGAACTTAAATGTGGAACTGCACAGGTGCAGTTTGCTCCCAGTCTGCATGTGTTTGGAAGCTCCCAAGATCTGTAGGGACTTGGAGTAGGGACTCTCGATGAGAAGGTAAGTTAATTTTCATAACAAGGTATCTATGCTGTCATAGTTGCACATGTACATTTCAATTAAGAACGACAACTAAAATTAGACCAAGGTATTTTTTTATAGATACAATTGATGGGAAAATCTTGGACATTGAGCTCTGCAGTATTAGCACAGATTTAGACAAATAGGTAGCTGGTGGAAAAATTGCAATTTCCTTTATCTATCGCAGTATTTCTTCAGTAAAGACAAAAGAATATTATTTAGAACTGTTAAAATATGAAGGACACTGTATTCAATAAGAAATTAAGTGAAAAATTAAAAGAATCAGACACACAAAAATGATCAGAAAATACAATGGTCGGCTCATCCATTCCATTCGATATTCCTACATCTCTATTCTTCAACTTAAGTAAACATATCTGTGTCAGTCTCCAAGTGCCACTTGCACTTGCCCTCACCTTTGCATCCGATCTTGTGCCCCTTTTGCACAGCCCCCCTCTTCCCCCGCACTCTAAAACCCTGAGTGGTGATGGGAGCAGAGAGAGCCGGGACAGTGAGGGGATGCAGAATGGGGATGAGCAGAATGAAGGTCAAGAGAAGGGCCAGCTCCCTTTTGAGGCCTTAACATTTTTGCTCTCTGCCCCCCCCCCCTCACACACTGTACCTTCCCTCTCTTCCTTTTCCCTTATTCTTTTCCTATAAGCAAGGAACTTATGTTAGACCTTAATAAATCAGCAGTTCAGTTTCTCCTGGAGTATTGTCAATTCTTGTCATCACAATTTCAGAAGGACCTCAAAGCCTTAGTGAGGCTTCGGTGGATATTTATTGGAATAGCCCCGTGATGAGGGACTGCAGTTATGTGCAGAGACTTTGCTTTGAGCAAAGTAGGTCAGGTTTTGTAGAGGTGTTCGTAGTTCTGAAAAGTTTTGATAGAATAAATAAGTAGAAACTGGTTCTATTGACTGAAGGATCATCAACCCGAGCTCCATGATTTAAGGTAATTAGCAAAAGAACAGGGGAGGAGATGAGAAATTTCTTGACACAGTTTTTGTGATCTGGAATGCACTGCCTTAACAATGATGAAACCAACTGATGCTTGCTGGGAAAACTTGCAGCATGTACGCTCCCAGGCTCCAGTATCTTGGGACTTGCAGGCACTGTTGGGAGCTCATTTGAGACCACAAATCAAACAAGTGTAGTTGGGAGTTGATACCACAGCCAGTTAAACCATCAACTTATTCAATGGTGCAGCTGGCTCAAAGGGCTGAATGGCCTACTCCTCCTATGTTCCTCTGAACAAGCAGTGATAGAGTGGGGAAATGGTGGCATAGTGGTAATGTCACTAGACTGGTAATCCAGAGGCTCAGGCTTATTCTCTTGGGGACATGGGAGGACATGGGATCGAATCCCACCATGGCAGCTAGTGGAATTTAAATTCAATAAGCTAGTCTGAGTAATGGTGACTTTGAGACATCATCAATTGTCATAAAAGCCCATCTGATTCACGATGCTCTTTAGGGAAGGAAATTGCTGTCCTTAGCTGGTCTGGCATACATGTGACTCCAGACCCACAGCAATGTGGTTGACTCTTAACTGCCCTCTGAAATGACTGAGCAAACTCAGTTTAAGGGCAGTTAGGGATGGTCAATAAATGCTGGCCTTGCTGACGATGCCCGTGTCCCATGAAAGATTAAAAATCTCTGGGAGGACAAAATATCAACAGTCAGACGGACAGAAGTTTTAAGTTTCCAACTAGAAATGTTTGTGAATCTCTTCACAAAACTTTTTCAGTTGTGTTTAATCAGATTACAGTAAAATTTGAAATAAACACGGAAAATACTGGGAAAAAAAACTCAGCATGTTAGGCAGCATCTCTGTCGAGAAAAAAAAAGTTAATGTTTCAGGCCTTTGACCTTTCAGCAAATTGTTGCTAACAATTGTTGCATGTCTCCTCTACATTGGTGAGACCAAATGCAGATTGGGTGACTGCACTGTTGGAGTGAGGCTCAATATAAACTTCGGGATCAGCACCTCCTCTTTAAATTAGGCACTTCACAGCCTTCTTGACTCAACATTAAGTTCAACAACTTCCGACTGTGAACTTTGTTCCCCCTTTTTTCTTTTCTCTGCTTGTTTTGGTTTTTGTCTTTCAGGCATCAGCAAACCTGCAATTGACACATCTTTTGTTTCTTAAGTTCTTCTCTTACCTGCATCACCATTCCCTTTGGCCTGAAGGACAAACTTTTCTGTCAATCAATCTCTCCTGTCTTCCACCCGATCACAGACCTGCCTTTGTCCTTGTCCCCACCACCTCTTGCTCAAAATCTATTCGATCTCTAACCTTTTCCAGTTCTGATGAAAGGTTACAGACCTGAAATGTTAACTCTGTTTCTCCCTCTACACAGATGCTGCCTAACCTGTAGAGTTTTTTCGAGCATTTTCTGTTTTATTTTAGACTTTGGGCTTCTGCAGTAGATTTTCGATTATAGTAAAATTTGTACTTTTTATGTTTTAAACCTCATCTTGAATTTAATTTGTAGGTAAATGGAAACACACTACTTTAAATATTATTGGTGATTGAATTTGTTTTTATAGCAGATTTTAGCTGCTTATCATTGTTAGTTTGCTCTGAGCGAGTATGAATTTGAGCAGGCTTTGAAATGTCTGTATAGAAGGAAGTGGAATTAAAAAGTGCACTAATGTATTGTGTTAATTTTATATTTTGTGTTACTTGTGGATGTGTAATGTTGCTTTGGAGATGGGGGTTTGAGGAGAAATTTCACAGAGCTTTATCATTTCAGGTTTTACCTGGAGAAATCTAGTATGTTCTAACAAGTCTCTAATAGGACTAGTTGTACTAGTTCTGTAGAAGGGGTAGATGTAGTAGCCTTTAATAGGTTTTCCCACCCATTTTTGGGTTAATTTGTCTGAATTTTATGGCAGAACCATTCCAGTTTACATAGTTAGTATTGTGATTTTATGCCAAGATGGAATATAAAATGTAAGTGTTCTATTGAAGAATGTGCATGTTCTATAATTGAAACTAGTCAAGTTTTGGGTTATCTGATGGGGCATATGGTATGGATTTAATGTCCACAGCATATGGTGCTGTTTGTAGCTTCCATTTGAAAAAATGTCCTAAGCTGACTGAGACTTGAACCTGCGCTGGATGAAATGTAGCAGCTCCATAGAAAAAGGAGAGAGACAAAGTACCTGGCCTGGCTCACCACTGCCCTATTGCAACATAGCTAAGATCAGAAGCCTGATGTGCAGGAATGGAATGAAGGGTGTGAACCACCACCTGCAACCCTAAAGAGCAGTCCATCAGAACAACGCCACACAACTTTTTGATTGGCAAATGTGGCTAAAAGAAGTTGAAGGTGACTTGGTATGAGGGAAATTAGGATATAATGTTCTTAAGCATAAGTGTGAAAATGTTAGTGTATTTTTTCCAGTGTGTAAAACAAAATAATTTACTGAATGCCTAGGCTCAGCCAAGCCTTGCATGCCTATTCTTTGCATATCTTAACTTATCAAAATAATTAAGACACAAGTGAAATAGTCCAATACAGTATGAATTCGCATCTTTATCTGCTTCGGCTTTCTGGAATATTGTGGCTACTTTAGGTAGTTGGTAGAGTGTGACATTAATCATTGCATCAGCAATGGAGTATTTCCTGAAATTAACTAAAATGTACACTAACTTGAGAATGAGCAATAGTGGATATTTATCTATGAACATTGAGTTTCAGAATTTGGTATGATTTAGTTAATCTATAATGTGTACTGCACATCTTTTTTGATCAGTTATTTTACTCATCCATTTATAAGTGTAGGGTAGTGTTTCCCAAACTATTTTCCATTATGGTCCCATTTTAACACTTGAAAGTTCATGTGACTTGAGACACCAGCAAAAACAAAACAGCAGTAAAGCAGCATAGTAACATTCAGTATGTAATTATTAAAGTTCTCATATAGATCAACACACAATCCATCATATAAATATGAAAATCTGTGATGTAAGATACTTTTTAAGGATGATATTCACCAGACCATTACTTCATCTCAGCCACTCCGGCTCATGGACCTGGACCAGGAAGGAGCAGAAGCACAGGTGAGCATCTTGAGCGGATGATTTTGGAGCTCAGGTCATTCTGAAGTGCCTGGATGATGGGGTTATGCTCAGGCAGGCTGCAGTTGAGCAGCAGAGCTATTGCCCCGAGGTTCATGGTCAGGTCCGGGCTTCAAGACTTAGTGAAGTGGCCGCATGCAGGAACATGTGGCCCGGGGAGAGAGACCGAACGATGAGCAGGGTAAGGGTAGGGCCAGATGTCGTGTGATCCTTGGTGCTGATGCGGGGCACAGCCTGGGATCTTGTGACTCCATTCACTCTTTCTGTGACCCCACTTGGGACAGTGGATAAACAAACCTTAATTTTGAGCCTCCTTGAAGGCCTACACACAGGCATGATGAGTGGTAGCTTGCCTTGGTGACTAACTCATGCTGGGAGGGTGGCCGGTTCTGTGATGCAGCCGGCTTGCAGTGCAATGTCTTTTTCAACTAGCATAAGATTGTGGAAACTAGATTTGCGCTGAATGTAATTTGCTCTTGAAATTCCTCTCTCTCATGGCTAATTTCAGATGAATCATACCAAATAATCCAGCAGAAACAACAAGACATTGAGTTTAAGTGCAAACAAATGAGTGGAATTCAACCAATGAGCTATGTGGAGAACAGCATTGGTGCAGACTTATTTGCTGAACAGAATTGTCTGCTCTGTTTTGCTGTTGTAATATTCTGTGACGTAAGAGTTTATACTTTTCATAATTATAAAACCATTGTTCATATTAGTATTGTTATCTATGCTTCAGTTACCTGACTAACTATTGTAATAGCTGTCGCTGCTTTTGATGAGTTTGAACTCATGCAATCACATGTCAACAATTCCAACTTGGCGTTCATACTGCTTTTAACCCCTGTGCTGCTTAGACATTGTAATGCTGAACTGGTTGCCCTGAACAGACCCATGTGCTCTTACTGCTCTGTTGAAACCCTTCAGAGGCATAACGCTACATTATCACCATTGTTTGGGTCAATGCTCCTTAAATGTCAAAACTATGAAATGATCCTTTTATAGGTGTGCGTAAGTAGTTTTATATTTTGGTTTTTACATGGTAGATGAAAATTTTCTGGTTTTTGAAACATTTTTCCCAGTTATTCTTTGCTGATGGCCTCGTCTTCTTTAAATGCCAATTGCATAAACTTTTTTTCCAAAAGAGTTTGTTGTTTGTTTTTCAAGATTCACATTGACCTTGCACATTGATTTTTGTTGCAATAAAGATTGAAAGAAGTTGTACTTTTTTTCTCAATTTCTCCGATATCTCTTCCAATAAGTTACCATGATAATTGAGGTTTCTTATTCCTGTCAATCTTTGGCCTGCGTGATGTATTCTTTCCAGATTCTGCTAAAATGTCAGGTCTACTCATGATATTTTCCATTCAAGATTTGCTGTTTCCGTCATTTTAGCTTTTAGCAGTATAGCTTTTCTGTGTCCTGCTCATTAACTATCACTAAAGATTGTGTGCATTGGTGTATGGCAGGAACTGATTTGGCTGGTCAGCTCCTGTGATCTGACATTGCACAGTCATTGACCAAATAAATAAAGGCCATTTGGTCAAGATACTGGAGAATGACTGGGTCTATGCAACTGTATCCGAATAAGGAGTTATTGTCTTGAGGGAAGAGAATTGGCAAGCAGAAACTTGTCTGCACTTAATGGCTTGGTGAAACTTTTTTTCATTCATGGGATGTGGGCTTCACTGGCTGGGTTAGCATTTATTGCCCACCCCTAGTTGCCCTTGAGAAGGTGGTGGTGAGCTTCCTTCTTAAACCGCTGCAGTCCAGGTGGTTTAGGTACACCAACCGTTCGGAAGTGAGTTCCAGGATTTTGACCCAGCGTCAGTGAATGAACGGCGATATGTTTCCAAGTCAGGGTGGTGAGTGACTTGGAGAGGCACTTCCAGGTGGTGGTGTTCCCATCTATCTGCTGCCCTTGTCCTTCCAGATGGTAGTGGTCGTGGGTTTGGAAGGTGCTGTTAAAGGAGCCTTGGTGAATTCCTGCAGTGCACCTTGTAGATGGTACACGCTGTTGCGACTGTGCATCGGTAGTGGAGGGAGTGAATGTTTGTGGATGTGGTGCCAATCAAGCGGGCTGCTTTGTACTGGATGGTGTCAAGCTTCTTGAGTGTTGTGGGAGCTGCAGTCATCCAGGCAAGTGGAGAGTATTCCTTCACACTCCTGACTTGTGCCTTGTAGATGGTGGACAGGCTTTGGAGTGTCAGGAGGTGGGTTACTTGTCACACAATCCCTAGCCTCTGACCTGCTCTTGTAGCCACAGTATTTATATGGCTAGTCCAGTTCAGTTTCTGGTCAATGGTAATCTCCAGGATGTTGATAGTGGGGGATTCAGTGATGGTAATGCCATTGAACATCAAGAGTTGATGGTTGGATTCTCTCTTGTTGGGGATGGTCGTTGCCTAATACTTGTGTGGCGCAAATATTACTTGCCATTTGTCAGCCCAAGCCTGAATATTGTCCAGGATTTGGTGCATTTGGACATGGACTGCTTCAGTATCTGAAGAGTCAGGAATGATGTTGAACATTGCAATCATCAGCAAATATCCACTTCTGACCTTATGACGGAAGGAAGGTCATTGATGAAGCAGCTGAAGATGGTTGGGCCGAGGAAAGGACCTCGAGGAACTCCTGTGGTGATGTTCTGGAGCTGAGATGACTGACCTCCAACAACCACAACCATCTTCCTTTGTGCTAAGTATGACTCCAACCAGTGGAGAGTTTACCCCCTGATTCCCACTGACTCCAGTTTTGTTAGGGCTCCTTGATGCCACACTCCCTCAAATGCTGCCTTGATGTCAAGGGCAGTCACTCTCACCTCATCTTGGGAGTTCAGCTCTTGTCCATGTTTGAACCAAGGCTGTAATGAGGTCAGGAGCTGAGTGGCCCGGGCGGAACCCAAACTGGGCATCATTGAGCAAGATATTGCAAGTGCCGCTTGATAGCACTGTTGATGACCCCCTTCCATTACTTTACTGATGATGGAGAGTAGACTGATGGGGCGGTAATTGGCCGGGTTCGATTTGTTCCGCTTTTTGTGTACAGGACATAACTAGGCAGTTTTCCACATAGCCGGCTAGATACCAGTGTTGTAGCTGTACTGGAACAACTTGGATAGGGGCCTGGCAAGTTCTGGAGCACAAGTCTTCAGTACTGTTGCTGGAATATTGTCAGGGCCCATAGCCTTTGCAGTATCCAGTGTCTTCAGCCGTTTCTTGATGTCACGTGGAGTAAATCGAGTTGGCTGAGGACCAGCGTCTGTGATGCTGGGGACCTCTGGAAGAGGCCGAGATGGATCATCCACTCTGCACTTCTGGCTGAAGATTGTATCAAATGCTTCAACCTTATCTTTTGCACTGATGTGCTGGGCTCCTCCACTTATTGAAGATGGTGATATTTGTGGAGCCTCTTCCTCCAGTTAGTTGTGAATGGTGGTGGACAATTAAACGACTGGATGAAGCAGGACTGCAGAACTTAGATCTGATCTGTTGGTTGTGGGATCGCTTAGATCTGTCTATCACTTGTTGCTTATGCTGTTTGGCATGCAAGTAGTCCTGTGTTATAGCTTCACCAGATTGGCGCCTCATTTTTAGGTATGCCTGGTGCTGCTCCTGGCATGCTCTCCGGCACTCATCATTGAACCAGGGTTGATCCCCTGGCTTGATGGTAATGGTAGAGTGGGGGATATGTTGGGCCATGAGGTTACAGATTGTGTTCGAGTACAGTTCTGCTGCTGATGTCCCACAGTGCCTCATGGATGTCCAGTCTTGAGTTGCTAGATCTGTTCTAAATCTATCCCATTTTGCCTTGGTAGTGCCACACAACACGATTGGAGGGTAACCTCAGTGTGAAGGCGGGACTTCATCTCCACAATGACTGACTGCAGTGGTCACTCCTACCGATACTGTCATGGACAGATGCATCTGCGGCAGGCAGGTTGGTGAGGATGAGGTCAACTATGTTTTTCCCTCTTGTTGGTTCCCTCACCACCTGCCGCAGACCCAGTCTAGCAGCTATGTCATTTATGACTTGGCCAGCTCGGTCAGTAGTGGTGCTACCGAGCCACTCTTAGTGATGGATATTGAAGTCCCCCACCCAGAGTACATTCTGTGTCCTTGCCACCCTCAGTGCTTCTTCCAAGTGGTGTTCAACATGGAGGAGCACTGATTCATCAGCTGAGGGAGGGCGGGACATGGTAATCAGCAGGAGGTTTCCTTGCTCATGTTTGACCTGATGCCATGAGACTTCATGGGATCTGGAGTCCATGTTGAGGACTCCCAGGCAACTCCCTCCCGTCTGTATTTCACTGTGCCACCACTTCTGCTGGGCTTGTCCTGCCGGTGGGACAGGACATAACCTGTGATGGTGGTGTCTGTCAGGTATGATTCTGTGAGGATGACTGTATTAGGCTGTTGCTTGAATTGTTTGTGAGACAGCTCTCCCCATTTAGGCTGATGTTAGTCAGGAGGACTTTGCAGGGTTGACAGGGCTGAGGTTGCCTTTGTCGTTTCTGGTGCTGAATGCAGTGCTGGGTGGTCCGCCCAGTTTCATGACTTTTTTGTGTAGGTTTGCTAGACCATTTCAGAGAGCATGTAAGAGTCTACCACTGCTGTGGGTCTGGAGTCATGTGGAGGCCAGATCAGGTGAGGATGACAGATTTCCTTCTCTAAAGGACATTAGTGAGCCAGATGGTTGTTAACAACAATCGACAATGATTCCATGGTCATTGTTAGACTTCTAATTTTTATTGAATCCAAATTCCTCCACTTACCATGGCGGGATTCAAACCTAGGTCCCCAGAGCATTTTCCTGGGTGACTGGATCACTAGTCCAGCGACAGTACCACTGCGCCATTACCTCCCCCTATTTGCTATTTTTTTTGGTTCTGCCACTGTAACGTTTATGGCGTTGGTGAGTTTCTCCAGTTCTTTCCTTCATTGGTGATGACTAGAAAATGTATTTTTCAAGGATATTGCTGTTTAACTTGTGCATCCTAAATCCATATAAGGAACTGAGCCAAGGAAAAATCCTGCTTTATGTGCATTCTTGTGCTGAATAGTGCAGCTCCTGGTATAACTGTTCCGTGACTGCTTCCCTAGACTTTGTTTTCATATGTATGGTTTTAATTTTATATTGTGACAACCTATAAAACATAAGAAATTGATGATTTTAAATTGACTTGTTCATTTCTGCCATTTACTTATGGACCCAGAAAATGTTGAATTATATTACTAATGTGAACCTAATCCAAACTGAAGTCAACCATTTGTTCTAAATGGTTACTGTGCGGGTCTGACTGAATGGGACCCGAAGGATTGGTCCTTTATATTAGTTCGTAACATTTACTAGGCTCCTTTGTACTTGTTGATGCCTGGTTGGAGTATTTTAGCAAAGGTGTAACAGTTGAATGTTTGCAGCACAGAAAGAGGCATTCGGCCCTTGGTGACTATGCCAGCGATCATTTTGGGAAGCTTTTATAGTACACTTGTCTTGTAAATTTGTTTGAAACACTGTTTTTGAATGATGTCCATGTGCCACTTAACTAAAGATAGTAACTCTGTGATTTTTTTAACAGAAGAAATAAAAGCTGAAATAGAGAAACAAAGGTAGGAAATGCAGTTTCTATTATTTCTGAAAATTGTCATGTATCTAGTTTATTATTGCACAGACTTGATACTGCAGTAAATGATACTTTGTTCCACAAAAAGCACCAAACATTAACATTTAACGTTAACTTGAAATACACCCTTGATTTTTTTTACATAATTACAATCAAGTTGGCAGTACAGCAATATCTTTATATTGCCACGACTCACTGAGGATAGTGCGCTGCAATACCAAATCCTACTGCTCCCCAAACGGCAACAAATGTGAAAAGTTTGATCAAACCACCTAATTGCTAATTTAGGTTAACAGATTATGAGCACCAGGTTTAAAAACTTAATAAGTAAATAGCTGTTTATTGAACAAATTGTCTTTAGCCAGAGGCAAAAGAAAGAAATATGAACTGTTATCTATAACTCCCTATAACATAAATCTTACCCCTTCTTAAATCCCTATCCACACACACAAAAGACACTCAAAAACATGGATTTTAAGGGTGGGATAAAACAGTTCAATTGCAGCAATTCCAGAGTGCACAATTCAATTGGTTGATTTTGATTGATGTCTTCCAAATTCCTTTCATTTCTTTGTTGATGTCACAATGTGGTCTTCTGGTACTTTCAGTCTTCAATTCACTGGTTCAGCGCTTGCTTTTCAATGTATCTAACAGTGATTTTCCCCGTTTCCTCTTGACAGAGGTTTTTCAGAGAGAGAGAGAGCAGGTTATAGAGATAAGAGGGGAAAAAACAGGCAGCTATTATTGTAGAATTACTGGAATCTTGGACACACAGGAGAAAGAGGCTTTAGGTCTTTTCTCTTGTCAGTCTAGGAGCTTTTTTTTTGCTGCACTGCTCTCTCACAAACCCTGGTCACCTGGTTAGGAGCCAATTAAAATGTTGTTGCCATGCAGTTCCACGTTAGACCGGATTCTTGCTCGGCACCATCTTGTCTTTCATGCCACACTCTGTTCCAGGACAGCAACATTGTATATATCCTCACACTGTTCCAGTAGACATGCCTTTCAAACTGCAGCCATTGTAATTTTAGTCCACAGTCCAACAGAAATGAAAAAATAAAAAGATATGTTCTTTACAATATTGTAACAGGTCCAAGTTAATTAGAAGAACATAAAGATCCTATACGTGGTGTGACATGTTGGAAGAAAGTTAGTTTTTGTGTCAGTGGCTATTGTATGTTAATTCCCAGTTAATTGATTTCTAATATTGTTTTTTACTGTTTTGTGGAGCTGCTGGAAAACGGACCTGTTTGCAAGATTCTTTGTCCATTTCTTCACATTGCGTTTGGACTAATTTTTCTCTATAGAGCCGGAGACAAAAATGTCTCTGCAACACCAAAGGCAAACTTCATTGAGGCTGATAAGTACTTTCTTCCATTTGAGTTGGCCTGTCAATCAAAATCCCCTCGAATTATCAGCACATCTTTGGACTGCTTGCAGGTGTGTAAAATTGCTTGGTGAAACATGCTCCTTAATGTTGTTACAAATAAAATGTTGAACTGTAAGTATCAAATTCTTGAAACCTGACTTATTTGTTCCTTCCTTCTCCCTGACTATTACTCGTTTGTCACTTTTAGGTTTCCCTCCACAAAAGAAACACTGATTGTTCACTGCTGTAGAGTGTAAGGTTTGTAAACACTCCACAATCCTCTGACAATAATGTCTTAAATCAGCCTCATGGAAGTTGCATGGGATTAGCACAGTCCTGTTTGCCTTGCTCTTTGCAAGACCTGGAATTGCACCACCAGGTGTCCTTCTCATAAGTTTAATAAATTTGAATTCATCTATCAAAAATGTTCTTGAAATTGAATTCAACAGTGGGTTAATATCAAGAAGAGGATTTGTTTGAAAAGCGTTAGGAATCGGAGATGGTTGAGGGAAATTATTTGTGTACTTGGGTGTCGGGAATAAGGTATATCTTTAAGTTTTAGTTTAATTGACTTTTTTTCTCTTTGGGTTAAAAGGTGAAAGGATCTAGTTTCACTTTTGAATGGAGATAGCAGGTCTAAAGCTGTACGGCTGCATTTCTAATGAGTTTTTAAACTCTTGGGGAGAAGTTAAAGCAAACACAAGTGGAAAAAACTTCTGTTGCCTAGCAACAGGGGTCCAGAGAGGCAGGACACACGCACATACACACACTGAATGCTTTTGAGTTCAGTTGGAAGAAGGTGCCAGGACATGAAAAAGGACAGATAGCAGGTTTCAAGCTGAAGAATAAAGTCCTCAAAATCCAGGAGAGTGAACAGGAGAAAGTCCCAAGAAGACCTGATAGTCGAAAGAAGGAACTTGGGAAAGGTCTTGTTAAATGAACTTAGAGTGAGGAGCAGAGGAAAGCTTCAAGCTTAAAGAGAAGAAAGCTGCAGGAAGCAGATTCAAAGTGATGTAGGTGTGTGAAAAGTCACAAGGTCCAAAGAGACAGCTGAAGGTCTGTAACTCTTTACTATGGGCATGTGAAGCAGTGGTGTACTGTTGATGGCTGAATTGATAAGAGACATTGCATGGAAGAAGGCTTCAATGCATGTTGTGACCCAGGGGAGAGGAACATTGGAAGGACAGTTTGAAACTCTGGAGGTGGACCCTGCGGAAGGCATCTAAGAGAAAGCATTGGTTTGGGAGAAGATTCCACAGCGAGTTCTTGGAGAGTGGAGATTGGAAAGCCTCATGTGAAAGGCTGAGTTCAGTGAGATTGATTGGCTCAAGTGTGACTGGTCTCAGGGGGGAGTTGATGAGAGACCCATAGCATCTGTTTGGGGTAACATCTGTCACTTGGTTTCAGAGTGTGGTGTGTCTGACCACAGGTCACCTGTTGGTTTACATGGATTTTATACTTACTGTGAACATTTGTGAATAATGTTGCTTTTATAACTTGTGTTATCTTACAAATCTGTACATATCTGTAAAGGTATAGCTGTGGTTGAAGGAGTATTGTAATATAGTTCATCTTTTCTTGTTTAATAAATGTTTTATTCTTTTGTTAAAAGTTCATCAGCTGACATCTGTGACTCTGTTCAGTAGCTATCTTCCACGTATCTAAAAAAAAATAAAAGTTAGGACCTACCAAGCCAGGTTCCACCCTGGGATCAGGCTTGTCCAGTTGGGATCATTATAAAAGAAATCCATATGTTCAATCCGAATCCAGATGTTTAAACTACTTCTGTCAAGGACGTCTCTGATCTTTAGAAAAATGTTCGAATCAAACAGAAGAATATACAGGAAATTTTCTTAGATTCCATTTGATTCATTGTTTTCAGCAGCATTGACATTATCTCTCTCCCTTTGGTGTTCAGCTGTTTTTGGAGAATAAATACTTTGCTTTAATATAGATATAAGGGTTCAATATTTTTCCTGAAGACTTTGAAGGTGGTTATGCACCTGCACATGCAACCATGTAACA
Source organism: Carcharodon carcharias (assembly GCF_017639515.1). Taxonomy (NCBI): domain Eukaryota; kingdom Metazoa; phylum Chordata; class Chondrichthyes; order Lamniformes; family Lamnidae; genus Carcharodon; species Carcharodon carcharias. The sequence continues at coordinate 40,643,007 of NC_054480.1, read as the reverse complement.
CATCCAACCATGTGTTACTCAGCGATTTGCAGTTAGATTTGAAATTAGCAAGTATGAACCCAGCTATGCCTGACTCTGACATGTGAGTGTATGGGTGGATCTGTTGTCCTGTGAATGGAGGAGGGTATCCAGAAGATTATAGGGATCTGGAACAGACTGCATGCAAGGGTGGCAGAGGCAAAAACTCTGACCATATTTTAAAATTATTTGGATGTTTACTTGAAAAGCTGTGATCTGCAGGACTATGGACCTAGTGCAGGAAGGTAGGAGTTGACTGGGTAGTTCATCGTCAACCACCATGGACACGATGGGCCAAAAGTGTCCTGTTAGATTGTAGATTTTCTATGACATACCCTGGTTGAATGCTCATTACAATGCATGGTTTTATTTGTAGTTTTTCTTTCCCTTATCTGCACCATGCACTTTCCTTCCTTAGCTTTTTAGTGTTTCCCTAGTACTTGGTAATTGGTTATTTGGTTCATTTTTATAGCTTGGGATGGCTTCCTTTCAAAAGTTCATTCTTCCTTTCCTAACTTGGAGTTGTCCCCAGACTCTCAACAACATTATCTGTTCGTAGCACAGTTGAAATTGTTTTATGATCTCCGTGGAGGCCTTGAACGTTTAACAAGAAATTTGAACTTCCAGTTAATAGCTGAAGGAATGACACAACAAGATTTCACATTTTAGGACTTAACTATAATAAACAAACTAAAAGCACTAATGACTAAACACTAATTTTGCAGGTAGCTTATATTTTGACCTCCAGAACCATACTCTCCCCTTTACTTTTAACAGACCAAAAAACTTCATAGGTATACTTTACACATTCCTTTAGGTAGACATTCAGTTTTCTAGGAGCCAGCCCAATGTGATTCTTAGCTCCCGAGGGTTTACTTCTGTTCTTGTCCTTTCTCAGCATGGTATATAATTGCAGAACAGTCCTTCATGGTGAGAGCTTTCCCAGAGAATCTCTCTCTCGTGCAAGCTAGGTTAATCTCCCCGTCTCGTTTTAACTTCTCTAAATTTGGTCTTTTCAATCAGAGCGTAAGACTCCACTATGATGAACTGCAGAGACTTTCAGCCTCTAGTTGCTCTCTCTCTCTCCCAGAGCCTAGCAGACTGGCTGTATCTGAGAGTTTTCAGGGATTTCTTGGAAACCCTTCCCCTCTGAAAACCCATCTCCATAGCAGCATGAATCACATGGGCCTTGTATCCAGGTGGAAGTGCTGATTAATTACCCCAATTCTCTTAGCTTGGAAGTAAATGAACAGTTTAAAGCATAACTGTTTACAACTCAACGTTCTCATCTTCCTGAGACTTTGCAGTCTAACCCCTGTAAACACAGATGCTGCTGCCATTGTCTCCAAGTGTGAAAGCCTTACAATTACCAGCAAAACAATCTGGACCTTCCTTTAATCTTGTTGGACAGACTTCCGAACAGGTCACATAAGCCCCTTCATTTTCCCCTAACTTAAAAATACAGCCCCAAACATAACAATGTTATAAACAAAAACAGAATTACCTGGAAAAACTCAGCAGGTCTGGCAGCATCGGCGGAGAAGAAACCTCATACTTGTAACAAATGGGATGTGGAATATCACTTGTTCAAACTTTTGATTAACCATCCTGGCACAGGTACACTGATGTGAAAGACATGCTGATACAGAATTGTGGAGGTATTGTTATTTTTCTTATTAAAGAAAATTGCACAGAAATACCATTAGAACCCATGGCTGTGAACATTAATGTCTACACTTGTATACCAAGCAGAAATCCAGTTCTGAGTATTAGAGGTCCAAGAGAACTTTGCACTGATTTAAAGTTTCTTTGTTAGTATCGCAGCTTGATATTTCAGAAAGATGCATCAGCTGAAAATGATGGGAGTCAAGTTGTATTGGCAAGTTTTGCATGCCCCCTTGTGTTACCACTATAGATTTGGGAAAGCACTGTTTATCTCAATGTTTACTAAAATGTGCACTGTTGTGATGTCTTTCTTAGAAGCTGATAGCATATGGACATATCACAGGTAATGCCCCTGATAGCTCAACTGGAAAGAGACTGATTGATAGGATTATTGAAACCATTTGTGGATGTTTCCAAGGAACTCAGACAGATGAAGGAGTTCAGCTTCAGATAATTAAGGTATATTTGACATTTCCACTGATTCTTTTTTGTACAACAGGGAAATTGCAGATCATGTGGTGCTTAACTCTGAAAAATCTAACACTCATCTTATGATCCTTAAACTTTACATGTTAAACTCTACCAAACATTTATCGTTGCACCTAGCCACCCACAATATATAAGTAGATATTGGTACCTTTTTAGTTTGATTGGTACATCAAAATCAGTTCTGAGTCCATCAATCTTTAAACTTACATTCTAACTGTCATTTTGGCTCTGTTGATTGCATTCTGACCTATTAGCATTCTGATAATGGGTTCAAATCTCACTTCAGAATCTGAGTATGTACTGCAAAACAAGCCTTGCCCTTAGCTGTACTGGAAAAGTTTTGTACAAACTGGCATCTACCTGGCAATGTGGAAGAATACCCAGTTATGTCCTGTCCGTGAAAAGCAGGACAAGTTCAGTCAGGCCAGTTTCCACCCCATTAGTCTACTCTCATTCATCAAAGTGATGAAGGGAGTCGTCGACAGTGTTATCAACCTGCACTTGCTCGACAATTCTTCATTGGCTGACACAGTGCAACTCACAGGCTAACAGTAGTGTTAATACATTTTCATTAAAAAAAAATTAAGCTAGCTGAAATCGTCACAAGAGGGGTTGCAGTCCCTATGATGGATTTTAAATTGTAAGTGCAATAGAATGGAATGGGTTAAATTGGGGCTGCAGCCAAGAACCTGCAGGTATTTTTGTTAGTGATGGAATTAATCCGACTACTGCTATACTTCATTTCATGTGTCGTAAGGCAACTGAGCATATTGTAGCTGTGTGAAGTTCCAACTCGTTAAAAATGAATGACAGTATATTTCTAAACCACAATATTTTGAAATAAAGAACAAACATTAAATTATTAAATAATGATGTAATATTTTGAGCAGTTGGACCCTGCATGAAAAATGTATGAGGCAGTGAAATCTCTGTACAATAGTCTGAAAATGATAAGGGGATGATGCTAAAGAAAATCAAATTATATTGGAAGTATTAAACCGAGTGCAGTTTCCATGAAGTGGACTTTTTTTCACTGCTTGTTTATCTGTTGCTCATCATTTTAGGCACTGCTCACTGCTGTGACATCATCTCACATTGAAATCCATGAAGGAACAATTTTGCAGACTGTCAGGACCTGCTATAATATCTACCTAGCTAGTAAAAATCTGATCAATCAAACTACAGCAAAAGCTACTCTCACACAGATGCTCAATGTTATATTTACAAAGATGGAAAACCAAGTGGTATGTATTTAAAATAAAAATTCAGTTTAGGATGTCAAGTTGTTTTTATGCCTGACAGCTTTGTTGCTGAAGGCAGTAGATGACAGCTCTGCAGAGCAGAAGGTGATAGATTTGAACAATGGTCTGTATTGAATTATTGATCTCAATAGATTGGCTACATTGGCCTCACTGCTCTTGATTAAAGAGGGAGAAAAATTTGCCAGAGTTTTCTTCTGGATCATTGCAGGATATGCTATATTTCAGAAAACCACATAGTTAAGGATAGAACTTAAGCCAATCTTTACACACTTTTATAAGCTTTTGTTTACAAGCATGCACCAGATTCATTCTGTTCCTCTTTGTGGGAGCATGTGAAAGCACCTGCGTACAATTAATTTGATCTGTTTTTGAAAATTAGACTTTATATATACAAACATTTCAAAACAAGTTTCACAGAATTGATTAAGTTAGTTGTAATAAGTACAAAATGCAATACTTAGCAAAAGCAATGGAAACTGTCATTTCCGGTTGACTGTGATGCTGTCTCTTGTTGACTAAAGTTTCTTCTTCTTTCTTGACGTTGCTTGCCTAGCTACTGAAAGTTGTTGCTTGTTAACCCTTCCAACCACTACCTTGATGCATGGTCAGTAGTATCCTTTAGTTCTGATTGGCCGAAGCAGCACATGTTCAGTCCCTGAATGGTTAAGTGGTGTATGATCCATGTCTGATTGATCTCTTAAGGGTGATGGTCACCTTGCTGATATCACTTATTAACTTCTTCCCTAAGACGCCAGTCACTTGTGGGAACATGCTTCTCTTTATAGCTTTTCCCTGTTATTTTATTAAATTTATATTGTTCCACTAAGTTAACAAGGCACCACAAGATAATTTGTGTGACTGATTATTTGTGATAAGAGTATGCCTGGTCTCACTTCCTCATGATTGATGCTCTGAGCTCATCGTCCCAAAAGACCTAATTGATACATTTTTGACATTTTGGATATTTCAAACACCTATAATGTAACTTATTAATGACTGCTGATGCTTGAAGCAAGTTATTTAACAACATAACTAAAACTCCAAGAGCTACACAGTCTTAAACTAGTACAGCATTACAAAATTACTACGCTACGAAAAAAATCAGTGCATAAAGATAATTGGTGTGTTAAAGTTGAGGTAGCAATACATGTAACAAAATACCATATTCTATTGATACATGTCTTTAAGAAATGAAATTCACACAAACGACTTTACAGAAACTGATGATAAAAACCACAGTAATGCACAAATGTATTGTATACTTTGAAGGAAAATGACTGTTTCCCCTTAAGGCACTTTAAGTCAAAAAGCTAAGACAATTTAAGTATTTAGTCAACTGCATTTGTTGCTCCCAATACGGTTTCCTCTACATTGGAGAGACCAAACGCAGACTGGGTGACTGCTTTGGAGAATACCTTTGGTCTGTCCACAAGCATGACCCAGACTTCCCTGTGGCTTGCCATTTCAACACTCCACCCTGCTCTCATGCCCACATGTCCATTCTTGGCTTGCTGCATTGTTCCATTGAAGCTCAACGCAAACTGGAGGAACAGCACCTCATCTTCTGACTAGGCACTTTACAGCCTTCCGGACTGAATATTGAGTTCAACAATTTTAGATCATGAACTCTCTCCTCCATCCTCACCCCCTTTCTGATCCTCCCCCCCCTTTTTTTCCAATAATTTATATAGATTTTTCTTTTCCCACCTATTTCCATTATTTTTAAACGTATTTCCATCCATTGTTTTATCTCTACCTTTTAGCCTATTTCGATCTCTTCCCTTCATCCCACCCTACCCCCTCTAGGGCAATCTGTACCTTGCTTGTCCTGCTTTCTACCCTTAATTAGCACATTCCTTAGATAATATCACCACCTTCAACACTTCTTTGTCCTTTTGTCTTTGACATCTTTTGGTTATCTCCACCTATCACTGGCCCTCTATCCAGCTCTACCTGTCTCCTCCTCCTCTCTCCCCCCCACAAAACCAACTTATATTTCACTTCTTTTCTATTTTTACTTAGTTCTGTTGAAGAGTCATACGGACTCGAAACATTAACTGTGTTCCTCTCCACAGATGCTGCCAGACCTGCTGAGATTTTCCAGGTATTTTTATTTTTGTTTAAGACAATTTAACACCGAGAACTGAAATTTGAGACCTAAAACTGGTTTACTTCCCACAATAGGCTTTGGAGAGGAATATAGCATAAGTGTTAAACCACTTCCCAGAGTCTAATCTCTACAGCATTTCTGCATTATTTGCTTTGACATTTAAACTACGAGAGACCTCACGTGTCCTCTAATCAAGCCATAAAATGCCACAGTGAGTTTCCTTCAACATTTGTTCTGGTGTAAAACCATAAAACATAACCTTACTTTTGCTTACGGCAATATGGTACATACCTAAAAAGAGAGGCTCACATAATATGATACAAGTGCCTAACATATTGAGCTAATTAATGAATATTTTTTGATTCCTTCATAATTGCACATAACCAAAGTAAAACTATTAAAATTATTAAACATGGACTTTCCTACATGCATCATGAAGATGTCATGAAAGTTTTCGTTTGATTCCAATCGAATATTGAGGGATCTGCTTGGCAATAGATTTTCATGTATGCTTCACCATTATCACATCCCTCTATTCACTAGACCCTTTTAAAATATATGTCACTCAAGTACCCCACTCTAGGTAATAGGCCTGTGAATGTGATGGCTCTGTTTTATGCCATATTCACTCATTTTATCAAGCAGCCCTTGATCTGCTAAAAGTGCTTTCGTCCTCAATCTGCCCGTCCTTGATTCTTTTCACAGAATCACACAGTGCAGAAGAGGCCCTTCGGCCCATTGAGTCTGCACGGACACTTGAGAAACACCTAGCCTATCTACCTAATCCCATACCAGCACTTGGCCCATAGCCTTGAATGTTATGACATGCCAAGTGCTCATCCAGGTACTTTTTAAAGGATGTGAGGCAACCCGCCTCCACCACCCTCCCAGGCAGTGCATTCCAGACAGTCAGCACCCTCTGGATAAAAATGTTTTTCCTCTCATCCCCCGCCTAAACCTCCTGCCCCTCACCTTGAACTTATGTTCCCTCATGACTGACCCTTCAATAAAAGGGAACAGCTGCTCCCTATCCACCCTGTCCGTGCCCTTCATAATCTTGTACACCTTGATCAGGTCGCCCCTCAGTCTTCTCGGCTCCAACGAAAACGACCCAAGTCTATCCAACCTCTCTGCATAACTTAAATGTTTCATCCCAGACAACATCCTGGTGAATCTCTTCTGCACCCCCTCCAGTGCAATCACATCCTTCCTATAATGTGGCAACCAGAACTGCACACAGTACTCCAGCTGTGGCCTCACGGAGGTTCTATACAACTCCAACATGACCTCCCTACTTTCGTAACCCATGCCTCGATTGATAAAGGCAAGTGTCCCATGTGCCTTTTTCACCACCCCACTAACATGCCCTTCCACCTTCAGAGATCTATGGTCACACATGCCAACGTCCCTTTGATCCTCAGAATTTCCTAGTGTCATGCCGTTCATTAAATACTTGCTTGTCAAATTACTCCTTCCAAAGTGTATCACCTCATACTTTTCAGGGTAAATTCCATCTGCCACTTATCTGCCCATTTGACCATCCCGTCTATGTCTTCCTGTAGCCCAAGACACTCAACCTCACTGTTAACCACCTGGCCAATCTTTGTGTCATCCGCAAACTTACTAATCCTACCCCCCACATAGTCATCTATGTCATTTATATAAATGATAAATAATAGGGGACCCAGCACAGATCCCTGTGGTATGCCACTGGACACTGGCTTCCAGTCACTAAAGCAGCCTTCTGTCATCACCCTCTCCTACAACTAAGCCAATTTGAATCCACCTTACCAAATTACCCTGTATCATGTGCATTTGCCTTTTTCATAAGTCTCCCATGTGGGACCTTGTCAAAGGCTTTGCTGAAATCCATATAAACCACATCAACTGCATTACCCTCATCTAACACCTGGTCACCACCTCAAAAAATTCAATCAAATTTGTTAGGCATGACCTCCCTCTGACAAAGCCATGCTGACTATCCCCGATCAAACCTTGCATCTCCAAGCGGAGATAGATTCCTTCAGAATTCCTTCAGAATTTTCTCCAGTAGTTTCCCCATCACTGACGTGAGACCCACTGGTCTGTAGTTCCCTGGCTTATCTCTACAACCTTTCTTAAATAGCGGAACCACATTAGCTGTTCTCCAGTCCTCTGGCACCTCCCCCGTGGCCAGAGAGGAATTAAAAATTTGGGTCAGAGCCTCTGCGATCTCCTCCCTTGCCTCCCTCAACAGTCTGGGACACAAATCATCCAGACCTGGAGATTTTTCCACTTTTAAGCCTGCCAATACCTTGTCACTCCCTATATCAATTTGCTCAAGAACCTCACATTCTCTCTCCCCAAGTTCCATACCTTCATCCTCATTCTCTTGGGTGAAGATGGATGTGAAGTATTTCATTCAACACTCTACCAATGTCCTCTGATTCCACCCATAGATTGCCCCCTTGGTCCCTAATAGGCCCTACTCTTTCCCTAGTTATCCTCTTCCTATTGATATACTTATAGAATATCTTGGGATTTTCTTTTACCAGCCAGAACTTTCACATATCCCTCTTTGCTCTCTTAATTGCTTCTTGCTTTTGTTGACGCCTACATCTGATTCTGGGCTATTTTGAAATCTGATGATCACTGAGTCTCCTATTTTGTGACATCGTGCAATGTCTCATTGTTCTTTGAAGGCTGAAGGAGATAACTGTTTTTGCAGGACTATTTCTAAGGTAACAGACTTCTGATCCAACGGGCTCTACTTCTCATGAAATAGAACACCAGTTAGACCCAGTTGCCCAGCTGACAGGCATCTGTCCCACAAAAACTTCATTCTGCTTTTACTTCTTGTAGGAAGCTGCAGTACCAATTCAATGCCTTATTTTCTCTTTTGTAGTGTCATAACCCTTGTTTACATGCCCACTTCATTCTTCCAGCAGGTTCATATGGTTCAGACTCCAAGAATATCAGAGGATAACCATGCTCTGCTAATTAACATATGCTTTCTACTATTTTTCACAGTGGTCACGATTTTCGTTTTAAATCTGAGTTTCTTCTCTTAGTCTCCAATCTGCACCTTTAGGTACTATTCTCTGCTACCATGTTATAGTCTTGAAAGCCATGTAATGCAGATAGAACTGGAGCCAACCTTTACATATTTGATAAGCATTTATTTACAGAGATAAACATTACAAACATGCACCACCTGTCCTCAACCAACAACCACAGTTTCAGTTTGTTCCTATTTATAGAAGCACAAGTGAATCCCCAGTTAACGTCCAACACCTGCATATAATTGAACACAATTAATACATAGTTAACCGTATATTGTGGGAATGTGTGTGTTTAAAAATCTTTTGAGAGGATCAGGCTCAGCAATGAGTTACTCCCATCCTCCAACATCCCCTCACCCTTCTTTTGCCAGATTGTTGAATATCTGACTGTAACTAATAAGAATGGGTGTTTCTTCCAGTTTATTTAAACTTGGAGTTGAAAAAGTGCTGTGTGTACATCAACCACCTACACTCTAAAAACAGCTAAATGTTAATGGCCATGAAAGGGACTCTACAAATTTGGCTCTTGGACAGGTGAATTCCAGTTGGAGCTATGCAGTACAAATACAGTACTTCCTTAAGTAACAAAACTGCAGTTTATGTCTCAAACATGATTTGTAACCTGTCCATTTGAAGCACATAAGACTTGCTAAAGACAGTTAAAAAAAAATCCTTTGAAGTTTTAATGTTCCAGGATTAGGAACCAAGTGAGTTTTTTTTTTTAAGTCATGGCTGTAACTCTTCACTCATTAAGGGCTATTTTTTCAACTTCAATATCTTTTGCTGAAATGTTGCTTACATTTGAAGCAACTGCAGGCCAGGAAACAGTGTTGGCTCAATTTCACAATTAGTAAGTGTAACACAATTTTTTGGCTCAGTAAGATGGAAGAACACTTTGCCTATTGAGGTTACCTATGATAATTTGTTATTGAAAAGTTATGGCAAAGATTATAAACACATCAGCAAATGCAGGCCTTCCACTGCTCTAGCTGGAGAGGTGATTTGAGTGAAAGAAGGGAAAACAAATTGCTGAATGCAACTCATCACTTGGGATACAAAGCAGCATTCAAACATTCAGGGAATTGTGTTCCCATGAGACGAAGGCTGTTTTGTTGTCATGTCAAACCCATTTTAAGTTTCTTTTTCCACTTGATCCATGTCAGGCTTTGTGCAACATAAGGTTTTTTTGTTAGAAATCAGGAAGTGTTGATGCTAAGGAGCACTGTTCCAGCAATCATCTGTAATAATTGTCCAGCTGTTGCACAAGTTTGTTTTCTGGACGAGCAACCTGCAGTCAAACAATCTGTTCCATTGGCATTATCTCAAGTTGTTTATCACTCAATCAGTATTTTATGCTGTATAGTCTCATCACTGTGGAGCAGTTTTCATTTAACAGTACGATTTAACTTGTGTGAACATCTAACTAACCCTAGACATGAGTTACATGAGGCTATTTGTAATTTGAAAGTTCATTGGATTGACGTTGCATCTAATATCATTGCAAAGTAGTATCAAATCTAGTTTCAAGTGTCTTTTGAAGGGTCAGCTGGACCTCCTGAACAGTTTATTTAAACTTGGAGTTGAAAAAGTGCTGTGTGTACATCAACCACCTACACTCTAAAAACAGCTAAATGTTAATGGCCATGAAAGGGACTCTACAAATTTGGCTCTTGGACAGGTGAATTCCAGTTGGAGCTATGCAGTACAAATACAGTACTTCCTTAAGTAACAAAACTGCAGTTTATGTCTCAAACATGATTTGTAACCTGTCCATTTGAAGCACATAAGACTTGCTAAAGACAGTTAAAAAAAAATCCTTTGACGTTTTAATGTTCCAGGATTAGGAACCAAGTGAGTTTTTTTTAAGTCATGGCTGTAACTCTTCACTCATTAAGGGCTATTTTTTCAACTTCAATATCTTTGGCTGAAATGTTGCTTACATTTGAAGCAACAGCAGGCCAGGAAACAGTGTTGGAAATTTGTTTAAATTTTGGGCTTCAAGCAATGAATAGATGCTCCAAGTATAATTCTGGTTCACCATGCCAGCAATATGCCTTGACAATTTTGTCATGTCCAACATGGTAACAGATTTTCAGCCATATAGAGGAGCTGACTTTTAACAGAATTTTGCTTTTAATCATGCTTTTTTGGCATACACTCAAACAATATGTTAGAAAAGTATAGGCTAATACTTTTGAACCCACTTACATCAAGATCCTATAGTGAATCATCCGACATAATGTTTTCAGGATGACCAGAACTTGCTGTTGGAATCTCCCCCATGCCCTATCACCCCTTCGTACTCCCCTTACCCCCTAGATGAATTATTGTTCCAAAAACTGTTGTAAAGCTACCATAGTTAAGACAATTTTCTCACACTGGAATCTGGCTATCCACTTTGCAGGTACACGAGGCTAAAGATCTAGAGAAAGGCAGGCAGCAACAGCATCAACATCAGCTTCAGCAGTCTCCTGGACCTCATAGTTTAGTTGGATCTCCACAACTTGATAGAATAGAAGAACATTCTTGCAGACTGGCTTCTACAGAGGGGGAAGCGGATACCATGCAGGAGAAAACCCAATCTGGAATCTCAGAAACGGAAAATGGGACAACAGCAGACCATATAGAAGACGACCATGTAGCATCTGATTTTTCTTTGCGTACTGCAGGTGTTCATATTTATTTGAAATTTTGGCTAAAAACTATTATTTAGAACCGTGTCAAAAAAATGTAAATCTGCAGAGTAGTAAAACTGCAATCCAGCCAAATCTAGTTACAGGAGAATATCACTGATAAGAGTATTACAACTGAACATGGCTTAAAATAGTTTAATATTGTTTAATATGAGGTGTTAATTACTGTCACGGCAAAGGAACAATCGAGTAAGTAGACAATTAAGATAAAAGCAAAAAACTGTGGATGCTGGAAATCCAAAACAAAAACAAAAATACCTGGAAAAACTCAGCAGGTCTGGCAGCATCTGTGGAGAGGAGCACAGTTAACGTTTCGAGTCCAAATGACCCTTCAACAGAACTAAGTAAAAATAGAAAAGAGGTGAAATATAAGTTGGTTTAAGGGGGGGTGGGGGGGTGACAAGAAGAGCTGGATAGAGGGCCAGTGATAGGTGAAGATAACCAAAAGATGTCACAGACAAAAGGACAAAGAGGTGTTGAAGGTGGTGATATTATCTAAAGGAATGTGCTAATTAAGGGTAGAAAGCGGGACGAGCAAAGTACGGATAGCCCTCGTGGGGGTGGGGTGGGGGAGGAAGGGATCGAAATAGGCTAAAAGGTAGAGATAAAACAATGGATGGAAATACACTTAAAAATAATGGAAATAGGTGGGAAAAGAAAAATCTATATAAATTATTGGAAAAAAACAGAAAGGAGGGGCAAAATCGGAAAGGGGGTGGGGATGGAGGAGAGAGTTCATGATCTAAAATTGTTGAACTCAATATTCAGTCCGGAAGGCTGTAAAGTGCCTAGTCAGAAGATGAGGTGCTGTTCCTCCAGTTTGTGTTGAGCTTCACTGGAACAATGCAGCAAGCCAAGGACGGACATGTGGGCATGAGAGCAGGGTGGAGTGTTGAAATGGCAAGCCACAGGGAAGTCTGGGTCATGCTTGTGGACAGACCAAAGGTATTCTGCAAAGCAGTCACCCAGTCTGCGTTTGGTCTCTCCAATGTAGAGGAAACAGCATTGGGAGCAACGAATGCAGTAGACTAAGTTGAGGGAAGTGCAAGTGAAATGCTGCTTCTCTTGAAAGGAGTGTTTGGGCCCTTGGACGGTGAGGAGAGGGGAAGTAAAGGGGCAGGTGTTGCACCATCCGCAGTTGCATGGGAAGGTGCCGTGGAGGGGGTTGAGGTGTAGGGGGTGATGGAGGAGTGGACCAGGGTGTCTTGTAGGGAACGATCCCTGCGGGATGCCGCCAGGTGGGGGCGGGGGGTGAAGGGAAGATGTGTTTGGTGGTGGCATCATGCTGGAGTTGGCGGAAATGGCGGAGGATGATCCTTTGAATGCGGATGCTGGTGGGGTGATAAATGAGGACACTGGGGACCCTATCATGTTTCTGGGAGGGAGAAGAAGGTGTGAGGGCGGTTACGTGGGAGATGGGCCGGACACATCAACCACCATGGGTGGAAAACCTCGGTTAAGGAAGTAGGAGGACATGTCAGAGGAACTGCCATATAAATGTAGTATTTGCACTTTCAGTCTGCGGGAGGAGTTGAGACTAAATTGGGAGCTGGGAAGGAGAACTGCCAATTAAAGGAGTGTAGCGGAGCTACACAATTTTAGATTATGAACTCTCTCCTCCATCCCCATCCCATTTCCAATCCCCCCCCTTTTTTTCAATAATTTATATAGATTTTTCTTTTCCCACCTATTTCCATTATTTTTAAATGTATTTCCATCCATTGTTTTATCTCTAACTTTTAGTCTATTTCGATCCCTTCCCTTCACCCTTCGGCAAACCCACCCCCCCCACCCCCCACCCCCAAAACCAGCTTATATTTCACCTCTCTTCTATTTTTATTTCGTTCTGTTGAAGGGTCTTTCGGACTCGAAACATTAACTGTGTTCCTCTCCGCAGATGCTGCCAGACCTACTGAGTTTTTCCAGGTATTTTTGTTTTTGTAGCGGAGCTACATTTGGCTTTGTGCTTCAATCCTCCACTGCAGTATTATTTAAATGGCAAATATTCTTCCAGTTCCTGTTGCTGATATAGTTTCAGCTGCTGTTTTTAAGCTTGGAGCAATTTCTTGGTCATTGGTTCAGCCGTATCCCCAGCCTCAATTGCTGGTCACTAAATATACTGGTCTGTGGATGAGTGTTAATTTCTCAGCTCTGAAGGAATTTTATGTATCAAGGGCTGTATGTATGTTTACTCAGGGCATTTTACTGTCTATAAGTTAAATTCCATGGCTGCAGATTGGTCATGTTCAAATTAGCACCCTTCTGCTATATCATAATTTTCTGTGTAAGTTGGAGGTGTTGCAGTACTTAAACCCACGGGCTTGTAGGCCACGGGTTCATTTGGATATCCCGATAGGCAATTGATAGCCACGCTTGACCAAGGACTAATGGAATGACTGTTACAGCAAAGGAAGGGAAGTCATTGTATACTTTTTTCATTATGCCATAGAGGCGTTGACCAAACTTAGGAATAAGGCATTTGTAAAAACAAAGTTTTGTATGACACAGAGAAGCTGGAAAAAAATATATCCTGATGCTATCACGTTTGCTCAGTTCTATGAATGTTTCTAAATGACGATTAATGGTTCTACTATTTCTATTATGTGTGCCAGTGCCAAATTCCAAATTTAATGCACTTTCAGATATTAAAATGAGAATTTAGCATGCCTCAATGTTTTATCTGCATGCTGTCTTGATCAAAATTTCAGGCACAATTTTGGACTCTAACCACTATGTTTTAACTTAAGGGAATGTGGATGAAAATCCTGAGGAAGATGTGAAAACAGAAGATATTGTGGGACAAATATTGGAGGAAGTGGTGGCCATTGTGACTGGAGGTAGTTCATGAGATCTTGATGAAATAATTTTAATGACCCACCCCCAAATTTTTTTTCAAGAATTCTGTTTTTAAGCTGCCATGTAGAAACTGGGTGTGTTTTGCAGGCAGTAAATTTGCTGAGTGATTTGTTGCCTGATCAGTTGAACCACCTTTACAGCAGCCAGCTCAAGATTAGTATGAGAAAATTTCATGAAAGTTAATGTGTCTCAATGTCGACAGCTGGTCTGTGGTTTTGTTGAACCAGGAATATATTCCTGAGTAGGGGAAAGAAAGGTCAATATACTTGTGGAAACCGATTGTTTTTGAATGATAAATGTATATTTTATGTTTTGATTAATTGGGTTTGCTGTTGGAATATTAAATAGGTTCTAAAATCAGATATTTCAAAGACATATGCTTTGGAACTAGAGAGCCTTTAACTTGTATGAATTATATAAGCTTACTTTTAAATAGGAAACTTTCCAAGAATTTAGCAAAATCTTATTAACAAATTTAAAGTCATTTAGAGTAGTTGCAAACAAAACAATTGTACAAATCTTTGAAGAAATGCCAAAAAACATATATTTTCACACACAATGCGGCATAATTTAATGTTTGAATGGGACAGTTTTATAAGATGCTGAAGTGCATTTATTTATCCAGTTTTCCTTAGCTATTGAATAAATTATATGCAGAAATGTGTTTTGATAATTTCTTTTTTGCTTAAGAGGTAGAAGCAAAAAACAAAGAAAATGGACCTATGGAAGCAGCTTCTGAAAACCAAGCTGCTGTTGAATGCGCTGGAAACCTGCAAACTAATGGAATCCCTGAAGGCTCACTGCCGCTGCCTGATAGTACTTCACTAATTGATAGGCAGTCCACACCGTATAATGATATACAGGTAAGGAACCTAATTTTATTTTTTGCTAGAATCTCGGCTCTACTTTTTCAAGGACTCTGGTGCATTGACACTGAAATTATTAATGCTTATTTTGTGCTCCCCAGCTGGAGCTATGGTTCGACCTGGTATAATTGTCAGAAACAATCTGTGCAAACGTGTATTTGAGTTGTATTTATGTATGCATAAGTTTCATTTTCTTTGTTTAGCCTAAATCAAGAACACAACTGGTATGCAGGGGATTTGGAGAATTAAAGGGACAGGTAGTTTCCTTTTTATAGTTCAGTACAATGGATCACTCATTGTGTACAAAGTTCTATTTGTATCTGGTCTGTTAGGTCCTGCACTTTTTGTTGCAGTGCAATTCTCAGATCTTTTGGCAATTCAAGTAGGCCTGTTTATAATGCACAAATACTAATTTGGCAACAGTCAGAGATAAAAGCTATTTTTTTGGGGTCTTTCTGTGTACTTTCAAATAAGGTTTGGAAGCTTAATTGAGCTTTTTAATAAAAGATTTTTTATGAAGTTGAGCAGTAGCAATTTGTGCAAATGTAACCACTGCATCTAGTTTAGAATACCAATCGGAAATTTTATAAGAACCCGGACTGCCTTCGGAGCTCCTGACGATCAGGTCTGCTGCTGCTGTTCCTAACAGGCTTCACGTACTCCACTGCTCACAGTACATTCCTGCAGAAGTTACCATGTAATTTGTGGGCACCCTATGTTTGTTGCATTATAATCTCCTCTAAAATAGCTTTTTCTCTAATATAGCTGATCGCTTATCTTGTAACAATTTTCAGTAAACTTTCAGGCTCCCCAGGAACTTGTGCTATATTGCACAGCCTCCATTCTTTTGGTGACACCCCGCCCCACTCCATATTTTCAACCCTGTTCACTCTGTTTCTCAGGTTTCAATTCCATCTTCTTTAACCATCTTCAGCCCACACACCACCTACTTGTGATCTCATCATTACGGAATAACTGAATTACTGCATCTTAGTTACTACCTTGTTCTTCAGTGAGTTCATGAAAATCTTGCTTTTTAAAAAAAAATTGTCAAAGGCAGTTCGTGCAAGTGAAGCCAACAGTCACCGTCTTTTATTTTTGGCTTAAAGTTCTTTCATTTAACAACATTCTTGGCTGTGGCCCCTTCTCTGATCTTTGGCTCTTGTCTTGACTGAGGATGCAGTCTGTTGTGTTGTGTGGCATTACCACCATGCTTAAGGAGAAGTCGAATGACACCTGAAGAAACTGAAAATTAGCTGTCGGTGAGTGGCTGTTGGCCCCCATCAGCAGCAGTGTTGTATGCTACTGCAATCTGTAACTCAAAGTACAGCACATCCCTCATTCTCCATCAATCTGAAAAATGACACAATGAAGAAGAGCAGCACTATGCATACACCTAACATGAGGCTACAAAATTGGGCTAACTATATGTTAAAGACTTTAAGCAGCTGGATATAGATGGAGCTAAGCAGTTCAACAGCCAATGGATTCAAGAGAAATTCTTAACTATGCAATTTCCCATTGAAAATGTTGGACTATGAGGTGGCTAATTGGAGGAGGCCCCATGAGCATACTCATTCTCAGTAATGGCAGAGCTTGGTATGTGTATGTAAAAGACAAGCCTGATGTATTTACAACCATTTTCAACCAGAAATGCCAAGTGAGCAATCATATTTGGCTTCATCCTGAGATCCCACCACCATCTTTCATATCAAGGCCCAAACAATTTGTTTCATCCTATGTGACTTTAAGAAGCAGCTGAGAGCACTGACACAGAAAAGCCTATGAGACTGATAACGTTTTGGCTGTTGTACTGAAGACCTGTGAACTGTAACTACCTGTTCTCCTCAATCTATTTCACCACAGCTAGGATAATATCCACCAAATGATTTGTTAAATTGCCCAATTGTGTCCTATCCACATTAAAAAAAGGACAAATTGAACCTACAAGTTACTCACCTATCATGATAATTGACCAGACAATATTATCCTTTAAGTGCGGCTGTTGTGTACACTGTCTGCTGGATGCATTCCAGCAGGTTACTAAGGTTGCTTGGAAAGCACCTTGAGGACCCAAAACTTGAAATATCTAAAAGGATGAACACCAATGTTGTGGGCTTACTATCGTCTGTAAATCCTTTTCCACATCTCTCATACTCCTGGGTAAATATCTTGGAATTCCCTGCCTAACATCATCGCCACAAGGATTGAATTGGCTCAAGGAGAAAACATATCAGCAACTGGATGAGTACTGTCATCATCCACCATTACGCAGCTTATGGCCAACATTTATATGAAGCCTGTTGATGTCATAAAATATCTTTATATTTAGTATTCAGACCTGAATAGAAGGGAATTTGGAAGGAAGATGAGATCACTGTCCAAAAGGTTGTTGTAAGGAAACTCTTCAATATAAGTGTCAAGTGAAACAATGTAGGAGAATTTTGAGAGAAAGTTGGTGAAGGCTAAAGTTTCTGTCACCGGTATTGTAGTGAAAATTGTTAAAGTTGATTCTAGAGTTGACGAAAGCATAAATGAGATTGCCAGCAGCAATGCGTTTTATGGAAGGAGATAGTATTTCAGAGGAGGAGGAAACGGGCTGATGGACTATGATCAGGTAACTTGGCTCAAGGTCAAAAAGTACACTAGAGCTGTGTTGGGTTTGATGGCTTTTCAGGAAAAGGAATGGGCACAAGCCTCTGGGATCTTATAGAAGCCAAAAATGGGTTGATGTTCTGCTAGAAGGTCAGATTTTGGCTCATTGACAATTTCATGTCAAGACAGTCATGGAGCAGAATGGTGATGCAGAGATAATGTCGGCTATTGTTTGCATCAGTATGAAAACTGATCAACTTATTGTGATAGCTGTGCTGGCCACACTGAAATGGGTGGAAATGAAACTGAGGGGGAATTCTGCAGAGGCCATCAATGGAAGAAAGACAGTGGAGGAAGATGGTCAATCATCTTTTAAGTTGCAGAGAGGTGAAGGAAACATGAGGCAATGAATTGTCATCCAACATATTGCTCCTTACTCTACCATCAAGTTTTCCTTTGAAATATTATTAGGATTTTAGCATGCCCCATTTTCTACCCTTCTCTCCTGAGGGCATTTACAGTTTGCTCAGATGCAGTTCCATAGGTGCTGATCACCCTCTGATACAAGTAGTCACTATTCAAGTTGGTGCTTTAATGGACAGCTTTGGCAAGTTATTTGACAATATTGGCATCCATAGACAAGGCCTAATCTTTGTTTACCAGAGGTTCTCATACACTTTCAGGAAGGGTTACTGAATAACAATTAGGAGCACAAGTCCTGACAGATTTTCTTTGCCTTAGCTCTGGAGCAATGTGTCTGTTGTGGCACATCTGTACCACAGGTGTGGCTCAGATCAGCTAAATCAGCAAATGGTAGATAGAATATACAACACAGAAACAGATCATTTAGCCCAATCAGTTTGTAGCTATGCTCCTCTCAAACCTTGTCCTACACATTTTCTCATCTAACTGTATCAATCCTCTATTCCTTTTTCATTTATATGCTTAGCTAGCCTCTTCTTAAAGAAAATGGCCCTGATCTTCCAATCTCCAGCTGGTCATACCCCAGAGAATGCACTGGGGGACCCCTTGGATGTCCTGACGTGCTGACTACGTGTGAATTGACTGGGAAGTTTGGACTTCTGTTAGGCAACTCCCTCACATCTGGAACCCTCAAACTCCTAGTTAAAGTTGGAGAAATGAGAGGGCTCCAACTCACTTAGCTGAATAGTTACCCAGGAAAAGTTAGGATTAAAACGTTGTGACTACTGGGTAACTAATACTACTGAACCCTGGTCTACCCCACTCCCTGACCCCCCCCGATCCACTCTGCCCCCTCACCCACAAATATCTAGATACTTGCCTTCTCTCTGTAGCTTCCCCAACTGGCTTTGGGACCTTTAAACTTTGTACTTATAAGGCAGCTAGTGCTGTAAAAATGGGAAGCAGCTTGAGTTCCCCAGCAATCCTGCACCAAGAGGAAGGACTCCAAGAAAGCTCCACATTTCTGAAGAGGCCTGGTTTGGAAGTCTGGGTGAGAAATATGAGACTGGTGCGAGGCAAAAAAAAGAGTAGAGTGGCAATCTTATGGTGGTTGCCACTCCTCGGAAGATTCAGCCCCATCTCTCCTATTCCCCATAATCATTCCTGTGTTAGCAAATTCCACATTCTCATTGCTGTCCAAATAAATAACTTTTTATGAATTCCCCATTTTACTTCTCGGTGATGATAAATTGATGGCCTCTAATTTTGCTTTAACCCACAACTGGAAAGAATCTCATTGTGTCAAAACCATTCCTAATTTTAAAGAACTCTACCAGGTCACAACACTTTTTTCTCCTTTCAAGGCATTGGCCATCCAGCCTGTTCTTTCTCTGAAAGGTGTAACCCCTCATTTCTGGTATTAACTTTGTAAATCTTTATTACTCCCTTTTCATTGCATCTATATCCTTTTCAAATAATATGGCGACCAGGACAGTATAGACTACTCAGGGTATTGCCTAACCAGGGTTCAATACAAGTGTAGCATAACTTCTCTACTTTTTCATTCCTTTTTTTGGTTCTAGCATTAATCCTTGTAGGACCTCACTTTCTACCTTCTGCCACTCTGAATAGCTATTCTTTCCCCTGATTTGATGCTTTCTATCTGCAGCCAGCTAGGTATCTATTCTGCTACTTCTTCCCTGACTCTGGATACTCTGCTCTTATCATGAGTTTACTGTGGGGCGCCTTTTTGGAGACCTTATGAAAATCTAGTTAAATTACATCTGCTACATTATCCTTGTCTATTCTCTCTTATATCTTCTAATAATTCATTGTGATTGCTCAAGTGAGACCTCACATTTTGAAACCTGTGCTGACTATGCATCATTATATTTTTGGTTTCTAGATGTTCTATTATATTCTTCAGCAGGGATTACATTATTTTTCCTACCACCACTGTTAAGCTGGCTGGTCTATAGTTCCCTAGACTTGTTCTACCTCTCTCCTTTAAAATACATGAAACGTTTCTATCTGTCAGCCTTCTGGCACTGCACCTTTTTCTAATAAATTATTAAGTAATGACGTAATAGTGCCTCTGCTAGTTCTCCTCTAGATTCTTTTAAAATACCTCGATGCAATCCATTCAGGTCATGGAGTTTTTCAAATTTTGAGTTTTATTAGTTCCTTTACGATTTCTCCTTTTTAGAAATTAAAGAACCATATTTAAAATAATCTCATCTTCTGATGTCATGTCCACCCTGGTAAATACTGAAGCAAAGTAATTATTTATATCCCTGCCACTTAACTGTCTCTGCCTGTGATTTTAACTTCTTTGTCCCTTAGTGGCAGTATTTGCATCATAATTTTCCTTTTTTTAATGTGCCTGTAGAATATTTTGCTAATTTGATTTATGCTCCTTGATAATTTAACTTCATCGTTCCCCTTTTCCTTCCTAATTATTAACTTCTCTCCTAATCTCTTTGTATGTCAGATATCAAACTTGAGACCTTCCTGCTATTTATGGCCCAGCTACTCACTGTCTTAAGGAAGTTAAAAAAAAAGTGTGTTTTGAACTATCTTGGCTGTTTATCTTTATATATTCTTATGTGATGCTTTTAAAAATATAGTTAACTGAACAAAAAATCTGGAGACAATTATAGTTGTTCAGTGATTGCATATTTTTTGCTTAAACCTTGCCAGTAGTTAGTTCAACCTATTTTTCAACTTTTCTACGTAAAGCTACAGGTGCCGTTTCTCCACTCCAGACACAGTGATTATTATTCATAATGGTAATGTTTCCCTTTCCCCCTTTTCTTCTTGATTTTTTAAAATAAAACTTAAGTTATAAGATCAAATATGATATTTCCCAAAATTCTACATCATTGCACCATCAGTGCTCAACATTTGTTGAGCCACAACTCATGCCAATTAGCAATTTCCTTTTCTTCTCCTCACCTTCTAACAGCCTGAATGTTTAAGGTAGAATACATTGTATCCATCAGCAAGCTTCCTAAGACGCAGGCATGAGTATCAGTTGCAGTATCTAACCACTTGCAATGATCATTTGGTTTTATGCCTATGTACTTAAGTTGAAGTGTTCACTTCTTGTCCCATAAAAAATTTTGTGGAAATGCTTGCCTGTTTAAGGGAACAGGTGGATGGAGAAACCTGCGAAATTAAAATGAAACAGCGACAATAAATGTTGCAGCTCTAACTTAATATCACATTTTATCTTGGTACTAGGAGTCCGAAGCTGTGGTACCACCTCCAGTTGGTATTAAATTCTCGCACATTTTGCAGAAAGATGCGTTTTTGGTCTTCAGATCCCTTTGTAAGCTTTCCATGAAGCCATTAAGTGATGGACCTCCAGATCCAAAGTAAGTGATTGCCAAGACATAAAAAAAAAATCTTGTACATAAACTAGACTGTGCAATCTTAGCTTGTTGTTCAAAAAAGATCAGTCACAACACTGGCCCAGATATTGTCAGAAAATTACCAGGAAATTCATGACACCCACCACGATCAGTTGTGAAATATCAAGTGATTTTTAGAGAAGAGGGGCTATGCCATGAGTTCCCATTCTCCACAAATTGCTGGACTATTTGTGCAGCTCTGTTGTTAGCAGCGACAAAACCAAAAGAATTGTAACCCCATCAGGAGCCTCCCATTGAAATTATTTGCACATAATGAAATTGCTGGATTTGTGACATGAATGCAAATTAAACTTCCATTTAGGGCTAGTAATTCATATCGTTAGGATCCTGTTGATGACTTGATTTATGGTCCTGATATGACACTTAGCCTTGGATGTCCAGAAGGAAACAAACGAAGCTGCGGATTTTTACTCCAACAAATATTAAATTGTTCCTTTTTTTAAGCTTTTTAAAGATCTGTCCTTGCAGGACTTTTTGTGCCAGACCTGCCATCCACATTCCTGGTAATGTCAGAGGCAGCAATTTTGAGGATTTTAAAGCTGATTTAACAATCAGAAATGAAATTTAATATTTTGTGGGAAGTCATTTTGGGATGCAGTGTCTGAGTAAGAACGTTTGTGCATTTTAAGTACCTGCCTTGCTATTCATTTGAATAACTTTTCGACAATCAGTACAATTCCCAAACACAACTGGGTTTCGATGTTCACATCTGCTTATTCTCAATTTTTTTCTTGCTCATTCTTTGCCTCTCTCCTCTCTCAATCCACTCATTGTGCCTCTGAGCACATAATTTGACCTTAACTCAGCCTATTTCATTCTCTGTTGTTTGCTCTGTTTCTTCTCTATCCTTTAGTTCATTGGTTAAGGAGATGGAATGTTGGGTATGATGTATATGCGTTCCCAAATACAATGTTGACATCGTTGCACCATTATAAATTCTCAAATCCTCCACTTTGCAATGCAAATATGGTGCGATCTGAAGGATGAGGTAGAAAGTTCAATTCGCATTGTTTAATGTGAGTTGTGCCATTGCAGCAACAACAACAACAAAAATTTTGGGTTAATTCCTATTAGTAGTGGTCAGCTGAGCCTTGTGTATCTTACGGGTAATTTCTAAAACTGGGTCATAAAGTTGTACCATTTAGTACAGGTAAAATTCTCCCATTTATTATATGAAGCAACTGACTTGTTTTTATATAAATGTAATTTTACTTGCATAATTTGGAGCTCATTTTAGTAAATTTCACAAACAATTGTGCTACTACCAAACTTAACTCTACTACACAAAGGTTAGTTAGGCATCATTAATCCTCTGTGTATGCTATTCAATAGATCTAGAGGAAAAAAAAATTAAACTAATGGAGTCACATCGAAAAATACTTTGGGTATTCAAAAAAAAATTAGTGAATGATTCTCGATGTGCTGTTAAGAATTATCCAAAGTCGTACAAAATAACTCATAAGAGGAAATTTAGAATCCACTTTTGGTTTTATTCCCAGTTTTACAGCACTGGCTACTGAATGTATAGAATTGTTTGCAATATTTATAGTGAGTGATTCTTAGGTCTTTAATATTAATTTGAATTCTCAATAGCACAACCGAATAGCGGTTGTTTCTGGCACATATGGTACTTAGTGTAATCATGTATATTATCTGATAGTATGTATAGTTCTTAATAAAAAATTTACTTCGAACAATTTTTTTCTAGGTCCCATGAGCTGCGGTCGAAGATAATTTCACTGCAACTACTTCTGTCAGTCCTTCAAAATGCTGGTCCTGTCTTCAAAACTAATGAAATGTTTATCAATGCAATTAAACAATACCTTTGTGTGGCGTTATCCAAAAATGGTGTCTCATGTGTACCAGATGTATTTGAACTTTCACTGGCTATTTTCCTTACACTTCTCTCACACTTCAAGATTCATTTAAAAATGCAAATTGAGGTATGACTTTAATGTCTCTTCAGTAGTACATTTGTGTGATGTTAAAGCATTGGCTGCAGTGTCCATGTTCTCTCCATTTTATAATGTACCATCAATTCCTGAAAAACCACTGATCAGTTTTTTATATGGATACTTTTAGAACAATACAATGGTGTTGTACTCTGATTTTCAACAGCTATGGATGGTTTTGTACCCTGTGATTTGTATATTGTTTCAAGCCTGTAATTTCTCAAGCAGCTAATTGTTCAGGTAGGCTAGGAGCTGCTTTGAAGTCAGAAATGTTGCAGGTATGCTGCAAATTCAGCAGGTCTGGCAGCATCTGTAGAGAGAGAAACAGAGTATGGCACTTGGTTGGATCCAAACACTAGGAGCTTTACTCTGTGTCTGGAACCACTTGATGCTTTATATAGTGTGTCTGGCATACTTTGTTTCAAAGGACTAACTTCTATTACCATGACCACCTTGATAAACACAAAAATTCGCACATCTAAAATTAGCAGAGGCACAAAACAAAAAATTGGCTTGCTATAGGAAGCCAGAACACAGACACGAATGTCAAACTTCCAGTTAAACCAACAAACAAGTAGGGAATGCTTTCCCTTAAACCTTACCCAATAAAGACTTCCAACACTACCAGCCAAGAATGGATTATTGAATGAAAGTGTTCTTTTAAAAAAAAAATGTCATCGGTGATGTCCTGCCGAAGAATCTGAGCCAAGTTGGAATTGATTGAAATATCTTAATATCCTGAAGTAAACAGTATTGGTGACAGTCCTTTGGCATTGTACATCACTTGGAGTTGTAGAGTTGTTTTACTTAAAACTTTACTCATTTTGAGATAGTACAAATTTTCTTCTTGTTCGTCCTTCAAGGTGAAGGTGACTATCTTCATCATCTGGGGGTTTGAAGGGTTCTGGTGGGTCAGTAGCTGACTACTAAGGCAGGTCACGTCTGGAAGGTTCTGCTGCAAATAGGACAGGATATTGCAGATGATTGAGTTATGGACAAGTTGCTGGCCTGGAATTTTCTCTCCTTACATTTTCTCTCTGCCTGTGATATGCATACTTGCTTTCAAAGGAGGCTGCACTGTTTTTTTATTTTGTTGCACCAGCTTTAGTGATTTGGGACGAGCTTCTCTCAGGACTTGAGGCTGATGTCAGAACACTTAAGTGAAGCCTTCAAAGCGTCCCTGTTGTGCTTCCTTTGACCGCCATGAGAGTGCCACTCCCTTCCCCCTGCCAGACTCAGACACTCCATAGCCAATTCAATATAGGAAAACAAATGCCAGGCATTCTGGCTACACAATTGTGATTCTCTCAATATGGTGTGGATGCTTGGCATGCCAGCTCTGGGTGAGCACCTCAGTGTCTGGTATTTTGTCCTGCCATCTGATCTTCAGAAGCTTCCGGCGGCAGCTGAATCAAATTGTTTAAACTTGGCATGATGCTGGTACACAATCCAAGTGTTGCATTCTGGAGCAGAGTGGCCAGAACGATTGCTCTGTAGATTGAGATTGGGAGGCAGAATTATTCCTCTTTGTTTCCAAACATGTTCAAAGTCTGCTGAAGGCCACTCTTGCTTTGGCACTTGTTGCATGTGTCTTGATGTCAGTATAGACAGTTCAATAGAGTGTGTTGCTGAGATAAGTGAACCCACCTGCTGCTGACAGATTCTGGTCATGGATTGAAATCTTGGGCTAGAGATAGGGCTTTCCTGGAGCAGGCTGGTATATTACTTCAGTATTCTTCGTGCTGACCATAAAGTTAATGTACACAAATGCACACTTGTTTGCTCCTGAAATATTAAGAAATAGGGCTAGAACATGAACTTATTTTTTTCCTAGTCCACAGTAAAACTCGTGTACCAACTGGAATTTGAGAATTCTGGAGGTAGTACACAGGCATGTCCCAATGATATACCTGGTTGAAAATGCACTCAAGGTCAGGCGGAGAAGCATTGTTGCTATTTTTGCTATCTGGACAATCTGTAGTGCTTTTGTGAAAATCTATCAATATCTTCCCACACAGGCACTGATGGCTTGTTTTTCTGAGCAGCACTAAATCTGGATGAGCCCTGGGAATGGTGCTTTATTTGTGGCTGCTGTTATGAGACACTGATCCACCTTCATTCTGAACTGGCACTTTAGTTGTCTCTTTCCCACTGCTTAATTTTTTTTATTTGCGATGTGGGCCTCGCTGGCCAGGCCAGCATTTATTGCCCTTGAGAAGGTGATGGTGTGCTGCTGCCTTGAGCCGCTGCAGTCCATGTGTTTTAAGAGCACCCACAGTGCTGTTCGGAAGGGAGTTCCAGAATTTTGATTCATAACTCACTGTTTGAGTCCCCTGCCTGGTTTCCATCCTACTGAGACTAGCTTAATGGAATCTACTAAGTTTAACAAACTTCCTTTTGATGTAACTTTTCTATCCCTTGGAATTTCCTTACTGAGAATAGTTTCCAGTCACATTTGTTAAGAAAAGAAAATTGCAATAGAATTTGATGTGTTTGGAAAATCAGGCCCAAAAACCAATCTTTTGGTTGATAGTGTCTGATTTGGTCAAGTCGACCAATGTATTCTACTTAGAAAAATATATTGATCTTTGTAAAGTTTGTTTGTGTATGCTTTTAGGAATTTGAAGTGTTAACTCCTTTTTCCCCAATTGAGCAGGTTTTCTTCAAAGAGATTTTCCTAAATATTTTGGAAACATCCACAAGTACATTTGAGCATAAGTGGATGGTCATTCAAACTCTGACCAGGATTTGTGCAGGTAATTTGTTCTATCATACTTTTCACCTTCAACACAGCTGAGGAATTTATTTTTCTAAGCATTAATTCCCATTGTAGTATACAAAAACCAGAATCATATCAGACTTTGTTTTCATCTTGCATTCTGAACCTTCAAAGTGCAGTTGCCATCTCCAAAACAAATCATCACTTGGACAGCAACATAAAATGTATATAACAGGGTTCTTGTAACAGGATTTAATATCAGCTTAAAGAAAAGCCAGGTTAAAAATCTTAATTCTCTCAAAAATGAAACGCACATTTTGAAAAACAGTTTGTAACCAAAAATTCGTTCTAACTTTTTCAACATGGTATTTGAACTGTGCACAGTGAAGTAGACTGCAAGTCCAAAGTCCAAGTTTATACATGTAAAAATTGAATAGCATTTGGTACTGGCCCAAGCGAACCATGTGAGTTTTGAACATGAATGGTTCTTGAAAACAGCTAACATTTCTGAGAATGTGTGGGAAGGAAGGAGAAAAAGATGCATCCAGTGAAAATCATTTATGTGCTTTTAGTGTTTTCGACCCAATATACTATAACTCAGCTGGTTCAAAAGGTTGCAGCCTTTCTTGGATATGATATCTTTTCAGTGCAGCATGGCTCTATTTGATAGAATACTTTTGAATCTTTGAAGTAACCATAATATTTTATAATGTGGAACTGGCGTATTTATTTGAACCAAGATTACATTTCTTGACTACCTGACATAGTGTTCGTGGTGTTCCTGTTAAGCTTCTCTGGTGCTTAGCGGCGCAGCAATTCAGAATGTGAAGCACAGGGAACAAGCATGCTGCTCATAATGTCTCCTTTAAGATGCATGCATTTATAGCTATGTGTCAGTCTTTAAGGGACTGCACAGTACACCAGACAGGCCAAGCAGAGCAAACAGACGTTACATATGAACATGAGAACATACGAACAAGGAGTAGGCCATTTGATCATGGTTGATCTGATAGTAACCTCAAATATACATCCTGTCTACCCCCAATAACCTATCACCCCTTTGCTTACCAAGAATCTATCCACCTCTGCCTTAAAAATGTTCAAAGACTTTGCTTCCACCGCTTTTTGAGGAAGAGAGTTCCAAAGACACTCAGCCCTCAGAGAAAAGATTTCGCCTCATCTCCAATTTAAATGGGCAACCCCTTATTTTTAAACAGTGACCCCTAGTTCTAGATTCTCCCACAAGAGGAAACATCCTCTCCTTATCCACCCTGTCAAGATCCCTCAGAATCTTCTGTGTCAATCAAGTCGTCTCTTACTCTTCTAAACTTGAGCAGATACAAGCCTTGCCTGTCCAACCTTTCCTTATAAGACAACCCACTCATTCCAGGTATTAGTCTAGTAAACTTCAAATGAACTGCTTCCAATGCATTTACATCCTCCCTTAAATAAGGTGACCAATACTATACACAGTATTCCATATGTGGTCTCACTAGTGTTTTGCATAATTGAAGCATAACCTCCCTACTTTTGTATTTGATTCCCCTCGCAATAAATGATATCATTTTATTAGCTTTTCTAGTTATTTGCTGTACTTGCATACTAGCCTTTTATGATTTCATATGCTAAGACACCCAGACGCCTCTGAATCTGAGCTCTGCAATCTCTCTCCATTTAAATAAAATACTTTTTATTCTTCCTGCCAAAATGGACAATTTCACATTTTCCCACATGATACTCCATCTGCCAGATCTTTGCCCACTTACTTAACCTGTCTACATTTTCTTGTAGCTGCCTTATGTCCTCTTCACAACTTAGTTTCCTACCTATCTTTGTGTCATCAGCAAATTTGGCAACCATCCCATCCATCATTTCATCCAGGTCATTTATATAAATTGTGAACCGTTGAGGTCCCAGCACTGATCCCTGTGGCACATTGCTTGTTACATCTTGCCAACCTGAAAAAGACCCATTTATGTCCACTGTGCTTCCTGTTAGCCAGCTAATCTTCTACCCATGCCAAGATGTTACCCCTATACCATGAGCTTTTATCTTCTGCAATAATCTTTGATGTGACACTTTATCAAATTAGAGGGAACATTAGTTATGCATTTTGTGCTTTATTTTGAGATTTTAGATCAATTGATTCTCAAGTTCCTTAATCAAAAAAATTAAACCCCGGACGATCGTCGATTGTCACATTAAATTCCTATCTTTGTATATTTCAGATGCTCAGTGCGTAGTGGATATTTATGTGAACTATGATTGTGATTTAAATGCTGCAAATATATTTGAACGCCTTGTGAATGACTTGTCAAAAATTGCTCAGGGACGAAGTGGTCAGGAGTTGGGGATGACACCTCTGCAGGTAAATTGATCTTATAAATCATCAGAAGAATAGTGTAACATTTAGTGACGTTGTAATCTGGATCCTGTCATTGCAATGCTTGAGCTGTTTGACCTATGAATCTTCAAGACCCAGTTACTCAAAATAATGCATTTTAGTCTAGGATAATTGCTCCATATAATAGAGGATCATTTCCATCAGGTAGTCTTTATGGAAGTAACTGAATTTATGCAAGGTCTTTCTGCTTCTGATCAAAAATATTGTTACGATTAGGTGAGTAGAGGCCTCATGACTTGGCTCTTTTTTCCTTCTTCGTTCGATTTCAACTGTTTTTTTTAAAAAAAGGATATATT
The DNA here is from genome assembly GCF_017639515.1 of Carcharodon carcharias. NCBI lineage: Eukaryota > Metazoa > Chordata > Chondrichthyes > Lamniformes > Lamnidae > Carcharodon > Carcharodon carcharias. The sequence continues at coordinate 40,614,184 of NC_054480.1, read as the reverse complement.
TGCCAATTCCATGAATGTTTAACTGTCTAAATGCTGTGACCATAGAAGACTTGATCAGACAGGTTTTCTTGTGTTTTTAAAAAGAGCATAGTCTTTTTTTAATACATAACCTCATCTAAGTAAAAATAATTTTAAAAACGACACTCCAACTTTCACATGCACACACACTTGAAGTTCACACACACACACACACACACACACACACACACACACACACACACACACACACACACACACACACACACACACACACACAGATTACAGAGTGGGGAAGATTGATGAGATCATTTAGAGACCAGTAAAATTAAAGGCGTACCTCTTGAAGGTTGGTGAATTGTTGGCTTCAGGCTGAATCTGGCCAGAGACAAACCCATGTGACCTTGTTATGGAGACAGAAACTCAAATCAAAACTTACTGAAAATAAGGTGCAAGTTTTAACACACTTATCCAGAGGAGGAGGCAGTGAGTCTTGCTGTGTTCAGGTTCTCAGAGTCAGTTAGACGGAGAGATTTGGAGAAGAAGACCCACAGCCGGTGCTGCTGTGACAGGCAGAGGAAAAGGACTGCAGGTGAGAATGGATCCCCTGTTCTAAGAAATGAAGCTTGTGGAGAGTTGGAGACCAAGGAGTCACTAGAGGGTACCTTGCTTAGTGGTTGTCCTGCTGAGCAGGTGGCATAGGTTGTATTGCCTCTGTGCGTCTGACTGGGGCTGCCATAAGGGGTTGGTAGCCATCGCTTCACGGGATTTCCCTTGTCCCCAAGCATCCATCCACACGCCTTGGGGGATTGGAATGAAGATTTGAGGCAGTATGGACTGGCGGTGGATGAAGGAGTCATGGCAGCTGCCAGGAAAGTGGGCATACACATGGAGATGGCTCTTGTTGTGGTCACAGACCAGTTGGACATTGAGGGAAGGAAGTCTTGGTGGCCACATGGCTACAGTCAATGGTGCCCTTCACCTGGTGATATCCAGTAATGGAGGTGAAACCCCAATGCCCACAATACGCAGCTGTCATTAAATGAATGTGCTGTGCAGCTCTGGCAAAGAGGACATCACTGACCCGCATGATAAAGTGGAGTGCTGCTGTTTGCAAAATGCCACAAAGGTCAGCAGCTGATCTGATCTTCAGAAGGAGCCAGAAGCAAAGAGGTTCAAGGCCACACTGGTTTTCACGACCTCTGGTGGAGCATGGCGACCAGTGCTGCAAGCTGCGAGGTCTTCAAGGATGAGGACGCAGATGCCTGCGAGCATCTTCCTGGACAGATGCAGTCTCCTGTGGCACTGGGCCTTGATTATCTCCATATATTTTAGACTGTGTCAATACATCCTATGTTGCATGTATTGCCTCTAAGTCCATCTGAACCCATCTGATTATTCAATGTCCTTTTGGGAATGAAATCTGCTGTCTTTATCCAACCTGGCCTTTAAGTGACTACAGACCGACAGCAATGTGGTGGATTCTTAATTGCTCTCTGAAATGGCCCAGTTGTATCAAACTGCTCCAAAAGATTATCAGAAGAATAAAACTGAGAGGGCTTTCAGATTTTCTCAACATTGCCATAACCTGCTTTTTCCCGGTGTTGTTCAGATGTGATTCAGACAGAGGGCCCTGGAAATTTGTGCACAAGGTTCCAGCAATTATTCTGCACTGCTGAGCATGCTCATCTGCTAAGTTTTCCAGTGAAAAGCAGAATGATTGAAGTGCAAATACTTAGTTTAAAGGAAAAACATTTGCAGCCATAGAGAAATTGTTAATTTATGTATTTTTTTAGGCAAAACCATGCACTGACGGTAGATTGGTTTCATGCAACCCACTGAAATTATAACTATTAAGAGGGGTGCTCCTCTTCAACATAAAAGAATTAAACAAAAATCACTTTTCATTTTAAACCTATATATCCTGTTCACAAAGTACAAGAAGCACATAGTTGAATTTATGGTTGTTGTTCCAGTTTATATTTGTCTTTTAAACATATAACATATTCAACTGAGGAAATGTTGTTTATCTATCTTCCAGGAACTGAGCCTTAGAAAGAAAGGACTGGAATGTTTGGTTTCCATCTTGAAATGCATGGTTGAATGGAGTAAAGATTTATATATAAATCCAAACCATCAGACTAATCTTGGTGAGTTAGCAAAGCCTGTGTGAACACTTACCTGCTATCTGCTTTACAAAGCCTAATGATGAGGGAAACCTAAATGTTATGTTTGCTTTTAGCATTTATCATAATGATCATGGAAACTTAATCATGTGTATAAGTCATGAACAATTTCTAAACTTAAGCTGGAATTAGCAAATAACACAGCTGAAATCTCCCTTTCTCATTAACTGAATTTGTAGGTCAAGAGAAGCCATCTGAGCAAGATAACAGCGAAGGCAAACTTGCAGAAGCTACGCGCAGACGAGGGAGTACAAATTCCTTTGACTCCACTATATCATCAGGTGTTGGGAGTATTAGTGCTCAGACATCTGCAGCAGATGACCCTGAGCAATTTGAAGTCCTGAAACAACAGAAGGATATTATTGAGCAAGGAATAGATCTGTGAGTTCTCAAATAAAATGTGCAGATTTGAATATTCATCGTGCTTTAGGTGTTGCTCTGTTGTTATGCAAAGCTTTATCAAATTAATGCATATACTACCCTTACTGCTGCTAGGATTTGCAAAGTAAGGTTATGAAGGAGAAATTTGACTAACCAAGTTGCAATCAACTTTGGGCATAAGAAAAATTGAGAACGAGAAGAGGCCATTTCACCCATCAAGCCTGCTCCATCCACAATCTATGAATGATTTTATCACAGCTTTTTTGTCACAAAACAACCCAGAACTTTCTGAAATTGATCTTATGGGCATCTGTTCATCCTCCTGGAGTTGAATTGTGCTGAAATTTACTGAGAATCACGTGAGCAGATGCCAAAACATAAAGACATTGTACATGTGGAATTCTGTGTTACAATTGAAGCCTGAGGAAAATGCTGAATTGACACTATATTTATTCCTTCTTCAAGTACCCCTTTTTGTTTGGAAATTTAATATTTGCAGGCATCAAATCATGATATTATGCATCATTAGTGCCAGAGGGCAGGAGTTTCTGCATGGTTTTGCTGATTGAGTGCAGTTTGCTCAAAGTCAGCCCAACTAGCACAAAAGATCGAGAAATTTCAAGCCCCAGATCGAATTATTCACCATAGTACATTTCTGTTGATTGCCCCATTTGCAGACCTTCAAGGCAGTTTGGAAAATTGAGGTTTTTTAGGTGCAAGGATACTATTAGATGTTTTTAAAATGTTTTAATTTTTTTTAACTAAGAAACTGATAACTGTACACCAATGTAACCAGTGAATAGATCTGAATACTTTCTAACATTTTTAGTTATTTAGAATCGGCTTACTCACAGGTGGTGGTCTACACACAAATTTACATTATTTTTGTGAAAACGCTTCATCAGTTGTATTAATAAAATTGTACCAGGTTACCACTGAAATTAATATAAGAATATTTATCAATGCAACCTTTAAAACAAAAATTACAACCCATGGAAGGTTTGACAATGAGCAAATCTGTTTGAGCAGATACTTGAACAAAAAAAACACTTCCGAAAACTAGCACAACTTGTAACTTGTAACTAGCACAACTTGGCACAAGATTGCAACTTGTGCCCAAAGCACAAGATTTTTTTAAAAGTACAATTGTGGAAGATTTTCCATTTTGAATGTAAATTATCCTGGTGCCACAAAGATACATTCGAAACTAGAACAAATTAATGTTAGGTCTCCGTGAAGAAAAATAGAATAAAAGAATGACCATCAAAGACTGGAAATATGACTTTAGGTCCTATTGCACTTAACATTTCACATGTTAATTTACTTCACAACTGGCGTAAATTCAGGAAATTTGCATGGGAACAGGTATGTGCTCATGATTGGCAGAGGATTTTGGTGGAGGTTTTGTAGAATTGGTGCAAAGGATTGAGTAAATTTGGGCATATTGTAATGTGTCACTTACACCTGAATTTTCTTCATGTATTCCATCTGTCGCTGTCATTGTGTCATATATATGCTGTTATATAGATCAGGGTTTTTGTATCATTGCGCTGTCCCTTTGGATATAATGGTGTGAAATAGGACAAGGTTTTGTAGGGTGATTAACAGTTTCACAGACACAATGTGAATGTAACTATCCCCATATCAGCTGATGTGATTTGTCCAATAGGGTGGGATAGTTTTATTGGTTCCTTCAACACATGATTGGGGGGAGTGGGGTTGGTTGGGGACATCTACAACCACTGGACATCTAATCAGAATTTAGAGCCAGATCTCCCACTCCCCAGGACTGTCTGGGGCGGGATATGAGCCTTGAACCTTTGACTTGGAGGTGAAATGCTGCCACTAAGCCAATAGTTTGCTCTGCTTCACATGTTTGTCCCTTATTTTAGGGCAGAAACTTTATTTCCAAACCATTCTCTCAAAAAATATCAAGCTGTTTTGTTAATATCTCAGTAGCACTCAATCTTATTACTTCACAGATATTGATCCATCCTATTAAAGATGCTAGTTGACTCATGATGAATGACATATAATGAGAACAAAAATATAAACTTTTGCAAGTATACTGTTGGCTTACAATGTGATGAGCATTCGGGGATGGTTATTCCTCTTTTTTGATCGAGCCTGATGCAATGTGTTGTAGAGTTTCATTTGCATATGTATGGCAGAAATTGGTTAGCATTGTAGATTCCTCAAGTATAATTTGCCACTCTGTGAAAATGAATTATAGAAATGTTTGAGGGAAAATGCCTATGTTTTTGACTATATAGACAGCAAAAACGTGGTCAGTTTTTCATCGAAAACTGCTACAACCAATTTTCGTATCTTTGCACAGTTGCCTGGAGGTAATAGTGTGAAATAGTAGAAGGATTTGCAAGCTGATTAACAGTCTGACAGGCACCATGTATTATAACTGTCCTCATACCAGCAGTTAGGGTATAAGTCCAATGATTTATTTTGACTGACAGGTTGGCAAATTATACTTGTAGAATTTAAACTAGATGGATATAGATAAATACCATATATGTATTAATGTACAGTAACTAGTATGGGCAAGCAGATAGAACATGAGCAGATCGTCCCAGATTGTTTTCATTGGTAGATATATGTGGGGCATAAATTAAGGATTACCACTAGAAGAACAAAGAGGTTGATTAAAATATTAAATACAAGTGGCTGCTAAGGCTGAGTCTTTAACATCATTTCAAAAAGAATTGGATGAATATTTGAAAAGCAAGAATATGAAATGATTCAGGGAAATGGCATTAAGTGGATAGTTCTCATTGAAGAGTTAGCATCATGCATGCTTAATGGGCCAGACAGCTTCTTGTGGGATAGTTTCTTTGAATTAGAATGAACGATGAGCATTTGCACATGGCTGTTGTGATAAAGTATAGTCAATCTTGGTTACTGACTGAAATTTTATCAGAATAGTTTCAGCTTTCAGCATGTTCTGATGCTACACAAGTATCATAATGTCCAGGAAGCTGACTTACAGCTGCTATTTGCAAGCATCAAAATGCACGTCATTGTTTGTTCTTGTCTCCAGTTAGAAAACCTGTAAAATCTTTGTGTTTGCATATAAAATCTATTCTGTGCACCTCCTTTCCATTGTCACTCTTGTAAAATGTCAGTGACGGCAATAACCCTGCATTTTTTTGTCTTTAGGTTCAACAGAAAACCAAAGAGAGGTATACAGTACTTGCAAGAACAAGGAATGTTGGGCACGACAGCTGAAGACATTGCACAGTTCCTTCAACAGGAAGAAAGATTAGATTCAGTAAGATTTATATTAGTTAGTGAAACATGCATAAAAATTCTTAGTTCTACCAGGGCAATAGTGCTTCTTCCATTTCAGTATTTTTCTGAATGCACATTTTGCTGCAAACATATGACCCCAAGTATCCTAAAATGCAAAATAGGACAAATGACAGAACAGAATAATTTTTCCTTCTCATAGATTGGAATGCATGCTTATTATTCTCAAGCATAAAAATTCTAAACTTTCGTAGATCATATGGGGTTAGTGTTAAGTTTGCATGCCAAACCAGAAACTTGAGACAGCTACTAATTCTATTCATCCTAAATAAATCTACAGCTATTACTAAAATGGACAGCATTTTAAATATCTCCCTCCCATGTAATTTTTATTTTGTATGTATGATTGACTACATGATCACAGATACGTGTTGATTAATTCAGTAATTCAGTTTGATTATCTCATTTAATTATGAATGAGTGGACAAGTTTTTTGGTTGTGACAAGCATATGACAGGTCAAGTAAGATGATGTCGGTAGTTGGTATGTTGCATATTTCATGACATTTTATAAGAACGCATACCCCTGAGATTGGGATTATCTCAACAATTCACCTGAAGAATATACCTCTGTCTCAGTTTGGCTGTTGCCCCCGCCCCTCCGCAATCCCTGCACTTCCCATGAACTCCAATTCATTGCAAGTTCATGGTAAATATTTATTTTTATTCGGAGTACAAATAATGTGATTGAAGGACCTTATCCTGGGGTATTCTTTTAATTACTTCAATGTTAGCATAATGTAATTTTGGATGTGGATTGAAAGAATCATCCTTCTCGCTTTTTTGTATTGTAATTTTAGGATGAATGTTTAATCTAGTACCAAAGCCTCAACTTAATTTAGCATAATTTGCACACAGAGCCAAGTGGGTGAGTTCCTAGGTGAGAACACCAAGTTCAACAAAGAGGTGATGTACACTTATGTTGACCAACTGGATTTCTGTGAGAAGGATTTTGTCTCAGCACTTCGTATATACCTTGAAGGATTTCGTCTGCCTGGAGAAGCACAGAAAATTGACCGACTCATGGAAAAATTTGCAGCTCGATATTTGGAGTGCAATCAAGGGTAAATTCTACGAGTAAACTTTTCATATTTTAAAATGAGATCTGGGTTTGGGCTTTAAAAAAAAGTTGCACTTGGAAATATTGAACATTTATTTATTTAATTAATTAATGCACTTTTTGCCTCCCACTCCCCCACCCAGACAGACGCTGTTTGCAAGTGCTGACTCGGCATATGTTCTGGCTTACTCTATTATAATGCTGACAACGGATCTGCATAGCCCTCAGGTAACTTATTTCATGAGAAAATATCCTGTGAGCTGAAGATTTGGTTTTGTGACTGCTGGTTTTCCTGAGCTACACACAAATGGGGTTTTCGCATTTGGATTAATTTGGGTTTGAGATTCAGACTTCATCTCTCCTCTACCCACTACCATTTCCCTTCCCAAGGATGAATATTCCCCATGCAGCATGACTATGAAATGCGTTTTTCATTTCCCTCCCATATATTCATCAGATTGGACATTATTGAAAAGGGGATCATGTTATTCCACAAAATAAAATCTTCTAATATCATGAAGAATGGGTGGAACTTTCAACTCCAGGGTGTAAAACAGACAGCTAATCTGGTGCCACTTATTTTATACCGTCAGTCAAAGTTGAAAGTTTGCCCCAATTCTGTTAGCATTTTTATTACCCTTGTTCTCGTTGCGAAAGAAACAGCAGCTGGTGTTCAGATAGTTATTTGTTACAAATAAGGCTACAGGGAAGACCATCAAAATAGTAACAAAAAGAAAAAAGAACAAACTATTTTTTAGCTGTTTCAGGACCTCCTTAAGCAAAGCAATAATCTTTTAATAAGAAACGATTCAAGAATCAGATATCAATATCTTGAAGTGCTATTGCAAGGCTTACATTACCTAATGTATTGAACAGGTAAAGAACAAAATGACCAAAGAACAGTACATAAAAATGAATCGTGGGATCCATGACAGCAAAGATTTGCCAGAAGAATACCTGTCTTCCATCTATGATGAAATTGCAGGGAAAAAAATTGCCATGAAAGAGACAAAAGAATTTTCAATCACGCCAAAGTCTACTAAACCAAGTAAGTCAGACATGTTTAACTGCAGCAGTTTCATTAGACTGGTCGTTAAATATGGGACACATGGCATTGATATTTTAATAATCCTCCCAAAAATAATTGTTTTTTGGATGCCATAGTCCTTTGATAGATTTTAGAAATATTCTGTGTGGATCTGAACCACTGATGCAAGTTACACTTTTTTTTTTTGTTTTTCTGCGTGTACTATATTAAAGCTTCATAAGCAACTAATTGTGCTCTTGACCTACAGTCACAATTTTATGGAGTTAACTGAAGACCTAAAGCTAAATTGGCATTCATTGAAAGCAAGAAACATTGGATAGATGTTCAGGCACATCACAAGTACATTCTGAAGTGCTAGTCTCCAAGCAATGCAAGTAAAACAGGCTTGGGAATACCTCTGATCTGAAACTGAACTTGACCAGCCATATTAATACTGTGGTTACAAGAGCAGGTCAGAGGCTTGGAATTTTGTGGAGAGGAACTCGCCTTCTGATTCCACAAAACATGTCCACCATCTACAAGGCACAAGTCAGGAGTGTGATGGAATATTCTCCACTTAACTGGATGAGTGCAGCTCCAACAACACTCAAGAAGCTAGACACCATATAGGACAAAGCAGCCCGCTTAATTGGCACCCCATCCACCACCTTAAACATTAAGTCCCTGCACCACCGTGGTGGCAACGGTGTGTATCATCTACAAGATGCACTGCAGCAACTCACGAAGGCTGTTTCGACAGCATCTTCCAAACCCACGATCTCTACCACCTGGAAGGACAAGGGCAGCAGACACATGGGAACACAGCCTGCAAGTTTCTTTTCAAGCCACACAGCATCCTGACTTGGAAATACATCGCCGCTCCTTCGCTGTTGCTTGATCAAAATCCTGGAACTCAGTTCCTAACAGCACTGTCGGTGTTTCCAACACCACATCAACTGCAGAGGTTCAAGAAGGCAGCACACCATAATTCGGAATGGGCAATAAATGCTGGACTAGCCACCAATGTCCACATTCCATGCACTAATAAAAAAAACTGTACAATGGCCCATTGGAATTGAATAATTTGTGAATCTGGTGAAGCAAACAGTTTGGTTGTTAAGCCACTTAAGTTTAAGATTCCCACAGTGACTTGTGACTCTTTTCATAGAGGGCCATTCAAAAAATATATTAAATTTACGCATTTTACCTGGCATATAGTAAATTTGTTGCCTCTCCCAAATGGTAGTATGATTGTGATTTTCTTACCACTGACCCCTCTGTACAAATGGAATAATTAGGAAACCTCCAACTTGGCAACACAACAAATAACTTCTAAGTCATGTTTCATTACTTTTTCTTTACAGGTAATCAATGTCACCACTGAAAACAGCTAACAGTGCAAAAATGAATGGCTTGGAATAAGCTTGAGTCAATAATAATTTAGTTAAGGGGTTCAGATGACTTCAGTTTTATACTTGTGGTTAACAACACTATTTGAACCGTTGATTGGGTTAATTTGTTGTGATTTACTGAGACATTTTTACTAACCATTTATGTTTTATCTTAATGTTAAGTAGATTTTTGTCATCTTGGTTTGTAGGTGTAGCCACTGAAAAACAGCGAAGGCTACTGTATAATCTTGAGATGGAGCAAATGGCAAAAACTGCCAAGGTTCTGATGGAGGCAGTGAGTCATGCACAGGCACCATTTACCAGTGCTACACATCTTGAGCATGTCAGACCAATGTTTAAAGTAAGTTTGTTGCTAAATCTCAAATCATTTTTTCCCCATGTCATGACTAACAGAGATCCCAGGAAAGCTTGCAGCTGACTGGAGGCGTGGAACTACAGCATGCATTCAAATGTACTTTGTTGTGGAGAAGTTAAGTTATTGTCTGAATTGAAGTTCTTCAGTTGGTAGCTATTTGGTTATGACTGTGCTACACTGAGGTACCATATTCTGATTATTTGCTTTGCTAGTAGAACAGTGGAAATTCCAAGATCTCTGTTACCATGGTCTGTTCTATGAGCAAGTGATTCAAATACAACACCAATTGAAGCCTGGAAGCAGATTTCCCACTTTCATTGGCAGCAGTGGAGAAAACACAACTTATTTAGTTTCCCAAGACAGAAAACTTAACTTTATTCAGATGGCCCATATGATAACAGAGTGCAAATTTGATCTCCATTTTAGAGGGAAATATGCTTCATATTACTGGTGAGAATACTTCAATGTATGTTTGATGACTATATCTTTTTGGTTTTCAACCTTTTATTTTGTAAAACACACAAATGGACACTTAGTTTTACAATAATTGTTTTGGTCCTGTTGCTGTCAATGAAGATGCTCTCAATTTTGAGTAATATCATCAACATTGTGAAAGACAGGCAATGTCATTGAAAATCTTTATATTTCTATTTGCAGCTGGCATGGACACCACTATTAGCAGCATTCAGTGTTGGCTTACAAGACTGTGATGATCCTGATGTGGCCTTCCTTTGCCTGGAAGGCATTCGCTGTGCAGTTAGGATAGCCTGCATTTTTGGCATGCAGGTATGTATTTGCGTGTCCCCAACATCCATGCTGTGTTAATTTAGAACCTTTTTCTTCAAACCTCAATCTAAGTTTTGCACACAATGGTTGGAATCTTCTGCTCTTCAGATAAGATTGTGAGTCGTGACTGTTTCTAGTCCCAACCACGATTTTGCCATCATGGCGCCTGTCTGGGAGAGGTCAAGAGGTTTATTGAGGAAAATCAAGAGCTTAGAACCTAGACGTTTGATGGCATAGCTGCCAGTGGAAGTGCACAAGATAGCAGGGATGTGCAATATGCCACCACTGGTGGTGCAAAGGGAGTGGGGAATGTGTAAGTTGGAGAAATGCAGAGTTTTCAGAGGGTTATCGAGCTGGAGGAGGATAGCGAGAGATGACGCCATGGGGAGATTCAAATGCCAAACTCATTTTAAAATTGAGATGCCGGTGTCAATTGCAAGGTAGCAAGCACAGGGGTGATGGGCGAGCATGACTTGATGTGGCTTAAGATACAGGTAGCAGAGTTTTGGATGAACATGCGTATGGAGGATGAAAAATGGGAGGCTGGCCAGGAAAGCATTGGAATGGTTAAGTCTGGAGCTAACGAAAGCATGGAAGAAGGTTTCAATATCAGATATGTTAAAGTGGAGGGGAGGTATAAGTCATGGAATTGTGAGCAGGCGGTGTTTTTGTGGTGATGAAGATATAGGGTCAGAAGCTCAGCTCTGATTCAAATAGGACACTGAGGTTGAGAATAATCTTGTTTTAACATGAGATCTTGGCCAGGGAAGAGGATAGACTCGGATGAGGGAACAGAATTTGTAGCAAAGGCCAAAGGCAACGGCTTTGTTTTTGTCAATGTGAAATTGATCAAAATTGAGCCTCATCCATGATTGGATGTTGGAAAAACAGGCCATTATTTTTGTCTGGAAGTAGAAAATAGATACAAATTAAAATCAAATTCCAGTGTAAACTTGTTTGTGTTTCTTTTTCATTATACACAGCAGGGAAGTTTAGGAATGTAAACATAGTTATTTTAGCATAGCTAAACCTACATTTGATATGAAATAAAATCTGCTATTAATACATCATTTGTGTAGATTGAACGAGATGCCTATGCTCAAGCTCTGGCCCGTTTTACACTATTGACAGCAAGTTCTGGCATCACAGAAATGAAGCAGAAGAATATAGATACTATTAAGACGCTTATTACTGTGGCCCACACTGATGGTAACTACCTTGGAAATTCTTGGCATGAGGTAAATATTCTGAGAGATGCTATTTATTTCTTGAAATCCCTTTGGAGTATTTGTTCCATTGGTTGATGAGTAAAGATAAATGAGCCGAAAGATTGATTCTTTATACAGGATGTGATGTGGGCATTTCATATTCATAGGATTAACTCCAAGCTTGTTACCTTCTCTATAATTTCTCTCCTGATACTCCTAGTTCTTAATATGATCCAAGTCATAAAGGGAAAGTAGCCATGAAGAAAAACATATGTACAAACTATCTGGGTCTGTGTTGAAAATTTCTTTACAGTTGTTAATGGCCTCCCTCAGCTAGTTGTCAGTTTAATTATTAGTAACCACTGCCTGGATGTAACAGTGACCAAATCTCCAAATCATATCAAAGCAGTAAACAAAAGGCCAGTTGGCATGAGTGTCCATTATTTGACCAACATGAAAGAGTTTTTCTTTGGTACCTTGAGAGTAATATAAAGCAGGAGGGTTGGCATCCTCCATGCCAGCATTTCTCTTTTCTGACATTGAATAATAGAGTTGGGCTATTAATCCTTGAAAAGATTATAACTGAAACAGTGTCACAGGAGTTGGTAGTAGTTGATTATTCTCTGTCACTCTGAAACATCAAGAGAAAACGTATGCAATAGCGCTTGACATTCTGCTTTTACGCTTCAAACAACCTTTTTCTGTGCGGGAATGTCTGATATTTTCAAGTGTTTATCTCATTCTCGCATATTGCGATTGCCGCTTCAGTCATCACTTTTGGTAGCACAGTAAACATTCCTAATACCCCTTTGCTTGAAGTACTTTGACCTTCCCATCATGCCTGGTTCTTTGCTTAAAGTTGGGCTAATTTTATGACAACTGCAAAAGTCACTGAAAACTGAACTTCTGGAGGAGAAGCTTTAAATAGACAAGCAAGAATCTGCATTTTGTATAAATAATTGTGTCTGCTTTAGGATATAAATGGTAACAAATCTAAAAATTTTCTCACAATCAAAATGCAAATATTCTAATAATTTTGGAGCTAACAGAAATGCACAAAGTCCAAGTCCTTGTTTTTAAAAAGTTAACTTTTTGGATTTCTAACCTTTGTGTTTCTAGATCCTGAAGTGCATTAGCCAGCTGGAACTGGCACAGCTGATAGGTACAGGGGTCAAGACTAAATATGTTTCTGGTTCTATGCGAGCTAAAGATGGATTCATTGGAAGTTCTGGAACTGGAGGAGAAGAATTCTTAGGACTAGGTAAAATGAACAACTTGACCATGGTTAAGCTATTGTTTAGACGCATCAAATACAAACCTAGCTTTGAGGTGTTCTGCTGAATTATTCGGATGCAAATACAAATTGTTAGCTTAAATGTGGACTTGTATTTTGTGAATAAAAGCACATTCATGTTTTGATTTTTAGTTACCACACAGCAGTAATGGAATAAACTAAGTTTGCCTATGTCTTTAAGTTGGGGTACATTATCTATTTTATCAAATAAACAAAGTAGTAGCAACTAACTTATTTAGAGCAGCTTTGTCGTCTTAACATTATGACCACAATAAGTCATTTAAGTGTTAATATATTCCTCAGCAAAACTGTACAGTTTGCCCATTGGTGGTCCTTTTTGTTGCTGTGATTAGAATTTAATTGCATCTTTCCTTTTATGTTTGAATTATACATTTAAAGAAAACCTTTTCAGTGATGAGAGAATATCCTGACTTTGTTACATTTTAAGATTGAAAATCTGCAAGTGAATAACATCTTATAATTTTTTAAAAGTTATATTTAAAATTTATACATCAATCACAAGTTGATGCATCTTGTTAGTTGCTTCTGACTATGCATAGGTGTACTGTTGCATTCAATAAATTAGGCCGGTTCAATATCACTTCTAAACAGGAAATTTTCTTTTAAGTTTAGATATAAGTTCCAGGAAGTGAGAAAGACAGTACTATACTTCAAATATTTAGTTGACCATTAGCAAACTACACCTTAGAACTGCCTATTCAGATGTTTGATTCTGTTATTGAGTAAAGACAAGCATGTGTTTCAAGACTGTTACTGTTTAGCTATTGTAATACAGAATTTATTGGTTTGTATTTAATTGAATTGTTTAATGCTGAACATTATTAAGGATAATATATTTTTATCAGAACAGAATTTTGTCTATATTGCTCGTATCACACTAGACAAAGACTGAATACTGACTCAGCTATCAGGAAAGCAATCAGAGTTTTATGACAACAACAACTTGTATTTATTTAGTGCCTTTAATGTAATATAAGTCCTAAGACACTTCACAGGAGCATTATCAAAATTTCACTTGGAGCAACATAAGGAAATATTAGGGCAGATGACCAAAAGCTTGGTCAAAGAAGTAGGGTTTAAGGAGCCTCTTGAGAAAGGGAGCTGGACAGGTTAGGGAGGGAATTCCAGAGCTTAGCGTCATGGCAACTGAGGCACAAATGCCAATTGTGAAGCGATTAAAATCAGGGATGATTAAGAAACCAGAGCCGAAGGATCACAGATATCTGAGGTTTGTAAGGCTGGAGGAAATTTCAAAGGTTGAGACCATGTTGGGATTTGAAAACAAGGCTGAGATTTTTAAGGCATTGCTTAACTAGAAGCCAGCATAGGTCAATTAGGGCTATGATGAATGGTGAATGAGGCTTGGTGTGAGTTAGGACACAGAAATCAGAGTTCCTGATGACCGTAACTTTATGGAGGGTGGAAGATGAGAGTGTCTAGAGTGATTAGAATGGTCAAGTCTAATGGTAGCAAAGGCTTGGTTGAGAGTTTCAGCAGCAAATGAGCTGAGGTGTGGCAAAGGTGGGTATCTTGTGGAGGTAGAAATGGGTGGTTTTAGTGGTGGTTGGAAGCTCATCTCAGGATCAGATGTGACACCGAAGTTGTGAACAGTCGTATGCAGCCTCAGCTGTTTGCCATGGAGAGGGAGGAACTCAGTGGCTAAGGAATAAAGGTCTCTGGTGGGGACCAAAGACAATGGTGTCAATCCTCACAATAGCTAGTTAAAGAAATTTTCTTTTCAACCACTACTGGATGTTGAACAAACAGTGTGACAGCTTGGAGGTAGTGACAGCTAGGAAGCAATCAAGAGGGGTGGTGGTGAGATAGAGCTGAGTGTCGTCAATCAATATATATGTGAAAACTGACATTTTGAATGATATTGTGGAGGGACAACATGTAAATGAAAAACACGAGGCCCAACATAGATTCTTGGGGAGTTCGGAAGTAATGGTATGGGAACTGGAAAAGCCATTGTCATTGATTAACTGGATAGATAAAAATGAAATCGAGTACAGTCCCACCCAGCTGGTAGATAGTAGGGAGCAGTTGGAGGAGGCTGGTGTTTTTGGCTATGCCAAAGGCTGCAGCTAGCTTGAGAAGAATGAGGAGGGATAGTTTACCATTGTCACAGTCACATTGGATGTAGTTTGTGACTTTGATAAGAGCTGTATCAGTACTATGGCAGGGATGGAAACCTGATTGGAATGATTCAGATGTGGAATTCCAGGAAATATGGGCACAGATTTGAGAGACAAGAACGTGTTCAAGGACTTAAGGGGAAAGGGAGGTTGAAGATGAGTTGGTAATTTGCAGAGGTGGACCAAGTCCATATTTTTCTTTAGGAGAGGTGTGATGATGGCCAATTTGAAAGGGAAGGGGAAGTACCAGAGGACAGAAAAGCATTAACAATATCAGCTAGAAAGGGAAATTGAGTGGTCAACAATTTAGTGGAAATTGAGAGAAGGGAGCAGGAGGTGGATCTCATGGACAAGTTAAGGTTGGAGAGGGTTTTGGGAAAATAAGTAAAAAATTAGAGAAAGGTGCAAGGTCAGGTCCAGGGCAAGGAGCAATCTTAGAGGAAGTATGGCCCGATGGGCTAGTTGAGTGGAGGGAAGCAGCAGAAGTGGCTTATTGATGTTGGAGGTGAGGGTGGGAGAGGCAGGAGAGCAAGATTTAAGATGATTTGCAGCAGAGAAAAGAAGCTAAACTTTGCATTCCAGTATGACCCTGGAATAGTGGACAACTTTAGCAGATGAGGGCAAGACCCGGTAGTGCTTTGTGGTTCAGCCAGATATGGTAGTGAATGGCTAGCCACTTGTCCAACATTTCTGTTGAAGTTTCTATACCTTGCGCGTAACGGCGCAGAGACAAGGATTGTACCAGGGGGGCAGGCAGTGTGAGAGAGCTTAATAGTGTCGATGGGCATTTGCACATCAAAGGTGGAGGTGAACATGTGGCTGAGCAGATTGGTAGTTGCAGAAATGTTGTGGTGAATAACATGATGGATTAATAACAATTTGCATTGATATTGTGCATTTAACATAGAAAAGCAACCTGAAGTGCTTGGCAGAAGTGTAAAGGAAATAAATGACAAGTCAGGGGATAAGGCATTTGGAGACAGGTGACCAACATTTGCTTTCTCTGAAGTGTGTATAATTTTGATTTTGTGCTTTTCTTTTTGGTTCCAGGTACCTTTGGTGGCACTGTGGATAAAAAACAAATAGCCAGCATTCAGGAATCTGTTGGAGAGACCAGCTCACAGAGTGTAGTTGTTGCAGTGGACAGGTTAAAAAAAATCCTCTAATCATGGGCTTTGCATGTTTTATGTCTTGATAAAATATTTTCAGTTGTATTTTAAATTCCTCTTTATGCTGAGCATACGAGAAAAAATGATATTCAAAATTGTTTAATATGCCATTTTTGACATAATCTAGTTATGATTGTTTGAACCAATAACTACAAATATATAACAGAGGTTCCCAGACTTTTTTTTATTGAGTTCCCTTTGGAGATTCATGCCTCTTGCAATCCTCCAATTTTAAAGAAACAGTATTTTTGTAGTTTCACTAATTTCCAGACCATAATAACTTGGCTTTTAAATCTATATTAATAGAAACGTAAATGATTAACCAATAAACTACAGCAAAGAAAAGTAATGTTTTCAAACTTAGGAGCATGGGTGACGCTTTTTCAAGCTCACAATATCAGGATGAAGCAGTCCCCTGTTCAGTATTGTGCAGCCTCTCTATTCTGCATCAATACTCATAGAGTCATAGAGTTATACAGCACAGAAACAGGCCTTACGGCCCACCGTGTCCATGCCGGCCGTCAAGCACCTATCCATAAGAGACCAATTCCTCCAGTGCTCCAGTGTGAAATTTTGACTTTGCTCATTCTAACTATCTTGTAGCCTCTCTAAGAGAACCAATTCACTGCAGGTTGACTTTTCTTTAAAATTGTTTGTGGATGTGAGCTTTACTGACAAATCAACATTTATTGTCCACCTTAAACTGCACAGTCCATGTGGTATAGCTATAACCACAGTGCTGTTAGGGAGGACATTCCAAGATTTTGACCCAGTTACAGTGAAAGTATGGCAAGTCAGGATGGTGTGTAGCATTTAGCTGGATGTATTTGGCGATGTTTTCATGTGCCTGCTGCACTTGTCCTTCTTGGTGGTGGAGGCCACGGTTTTGGAATGTGCTGTCAAAGGAGCTTTAGTGAGTTGCTGCAGTGCACCTTGCAGGTTATGCACACTGCTGTCCCTGTACGTTGGTGGTGGAAGGACTGAATGTTTAACATGATAGATGGGATGCTTATCAAGCATCTGTCCTGGATGGTGTCAAGCTTTTTGAGTATTATTGGAAATGCAATCATCCAGGTAAATGAAGAGTATTCGATCACACTCCTGGCTTGTGCCTTGTTGGTGGTAGACAGGCTTTGGGGAGTCAGGAGTTGAGTTACTCGCCGCAGAGGTCCAGCCTCCAAGATGCTCTTGTGGCCACAGTATTTATATAGCTGGTCCATTTAAGTTTCTGGTCAATGGTAATCCCAAGGTTTTGGCAGTGGATTCAGTGATGGTAATGCTGTTGTAATGCTGTTGAAGGTCAAGATGAGATGGTTAGATCCTCTCATTGGAGATGGTCATTGTCTGGTAGTTGTGTGGCACAAATGTTATTTGCCGTTTATCAGCCCAAGCCTGAATGATGTTCAGCTCTTGCTGCAGGCCAGCACGGACTGCATCTGAGGAGGTATGAATGGTACTGAACACTGTGCAATCATCAGCAAACATCCCCACTTCTATTCTTAGATTGGAGGAAAGGTCATCGTTGACAAAGCAGCTGAAGATGACTGGGCTTTGGATGCTCCTCTGAGGAATTCCTGCAGTGCTGTTCCTGGCTGAGATGATTGGCCTCCCAGCAACCACAACAATCTTCTTTTGTGTTAGGTATGACTCCTAACTAGTGGAGAACTTTCCCTTCATGCCCACTGACTTCAGTTTTGCTAGGGTTGCTTGATGCAATGCTCAGTCAAGTGCTGCCTTGGTGTAAGGGGCAGCCCTCCCGACTCAGTTCTGGAATTTTGCCTCTTTCGTGTAATGGGTCTAGAGTCAAGTGGACCCAATGGAACCCAATCTGAGCATTGGTGATCAGATTATTGCTGAGTAACTGCTGCATAGGAGGTCTTGTGACACAGTGGTCACGTCCCTATCTCTGGGCTAAAAGCTCCAGGCTCAAGTCCTACCTCAGGAAGAGTTGGGAGCCATACTGCAGAAGGCAACAGCAAACCACTGCACTACTTTGCCGAGCATAATCATGGACCAATCCAATGGAAGTTCATGGTCGCCAATGCCCTCTTGGGGCATGGTACCTGAAGGAGGAGGAGGAAATGCTGATTGATAGCACTGTTGACAATATCTTCCATCATTTTGCTGATGATCAAGAGTAGACTGATGGGGTGGTAATTGACCTAATTGAGTTTGATCTGCTTATTGTGGGCGGGACATACCTGAGTAACTTTTCACATTGTTGGGTCGATGCCTCTGTTGTAGCTTCACTGGAACAGCTTAGCTAGGGACATGGCTAGTTCTGGAGCAGAAGTATTCAGTACTACAACCAGGATGATGTTGGGACCCTTAGCCTTTGCTGTATCCAGTACCTTTACCCATTCCTTGATATCACCCCCGTTCCTTGAAATCACGTGAAGAGAATCAAATTGGCTGACAACTGGTACCTGTGCTGCTGGGGACCTCAGGAAGAGGCCAAGATGGATCATCCACTTGAAACATTTGCAGCCGTAAGTGCCAACAGTGTCTTTTGTACTCATGTGCTGGGCTCCGTCATCATTGAAGATTAGGATGTTTGTGGAGCATCGTGCTCCAGTTAGTTGCAGAATTGTCCACCATTCATGACTTGAACTGGTAAGACGGTAGAACTTTGATCTGATCTGTTGCTTGTGGGCTTGCTTATCTCTCGGTAGAGCATGCTGCTTCTTTTGTTTGGCATGCAAGTAGTCTTGTGCAAGGTTGAGATCACATTTTCAGGTATACCTGATATTGCTTAGCATCCCCCCCCACCCCCATGCTCATCATTGAACTACAGTTGGCCACATCAGAGTTATTGGTAATGATAGAGTGAACGTATGCCAGGCCATGATGTTCCACATTGTGATTGAACACTGTTCTGCTGCTGCTGGTCGCCTCTAAGAGAATTTGTCTGCAAAAAGGAAGATACGGTGGTCACAACTAACAATGCAGCTGCAGCTACAACAGTTAGATTGGTGAGGATGAGGTGAAGTCGGCTTTTCTCACTTGCTGCAGGCCAAGTCTGGTAGAGATGTCCTTCAGGACTCAGCCAGTTCAGTCAGTGGTAGTGCTACTGAGCCACTTGGCGATGGACATTGAAGTCCTCAACCCAGCGTACATTCTGTGCCCTTGCCACCCTAGGCGCTTCTTCCAGATGGTGTTGGGCCTATTCCAACTCTGATCTGAACTGAATATGCCCAAATTCTTTTATATTCTTACACCCAACCTTCAGACTGGAATTTGAACTGTAGTACCTGAAGTGACTGACCAGTGTATAACGTATTACAGCACCAACTACCAGCACCATATGTACAATATGTCTCAAGAATATGAAGCCAAGGTAAAGACAGATGTAATTGTGGAACGTCGGTTATGCCCATGTCTTGCTTTATGCAAACCAATGTGTTCATTTTAAAAGATATAACTCTAAAATGTCAGTGTGATGTCTTACTCCCCAGTTTGGACATCTCTGGTTTAAAGGAACAAATCTTACAAAGTATTCAGTAATGTTTTCTTTCCTGTTTTCATTTCAGGATATTCACTGGATCAACAAGACTAGATGGAAATGCAATTGGTAGGTTTCTGAATACTATCCATTTGTCTGTGTGTGTTGAGTAATTTATCAGATAGTTAACTTAACTAATCAAAATCCAAATGATTAAATGTAAAATGAATCATTGCACTGGATGGGCAGTTGGTTCCATGTGAATTTTCACCATCTGGACATGGACATGGATTCAAATCCAAACCCATTCTGATGGGATAAATGTTTCCTTTGTCAGCTGACAATTGAAAATAAGCTTGGATGGTTTCTAATCAGTTCCTTGTGTGATCTACAACACAGAGTTACCTTTAACTCATTAGCAGTTGGCAATCTGAGAGACAGCAGGAAAAAGATATCATTCCAGTATAGGAACTCTCCTGATGTTTGAACTGAGGCACATTATTGGGTCAGAGGAAGCTTTATTCTGCACCAAGATGTACTGTACTTTTTCTAGAAATGTTTAAGGCTCCTTTAAATATGGCATATTTCCATTACCCAGTATTAACTCCTTCATCTTCAAAAAGTGAATGAATCAAAAGCAATTCCATTCACTCAACAGGTAGTGAGTACAAGTTAATATTTAATGATAAGTAACTAAAGGAAAACTGAGGAATCAAGTTCTTCAGTTTATTTTCCTATGTGACCATTGCTGGACCAGCATATACCAGAAAACTAATCAAATAAATAGCTTCCTTGTTTCGTCTCTTTTTTCCAACTCAATATGTTATATTCATCTAACAAATTTATTATGCAATTCTTCAACAAAAAAAAAAACTTTTACCCTTAAGCTTGGCTCCAGGGATTTTCTTTCCTCTTCCGCCAAAATAATCATGCATACACCAGGGCTAATAGCATCCCGAATTCCAGGTACATAGACTGTGACCACATGGACAGTTTATTCACCATGTTCCTGATCAAAAGTTAGAAATTGTGCATGTTCAGGATACCATGTGATATATTACAAGGCCAAGGAACCATGACATGATCACGTGCTAATTTCCGGTTCTGTTTCTGTTGGTCTGTGCTATCTCTTGCTGTCTCTTTTATTGTCTGAAGGTAGTAGGTTCAAATCCTACTCATTTGAGAACCTGGGCATGTAATCCAGGCTGACACTCTACTGCACTGTTGTGGGATTGCCAGAGATGGTATACTTTGGATGAAATGTTAAATCAAGATTTAAAAAAATATATTTATTCTTTCACGGGATGTGGACATCACTGGCTAAGCCAGCATTTGTCACCCATCCCTAATTGCCCTTTTCAAGATGGTGATGAGCTGCCTCCTTGAATTGCTGCAGTCCATGTGCTACAGGTACACCCACAGTAATGTTAGGAGGGAATTCCAGGATTTTTATTCAGCAATTTCATGTCGAAGTTAGGATGGTGTGTGACTTTGAGGGGAACTTGCAGATGATAGTGTTCCCATGCACCTGCTACCCTTGTACATCTAGTTGGTAGAGGTCACTGGTTTTAGAAGGCAACCCTAAATGTCAGAATTCTCAGTTTCCTGGCTGTTATTCTTCCCTCCGTCAACACCAACTAAAACGGCACAGTTTATCATTTATTTCCTTTGTGTTTTTGGAATCTTATTGTGTGGAAATTGGTTGGAACATAATTCATAACAGTGACTGCATTTCAAACATTAATCAGCAAAGGTGAATGATTTTGACTTACTTCTAGAGATGTGATCAGTGCTATATAAAAGCAAATCTTAGTTTCTTTTTCTCATTGCTATCAGAGCCAAGTGTTGTCAGGGACATACCAGTGAAGCAGGAGACTTGACATCCCTCGTGCTGCCAAAGAACCTCCATCTGAAATTTTGCTTTCTGCCAGGCTTCAGCTCCTTCCATCCTTAGCTCCAAACATTCCTAGACTCTACTACACTCCACCTTTGTCTAATCTCACAGCCTCAACCTTCCAATTTCTCTCTCACTGTATTTTGTACCAACTCCTGGTAATTTTTCCCCAAGCAATCAGTGTCCTTCTGTAGATTGTCTATTATGTTGCTGTGCATCATAAACTTTGTCAGAGCTAAAGCAGAGAAATTGAGTTTACCAATGGAAGAACATGTGGATGAGATATTGAGAGAAGAGAAAAAAGACAGTGGGTAGAGAAGATTTTCAGAAACAATGATGGGGAATGAGTATGATAAATCAGATGCAAATCTGATGCATAGCGATTCCTAGTATTTGAAAGAGAAAGTGACAAGAATTATAGTGGGAAAGGCACAAACTTGCAGGAAGGGGATCAATTTGTTTTTGTCCACAAGCAATATAAGGGCTTTCTTTAAAAATCATTTTGAAAGAAAACTTAACATATTCTCTTCAATTCACCAGTTGATTTTGTACATTGGCTGTGCGCTGTGTCTATGGATGAATTGGGTTCACCTCACCATCCACGCATGTTCAGTCTTCAAAAGATTGTGGAAATTTCATACTATAACATGGGTCGAATCAGGCTTCAGTGGTCAAGAATTTGGGAAGTGATTGGAGACCATTTTAATAAGGTACAGTTGTGTTGAATTTCCTTTTTCTATAGAAGTTTCTCACTTGGCAAGGGTCCAAAGTTCATATAAGCATTTGAGTCATTGTATGGCCAATAAATGTTTCACAGGTTTCTTTTTTAAGAAGCCATTAAATGCATGAAGAAATTGTTGGATGTGCCTCTTGTGTCCTCCCAGAAGCTAAAGATTTTACTATTCAGGAGTAATTAAGTATATTTGCATTCTGATACAGGTTGGATGCAATCCAAATGAGGATGTTGCCATCTTTGCTGTTGACTCCCTAAGACAACTGTCAATGAAGTTTTTGGAGAAAGGAGAGTTGGCAAACTTTCGGTTCCAGAAGGACTTCTTGAGACCTTTTGAGCACATTATGAAAAGGAACAGGTATGAATATATTACTTGATCACTGAAGAAAAATAATCCAATTAGAAGTAGGAGGGCATTTTATAAACAACTTAGCTTTTGTGATTTTAAAAAATTATATATATCATTTCTCAACAATGCCTGATTCACACATTACTGATCTCCAATGGACCAATGTTCAACGCTTGTATAGCTCGGACATCGGTAATTCTTCATTAAAGCAGTGTCTTCATTAAAGATACAGTATAAATGCACATTATTATTTTTGCTAGTTGTGAAGTCCACTATAATTTTGTCTGTACTGAAGATTTGCTACTCCAACAGCACCTTGTCAACACTTGTGTTGAATCTGCCGCAATACAATGTTCCCTTTATTCAAAAATATGGAACTGAATATCTGTGAAGATCCCAAAATGAGAATATATTCATTTTAATAAAATATTCCATTTTTTAAATTGATTCTTTGGATGTTCATGGCTAGGCCAGCATTTTTGGCCCATCCCTAATTGCCCTTGTTCAGAGGGCATCTCAGAGTCAACCACATTGCTGTGGGTCTGGAGTTTGAAGCAAAGCTGTAAGATCATCACAATCCATTATAATATCCTTGGTGTACTATATACACCTTTTTTTTGTGTAACACTAATTTACTTATACAATTCTGGTCATTTTGAATCTGTATTGAGTGTTGTTTATATTGAACGTAAAGCTGCATTGATGGAAAAAATATCATTTGGACTGTGGTTATATCTGGGGTAACCTTCCTGATCTGTAATATTTGCATTGTTTTGCAACTTGCTTTCTGATACTCAGAACTATTAATTTTTTCTCTTTCAATAAAAGTAATTGGAATGGATAGAGTATAATCATTCATTACAAGTATATTAATGTACAGTTATTTTCAGCACAATCACTAGAAACGTTTCAAAGAAACGTTACCAACTAATCTTAAATTTGTAACACAAAGGCAAATGTGTTTGCTTAATATGTACTCAGGTCACCCACAATAAAGGACATGGTCATTCGGTGCATTGCTCAGATGGTAAATTCACAGGCTTCAAATATTCGTTCAGGATGGAAAAACATCTTCTCCGTATTCCACCAAGCTGCCTCAGACCATGATGAGCCAATTGTGGAGTTGGCATTCCAGACTACTGGGCACATCATCTGTAAATGTTCTCTTTATTTAATGTACAAGTTTCATTAGAATTCCTTCCCTAGTAAATACTTTCATTTTAATTAAGCTTCCTCACAGATCATATACATTTTCTATGTACAAGCCATTTATAATACAGTACATTAAAAGCTCAATATAAGAATATAGCATAATTTAATTGAATATCTGAAAATAGTTTTATAATAGACAAAAACAGAACTGAAACTTGTCAACTAGTTTTGTAGCTGTGTATTTGCTTGAAGTCTCTCGATTGGTATCATGTTTGTAAATGAAACATGAAGAATCACTGATCAATTATTCTTCTTCTGATGGATGTTTGTCCCTTAGTGGATGTTTTTAAGAAGCACTTTCCGGCAGCCATTGATTCATTCCAGGACGCTGTGAAATGTTTAGCTGAGTTTGCTTGTAATGCTGCATTTCCTGACACCAGTATGGAGGCTATCCGACTTATTCGACATTGTGCAACATATGTGTCTGAGAGACCACAAGTGAGTTAATATCAATGAAAGAGATAAAAAGACATTGATTTATGTGGCACCTTGCATGATCTAAGGAGTGCTTTACAGCCAATTAACTAGTTTGAAGTATAGTAATTTTTGTAATGTAGGCATGTTGGCAGCAGTCAATTTGTGTATAGCAAAATCCCCCCAAAAAAGCAAGTGATTATAACCTGATAATCTATTTTAGTGATGTTGTTGGGTGATGACTGTAGGCCAGGCTCCAGGGAAACTTCCCTGATATTGGAAGAAAGAATGCTTTGGAATTGTTTATATCCACCTGAGAGGTTTAATGAATCATTCAAAAGACTGTATCTCGAATGGTGCAGCATTCCCTCAGTATAGCACTGGAGCATTGGCCTACAACTTAAGCTTAGAAACTTGAACTCACAGCCTCTGATTCAAAACAAGAGTGTTAACATTGAGCTTTGCCAGATACCATAACTTTGCTAGTTGGTGCTAATCTATTCTGATGTCAGTTGTTAAGCTGCTATTAACAATCGCTTATTTATTATTGGGTAGTGTTATAAAATGTTATTTGCTACATTGATATTGTGAAGTATTGTATTGACAGTGCCTCCGGCAGGTGTGTGATATCATCTAAATAATGAGCAACAAAATAGTAAATATGGTGCGTGCATCAGCAGAATAGTCTTTTAAATGTAGTATAACAGAACCAAGGCATGATCTGTTTATATATTGAATAATTCTAATGTAAGGCTTTGCTGAATTGAATGGAGAAGTTCAGTCAATGGCAGCTTGCGTTTATATATCTCCTTGAATGTAGCTTAACATCCTAAGAGCTGCACAGGAGTGCTATTAAACAAACTTTAACATTAAGCCACATTAGGAGATATTAGGACAGGTGACCAAAAGCTTAGTCAAAGAGGTAAGTCTTGAGGAACATCTTAAAGGAAGTTAGAGAAGCATAGGGCTTTAGGAAGTGAACCAAATAATGGATTACAACTCCCAGAATGAGCCACTAATTGACTGTAAGCAGTCAATGGACAAAATTCTGTTGTTCTGTATTAAAAAAATCTATGCATTCAAGTTCATAGAATGTAGCCTAAAACAATCTCTCTTCTGATCGCTTGGGGTGTGGAAAGTAGCCTAAGTTCAGAGGATCTTTGGTTTTTACCAAAGCTAGACAGATTCTACCAGGACTTTGTCATGAGCCCTTTGCTCACCTCTGCCACCATCTGTCCAGTGGTGGAAAGGACTGTTAGCACTAAAAATGATATTTTTTTGTTTGTTATATGTACATTGTGTGTGATCCAAGTAAATTCATTTATTAATTATAATCAGTATGGTTTGATTACATGGATTTTGCATTATCCGATGTTCAAATTTTAAATGTATTTTATTAGGCACTAAAGGAATACACCAGTGATGATATGAATGTAGCTCCTGGAGATAGAGTATGGGTACGAGGATGGTTTCCAATTTTGTTTGAGCTTTCCTGCATTATTAATCGTTGCAAATTAGATGTCCGTACAAGGTAAGAAACGGTTCAATTGTGATACTTTCATTTAAACTGTCGATTAGACATGTTACAATGATGATTTGTAGTTTACATCTTTCATGCAATCTGTCTTGCAGAGGGCTCACTGTGATGTTTGAAATCATAAAAAGCTATGGTCAAACTTTTGAGCAACACTGGTGGCAAGATCTGTTTAGGATTATTTTTCGGATATTTGATAACATGAAACTCCCCGAACAGCAGACTGAAGTAAGACATAAGTGGACTTGGTATAAATTTTAATTTGATTTCTTTGTCTCACAGGACCCAAAATAGCCAACAACAGTGGTTATTTTGGCAATCTGTAGTCTTGTACTATATTATGTCCAGATAATTTGAATAATGAAGGAAAAACTGTACACAGCAAGTTGTTATGATCCCGAATACAATACCTGAAAAGGTAGTAGATGCAGATGCAATCTTTTTAAAAGGGAACTGGATAAATTAAGGGGTAATATTTGCTGGTCTCTGGAGAAATGAATGAATGACCCTCTTTTGAATCTATGATCTAAGCTAATACAGAAGTTTTAGTTTCTTTGAATACTGAGTGCTGTATTTCCAAATTATTTGAGATTAAATGTCAGGCTTAACATTTGCTGCATGTTTTACCATGTACATCAGACCTGTAGAAATCTATGATTGAATAATAGATTTTTCATTAAAAATTGTTGCCCCAAAATATGTTATGATTAACCTGAACAACTGCAATATTCATCAATACCACAGAGACATATTTTGTTTTATCCACTATAATTAGCTAATAAATATAGATTAAGGTAACTTCCACAATGACTGAATGGATAAAGATACTGTGCAGTGCAGTTCTGACCCACACAGCCTACAAGTCCTAGATTCAATCCCTGATTTGCTGCTTTGATGTGACGAACCTGACGAAATACTTTTGAGTTTTTTTTTTCTGAGGTGTTTTATTAAAATTCACTATTGCATTTTACGAAAACATGCCAAATGTATAATTAAATGCCACATCTAATTTTCTTCACAGAAGTCTGAATGGATGACAACTACATGTAATCATGCACTTTATGCTATTTGCGATGTTTTCACACAGTTCTATGAAGTTTTAAATCATGTACTCTTGGATGACATATTTGCTCAACTACATTGGTGTGTACAACAAGGTAACTTATTTATTCAGAAGTATCGTAACGGAAGAATTCTAAAATGTATTAAGATATCATTTAAATGAAAGTCTAGCTCGAGGTGCCCAATGGTAATACCTTTGTTTTTATTGAAACAAGTGGTCTAGCTAGGTAGTTTTTTTGTCCTTCTCGATCTAATTAAGTTTTGGCTGTGCAAACTGCAGAATTTTGTTTGCTGGGTAAGGGTAAATGTGGTTTGGTAAATTGATGCCTTGAAACTTAACATGATTTGAATGGGTGATGAAATGCATTCTTTGAAATGCTCCTTTCCATTTTCATGTGATTAAACTTTTTCTGTTACCTTTTTTATCTTATTATAGATAATGAACAATTGGCCCGATCAGGAACAAACTGTTTAGAAAATGTGGTAATACTAACTGGTCACAAATTCAGTCCTTTAGTCTGGGATAAAACATGTGGTTGCATGCTGGACATCTTCAAGACCACTATTCCCCATGCGTAAGTTCAAGTTACCAAATATCTACATGAATGTAAGAGATCTTGTTTAAGCATTGGACACTTATCTGAAAAATAGTGTTGCTGTAGCAATAGCATGAACACTTCACGCTGTTCTTTTAAATATTCTTTAAATTATGGTATAATGGCATCCTTTATAGACTGATCGATAAATATCTATCTTGTGTTTACAGTCTTTTAGCATGGCGACCCACTGGTTTGGAGGAGGAGTCTTCAGAGAAGGGTTCAGTGAGTGTAATTTGAAATAAATACAATTAAAAGGCTTCAATGCCTAAATGCATGTTTAAAAAAAATATTGTGGTAGTTTACCTGTTGTAACTTAATAATGTATCTCATGTTTTCATAGGACTTGGAAGTTGACCGCCAATCAGTCTGCAGCACAGAGCGAAACCCTTCTGAAAAAGGTCAAAGTCAAGTATCTAACACCAGTGATGAAACTTGGAAAAATAGACCGCATGCCAGTAAGTCTTATTTTTGCACTCCACGTTTTCTGTTTACTGTAAATATCCAGGCAGGTGTTTCCTGAGCAGTGCGTTTGTTTTAAAATGTGAATATCTTCGTGCCATGCTTGAAATAAGCTTCAATCACAAAAGTTTCCCCAACAAGCATCATTTTTAAAAATTAATTCCAGTTAAAGTAACACATACTAAGTCTTAATCTTGCAAAAAAATTAAAGTGACCTCAGCGTCCCCTCTGCTCAGGATGAGGAAAAATAAGTTAACAAAGGCTCTTCTAGTAATTGTCCAGAAACTTATGCTAGCAAGTATATGTAAATGGTATTGCATTTTTTAACCTGGCACTATATCTAATTGTGGGGTCTATAATAATCTATAATTGGCATCTATAATGATCATGGTAACTTTCTAAAGATGCCAAATCACTATATGTGCCAAAAATATTATTTTCTGTGTATTACTAAATATTCGTATACTGATATTGAGTGAGAATTTCCAAATTAGTCAATTTTGCGTAATCTTCTATATTTCATCCAGCAATAGCAAAAAGTGTTTTACTCATCAGCCTGTCTATGGAGTAACTAAACTGACAACTTAGATGAGCTCTTAGCATCTGATTTACCCTTGGAAGTTTGTGCAAGTTACAAGTACACCAACACTTCCTGCACTCGTACAAATCCGAATAATAGCTGACCTGTCCTCATTTTTATCTCAACTAAGGTGAAAAGGAGGTTGTAGTTTAAGCTTCACTATCAACTTAGTGCTGACGTAACATAGCTGTAAGAAAAAGCAAGAGAAACAAATACCCCTGGCAGCCAGAAATAAAGCTGACCTGACAGCAGAGGACAACATCTGTGTGATAAGTTGTTTGACAGCGCTACCCAAACCCTTAATCTTTACTACTTCGAAGGACGAAAGCAGCAGGCACTTAAGAGCACCATGACACCTCTCCCCCACCCCCCTTCCACCAAAGTCCTGACTTGGTAGTATATCACCAATCCCTCATCATTGCTGCGTCAAAATCCTGGAACTCCCCACTTAATAGCACTGTGGGTCTATCTACACTACAGTAGTTCAAGAAGGCTGCTCACCGCCACCTTCTCAAGGATAATTAGGAATGGACAATAAATGTTGGCTTTGCCAGCAATGCCCATACCCCATGAACAAATGAGAAAAAAATGACAGATTATGTACCAATTCAGCCTTCATTGCATGGATAACTTCCTGTGATGTAATAATTGTACGGCAATAATGTCCTTGCTACCATGTGCTTCAGCAACAAGCCACAGGAATGGCAAAATATACATTTAAATACTAGTGCCGCAATTATTTAATGCATGTACAAGTGAAT
Source organism: Carcharodon carcharias (assembly GCF_017639515.1). NCBI lineage: Eukaryota > Metazoa > Chordata > Chondrichthyes > Lamniformes > Lamnidae > Carcharodon > Carcharodon carcharias. The sequence continues at coordinate 40,584,812 of NC_054480.1, read as the reverse complement.
GAATGTTGATGGGGTCCTCCACTGATTCATTTTTCCAGGGATGTCTGATCAGAAACTCTTTGCTGCCCTCCTCATCAAATGTGTTGTGCAGCTGGAATTAATCCAAACAATAGACAACATTGTGTTCTTTCCAGCAACAAGCAAAAAGGAAGATGCTGAAACTATGGCAGCTGTACAGGTAAAATGAAACCTATTTGCCTGACACAATTTGCTTGTAATATTAAATATTGCCAATAATGGCCTTATTAAAACTCCAGTTAAATTTTAGCTGCTTCCTATAGGAAGAGAGTTCTGGTGCAAACTTAAAATTGATTTAATTTTATATGTGATGTGGGGGGGAAAAAAAAAGTCCAGTTTAACAAGCTAGCTAAATAGAGCTGTGGTGAGTTGCCCTTGAAACTGAACTTGTACATTTCCCACTGACTTGAGTGACTGAGTGTCACTGCTAACATGTGAATGAAACCCAAGTATTACTTGTTGGGGGTGGGGTACTCGATTCAAAATCTTTCAAGGCTCATTCACAGTTCATTATCTTCACTGCAGTAATATTTATGTGCAAATGCAAAGTTTGAAATGATGCTGTCATTATCAGGGTCAAGTTATGTATGGTTTTCTGGTACCTTCCATCTCTATTAGAAAACCCAAAGGTGTTCCTTGAGAGTCTCCTTTGTTCAGTGCATCAGACCAATATAGTGACTATACCAAAGGCAAGTTTCCAGCATTCAATATATGACCTTGTAATTTCATTCATTGCAACTCCGATGCCATAAATGAGCATTCTGGCTGTAAACTCGACAACTCGCAACTCAGATGGATGTCTTGAATTCCAGAAATAGTGCCATGGAATTTTATAAACTGTAAACTTACCTCAGTGATTAATAGATGAGGAATTCACAGAATGTTTTCAAGATAGTTTCTTAAAACAGCATGTTCTGGTGTCAACCAGAGAACAGGCTTTGCTAGATCTGGTATTGTGCAATGAGTTAGAATTAATCAATGACCTCATAGTGAAGGTGCCCCCTAAGTAGCGGCAATCATAATATGACTGAATTTTACATTCAGTTTGAGGGAGAGAAGATTGGGTCTAATTTAAGTTTAAAACACTAATCTAAGGGCAATTGTGAGGGCATGAAAGCAGAGCTAACTAATGTGAACTTGCAATTTAGGTTAAGGGATAGTCAATGGAGATGCAGTGGCAGACATTTAAGGGGATGTTTCAGAATATGTAGGATACATTTCAACGAGAAAAAAAAATTCCAAGGGGAGGACCCAACATCTGTGGTTAACTTAAAAATGTTAAAGACAGTATCGTACTTAAAGAAAAAGTATGTAATTGTGCAAAGATGAATGGCAGGTCAGGAGATTGGACAGAATATTTAAAAAAAGCAAAGATGACTGAGATTAATTAAGAGGGAAAAATTAGAGTACAAGAGAAAGCCAGCTAAAAATATAAAGACAGACAGGAAGCGTTTCTATAGATATTTAAAAAAGAAAGAGTTAATAAAGTGAGCGTTGGTCCAATAGAACGTGAGTCTGGGGAATTAATAATTGAAAATAAGGAGATGGCAGATGAATTGAATAGCGATTTTGCATCGGTCTTCACTATAGAGGACACGTGACATCCCAGTAATTGTTGTAAATAAGGAAACAGAAGGGAGGAGAAAGCCAAAGTTACAATCACCAGGGAAGTGGTACTGAGTAAATTGTTGGAGCTGCAGGCTGACAAATCCCTGGGTCTTAAAAGAAGTGACTAGTGAGTTAGCTGATGCGTTGGTTTTAATTTTCACAACTTCTCTTGATTCTGGGGAGGTTCCATTAGATTGGTAAACAGTGAATGTAACTCCTTTATTTAAAAAGGAAGGGAGACAGAAAGCAGGAAACTACAGGCCAGTTAGCTTAACATCTGCCATTGAGAAAATGTTGGAAGCTGTTATTAAAGATGATATAGCAGGGCACTTAGTTAAGTTCAAGGTAATCAAGAAGGGAAATCATGTTTAACCAATTTATTGGAATTCTTTGAAGAAGTAACATGTACTGTGGATAAAGGGGAACTGGTGGCTGTACTGTACTGAGATTTCTAGAGGGCATTTAATAAGGTGCCACATCAAAGGTTAGTGTGGAAAATAAAAGCTCATGGTGTAGGGAGTAACATATTGGCATGGATAGAAGATTGGCTAGCTAACAGTAAACATAAAGATAAATGGGTCATTTTCTGGTTGGTAAGATGTAACTAATGGTGTGCCACAGGGATCAGTTCTGGGGCCTCAACTTTTTATATAAATGACTTGGATGAAGGGACCAAAGATATTGTTACTAAATTTGCTGATGACACAAAGATAGGTAGTTAAATAAGTTGTAAAGAGAACATAAGGAGGCCACAAAGGGATATAGATAGTTTATGTGATCGGCAAATGGAGTATAATTTGGGAAAATGTGAAATTATCCATTTTGGCAGGAAGAATAAAAAAGAAGCATATTATCTAAATGGTGATAGATTGTAGAGCTCTGAGATGCAGAAGGATCTGGGTATCCGAGTGCATGAATCGCAAAAGGTTAGTATGCATGCACAGCAAGTAATAAGGAAAGCTAATGGAATGTTATTGTTTGTTGTGAGGGGAATTGAATAGAAAAGTAGAGAGGTTATGCTTCAGTTATTCAGGGCATTGATGAAACCACATCTGGAGTACTGTGTACAGTATTGGTCTCCTTATTTAAGGAAGGATGTAAATGTATTGGAAGGAGTTCAAAGAAGTTTACCACTCTAATATCTGGAATTGGCGGGTTGTGTTATGAGGAAAGGTTGAACAGGCTAGGCTTGTATCTGCTGGAATTTAGAAGAATAAGAGGCGACTTGATTGAAACATAAGATCTTGGCTGGGTAGATGTGGAAAGGATGTTTCCTCTTGTGGGAGAATCTAGAACGAGGGGTCAATGTTTAAAGACAGAGATGAGAAATTTTTTTCTCTGAGGGTCCTGAGTCTTTGAAAACTCTTTCTCAAAAGGCTGAGGAAGCTGAGTGTTTTAATATTTTCAAGGCTGAAGTAGATAGATTCTTGATAAACAAAGAGTGAAAAGTTATCGGAGATAGGCGGGAATGTGAAGTTGAGGTTACAATCAGATCAGCCATGATCTTATTGAATGGCAGAGTAGGCTCGAAGGGCCGAGTGGCCTCCTCCTGCTCCTAATTCGTAGATTCATATTCTAGGGATGTAAGCATCACTAGCAAGGCCAGCATTTACTGCCTGTCCCGAGTTGCTCTAAAGGTGGTGCTGAGCCACTTTCATAAGATGTGGTAGTCCATGTGATGAACGTTTTCCAATAGTGATGTTAGCTAAGTAGTTCCAAGATTTTGATGGTGGGAGGCACTGTTGAAGAAGGCTTCGCAAGTTGTTGCTGTCCAACATGTAGTTAATAAACATTGCAGCCATGGTTTGCGATGGTGAAGAGAGTGAAAGTGTAAGAAGATGGATGGGTTGCCGAACAAGCAGACTGCTGGATGGTGTTGAACTTTTTGAGTGATGGTGAAGTTGCACACATCCAGGCAAGTGGAGAATATTTTATCTCACATTCCAACATGTGCCTTCTATGTGGGGAGTCAGAAAGTGAGCCTCTTGCCACAACCCCTGGACTTCTCTAATATCCGTGGCATTTATGTGGCAGGTCCAGTTGAATTTCTGGTCCATAGTGACCTCGCCCACTTACCGTCCAAAATTTGTACATGGTGGATTCAATGCTGATGAAGCTTTTAAATGGCAAAGGGAGGTGATTACATTCTTTGTGGAGATAGTCTTTGCTTAGCACTTGTGTGGCTCAACTATTACTTGACACTTATCAGCCCAAACCTGTATGTTCTCCAGGTCTTGCTGCATGCGGGCATGGGCTCTTCTGCTATTTGAGAAATCACACATGCTGCAATCATCAGTGACTAGCCCCACTTCTGACTTTTAAAATGGAGGGAAGTTCATTAATGAAGCAGCTCAAGACAGTTCGGCCTAGGACACTATCTTGAAAAACTCCTGCAGTGATGACCTGAGGCTGAGATAATTGGTCTCCATCAACCACAACCATCATCTTTTGCTCTCTTTTTGACTCCAGCCAGTGGAGACTTTTGCCTGATTCCCATTGACTTCAGTTTTCCTATGGTTCCTTGGTGCTCAAATGAGCCAAATGTTGCATTTGATATTAAGGGTACTCACTCTCCCTTCGCTTCAGAACTCAACTTCTTGCCTATATTTGGACAAAGCCTGCGCTGAGGTTTGGATCCGGATGGACGCGATAAAATGTAAACTGAGGATCAGTCAGCAGGAGCAATAAACAGAGAGGAGGTGTTACCCGATTGGAACCCGGGGAATTTGAAACGTAAATCAGCAGGCGCATTATTTGCTGCATTGTTAGAGGTTTCAGAATTGGTCATTTGCTTGCTGTTTCTATGGCAAGACTGGAAGATGTAAATAAGGAACATTTATTTTTACACTTGATACTGGAAGTACAGAAGTGTCACAAATCAAAATTAATTTTTTATTTGTACAGAGGGACTCAATTGATGCTGAGGTCCATATAGATACTGAAGATCAGGGAATGTACCGATACATGACTTCACAGCAGCTTTTCAAACTCCTGGATTGTCTGTTGGAGTCACATTCATTTGCAAAGGCTTTCAATTCAAATAATGAACAGAGGACAACGCTGTGGAGAGCGGGTAAATACTATACACATTGTTAATTAAGAGTGAATCTTGTTGTCTTAAGTTTGAATAAGCTGCACTAATCTAATTTCCCTAGTATGTTACATTTGAACAGTAACACATCATTTCACTCATATTTATGAATAAAATGGATGTCGTTCAGTCACATCTTCGCTAAAAGTGCCTAATTGTATGAAAAAGCAATGGAATTGGAGAGAGAAACCCAAATTTAGTACATTCTGAAAGATCTGAAGTAGTCAGTAAAAGGGTTTAGTTTGATTAATTCTGTTTTTGGTGAAAATCAGATTGAATAAACTTGATTTGCCTGATTTATTTGGCTACTTGGAAGAGAAATATATGTCATTTGGAACTCGGTGAGCAGCATAAACAGTTCTGTGACTTAACAGGAGACTAGGTAATTAATAATGTGGAGGACTTTGAAATGTGTGATTTGGGGTTCTTTGTCACAGCCGTTGTGGTTGTTTGGAGCAGGTATCATATTGAGAAGACAAGTTTGGGATTTATATACAACATGTCTTCATTTTCATTTTTTCCAATAAATTGTATGTGCAGCTGTGGTATGAAGAGGGTTTTTGTCACACTATTACTGCTACTTTGTTGAAAATGTAGAACTGAATACATTTTTTAAAACTGTTCTTTACAGGTGAGGGAAACTGACTTTTAAAGTTTCTCAATTTAGAGGGATAATAAATGACCTGCTCAGTGTTTCTTATCAAACTGCCTTTCTGCAATTAGTTCTCGATCAAAGTACCCAACAGTGGTCAAGTTGACTTGCCATTGAATTTCTTACCTTGTCTGCAGGGAGGTATTTGCGTCTGTTAAACACTCTGCCCCCCTACCCCCATGGAATGCACCATTTTTCCCATTTTAATATTTTTTCATCCCAATCAGAAAACCAGTTCAAGGTGGGCCAACTTAGTAAAACCTGGCGATAAAAACAAAAAAACTGCGGATGCTGGAAATCCAAAACAAAAACAGAAATACCTGGAAAAACTCAGCCGGTGTGGCAGCATCGGCGGACAAGAACAAAGTTGAGGTTTCGAGTCCTCACGACCCTTCAACAGAACTAAGTAAAAATAGGAGAGGGGTGAAATATAAGCTGGTTTAAGGTGGGGGGGGTGTGGGGGGAGAGAAGTGGGGGGGTGGGGTGGGGTGGTTGTAGGGACAAGCAAGCAGTGATAGGAGCAGATAATCAAAAGATGTCACAGACAAAAGGACAAAGAGATGTTGAAGGTGGTGATATTATCTAAAAGAATGCGCTAATTAAGAATAGATAGCATGGTACAGATAGCTCTAGTGGGGGTGGGGTGAAATAAGACTAAAAGGGCATAAAAGGTATAGATTTAAAAGTAATGCAAATAGGTGGGAAAAGAAAAATCTATATAAATTATTGGAAAAAAACAAAAGGGAGAGGGAAGAAACGGAAATGGGGTGGGGATGGAGGAGGGAGTTCAAGATCTAAAGTTGTTGAACTCAATATTCAGTCCGGAAGGCTGTAAAGTGCCTAGTCGGAAGATGAGGTGCTGTTCCTCCAGTTTGCGTTGAACTTCACTGGAACAATGCAGCAAGCCAAGGACAGATATGTGGGCAAGAGAGCAGGGTGGAGTGTTAAAATGGCAAGCGACAGGAAGGTCTGGGTCATTGACTTGAGGACAGACCGCAGGTGTTCTGCAAAGCAGTCACCCAGTCTGCGTTTGGACTCTCCAATGTAGAGGAGACCGCATTGGGATCAACAAATGCAGTAGACTAAGTTGGGGGAAATGCAAGTGAAATGCTGCTTCACTTGAAAGGAGTGTTTGGGCCCTTGGACGGTGAGGAGAGAGGAAGTGAAGGGGTAGGTGTTGCATATTTTGCGCATGTATGGGGAGGTGCTGTAGGTGGGGGTTGATGAGTAGGGGGTGATGGAGGAGTGGACCAGGGTGTCACGGAGGGAATGATCCCTACGGAATTCCGCCAGGGGGGTGAAGGGAAGATGTGTTTGGTGGTGGCATCATGCTAGAGTTGGCGGAAATGGCGGAGGATGATCCTTTGAATGCGGAGGCTGGTGGGGTGATGTGAGGACAAGGGGGACCCTATCATGTTTCTGGGAGGGAGGAGAAGGCGTGAGGGCAGATGCGCAGGAGATGTGCCGGACACGGTTGAGGGCCCTGTCAATGACCGTGAATGGAAAACCTGGGTTAAGGAAGAAGGAGAACATGTCAGAGGAACTGTTTTTGAAGGTAGCATCATCAGAACAGATGCGACGGAGGTGAAGGAACTGAGAGAATGGGATGGGGTCCTTACAGGAAGCGGGGTGTGAGGAGCTGAAGTCGAGGTAGCTGTGGGAGTCGTTAGGCTTGTAATGGATATTGATGGACAGTCTATCACCAGAAATTGAGACAGAGAGGTCAAGGAAGGGAAGGGAAGTGTCAGAGATGGACCATGTCCCCACCCCCTTTCCGTTTCTTCCCCCTCCCTTTTGTTTTTTTCCAATAATTTATATAGATTTTTCTTTTCCCACCTATTTGCATTATTTTTAAATCTATACCTTTTATGCCCTTTCAGTCTTATTTCACCCCACCCCCACTAGAGCTATCTGTACCATGCTATCTATTCTTAATTAGCGCATTCTTTTAGATAATATCACCACCTTCAACACCTCTTTGTCCTTTTGTCTGTGACATCTTTTGATTATCTGCTCCTATCACTGCTTGCTTGTCTCTACAACCACCCCACCCCCCCCACTTCTCTTCTCTGCCGATGCTGCCAGACCTGCTGAGTTTATCCAGGTATTTCTGTTTTTGTTTTGGATTTCCAGCATCCGCAGTTTTTTTGTTTTTATCTCTGTGTTTAATTGACTGCCACTCCTCTTCAAGAAATGCCTACCTTGAAATCCGACAGCAATTCCGTATCTCTCTTTTGCCTTGTTCACCTTCATTGCTTTCCATTTCTCTCCTGGTGTTTGACAAGGTGTTTACTAAAACCCGCTTTCACAGCCATATTTCCTTTCTCAGTGACTTTCTCCATCTCCGACTTACCCCACTTGAATTTCAACTGAAATTCCATCCCTCATGTTTCGAACCCACCCAGGATTACAGGTATCTCCGGGACATAAAACCTTTCTCGGACTGCTGTTCCCGTCGCATTCTGAGATCCACACTCAGTGCCATGCGCCGCCATATGAACACACTCAACCTCTCCTTCCAGCAGCACCGCCGCACCCTTTTTCAAAGCTGCACATGCCCCCGTTTCATTTTATTCTTTGTCTCATCCAACGCCTCAACAAGAAACTTTTTCTCTTTCTCTCAAGTGCTAAGGAACGCAAGCTCCAACAACTCATCGACACCAACACCCATCTAGGACCCTCCACCCCTGCCCGTCCCTCCGTCCCCACCCCATCTTCCAATCCCAACCCCAGCTGTGTATTCACTATACCCCTTGACCTTCCCCGACGCTGAACGTTCAGTGCTCAGCAAAGGACTTAGTTTCATACCTTTACGCCCTCATCTCAATGAATTTTGGGCTCGGCACGGTGCTGAACTCTTCTCCCGCCGCCTTTGTTTCCGTGCTCACTTCTTTGGGCAGGAGTCCACTCCCCATTCAACGGATCCTTTTACCCACCTCCAATATTCTCCTTCCACCTGGACCCCTCCCTCTGGATTCTTACCTTCTCTTGATCTTTTCATTGAGAACTGTCGGCGTGACATTAGTCGTCTCAATTTCTCTGCTCCTGTCACCCATTCTGACCTGTCTCTCTTTGAACTTAGTGCACTCCGTTCTCTCAGGTCCAACCCTAACATTGTCATCAAACCCGCTGACAAGGGTGGTGCTGTTGTTGTCTGGTGCACTGACCTCTATCTCACGGAGGCTGAGCGTCAACTCGCAGACACTTCCTCCTACCTCTCCCTGGACCATGACCCCACCACTGAACATCAAGCCATTGTTTCCAGAACTGTCACTGACCTCATCTCCTCTGGAGATTTTCTCCCACAGCTTCCAACCTGATAGTTGCCCAACTTCGGATGGCCCGCTTCTACCTCCTACCCAAAATCCACAAACAGGACTGTCCCGGCAGACCGATCGTGTCAGCCTGTTCCTGCCCCAAGGAACTCATTTCTCGTTATCTTGACTCCCTTCTCTCTCCCCTTGTCCAGTCCCTTCCCACCTACATCCGTGATTCCTCTGACACCTTACGTCACATCAACAATTTCCAGTTCCCTGGCCCCAACCGCCTCCTCTTCACCATGGACGTCCAATCCCTCTACACCTCCATCCCCCACCAGGTCTGAGGACTCTCAGCTTCTTCCTCGAATAGAGGCTTGAACAATCCCCATCCACCACTACTCTCCTCCATCTGGCTGAACTTGTTCTCACACTGAACAATTTCTCCCTTAACTCCTCTCGCTTCCTCCAACTAAAAAAAGTGTGGCTATGGGTACCCGTATGGGCCACTTCTGTGTCTGTCTCTTTATGGGGTATGTGGAACATTCCTTGTTCCAGTCCTACTCCGGCCCCCTCCCACAACTCTTTCTCCGGTACATCGATGATTACTTCGGTGTTGCTTCATGCTTTTGTCAGGACCTGGAAAAATTTATTAATTTTGCTTCCAATCTCCACCCCTCCATCATTTTCATGTGGTCCATCTCTGACACTTCCCTTCCTTTCCTTGACCTCTCTGTCTCAATTTCTGGTGATAGACTGTCCACCAATATCCATTACAAGCCTAATGACTCCCACAGCTACCTCGACTACAGCTCCTCACACCCCGCTTCCTGTAAGGACTCCATCCCATTCTTTCAGTTCCTTCGCCTCCGTCGTATCTGTTCTGATGATGCTACCTTCAAAAACAGTTCCTTCTTCTTCCTTGACCGAGGTTTTCCACCCACGGTAGTTGACAGGGCCCTCAACCGTGTCCGGCCCATCTCCCGCGCATCCGCCCTCACGCCTTCTCCTCCCTCCCAGAAACATGATAGGGTCCCCCTTGTCCTCACTTATCACCCCGCCAGCCTCCACATTCAAAGGATCATCCTCCGTCATTTCCACCAACTCCAGCATGATGCCACCACCAAACACATCTCTTCACCGCACCCCCCCCCCCCCCCCCCCCCCCCCCCCCCCCCCCCCCCCAGCAGCATTCCGTAGGGATTGTTCCCTCCGTGACACCCTGGTCCACTCCTCCATCACCCCCTACTCCTCAACCCCACCTATGGCACCTCCCCATGCATACACAAAATTTGCAACACCTGCCTCTTCCCTTCCTCTCTCCTCACCGTCCAAGGGCCCAAACACTTCTTTCAAGTGAAGCAGCACTTCACTTGCTTTCCCTCAATTTAGTCTACTGCATTCGCTGCTCCCAATGTGGTCTATTCTACATTGGAGAGACCAAATGTAGACTGGGCGACTGCTTTGCAGAACATCTTCGGTCTGTCCTCAAGAATGACCCAGACCTCCCTGTCGCTTGCCATTTTAAAACTCCACCCTGCTCTCTTGCCCACATATCTGTCCTTGGCTTGCTCCATTGTTCCAGTGAAGCTCAACGCAAACTGGAGAAACAGCACCTCATCTTCCAACTAGGTACATTACAGCCTTCCAGACTGAATATTGAATTCAACAACTTTAGATCTTGAACTCCCTCCTCCATCCCCACCCCCTTTCTGTTTCTTCCCTCTCCCTTTTGTTTTTCCAATAATTTATATAGATTTTTCTTTTCCCACCTATTTGCTTTATTTTTAAATCTATACCTTTTATGCCCTTTTAGTCTTATTTCACCCCACCCCCACTAGAGCTATCTGTACCATGCTATTCATTCTTAATTAGCACATTCTTTTATCTAATATCACCACCTTCAACACCTCTTTGTTCTTTGTCTGTGACATCTTTTGATTATCTGCTCCTATCACTGCTTGCTTGTCTCTACAACCACACTCTCTCTCTCTCCGCACCCCCCCCCCCCCCCCCCCCCCCCCACCACACCACCCACCCCACCCACCTTGAACCAGCTTATATTTCACCCCGCTCCTATTTTTACTTAGTTCTGTTGAAGGGTCATGAGGACTCGAAACGTCAACTTTGTTCTTTTCCGCCGATGCTGCCAGACCTGAATTTTTCCAGGTATTCCTGTTTTTGTTTAGTAAAACCTGGTGTTTTAATGAAAACTGATTTCCTAAATGGCAGAAAGTGCATATTCTGTAATGACAGCATGCAAATGGTTACTTAGCATCATATTGTATTAAATTACTTTGAAGTGCTTTTCTTCTTATTCCAGGATTTAAGGGCAAATCCAAGCCTAATCTTTTAAAGCAGGAAACTAGCAGTCTTGCCTGTTGTCTTCGTATACTTTTTCGCATGTATACAGATGAAAATCGCCAGGATTCTTGGAACAACATCCAGAAACGACTACTGAAGTATGAGAGTTTATTTTCATCATTTTTTTTTGTTACACTGCTGTGTTTAGCATGAAAACTGAACAAGAAGCAAGCTCTGCTGCAAATTCTCTGTCATTATATACATGACCTTCAATTGTGTGTTCAAGATTCGAATGTTGGGCTACTAATTTCAATTACGTTTCAATATTTAAATATTTAACAGTACTAATAAGGCCATTTTGTACACAGACAAGGCAAAAGTGCTTTAGTCTGTTATTTTCTGAACATGTGAAAAATTCTAAAGGGCGGACCTGCCATCCGTGGTTAACTAAAGAAGTTAAGGAGAGCATCAAACTTAAGGAAAAAGCATATAACTGTGTAAAGATGAGTGGCAGGTCAGATTGGTCAAAAAATAAAGAACAGCAGAGAATGACTAAAAAGTTAATCAGGAGAAAGAAATTAGAGTATGAGAAGAAGCTAGCTAGATATGTAAAAACAGATAGCAAGAGTTTCTGCAGCTATTTAAAAAGGTAATGAGTAATTAAAGTGGGTGTTGATCCTCTAGAGAGTGACAATCGGGAGTTAATAGATAATAAGGAAATGGTGGATGAAATGAACAAATATTTTGTTTCTGTCTTCACTGTAGAGGATACAAAAAAACATTCCAGTACTAGCTATAAATCAGGAGGTGGAAGGAATAGAGGAACTTGGTGAAATTACAATCACTGGGGAAAGTAGTAATAAGGAAACTGATGGAGCTGTGGGCTGCCAAATCTCCAGGTCCTGATGGACTTCATCTTAGGGCCTTAAAAGAGGTGGCTAGTGAGGTAGTAGATGCGTTGGTGTTAATTTTCCAAAATTCACTTGATTCTGGAAAGATTCCATCAGACTGGAAAGCAGCAAATATAACCCCTTTATTCAAGGTAAGAGGAAGGCAAAAAACTATTGGCCAGTTAGCTTGACATCTGTCCTGGGGAAGGTGTTAGAGTCGATCATTAAGGAGTTTATTTATAACCATAATTACAGAAACTCAAGGTAATTGGGAAGAGTCAGCATGGTTTTGTGAATGGCAAATCATGCTCAACCAATTTCTTGGAGTTCTTTGAAGGAGTAACATGCGCTGTGGATAAAGGGGAGCCCATAGTACTTGGATTTCCAGAAGGCATTTGATACGGTACCACATCGAAGGTTATTGCAAAGAATAAAAGCCCATATGGTGTAGGGGCTAACATTTTAGCATGGATAGAAGATTGGCTGGCTGGCAGAAAAGTGTATGCATATATGTCTGATTGGCAGGATGTGACGAGTGGAGTCCCAGAGTTGTCTGTCTTAGGGCCTCAACTTCTTACAATTTAGATCAATTGCTTAGATGAGGGGAGCGAAGGTATGGTAGCTAAATTTGCAGATGACATTGAGATAGGTAGGAAAGTATGCTGTGAAGAGGACATAAGGAGTTGCAGACTGATATAGATAGGTTGACTGAGTAGGAAAGAAATCTGACAGATGGAGTATGATGTGGGAAAATGTGAAGTTGTTTACTTTTGGCAGGACGAATTAAAAAGCGTATTACTTAAATGGAGAATGGCTGCAGAATTTTGAGGTCTAGAGGGATCTAGGTGTTCTGGTGCATGAATCACAAAAAGTTAGTATGCAGGTACAGCAAGTAATTAAGGTTAATGGAATGCAAGTCTTTATTACGAGAGGAATTGAACATAAAATTAAGTATGTTATGCTTCAGTTATACAGGGCATTGGTGAGACTACATCTCAAATACTGTATTGTTATGATCCCCAGCGGAGTTACCACTAGAGAAGCCTGATCCCAGGATGGAATCCAGCTTGATAGATCCTAACTTTTATTTGTTTGTTTAGATATGTGGAAAGGGGCGACTGAACAGAGTCACCAGAGTCAACTAATGAACTTCTAACAAAAGCATAAAACATTTATTAAACAAGAAAAGATGAACTATACTACAATACTCCTTAACCCATAACTATACCTTTACAGATATATACAGATTTCTAAGGATAACTCAAATTACATAAGCTATTACTCTCTAATGTTCACATTTAAGTTTGGTCCATATAAACCAATTGGCAACTTGTAGTCAGGCACACTACACTCTGAAACCAAGTAACAGATGCCACCCCAGACAGACGCTATTGATCTCTCCTCAACTCTCCCCGAAAGCTTGTTGCACCATGAGCCAATCAATCAGTCTCACTGAACTTAGTCTTTCACACAAGGGTTTCCAATCTCCACTTTCTAAAGAATTCACCTTGGAATCGTCTCCAAAATCGACACTTTTCTCTCAGACGCCTTCCACAAGGGTTCACTTCTAGGTATTCCTCCTGCTGGGTCACCACATGCGTTCGAGCTTTCCTCTGCATACTCTCACTGACTCAGCTGTCAACAGTACACCACTGCTTCACATGCCCATTGCAAAATGTTGCAGACCTTCAGTCATCTCTTTGGACCATCTGACTTCTCAGAAGCCTTTATATCGCTTTGACTCTGCATCCTGCAGCTTGAAGCTTTAAGCTTGGAGCCTTTCTCTGCCCCTCAATCTTAACTTCACTTAACAGGACCTTTTCCAGGTTCCTGTCCTTCCTTTGATTCGAAGGTCTACTTGGGACTTTCTCTTGGACTCATGGATTTTTCCTTTAGCTTGGGACTTGCTATATGTTCCCTTTGCTCCACTCTTTCCTGGCAGCTACTTTCAACCAACTTTCACTTGGAACTGGCTATCTGAGTCTTTTAGGTTGCTTTGATTTGGCAGCTGTCTTCAAAACCAACTGAACTCAAAAACTGCTGTTTCTTGTTTCGTGTGTGTGTTTCTCTGGGAGGGACCTGCCTCTCTGGACCCCTGTTGCTAGGCAACAGCCCAGTTTTTCTACTTGTGTTTGTTTAACTTTTCATACAGTCATTGACTCTCATTAGAAATGCAGGGACCTTTCAAAGTGAAACTAAAACCTAACTTGACCTTTTCAAAACAAATCCAGAAATGCAAATCATTGCCTGTTTCTCTAGAGTTGACTATTCCAAAGCACCCAGGGCTGGTCTCACATTTTAAATTTTACTCTCTGTAAACTTGAACAATCCCGTTCCCTTATCACCCCTGTGCTCATTGACCTACGTTGGCACTTGGTCAGGCAATGCCTTGATTTTAAAATTCTCATCCCAGTTTCCAAATTTCACCCCTCCCCCAACCAGGCCTCTGTGATCTCCTCCAGCCTCACTATGCTCTGAGAATCTGGGGTCCTCTAATTCTGGCCTCTTGTGCACCCCCAATTTTAATTGCTCCACCATTGGTTGCTGTGTCTTCAGTTGCCTGGGCATCACGCTCTCCCTCACCTGTGCACCTACCCCTTACTTTCGTCCTTTAAGACACTCCTTAAAATGATCTCTTTGACGAAGCTTTTGGTCATCTGATCTAATATTTCCTTCTGTGGTTCAGTTTCATACTTTATTTTGTAATGCTCCTGTGAAGCATCTTGGGATGTTTCATTCTGTTAAATGCGCTATATATGTATGTCATTATCATTGACCATCCTCTAACTTTTTTGAGGAAGTAATATCCCAAATGAACTCTGGAAAGTCCTGGAGCATAACCTGTTTGGACTTCCAAAAAGTATTTGACAAAGATCGACGAGAATAACCATGAGTTAAACTCAAATTGTTGTTATCAATGTCATTAATTTTCTTTGTTTTTTTTTACAATTATTCATGAGTTGCAGGCATCACTGGCAAGGCCTGTATTTATTGCTCATATGAGTTGTCTTGAGAAGGTGGTGGTGGGTTGCCGCCTTTAATTGTTTTCTAGCAACTTCAAAGGGTGGTTAAGAGTCAATCACACTGGAATTGGACTGCAGTTACTTATAAGCCAGGCAGGATAAGGGCAGTAGTTTTCTTTCCTAAAGAACATTAATGAGCCAGTTGGGTTTGTAATGGCAGTTCAACAACTTCTCAGTCAGTATACTGAAACCAGCTTTTTAGTTACAGAACTATGATACTCTGTTGAGGAGGGCTTATTTCTCATGTTTTTCCTTTGTGAATATTAGCAGGAAGTAATCATTCAGAATATTTACTATCTTCTGTGTATCAATCTTTTCAATGCCATTCATGTCTTATATGGTTTTTTTTTAATCTCAGCTACTTCTTGGTGTTAACAGTACAATGTTTTTTTTTCAATTTGTGTATAGCCTTTTTTTTTCTCTAGCTTGCTTTCTGTCTCTCTGATTACTCATTCCTCACAGTGACCTTTTTGCTATTTCTCACTGCAGAATTTATTGATCATTATTCCTCTTTAAATCACGTTTAATTTATTAATCCATATTGGATCATGTTTGTTTAATTTGAGCTTGTTGATTTTTAAAATATGTATATCCTTCATGCTCAGCATTATGCCATTTAAGTTTATCGGACTTTAGCATTGTTGAAAAACATCTGCCAATCAACTTGCTTTGCTTGTTCCTCCATTTTATTAAATTTCACCCTTTTAAAGTTATGTATCTGGTTCCTGGTCTTGGGCATTATTGATTTCCTGATCATAATGAACTTAATTTTTCTGTGGTGATTTTCCTTTCGAGTGCTAAAATTTACATTTACTGTACATAATCTGGATCATATACAAATATATCAAAATAAATTGCATTGCATTTATCAACTCTGATTCCCAGAGTTTTCCCAGTTTCTATTTAATTGATGTGAAATCCCTTTAAAATAGCTATCCTGTTTTAACATACCCTTCCAATCTTTTCATGCAGCAGTTTAGCAGATAATGAATATTCTGAATGTGAATTACTTTCAAGTATTTACAAGAGAAGACATGAGTAAGATGCTTGCCCTAATCAAAGGTAAACAAAGAATAAACAAGATGTCAGCCTTGTCTCACTAAAAGCTTTCTGACTCTCTTGAGTCAGAAAGTTCTTGGGTCAAACTCATCTCTGGGCCAGTGAGCACACCGTTATGATGTGCCAGAAGGACCAAATCCACTTGGGAAACTTGGTTGCGCTATAACAACGGTTTTGCAATTTGTATTTATTACAAGATGTGTGCACTGAATTCAGAAGTAATAAGTCCACCAAGACCTTTGGATATTTTAAAAATTAAATTAAAATATTTATTAACAAAATATAAAAGATTTCAAGCACATAAGACCATAATTACTTGCTCCTAAATTAACTCCTAAAATTCCTAATTAACCTGACTGCCAGTTACACTCTCTTTAAGACAATGGTCCAAAATAGATTTTAGATTTTAAAACAATCTCAGCAAGTTAACACAATATACCCTGGAATTCCAAATACTTTTCCCCAGCTTCAGTTTTGTTAGGGCTGCTGTGTGTCCATAGTGCTATCTTTTGGAACTGATGTTAAATCAAGCTCCTATCCATCTTCTCTTGTGGATATGCAATGTTCTGTGGCCACTATTTGAAGTGCAGCAGGGAGGTTTGTCCATTGTCCTGGCCAACATTTATGCCTCAATGACTACCACAAAAATAGATTGCTTGATTTTGCATTTTGTTTATGGAGCCTTGCTGTGTGCGAATTGAATGCTTATTTGCCTTCATTACAAGAATAATTACACTTCAAAAGTACTTTATTGGTTGTGAACCGCCATTGGGATGTTTGCTGCATGTTTTGTTCATGTTACATCTGTTTCTGTCCCTGTTTAAAAATTCTTGCAGGTTTATTCGCTTTTAACATTCTAAAATTACTTTCCATTTGAGTATATATAGAATTTAGAAAGCCTTTGCTGATTCACATTACTCTTTGTTCTCCGAAGACCAAAATTGTAAACCTTTTTCAAAAGGTACACATGAAGATTAGTCTTTTCCTTTTGAGGCTATCACATAACATTAAGTATGAAACCTTTGAACATAGGACTTAGGAGCAGGATTAGGCCATTCAACCCTTCTCACCTGCTCCGCCATTCAATAAGATCATGGTTGATATGGTGTGGTCTCAGTTCCACTTTGTCATCTGTCCCCTATAATTCTTGACTGCCTTGTCTATCAAAAATCTGTCTAACTCTGCCTTGAAAAAGATCAATGACTCAGCCTCCACTACTTTTTGGGGAAGAGGATTCCACATACTAATGACCCTTATCGAGAAAAGAAAATCTCCTCATTTCTGTCTTAAATGGTTGACCTCTTATTCTTAAACTATATCCCCTGGTTCTCGTCTGTTCCACAAATGAGAAACATCCTCCTGGTATCTACCCTATCAAATCCTCTTAGGATCTTGTAGGTTTCAGTAAGATCACCTCTCATTCGTCTAAGCTCCAATGGTTAGAGGCCCAACCTGTTCAACCGTTTTTCATAAGATAAGCCCCTCATCCCAGGAATGAGTCGAGTGAACCTTCTCTGAGCTGTTTCTAATGCAATTATTTCTTCATTCAGATAAGGAGACAAAAACTGTACACAGCATTCCAGGTGTGGTCACACCAAGCCCCTGTAGAGCAGCATAAAACTTACTAGTTTTTAAAATTCCATTCCCCTTGCAATAAATACCAACATTCTGTTTGCCTTCTTAATCATTTGCTGTATGTGCACACTAACTTTTTGTAATTCATGTTAGTATGCAGGTCGCGTTAACAGTGCCATCTGCTGGCACAGTACCTTCTTGGAATTCTGAGAGCACATGCCATATATAATATATAACTGTCAGATGAGAACTTACTGTTGGTTTATTGCTGTGAATACACAGTATCTTATAATCTCCATACTGTAGGATTATTAAAAGGAACCAGGCTTAATCCTGTGGTATGCTGTGGATAGCACTGTTTGAAGAGTGGGAAATATCTTTCTATGGTCATGTTTCTTCATTTATCATTTTATCCATACTTTAGGATTAAATCAAGGTCAACAGTTAAACCTGAAAGTTGTGGAGAATTACACCAATTATAAAAAATTTCCTCCAAGGCAGATCTTATTCCTATTTGTCAGTTTTACAATTGTCAGTTCATTGAAAACTTTGTTTTCATTAGTGTTTGTAGCGAAGCCCTTGCCTACTTCATAACACTGACCTCTGAAAGTCACCGTGAAGCTTGGACAAACTTGTTACTGCTCTTCCTTACAAAGACTCTCAAAACTAGTGATGAAAAGGTATGGATGAAACTTATTTTTGTACATATTTATCTGTTCAAAGAGTTCAGATCATTAAATCAAATGTAAAATAATATGGAGGCTTACCTCTACAGTTCAAAAATAAAATCATCATTGGGAAATAAGGAACAGCCACAAAGGAAGTCTCACTTGAAATGAGGGTTGGGCCAATGGTAGAGGAGGTTGAAGCCCAGCACCATCTGTAATTGTTAAGAACCAACATGATTAGGTCTTATCTGTGCTGCTTTTGAATTGTTTCATAATTGGCCTCTGACAAAAGACTATGGTATGATTTCAAAGAGAATTGGATAGGGAAAAAATGTAAAAGTTAATGGTGGAGGTGGGGAGCAGAAAATGAAATTAGAATACATTAAAGAGAGGTTGGAGAGAATGCCAGCACATGGGGAGCCAATTGTCACTGGGCTAGTAATGCAGAGTCCAAGCGTAATGCTCTAGGGACCCTGGTTTGAATCCCACCACAGCGGATGGTGAAATTTGAATTCAGCTAAAACATCTGACCATGAAACCATTGTCAATTGTTGTAATGTCCTTTCAGGAAGGAAACCTGCCATCCTTACCATAGCAATGTGGTTGACTCTTGAGTGCCCTCAAATGGCCTAGCAACCCACAGGATGGGCCAAATGGCTGTCATTTATACGATTCTAGAATTGTCGTGTCAGTGCTTTGCAAAAGAGTAAATTTTTATCAAGTTATGTTGAAACTCATTTTTTTTGTCAATGTTTTTTCACACCATATTTCAAAGGGGTTTTCCATCCCTGTTCCTTCTGTTCAATAACTCAATTTTGGGGTAAGATCCAATGGTTGGCAGCTTGCGAATCAGCAGTTCTTTATTCTTGAAAGTGATATTGGGCACATCAGAACTAAATGTGAACCTATTATCTTCATGTATACACACATTTTCAGTTGGAGTTGCTAGATAAAAGTTAGAAACCATGTCCCCGCCCTCGCCTCAGTTTAATTTTTTTCGTTTCCATTGCAACTTATTAACTAAATCTAGTATACACTAAGACTCTAATCTGATTTTATGAGTCTGTGTGGTTCAGTGTAATGTCACAATGCTATAATTGTCCTTAAGCAATGTGTAAGCTGGAGAAATGTTAAGAATAAATAAGTTCACAAAAAACTGCAGATGTTGACACCTGCAAAACATAACTAGACAGAAACTGAAGCATAAACCACCAAAAATGAGTTTTAACATGGACAAAAATGCCTTTGGGTATCTTTGGTAAGAAATGCTTTGATCTATAAATTTCACAGCCAGATAATTCATAAGAGTATAATACTGGAATACTTGATCTTGAGCTGGAAAGTTTAAATTTTCACACTTAAAAACAGAAACATTAAAATACTCATGTTTACAGTCCATATCTCTGATGTTTGATTTTTGATTTTTTTAAGTTTAAGATCCATGCATCAGCATACTATCCATATTTGTGTGAAATTGTGCAGTTTGACCTCATTCCTGAACTCAGAGCAGTTTTACGCAAGTTCTTTCTACGCATCGGCTTTGTATTTCAAATCTGCCATCTGGAGGAGCAGCGACAAGAAGATACTACATAATGAAAAGTCAGCATGCATTTCTACTTCCAGCCTATAAATGGATCCACTAATATTACTTGCAGTAAAAGAAAACATTAATTTTGGAGCTTATTTTGAACATTATATTAGACAATTCCAAAATAAGTGACGTGTATTCCGTCTGTCAAAGGGTATTCCATGAGGCACTTATCCTGAATCCTTGTGTATTCTACAGTTTGCATTTTTATTTTTGTTTATCTTAAAGGAATGTCTGTGTTGTTTGCCTCATTTATTTTATGTCTCTAAAATACCCAGTTTCACCATTTCAGGGACTTTGAATTGTTATGTATGTCAACATTATGGGACACTACTGTCTTAAAAAGTAAATATTTGAGGTAAAAAATTGTTTGAACACTGTACAGTGTAAAATGAAGTCATTAATGTCATGAATGAGTTATGGTTTCAGTGCTTTTAAATTACGAGTAACTGTTAAACCAATAGATGTGTAATTTTGAATTGCAGTTGTGATGTGCCTAGAAACACAATACATGAATTGCTTATTGAGGGAATGATGGTAATTGAAAGATGCAGAAAATTCAGTGATTCATTTGATGAGGCAAAAATGGCAATTTTCATTTGAGTTCCTCCTCTGTGCACAATTCAATTTTGTGTTAGGTGGATGTGATGAATTTGAGATGTTTTTGATATATGCTTCTTGCATTGTTATGGTGGAGCTTGCATACTCAATTTCCCCCTAAATTATGACCACAGTAGATCTTAAGCACAATTACAAACTTGCAATAAGAAAACAATACTAATACCGAGAGAATGAAGCTGGATTTCAACTTGGCTGTTTTAGAACAAAGTACTTTTCAATGCAAAACAATATACAGATGATACAAAAACTCCAGTTGATGTGTTGATGGCCACTTTGATGGTGCCGCATGGCCAAATCTCTTCATATGTTGCTAGAGAAGTCAGAACAATTTTCTCACTTTTTTATCCCTTAGCTAAGGCTCCTTGAATCCTATAACACCTCGAGGCCAAATCCTAAGGCATGAGAATGTGGATTCTTTCTTAAATTTGTGCAGGATTTGGCAACATCTGAAACTCAATCTAATTACTTTTAAAACTCTGTATAAAAGCTGTGCTTACTTCTCTTTAGGGAAACTGAACATTTTAAACTCATGAAAAACATTTGGTTCTGCTTAGCCTCTACTCCTTTATATCAATTGCTGCCTAATACATAGCCTGACTTTGCACCAGGATATTAAATAGCAGCTAGGTATTAAATAGTACATAACCAATGCATAGTGGACCAATATCTTTTGTTCTGAGTTGGAATTTTGTTCATTGACACTAATCTTCCCTCAAGTGATAGATAGTTTGTTGATGATCTTGAATTTCACATCATGCACAGTTAACTCCAGTGAATTTCTTGACAAGCACCTGTTTAAGAGCAAGAGTTTAATAGGTCCTTTATATGTTGGTGCCAGGAGATGCTTGTGCCACCTAATCCTAAAGTGCAGGTGTCAGTCGGCCAGTTACAAATTCAGTATGAATCTGCAGCATTTATCAAAAGGCGAGTTTACATTGGGCTTGCTGCTAACTTGTGAGGCCTGTGTTTTATGAACTGACAATGCAGAACTCCACTGGTGCCAGCCAGTATAAAGGCTGTATGTAAAATAGAATTATGTACTTCCTAGACATTCGACACTTGCTACAACTTATCTTTAAGCGAATTGGGTAAGGCTTAAAATGAATAGCTAATAGGCACTTGCAAATGTCATCTAATTATCACTTCAAATCAGGACACCAGGTATTTGTATCAGTAGATCAGATATTGGTTCTTGTGCAATTACATTAGGAAAAACTGGGATAAGAGAAGAAAAAAATGACAAAATCCATAGTGATTGCTAAGTTTTACAGTGATTTCCTACAAAATTGTGGAGCTCTGAGCTTTTCTCTTGGCTTTGTTAAAGCCAGCATTAGCATGTGCCTGGTAGCCCACTGCTCTATTGGGTATCAAATGGTAGGAAGAGTTAGGACCCTTAAAAATGACATAAGGTGATTACCTGAAAGGATTATAAAGTTTTCCTGTTGACTATTATGCAATAATTACTATGTATTTAATTTATGCACTTGAAGTGAGAGAAAGTAATCTAGCATTTATACAGTAAGATGACTCTTTATCGACAACTTTTTGAAAATATTGATTAATTTGAATTAAGGCAACAGTTTAACATCTTTGCACCCCAATCTTCTCCCACCTAAAAGTGTGAACTCACACTGAAGTCCAGTTGCACAAGCACTGGTTGCACTTTGACCTAAGGGCCACTCCAAATGTGAAAGCCTAAACAGTGGGTGCCAGTGGGTTATCGGACTGTGGCATGCATTATAACCAAGATAGATACTGTGCTACCACTGCCCTGGTTGACGGCACACACCACACAGACTGAAGAGTCAGTCGAGGATTCCCTGGTCTACATGGCTTGTTCTATCCTGACCAGTGCATTTACCTCTCAACTTTTGAGACAGTGTGGTGTGAACAGAGTTAAGTTGCCATGTTGCAATAATGATACACTGAGAATAACTTGAGGGTGTTGTCCAAGCTGAAATCTTATTGTAGTGAAGGGATGTGATGTTCAAATAATGTTATTTACTATAAGTCTCAAGCAATTCATAACTAGCTTTCAGATCTCAGGATGAGCTAACAATCTTGAAATCACTCCAGGTAATGCGTGTTGACACTTCATACAGTGAGGTTGATGGCGAGGATAGTATTTACTTCTGGGATGGTATTTTTGTTGACCATGAGTGAGCTCTGTGTTGATGAGTGATGACATCACACAAAAAAAATGAAGATTGTGATGTAATGAAAAGATTTATTAAGTCATTGCTTACTATATCAAACAAATTATGTTAAAATGTCATAAATTATATGGAAATGAAGTAGGTATTTTTAAATGGGTTGATTTATCACATTACAGATGCAATGGGTTCAGCTATCAATACAAATTCTTCTAAGTAGCTCTTTCCTCAAACATCTTGTCAAAAATAGTGCTTGAAAATTGTTTAAAGATGTGAGAATAAATAGAAAGTTTTGTTGTAGCATTAACTCTGGCATCAAATGAGCACTAAAATTAATCTCCACCTGTAATGTATGTGGCTACTACCAACAATATCAAAGGTGTAGAATTTTTGGTTAGCTGGAATCTTGCTATATTTTTTCTGACTCTCATTCTGGTTTCATTTTATTTTAATGGTGTGGGTCGTGGTCATTTGCATAGTTATGTATTTTTTTAATAATTTGTTAATTCAGTTATGAACATAATGACTAAAAATGGCAGCAGCAAATTAATTAATTTGTGAAAGTTTATGAAAGTATGTCCAATGATTGACCACATAGTTGTACCAAGTACTTTATTTGAAGCAGTTTATTTGCTGATAGTTTAAGACAACTCATTTGTTGCCTAACTCTGTAAGCCGTGTTTCACATCTATTCCTTTAGTTGGTTTACTTAGGAATCTTATGAACTTTGGTGTAAGCACTAAAATAGCTTGCAAAGTGTAGGAAGTGCTGCTCGTCTCTTGTGAGACTTCCATAGGCCTCACATCAGTTACGTTGTTCACCACCAGCAGCATGACAGTTATGAGCGTGAAGCCCATTTTTAACTTAAAAAGATTAACACTAATACAGCCTGGTGCTCTCTAATTCTACGTGCACTGATTTGTGTCTCCACTTTTTCTTAAGTAGCAAAACTGTTAGCAGAGCTTGCTGACCAGTAAGTGTTCTTGCCATGTTTTGCAGAACATTGAGATCTATTGCTGCCTGAACTCTACAGCAGTGTTGTTTAATAGTGGAGCCATAATTCCTCATTTGCATTTCTGTTCAGAAACTATTGATAATGCAATTGGAGATGTAGTGTAACCTCAGCAAGTGCACCAAGCCAGTTTGACTATTAAATAAAACAGGTTGAGCACTTTTTAGTTGGCCTATTTGTAAATAAAGTTTGATCCATGTCTTGTGATGCTAATGCTATCATAGTACCCAATTGAAAATAATGCATTAGCTATATTTTCTTGGACTCGCATTAAAATCAAAGTACATGTATTCTATGCAACCGAGGTAGGGTAAAATGGTTAACCTATGATAGTTTCAATTAAGTGAATGCATCCTTTAAGTATCATGGTTTGTTACCATGGTTATCTTGGGTGTTTTTGTTAACAGACAGCATTTTGTTTCTTAAAGCATCATAATTGCATTACTCAGTGTTGCAGTTATTGCTCCTCCCTGCTCCTAGAGGCTTTAATGGATGCCTCTGGTACATCAACAAAGTGGGTAATCTTCATATGTGATATTAAGTGCTGAGTATTGAGAGCCAATTCTCATCCATAGTGTACATCCATGGATTTTCCAGGAGGGCATCACTGGATAGTGATCCAGAGCAGGATTTTTTTTTCCCCCAGCCAACAACCGCTATAAACCCTTTTCTGTCTCCAGGCTGAGATCACCAACTTATGAATGAAAAATAGAACCTTGCTATTCCATGTAACTTTGTACCACACCAGGCAATGTTTTCTCAATGAGTCATCAGGGGAGACTAATCGATTGTTTTATCAGAAATTCCCTTTTGAAGGAATAGATAGCTGATCCCTGACTTTGATGTCAAATAATTCTTTGCCGCCCTATTGTAGCTTAAAAAATATTTGATTGCTGAATTAAATATCTCAAATTTGTAATGAAGTATGTTCTAGCAATATAAATTTAATCAGTTAATTTGCTGGTGCCATTGAAATTACAACAAGGGTTTTGCTTATCCCACCAAAAATTGTTAATGGAAACAATATGGCTTAAATTAAAAACAATCTTAACTGAATCCTGAAAAATGTAATTGTTGTGATTGCCGCATCCGATCGTAGCTCCATTTCAATGTACTATTTGGACTGTTTGTGTGCAGAATGTTATGTTTACATATTTAAGTTCTAGGACATTATGGAGACAATGTAAAAGTTAATTATTATAATTATTATGAATAATTATTCATAGGTTTTAAGAATGGGAATATATTACTGTGAAGTGCATTAAAGAATACGCATAATTTAAGAGCATTCCTTGCCACTGTGGATGTATAAATATTTTGGAGGAACAGATCAAATATATAATATGAAATAACTATGTAAAGTTTTCTATGTCAAGATATTCTGTATAATACTACTGATTGGAATTGGATAATCAGTTAATAAATCAATGAGGTTTTACATCTAAGTTGCTCATTACAGTTGATGATTGAAGCTCAATTATTTGCACTAGCGTGCTTTTTAAAGTGTATGTACCAACAGATGATTTGTGTGACTGATTATAAAGGTATTGCTGCTTCTATCTGTGTTTGAGAAATTCCTTGAGTTTGGTTTTCCACAATCTGTATCCTGGCATATCCCTTACTCGACATTGCCAATGGCTGTTTCTTTATATTTTCTGTTTTTTCACGGGATGTGGGTGTCACAGGCATTTATTGTCTATCCCTAATTGCCCTTGAGTAGGTGGTGGTGAGCTGCCTTCTTGAACTGCTGCAGTTCATGTGGTATAGGTGCACCCACAGTGCTGTTAGGGAGGGAATTCCAGATTTTGACCCAGTGACTGTGAAGGATATATTTCCTAGTTAGGATGGTGAATGGATTGAAGGGCAACTTTCAGGTGGTGTTCTCATGTGTCTGCTGCCCTTGTCCTTTGAGATGCTAGCGGTCATGGCTTTGGAAGGTGCTGTCTAAGGAGGCTTGGTGAGTTCCTGCAGTGCATCTTGTAGATGATATACACTGTGCGTCGGTGGCGGAAGGAATGAATGTTTGAATGGATGCCAATCAAGTGGGTTGTTTTGTACTGAATGGTGTCTAGCTTCTTGAGTGTTGTGGGAGTTGTACTCTAGGTAAGTGGAGAATATTCCATCACACTCCTGACTTGTGCCTTGTAGATGATGGACAGACTTTAGGGAGTCAGGAGGCGAGTTACTCACTGCAGGATTCCTAGCCTCTGCCCCTGTGGCCACAGTATTTCTATGGCCAGTCCAGTTCAGTTTCTGGTCAGTGGTAACCCCAGAATGTTGATAGTCGGGGATTCAGCGATGGTTAGATTATCTCTTGTTAGAATGGGCATTGCCTGGTATTGATGTGGCATGAATGTTACTTGCCACTGTTAGCCCAAACTTGGATATTGTCCAGGTTTTGCTGCATTTGGACATGGAGTGCTTCAGTATCTGAGGAGTTATGAATGGTGCTGAACATTGTGCAATAATGAGCGAACATCCCTACTTTTGACCTTATGATGGAAGTAAGGTCATTGACTATGCAGTTGAAGATGGCTGGGTCTGGGACACTCCCCTGAGGAATTCCTGCAGTGATGTCCTGGAACTGAGATGATTGACCTCCAACAACAACCACCATCTTTCTTTGTGTTAGGTATGACTCCAACCAGTGGGGAATTTTCCTCCCGATTCCCATTGATTCCAGTTTTGCTAGGGCTGCTTGATGCCCCATTCGGTCAAATGTTGCCTTTATGTCAAGCCCTGTCACTTTCACCTCACTAAGAAGTGTGAGAGAGCAGCACCAGGCATACCTAAATGAGATGCCAACCTGGTGAAGCAACATCACAGAATACATGCTGCTTTTGCTATTTAGCATACATGCTCTAGATAGTGAAACAATCCCACAACCAAGACAGTCCTCCCACATTAGGGCCATCTGCTACTAGCTTGTCCTGCTTGCTACTCTTAATGTCCCCATTAGAACATTCCTTAGAAATATCACCACCCCTTTGTCCTTTTGTCTATGACATCTTTGGCAATCTTCTCTTTGCCTTCAGCTATCACTGGCCCCCTATCAAGATCTACCTGTCCCAGCCCCCCTCTACCAGCTTACATTTCACCCCAATTTTCTATTTCCTTAGTTCTGATGGGTCATACAGACTCAAAACATCAACCGTATTCCTCTCCCCAGATGCTGTCAGACCTGCTGAGTTTTTCCAGCTATTTTTGTTTTAGTTCTAGCTTTCCAGCGTCCGCAGTATTTTGCTTTTTTCTCCCACATTAATTGTTCGCCATTCCAAACTTAAACAACTAACCAGAAGAAGAGATTCCACAAACACTCCCATCCTTAATGCTGGTAGAGTCAAGTACATCATTACAAAAGACACGGCTGAAGCATTTGCAGCCGAGTGGATGATGCATCTTGACCTACTCTTGAGGTTCCCAGCATCACAGATGCCAGCCTTCAGCCAATTCAATTGCCTCCACCTCATATCAAAGACAGCTGAAAGAACTGGATACAATAAAAGCTATGGGCCCTGCCAATATCCCGGCTGAAATACTGAAAACCTATGCTCCAGGACTAGCTGTGCCCCTCACCAATGCTGTTTAAGTAGAACTACCACACTAGCATCTCCATGACTTTGTGGAAAATTGGTCAAAAATGTCCTTGCAATCAAAAGCAGGACAATTGGATCCAACCAATTGTCGATGATTGATGACTCAATCATCAGCAAAGTAATAGAAAGCGAAGTGTCATCAACAGTGCCATCAAGCTGTGCTTATTCCAGAGCTGAGGTGAGTGACTGCCCTTGTCATCAAGACAGTATTTGACTAGCATCAAGGAGCCCTAGCAAAATTGCAGTCAATGGGTATCAGAGAAAATACTCCACTGGTTGGAGTCCTATGCAGCACAAAGGAAGAGTTGTGTTTATTGTTGAAAAGAGACATTTTGTCAAAGCTTTTTCGTCTTGCACTCAGGATAATAGCAAGAATACTAATGTCAGTAGAAGCAACAACTTTATCCTGTATGAGAGTGCTGATTGGTTGGCAAGTGGGCTCTGATTGGTTGAGGCGTTGCCATGGTGAATGCACCAGTTAATTGTTTGAAGCTTAAACCAGGCAGATTGACTGTGGTCAAGGCATTTGTGAGGAATGAATCAGGTAATGGCTATCATTTATCACTGGTTCATTCCTCAGGGCAATGCCTTGACCAATCAGTGTCAAGCTGCCTGGTTTAAATTTCAAATGATGTTTGGCAGTTAAATGTCAGTAACCATTAACTGGTGGTATTGTCCATGGCAACACCTCTACCAATCAGAATCCACTTGCCAACCAATCAGCACTCTTATACAGTATAAAGTTGTTGCTTCCCTTGACATTCATATTGTTGTGATTCTCCTGATGAATGCAAGATGAAAAGCTTCCATAAAATGTCTTTTTCAGCAATACTCAAGTTCTGTAAATGACTATAGGGTTGCGTTTGTTGGAGGCCAATCTTTTCAGCCCCAGGACATCACTGCAGGAGTTTCTTGGGGTAGCACCCAAGGCACAACTATTTTTAGCTGCTTTGTTCATCATCTTCCCTCCAAAATGAAGTCAGAAGTGGGATGTTTGATGATTGATACTGAACACTATGCATTCTCAACTTCTCAGATACTGAAGTAGTTTGTATCTGCATGCAGCAAGACCTGGACAACATAAAGGCTTGGGCTAATGAGTGACAGGTAATTGCACCAAACAAGTGCCAGGAAGTGATGGTCGACAGCAAGAGAGAATATTACATCTCGTCATGTTCAACAGCATTACAGTCACTGAATCTATTTCCAATCAACATTCTGGGAATTGCCATTGACCAGAAACTTAACTGGACCAGCCATATAAATACTGTGGTGACAAAAGCAAGTCAAGAGACTGAGAATTTGGCAGCAAATAACTCACCTCCTGACTCCCCAAAGCATGTCCACCTTCTTCAAGGAACAAGTCAGACATGTGATGGAATACTTCCTGCTTCTCATCCATGATCTTAAAAATTAGTTCCCTCCACTACCAGGGGACAGTGGCAGCAGTGTGTACATTTACTAGATACACTGCAGCACTTTGCCAAATCTCCTTCAACAGGACTTTCCAAACCTGTGACCTTTGCCACCTAGGAGGACACGGGCAGCAGATGTACAGGCATTTCCCCATCTGCAAGTTCCCTTCCAAATCTCACCAACCTTACTTGTAACTATGTTGCTGTTCCTTCACTGGGTCAATATCATGGAATTTCCTTCCTAACAGCACTGTGGTGTAGCTACAGCATATTGACTGCAGTGGTTCAAGAAGGCAGCTTCTACCACCTTCAAGGGTAATTAGGGATGGGCAATGAGTGCTGGTCTTGCTATGAACAAAAAGGTTGTGATTTTTTTTTTAATCAGTTGTATGTAAGACACAATAATGAGTCTCAGATTAGTGATCCATGGTATTTTGAAAGCAAGATGAAAACTTTTCTTTAGATTGAA
This sequence comes from Carcharodon carcharias, assembly GCF_017639515.1. Lineage (NCBI taxonomy): Eukaryota > Metazoa > Chordata > Chondrichthyes > Lamniformes > Lamnidae > Carcharodon > Carcharodon carcharias. The sequence goes on along the minus strand of NC_054480.1, from coordinate 40,555,813 downwards.
AAATTGCACAAATCACTCCATTATTTTTGGGAAAAAAGTGAGAGGGCAGAACCAGTGAATTCTAATTCTAGTGCAGCAAACGTCACTTGTTAGGAAATTACTTGTCTATAATTAAGGATGGGATGATTATACACTTTGACAATTTTCAGATATTAGGAGGGAGCAAGCAAGAATTTGTAAAGGATGGGCCAAATCTGATGAACTGGACTTCAATTTTTTTGAAGTAGTGGACAAGGGATTGTGTGGATGGATGTTATTTATGCACTTTCAGAAGGCATTTGATTAAACCCTTCATAATAGACTGTTACCTGAAGTTGAAGTTCATGGACTTGAAGGCAAATTATTGACCTGGTTAGGAAAATAGCTGAGCACCAGGAAGACAATAGAGAAAGTGGCCAGATACTCTCCCTTTGCAGGATGAGACCAGTGTTGTCTTAGAGGGAGTTGTGTTGGGGATTCAACAGTTGACTATTTATAGTATTTATAATATTTAGATGATGATGTGAGCCACAAATTGTAAGTTTGCCAATGGAAGAAAGGAGGATGGCGTTGTAAACAGTATGTCTAGGAACACAGAATTACACAGACATAACAAGGAGAGCTTGCACAAACTGGGGCTGTTATGTGGAATTTAGAAGGTGATATGATTTAAGTTTTCAAGATAAGTGGAACTGAGGGTGGATAGAAAAACTTTATGCTGGTTGTGAAGTCTAGGACTGGGTAGCATATCCTAAAAGTTAAAGCCAGATCTGTCAGTATTCAAGTTAGGAAACACTTTTGTACACACAGGGTGATTGAACATTTGGAACTCCCACAAACGGCTGTTGATGCTCAGTCAATTATTTGTTTTAAATCTGATATTGTTAAAGTTTTGTTAAATGCATTAAGTAATGGGGGCACGGGGCAAAGGTGGTTACATGGAGTTAAGTCACATCATCATGATCTCATGCAATGGCAGAACAGACTCAGACTAAATGGCCTACATTTGTGGCTATATTCACTGCTATTTCTAAATTCAATTACTTAATTTTTTTCCAGTCGAGAAGTGGAGATGATAGCTTAGGGGTAATGTCACTGGGCTAGTAATGCAGCGGCCCAGGCTATGCTATAGGGATATGGGTTCAAATCCTACCATGACAGCTGCTGGAATTCCAATTCCATTAATAAACCTGGAATATTGAGCTGGTGTCTGTAATGGTGGCCAGGAAACTAATTTGTTGTAAAAACTCATCTGGTTCACTAATGTCCTTTAAGAAAGGAAATCTGAAATCCTTGTCTAGTTTGATCTACATATGACTCCACACCCACAGCAATGTGGTGGACTCTGAAATGGCCTCGTAAGCCACTTGGGCAATTCAGGATGGGCAACAAATGCTGGCCTTGCCAATGACAGCATCTCATGAAATAATAAAGAAGAAAAATGGTTGTGCAGTCCTGTATTACAGGATGGTGAAAGTGACAAATTGTGCTATAGAATGCAAGTTTGGAGCTAAGTTTGTGCAAACAGTTCTACATGCTGAAAGTTCCAAGCCAAGTTCAACCTTCCAATAAGATGTGGCCCAGGAAGAGTTTGGAGAACTGTGAACCTGTAATTGACAGCTGGTTGCAAATAGGCACTAAAGTGTTGCACGTTCACAGCCACTTTAATAGTGATGGAAAGTTAGGGGAAAAGATTAATGAATGAAAAAGACACTGAATGATGCTGAGAGAGGTAACAGTGAAATTATAGTATTACCCTGTAAAATCATAAGTCCATGATAATTCCTATTAATTCAGCATCCCTGCCATAAAATGAAAGCAATATTAGCCTATAATCTATCAAATCTGTCATAATTGGTGAGAACGTTTCTTTTCCACACTTGACTAAGTGTATCAGTGATGGCTATGTGAAGGCAATATTGCAGAAACACCTTACAAAAGTGAAAAGGCTTTATATTGTCTTAGTAGATTATCTGACTTGAATGTATATTTTTATTAGCGCTTTGATTTGTGATGGTAAACTTTGTTTAATTTAAATTCTTGTTTACAGGGTTATAATATAGATTAGCTACTCTGATGAGAAATTCAAACTGCCCCATGAAACTATGCTGTAAGAAAATGGAATTGATACTATATGGAGCAACAGTGGCTCATTGTTGTCTCATGAGTTTCATGAAGTTCTTCCTCAAGGGGGGTAGTTTCCTTTCCATTCACATTACTTCAGCAATGTTAGTATAACTTGCTGCAGGCTATTGCTGATTGCAAGGCTACAGGTGTTCTGTACACAGCTACATTAGAAACATCAGTAGGTTATGTTACAACTCTTGCCTTTCCCCAATACTCCTTATTTTGCTCTGCGTTAAAATTAGTTGAATGGATAATCTTATGCTTCCTTTGAACTGAAACCTGCTGTGCACAAAATATCTTAGCGTGGGATGCAGGATCAACAATTAACCCCTTCAACTTTGGAATGTAGACTGAAAATACAGAATATCACAGTTAAAGGACCTCAAATAGTGGAAAACCACTCCGTTGGACCCTTAAGGCTAAACAATTTAATATAAATATAGTTTTGCAGAAACAAGTGACTCGTTATACTTTTACTGATTAAAACTGCTAATCAGTTCCCTCTGTCCAACACAACGTTGTCAGATTTTTCATCTTTATTCTTTAACTGAGGTTATAAACAGCTATTTCAATTCCAATTTCCTTGCACCATGAAGCTAATTGGTTCAATCACATGAACAACTAATCTGCTTACAGGCTTTATTCGTTATCTCTGTCAGAGATCTTCCAAGATGATGGCTGTTCAGTAAATCTGACTCTAAAGACTTGACCATCTGCATGACATTTTGTAATAAAATCAGTTAACTTTTGCAAAGATCCATAACTTGATTTGCAGAGTTGAAATGCCTAAAGCGACAAAAGTGGTGGGAGGGCAATGCTCAAAAAAATTTAATTCATACAGTTAAAAGCAAAAAGCTGCAGATGCTGGAAATCCAAAACAAAAACACCTGGAAAAACTCAGCAGGTCTGACAGCATCCGGGGAGAGGAATACACTTAACATTTCGAGTCCGAATAACTCTTCATCAGAACTAAAGATGAAAAGTCATTCGGACTCGAAACGTTAACTGTATTCCTCTCCACAGATGCTGTCAGACCTGCTGAGTTTTTCCAGGTATTTTTGTTTTTGTTTTCAATTCATACAGTAGTGTTTTCCAGGACATGCCATAGCACTTTACATTTACAATTACTTTCTAAAACTCATTGTTGTAACATAGGAAGCATTAGAAAAGTTTAGAAACACAAAGAACTACATTACTCATCATATTTTGTTAAAAATTTATTTTAATATAAACTTTTGCCAAGAGTTTTTGTGCAAACCATTTTGTCAACATTGTGCTGTTCGCCAGTACACGTGGAAAAAGCAACAGAAACACAAAATGCTGGAAAAACTCTGGTCTAATAGCATCTGAGGAGAGAAACAGACTTACTATTTCCAGTCGTATGATCCTTCTTCAGAGCTGAAGAGAAGTGGAAACAGCAGCTGCATTTATTGAAGTATTCAGTGCACTACAAACAGCCCCAACCTATTAAACTGCCATTTATTAAAAGTTCGGCTGGAAATCCTGGAAAACATAGAAAGTTTAAGCCCTTAATAGTGTGATGTTTGCAAGATGCCAGAATTGGATCTTGGAGGGCTGAGGGGTTGTAGAATATTACAAGCTAGCGAGAGGTGAGGCCATTGAAGGTGACAACAAAATTGAGAATTTTAAAATGAAGATGGGTTTGAACTAGAATCCAATGTCGGTCAGCAAATACAGGACAGATAAATGGGATCTCACTGAGCTTGCAAAATGTGTTTTGATATTTGTAAATGGATTACATTAGTTAAAGAATGGCAGTAACAATGTGACTCAGATACTCTTGATTTCCATAGGGTGGTTACAGTGACACATCTCAGTCAATACAGCAGCACCCTGGTCTACTCCTCCATCACCCCCTACTCCTCAACCCCCACCTACGGCACCTCCCCATGCCCACGCAAAAGATGCAACACCTGCCCCTTCACTTCCTCTCTCCTCACCGTCCAAGGGCCCAAACACTCCTTTCAAGTTAAGCAGCATTTCACTTGCATTTCCCCCAACTTAGTCTACAGCATTCGTTGCTCCCAATGCGGTCTCCTCTACATTGGAGAGACCAAACGTAAACTGGGCGACCGTTTTGCAGAACACCTGCGGTCTGTCGGCAAGAATGACCCAAACATCCCTGTCGCTTGCCATTTTAACACTCCACCCTGCTCTCTTGCCCACATGTCTGTCCTTGACTTGCTGCATTGTTCCAGTGAAGCCCAACGCAAACTGGAGGAACAGCACCTCATCTTCCGACTAGGCACTTTACAGCCTTCCGGACTGAATATTGAATTCAACAACTTTAGATCTTGAACTCCCTCCTCCATCCCCACCCTCTTTCGGTTTCTTCCCCCTTCCTTTTGTCTTTTCCAATAATTTATATAGATTTTTCTTTTCCCACCTATTTCCATTATTTTTACATCTTTTATGCCCTGCTAGCCTTTCCACCCCACCCCCACTAGAGCTGTACCTCGAGTGCCCTACCATCCATTCTTAATTAGCACATTCGTTTAGATAATATCACTACCTTCAACACTTCTTTTGTCTGTGACATCTTTTATCTGCTCCTATCACTGCTTGCTTGTCCCTACAACCACACCCCCCCCCCCCTTTATCCCAGCTTATATTTCACCCCTCTCCTTGGATTCACCTAGTTCTGTTGAAGGGTCATGAGGACTCGAAACGTCAACTCTTTTCTTCTCCGCCGATGCTGCCAGACCTGCTGAGTTTTTCCAGGTAATTCTGTTTTTGTTGCAGCAGCACCAAACGCGTGCTGTACGGATTGTGTCATGTGGGAATTAAGGCGCATGCGTGCTGCGGGGTGTCCGTCCCGCGGTAGTGCGCATGCCTGCGTTAGGCAGCGCGCCATTTTCCTTGTGTTTGAACGAGCCTGAACTGGGAAGGAGCGCCTGAGGGTTTGAAATCACTTTGATTTGAAAGAGAAGGTAGGGAAGAGCGGCTCGGTCCGTATTTCTACACTGATCTTTGGCCGGTTTTTAGGATCTCCGCGGTTCGATGTTGAGGAGCCCCTGGCCCTTACCTTTCCCATTTGGTTCAGTCTGAAGGGGCTGGTGATCCCCCCCGCGGTGTCGCCGCAGCACCGACTTCCACAGGGCGGCTGGGCCTGGCAGCTAATGCTACCGCCGCCGCCTTGTGTTAACCGAGAGTGAGCACAGAAGGGTAAACGGCTGTTGCCCGCTCCTGCCGGCCACCCATCCACCCATCCGTATTCGGACGCGAGGCCCGGTTCTCGGCCCAGATTGAACGGCTTCACTACAACCAAACCTGCTGCTCACTCTTAAGCAGCGCTGTTTGGTAACTGGTCAGGTAATGTCAGCTGTGCCACTTTGTGATTGGTTGGTCTGCCTGTCAATCACCAACTCTGTCCAGCATGTTAGGTTGCTTATTCCAGGCCTTCCTCTGGACATTGAAGCCGCGTTTCTTCCACGAAGGAATGCACTACTCGTACTCAGCTCGCTGCCTCCAGGCCTAGGGAAATACAAGCTGTCCTTGCAAGTTACTTATTATAAAATACGTGGTAGGTTATAAATCTACACAAGTAAGCCAAGTGAGAAGATTCTAATCTTCTGACTGCCAAGCCCTTGAAATTCTAGGCAGCGTCCATCGAGAAAGTACCAGTCAATTTGCGTTTTAAGAATAAACCTTTAAGAAATTAAAGCTGAATGGTAGATTTGACAATATTGCACGTAGAAGCCGTCTTTAATTATTTTGCAGATTTCTTAGAAACTTGTCTTTTCCCCCTTGCTAAGCTTTATCCCTCGTCCATTCGATCTTAGTAATATGTTTTTGCTTTCTATTATCAATTTCTGTGCTCATTTTCATAGTGGGGTTATTGTAAACTTGTCCACTGTACTTACACTTCACTGCAAGTAACGTCATCGCTGATGGGAGGTTTAATTACAGCTGACATTTGCATAGATCATGCTATTATAAATTAAACAAAATTTGCATTTATATAGTGCTTTTTACGGCCACTAGACATGTCAAAGCGCTTTACAGCCAAAGAGGACTTTGAAATGTAGTCATTGTTGTAATGAGGTAGTCCCATGTGATCTTTCATCCGAGCAAGCTAGCAGATGAGGCCTTGGTGGACATAATTTATAACTGAAATAATATATGAAATTGGCCATTTATGAAGTAAATATGTTGACTGAAATAAGTCCCCATGTTTATCCTAATAATTCTCTAGCTTTTAATTCTGTTTCATACAAGGGTCTGTTTTATGCCACATGAGGCAAAGGAGTCCTTCTAAACCATTGACTTCTTTAGGGGCTAATTTGTGTGCAAACACGCAGTGTTGGCAGGCCATTGATTTCCATGGTGTTATTCACTGAAGTTTGTGGGATTGTGCCATACAAAATAACTGTCAGATCTACTTCATAGTTACAACATTTCAAAAAATGTGATCATCAAATCAGTGCTCTCTGCAGATGTTTCTGAAAGGCATTATACCTTTATATAAATACAGATATTTTTGTAGGCTAATACATGAACAGCATCTATGCCCTGTAGTATGCAGTATGGCGAAGTGTAGTTGTGTGTCAGCCACTTGATGGTCTGCTTGAGTTATGCAATTTGATACAGTCATTGGCAGTCAGGCTGAAGTTGGTGCTGCTCTCTAACACTTTTTATATTTGTTCATGGGATGTGGATGTCGCTGGTTAGGCCAGCATTTACTGCCCATCCCTAATAATCCTTGAGAATGTGGTGGTGAGCTGCCACCTACCACTGCAGTCCCTGTGTTTGATGATCCAGAAATAGTTGGCGAATGTACAGTGGCACAGACATACCTGTCTGTGTCAAATTTAAGGCTAGTGGGATTAGGGACTTTGAGAACATGGGTTAAAAGAAAAGTGAAAATTTGAAGAAAAATACACAAGTAAGCCAAGTGAGAAGATTCCAATCTTCTGACTGCCAAGCCCTTGCAATTCCAGGCAGCGTCCATCAAGAAAGTACCAGTCAATGCTTGTATATGTTTTTGGGCACCCTATTATCCAAAGGTCATGGAAGTGTACAGCATAGATTCACTAAGTTGGTACATGGGATGGGAAAGGATCCTTATCAAGAGAGATAAAAGCAAAAAAACTGTGTATGCTGGAATCCAAAACAAAAATAAAAATACCTGGAAAAACTCAGCAGGTCTGGCAGCATCTGCGGAGAGGAACACAGTTAACGTTTCGAATCCATATGACTCTTCAACACAACTAAGTAAAAATAGAAAAGAGGTGAACTATAAGCTGGTTTAAGGAGGGGGGGACAGGTAAAGCTGGATAGAGGGCCAGTGATAGGTGGAGATAGCCAAAATCCTTTTGTCTATGACATCTTTTGGCTATCTCCACCTATCACTGGCCCTCTATTCAGCTCTACCTGTCCCCACCGCCCCTAAACCAGCTTATATTTCACCTCTTTTCTATTTTTACTTAGTTCTCTTGAAGAGTTATACGGACTCGAAACGTTAACTGTGTTCCTTTCCGCAGATGCTGCCAGACCTGCTGAGTTTTCGCAGGTATTTTTATTTTTGTTTCTTATCAAGAGAGATTTGAGTTACTAGTGTTATTCACACTAGAGCAAAGAGGGTTAAAAGATTTTTAAAAGATTATTAAAATTATGATTTTTGATAGCTGTCCCCATTTACTCTGTTTGTGGAGCTAGTGATGAGGGGGGTCATCAATTTAAAATACTCACTGAGATTGAGGAGAGAGGTTAGTAATGTCTTTACAGTGGATAGCTGCTTTGCCACAGTGACTGGATGATGTAGGGCCTCCTTTAAGTTAAACATGGATAAGTACTTGAGGCAGAGGAGGATTCAAAACTGGTGGGAGAGCAGGGAAGTGGGATTAGTTTTAGATTGCTCTAGTGAACAGCTAGAAATGGAAATGATATTATGAACATAAACTTCTGTAACTGAATGAAAAGTGTCTCATTTTTCTCCCCAAGAAAAGGAGCAGATAGAAGCCAAGTGATTTCCTTGATGGAGTTAAAATCAGCACAGTTGTCATCACAAATAGACAACTGTATTAGCTGACATACTCTTGGGTCCTGGAGTGCTTGGAATAATTGCATTTAGGAGAAAATAAACAAGCAAGCAGAACTGATCTGCAGTAAATATTAATCTCATGCCTTGGTCATTTTTTATTTAGGATTTGTAATTATGGACCTCAGTGATGCCAATTTACAATCCCTGTCTGAATTCCTGAAGAAGACTCTTGACCCTGATCCTGCAGTTAGGAGACCAGGTAACTGGTTTTGTGAAACAAAATTGAAATGTATATTATCTATCCCTATGTTTTTGTCATGCTGGCGATCATTACTTCAAAGCCACCATCAGTACAAAAGCTGATTGTCTGGCATTTGTTTGTTTATCGTGGCTTATGCAAATATGAACCCTTATTTCCTATGTACAGTGGCTGCACTTGGAGCAAGTACTCAAAAAGAATGTGCAGTGGCTTAGTGGTAACACTTCTGCATGAGGCAGAAGCTCCCTTAAATGATTTGAGCACATAATCTAGCCTGCCACCTTAGTGCAGATGTGCCACACTGTCAGAGCCATCTTTTGAAGGTGTATTTAAACTGAGGCCCTATTTTGAGGGTATAGCAATAAGATGTTAATGGGCTCGCCAAGGTCTGTTCAACAAACCGATTAACCTATCTCTGAGTCTTTCTATTTTCTCTCAAACAAACTATCATTGAATCAATTTGTGCCATATTTCAGTTACCTTCTCTGGTAAATCAAGATCAATTTGTACCTCCTCTTTCTCTCCATTGCCACCACATTCCACCCCATCCCCAACTTACTCCTCACCTTTTAGTTTTGAGCATGTATCCTAGTATTTTAATCCTTTATCATGGTGAATGATTTGCTGGACGGCTTCTGTCACTCTCCTTCATAACGTTGAAAACTTCAGAATTTTGATTTAAGATCTTATATTGCAGTTAAAGTTGAAAAAGACTTCTTCCTGTCATGGACTTTTTCTTTTATCAACAAGAGCAGATTGGTTCTTTCCAAGAACCGCAGCCATTTTCTTTTAACCATTCTTCATACTTTATTCATAGTACTTGTCCGGGACAATATCTTCTCACATGGAAAGTGCTAACTTTGAAGAAATCGCTGAACGCTTCATGGTGTTGCAATGTTCCATGTTGGTGTTTGTCTCTGACATTGTCCTGTTCTGACATTGAAAGTTATTGGAGTAAAATTTTTAAGTTTTGCCCCACAGCATGAGTTTTATATTGAAGTAATTATTTGTTGTGCTGTTTGAATTTTCATTTCTTGCTAGGGCTTGACAAGTTAACTGACATTGGTGATTTTCAATTTTGTGGAAAACTATTGACTTGGTTAAATTTTTTCTGTCAAATTGTTTGATTTCAGCACTTATTTATAGGTTTTTAAAATTATTTGTTCATGGGATGTGGGCATCGCTGGCTCGGCCAGCACTTATTGCCCATCCCTAATTTTTAAGGGTCATCCATATTGCTGTGGATCGGGAGTCACATGTAGGCCAGACCAGGTAAAGATGGCAGATTTCCTTCCCTAAAGGGCATTAGTGAACCAGATGGGTTTTTACAACAAACGGCCATAGACTTTTAATTTCAGATTTTTATTGAATTCAAATTTCACCATCTACTGTGGTGGGATTCGAAACTGGGTCCCCAGAGCATTAACCTGAGTCTCTGGAATACTATTCCAGTGACAATACCACTATGCTACCACCACCCCCTTGAGGTACTCTGGGTGTACGTTTTAACTTTTATAATACATTTTCTTATATTTTACCACATTAAAGCTAAAAATTTGGTGGTCAGCGAGTAACAGTTAATATCAAAGCATACATGTAATACAGCCCTCATCCATGTTTGCTGGGCAATTGGTTATGTTGTTCAGAAAGGGATGTCATGACCATTGACATTAATTTCAAAGTTTTGGGCTACAGTGACTTAAGTACTGCATTTATTTTGGGCTGGAGCAGCTGTATTGAGGGTCTCTGGCATTTTATCTGAAGGAAAAAAGTGAGGTAGAGGTGATGAAAAAAGTTTAGTCCATTTCAGTAAATCTCTGACAGTTTCCTTACCGGAGACACCCAAACAAGCTGCACAAGATAATTTTGCCTTAGTTTCAAAGGCCCTCTTGCGAAAATTATTAGGGAAACAGATGGATTTACCAACCATCCCATATGCCTCAGTGCACTTAGAAAATGGATTGCACATGACCAGGAAAGACAATTGATATCCATAGACTGCATCTGAAAGGTCACAGACGCTTTAGTTGCAGTTTCAGTGAATTTGTCTGAAAAGAAAGCAATGTGGCACATTTCATCATACAGTACTTTCCAACTACTGTAAAAATCACTCTCTCACCATTTCCCCTCTTACTCATTACAAGGTTTTGTTTCATTAAGGGAATGTTGCCCCAAGTTGCCCCAGGTTCATATAATATCACCATAATTTGAAATTAATGTTCACCTTATACCAGCCATCACTTTTACTAGCCAGCTCATTTGTACAAACATGCCCACTATAAGCATAAAAGCAAAAAAACTGCGGATGCTGGAAATCCAAAACAAAAAATAAAAAATACCTGGAAAAACTCAGCACGTCTGGCAGCATCAACAGAGAAGAGTACGGTTGATGTTTTGAGTCCTCATGACCCTTCAACAGAACTAAGTAAAAATAGGAGAGGGGTGAAAAATAAGCAGGTTTAAGGGGTTGAGGGGGGGGTTGTTGTTGGGACAAGCAAGCAGTGATAGAAGGAGATAACCAAAAGATGTCACAGACAAAAGAAAGAAGAGGTGTTGAAGGTGGTGATATTATCTAAAAGAATATGCTAATTAAGAATGGATAGCAGGACAAGCAAGGTAGCTCTAGTGGGGGTGGGGTGAAATAAGACTAAAAGGGCATTAAAGGTACAGATAAATGATTGGTGGAATACATTAAAAATAATGGAAATAGGTGGGAAAAGAAAAATCTATATAAATTATTGGAAAAAACAAGGAGGAGGGGGAAGAAACAGAAAGGGGTCGGGATGGAGGAGGGAGTTCAAGATCTAAAGTTGTTGAACTCAATATTCAGTTGGGAAGGCTGTAAAGTGCATAGTCGGAAGATGAGGTGCTGTTCCTCCAGTTTGCATTGAGCTTCACTGGAACAATGCAGCAAGCCAAGGACAGACATGTGGGCAAGCGAGCAGGATGGAGTGTTAAAATGGCAAGTGACAAGGAGGTCTGGGTGATGCTTGCGGACAGACCGAAGGTGTTCTGCAAAGTGGTGACCCATTATAAGCATCAAGGACTGTATTAATATGTTAAAAACCAGGAGGTATTTTAATTTATTCATTGGATCTAGGCATATTTCTCATCCTTCTTGACCTTCCGGGCATTAAAAGTCAACCAGTAAGTGCAGAACTAGAATCTAGGGTAGACTTGGTAGGGTGGCAGATATCTTTCCTTAGGGACATGAGTGACCCAGTTGGACTGAGGACAATCAAACAGATTTTATGTAACTTTTATCTGATGTCACATGTTATTCTAGATTTACCACACAGGAGTTTGAACTTAGGGTCTCTCGATTCAACACAACTATCGTAATCACTATGCTGCTGCATTCTTGTGTTTGCTAGTACAATAGTGGCCTCTGTCTGGGTTGTAGCGAAGAAATGAGTTAATTTACTTTCTTTCCTGTATGACATGAAATGTCCTGAAGGAAGGTACTATGCCTATGCTATGGCTTCATGCTTTTTAAAATCATTCACGAGATGTGGGCATCACTGATGAGGCCAGCATTTATTGCTCATCCCTAATTGCCTTCGAGAAGGTGGTGGTGAGCTATCTTCTTGAACCACTGCAGCCCATGTGGTGTAGGTCCACCCACAATGCTGTTAGGGTGGGTGTTCCAGGATTTTGACCCAGCAACAGCGAAGAAACAACGATATATTTCCAAGTCAGAATGGTGAGTGATTTGGAGGGGAACTTCCAGTTGGTGGTGTTCCAGTGTGTCTGCTGCCCTTGTCCTTCTAGATGGTAGTGGTCAATGGATTTTAGCAAGCATTTTGTAATTTGAAGGCAGTTGCAAACCTAACAACAGAAGGCAATCATAATCTTTTCGGATTGATTAGTCAGCATCTGTCCCATGAATAGAAACCACTGACATTTTGAGAATAATAGATTTAAGAACTTCCACATCTCTCGTTGCATTGGGCCGTATCCCAGTTAGAATATATATTTGCCGAATGATGATTGCATACCTCGTACTGTGGAAGATGGTGGAGGGAAATGGCAATTTTTATGCACATTGAATTATTAATGTGCATTCTATAAATACATCTGAGAAAACTTGCTTTCTAGGCACATGTTTAAATCACAGCTCTTGCTTTTTAGCTGAAAAGTTCCTTGAGTCAGTGGAGAGAAGCCAAAATTACCCATTGCTACTGCTAACTCTCATTGAAAAGTCTCAAGACAATGTCATGAAAGTGTGTTCAAGTGTGACTTTCAAGAACTACATCAAAAGAAACTGGCGAATCGTAAGTAATTTATGGTGCCTTAATCATAGAGATACTTTATAGAAGTTGAAGTTATTCCTGTTGTGCTGTGTAGAAAAGTAGAAATAGATTTCCTTAAAGTAAAATGCACTTTCTTGGGGCAGGCTAAAGGACTTGCAAAATTTTGGATTTGAAACTTTGTAATTAACATAAGAATATATTGCAACTGAGATTCAGACATTTGAACCACATACTGTGTTATTCAATGTCCTCTGCATAATCTGATGATTTTAAGAGCTCTTGTTGGTGAGCTTTGTACACATTTTACATTCTTCAAACCATGCAACTGGCCAGGTGGATGTGAGATGTGCACTTGGGCATCTTTTAATCCTAGCCCAGAGGTAGCAAGTAGAAAATGCCCAAAAATAGCCAGTGTCTTAGTAGCCAATCATTTGTGATTTTCAGCATAGCTATGTCCTAGCCACATAATGGAAAAAATAATCCTTGCCCATAACCGCCCATCAATATCCTCCCCCCATTCAATGGCACACCCATGCCACTGTTACTGCAGGCTTTACTATTCAAATGCACTTTTGTCCAGTATCCCATCGGCCCACCATATACTTGCGATCATCTGAGATTCTGTAGCCTGTGTCCTAATTCACCAAATCCTGTTTACCCATCTCCCCTATGCTGACTGACCTCCATGTACTTCCAGAAAAGTAATATCTGAATTTAAAAATTCTTATTTTTTGTTATCAAATCCCAACATGTCTTTGCCCCCTCCCTATCTCAGTTATTTCCTCCAACTTGACAACCTTCTAAGATGGCTGAGGTATTCTAATTCTGGCCTCTTGACCATCTCCAATTTTAGCCTCGTTCCAGACTCTCTTGTTCTTTCCCCACACGTTTCTGTTCATCTGAGCTCCCTTTCCTCCTTTAAGCTGCTACTTAAAAACTTCTCTCTCTTAGGAAGCCATAGCCCTAATATCTCCTTCTGTGGCTTAGTTTCACATCTTGTTTGGTAATGTTCCTGTTAAGCATCTTGGGACATTTTACTATGTCACAGGTACTAGAGAAATTTATTGTTATGATGGGAAGAGTCATAAGTGGTGGCAACTAGTGGTACTTATTTAACAATAACATGTTGCTTAGTTCAGATTCTGTCAGAAATGCTCAGTTCCAGAGCTCATTGCAGGCACCAATGCAAGTACTTAATGTTATATAAGTAGGAGCAGCTGGCCTTGAAGCCAAGCATCACCTTCTCAGTTGTACCCACAAAGTTGAGATGGGGATGGCATTGTGGTCTAAGGGAAATTGCTGTAGTAGCTGGAATTAAACCTGGTTACACTTGTTTGAGCCCACTTGCAGCCTTGGGATGTGACTGCAGGTGTTCTTTTGTTCAGCTTCCTTGGATCAACCACCTTCAGCTGCTTCATCAATTCCTTCTGTCAGAAGATAAGAAGTAGTTTGTCCTGATTATTCAAAAGTTCAGTTCCATTCAAGGCTCCTCCAATAATTAAGAAGCCCATTTGTGGTCTACAGCAGGCTCTGGATAACATCTATGCTTGAACAAACATGATGAGTACCATTTATATTTCAGGCCCACCACCAAGTGCTAGACAGTGACCATCATCAATGACAAGAATCAAACATTTTGCATCATCCTTACCAAGTTACAATTTCTTGAGGCTATCATTGATCAGATGATTGATTGAATAAGCTATTTCAGTACTGTGGCTATAAGGGTAGGGTAGAGGCTGGATATTTTGCAATGAGTGGCTCACTTATTTATCCTGAAGGCCTCTTTACTATCTTTATGGTTTCATTCAGCAGTGTGATGGAACACTCATCTTGGCTAGTTACAGCTGCATGTACACTCAATGTTCGTCACTGCCTCAGACCATATGGTCTGTCAACACGCTTATCACCATATTCAATATCCACTATTCCCACAACTGGCGTACTAAAGCTGTTTGGTGTACAATCTACAGCATACTCCACAACAATTAACTAAAACCTTCAACAGCTCCTCCCAGACCCTTGACCTTTACTGTCAAGAAGAACAAGGCAACAACATCACAGGAAAATCATCAGCTCCCAGTCACACACTGTCCTAACTTGGATATATCACTGTTCCTTCATCATTGCTGATCAATAATTATGGAATTCCCTAACACACACTATTTGGGAAGTAACATCATTATGAGGATTATGGCAGTTCAGGAAGTAAGGTCACTGCCAGCCTGCAATTATGGAAATTAAAATCAGAAATTCACAGCATGGAGGAAGCCATTCTGCCTAACGCATCCATGCTACATGACAAGTAACCTCAGGGGATGTTGAAGTCCCGTTGCCAGCATTTCCCAGAACAGTGATCATGTAATTTATGATGAGTAGATGAAAACTAGGAGTAATTAAAAAGGTATTCCAGTACTAATCTTTATTGCCCTGTTAAAATTAATATTTAAATCCAAAAATTAAAAGTTACTGTTAACTATCTCAGCCTGTTTTTACACATTTATTTTTGTCCTTCAGATTGAAGACGAACCAAACAAAATCTGCGAAGCCGACAGGGTAGCTATTAAAGCCAATATTGTGAATTTGATGCTGAGTAGTCCTGAGCAGATACAGAAACAGGTACCTGATTACTTCTGCTTGCAAAAAAGGTTAATGAGCATTGTCTATTCTGGTTTCTTTACATGATCATGTTCTCTTGCAGTTAAGTGATGCTATCAGTATAATTGGGCGTGAAGATTTTCCTCAGAAATGGCCGCACCTTCTAACAGAAATGATTAACCGTTTTCAGAGTGGAGATTTTCATGTCATTAATGGAGTACTTCGAACAGCACACTCCTTATTTAAAAGGTATTTGGTTTTTCCTGAGGTTGGGGTGAGGGCTGGGCTAAGATTTCACCCCATGTAGACTGCTGTGATTGCTAATTTTTAATGTCCGATGTTCTTTACATCCTGCTTTTGATTACTTAATAGGCTGTAAACCAAGATGTGGTTTAGTGGTTAATTAAGTTTCCGATTTTCTTTGGCTGAAATTTCACCAACGCTGAGAGCTGTCACTAAGAAAATCAGTTCGCTCATGTGGAAAATCAATTAGGCATGTATTTTATTGTTAGATGAACTGACAGGGGTATATAGATCAATATTTTGTAGTTCATAGGAATTCTTCTAACTAGAATTGTAAGTTTGAAAGTGTGTCCTGTGCTATTGTTCTGGATTTCACACTCAGCACGTAAGCAGCAGCGTTTGCCGGTGACCTAAAAAAAAAAGATGCTCACAAAGATCCAGTGATCTCTAGCATGGATTTCCCCTTTTCCAACATCGTTTGAACCTGGCACCAAGGGCATCTCTGTGTTCAGCAAAGTAATGTCATGAAGGGGGATAATTCTTTGAAATATTCTCAGTCAGAAAACCAGGAAATAAAAGCCACTGAATGCCTTGAATTTTAATTTTAAGTTTTGCTAACAGTGAAGCAAATGATTGGGACTTGAGCATGGATTAAAGTAGAAATTAGAATATCACAAAAAATAATAAATGTGATTTTTTTTTACCATACTGATGAAAGATTTAACAAATTATGATCCCCACAGGGAATGAACTTTTAAAAATAGATTTGAATTCCCAGTGACCAACTTAAAGGAATCACACAACAAAATTTCAAGTGTGTTTGTGTGTTCTCTATCAGCTGTGTTTCTGTTGGGACTTGGGTGCAGTACTCTGAAGGAATGTTGAGATGCTGTCATGCAGATGAGACAATGAACTGTTGGTAGAGGTACAAGATTCAAAGACACTACTTGAAGAAGAGCACGGGAGTTCCCTGTGTATTCTTCTTTGGCAACAATGCTTACAAACATAGATTAACTGATGATTGTTTGTTGGCACTTTGGCTGCTGTGTTTTCCCATGTAGCAACAGTGGCTACATTTAAAAGCAATAGATTGACTGTGAAAAATGCAAATTTGTTCATTTATTCTTTCTCCCTTTCTAGGTGTCAGTCATGGCTTAGTTGGCAGCTCTTTTGCTACTGAGCCAGAAGATTATGGCAAGTCCCAATCCAGAGACTTGAGCCCAAAAATCTAGGCTGACACTAGTGCAGTACTGGAGGAGTACTGCAATGTCAGAGGTGCCATCTTTCAGATGAGATATTCCTCATCTGCTCTCTTTGGTTGGATGTAAGAGATCTTAAGGCACTATTTTGAAGAAAAAGTGTGTCTGGACAATGTTAATCTCTGACTCAACATCTGAAAACCAGATTACCTGGTCATTATCATATTGCTGTTTGTGGAAATTTGCTGCATTTCCTACATTGTAACATTGACAATATTTCAAAAGTACTTCACTGACTAAAATGTTTTGTGACATCCTGAAATCATGCAAGTTCAATATAAGTACAAGTTTTATTTGTTGTTTCAAACAAAAGTTACCTTCTTTTCCTCTTTCATTTCATTAGGTACCGACATGAATTCAAGTCAAATGAATTGTGGACTGAGATTAAACTGGTGTTGGACACATTTGCAGAGCCCCTCACAGCACTCTTTAAGGTAAGTGTTACCACTAACTTCATAAGAATGGCTAGATTTTGAAATTTCTCAGTAGTATTAATACCTCACAGTTTTAATGTTGAGGTAATGTAGGTTGTGAATTGTGGGTTAAAAATTGTGTGTTAGTTTTCTATCATAATTTAAATATAAAACTTTTGCAGACTACTATTGAGCTGTGCCATACACATGCCAAGGATGTCAATGTGTTGAAGGTTCTCTTCTCTTCCCTCGTTTTGATTGCCAAGCTGTTCTACAGCTTAAATTTCCAAGTAAGTATTCAGTGGTTTTGACTACAGTATTAATATGCCTTTCAGTAGATTTGTGATTAATATTTTGTTTTGTTTTCTGAAGGATTTGCCAGAGTTTTTTGAGGATAACATGGAAACATGGATGATGAACTTCCATAGTTTGCTCACTTTGGACAATAAGTTACTCCAAACTAACGTAAGTGGCTTTTCTGTAAAAGCATTTTATGTCATTTGCAATGTTTATGTATAAGTTTCATTCTTAATGCTAAGAAGTTGTACCTGGGAAGAATTTTGTTGGGTAACAGGCAGCACTGATCATCTCATTTATCCCCCAGCAAGAGACCACTGAGAGGTAGACTTTCTCTGGATTTGTCTTACATCCCAGTAGTATAATATGTCATCTTTATTATTTTGTAAAATGCTGCGGTGAAGTTGTACTTTCCATGCTGTCAATAGAATGATCCTTTGACTGACCCACTCTTTCCTCTTTTTCATTGTATATGAGAATTCAGCAGCTGTCCCATATTGAAATGGATGTTGTAGTATATAATGCTATACAAAAAGACTTTTGTTACAAATTTTGAAAGAATTCTTTGTCATTCATTCTATCTTCTAAAATTTATTGGCATATAGTCCCTATGAATGGAGTTTCAGTTAAAAGCTTAGCCCTTTCTTAAGGCAGCATTCTTGCCTCAGTTTAACAAGTAAATTAGTGAATGCATGATATTTGCTACCTTTTCAGTGTGTTATTATCACAGCCGATGTTAATTGTAGTGCAAACCAAACCCCCCCCCCCCCGAAGGAAACTTTGCTTTTGTATCCTGAAAACTAGAAGATGATGTACTGATCTCTGCAGCAAAAGGTCCAGTAACACTTTGGAGCTTTTAAAAATTAAAAGTAAAAGTTTTATTAACAAACAAACAAAACTTAAGCACACAAGATTACGGTCGCACAATTAAAATTAGTCTTACAAAACATTTCTCCCAAAAGACTCCCTACTTGGTCAGACCCACAAGTAAACACCTTTAAGGCAACACTTCCTGATAGATTTTTAGCTATAAAAAGCGAGTAATATTATCCAAGGCAAACTGCTATAGTTTTAATAAAGGCGTGCCACATGACCTCTAACTCTCTTCCACTCTGCTGTGGAAACCCAAGACTTCAGAACCAGACTGCTTGTTGCAGCCCAAGACTTCTCTGGCTTGACTGGATGGCTGATTCAAACTGCATCTTCTCATGCCTAGAGCTGTTTCCAGGAGACCTCCCTCACACAGCTAACAGCTACTTCTCACAGCTCGGCTCCACCTCTCAGCTACCTTAAGCTTTCCACAGTAACTCTAAAATACCATTTTTCCCCTTTCAAGTCAGGTTCCATTGTTCTTACATCTCTTTGAAATTTAAATCCTTCCAAATATAAAATCTTCCATGTTTTCTATTTTCTTTCTAATTTCAGGTCCATAAAATATAATATTCCCTCTTCTATTTACTTATGGAACGCCTGCCACATGCAAACATGTTTCTTGTTACCTCTGACTTCCCTTTGATATTCGTATGAACTGTCAACTTATCTAAAAATACAGATGTTAGATCCACCTATTCACCTGTACCTCAAACCCAACACCTCTATCCTTTCATGTTTTAAAACCCCCAGACAACCTGTCTCCTAGTAACCTCTGCCCAGCTTAATTAAATCGTTTACATACAGGCACACAACCTTCTTTACCGAACAACACAAAATTCCCCCAAAATATTAAAACGAATAACCTCCCGTTTTTCACACATTGGCAATAGCCACGAATGTCTTTGTGGCAGAAAATGCTGATTATTGATGTACATTGTATTGAGCATTAAATTTCATTCAAATTTCTATTCTCCCACTGCACCATATTAGTGAACTGACCTAATTTTGTAGGATAAATATCTTATTTGGTAACAGTAACTAACAGCTTCTGGCCAAATCATGATACTCCTCAGTAATGTTCAAGAATTAGTGTTAACTAGCCTTTCTATTGTAATATCACAGCTATCTTTGGTCTGGAGCAGAATTGGAATGTTTAGCTACTAATGGTCTGACTCTACGTCAACTACTTCAGAACTCTTTGAGAAAGTGCCCTAACAAAAGGTTCATTCATTTTCAACTTATTGTTGTAATCCTAATGTCTTTTACATTGCAGGATGAAGAGGAAGCTGGTTTACTGGAGCTGCTAAAGTCTCAAATATGTGACAATGCTGCTCTCTATGCTCAGAAATATGATGAAGAATTCCAGCCCTATCTACCTCGGTTTGTCACTGCTATTTGGAATTTACTGGTAACGACCAAGCAGGAGGTTAAATATGACTTGGTAGGTTTTGCAACAACAAGAAGTGATATAAGCAAACTAATAGAAATTTATTACTCTTTTTGGGAAATTCTTCGGAAGATGAATTCCAGATATACTTGTTGCACTATATGTTTTGTTGTTTGCTTATTTTCAGAATTAACCTTTGACTATCTACTGGTTGGGTGCAGATTCTTTCTCTTCAATTTATACTTCAGGAACTTTTGATCCCAGCCGCATGATTCTCCTACAGAAAGAGACAGACATCTTCAGTACCTGTGTACTTGAACTGTTCTTTCTCACTTTCTAATGGTTAGCTCTAAAACAGTCTGTCAAAGAATTGAGAGCAGGTTGTCGAAATATGTTATGGTGTTTGGAACGTGATGACTTGAAGGCAGGAATAGAATCATTTCAGGGCGTAGGTGGTGGAGATGATAAAACCCAAACACTTCTATAAGTAACAAAAATCCCTGCTTGAACTTCTGAGTTTGCATTGTAGTAGTTAGTTATCCTCAAGTATTGTGAAATCTGGAGAAATGGTCAACTCTTGTCATTAATGACTATAACACCAGCTGGTGTATGTGCACACTGACTTGGGGTCTGCTGTCAGAACCAATGGGCAGAATTTTCTGCACGTCAGGGGGAATATTCAGGAGTGGTGCGTGGAGGCACGGCTCCGATTGGTGCCCCCAATTGGGGGCGTGCTGCCATTTTACATGCCAATTAAGGCCCGCCCAGCATGACACCCACCAGAAAGCACTATGTGCTCCCTGTGCGGGCGGGGTGGTGGGGGTCGGATTTCCCTGATCCAAGAGTGTGCTCTTTCGCAGATGCGCTTGAAAGTGTGCACTCATCTTTCTGAGGCTAAGTGCAGCCTCGGAGATCGGCGCCAAATTCAAAAATGTTAAGAACAGAAAAATAAAATTTCCCTGACATGTCCCCTCATGTTACACTGTCACATGAGTTGGGACATGTCCATCACTTTTAGTTGAACTTTTCCTGTGCATGAGGTTTTGTGCTTTCTCTGAAGCCCGCCAGCGCTCCCGGCCTGCCCACCAACCTTAAGGTTGGACGGGCAAGTCCTTTAACTAGCTCAGTTACTTTGTCAATGGCTTCAATAGGCCATTGACAGGTCGGCAGGCACACAGCTGATTTAGCAAACACTTCTAAACACACAGGATGGTAGAGGTTGGAACTCAGTTCTGAAAAAGGCAATTTATGCAAGATCGATTGTTAATTTGAAATCTGATCCTGATAATAACTTGGCTTAGTAAAAGTTTAAGGCGTATGGGGCAAAGGCAGGTATGTGGAATTAGATCGCAGATCAGCCATGAGCACATTGAATCGTGGAACAGCCTTAAGGGGTTAAATTGCATACTCCTGTTCCTGAGCAAGATTTCAACTTCCTCCTTCATGCTTTTTATTTATTACTGTCTGTTAGGCCTCCTTTACTTGTTCAGTAGGTTATAGTGTAAAAAATAGGATCAGTGTAAACCATATAGACCTTTGAGCCTCCTTCACAATTCTGTAAGATCATAGCTGATCTTCTACCTCAACTTCTTCCTACACTATTCCCATATCCATAGATTTTTGGATATCAAGGAAATCCATTGATCTCTGCCTTGGATATGCTTAACTTAGCTAAGGGGACCAAAAATATACATTGTACTTCCAGATGTGGTTTCACCAAGGCTCTAAAGAATTGTTCAAAATAGAAAGACATGTCAAAGATTTTAGTCTTGCACTCATCGGAACGCTTTGCAAGAAAACCAATATAAAGGGAAAACAACAATTTATGCTGTACAGTATAAATTGTTGTTTTCCTCTTATATTGGCAGTCTTGCGAAGTGTTTTTGTGGTGAGTGCAAAACCAAAAGCTGCGAAGTGTCCCTTTTTTCAGCAATATTGAAATTCTGTACTATAAAACAACTACATCTGCATAATTGTAATATGGCTACTTTACTCTTGCACTTCAACCTCTTCATAATAAAAGCTAACAGCAATGATTACCATAATTCTTTATTTTGAGAAGTAAAAACAATGATGAATGCACGTTTATTTAAACCACAATTGACAAAGCAAAGCTAGAATTGATATCTGAATTGGATAGGGAACATAACTTAAGAATACGTGTTGCTTTTCCCTATCTACAGTTGTTTTCTTAGCCTGGTGATTGCCTCTAAATTAACAAAAGCCTAGATTCCATATATTATACCCTAAAAAAATGATACGGCAAAATACATTTAATCAGGTGTCTTCCCTTCTTGTCTTAACTTTTTTAGCCTGAAAATAATATTTGCACATGCAGATGGCGACTCACTGTATAGACCTTGAAGATTATAACTCTAACTGTAAGGAAGTTATGTTTCAACATGCTCTTCAAAATAGAATTATACAAAAGCAAAACCTGTACTAAACTTGAACCCAGCAAAGCTTAATATTGAAAATCATAAGAGATAATATTCTAACAGCACCCCTGATCAGCATCCATCAATAGCTCTACTTCTGTTTTAGGGACAAGAGCTGTTCCAAGATGCCACAGTAAACCACAACGTTGTGAAGTGTTACTGGCTTTGAATGCAGGCCTGAAATGAGATAGCTTTGTATAAGTTGATTTTCTATTTTTAAATCTCATGGGAGTACATGACACTAAGTGCTTCCTGCCCTCCCCCAAAACCTTCTAATTCCTCCAAATAAAACTAATCATTTTTTTCTTATCTTTTTAGTTGGTAAGCAATGCTATTCAATTTTTGGCATCTGTTTGTGAAAGACCACACTACAAACATCTATTTGAAGATCAGAATACATTAACCAGTATCTGTGAAAAAGTTATTGTTCCTAACATGGAATTCAGAGGTAATTAACTCCAAAGGAATTTATACTGTCAAATACAGAGCATAAATTTCTGTGGTGATTCAGTGAAACTGTGTTGAAAATGCACATTGATGAGAATGTACATTGATGAGTTGGTGAAGACCAGATTGGACTCTGGTATGGGTGGCAGAAGTTGTTGAGCAGCTTGGTGACAGTCATCAACTGGATCTAGACGAGTGAGATGCCTAAGGACTGTTGACAATTGTGGAATAATACTTAAGCATGAATTGGGGCTTTTAAGAGTGCAGGAAAGAAAATTGAAAGAAAGCATTTATGTCTATGATGACTTTGGCAACAATATATTATATTGTTTTCAGGACTTTGTAGCTATTTACAAAATGTCCAGAATTCTAGCTTAAAAATAAAATTTGGAATTGCATTGGGAGTAGTATTTGAAATATGATTGCATGAGTAGCTTCGTATGGTTAACCCTCAAATGAATTGTTTACTAAATTGATAGGTATGTCAAAAAAATCGTCATATTTACTAGCAGCAAAATGTTTTTTTTTTAGCTGCTGATGAAGAAGCATTTGAGGATAACTCTGAAGAGTACATCAGGAGAGATTTGGAGGGATCAGGTAATTTAGTGGTTCTTGTCCGTAATGAATGGATGTTCGATTCATCAAGTTCACAACTACTAATCACATAATATCGATAAATGTTCAAACTATCCAGTATATTTTCATGCTCCTTTTTCACAAATAGTGGCTATGGCTTCCAGCCAAAAGTTTAATGTTTGTTTTTGCCTTTTAACTGCTTTGTTTCTTTTCTGGCACCTACCCTGAAATACAGCAAATTGTACAGGTATGTCTGATCCACAAAATGTAGGGCAAATCTAATCCAAACAATTATCACCCTAACAGCCTTCAACCAATCATCCGCAAAATCATAGAACTCACAGACAGTATTATCAAGGCACACCTACTTGCCAACACTCAGTTTGGGTTTCAACAAAAATGTTCAGACCTCATCACAACCTTGTCCTGGGCATGGCCTTGAGCTGAAAGCCCTTTGCAACAAATGGATGTTTGACCAAGTATGGCACCAAGGGGATCTACAAATCTAAGGTTAACGGGAAGATCTCCCAATAACTTAACACAAAATATCTGTGATTGTTCAGTGTCAGTCATTGTTGCCCCAGGATTATTGCTGCAGTAGAGCGTCAGGGTGCTCTTGCTCAGCCATCTTCAACTACTTTGTCAAAAACTTTCCCTTCTGCATAAACTCAGGACTGGAGCTATATACTTACAATTTCAGTGTTACATATAATTTCTCCAAAATGAAGGGGTCCATTCCTGCTGTATGAACCAGTTAATATGCAGGCTTATCACAAATGGCGGATAGCTTTTGTGCTATGCAGTAGCCATTGTTACGGACAGGAGGAGGGTTAATTTAAACTGCACTAATTTCTGCTCTCACCACAGTCTGTAAACAGGTGTTTTTGATTTGCTTCCCACTTTAGAAGTGGTGGCGTGTTTCCCAACCCCTCAGTTTTGGTGTGATCCAATTTTCTGTTAATAACCCCACAGCAAACTTGAGATAGGATGAACTCAAAGGGTTAGTTCATTTGCACACACTCATGCAGGAGGAGGGTTGAACTTTGCGTCCTTTGCACTTGTACAATAAAAGAGGGATAGAGACAAGAAAGATTTACAGTGCAAAGACCACAAAGTAAAGAAATATTGTTTCTCCTGGGTCCAGAATCCTGAATCAAAGTCCAATGAAGTATCCTTTCATGGAGGTTGGCAAGTTGAAAATCGATGCTGTATAATTCACATTTCTGGTGGTGTTGACTTTGCATGGTGAGATCGGCATGCAGAGATGAATCAGTCTTATAGGCAATGGTACAGAATTCCCAGTAGATGGGGGCCAGGTATTTGGCCTGGGCTGAACCCCTTTTCTGTGCTGCTCCTAGTTAGATGGTAAAATGGCAGATTGAGGGTTTTTCAGTACAGCAAGGCAATATTACTAGTTACACAAACTAGAGGTCCATGTCACATAACTCCCACCTCTTCATAGTGTCTTTGACAAAGGTTGTGTATCCCTTGTCTGGGTCCTTGAGATGGTTAAATGCCTCAATCATTAAGAATTGAAAGGAAGGTGGCGGGGCCCTTTGTCCAACAGATAATTAGACTCCAGTTGGCCCCCTGGTTATGCAATGCAAGTGGCCTTTGTTTGGTCTCTGAATTTGGTCTGTGCAGCCCACAATGTGTCGTTAGTGCCTCTTCAGAGGTAACAAGGTGCAAACTTTTTTAATAATGCCAGATAGCTCCTTTTGTTCAGGGGTCACAGACAGGCATAGATTCAACCATTTTACAAGGTCTTTGTTCAGTTTTTTAAACATTAAAAATAGCCATGAGGATATCAGTATGTATTTGATAAAAATATACAGGGTGAGGTCTTTGTCCCCTCATACCACCTTCAACAATGAAAGGGTGAACCACCTCATCCTGACCTTCAGTGGCACCACAATCACATCCTCTGAGGCCCCATTAAACAAAAGCTTAACTGGACCACCTCTGTCAACATCATGACTAAGAGCAAAGTTGATGCTGTCAATGATGCTTCCAATTTCATATTTTTGCTGATGTTAACTGCAATTAGATTCGCTTCTAAAGTTTACTGGATAGAGTTCAGCTTGCTACAGAAATAATTTGCTGACTGAGACCTGCTGTGTCAGATGAATGAACTAAGTTACAGTGTAGAAAAAGGTTTCTTGGAGCTACATTAGGTTGACTGCTGAATTTGTTGGGCTCTGAAATAGCTTAGTGAAAGCTGCAATTCTGTTTGAGCTTGATGACACTCATTATCTGGACTTGTTTTATTTTAATAAATATTTGAAGTTGTGACCTTTATATGCAGAGTAAATGTTATTAATATCTCTTTTCTCTTTGCACTCACCCACCCCAAAAAGCAATCTCTTTCTTTAGAGTTTGTTAATTTCTAACTTTTTTTTGCAGATATCGACACAAGGCGAAGGGCAGCTTGTGACTTGGTACGGGGACTTTGCAAATACTTTGAAGGGCCTGTAACAGCAATATTCTCTGGCTATGTCAATTCTATGCTGCAACAATATGCCAAAAATCCTTCCATTAATTGGAAACACAAAGATGCTGCAATTTATCTTGTGACCTCACTTGCCTCCAAAGCTCAAACTCAAAAGGTACTGTTTCTCTGTCCCACTGGCACATTTTGTTTTCTTGTGTCTTGCTTTAATTATTAAATAGTATTTTTTTTAATTTGCAGCATGGAATAACTCAAGCAAATGAGCTCGTAAATTTAACAGACTTCTTTGTTAATCACATACTATCTGATTTGAAGTCACCAAATGGTGAGTTGAAATATTCCATCAGTAATTTTGAAACAATGTTAGAAATTTTGTACAATTTAAAACTGCATATGTGCGGTGTAATGGCTTTCCTGATAAAACACAATCACGAATGGAGAAAGTTGTCACTAAACCTATGCATTTATGGATGGTGCAAATACATACATGAAAGTAACTGAGTATTGTCAGAAAGCTCAAGTTTAACAGATGCATTGCTTACTTCAAGGCTCTTAGCCTTTTGCAGCCACACATTACCTATTGGAATGTATTTGTGGAATGTATTTCAATTGTTTTCTGGCACAGAGTTTATAGTCTTGCTTTGGCACTTATCATCAATGATAATATACCTGATCTATATGCTTTGAATTTTATTTACAGTGAATGAGGTTCCTGTGCTGAAAGCAGATGGTATTAAATACGTTATGATTTTCAGGAATCAGGCAAGGGCACTTCCAATTTTGTACTTGATATATTTTTAAATTAAATGGTTACTGTAAAAAAAAACTGTTACTAAAAATGTCAGTATTCGTAAAACATTAATGCCTTTCACATAAATTATTACTGGATGTGTAGCAATGCACTAAGTTAAAGTTTAGTTCATAGAGAGATGTATCTTAACCTTTTATTCAATTTGTTTTGTGTTTTTAAGTATTTTTCATTGTGTGTTATTATCTTTTTTTGCCACTGTGAAGGTAAAGTATAAGAGTTAATTTAATGCTTGCATTACAGCTTCCTAAGGAACAGCTTTTGATATCCCTCCCACTGTTGATAAACCACTTACAAGCAGAAAACATTGTTGTTCATACGTATGCTGCCCATGCTCTTGAAAGAATATTCACTATGAGAGGACCCAACAATACCACATTGTAAGTATTTCTTGTGACAGCAGTTGAGGTCCACATCTATAGTTTAAGGTGGTTACTTGTGGCCATCTTTCAATTGTGTGTTTTGTCTTATTTTTAGTAAATCATAGTAAGGTAGTAATTCATATGCAAAGGTATCAATTGTTTAAGGAAAAACATTTTTCTGTTTTCAGAATATCTGCTGTGGAGCTCGCTCCTATGGTTGAACAGTTGTTAACAAATCTTTTCAAAGCCTTGACTTTACCTGGGTCTTCTGAAAATGAATATGTCATGAAAGGTGAGAATGATTTAACAGTGAGCTGTTCTGTTGGCTAGCTTTAGATTTGTTCATTCAATGACAGTAAACAATATATTTGCAAGCAAAGTTTTGCTTAGTCAAAGTTTAATTCTCCATGTAGAGTGAAGTACTTACAAATCAAATGAATCTAATTTGGGAAAATACTACCTATTGAATATTTCTTGGAAGTCAAATACAATCCCTGTTACAATTCACCACGCTTTATACCTTCCCAAGCAAAATGATCACTAATCTAAATGTGCTTTAGAAGGCATGCAACCGCACCTCCAAACTATAACATGTATGTATATGACAAGTAACTAAAGGTACAGTACCGCTTGATATGGGTGAGCTGGCTTCATCTCAGTGCTATTTTATTTTCCCATCCTTCTTATCTTCCTTATTCAAGGTTGGAGAACCATTTCATTTAAGTATCATGCATGGGTTCCAACTATGGATTCCTTCATACCAAGCAAGATAAGCACGCAGCTTACCTTGACTTGGGGGGTCTAACTTTTGCATTCCAGTAGAGAAGGTAAATGCTTGGGATTCTTTGTTCAGCCTCCGCTTTACATTTAAAATACATACAGGTAGACTACCTCAAATCCGGCTACTCAAAAACTAGATGTTTTTTCCCGCACTCCTGCAAACCTTGACCCCACCCGACCCGGCGTGATAAAGTTTGTGGAGTTGCTGAGTACTGGTTGGCTTTGCGTGTCTGATAGTTCCCATGCTCTAGCGAACCTTGACCCTACCCGACCCAGTGCAGATGTGGCAGAGACAGTTGAACTCACCCAGGAAGAACAAAAGATTTAGAGAATCCAATGAGGCAGAATATTTATCTGTGTATTGTACTTGAGATCAGGACATATGCTAATTGTTGCTACAGTTCAGGATACCTGTATTGAGTTTTGATGGCATTAGCAGCACTCCGGCTTAAGATCAAACATTGCATTTAATACTCAAAAGTCTTTAAGTTCCATGGACACTGTTGCTTTTTAGCAGCTGGCCCAAGTCAGTTCAGAGAAAGTTACAGTATTAAAGAGGACTGTACAATCTTTCATGAGTGGGAAAAAAAAGGTTTTCAGTTACTTCTACAGGGTATTTTTAACATTATTTCGGTTTGATATTTTATCATTTTAAATGGGGTGTGCTGATATGGGGAAGTTGGGGAGGCACTGAACAGTGATTAAATCCAGTGCTTGAGAAGTGAATTAATATCAGCAGTGACATGGCCATTAACCTAAAGTGCTTTGCAATCATAAGTTGGTTTTCCTGCATCCCCTATTCACAGAATTAAGATGTCCCAATTGTCTTTCTGCAAACCAGAAAGTTCTGAAATCTGGCATTGACACAGTTGCCAGATTTGAGTTACTCTACCTGTACTAACACTATATTGCTCATGTCTTCTCAGACTTATCAC
Organism: Carcharodon carcharias; assembly: GCF_017639515.1. Taxonomy (NCBI): domain Eukaryota; kingdom Metazoa; phylum Chordata; class Chondrichthyes; order Lamniformes; family Lamnidae; genus Carcharodon; species Carcharodon carcharias. The sequence continues at coordinate 40,527,326 of NC_054480.1, read as the reverse complement.
ACATTTATAAGCCTGCTTTGTTTGAATGCACATCTTGGCTCATGTAACAGTGGTAGAAACTGATGTTATACGATGTCTGTCTCCACTGTGTTTCAGTGCAGATTTATGTGCAGTACCCCAAGTACTGCATGTTATAGTTCAATTTATAGACATAAAAAACAAGTATCCATGTAACATCATTTATATGGCCTCTTTGTATCCTTTCATTATGGAGAACTTTAATGCAGTTCCTTTACTGAAGAATATAGTTTGGTTATGAGCAAGAAGTTCTTTTGAGGAAGGAAATTACATTTGTGGCATAGTGCAAGGTTGTTTCGGGAAATGCAAATCTAAAATATTTTACAAACTACAGTTGCTTTTCATGAGGTCATTAGGTATTAAAATAATTGTTACATTCCTGCACTCTACATAATTAGCATATGAAATGAATCTTTCCTCTTTCACCCCCTTCTGCCACCATTCTGTACCTGAAAGTGCACAGGGACAATGATTTGCTCCAAAGCTATCCAGGCATTAGAGACACAAGAAAATGAGATGATTATTTTTGTATATTGCGCATTCCACCTCACACAACAGTGGGCAAATGACATCAATTTTCCTGACACACCTTCAAGTAAAAGTATTGGCTTGGGATGCCTGCTCACCCATTTCACAAGAAATGACTGCATAGCTTGTGGAAAAAACATCTTCTAAATATGTTCTCTTTCTGTTGACAGCCATTATGAGAAGCTTCTCCCTCCTCCAGGAGGCAATTGTTCCTTATGTCCCCACACTGATTACTCAGCTAACACAGAAGCTATTACTAGTTAGCAAGGTGAAGTACCCAGTTACTAATACCATGTATAGTTTACTTCGTATTAAGATGAATTTTGAGTGTTTTAAATCCTTTCTTCTATTTATTAAAGTCTTTAGAAGTTATGATGTGGTCTGAAGAAAAGATCAATACATTCATTTACCATTCCTATTTGTTCTTTTTTAGATGCAATTTTTTAAAGAACCTGTTCACTGATAAAGATATTGCACCTCTGTTGCTGTTTTACTCAATTGGTGGCACTCTGAGTTAGCATTTTGATTTGAACCTCAAAATGGACTTGATACTTTGCTGTGGTACTGAGTGAGTGCTGCATTGTTAGAGGTTCCATCTTTTGGATGAGATGGTAAATTGAAGTCTTGTATGATTGCTCAGGTCTACATGAAAGATTTCATGTCACTATTTGAAGGAGAGCAGGGGCTTCTTTCTGCCTTCTCATCAGCATGTTCGTTCAGTCAGCACAATCAAATCTAGATTATCTGACCATTTGCGCATTGGTTGGACTTAAATAAATACAAATTCTTTCTTTGTTAATATGTAATCATTTATCAGCATTGACTTGAATTTGATATTGTCCTAGAATCCAAGCAAGCCACACTTCAACCATTACTTGTTTGAGTCTCTTTGCCTATCTGTGCGTATAACATGCAAGGCAAACCCTGCCACTGTGAGAAGTTTTGAAGAGGCTCTCTTCCCAGTGTTCACAGAGATCTTGCAGAATGATGTGCAAGGTGAGTATAGTTGCAAATAATTTCACTAACTACACAGTGAATTCACTTTTGTATTAGTGTTTTTGACCAAATTCTGCATTTAGATGGAGAGAAAAGCAGGAATGATGAGAATCTTGGGAGTAATTGTTGTTCACCTACAAGCTGAGATCAGTTAACTAAGTACAGGCTCAAGACCAAACCCTGGGACCTTCCTGATCTGTATTGTTACGAGAACTATACTTACCTCATTGAAAGTGGCGGTCAGGAACTCCAACTCCTGACGAACCTTGGAGCTTTTATGCATGCGCAGAACAGGCTGCGTATGCGTAGTTTTGCAACTCGTACTTTTCTTGGGCCAAGGGCCCAGTGTGCCGGCGCACAGAGGTAAAATGGCGCGTAAACCCGGGCCAGGTGGGAGGACCATGGAAGACCAATGTCCCAGGCAGGGAGAAACTCCAAAGGGGAGAAGGGACAGGAAGAAGTCCCAAAGGGAGACTCCCAGACAGGGACAGAAACAGGTCCCAGTTAAGTTAAGAAAAAAAGAGAGGAGCAGAGAAACAGGCTCCAAACAGGAAAATGGCTGCAGAGAGCAGGCTTCAAGTGAAGAGGGCTTAGGAGAAGCCCTCAAGATCCAAGAGGGCAGCAGAAGGTTGGTGACTCTGGGCTGTTGGCGCAAAGGGCACCCCTTTGGATCAGTAGCATTCTGCTTGGTGCATCTGAAGTTATGTTTAAGTTGGTGGCTGGGTGCATGCTCGGGAATGCAGGGGAACAGAATCTCGGGAGAAGAGATTGAAACCCTGTGAGGTGGGCTGTTGTTGATGCGGTCCGATTTTGAGTGACTTGGAGAGAATTCCAGGCTAGATCTTCGAATGTAAAGACTGGAATCCTTCGTGTGAAAGAGACAGAGTTTCAGTGAGTTTGACTGATTCAGTTATTACTGACCTCTATGTGGGTTGTTGAGAAATTCATGGACTCTGTCTTGGTTGCACCTGCCATTTATTGTGTAGTGTGGTGTGTTTGACCACAGGTTGCTTGTTAATTCACAATGTACCTGATATTTACCCTGAATATTAGGGTATAAGATAGATATTGTAAGTTGTTTGGCTTGCTATTTAAATTTAAAATCTATTTTGGACTGTTGCCTTAAAGGGGGTGTGTAGTTGGGACTCAGGTTAATTGGGAATTTTGGGATTTGTTATAGTATTAAGTAACTGTAATCTCTTTCTGACCTTTTATGTCGTAAAGTTTATTTTTGTTTGTTCAAAACCTGTGAAATCTTGTAGCTTTATTCACTAGGCAAGTGTCTAGGCAAGAATCTCAAACTTTGCCTACTTTAAACAAAATGTTTTTGGCCCATGACCAAATCTTAGCAAAAACTTGGGGATCTGGTTAAGGATCATAACAGTATGCCTTAGTCGCTCATTGCAGAAGTTCACTGAACCATCACAATTCCAGATCTGTAAATTGAGCTAGTAGAGAGCTGATGAGACACCCTTTATGATTGCTATTGGTGATGTACCCTCCCAATAGGTGGAATGGGTACAGTGACTTTTGTTTTACGAACTGCAGCCCCAATAAGATGTTCCGCTGCAGCTCACTGGTCTATTAAACAAATGGTGTCGGCTGGGGGCGCCGGTGGAAAGCAAGGTGGGTGTTAGGAATAGTGGAATTGGTGAAACAGGCTGCTGTGATCGGAACGTTTTGTGGCCTGGTATGCTCATTTTACAACGCTTGGGCCCACAAGGGCTGACCTCCAGCAGTCCCATTAAGAACTATCTGTAAGGCCCCTCAACACATGGAGAAAGTCAGATTGGCATACACGCGCATACTTCATCCACTTCTCCTTAAAGGTTTCATCTGGAATCCTAAAACACGTGCAGAATCCTTATTTAATAGTTTAAAAAGTATTTTCCATGTGTTGGGTGACAATCCTGGGCCACTCATTTAAAAGCCTGTCTGAAAGTTGATTCAGGCAGACAAATGGTTGCACAGGGTCCCTATCAAATTTTCTGTTTTTCAGATGAGAAACATGTAGCTGGTAGTTTAAGGTCTCCTCTGATGTCTTCAGCAAACTTGAAATTTCAGATCATTGCGCACCTCAACATGGATTTTTTTTTTTCTTTGTTCTCTCTGTTTCTACTTTTTAGAATTCCTTCCTTATGTGTTTCAAGTGATGTCGCTGCTCCTGGAAATATACAGTGCTGATATCTCTCCATGCTACATGGCTCTCTTCCCGCATTTGTTGCAGCCACTACTCTGGGAACGTGTAGGGAACATCCCACCTCTTGTCAGACTACTGCAGGCTTTCTTGGAGAAAGGAGCAAATTCCATTTCTACTACTGCAGCTGATAAAATTGTACGTATAATTATTTTAACTCTTTAAAACATCTTTCAAAATTAGCATTTCTTGACCAAATTTTACCTCATTTAGAACAATTTTAATACAAAGTAGAATCAGAAAGGCTACAATCAAATGTGCAGTAATGTCAATAGTTTTGCGAATCCTTAACAATTAGTTGTAGCCAGTGAGAGAGATGTAGGGTAACTCTCAACTCTAGCAAAGGTTTAAAATTACAGTGGAAATGAAAATCAGAAGAGGGGTGTGATGCAATATAATGCCATTATTTTACACTCCTGCTAAAATTAGAAGTTACTCAGATACTGTTCAGCTTTGCTAATCATTTGCAAGAAGTCAGGGTCTGAATGCTACTGTTACCTGAAGATGCTCTATTATGAGTTGACTTTGCTTTTTAACTTTTATCCCCTTTACAAGGACAGCAAATGCTACTACACCTCTGGATGAAAATGTTTTTATGGTTGGACACGTACATTTTCTTTTCAATTTGATCTTTAGCATTTGGTGTAGCCTATTGCAAACTTGCAGAATGTCCATTCCACCCTTTTTGCCCTGTGCAGAATGTGCATTCCACCCTTTTTACCTTGTGCCTTCATTACGCAATGGTGCCATGTCCAGTATATCTTGTTTGCATGTTGTTTATATAAATTGTTGAGACATTTACGGGATAACTTATAAATGCAAGTGTGGTCATAGTGTCGGAGATTAATCACACCGAGGCAACATTAATACATAGAAACCCCATTTATTACTTGTGCACAAGGGAGAACAATGCAACGAGAGCTATTGTGCCGTCTTCAAGCAGAATACACAAAGACTTGCTTAAAAGCATTTTACAACCAATCAGTAAATTTTGTACATCCCAATCTACTTATTTGCATAAGTTTACTGACCAATCCACGTTCCAATAACTTTCCATTCCAACACCACAAATGCAGTTGTTTATAATTTGACTATCACAACTTTCGGCCCAAGAGAGAGACACATGGAATGTCTCAGGGCCCATCCTGCTATAGTGGTCAGACAAGATGCTATTGTTCTTCAAGGTTGCAGTGTTTTTCTCTTAGGTCTAAGCATTTAATTCAATTTCTCCATTAACCCTTTTAGTACTAAGTGGGTTCCCTATTTGTCTAGGCCACCACACTTCCCCCGCTTTGTCCTAAAAGGACAATCCACTTCCTTATCCAAGTTCTATGTATCCTAGCCGCCAGGCTTCATCCTCAGTGGAATCCTGATTCCTGAGGAGAGGGAGGGAATAGATAACTGGCTTGCCACCAGCAAGGTAGGCACTGGAACCTACCCGAGTGCTACCCTTGGTATAATTTCTCCTGACACATAGCCAGGCCTCTCCCTTAACAACCAAAAGTGGGCTCCTGTATCCAAATGGGCGTTTGCTGAAAAAGGGCCCCTTAATTACCTAGGGACCATGCAGAATCTGAGGGGAAAGCCAGAAAATGCATCTCAGAGGAGGAGGAGTTAACAGGAAAATGAGTATAAATCCAACATTTAGTTTGATTAACTTGCAAGACTATGGCCTGCATTCGTTGAACCACAGAATTGGTAGGCCATGCCCCCGCAAGGACCATGCAGGACAGGATCCAAATCAGATTCAGCATTCTGACGGCTCAGTTAAAGTTCTTGCACAATCACTTCCATCTGAGGTCAGCATCCGCTTGACGTGCGATGTGTGGATCCACAAGGGTCGTCCTTCAACCTTCACGGCCATATGGGTAGTGAGCAGGACTCAGAAATGCCCCTCCCATCGAGGTTCCAAACAGTTCTTTTCTCCTGAAGGTCTTTACCAGGACTAGGTCCCCGGGCTGGTATTGATGACAATCTTCAATGGTGGGCTTTTTCTGAGCTTCTACTACCTGTATATGCAAGCTCTTGAGAGAATTAGTGAGCGCTATACAGTATGTAATCATTCCCTCATCCATAGCGTGGATGTCCATTTCCCTAGCAGACAAAGGTGGGGCCACTGGTACGGTTAGGGTGAGAGTGCATAGTTATGAGCGCCAAGGGTAGAGCTTCAGGCCATTTCAAACCGGTTTCTTCACATTAGTCATCTCGGTGGAACCTCCAGAAACTGTCGGAGATTAATCACACCGAGACATCATTAATACATAGAAACCCCATTTGTTACTTGTGCAAAAGGGAGAACAATACAACGAGAGCTATTGTGCCGTCTCCAAGCAGAATACACAAAGACTTGCTTAAAAGCATTTTACAACCAATCAGTAAATTTTATACATCTCAATCTACTTATTTGCATAAGTTTACTGACCAATCCATGTTCCAGTAAATTTCCATTCCTACACCACAAGTGCAGTTGTTTATAATTTGACTATCACAACTTTGATTACCTTTGGCCCAAGAGAGAGACACATGGAATGTCTCAGGGCCCATCCTGCTATAGTGGTCAGACAAGATGCTATTGTTCTTCAAGGTTGCGGTGTTTTTCTCTTAGGCCTAAGCATTTAATTCAATTTCTCCATTAACCCTTTTAGTACTAAGTGGGTTCCCTATTTGTCTAGGCGACCACAATAGTTTTTTCAAGAACTCCAGATTTGCCAATACTTTCTTGCCACAATGAAATCAAGGCAGCAGGATTTTATTCCATTTTTTCTGAAAAATGGCTCGTGATCAAGATTACATTTATTATTTTTCCATTTGGACATGACTTAAGTTGTTTCTGCAATTTTGTTAGAAACTTGGAAGAAAGTATAAACATAACTTAAGACTCTGGCTATATATAGTTTGTTCACCCCTTTGTTTTTGTTCGAGATTGAGAAACTTCAGGTATCCAAGTTGACTTCAAGATGGAAATTTGACATCAAAGCCACAATGTGCTGTTTTCCATGAAAAAAACAAAGTACTGCGAATGCTGGAAATCTGAAATAAAAACAGAAAATGCTGGAAAAACTTAGCAGGTCTGGCAGCATCAGTGAAGAGAGAAACAGAGTTAACGTTTCGAGTCTGTATGACTCTTTTTGAGCTCTGAAGAAGAGTCATACGGACTCGAAACATTAACTGTGTTTCTCTCTCCACAGATACTGCAAGACCTGCTGAGTTTTTCCGGCATTTTCTGTTTTTATTGCTGCTTTCAATGCTTGTTTTGCTTTAAGCTTACCTTCCCTTCTCACTCCTGCCTGCCCTGCACCTGCGCACACATGCAGATTTTTGTTTTCTTTCTACTCCCTTTGGGATGTGCAGTATTTTCCTTTATCAGCTTCATGTTAGTTTACAATCATTTTGCAGGATTAAACATGTACTGATGATTTGTGGAAAGATCATAAGGAATATGGGCCAAATTTGGACATTTGGTGCTCCCTGTTCAGTAAGATCATGATTACTTTCTACCTCAGCTCCACTACCCTACATTGTTCTCATATCCCTTGATTTCCTTACTATCCAAACTTCCATTATTCTCTATCTTGAATATACTCAAGAACTGAGCATTAACAGCTCTCTGGGATAGCCAATCCCAAAATTTCACAAATCCTTTGAGTGAAGAAACTTTTCTTCATTCCTCAGTCTAAGACTGTCGCCCCAAGTTCTAGATTCCCCAGCTGGTGAAACATCCCCTGAGCATTTGCCCAGTTAAGCACCTTAGGAATTTTATATGTTTCAATTACTTCACCCCTCGTTCTGCTAACTCTAGGAAACATAGGTTTAGTCTTCTCAATCTCTCCTTACTGGACAATCTCCTCATCCTGGGTCTTAGTTGGGTGAACCTTAGTTGCCCTCCTTCTAAAGCAAGTCCTTTATGTAGGACCAAAGCTGTACACAGTACTCTAGGTGTGGTCTCACCAAGACCCTATATATTTGCATTAAGACTTGTTCATTCTTGTAATGCAATCCCATCCTAATTGTTAGCATACCATTTGTTTTCCTCATTGCTTGCTGTACCTGTGTCAATTTCACATTACATGTGCAAGGGGACCCAAATCCACCAACATTTCTCAGTCTCTCACCATTTAAAAGATATTCTGCTTTTCTGTTTTCCTACCAAGGTAGATAACTTCACATTTCTCCATATTATATTCCATTTGCCAGGTTCTTGCCCTCTCACTTAACCTGTCTATAACCCTTTGCAGCTTTTTTGCATCCTCCTAACAATTTGCTTTCCCACTCAAGTTTGCACTATCTGCAAATTTGGATATATTACACTCTGTGCCCTCATCCAGATCATTGATATAGATTATAAACATCTGAGGTCCAAACATTGATCCTTGCAGCACCCAACTAGTTACAGCCTGCTAACCTGAAAATGATATTTGCCTAATCGTGGAATGCACAAGCGGAGTTTAATTGTTCAATTATTAATCTAAATGGGACATTTGTTTATACATCAGTTTGTTTCTTCTTCAACAGCAAATTTTGCGCTCATAATTTATTTTGATCTATGTGGATATAAGAGATGCAAGGAGAACAGCATGTGGCTTGCATAAGAAGACTTGGGTTAATTTAGCACATGCAGCTCTGTTCCCATCTCATCCTCTTATTTTTTAACTTGCATCTTGCCAGTTTTCCCAGGCTCAGATTTCCTGTATAACTGATAATGATCTTTGCTTTAAAGAAAAGTGAAGCACCGGATTGTAATAAAGAATATAATAGAAATATTTGACAGTAATTGGATATTGCTATTGCAATGTATATAATAACTATCCATTTTAATTAAAGCATTTTTATTTTACATTGCCATTTTTTAAATTGCTCCATGCCTGAGCTTTGACACCTCAAGGAAAAGGTGGTGTTCTGAAGATTTTGCATAATGATAGAATAGGCTTAGGCGAACAGGACGTCAATTATGTCTGGAAGTGTGGTAGGAAATTGGGTATGGATTAATTGTTGCGCTAGGCTCATCGTGGTTGGGTTTGAAATAAATGATCATAATTTGCAGAGAGAGATTTTGGACTAAATAAGAAATCTGTTCCTTTGATGTAGGATTCTCAGTTGGACCGCTTCATAACATTCAGCAGCTTTAACTATTTCAAACTGGTCTCTTGGGATAGCAGAGTTGCATTTCAACAAGCAAGTTAAAAGTTATGGACAGCAATGTTAAGGGCATTTATTGTTAACAAAATAGAGCAACCCTAAAGAATGACTGATTTAGTAAAGCTCACCAATATCCAGACCATGCTGCAGGATTCATATACATGCATCAAATGCAAGCTCCTTGTAACATTTGAAATAAAATCACAAAACGTATGGGGCAATTGACCTTTTTAAAAAATATGAAGAAATACAAATATTTAATAAATTTGTGACCGCACCTGAGAAAGATGAAAAGACAAGAGTGTCTTTGGTGCAAAACAAGCTGACAGTCAGAGGAAGGGATAGCTGCTGAGTGGTCACAAGCACAATGCAGAGCTGATGCTAATTGTGGCACCTAGACAGACACATATTCTTAACCAGTATTGTTGTCTGGTGGTAAGCAGAAAGTTGAACAGGTACTTCGAAGAAAAATATAGATTTTTCCTGACTTGCTTTCTTTTTCTTTCCAATCATAGCCAGGATTGCTTGGAGTCTTCCAAAAGCTAATTGCATCTAAAGCAAATGACCATCAAGGCTTCTACCTGCTTAACAGTATAATTGAACACATGCCTCCGTAAGTATAGAGCTACTTTCTACAGTTTTTTGGGTGTTAACAGCTGAATAAACTATGTTCATGGATTGTTCTTGTATTTTCCATCTGTTAGTGATGCCATGCACCAATATCGGAAACAGATCTTCATTTTGCTTTTCCAGAGACTTCAGAATTCAAAGACAACAAAGTTTGTTAAAAGTAAGTTTTTTTTTCTTTCTAAAGAAGTCCCTTCATTAAAATTTTACAAAATGGTTTGTTTTTTTTCCTCCCTATAGCAAAGTGACTAACCCCAACTCAGTGCTTTCATGCATGAGACTAGCAGATTCTGAAATGGGAACCTGAAAGATTGAACCTGTAATTCACCACTCTCACTGTTTATTGGTGCTCCATGACTATGCACTTATATTTGGAGGGGGATCTTCTCAATTTATTGATTTGTCTGGATTTTTTTTGTTTTGCATTTTAGGCTTCTTGGTGTTCGTTAACCTTTACGCTGTGAAATATGGAGCAATAGCATTGCAAGAAATATTCGACAGTATACAACCAAAGTAGGTATAATGCTGCCTAAATGTGAGAAGCAAAATGGACGTTAAATTTTTTTTTTTTTTACAGCTTTTGTTCTGATGTGCAGAACAGCTGCTATGTGCTGCTTATTGGTACATGTCTAAACTCTATTTCACCCTCTCCCTGGTTTTGTCTTTCTTTGCTTCACAACTGCCACGTTACAAAGCACTCTTTTTCACATTTAAATTGGACATGGTATGTAATCTTTAACTTTCTACTTATTGTCGGCAAGAAATGGCACCAACAGTTCCTCTTAGTCAGAAGAAACTCACCTGAATAAGTGTCCAGTAGGAAACAAATAGAAAATAAAAAGAAATTCAGTCTTATCAGCTTTTAATGCCAGTGACCACCTTTGTTGGTTCACACTTCATACTTTATTCAATTTATTTAATCTCTAGAGAATTTTTACCAAGATTATTGCTGACCACCCCCAAGAATTATATTCCAACTGCTTTTGGGTCAGAATCCTGTATATTATTGCCAATTTTAAAAAAAGAATGTTAAAGCATAGAAGCAGACCATTTAGCCCATCAAATCTGTGTGTGTGTTTTGCTCCTGCTTGCTCCCAATGTTTTTCAGTTGTCTGCCAGAACTTCATTTTTACTGAATTTTGCAAATTCACTTTTCCCTAGTTTCTGTATCTAGAAGATTTCAGTTGCTTTTTAAAGGAATTAATTGAACACAAAAAAGACACCCAGAAAAGTCATATCAACTCTACATATATAATCTCAGCACCTATTCAACTCCCTGTTTAGCAGCAGACATCAAACTGTGCAAAGATTTGTATCTGCCCCCATGCATAAATTAATTTCAGCTCACCACTTAAGACTTTTTACTTTTGTACTTGTCTTTGAAAGATTGACACACATGAACAGGCAAACAAAGATATCCTTTGTCCAATACAACACCCAATCAATTCTGTAAATTGTTGTCCATAACACAAAACAGGGAGTTAATTGTGGTTTATGGGCTTCATTAGTATAACAATGCTGTCCTATCACCTTCCATTTTTAGACACTCATCTGTATAAATTGAATTTTATAAATCTATAGATTTGGAAGGGATTGCATTTAGCACTGATGCTTTGGTGGTGGATAAATTCTCAATCAACATACCTATATCTGTTTGCGACAACTTATTTAAATATATGTAAAGGAATATGGATTTGCCTGTCCCCCACCTCCCCATCTAGGTATGCATGCATAAACCTCTGCTCTCTTCACATGCATAACCATTCTTGCTAAAACATTTGCAGGTGTAGGATAAAGGCAGCAGACAAGATGTCTATCAATATTGAGTTCAAGCTGGCTCTCATAATTCATTTTCATGTAAATTCCTGGCTCTTCAGATTGAAGTTTGGCATGCCACATATGTCAATGTTTTTTGACATCCACATATTTTAAATTGGTGGCATCAATACTGCATGCTTTCTGGAAGAAATTTATTATCTGGGAAAATAAGCAAGAGAAATTAAACCAGGTTATCTCCTTTATAGTTATTAGAGGTGAATCCTGTTTTTTAAGATGATGTAAATGGAACCAGGATTGCTTTTAGAAGGCAGTATGAATGCAAAGCGACTCTTTTCTCATTCAAATTACACTTTCAACAGTTTCTCCTCTGACTGAATAAAACCATCCATATAGTTCAGAAACAAATAAGATGTTTAAAACTAGTGAATAGCTAAATGATTATAAACTCTAGAACTATTACCATATCTTTTCATTTAGAAGTGCCAATAATTCATCTTGGCCTACTACTGAGGTACCAGCCATCACAGGTGCCAGTCTTCAGCTATTTTAATTCACACCACATGATATTTAGAAATGCCTGAGCACAGAGGATACAACACAGTCTATCGGTTCCTCGAACATGACAACATTCCAGCTATCGTGCTAAAGACTTGTGCTCCAGAACTAGCTGTATCTCTAGCCAAACTATTCCAGTACAGCTACAACACTGGCATCCAAAATAGTAGAAAATTGTCTGGTTTTTCCTGTCCATTATAAGCAAGACTAATCCAATCTAACCAATGACCATCCCATCAGAGCAGAGTGATGGAAGGGGTTGTTGATAGTCAGTCCTATCAAGTGGCACTTGCAATATCCAGCTCACTGATGCACAGATTGGGTATCACCAGGACCAATTGGCTGTAGATTTCATTATCACCTTGACTCAGATATGGATAGAAGAGCTGAATTCCAGAGATGAGGTGAGAGTGACTGCCATTCACATTGAGGCAGTGTTTGATTCAGTGTGGTATCAGGGAGCCCTGCTGGAAATGAAATCAGGGAAAACCCTTGACTAGCTAGAGTCATACCTACCTCAGAGGAAGATGGTTATGCTCACTAGAGTTCCACAGGGTGGTGTCTTTTGTAAAATCATCCTTAGCTGCTGCATCATTGGCCTTCCCTCCATCATAAGGTCAGAATTAGGAATGTTTGCAGAGTATTCAGCTCCATTTGCAATTCTGCATCTAATGAAGCAGTCCATGCCTGCATGCAGCAGGACCTGGGCAGCATTCAGTATTGAATAGATAAGTGGCAAGTTATATGAGCAGCACACAAATGCCAGGCCATGACTGTCTCCAACAAGAGTCTGGCCACCTCCCCATGTGATTAAGTGGCATTATCATTGTAAAATTCCCCACCATCAACATCTTGGGGTTCATCATTGACTGGAAACTGAACTGGACCAACCAGCCACACACTGGCTACAAGAACAAAGCTGGGTATTCTACAGCGAATGACACCTCCTAATTCTTCAAAAATATTCCACCATAGACAAGGCACAAGTCAAGAATGTGATGGAATGCTTCTGGAATGAGTACAGCTCTGACAACACTGAACTAGTTGGATACCATTAAGGGCAAAGCAGCCAGTTTGACAACATCTAGCACCTCCCAAACCTACAACCCCTACCACTTAAATAGAAGGCAAAAGCGCATGAGAATACCATCACCTCAAAGTCACAGATCATCCTGACTTGGAAGTCTATTGCTATTCCTTCATTGCTCAGTCAAAATCCTGGAATTCCCTACCTCGGAGTACCTTCAGTATGCGGGCGACAGCAGTTCAAAAATACTAGCTCAATGCCATCACCTCGGAGGCAGAAGGGATGGGCAATAAATGCTGGCCTTGCCAGCAACATCCACATCAACTGAATGATTTTTTTTAAATTGAATTTAGCCAAGTATACTGTTTACATACAACTTTTGAGAATTAATATCTTGCTAAGTAAATACATTTGTTTATTCTGAGTTAACTTTCATCATCTTGTCGCGTTTTTTCTAAAATAACATGCAATTGTTTTGTTGCAGAATGTTCGGCATGGTTTTGGAAAAGATTTTTGTTCCGGAAGTACAGAAAGTGTCTGGACAGATTGAGAAAAAGATTTGTGCGGTTGGAATTACAAAGATCCTAACAGAATGCCCTTCTATGATGGACACTGACTATACCAAGCTGTGGTAGGTTTTTTTTTTTGCAAAGAGTCTCTGTTCTGTTTGGAATCTGTTAACTTGACAGCCAGCCTCTGAAATGTACCGGATTTTAAATTAATATTAAAACTGAAATTACTTTGTGGTGGAGTGGGGAAGAGGAAAGTAGACCCAGGCTCCTGCACAGTTGGGATGGTCTTAGGGCTCCAATTTCAGGAAGGTCATATACATGAGGAAAGATTTTCATTTATTCTTTCATGGGATGTGAGTATCGCTGGCAAAGCCAGCATTTGTTGCATATCTAATTCCCTTTGAGAAGGTGATGGTGAGTTGCCTTCTTGAACAGCTGCAGTCATCTATTGTTGGTACACCCACAGTGCTATTAGGAAGGGAGTTTCAGGATTTTGACAGTGACAGTGAAGAATCAGCAATATAGTTCCAAGCCAGGTTGTTGTGTGACTTGAAGGGAAACTTGCAGATGGTGATGTTCTCATGTGTCTGCTGCCTTTGTCCTTCTCGGGATGGTAGATGTTCTGGGTTTGGAAGGTGCTGTTGAAGGAGCCTTGGTGAGTTGCTGCATCTTGTATTTGGTACGCACTGCTACCAGAGTGCCTTGGTCATGGAGGGAGTGAATGTTTAAGGTGTTAGATGGGGTGCCGATCAAGCATGCTGCTTTGTCCTGGATAGTGATGAGCTTCTTGGATTTTGTTGGAGCTGCACCAGGCAAGTGGAAGGCATTCCATCACGCTCCTAATTTGTAAAGTAAGTGGCTTATGCACTTGTTATCTGGGAATTGATTGTGGGAAAGAGAAATAATTCAAGCAGTTCTTAATTAGTTTACTAACAAAAAGTCCCCTCAGTTAAATTGAAATGCTATCACCTTTTTTGATGCAGGCTGGCCCTCACAAGCCACTGTAAAGGTTTGTGTTTTATTGCGGGGGCGGGGGGGGTGCGCCTAACTTGGGCCTTATCAAGCAGCTCCCCCAGCTGGGGCAGTGCGGCCTGCTCATGCTCCCCGTCTCCAGTGTGGGCCTCTGTGGCCCGCAGCCAGAGTTTCTCTCCGGTGAAAAGTTCTGCCTGCAGCCAGCAGCCTCCTCTCACACGCCAAAGTAATTGGAAATATTCAGAGCTAAAAAATCTTTATCTGGGTGCAGATTTCCAGTTGTAGAATTAGTATTATCCATTTTATGTTGCATTAATGCATCTCTTTGGACTAATACTGTAAACTATAGACTAATCTCAGATTGCTGAGATATTGGTGGACTTAAGTATTAGAGGAAACAATGTGCTATTGGCTGATGAAATAAGGACTTGTGGCTGTGATTTCCCCAAACTTGGAGGGGGTGGGGTGCAGGTGTGGTGAGGGACAGGGTGGCGTGGATGCAGGATGGAACAATATACTGTTATCCTATTTCCTTTCCCCTTTCCTATGGTCTTAAAATTCTCTTTTTCATCTACTTAAATTATGTCGTTAATGGTTTAACTCATCATAGTATTAATTATTCATAATGACAAAATTAAATGTGTTGATTCTCTATATCCATTCTCTTTAAACAGGACTCCTTTACTCCAGGCTCTTATTGGATTATTTGAATTGCCTGAAGATGACAGCATTCCTGATGATGAACATTTCATTGATATTGAAGATGCACCAGGCTATCAGACCGCTTTCTCCCAGCTGGCATTTGCAGGAAAGAAAGAACATGATCCCATTGGTGCAACAGTGAGCAATCCAAGGGTTCATCTGGCCCAGTCCCTTCACAAGCTCTCCACAGCATGTCCAGGCAGGGTAGGTATTAAAATTGTGCATTGAGGAAAAATTGGATAAATCCAATTTGGACAGGATTAAACTTTTCCAAACCATGAAAGCATATGAGAGATGCTTTTGTTGTCATTCTGTGGAAGCAAAACCAGGGACATGGTTCCATAGATATTGGATGCCTCGTGGACCTCATTGTTTTGTTTTCACCATGGGGAACATTGCAATCAACCCTAATCGCAGATGATTAGCACACAATTGATAAGGTCACTTGAACACCTCTGTTACTAACCTAGTTGGAAGTGGCCAACTTCATCAAAGACCCGGAAGTGAACCTCATTGGATAAGCTCACTTATCAGGCAATGTATTTATATAAGAAAGCTATACTTTTAAAACAGTTGTCCTCTGTGTTCACAGTATTGCCTAATGAATTGAAACTTTTAGCAGGGTGTTAGACCCTATTTTTCAGTGGGAATACAGCTGTATCATGTTGGGGAAGAACTATGAAGCAATTGTAAATTTCAATTCTGGGATCCTACTAATTCCATTACTGTAGGCTACTAGGTTTGATTCCCACAGCTGACAACTGACTGGAGTTCACTGGCCTCATCCCATGCCAACGATGTATAGACAGTCAGTCTCAAATACAGTTTGTTGTAGCTTGCCATAGACTGACACATTTTCTCCGAGTCACCAAATGTGCAAATTCTCATTTAACTGAATTGACTTCTAGAAATTCAACTTAATGTTGTTATGCGCAAGAGAGCATTAGTTCTCGTTTTGATGATTGAACTCAAAGGAGCAATGTTTAGACTTTAAGGAAGTGAAGGCCAAAGTTGGAGGAGTACATGAAATTTGAGAATTGTATCTAGGGACAAAAAGTCACTCTGTCCTAGGCTAAGTAAGTTTACCAGGAAGGTCCCAATTTGAATTACCTGTCTCTGCTGGGTTAGCTATTTCTTAACTGGGATATTGATTACAATTTCATGTTATAAAAGTCATTCATTAAGCTCAGTTTAAGGATTGATTTCATACTTCATTGCTATGTTGTGCAGAAAATATTGTTTTGATTGAAACATCCAGAAGTTAATGGCATTGGTTCCTGGGAAGAGAAATATTTTTAGGCTAAGTTAAAGATGAGATTGGGCCCTAAAAACAATAAATCTCACAAACTTATGATGTGCATCAACTAGAACTGCTTTTGCATTTGTTGATTTAATGTACTTAATATAATTAATGATGTAATACTTTTCTCCCATAGGTGCCATCGATGATCAGCACAAGTTTGAATGCAGAGGCTTTACAGTATCTGCAAAGTTATCTTCAGGCTGCTAGCGTGCAGCTGGTGTGAACCTGTTCTAATTGACTAAGGACACTCTTCAAAGGCTTTTTGCCATGTGTGCTTGCACAGTGAACATCATTTGATTGCGTATGCAGTAGGAATAAACCTGGGGGAGTAGTACCGGCCAGCGATGATTATGATGACTTCTGCCCAAATACATTTCGGCCCTGTGTAGGCTTAACGCTTGTGATCTCTTTCTATCCATATTTCTGTCTTTTATTTATGTTTTCTTAATCTGACTGCAAAAACCTAAAACAATAAAGCACCTACAGATGCATTGCCGTGTACAGTTACTCTAGTGTAAAATAAAAATGGAAAATATTAAAAACTTGCTTCCATCATTTTACCCATTTCACATTTATTGCACGACAGATTTCCCAGTTGTGAGGAGCAAGTTGATGATAGATGCCCAAACAGCACAGGGTGCCACAGAATGGCTGGGTGCAGTCTTGTGTCCACAATGCCTCATATGATGACTTCCTGTTACAGGCCCTTGCTTTGGTGCTGGAGGTTGGAACCTTCCCTAAACAGTTAAGGTTAGAAAGCATTCTTCCATCCCTTTGTAACCTGACCAACGTCATGACCTTACAAAATTACACTCTAACATTCTGAGATGTATTATCTTGAAGTATTCAATCATGGTTAAGGATCTTCAAATAAACGTATCAGGATAGAGGATTATGAGGAGCAATTGTGTAGGGTGGAAATGTCCTTACTGGAAAAGAGAAGGTTGAGAAGTTATAGTATTGATATAAATTATGTAGACTATGATGAGGCATTTCACCATGTCCAGAATAGTAGAACCAAAGAACACCGCTCAAAAGAGGTAAATTCAAAACTAATCTGTAGAAACAATATTTCATTCAGTGTATGGTCAATTTATGAAACAGGGTCCCTTATTGTTGATTTAATCAAAGGCCAATTAAATTTCTTTCCAGAAGTAACACTTTGGGACACAGTGAGTAATTTAAGACATGTTAAGTGTTGTATGCTTAGAGGAACCAGGTGAGTTGGGATCCACGGTTACCAAAGCTGTTCAACATTGATGTTTTTCACATCGTATTTGGGTCTATTGTAGAGCAATTGATAGAGATTAATTCCTATAATTAGTCAAGTGGTCCCAATTTTGCACTATGCAACCACCAAGCTGGTAGAAAGTCAACTTTTATGCACCTCTTTTTGTTTTGCAATTCCTATGTTGTGATGAAGCTTCTTCAAGCAGTTTCATAAATAGGGAGTCATGTTGATCAGAATTGAAAAAGTTCTCTTTTGTTCAATGGCCATATTAAAATAGGATAGAAATCACGTGATAAGACACAATTGACCCAGTTAGAGTGCTATTTGTAACCTTGCGTGTCTCCATTGTACCTATTGACGACTTCTGTGTTACACCCTTGGTTATTCTAATCAACAATATTATTTCTGCCAATATGTTCCAAAATATTTGTTTTCCAGCTTCTGGTATACTCGCTGGAAAAAGATACAGTTTAGTAGCATATGAGTGAAAGAAACTTTATTACTTTCATTGAGTCATTTTAATCATTGACTCTGTTGTTTGGACTTTGGCATTTGTCCATTTCTCTTCTCATCCTTGGTCTTTGGCTTATAAACTCTGTGTTCTAACTCTGCATACTTAGTTCTAAGAGTGGTACTTTCCATGGACCAACAGAAAAGATCTCATCTCAAGCAAGCGGAGGCCCAGGACTTGGCCTCATCTTGGCCTATTAAACAGATTATCCAGATCATTACTCACCAGGCAGATAGATTCAAAGGACTATACATTTCAACCAGATCATCACTCTGCTCTGACTTTTCCATTTCAAAGTAAGCTATATTCATGTGCAGAACACATTATTTTGGTGTAATAACAAGTTTAGTTATCATTTTTATGACTCAACAGTACCATCAGGCTCCATGTGACAGCCATTTCTATCTCATTCAATGGATGGTTAAATTCCATGATTTCCAGGTTAATGAAAGTTTGGCATATCAAAACTGCCCAATCTTAAAATGTTAGCCCAACTTACTAATTTAACACTCTGCAGAAATTCATATACCTTTCAAACTTATTTTTCTTTCTTTTATGAATTTTGCACAGCTGTAGATTCAAATATTATTTAGAACAAGGGCAATAACAGGTACTCAATATGTAAACTCATTCTTGGGCAGTTAAGAAATGGAAACAATTTCCTTGTCTGGAACTGACAGATAAAATATGCATTTGTTTTGAAGGATTAGAAATGGGACTGTATGCACGATGCTATTAAGTGAATCCATTTTAAATCTACCATATTGACCTATCAAAAACTTAATGAGATGTGAAGACATTTTATTTGAAGCAAGATGTTGTTCTGCTTCTGTTAGAAGATTTTCATCAAACGAGTACTCGCTGCTGCATGGACCAATCTTAGCTCAGTATTTTTTTTGAGAGAATTTAAGTTCTATAAAATTTTAATAATGTATTTATCTTTTCATGGGATATGGGTATCGCAGGCAAGGCCAACATTTTTTAATTGGTACAAATTGCCCTTGAGAATGGTGGGAACCATCTTCTTGAAACATTGCAGCCTGTGTAATGCAAGTATACCCACAGTGATGTTAGGGATTCCAGGATTTTGACCTAGTGACAATGAAGGAATGATATATTTCCAAAACAGGTTGATGTGTGGCTTGGAGAGGAACTCACAGGTGGTGTTAATCCTGTGTCCATAATGATAAGAAGTCGTGAGTTTGCAAATCCACGAACACATTTAATCTTTTTGCCTTGCTCAGTTCGATGTACCAAAAGGGAGATTGATGAAGTGTATACGGTTCCTTAGTGCTTGATGAGCAGATAACAGACTGATATTCTTTTGATTGTGAGTTGTAGAAGCAGATGACACATATAGGACAGGCACAATGTTCTGCGATTAGTTTTCATATGTTGGGTGGCCTGGCATAGTGGACTTAAGTAGAAGTTGGAGCTGGAAATAGCTGTCAGTTTCTACTTGGTTAACACTATTTAACAGTGACTTTCAAATCCAGCCAGCAGTTTACCAGATATCCCATGTGCCATAGACATACATAAAACATTTTTTTTTTGTCCTCCAGTCATTATTCACTTGAGTCTGGACATTGAATCTGACTTAAGGCTACTAGAAGCAAATGTAATACTGCCCATGCTGAGCATTCATAATGACATCCTTTTAGCAGGAATGACAAAAGCAACAAGCATTTAGGTGGTACCTTTTTCGCTTCCCAAACTCAGAAGCACTGGAGTCAATTGTTGCACCCATACTGTTACTCTGGCAGATAACATCTAGCTCAATATTGACAGGGGAATCAAATTTGGGAACTTCCTTGTCTACATGGATCAGAGGCTTTCTTTCAAAGCTATTGGGAAGCTACATCCTAATATATAGGAGGGCAAACACCTACTAAATGATCTAGAAATTGTACTGCAATTTAGTGTTATTTGGACAGCTGGGTGTCTAACATGCAGAAGCCCTCACCATGTTGGAGTCTAAATCTCAGATGGAGGATCTGCTCGCCTGATTTTAAGTGCAGGCTGTCATTTAATGGGGACATAACTAAATAACTGATGAAGGTGCATAGAGTCAAGGCTTAGTTGTGCAAGGATACTGTTGGATTTTGACAGCACAGAAAATTAGTTAGCTTTCTGCTGCTTGTTTAGACAGTATGACAACACCCAGTAGATATTTTTCTAAAGGATTATCCGAGGTGTGTTAAATGCCAGTTCCGAATAACTCATCTTTCCCAGTTTAAGACAGATGAGGAACTTTTTCTGAGGGTAGTGAATCTGGAATTCTTTACCGCAGAGGGCTGTAGAGGCTGGGTCATTAAGTATATTCAAGACTGAGGTGGACAGATTTTTAATCAGTAAGGTAATCGACAGTTATGGGGAAAAGACAGGAAAGTGGAGTTGAGGATTATCAGATCAGTCATGATCTCATGGAATGACGGAGCAGACCTGATGGGCCGAATGGCCTACTTCTGCTCTGACATCTCATAGTCCAGGCTGACTGATTAATTATTAATAGTGCAGACCTATGTAGCTCATGAATGGTACTGCACAATCTGCCATAGATCGTTGACTTGGTTTTCAACTTCCATTTTTGGTGTGTCACCTTGGTGCCAAAAAGACCCTTGCCTATCTTTCCAAGGGAAGATTGTCAGTAGTTTGTCATTGGACAACTGAAAATAGACGTGAGGTCTTGCTACCAGACAGTATATACCAGATCTCCTGGTATATAGTAAGCACAACATAAGAACGAGGAGCAGGAGTAGGCAATTCAGCCCCTTGAGCCTCCCCCGCCATTCAATACAATCGTGGCTGATCTTATTTCAGCCTCAGCTGCAATTTCCCACCCTTTCCCTATAAGCTTTCAACCCGTTGCTAATTAAAAATTTGTCTATCTCTTCCTTAAATTTATTTAGCATCCACTGCACTTTAAGGTAGTGAATTCCACAGATTCACAACCCTGAGAGAAAAGTAATTTATCCTCATCTCTGATTTAAATCCACCACCTCTTAGCCTAAAACTAGGGCCTCTTGTTCTAGGATGCCCCACAAGGGGAAACATCCGCTCCACGTCTACTTTGTCTATCCCCGTTAGCATCTTATATACCTCAATTAGATCTTCTTTCCTTCTTCTAAACTCTAGTGAGTAAAGGCCTAAACTGCTTAATCTCTCCTCATAAGACAAGCCCCGCATCTCTGGAATAAATCTAGTGAACATCCTTTGAACCACCTCCAATGCAATAACATCCTCAGTAAGGGGACCAAAACTATGCACAGTACTCCAGGTGCAGTCTCACCAATGCCTTGTAGAGTTGCAACAACACTTCCCTACTTTTATACTCCATTTCTTAAGCAATAAATGTCAAAATTCCATTTGCTTTCCTCATTACCTGCATATTAGCTTTCAGCAATTCATGCATGAGGACACCCAGATCCCTCTGCACTGAAGCATTCTAAAGTTTCTCTCCATTTAAATAACACTTCATGAAATGCCTGAATGCATTGCCATCATCTTCCTAACAACTGCACCAACATACCCTATACTGAACGGTGATTCCACCAATTATAGTGCAGAGCTTTAGAGACAATTGATTGCCTTTCTTCAATTAGGTACCAAGTCCTGCATGTATAAAAATGTGTTCATATTTGACCTTCAGGTAATGCCTTCAACAGCTATCACCCAAGTCTGAATGTTCATATTGGCTCTATAAGGGATATCAGCCTTCAATACAGCGGAAGGACCGACACAGGGTAACTTTGTGTCCGAGCCACCTTGATGTTCTCAATGTTTGAGTGGAATGAGACATATCAGTGTTAACCAACACCAGTTATTTCATTGAGGTTGGCATTTGAAGGGTTTTAATGAAGAGGTACATGTAGTGTGATACTGAATTCTCTCCAAGGTATTCCGTATCAAGAGCCCTCCTTGCAACTATTTCACCTTTTGCTTGCTCCTAGATCTCATGCATGAACTGTAGAAAACCCTTACATTGTGTGCTTTTCTTTAATAGTTTATCAAAGTAAATCGTTGTGTGTCTTACACAATACAAGGCTAACAACATGCTTTGGGGTTTTGCTGTCAAGTCAGAAAGACTAAGCTGTTCTTCACATTTGCTCAGTGCTTTCCCAAAAAATTGTGTCCAAGTTAAAGCTCGCATTCATTGGTATTCCAGGTGTTGAAAAGACAGAAGGCCACTCTATTTTCCAGCAATGTAGGGGATGCATTCTATTTGCAATGATCCTATTTTACTTGGGAGGGAGACACAAACAGGTTGACAGTGAATTTCCTTCCTGTTGAACAATTCATTGGTATTTGAAGCAGTCATGGCAACATGTAGACACGCCTTCCTTCAAATTCAGTAGGTATGCCACTTTGTGATAATTATCTAGTAACTAGATCAGAAAAGGTAATTTTGTTATTGTCCAACCTTATGTCTGTGGAATTATATATGATATTTAAACCAAACAAGACTCTGAATGACAATTCATGTGAGTTATCATTAGCAGCAGTAATTGAAATTAAAGCTCTTGAATCATACTGGGATTTATAGCAGGTATTGCATCAATTTTGCCAAATGCAATTTATCTTCAAATTTCCCTGAAAAGTTCAAAACTGCTGTAAAGCGAACACAAATGTAGCGTGGTAAATAGGACAAATATAGCAGCCTTCTGTTATGGTACCTCACACTGAGTCTCTGCAGCTCCTCTCCCATTATGATGCAGAAGATGTGTATGCCTAGTGAGAAGGCTGTTTTTTAATATTCAAAGTGGTTGAGTGGGGTCTGAACAATTTTGGCTATATGTGACTGACAACTTATCCATCAAGATCACATGCCACTGTTTTAAGTAGTAGTATCTTCACCAGCACATTTCTGTCAGGCAAGATCACCAAAAACAAACTACCTCGTCGACCGTTCTTTTCTTGCATGTACAATCTTGCTGCACAGAGGTTGGCTAACTTGTTTGCCTCCATGACAACAGTGAAAAGCACTTTTGGATACCCTCAGGATTTGATAAGCTGTTATATAGAATTAAAATTTTGTCTGGTTTATGTTGACTTGAGTAAATTAAATGCCATATGGAATGAGTCATGTGTGCCTGGCCCGAGGAGTATTCTTTTCCAAAAATATATTTCATGACCGTCCAAAGTTGACATCACTTAAGGTGTAAAGCCTAATCAGTTTCCTCCAATGCTGTGTGTTACTCGTTGCATTTACGCCGTTAATATTTACAATAATGATTGCATGTCAAGCATACAGCTGAAAGTGAACACGGTCTCAATGGCTCAGCCTGAGGAGTGCCCATGCGCCCTAATCCCTGGTTTAAAGGGCGACGGCGGGGGTGGGGGCGGGGATTTTGTGGGAACGCGGCGACGTCAGTTCCGATGGCGCGCGGCGCTCTGGGAAGGTGAAGCGGTTAAGGTCGGTTCCGCCGCCGGTTCGTCTGATTCTCTTTAGTGTTTGCCGTGTGTCGGCAGCGGGAAGCGGCTCCTCTTTCCTGCTTCGGGGGCGAATGGATTGATTCGTTTCTTCAGAAATTCGGCTTCAAATTCGCTTTTTTGAAGAAAGGAGGTAAGTTTGGTGTGTGAGAGAAGAGGCCGCCGGCTGCGGGCAGCGGCCCCAGAACTCGCTCCGTCCCAGAACTTTTTACCGGAGAGAAACTCTGGCTGCGGGCGACAGAGGCCCGCACTGGAGACGGGGAGCATGAGCAGGCCGCATTGCCCCAGCTGGGGGAGCTGCTTGATAAGGCCCGGGTTAGCCCCCACCTGCAGTAAAACACAAACCTTTACAGTGGCTTGCGAGGGCCAGCCTGTCCATGCGGCTTTACAAAACCACCTATGTAACCTGCTCAGCCTAAACACTGGGCTCCGATGCACTGGCCGTTGCCTCCCCCCCCCCCCCCCCCCCGCAACTCTGACAAATTCCGTCAAACGCACAGATTTTCAAACTTTTCAAATCCTCTGCAAGTGTTGACACCCCTCAAGACCTTAAGGAAAATGTCACTTTTCCATTAAGGAAAATAGTACAGTGTTGACATTGTATTAACTGCTGTGCAACTGAAAATATCCTAATGCCTGCCGCTCTTCGGGGAGGCTGAGAAGTTAATAATTCCGGTATATTTAGGTGAATGCATACCAGTTGTCATCATTCGCCTAAGTCTTCACAGCACGGAGTCCCCCTTAAAGTTAACTATTTGGGTATTTTCATGTATCCGAACATACAGTTCGTGGCTAGTTTGGAATATAATTGTTTCGTGTCTTTT
The DNA here is from genome assembly GCF_017639515.1 of Carcharodon carcharias. Lineage (NCBI taxonomy): Eukaryota > Metazoa > Chordata > Chondrichthyes > Lamniformes > Lamnidae > Carcharodon > Carcharodon carcharias. Next base: position 40,502,978 of record NC_054480.1, on the reverse strand, counting down.
TAGACTTTCGGATGCCCAGCCTGTGTACATAGCATTATGTGCATTCCTAACCGTCATATATGATCCCCAAAATCCAAGCAACTCTTGTTTTCTTTTTGTTTGAATTTCTTAATTTGTGGTCATCTTTGAGTTACATTGTGTGTTTGGTTTTAAAAAGAGCTATTTATAGTACCGTTTCTTCATTGGTGGATAAATCTTAATTCTGTTATCAGCAGATTGGAATGTGTGCAAATTGACATGAGCATGGATGTTAGACTTGATTGAGATTTTCTGCTTCTGTGTATGACAGGTGGTTGTTTCCTGTTTGCAGTGTTGATTTAGGAATTGATTTGTTTGTAATTGTTGTGCTGGCACTACACTATAGAATTAACTGTCAGTATGTTAAAGTTTCTTGGTATGTGTACTTCATGAAAACACTTAAAAGGGTTGGGGAAATCTAATATGAATTGAAAAATAATGAGAAAACGAGAAACCCCCAAGTTGTTGGTGTACATTTAGTACAGATCAGAAGCTCGTGGGAAATTGTTGATGGATTGATTGAGGTGAGTGTGGCAAATGGGAGATGGAAAATTATTGTAGAAATCTTGATGTAATTTAAATTTCTGAAGCGATATCACAAAGTTGCATCAGACAAAATGCATCCCAGGGTAAAGAATTAAATGCTGGGATATGCTGACTCAAAATCTGGTCCAAGGAGTTCATTTTAAGATGAGTCTTAAAGGAGCTGAAGAAGCAGGAATACTTTAGGGAGAGAATTCATAGAAGGTTGGTTAAAGGCATAATTGTCAAGGCTGGACACGGGGACCAAGCACATCACAAGAGGTTAAGAACATGTGTATTGTAGGGCTGGGAAAGGTTAGAGAGATAGGAATGGGGAAGATCACAAAGAAATTTAAACACTGAGGTAAGAATATAAATTATGGATATTGGGATAATTCAGAGCCTTTGTAGGCTAGTGAGGGCAGTATGATATGTGAGTTAGGCTATGGACAGCAAAAGTTTTGGATGAACTGAAGTTCTTGAAGGGTGGAAGATCATTCGGATCATTGAAATCTGGGAATGACCATGGCTTGGATGAGGTCTTCAGAAGATTAAGATGTATCTTTTTTTGAATGGGAACAACATCTCTAATGTTCCTTGGTCAGTGCAGAATCACGGTTCTATTCCAGTCCAGGGATAGACGACAGACAAAGGGGTAAGAGTACGTGTAAACGGTGGTTCCCTCAGGGAGCGTGCTGGATCCACTTTTGTTCTCTGTTCATACTGATGTCTTCAACTTGGGTTGCTACCAATACAAAATTAATTTTGGCCAACTGTAAAGAGTACCATGAATGACTTTCGGAGACATTGAGAAGTGAGCAGAATGGACAGGTGCAGTTAATGGAGAAGAGTAAGGCAATATATTTGCTGTAATATGTTTTTGGAGGAAAATCAAATTGGGAGTGTACATAATGGAGAAACCTAAGGGTTCAATACATAATCCACTTAACTGCAAGTGGAGGAACACAGACCATGAAAAGGCAACCCTTATGGTTTTTTGAGAGTGAAAAGGTTGTGATGCAAAACATTGGTTAGGCCACAATTCGAACACTTGGTGCAGTTTTGGTGCCCATTACCAGAAGGAGAACATACAGTGCAGATCCACTTGTAGGATGGGAAATAGTTAAAATAAATAGAGGCGAATAAATGAATGTAATTTCAGGAATTCAGTTAAGCGGCATGAGGGAGAAAGCAAGAAAAGGGTGGTAAAAGTGTGGTACATTCTCCAACAAAAAGCAGTCGCTAGCTCAATAATTTAAAATCTGGGAAGGATAGTTTTTTTTTCTAGCCAAGGATATTCATGGATACAGCCAAGGCAGGCAAGAATTAGGATAAAAGTTAGTTATGATATCACTGAATGGTGAAACAACCATGAGGAATTGAGTAGCCTACTCCTGTCCTTAAACTAAATACGTCAAATGAGTTAGAACTAGCACCTACAATTGTAATAGTACATTTCGCTTATGTTCTTTATTCTTTCCTGGGATGTGGGTGTTGCTAGCAAGGCCAGCATTTGTTGCCCATCTCTCATTGTGCTTGAACTGAATGGTTTGCTTGGCCATATCAGAGCACGGTTAAGAATCAACCACATTATTGTGGGTTTGGAATCACATGTAGGCCAGACCAGTTAAGGATGGCAGAATACCTTTCCTAAAGGATATTAGTGAACCAGATGGGTTTTTACAACAATCAATGGTGGTTCATGTCACCATTACTGAGACTAGCTTTATAGTCCAAATTTATTTATGAATTCAAATTCCACGAGCTGCTGTGGTTGGAATTTGACCCCTTTCCCTCAGGAATTCGCCTGGGCCTCTGGATTTCTAGTCCAGTGACATCACCATGCTACCATCTTCCCCTATAATGTAATCTGTGAAAAAGCCCAACTCTCCACTAATACTTTTTGATCACTCTATGCAACTTGCAAACTTGCTTTTAATGGCTTACCTTTAGATTTCTTCATTTACTTCATATTGATCCTGGACCCCATCTTCCATTCCTTTGCAAAATTTCACTTCACACTTCTGTTGTGTTAAGCTGCTTCTGCCATCTTGTCACTCCATCCATTTGCCATTTATGATAACAATTTGCTATACCTCTCAGCTTAGTTTGCCATCTATTACAATCAATCATTTGCATTTAGTGTGAAGCTCTTGCTTTTGGTACAAGTACCAACCATTTTTGGTTGTGATGTTGATTAAGGGCCCCTTTGTCATCTCAAAGCATTGAACCCCCGTGACAATATTCAACCGGAATGGGAAGCTCTTGCTGTGTCCTGGCAACATTCATTCCTCTGAGCCAAAACGATCAAAAATAAATTTGGTCATTCACTCATTTAATGAAAATGGGAGATTTCTGTAAATAAATTTTTCTGCTTATGATTCATAAGTATTTAATTGGTTGAAAAGCACTTTGATGTCTTGAGAGCCTGATAAATGCTGGCTTTTTCTTACCAAGAGATAACCTCTCGTTGGCTGGCATGGAAAGCCAGGGGAGGCAGTGGGGTGTTGGGCTTTACTCAAAGTTGGAGGGTTTGTGGCTTATTGCCACCACGGAATAAGAAGTGAACTTTCTGAATATCCATGTTACACCTGATCTCCAATAAAGCATTCACTAAATTCTTTGAAAACAGGTACTGGGCACCTATGCTGCATATAATTGACAGTAGACAGAAGGAACTGGGATCAGCAAATTTATCATGAGTGTTGCTGAAAGAAGAGAGATGCTGTCAAAGCTTTTTGCCTTGCAGTCATCAAGACAGATAAAAGAATGCCAAATTTCAAAGGGAACAACAATTTACACTGCATGTACTGATGGCACTGCTTTTCTCGTAGTATTTATTGTTGTTCCCTTTGAAACTTGGCATTTTTACATCTACTTGGCATTTTTACATCTGTCCTGATGAGTACAAAATGAAAAGCTTCAACAGCATGCCTGTTTTTATCAGCAATACTCAAGTTCTGTACTACCAAGCAGCAGTTTACTGTGACTAAATATTTTTGCTGCCATTCTTTGTAAACATTGCGGCAAGTCACCATCACAATCAAGACCTTTGAAACAACCAGCTTTCCAATGGTTGAATATCAATTTTCCAAGACTACAAAGATGGAATGCTTTGTGGAAAATGGATATCAGCAGGACCACTGTTTTACCATGACTAAATAAATCAAATTCAACTTGTGTTGCATGGAAATCCAGGATTTTAGCCATTGTTTTGGGGCCATATCCAGTCAATTTCTAATGTGGATAATCTGACTGGGGAAAAAAACAAATTCTATTCACATGAGATTGTCGGACTTTTCCCTCTTGGTATTTTGGGGATTGCATCCGTTTTTCACATGAAAACCCAAACAGCTTTGACAGTGATTCGCGTCAAATCTGCAGCACAGGGACATTTGCCCAAGGTTTATGCTGGTACTTATACTCCACCCAAGCCTCAGCTTCTGAATGGCTGGCTCAGATTTAAACTTATGCTACCTTGTCTTAAACTTGCTTACATGTGGAAAATTTTCTCTTTAGCTATCCTGCCAAATTACCTTGTATATCTCAGGGGCCACAAACTTAGTTTATGTAATTTCTCCTCTTATTTAACTCTGGGAGCCCTGGTAACATTCTGGTGAATCCGCACTGTAGCCCCTCTTTAAAGGACTGATATTCTGACTTTGGAAAGTACCTTGAGCTCTGCGGAGAGCTGGACTATACCTCACTTTGATGCATTATGATTTGTTTTAAGGCAATTTGGTACAATAACGAAGTGGATGGGAGGGTGGAGTTACAAATGCACATAGACTAAGTTGCTGCAGCAATAATAACCGACTTCAGGAAGACAAAGACTTAAAATGACTGGGCACGTGGCAGATGAAACATAATGCAGATGTGTGAATTGATACACTTTGGTAGAAAGAATAAAGAGAAGCAATATGAACTAAATAGTATCACTTTAAAGGGGGCATAGAAACAGATCCTGCTGGTGGATGTGCACAAATCTTTGAAGGTGGTAGGACAAGTGGAGAAGTCTGTGAGAAAAGGGTACAGGACTCTTAGCTTTATGAATGGAGTACAAAGCAAGTAAGTTATACTGAACCTTAAAGCACTGGCTTGGCCTCAGCTGGATTATTGTATTCACTTCTGGGCCCCACACTTTAGGAAGGAAGTAAAGGTCGTGGGGTGGGTGCAGATGCGATTGTACTATTATTTTACCACAGATAAGGGACTTCAATATGTGTAGAGACTGGAGCAACTGGAGTTCTCCTTGGAGTAGAGGAGGTTAAAAGGAGAGTTGATGGGATGGTCAAAATCAGGAATGGTTTTGATAGAGTAAATAAGGAGCTAAACTTTCTGTTGAGAAGAATCAGCCATGAAAGATCACAGCTTTGAAGTAATAGACAAAAGAATCAAAGATGAAATGAAACATTATTTTTTCTTGCACAATTGTGATATGGAATGCACTACCTAAAAAGATAGTGGAAGCAAATTCAATTGCAGCATTGTAAAGGAAATTTAATAATTACTTGAGGGGGAAAATAACTTAGAGGCCTTTGGGAAGAATAGTGCAGTGAGATTAATTGTATAGCTGTACACAGGCTTGAAAGATCACATGGCATCTCTCTGTGCTCAATCATTCTTTGATCTAATCCAATGGGAGAGCAGACTGTTTTGAGCTGAATGATCTGTTCCTGTTCCAATATACTGGCCTTGGAGATAAAGCAACAATGAGTTACCAAATGATTCCAGGGCTGAAGGGATTGAATTCTTAAGACATTGGGTTATATTTTCTCAAGATGAATCAATTGAAGTGTTTGAAGGGGAATAGATACTTAATTAGGAAGTAAAGATATGGCAGGAGGGCAAGATTGGAATTGTCAGAATTGCCATGATTAGCAATATGATGACTTGTTCTTAAGAGGCAAACTGTTTTTTTCCAATCTTGGTTTTGCCACGTATTACTGAACACACCAAAAGCATCCAGGTTTTAATCCATTATCTACTTTGTTAGCTATCCAGTGCTGTGGAAGTATGTATGCTGGGAAAGATGGATAGGAGTTCTCTATGAAGCCATCCTTCATTGAATAGGTTGCTGTGAAATGGGGAGAAAGTTTGAAAAAGACTGTTCAAGTTCATTTGAAGGCCTGAGCCTAATTTTCATACTGGATTGAATTAAGTCACGGAAGTGACATGATGCATTAATCTACTGTGCTCCAGCACTCCTTTTTTTGCCCCTAATTTTCTAACCCTTCTCTTGCCAGGTACGTTTATGAGCATGTGTTCTTTTAACAGGTGTTGCTTGATAATGACACAGACACACAAAGATCAACCAGTTGTATCCCACATCATCCCAGTGCAAATCCACTAACTCAGGGCACTGGGAGTGAAAATAGTACCTTTCTTTAGGGCCCATTTACTTATTGGATAAACTTGCTCAGCAATTTGTTGAACTCCCCTTTTTTTATTAGCTTAGTTATGAAGATAACCTGGTATATATTTTATTTGAAGTGTGAGAGTATGGATAAAGTATCAAATTGATATTTAACTACCTGTGGTGAATTTTGTAAAACATTTAAGTTAATTTTTTAATTAGTTATACTGTATTCACTTAATTACAGTATGGATATTGGAAACTAATTTAGCATTGCACTCCAGTTCCTATAGAATAAATATCAAGTTATAAATGCTGTTTTCTGAAATGTAATTATTGGTGAAATAATGCATAAAGAGATGAGATTTTGTGATTTGTTAATACAGTTGTACTAAATTATGATATGTTTCTATTTGTTTCCAGATAGATCCTGCTACTGCATATTTCTGATCTTAACCAGCACCTCTGTGAAATCTTCCTGTAAACCTAATCTTCTTAAAGTTTGAGTTGGAAGTGTGAAATGTCTCAGATTCAGGTTCATAACTCATCCTCCAGTCTATCGCAACCTCTTATGGGTAGCACTGTTGGCCAGAGCATTCCTTCTGGTATAGGTCCCCTACCATCAGAAAGTGCTAGCAGGCCCATTCAAAGCTTAGCTTTACCTTCCATGTCTGCCACTTCCGCCACCGCAGCTGCAGGTTAGTATGGATGAGCCGTTGAGAAAATGTCCATGTTGTGCGTGCAGATAATCAGATATGAATTTTTTCATTGGTAACTTTTTGGATTTGTTTGGGGCAGGGAGTGCTAACAGGATATTGTGTTTAAAAGCAAAATACTGCGGATGTTGGAAATCTGAAACAAAACCAGAAAATGCTAGAGAAACTCAGGCCGCACAGCATCTGTGCAGAGAGAAAAAAAATAGTTCATGTTCCGAGCCCATATGACTCTTCAGAGCTCTGAAGATGTCATATGGACTCAAAACGTTAACTCTTTTGTGTCCTCCACAGATGCTGTTTGACCTGCTGAGTTTTTCCAGGATATTGTGTTTGCTCTTAAGGAATTTTTTTCCATCAAGTATCTAGCTGGGAGTTATTCAAAGCCAAGCTAAGTGTTGTTTGGATGAGTAACAAAGGGCAGTTCTGAAACTCATCATACACACAGAAACAATGTAGCATCCTGGTCTTAACATCGTAATCCCTCTCAATTTATTGAATTATTTTGCACTCCTTCAGCTATACAGTAAATAATTGCATTAATGACACAGGACAATTTTCTTTCCATTCATGGGATGTGGGCTTTATAATAAGCCAAAGAATGGTTACAGCAGACTTTTGGCTCTTCAAGTCTGTACTGGGTCTCTGAAAGAGCAACTGATCAAGTTCTGCTTAAGTGCCTTTTCCCCCATAGCCCAGCAATTGTTTGCTCTCCAAATAATTACCCAGTTCTCTTTTGAAGGCTTCAATTGAATCTTCCTCCACCAAACTCTCAGGTAGTGCATTCCCGATCCTAACCATTCGCTGTGTAAAAAAATCTTGTGTTGTCGTTGTTTCTTTTGATAGTCACCTAAAGTCGGTGTCCTCTGCTTCTCAATCTTCCTGGCAATGGGAACCGTTTCCCCTTATCTACTCTGTCCAGATCCCTTAATTTTGAATGAATCTCCTCTTAGTCTCTCTTAAAGGAGAACACCCCCAGCTTGTCCAATCTGTCTATTAATTAAGTTCCTCATCACGTGAATCTTTTCTGCCTCCTCTCTAATACCTTGACATTGTTCCTAAAATGTCGTGCTCAGAACTGGACACAGTACTCCAGTTGAGACCAAACCATGCTTATCATAACACACTTGCTCTTGTATTCTGTGCCTATATTTATCAAGTGCAAGATCCCAAGTGCTTTATTAACCACTCTCTCAAACTGTCCTGCCACCTTAAATGATTTATGCACATATACCACCAGGTCCCTCTACTGTTGCACTGCATTCAGAATTGTGCCCTTTTATATTGCCTCTTCATTCTTCCTACCAAATGCCACGTGTCCGCCCATTCCACCAGCCTGTCTTAAGTCCTCTTGAAGTGTATCACTATGCTCCTACAATTTGCAATGCTTCCATATTTTGTTTGCAAGTTTTGAAATTGTGCCCTTTATATCCAAGTCTGAGTCATTAAATAAAGAGAAGCATGGGTCCTAACACGGACTTCTGGGAAGCCCCACATAATAACTTCCTCCAGTCCGAGAAGCAAACTTTCACCAGTACTGTTACCTGTCACTCAGCCAATCTCCTATCTCTGACGCCTCTCTTTTATTTCATGGGCTTTGCCTTTGCTGACAAGCCTGTTATGTGGCACTTTATCAAACACCTTTTGAAAATCTATGTACAACCATACCACCCTCACCAGCTCATCAAATTGTTACTTCATCAAAAACTCAATCGAGTTAAACATGATTTGCCCTTAAGCCGTGCTGACTTTCTTTAATTCATTTTTTTTTAAGTTATAATTTAGTCCTGCATTATTATTTTAAAAACCTTTCTCACCACTGAGGGTAAACTGATTGGCATGCAGTTGCTGAGCTTATCCTTGAGCCCTTTTATGGACAAAAGTGTAACAATTGCAATTCTCCAGTTCTCTGAAACTACCTTGGACCTATGAAGGATTTGAGGATTATAGCCAATATATCCTCAATTTTCACTCTTGCTTCCTTGGATCCATATCATTTAATTTTGGTGCCTTATCAACTTTGTGTATAGCCAGTCGATCTAATACCACCCTTTATTAATTTTCTGTATCAAATGGCAAGAGCAATATTTATTGCCCATCCCTAATTGCCCACAAGACAGTGACTTGAACCTTTATGTTCTGCACTGCACAATGGACATTCTTCTATGGCCTTGATTTGCCACATTGCTTACTTTGGCAACGTTTTTTTTTGGAGCAGGTGCTTCCTCATAAAGCAATATGATGGTAGAAGTTCTTAGGGTTTTGCCTCCCAAATGAATGCTAGGATGCCATCCTTTGTCCATTTACTTCAGTGTAAACCCTTAGGTTTCCAGATCAAGATTTGGAAAACTCTTTGTACAATGACTTAAACTGCTACAGCAGTTTACTTCAGATGCTGCAGGAAATGTACTTTGACCCTGCATGCATAGCTCCTCTGGGAAGACTAATGCACTAACCAATGGACCACTTAACTGACATGGCCATCACACTGTTTTGTAAGCACGTAAGCAGCTTAGATACCTTCTATGGTAAATAGCATTACATATGTTTTTTAATGCTTAAGTGGGCAGAAACATCATGGCTTATCTAGTTGGTTGGCTTATCTAGCAATTTTATGATTCTCAAACTTTAACCACTCAATCTGTATGCTGCTTTAACACTTTTAACATTGTATTCTCCATGGGCATCTCTTGCACAGCCCTATTTTTTGGTGCCAGACTCTAGCTACACTGCTACTTGTCTCATGGTCATTATTTTGCCTTTAACAGCTTCTCCTTTCATACCTGTATGATCAGGTCAGAGGCTAGGAATCCTGCAGCAAGTAACTCACCACCTGACTCTCTAGCCTGTCCACCATCTACAAGACACAAGTCAGGAGTGTAATGGAATATTCTCCACTTGCCTGGATAAGTGCAGCTCCAACAACACTCGAAGCTCAACACCATCCAGGACAAAGCAGCCCACTTGATTGGCACCCCATCCACCATTTTCAACATTCATTCCCTCCACCACCGAGACAATGGCAGCAGTGTGTTCCAACTACAAGATGCACTGCAGGAACTCAAGAAGGTTCCTTTGACAGCACCTTTCAAACCCATGACCACTACCATTTAGAAGGACAAGGGCAGCAAATGTATAGGAACACCTCCAAGCTGCAAACCATCCCAACTTGGGAATATATCACTGTTCCTTCACTGCCACTGGGTCAAATTCCTGGAATTCCCTCCCTAACAGCACTGTGTGTATACTTACACCATGTGGACTGCAACAGTTCAAGAAGGCAGCTCGCCACCGCCTTCTCAAGGGCAATTAGGGATGGGCAATAAATGCTGGCCCAGCCAGCGATGCCCACATCCCATGAATGAATATTTTAAAAATCAGCTTAATTGTTCCTTCTTTCCCTTCCTCCACCCCACCCCAGCCCCATGCTCAATAATTGCAATCTTTGGTGGCATCATCTGGAAGCATGAAATTGGCATCCTCAAGTACATGGTTATGTTTCAACTTTTCATCACTGTCTCTTCGACTGACCCCATTGCTGTTGCTAATGCCTCCAACTGCCTTTCTGATATGAAGCAAAACTAACGTTGCTGCCTTGAGATTCTGAAAATATTCATGTCCTATCCACCTTGATTCCATGAATTTCTCCATCTGCTTCGTCCAGCTTAGACTAAAATTGTTGAACTTTTGTGAACTAAACACCAAGTTGAGCTTTCTTTCTTCATTCAATTTGCTAACAAGACTTTTTTTTTGCCTCTGAATGTGGCTACCTTTCCTTTTCTACTGAAATCTTTATCCATACTTATACTTGCTTGAGTCTTGTTTTTTCTCCATTAATGTCTCTCAAGTGCAGCTAATCTAAAATATTGCAGGCTGCACTGCAAGTACCCTCATCTTTGTCCAGAACACTACTGGCTGTAATTGTGTAAAAGTTAGTGACAGAAGTACCTAATTGATGTTCCTGAATGGTTTTCTAATGGATACGTTTGTTTATGGATTCAGAGATTATGCCAGTGAATGCATTAACCTACTACCCTGGATTAATAAGAACATCATAATGTATTTTATATGCTGAAACACTATAAAATCCATTGTCCAGGAAGTTTTTAATTTATAAAATTAATCAGTACTGCCAATAATGGCTGCTTATTGGAAGTGGTGGGGTGTGGTAATAATTGGTAGCAATACAGAAATAAACGTGTTGGTTGTTGCACTTCAACTTTTTTTTCAGTTCCTTCAAACATGGCAAACCCCAAAGAGAAAACCCCTATGTGTCTTGTGAATGAGTTAGCCCGTTTCAACAAGATTCAGCCAGAATACAAACTTTTAAATGAACTTGGTCCAGCTCATGCCAAGGTAAGTAGAAAACATTAATATTTCTGTCCTCTTGTGCTTTGATAGGAATCCGTTCCCCAGGTTTTAATTTATTTCAAATTGATGTGTGTATTCTGTAACTGCTAAGTTGAAAGTACTGCAATTCCTTCAGAAATTTAGGGTAAGAGCAATGCAAAGGCTTTGTGCAATAACACCCTGAAATTATCACTAGCTCCATTGCTCATTTATTTTTCCCCAAATAGCAATGTTGCAGAGTGCGCTTCTCCATTTAAAAAAAAATCCCGAATAACTTAATGTAACTTAGGACCTTGGAAGATGTACTTAAGTTTTAAATATTTAGTACATATCCTTGAGTATCTAAATGAATCTGTACATTCTTATTACTAGGTGAGGTTGAATGAAATGTAGATTTGCAGTGCATTGACCTTGGTGTTGGCGAGAGAACATATTTTTAATTAGAGGTAGGTTGCTAATTTCTATGCGCACACTAATGCTTGCCACAATTGCATTTGGTGATGAGGAAGTGACTGACTAGACAGCTTTTCACTACAAAAGTGAAATTTAAAATCTCTTGCTACCTGGGAGATGGTTTCCAGTTTGTTTAGCAATATGGACCATGACAGCATAGATGTTCCATTTGGACACTAAACAAGCATAGTGTACACTTTATCAAACTGCAATTTACCCATCTCAGAATTTGCATTGCTCTTAGAACCACAGATGCTTATATTATAAGCATCTCATAGTGAACTCAGTAAGTTAGAACTTAATCTACCCAAAATTTTTCTCCACTACCAGAGTTGTGGGAGGCTGAGGCTTGTATCTAACTTTCAAATCCAAAATTAATAATGCATTAAATCCTGAGTCAAAGGCATAGTGGTAGGCGTCTGTGCCATTTAGATCACTCCCTGTGCATCAGCTTACCTGTGATAGGGGTGGGGAAAGAAATATGGAACAGCCATTATGGTGCTCTCTGGAGGAGGGGGTGGGCCGTTCTTTTCAAAGGTGGACTCAGATTTAAACTCTGTAGATCTAGTTTTCCACTTTACCACCAGCAATTAATTGCTCTCCTCTGTACACTTGCCATCCTTCCAGTTAGAATTTCTCTTTGGCTGCGAAAGAAATAGAGACCTGTTGGAACTAGTTGCCCAACGTATGTCCCATAGCATTGTCCCTGCCCCAGGAACTCTGCAACCAATTTACAAAATATTGTATTCCATGCTGCAACCTTTTTGTTCTCAGACTGTTTGTTTTTCTGCTCTTAATATAGAAATTTGCCATGTTGGACAGCAGATGGAGTTGGGAGGGAGACCTTAGCTATTCCCAACCGTTGGTTTTGTTGGGAGAATGACAGGCTAGCGTATATGAAAATTAAAAGCTTGATAACTATGCATCTCCTGGGTTCTTCTGAAATTCAAATCCAAAGAAAAAATTGAAATATTCCTTTAAGATATACCTTGGGGACCACTTTCTGGGTGGATATTAAAGGAATAATATAGATTATTTTGGGAGAAGTTGATGTGCTATACTGTTGTACACTCTGGTTACAAATGGAGCAAAGAATAAAGTCGACAAAATCAAATTGCAAAAAGAGTACTTATGTGGCTCGTGGCTTAGTGCTGTATTCACGCTAAGCTGTGAAGGAAATTCACGAATAAATAGGTAGAATTCAAATATATTTAGGACATTATACTTTAGAATTGAGAAAATGGATACAGATTCATGATTAGCCATTTTTACCCAGAAACCCTCAAACATATACATGGGCAGCACTAGCTTAGAGCTCTGTTTTGAGCTAGAAACAGATGCTACCTCCTCTGTACTATCTACTGGGCCTCTTTCCTCTTTTGGAAATAGAGAAAAGCTTAATTGCCTTATTCACTAGCGAAGGAATTTTAGGGACAATTAATAATTACATAGTCTGGTATTATTCCCATTAAGAAGACATCGCTAAACCTAGCTTAGCAAATCAGAATTGAGCGTGACCAGACACCCGGTACAAAAATAAATATTATAGGGATGCAGCTCCATCCAAGCTGGAGAACAAAAAGCAATTTAAAAAATCTCTTTTTCTCTAATAAATGTTTAAGATCACTTGATGAAGAAATAGAATCAATTGGAAGAAATCAGGAAGGATATTGGAACATATAAATACACGTTGACCAGATATCAGCTCACAACATTGCTATAATAAAACCATTTTAACAATTTAAATAACATTGAATTTTAAGGGCTAATCAAGAAGGAGGAGTTTAATCAAGGAGGCAGAACCCAGAGCTGCTAAAGATAATCTAACCTGGTTTTAGAAGGCTAAAAATGTTCAAGTTTGTCTTCAGAAAATCAGAGATATTGCAGAAGGGTATTGAGAACCCTCCAATATTTCTCCGGTTGTTGAGGAGTTGGATATCTTTAAGAGGACAGCTTTTGTGTCCAACTGCCCATCAACTGAAACATTCGAGGATTTAAAGTAACACATTACTTTGAATATTTGATGGATATCCTTAACTAATTTTAACTGTACCATTGTACTTTAGTCTTTTTCACTAGGTTCTCTGTTAGAACTAAGACTTATTAAATCTTTTTATAGTCATTAATGTTGCGATGTACTTATCCACTTTAAAGTGTATTGCATGTTAAATAGTTATTTAATAAATTTGTAAATAAGTTAGTAAAATATAACATCTCTTGTAATCTTCTGTAAGCAATTTAAGAACCCACCTCTCTTGTATCTTCCCACTTCCAGAAAATACAATTTTTTGAAGAGAAACCCCCGGACCCTTATAATATCCGGGTAATTATAACTTGACTGACAAATTATTTAACAGGCTAACTGGAAGAAGGTAATATCTCTCGATAGTCATCTTCCTTGGAGGAGCAGTAGTTCACTTTCTCAGACCCAAAATAAGTGTCTGTGAGGTGCCTGCTTTGAACTCAAGTGAGGGTGATTATTAAGGATTTTGGGGAAATCCCCATTCGGTCTAGAGTTATGATCTACTTCAAAGCTATTCAGGCCACAAGGTGCCTTATTCCATTCTTGGTCTGTATTATGTTACCAGGTACTAAGTTAACTGGAGAAGGTAAATCATCCAAGTTTCTCTAGGCTGTTTCTGTCAAGTGCGTACACAACTGTCAGTTAAGGGCAAGGATTGGTTATGATGCTCTGTGGTTGAATAGCTGGCTGATGTTCTTTGTCCAGATTTAATAGAATTGTCAATGCTGTTGAAGGCTTCTGTCTTCCATGGAACTAGTAAGTGTGTTATCTTTGCTTCTGGAAAAGGAAAACATTTTGAAAGGTTTTTTTTTTTATATTTGAATTGCAAGGCATTAGTTTATACCATTTGACTAATGTTATGTTGGCACAAGCCTCTCGGTCAGTTGTCAATGTCCATCTGTCTTGTGTCCCCAAAGTGCTGCTCCTCCTCCTCCTATAACTACCACCTGGCTCTGTTTAAGTTTGTTGCCAACGTATCTTTCCATTTAGTCTTAGGCCGCCTTCCTCCTCTTCTGGCAGTCCCTTCTCTATTGCTCGCCTCACTGCATTTCCTTCCTCTCTCCACAACAGGTTACCCTATTACTACTTTCTTCTATGCTCCTACAATCATCACAGACCCCCTAATGGCCTGGTTCCTGATGTTGTCCTTTCCCGTTACCCCACAGATCCATCTCATTGGTATCCATTCATCGTTCCTCTCTTTTGATGTTGCCTCAGTTTCTGCACTCTATAACAAGGCCAGGTCTTGTAACTGTCTTGTAGATTCTTCCCTTCTGTTTCAGTGATACTTTTCTATTACACAACACTTCACTGTACATCTTCCAAATACTCCAACCAGAGCTAACCCGTTGCTTAATTTCCATTTCTATACTCCATCTTCTGCTGCCACTGACCCCAGGTACTTGAAACAACTCACTTTCTCCAAGTCTTCACCCATAATATTTATAGCTTCACTCTGATCCTCTTCCCTAGGCTCAAACTGTCAGTTCACATATTGGCTCTTGGTGCACTGATCTTACCCCATTTTTCAATGGTTTTGTCCAGATATTCGGTCAATATGAAGTGGCAATTATTGTAAAACATATTGTATCTGAATTCCATAATGGCTTTTTGATTATGCAATTATTTCAGACATAATTATTTTGTGTTGATATAATATATTTTTCAGTGCAGTTAGTGAGGATAAGTAGTAATGTTTAACTGGTTTCATTTTAATATGCAACCTAAATGCAATCTATACACTAAATGGAAGTTAAAGTTAATCCTATAATGGTTTGCACTGAACTTTTTGATGTCTTGTAAATTTTGCTTTTAGGTTTTTACGGTGCAGCTGACACTTGGTGACCAGCACTGGGAAGCTGAAGGAAGCAGCATTAAGAAGGCTCAGCATGCAGCAGCCGCAAAGGCCTTAGTGGAAACCAGTCTCCCAAAACCACCACCTCGTCCCCCACGTAATGATTCAAAAAATCCTGGTAAAAATTAGTTTTAGTAGAACAGTCCCTGAAAGAAGCAATATTGATCGCTGTCTGTCAAACTCTTGACAAAAGTGAAGGCTAAAATCATCAGTAGAGAGTGGTACCTGAAAATATAAGGTCAAAAATAAAGGAACAGGCACTTTGTTTCTTTAAGTAAAATAGTGAATTTCATTTGGCAGATTATTTTCATAATGTCACATTGCACTCAATCACAACCTTTTACTCTGAAGCCTGCTATTGTACAAGTTGAATAGTGTGTGCATAATTTTGAAATTGGGGATGACATAAAATTAACAATTTTATTTGTGTTTTTAGACAGTGTTACTCCAACAGTAGAACTGAATGCCTTGTGTATGAAAATGGGGAAAAAACCGACCTACAGACCAATTGATCCTTATCCTGGGCTAAGGCCGAGCTACAATATGCTGAGAAATAATGCTTACCCTCAAAGGTATCAATTTTATCTATGGCTGCATTTTGTCCTGTTCTGCCTATCACAACTGAAATGATTTATCTATTAGCTACCCATTCTATATAGCGCTTGAAGTGAAAGCACCATTTCACTTTTTTTTTAAGTAGGTTTAGGGAAAAAAATCAAGAAGCAGTTATAGATTTGTTCCAGGGCATCCTGTGCAATATCAAAAGAGAATGCTTCTGGTAGCCCAGTAGATTTAAGCAAAAATTACACCATGTGGGCTAAATATTCCAATGTTCAAATCCTCTACTGTGCTGTTCTCAAGGTGCAATTTGGTATTGTGTCATTCCTTAAGAGGAGTGGGGGGCGTGGAGGAGAATCAACTTGACATTCTGCCTTTTGATCACTGATTACTGACATTTGCAAAAAAAAGTGAGCATGTGTTTCTGAAAATCCCAACTCATATTGTCTGAAGACAATTTGGTCAAGCCTTGTAGTTATGCTAATAGTTTCTAATAACAAGCTGACATAGATGATGCTTGGCTTGGGAGCATCTGGCAATGCAATTTAGTGGTAAGGAGAGCGTACACTCTAAGAAAATCACTTCAATAGTTGAGCAGTAGGGAAAAAAGATGTGCCATACACTGGCAAAGTTGTTTCTAATCTCCATGGGATGTTCCAAAGTGTTTCATAGCCAATGGCTTTTGAAATGTAGTTGTTATTTTCATGTAAGCAGATGAAACAGATAATTTCCATATAGCTTGGTCCTAAAAATGGCAAAAAAGATTTTTTTATGTTGGCCGAAGGAGGAATTTTGGCCAGGACCTGGGAAAAATTCCTTGCTCCTCTTTTTGAATAAGATCTCATGATCCTTTATGGCTGCCTGAAGAGTTCGACAGGGCTCAATTTAACATCTTGTCTAAAAGCTGGCACCTTGTTGTGACCGTGCTAACCCTCCATTAGAGCTGCACAGTTAGTCCCACTCCCATGCCTTTTCCCTGTAGCCCAGCAATTTTTTTCTCCTCGGATGTTTATATAATTCCCTTTTGAAAGCCATAATTCAAACTGAATCCTCACTCTGCACACCGGAACAAAAAACTTAGACTCATTTTGCTGTTGTATCTTTTCCCAATCACTTAAAATTTGTGTCTACTGATTTTTCAACCCTGCTGCCAATGCGATGTTTCTCCCTACCTACTTTATCCAGATCTCTCATGATTTTAAATACTTCTTTCGGATCTCCCTCCCCTCCCTTCCTCTTTCTGCCTGCCCCTCTCTCTCTCTCTCTCTCTTTCTTTTTGTCTCTCTGTCTCTTTCTCTCACCCCCCCCCCCAATTTGTGCACATAAATCTCCAGGTCCCTCTGCTGCTGCTTTAGAATTGTACCTTTTTATGTTGTGCTGTCTCGTTCTCCCTACCAAAGTACACCAATTCGCACTTCTGCGCATTAAATTTCATCTGCCATGAGCCCCCCCCATTCCAACAGCCTCACTATGATTGAAGTCTATCATTATGCTCCTCACATTTCAGAATACTTCCAAGTGTTGACATTGTGCCTGGCACTTACAATCTAAGCCATTAATATAGATCACAAGTGATGGCCCTGGGGAACCACAGCATATACTTTTCTGCAGCCAAAACAGTTGTTCAAAACCACTGTTTGTCACTTTGCCACCATGGATACAAAGTCGGCTATGTCCTTTTATTCCTCAACTTTGCTGATGAACCTGTTATGTGGCATTTTATTTAAACACCTTTTGGAAGTCCATGTACCACATGGACCACATTACTGTCATTATCCCTCTCTTCATCAAAAAACTCATTCAAATTAATTAAACATAATTTACCCTTGACAAATCTTTGCTGACTTTGTATAATTAATCCATATTTTTGAGTGCCTAAATCTTTTACAAATGATAATCTGGACAGAATTAACCATGTTTACAGCACACAAACAGCCAATTGGCCCAGCAAGTCCATGCCAGTCTTTATGCTCCTGTTATGGCATGGCAGATGGTAAATGCTGAGTTGTTCAAATTCCAAAGGGAAACTTGAAACAACTGCCACTACTTGTTTT
The DNA here is from genome assembly GCF_017639515.1 of Carcharodon carcharias. Lineage (NCBI taxonomy): Eukaryota > Metazoa > Chordata > Chondrichthyes > Lamniformes > Lamnidae > Carcharodon > Carcharodon carcharias. The sequence goes on along the minus strand of NC_054480.1, from coordinate 40,485,076 downwards.
GCAGTTTGTATAAATTTCAAGGTATGTGCCTTGAATTCAGTCGTAATAAGACCACTAAGTCTTATAGATTTTTATAACTAAATTAAACATTTATTAATAAGAGAAATGCTTTTAAATACACACACAGATCTACAAACTACTACAATAACCCCTAAATTTTTTTTCTTTTTTTTGGAAAAATATACTTTATTCATAAAATATCTGGAAGAACATACCAAACCATTTCAAAATCACCATCACAAACACAAAGATACAATCAGGTTCAACTTTTACCTAGTTCTGTTGAAGGGTCATGAGGACTCGAAACGTCAACTCTTTTCTTCTCCGCCGATGCTGCCAGACCTGCTGAGTTTTTCCAGGTAATTCTGTTTTTGTTCAACTTTTACGACATGTGTTATGAGGTGCATCAATACAATAAATGAATATTACAATCATTTGCAGACATTCATTTTGAGCTGTACAGCCCAAGGGGCTCTACACAGATCCCAGTCCCTCGGTGCACTGTGGCAGAAAGGTCTTAGACAGCGACCCTTCCCCATTGTGCCTTTGCGGCGGCTGCCCCAAGCCCCTAATCAATCTAACTCCCAGTTACACTTTGTTAAGGCAACAGTAAGACACACAGATTTTAAAAGACCTCGGCCAAGAAACATGATACCCTGAACAAGCCATTTTCAAAGTGAGTGCTCTTCACTTCAGTCCCTGGAGACAGCAGCTTGAGGCGTAGATACTAAAGGCTTTTTCACACTTGAAAGATCTTAAGATGCCTTCCCCTGCAAACACTGTTCTCTCCTTTTATACATATCTTCCTCTTTGAATGCGAACACCCATTATTTCACTATGCCTTTGGACTTTATCTTCCAGATAGTAAAAATCTCTCATAGCACTAAGTTTTACTAGTAATCTTCATTAAACTTCACTCCGTCTTTTGAAAACAATCTAGTCTGGCTTATTTAAAAATGCAAATGTTCTCTTGACACCTATGTTTCTAAACTTCCCCATGTTTACCTAATTAGCATTTCAAACCTAACTTCTCTTTTTACATCAAAGCACCCAGGTAGCTGTCTCTAATTCAGTTAAATCTGTCTCTCACACAGGCACATATAGTCACATCTCACTATTACTCTATTTTACAATAAATTCCATTAATATTATGAGAATTATATATTTCTGACAGCTCTGCATAAGCCACTCCTACCCCTCTTATCTAAACCCATCAACACGTCCTTCCATTTCTCTCCACATGCTTCACCTTACCTTTGAATGCATCTGTTATTTGCCTCAACTACTCTTTTTTCTGGCAGCAAGTTGGATATTCTAGGCAATCTTTGGGTAATGAAGTTAATCTTGAATTCTCTATTAGATTTATTAGTAATTACCTTATTTATGGCTCCTAGTTCTGGTCTCACCCACAGCTGGGAGTATTTTGACCTATATCAGGTCACTCCTCAATCATCTTTACTAGAGAAAAATTTGCCCCACCTGTTCATTTCTTCCTTATGCGTGTCACCTTTCCACCTGGTGTCATTCCAAATATTTTTTGGCACTTCTGTATCCTTATAATATGTAAACTAGAACCTTTAGTGCTCCAAGTGTGGTCTAACCATGTTTATACAAGTTTAACATTACTTTTCAATTTTTCCCTTTTAGAAATGAGCCCCAGTGTTTTGTTTACTTTCTGTAAAGTCCTCTTAATCTGTGTCAATACTTCTATAACCTGCATACCTTTGTAGCTGATATAAATGGTTAACTAAAACCTTTCATCCTATTGTTCTTGGGAATTGAGATTTCCTAATTTGGTGTTTGTTTTCCTCAAGGTACTTCTACCCTTTCCCTCCTGTTGGACCAGTCACTTACCAAGTTGAACTTGTAATTGGAAATCAGCAATTCCAGGGAAAAGGAAGATCAAGGCAGGCTGCTAAACATGATGCAGCTGCTAAAGCACTCAAAGCCTTGCAAAATGAAACCCTGCCATCCAAGTTACCAACTGTGGGTATTTTCATTTTGATTACCGTCTAGCTTGGTTTGAAACGTCAAGTCAACTGTTGGAGAAAGTAATACTAAGTTTACATTTGTAGATGCCAGTCTCCACTTAGAGCTGGAGTACAGGATCCAGCCAGGCAGAAACCTCTTTACACTATATTCTAAATTGCAAGCCCTCTCCCTTCTGATTAAAACTTGTAATGTTTAGAGCTTGTGAACTGTAGAGATTGTATTCTGTAAGCACTTCAATTAACTGCAGCTGGGTTTGTTTAAAAAGAGACTTATCCACATTGAAATGGAACAACGGGATCCAGGTGAGAAGGCACGGTTTACCTTTGTCATAGTCACATGAGGTATCCACAGGAACCTACAACCTTCGGACTTAGAGGCAAGAGTGCTATCAGTGAGCCATGGCTGACACATCTCAGGTGATGGATCTCTTCAGCTGTCCTCCCTCAGAGAATTTGGGAGTAACAACTACAAATATCAGATAAGAATTATCAATGAAGAGCCTTGTTAATTTCTCAGTTCCTCACAGAACTTGATTTGTTCTCCTACCTTTCAGTGATTACTATGCTTATAGAATTAGAATCAAGTGTTTTCTGTCAGTTTAGTTTTTATTTGGAACACCCAAATCTAAAAAGAAGAATCATTGTAGCTTCCATCCACCGTAATTAGCTGCCAGCCTTCCTGGATTGATAGAGTGCCTGGATTGATAGTGTAATTGATGTTTGATTTTCTGGGCATCGTTGTGAACCAGCCAAGAGAAAAATTTGAAACTGGCCTAGCATTGGAACCTGACAATCTGGTGGTGCCCTCACATGATGGTGTGGTTTCAGTGGTGCAGGGTATTGCGAGTATCCATTTTGGGCCATCATTGCAGCATCCCTTTTGATATCAGGTATACTTAATCAGATGCCATATGATCAAAGCTACAGGCATAGGCCCGCAATGTCCTTGTCTGACCTTATCAGAGTACCTCCTGGTGTGCACTTGAACAGAAGATTAATCTGTTGGAAACTGCTATGGGAATTATAAAGAGGAGTTTTACACTTTTTTCATCCTTTCATGTTCTTGGCCAGCCACACTTTGAATTTGAACAAAGGGCAGTGCTGCAACCAATCCCAGGATATATGCTGCCCTGGGGTATGTGCAGTCTAACCATTATTTTTTTTCATTCGTGGAATGTGAGTGTTGCTGGCTAAGCTGGCATTTGTTGCCCATCCCTGGTTACCTTTGAGAGGGTGATGGTGAGCTGCTTTCTTGAACTGCTGCATGAGGTGTAGCTACATGCACAGTGCTGTTGGGGAGGGAGTTACAAGATTTTGACTCAGTAACAGTGAAGGAACAGCGATATATTTCCAAGTCACAATGGTGAGTGGCTTGGAGGGGAACTTCCACATGGTGGTTTCAAATATCTGCTGCTCTTGTCCTTCTAGATGGTAGTGGTCGTGGATTTGGGAGGTGCTGCCTAAGGAGCCTTGGTGAGTTCCTGCAGTGCATCTTGTACATGGTACACACTGCTGTCACTGTACTTCAGTGGTGGAGGAAGTGATTGACACCCCATCTGCAAACAATCAAGTGGGTTGCTTTGTCCTGGATGGTGTCAAGCTTTTTGAGTGTTGTGGGAGCTGCACTCATCCAAGCAAGTGGAGAGTAGTTCATCACACTCCTGACTTGCGCCTTGTAAGATACCAATTGTGGTTATTTTAATTTTGTTTACCATCTAACTTGGTTTGAAACATCAAGTCAAAAGTTGGAGAATGTAATACTAAGTTTACGTTTGTAGACGCCAGCCTCCAATCATAGCTGGAGTACAGGTTCCACACTTTGGACAGACTTTGGGGAGTCAGGAAGTGAGTTACTCACAGGATTCTTAGCCTCTGACCTCTTATAGCCACAGTATTTATATGGCTGGTCCAGTTCAATGGTATCCCCCCAGGATGTTGCTAGTGAGGGACTCAGCAATGGTAATGCCATTGAATGTCAAGGGACAATGGTTAGATTCTCTCTTGTTGGAGATGGTCATTGCCCGGCACTTGTGTGGCACAAATGTTGCTTGCCACTTGTCAGTCCAAGCCTGGATATTGTCCAGGTCTTGCTGCATTTGCACATGGGCTGCTTCAGTATCTGAGGAGTTGCGGATGGTGCTGAACATTGCGCAATTGTGAGCAAACATCCCCAGTTCTCACCTTATGATGGAAGGAAGGTCCTTAATGAAGCAGCTGAAGGTGGTTGGGCCTAGGATAAATGGATCGAGTACTTTCTGAAATACATAGGATTGTGGGCATTGCAGTTAGCATGACTACTGCAAGAGCAGGAACATGGTAGCAGGGTGATTGAGGGTGTACTATCAATAAGATACAACCGACTAAAGTAAATCAAACCAGAATTGGCAGCTCCATCTGTAGAGTTTTACCCAGAGGGTGGTGGGCTTCTGGAATTCACTGCCTGATTTGGTGGATGAGGCTAAAATGCTTAATTCTTTTAAAAGGCACCTGGATCTGCATCTGAAGTGCTGTACCTGCAAGTCCAGGTGCTGGAAAGTGGGATTAAAATGAGCAGCTAGTTTTTTTTCCTCCTTTTTCTCTGGCTGGCGCAGATGTGATGGGCTGAATGGCTTCTTTCTGCGCCGTGACTTTTCTGTGGTGTTAGATACGTTTGCTATCGGTCGTAAGTGACAACTCAAATGGATAGCAGTTTTTTTTAAAAAAACGGAATTCTTTTTCTATCTAGAAGGACAAATCAAACAATGAAAGTATGTTGAACTTTCCAAAATCTTAGATTGCAGTTGGAGTAATGTGTATAATTTTGGATATCCCTGAATTGGAAGAATATGAAAGGAATGGAAAAGGTGTAGCTTAGATTTATGAGAATGTTACCAAGATGAGCAGTTACACTCACAATGATAAGTTGTAATCTGAAAGATGGTGATAAATTTGTACCTTACGTCAAACAAGAGTAATTATCTACGAGGACCACTTTTAAAAAGGAGAGGAATGGTTAGAAAAACTGCAGCTCAGTGGGGTAGCCCTTACTTGTTTTGACTTTTAATTATCTGCTTGTACCCAAAGCATCTTCTGCAATGGCACCTCTTGCTGTCCTGTACTCTTAGCTCTGGTGTGCCTTAAGGACTGATCCCATTACCTGAAGATATGGAGTCAATTTCAGCACGTATGTTGGCAATGCCTAATGCTGTACATCTCCACTGCCTATTTGGTGTCAGACTGTTTATCCCAACCAAATATTAGACACAGTTTCACTTAGATATTGGGAAGACTGAAACCATTCTTTGGCTGTCACCTCAGGCCCTATATCTTTACTGCCAATCCTCCCTCTCCCCAGACGTTGGCTGAACTAAACTGCCTGCAATCTCTACATCCTGTTTGATCCCAAGTTGAGCTTCCAGCTCCACATTACCTATTATAAACGCTTCCTACTTTCATTCAGTCCCCCTCCGACTCTGTCTCACCCTATCTGTCATTGAAAACCTCATTTATGCTTTAATCACCCCTTAACTTGATGTTCCAGTGCTGTTCTAGCTGGCCTTTCATTCTCCACTGTCTGTCAACCCTTTGGCTCACCCAAAGCTCAGCTGCCTATAATCTATCACATGCCAGGTTTGTTTATTATGTCAATTGCTTGCATCCATTGGCTACCAATTCACCAATGTCTCCCATTTAAAATTCTTATCCTTGTGTTTGAATCCTTTATTGCATTTACTGTCCTATCCTGAACTACTTTGAGCCCTGCAACCTTTCTTCACCTACCATCCCTCTCCCTGCAAGCTCTCCTTTCCCCTGAAGAGCAAACAGCAGAGTGAGATTAGATTGGGTGGCTTGTGGAAAAGCACCACAGATTAGGTGAGATAAATCGGCAGTTTTTGAGCAGTAGTGTTCCACAATCTAAAATAGTTTAGACACCCTAGAGTTATTTTCAAGATAATATTTTCAAATAAATGTCTTTTACAATTGAATCTGTAGTTTTGTAGAAAAAAAAGAGTTGCATTAATATGGTGTCTTTCACGACTTCAGGGCATCCCAAAGCGCTTTAGTCAGTGAACACTTTTAAAGTGTAGTTACTGTTGTAGGAAAATGAACATGGTATGCTGACGAAATTTTAAAACTTCTATTATGTAATTTCATGCTGGTAACTACTTGAATGTTTCCTTGCAGGTTAATGGAAAAGAACCAGATGATGATGATCTCAATAAATCTGAAATAAGCCAAGTTTTTGAGATTGCACTGAAAAGAAACATGCCTGTGAACTTTGAAGTAAGTTTTTCATAAAATGTCACCACTTTGGGTGTTAGATTTATGCATTGAGTTTTTTTATTCTTCATTAATATATATGAAATTTAATACATGGGCTGCATGTTTATTGAAAATTCTTAAGGCACCTGCAGCATCTGTTACTAGTGAAGGTGTCACTCTGCTAAGTGTTTTCATTTAGTGGTATCACACCATGTGAACATGCATCACTGAGGTTACATAATCTGACCCCCTGAGTCCCATCAATGCTTGAGTTTTTCTTTCTTAATTGAAATGTCTGATCCAAAATACAGGTTTTAGTATTTTTTTTAAATGACATGTCCACAAAAGATTTAAATTTGTCCATTTAAATTATCTTTTGATTTGAAGATTTCAGCCTCACCTATATACCTGACCTTGGAATTTGGCATTTGTCCTGAGCATGTTCAAATTCTTAAACTTCCCAGGTTGCATCAGGGCTTTCCATTCAGCTCTAGTGAAGTGATATTTTCTTAACACCCAGTACTTTTTTGCCTGGAAAAAGACAGGAAAAAATTTACAAGCTTTATTAGAGCAAAACTTGTATTCAATGAAGTATTTTTTTTTCACAAAAAACCCACCTATCTTTGCATGGGAGTGTTCTGATTACATGCCTTGATTTTATTTTGCCTCAAGACTATTTGACTGAGGAATAAAGAGGCACACAAGTTGGAGCTGCATATGTCCTTCGTTATTATCTTCAGTTTTCAAAAGAAGGCCCCACTTGACATTTGGGTAACAGTCAATGTCAATTGTTTATACCATCAAAATGGTTTGGGACAGAGTGAGCGAAATAAGCAGTTTTCTTTGATCATTCCAACATAGCTTTCAAAAACTAACTTAAAAACATAACAGCACTCTTTAAAGACAAGTTAGGAGGAAGAGAAGAGAGGCAGTCAGTTGACATTCATTTTTGGTAGTGAGAGACGGGTCAAGTAGATGTAAATTGAAGCATGCATGACGGGAGCAAGGGGGAAGGGAAATATGCTGATTGAGTTGCGTCATAGAAGTAGTAATAGAAGTCTGGGTTGTCAAGAGGGAGAATGTATGTGGGATCTGATCAACAAGAGGGAGGTGGGATTTCCCATTACATTTTGAGCATTTTGAACAATCTGGTCACCAGGTTAACATCGCAATCTTATCTACTCTAAATAGCAACTGTTGGGTGTCACAGTGTGACATCTAGACATAAGTAGTAAAGCAGCATTTATGGAAATAGTAGGTATTCCAGGTAAAGAGGAATTTCTAATGCAATGTGCCCCCTACTTTCAATGTGTGTGTGTTGGTTTTCTTGTGCCAACATGTATTAGATTAGGGGCAATTTCAGGATCAAGCAGAAATAGAAAATGGAAGCATAGTTGTACTGATGTAGGTGATGGGGAGAGGAAGCAGGTGCAAGCAGGACTGAGGAGGAGAGAATGTGAAAACGGAGGGGAAAGAGATGAGACAAGGTGGAAGTGGAGTGGATGGGGTGCAGATAATGGTGTGGAGACATTCCTTGGATGAAAATATAATTGGGGCGCATGTTCTGGAAGGCTTTGGTTTCTCCTTGGTAGGAGAGCATTTTCTGTTGCATTGCTGAGGAAGGGATGGTGGGGGGCGGGGGTGCTTGAGGGAGTTCGTTTGTTTACTAGATGAAGGGCCTTTTCTATCTGAAGTAGAAGGCCATTTTTTATTATTCGCTGTAGGTTTTGGAAGACTGGATTTGCTTTCATTCTGTTACTGGATATTTTGTGCTTTTGGGGCAATGCTGTTTATCCACACCATAACCTTTTTGCTTCTTTGTATCATTGGTGGCTACACTGATTTGATGATTTTACTTGCTTGGATTTTTTCTTTGCCTTGAAGCATGCCTTTGATTCAGAGAATGTAAACTTCTATGGCCGACATCATCATTCCCTTTTTGTCTGCTAATTGCTGTCAGAATATTAATATTTCACAGTTCAGTGTTTTTATTCAAGTTGCCTGATTTTAATTGGAATATTTTCAGTACCTTTTTAACCTTGTCATTGCTGTCAGGGCTATTTGGAAGAAAAAGGTGTGGATTTACTTTGCTGTTCAGATTGGGTCTGTTATGTGCCATTGTGCTGGCATTCTCTTAATGTAATGATTGCACACACTCTTAATAAATGTGTATAATTTGATCCCAATAGAAATCCTAAGCTTGGCACTTGGCTTAAATGTTCACGTGGTTACATTTTTCACTTGTATTACACATTTCTAGGCTTCTATCTCGCACCCCCCCCCCCCCCCCAAATCCCTGTTAGATTTTTGGGGTCACACGATTCTGTAACTCATTGGCTATAGAGACAAGGTTCCGTTATTGTGCTTCATTCATCTTTATGCCAACTAATACTCAAGTGGTCTGTCTTTCAAGAAGCATTGTGTGAATCTCAATAATTTGCATATTAGAAGCTCTAGTTCAACAAATACTTGTGATCAGGGAAGCTCCAGAAAATGCTTTCTGAAGCTGATTAATAACAACACCAAAGAAGAAAAATATCTCTAAGTGCATATTATTATCCGTGATCTTAAAATAGACATAGGAAAGAGTCCAAGGTGAGGTTAGTTGCAGTGATGCTGAATAATGGGTTTGTAGGTTTGTACTTGAGTCTTCATTCTGATGATATGACTCATACAACCCATATTGAAAGTGGTCTCATGGAGACAACCCTGCACTGTTCTTGTGTTTTAAAAAAAAACTTAATAGCTACCTTGAACATTATTGATAGATGTGGGCAGATGCTGTCTGCCATCTTGTTGCCCTTGTTGGATGTTGAGTGAGGATTTTAGATTTTGTACTCATTCACTTTGTTCAGTCAAAAATCAGTAGAATGGGACATTAAATTGCTCTCTTCTTTCTCATCAGCAGGAGAGAACCCCTGGCAATGCACACAGCAAATCTATAGCCTATCATTTGACCATGCTGCGTTGGAACTTTTCTCCTGTTGCTTGTATGCAAATTATTGACATTCACACAGCAGTTCTTTAAGACTGCACAATTGCATACGAGTTGCCAAAAAGATGAATAATGCATTACACAAGGACCTGTGTAGCTATCTATCTCTGGAGCGAATCCATTTATTGTCAGTGCTCCCTTAAAAAAATCTTTTTTAAATGACAAGGGAAGGGGGGGAGAAATTTCAAGGCAGATTGCAACTGCAAAACTTTTGACATTAATGAGCCACCCTTGCATTGTGTGCGAATCAAGTAAATTGGCTGCTGTAAATGATTGCCAAATTTTGTCAGTAATTTGTTATTAAATTAGACATTACATGTTTTAAATGTTTTTTTTTGATTCACAGGTAATAAAAGAAAGTGGCCCTCCTCACATGAAAAGTTTTGTAACAAAAGTAATGGTTGGAGAATTTTCAGCTGAAGGAGAAGGGAAGAGTAAGAAAATTTCCAAGAAAGCTGCTGCAATAGCTGTTCTGGAAGAACTGAAGAAACTTCCACAGCTTCCGACAGTAGAAAAAGTGAAACCACGCATAAAAAAGAAAACTAAATCAATAGTAAAGGTGTGTAGGTATTTTACCCATGAAAAGGAACATTTATTTAGGGGGGGGGGTGGAAATCCTTAACGTTAAGTAGAAAATCAAGCAGTAACTAATATTGAAGCAGAAATACAGCTTTTCAGCTTTACTCGTTCCAAGATTCCAGCTCTAGCCATTTGATAACCACAAGTGGGAAATATTTATGATCCGCCATGATTCTTCAAATTGTATGCCCAGCTGAGGATTCTGTGCAACATTGGAGGGATGCTGTGTTGTTAAAGGGCAAGCCATTGGAAAGGAGAAACCAAAGTCTCATCAAATGGATGATGAAAATATCATGTTGCTGTTGAAACAACAGGAAATTCAGTGTGCATCACCAAAATAATCTTTAACCATTCATCTTTTGCTTCTTGTGAAATGTTGCAGTGCACAATGGCTGCCAGGTTTGCCGATGTCCCTTATCTCTGGGGGTATATGTTTCTGGGTCAAGGGTGGGAAGGTAGAGCTGATGCTGTAGTTCAGCCATGGCCTTATTGAATCCACATTCCGATAAGACCATTTGCTGTGAAGTACTGTTGAAATGCAGGTATTTTTTTTTCAAGTGGTTTAATTGGTTTTTGGATGCGATTTCCTGGTGTATTTTCTTGTCCCTCAAATCCTGGCTGCGTAATTATCTTAAAAAAAAGAAGCATGCAAGTTGTGCAATGTGCATAAAAAGGGCAGTAAATATTATTGGTTATGACAGCTATCCTAAGTTAAATCTAGTATAAGCAATGGTCCATTAATTAGCTATTTACTTTTTAGGATTTTGTTGATTCCTGCTTAATAGTAATGCCTTCTAAAGCACTTCACAGGAGTGTTTTCAAACAAAATTTGACAAAGTCACCCTCTACCATTCAATAAGATTATGGCTGAACTTATCAATGCCACTTCCCTGAATAGCCTCATATATATCCTTACCTTTGGGAATAGATATTTGACAATAAGTAGGTTTGAATGAGCCTCTTCAAGGAAGAGAGAGTTTGAGAGCAGGCTGCCTTTGGGGAGGGAATTCTAGAATTTAGGATCCAGGCAGCTGACAGTACAGGTGCCAATGGTGGATGATTTAAAATTGGAGATGCACAAGAAGCTGGAGTTGGAAGAGGGCTGTTATCTCCGGTCATTGGGCTGGAGAAGGTGAGAAACGAGGAGGGGTGAGGCCTTGGAGGGATTTGAAAGAAAGGTTGACAATTTTACACTTTGCCAATTCCAACGATGTCATTATGGGTCAGCGAGCACAGGCCTAGTGAATGGGATGATGAGAGTTAGAATTTGGGCAGCAGAGTTTTGAATGAGTTCAAGTTTACGGAGGGTGGAACATATAAGACTAACCAGAAGAACATTGGAATTATGAAGTCTTATGGTAATCAAGGCATGGATGAGGGTTTCTAAAGCAGTTGATTTGAGGCAGTGAAGTGACATGTAGGTGGTCTTGGTGCTGGAACCTTATCTTGGGCCCATGTAAGATTCAGCCATATACAGTGACAGGGCAGACAGATGGGGTCAGTGGCTACAGAACAGAGTTTGGGTTGGGGATGGAAAAATTACACTTTGCTCTTCCCTATATTTAGTTGGAGGAAATTGCTGCTCATGCAGGACTGGAGGTAGGATAAGCAGCATGACATGTTGGAAGCAGTGGAGCTAATGGTAAGGTACAGCTGTGTTGTCATTATGCATATAGAATATGATGGGTTTTTGATATTGCTGAGGGGCAGCATGTAGATGAGAAATGAGGGGACCAAACATAGATCCTTGGGGGACTCTGGTGTGGGAACAGAAGAGAAAGAAGCCATTGCAATTGATTTTCTGGCTATGACTGGCTGAATAAGAATTGAACCAAACAGTCCCAGCCAGCTGGATGAGTGAGACGAGATGTTGAAGGGTATTGTGGTCAAATGTGTTAAAGTTTGCAAACATGTCAAAGGATGGTTTACCACAGTCATGTAGGATGTCGTTTGTGATTCTTGATTAGGCTGTTTCAGTGCTGTGGTAGGGATGGAAATTTAATTGGAGGGGCTTCAAACATGAATTAACCAAGATGGCAGAGACAAATGATTTTGTAAACACATAAAGGACACAGTTATTTTTTTTGTCCAAGAATTGCCTTGAGATGTGATAGAAGCATGCAGTGTGAGAGGATGGCTTGGAGAGGCAGATCTATGGAGTTTATCCCCAGGGAACACACAAAACTTTTGACTGCACATTGGACACCTTTGTATTTTTGGGACTGTTTGCTTTTGTTGTTGGCAAACTTTCCAGGATATAAGTATAAATCTTCCAATAGATGTGTGACTGTGAAGCCTGTGTTCACATGAGTTTCTAGTCTAAAAACCACCCCATTATACAAATGCTATTCTGATAGGAGTTACTTTATTTGTGAAGCTACTGTGACTTTCTGTATGTTACATTCACTCCAAAGCTATAACTTCCATTTTACCTTAGAAAAATTAGTCCAAATTCCAAGGTCAGCCTATTAATATAGTTTTGCACAGCTTGAAATAATTGTCATAATTGCATAAAGTTTGACATGCAAAAGCTATGTTGTTGAAAATTGGAGACTGTGCACTTGGTGCTTAAGATTGGCCACAGGTGTTGTCAATGCATCGAATAAATGTTCCTAGCCAATTCTTTACCTAATCTCAAATTTGTAAAATTAGACTATAGGGGTTTGATGAAGTTTTTACCCTGCACTACATTTTTCCCCAAACCAGCGCACACATGATTCGAGCACGATGAGCAAATTCTTTTTATGGTGCATCGTATCATAACATATTTTTCTTTTTCCTTCTGCCACTGCTCCCCACCTGCCCCAAAAACAGCTCAACGATGTTTGCACGTAAGACTTCTTCGACCTTTTGTTTATGACATCTTTTGCAATCTCCTTTGCCTCCGCTTATCACTGGCCTTCTATCCAGCTTCACCTGTCCCATCCCCTTAAACAGCATATATTTCACCACATTTTTACTTCTCTTTGGTTCTGAAAAAGAGTCATAAGGACTCAAATCGTTAACCCTGTCTTTCTCTCCACAGATGCTGTCAGACCTGCTGAGTTTTTCCAGCAATTTTTGTTTTTGCTAGTAACATTAGGCAACATCATGAAACAATGGCAAGGTGGAATTCAATGCCACAACTGCATCTATTAACTAGATATGTGTTAGTAATAATGCATAGATACTGTCCATATAAAGGAAAAACTGGATAGCACAACAGGACATGCGTGTACTTTTATGGATTTAAACTGAGAACCCCCAACATTTTATGAGCAGTAAATTTCTGAGACCTTGTGCTTCATATTAAGCAAGTAATGATTTTTAAAGTACTTCAGTGGGATTAAAAAATGTACATGTTTTGCTGGGCCAAGTCTGATAGCTTGTCAACATGTTGGTGGCTGAAGTAATGTCTTTGATGCATGGAGATGAGGAAAAATTTCTTGGGTTGGTTCCGAGTTGCTGAACCAGTTAAACACCAGCAATGATGTAATCACTATTCCCTGGATAATGGAAAGGAATACTGGTCAGATTTCTTGTGCTTGACTGCTTTTTATTGATCCCTCATGGAACCACAAATATCTGAGGAGCAAATTGGGCTGATTTTTGACTTTCAGTTGGAAATCCTGCTCGCACTTGCTATCAAGATCCCTGTATGAATTGTGGGTAATGAACTATGGGGCATTGAACATTAACCCTGAGGGTGAGTTAACAGCTTCAGGGGTTAAGAGAAACACTCCTCTATTTTCTTTGGTTGGTCAGTCATCAAGGTAATGTAATCTGAAACTTTTAAGTATCTGGTATATTTCATGTTCCTTCCACAGACTGTTGTACCTCAATTATCTAATCTATAGAGTTATGCCAAGACTTCCCCCAAAGATTTGAGCAAATATATGATTGCACCACCATATTCTAGCCTGGCCATTGTTTGACAAAGATCTTACTGTAATGTCAGCAGTCCATGAACAGCTTTGTTATGTGGAATATTTGTGCTCTGTTTATCCTCATCTCAACTTTCCATCACGTTGCTAATCATTCATTATCTTATTTTTTAAAAATAATTGATCTGCACATTATTGTTGCCTTTTGAATCTCTCATGTGTCTGTGTAGGAATAAATTTTTAATTTTCGGTCTCACTTGAAGCTTAGAGTTTGTAATTGTTTTCTAGCTCTATTCGTCATCAAAGTTAAATAACCTACTTATTTCCACTATCTCAACCTCTCAAATGCCAAGATACTAGCGTCTGTCTTATCTCAAATTAAAAGTTTACGCCTGTCTTCAAAACGTTAATCCAATTCTTGAATTATAATTATTATTCTCTGAACATTCTGCATTATATTTTCCTTTCTTATTGGACAGCAAAAATGATAAGACCTCTGAATCTTGATGCTGGAGATTCTCTACTTTCAATACTCTCGGTATTAATTGCATGTATGTTGGGTGCAAGTGATGTGATTTACCCCTGTGTTTGGTTTTCTTTTCCTATGCCAACTGGATGGTTCCTCGTGAAAATCTTAAACCCTGAGCCTTTTTTTAAAAACAATACACATCAGTAGTTTGTGAACTGGATTCTCATCCACCTATACCTGGTTTGAAATGGCTTAAAGTTCACTAATGATTCTTGTAGCCAGAAAAGATGGATTTTTTTTTTTCCTGAGTTAAATTTGATTTCATCATTAGCAACAAGCTAACCTCTTGCTTCCAACTTTATCCTTGTGTCCTCTTCATGAATATCTTGGCTACAATTAACTGAATCTGAGTTGTCATCATCTGAGTTTTAGACTGTTGGTACACATTGATTCTTGCCTAACAAAAGACCAGTCTTTCACCAGTACAATTGTTATTGTTAGTGTATTAAATTGAGTTGAGTTTGTTGGTCAAGAACAAAAAAGGCATTCTTGGGGAGCTTGATTATTCCTTTGGATATTTGGAGCATAGCACAGTATCTATTGTGCATGATGAACTCTCAGTTCAGTGTGAGTTAATAGGGACAGAAATTCTAGGACTATTTACTCCACTTTCTTACTTCCTGGCAGCCAATAGTAATGATTATTGGTGAAGGGCTGGGAACAGGCCCTTTCGACCTTAGGGAAAATGGAAGAAAAGAACTTGAGGAGAAACAAAACCACTTTGGTGTTTACAAAATCTGCAAGATTCAGCACTCTTAATTTTTTTTAAATTTAACATTTGGTCATTTCTGTACCTGGAACCAAAACAGAATCTGGCTTTTCAAATTCGGCTACAAAAATTAAACCAACTTTACTCATTTTCTCACCCGTTGATTTAATTTCAATAGTGCTGAAATGCTGAGCTTGCATCTTTTTTATTTTTAAGCTACAGACAAGTCCAGAGTATGGGCAAGGAATGAATCCAATCAGCCGTCTAGCTCAAATTCAGCAAGCAAAAAAAGAAAAGGAGCCTGAATATACATTAATGGTAGAACGAGGCCTTCCTCGCCTCAGAGAGTTTGTTATGCGGGTGAGAACTGTTACATAATTTATTTGATTATCTACACATTATGAAGTGTACAATCCCAAATAATCTAAACTGTATTCCATTATTTAGGTTAAAGTTGGTGGTCAAGTAGGAGAGGGAATGGGCCCAAATAAGAAAGTTGCCAAGCGAAATGCAGCTGAGAAAATGTTGGAGCTTTTGGGTTTTAAAGTTCCTCAACCTCAGCCACCCAAACCAGCTTTGAAAACTGAAGAAAAGGTATTTTTTTTTATCAATCCAATTAAAATTAGTTTGTTTTTAAGTTCCAGGGCTTGTCCTGAAGGAATTTTCATTTTCTTTTAAGCCAACAGTGAAAGATCCTGTTAAAGGACGGAAAGTGACCTTTTTTGAGCCTGGATCCTCTGTAGAAGATGCAGCAACAGGTATGTTGTATAGAAATACTGCACCTAGTTCTGTAGAATGAAGTGGGGAAATATTTAAGAAACAGTGATCACAGTATTAGTTTTAGTGTAATTGGAGAAAATAAAAATAAATGACCAGATGTAAAAATACTGCAGGGGATCTAATTTTAGTCAATTGCTGAGAGAACTGGCCCATCTAGATCAGAATCTTATTAGATAAGGTAAGATGAGTAAGTAATATGAGACCTTCAAAGACATGGTCCGGTACAAATTAGACAGGTTCCCATAAGGGAGAAGGGTAGGAAATTCCAAGATAGACTTCTCGTGAAAATATCAGCAAACGTCATTAAAGAATAAATCAGATAGCAACTTCTAACATCTGCGCATGCATATTTACATATAGAAATTTCTGTTACAGTTGCCCTGCTTCTCCAGAAGCTTATCTGTAAATGTCTCACCAAGAGACTCTACCTTCAAATGCATGGAAAGTGCATTAACTTGTGGCCCTTGCTTAAGGTAACCAATAAATATGACAAAAAAAAGTTGCACCTAGCCGTTCAATTGCAAGTTTTTAATTGCTTTTTTTATTCAGTCACTGGAATTGGATTTTGCTGGCTGGGCCAGCATTTATTGCCCATCTCTAGTTGCGCTTGAGAAGTTGGTGGTGAGCTGAGCTGCTGCTTTGAACTGCTACAGTCCTTGTAGTGTAGGTACACCTACAGTGCTGTTACGAAGGGAGTTCCAGGATTTTGACCCAGCAACAGTGAAGGAACGCAAAATTTTTCCAAGTCAGGATGGTGTGTGGCTTGGAGGGAAACTTCCAGGTGATGTTTCCATGTGTCTGTTGACCATGTCCTCTTAGATGGTGATGGTCGTGCCTTTGTGAGGTGCTGTCTAAGGAGTCTTGGTGAGTTTCTGCAGTGCATCTCATAGGTGGTACACACTGCTGTTATGTGCGTCGGTGGTAGAGAGAATGAATGTTTGTGGATGTGGTGCCAATCAAGTGGGCTGATTTGTCCTGGACAGTGTCAAGCTCCTTGAGTGTTGTGGGAACTGCACTCAGGCCAATGGGGAGTTTTCCATCACACTTCTGACTTGTACCTTGTGGATGGTGGACAGACTCTGGGGAGTCAAGAGGTGAGTTACTCGTCACAGGATTCCTAGCCTCTGACCTGCTCTTGTAGCCACAGTATTTATATGGCTAGTTCAGTTCAGTTTCTGGTCAATGGTAACTCCCAGGATGTTGATGGTAGGGGATTCGGTGATGGTAATGCCAATTTAACGTCAAGGGGCAATGGTTAGATTCCCTCTTGATCAAGATGGTCATTGCCTGGCACTTGGTGCAAATGTTACTTGCCACTTGTCAGCCCAAGCCTGGAAATTGTCCAGATCTTACTGCATTTGGACATAGACTGCTTCAGTATCTGAGGAGCTGTGAACATTATGCAATCATCAGCAAACATCCTGACTTTATGGTGGAAGGTAGGTCATTGATGAAGCAGCTGAAGATGGTTTGGCCTAGGACACTATCCTGAGGAACTCCTATAGTGATGTCCTGGAACTGAAATGGTTGACCTCCAACAACCAACAACCATCTTCCTTTGTGCTAGGTATGACTCCAACCAGTGGAGAGTTTTCCCCCTGATTCCCATTGACTCTAGTTTTGCTAGGGCTCCTTGGTGCCACACTCGGTCAAATGCTGCCTTGATGTCAAGAGCAGTCACTCTCACCTCACCTCGGGAGTTCAGCTCTTGTCCATGTTTGAACCAAGGCTGTAATGAGGTCAGGAGCTGAGTGGCCCTGGCAGAACCCAAACTGGGCATCATTGAGAAGGTTTTTGCTAAGCAAGTGCTGCTTGATAGCATTGTTGATGATCCCTTCCGTTATTTTACTGATGATCGAGAGTAGACTGATAAGGCAGTAATTGGCTGGGTGGGATTTGTCTCCCTTTTTATGTACAGGACATAACTGGGCAATTTTCTACATAGTCAAGTACATAACTGGGCAATTTTCCACATAGGTAGATGCCAGTGTTCTGGCTGTACTGGAACAGCTTGGCTTGGGGCGTGGCACGTTCTGGAGCACAAGTCTTCCGCACTATTGCTGGAATATTGTCAGGCCCTATAGACTTGGCACTATCCAGTGCCTTCAGCTGTTTCTTAATATCACATGGAGTGAATTGAATCAGCTGAAGACTGACATCTGTGATGCTGGGGACCTCTGGAGGAGGCCAAGATGGATCATCCACTTGGCACTTCTGGCTGAAGAGTGTAGCAAATACTTCAGTCTTATATTTGCACTGATGTTCTGGTCTCCCCCATCATTGAGGATGGGGATATTTGTGGAGCCTTCTCCTCCAGTGAGTTGTTTAGTTGTCGTCCACTATTCACGGCTGGATATGGCAGGACTGCGGAGTTTACATCTGACCTGTTGGTTGTGGGATTGTTTAGCTCTGTCTATCACTTGTTGCTTATGCTGTTTGGCACGCAAGTAGTCTCGTGTTGTAGCTTCACCAAGTTGACACCTCATTTTTAGGTATGCCTGGTGCTGCTCCTGGTATGCCCCCCCTGCACTCTTCATTGAATCAGGATTGACCCCCTGCCTTGATGGTAATGGTAGAGTGGGGGATATGCCAGGCCATGGGGGTTACAGATTGTGTTCGAGTACAATTCTGCTGATGGCCCACAGAGCCTCATGGATGCCCAGCCTTGAATTGCTAGATCTGTTTGAAATCTATCCCATTTAGCATGGTGGTAGTGCCACACAATACGATGGACGATATCCTCAATGTGAAGGCAGGACTTCATCTCAACAAGGACTGTGCGGTGGTCACTCCTACCAATACTGTCATGGACAGGTGCATCTGCGGCAGGCAGGTTGCTGAGAATGAGGCCAAGTATGTTTTCCCCCTTGTTGGTTCCCTCACCACCTGCCACAGACCCAGTTTAGCAGCTATGTGATTTAAGACTCTGCCAGCTCGGCCAGTAGTGGTGCTATCGAGACACTCGTGGTGATTGAAGTCCCCCACCCAGAGTACATTGTGTCTTTGCCACCCTTAGTGCTTCCTCCAAGTGGTGTTCAACATGGAGGAACACAGATTCATCAGCTGAAGGAGGGCAGTACATAGTAATCAGCAGGAGGTTTCCTTGCCCATGTTTACCCTGATGCCATGAGACCTCATGGGGTCTGGAGTCAATGTTGAGCACTCCCAGGGCAACTCCCTCCTGACTGCATACCACTGTGCTGCCACCTCTGCTGGGCCTGTCCTACCGGTGGGACAGGACGTACCCAGGGATGATGGCGGCAGTGTCTGGGACATCTGTGATGTATGTTTCCTTGAGTATGACTATGTCAGACTATGTCAGTGCTTGATTAATCTGTGAGACAGCTCTCCCAATTTTGGCACTAGCCCCCAGTTGTTAGAAAGGAGGACTTTGTAGGGTCGACAGGGCTGAGTTTGCCACTGTCATTTCCGGTGCCTAGGTCGATGCCGGGTAACTAATCCGGTTTCATTCCTTTTTTGTGACTTTGTGGTGGTTTGATACAACTGAGTGGCTTGCGAGGCCATTTCAAAGGGCATTTAAGAGTCGACCACATTGTTGTGGATCTGGAATCACATGTAAGCCTGACCAGGTAAGGACAGCAGATTTCCTTCCCTAAAGGACATGATTGAACCAGATGGGTTTTTACAACAATCGACATTAGACTTTTACTTCAAGATTTTTATTGAATTCAAATTCCACCATCTGCCATGGCTGGATCTGGGTCCCCAGAGCATTACCCTGGGTTTCTGGATTACAAGTCCAGTGACAATACCACTACGCCATCGCCTTTTATGTCTCAGTTACTGCCAAACAACTTCTCTGGACTGAAAATTAATTTTCAAAGTGTGGAGTCTTATTCCTTTAAATCTCTAATAATTAGATAGTAAAATCTATTTACTTTTTCTTTTTGTCTCATCATCTTTTAATTCCATCCATCTTCCCGTATTTTTATTTTTGCTTTCTGTATATGCTTGGCATTTCATTAATTATTTATCTGGCATTTCATGGGTTAGGCTCTGTGTTTCTAAGGATTGTACAATTTTTTAAAAGAAGACACCTTGTTTACCCCAGTCATACAGGTCTCTGCTCCCCTGCAGAGTGTACCATGCTGTCTTGGCTCACTAATAACTACAAATTCCAGTTCAAAAGCCCGCAGTCTGTGGCACTTGTAATGAATGACTAACAACATTGTTCACAGATAACTGTAAAATCTGGCCCAATTAAATGAAGATGGAGTACAAAAAGGAATTTTGTGATGAATGTCCCATTCATATAATTCAGTAGAGATCTGAGGAGAATATGGACAGTACACAACTGAAAAAGGAAATGAAGGGGCACTTAAAAGTGATGTATAAACATAGAAATAATAAAAGGGTGGGGCCAGTTAGGGACCAATCCTCTTGTAGAGGCAGAGGTACTAAATGAATACTTTCATTAGTGGACAGCTTGTTGCTAATATTGCAGCGAAGGAGGAATGGTCGAGAAATTAGTCTAAAAATAGATGAGGTTAAGGTTGGCAGTGCTCAAAGCAGAAAGGTCACTCAGACCAGATAGGATGCATTCTCGGTTGTTTATGAAAAATAAGGATGGAACTTAGCCACTATCTTCCAGTCCTCTCCCTTGGCTATGTGAGTAGTACCTCAGGACTCCAGGATTGCAAATATTTACACTTCGGCTCAAAAGGAAAATTTGATAAATCCCTTGGACCTGATGATCTACGTACCAGAGCTTTTTGAAAGAGGTGGTTGTAGAGATAGTGGGTGCATTGGTTATCATTTTTCAAAATTCTATTCTGGAGTAGATACTGCAGATTGGAAAGTAGCAAAATGTAAACTCACTATTTTAGAAAGGAGGGAGAGAGAAAAGTGGGAACTGCAGATCTGTTGGCCTGACATCCATAGTAGGTAAAATGCTAGATCTATTGGAAAGGATGTGGTGACTGGATACTTAGAAAATAATGGCAGGGTCAGCATGGATTCATGAAAGGGAAATCATGTTTGACAGACCTGTTGGAGTTTTTTTGAGGATATTACGAGTGGAACGGATACACCATTCACTGGTGTATTTGGATTTTCAGAAGGCTTTCAATGAGGTCCCACACAGAAGGTTAGTAAGCAAAATTAGAGCAGGTGGGATTGAGGGTAATATACTGGCATGTTTGAGAATTTAACAAAGCAGAGTAGGAATAAACAGGTCATTCTCAGGTTGGCAGGCTATGACGAGTGGGGTGCTTCAAGGATCATTGCTTGGGACCCAGCTAATCACAATCTCTATCAATGATTTGTATGTTGGGACCAAATCTAATCTTCCAAGTTTGTTGATGACACAAAACTTGGTGAGGATGTGAATTGAGGATGCAAAGAGGCTTCGAGGATTTAGACAGTGAGTAGGCAGATAGAATATAATATGGAAAAATGTGAAGTTATCCACTTTGGTAGGAAAAACAGAAATGGTGAGAGATTGGGAAGTGTTCTTGTCCAAAGAAACCTTGATGTACTTCTTCATAAGTCACTGAAAGCCAACATGCAGGTGCAGCAAGCAATTAGGAGGGCAAATGATATGTTGGCCTTTTATTGCAAGAGGATTTGAGTACAAGAATAAAGAAATCTTGCTGCAATTGTATAGCGCATTGGTGAAACTTCACCAAGACTATTATGTACAGTTTTGGTCTCCTTACCAAAGAAAGGATATACCTGCCATAGAGTGCAACAGAGGTTCATTAGACTGATCCCTGGGATGCTGTGTTTGTCATATGAGGAGAGACTGAGGAGACTGTGTCTGTATTCTCTAGCATTTCAAAGAATGAAAGGTGCTCTCATTGAAGAATAAAAAAATTCTTACAAGGCTTGACAGAGTAGATGCAGGGAGGATGTTTCTTCTGGTGGGGGGGTCTAGAACCATTCTGACAGTCTCAGAATAAGAGGTAGGCCATTTAGGACTCGCATGAAAAGGAATTTCATCACGCAAGAGGGTGGTGAATCTTTGGCATTCTCTACCCCAGAGTGGTGCTGTGAAGGCTCAGTCATTTGAATATATTCAAGACGGGCATAGATTTCTAGATATTAAACATATCAAGGGATATGGGGATAGAATGGGAGAGTGGCATTTAGTTAGAAGATTACCCATGATCTAGTTGAATGGTGGAGCAGGCTGGGGGCGCTGAATGGCCTTCGCCTGTTTCCTATGTTCCTAACTAAACAGAGGGTTTAAACTCAGCAACTTGCCACCAGTCAGCTTAATGTCAGTGGTCATAATACTTCAAGACAATAATCTTAGGCAAAATTAATTGGCACCTGGAAGCATGTGGGATCCTTCTCTTTGTGAAGAGAGGGAAAGAATAGAAAAGCAAGGAAGCCTTACACAATGCTGCTTAGGCCCCAGCTGCAGTGTTCTGGACACCATACTTTAGGAAAGATGTCATAGCTTTGGAGAGGGTGCAGAGGATATTTATTAGAATGGTAGCAGGAATGAAGAACATCTTTTTATATGTAAAGAGCAGAGAAACTGGGGCTGTTTTCCTTTAAGTAGCATAGAATGAGGGCAGAATTCAGAGGTGTTCAAAATCTTTAAGGGTTTTGTCCTAGTAAATAAGGAGAAACTGTTTCCAGTGACAGATGTGTCATTCTCCAGAGGACAGATTTGAGGTAAAAAAAAACTAGAGACATGAGAGGTTTGTTTACACCATGAATTGTTAAGATGAGGAAAAGACTGGGAATGAGACTGCAGTGGGATAGCTCCCTCAAAGAGCAAGCACAGGCATGATGGGGTGAATGGCCACCTCTTTCTGCACTGTTAAACAGGTAAATGCTCACTTTAATGCTATTCCCGACTACCAAAGCTGACATTGAATATCACTGAGCTGAGGAATTGCTTCTTTGTTCCACTTTAAAATCTAGCACTGAGGTGTTTCCAAGCTGCTTCTGTATGAGGAAGATGACTACTTTGTATGCAATCATTATGATTGCGAAATTACAACCTTGCTTTAACAAAGTCTTGTGAATTAATAAAGGAAATATGCTTATTGAATATTGCATGAGACTTGCTGGATACCATGTCTCTTTGTAGATGAAAGGTCATCAATAGAGTGCCATGGGCCAGGATTCAATTGTGGAGAACTGATATCAAGTAATGTGTAACTGGTCTGCAATCTTTACCTTATTGGGGAGCGAAGAGCTTCTGAAAAACTGTTTGGTTTAGAGCCTATGGTGACTATTCACATATGTAATGTGAAAGAACAGACTTGAGTTTGGTAAACTTTCACAGCCAACAATGAAAATGTCCAATATGCCAAAGATTAAACTGAAAGAAAAATCTACATCTGAGAATTCTGTAACAAACCCTGCCTTTGTGCTATTGAAGTATTTTCAAGCATTATAAAGAATACTAATATGTACTACTTTTCAGTTAAAGATGGGAGCATGCGTCTAGAAGATGAGTTTCGAATGCCTTATCCCAGCCACCAGCAACTGCCTGCGGGAATCCTTCCTATGGTTCCTGAGGTAGCACAGGCTGTTGGTGTCAATCAAGGGCATCATACCAAAGATTTCAACAGGCCCGCAGCAAATCCAGCCATGGCCACTGTCACCGCAATGATAGCAAGAGAACTCCTATATGGCGGAACATCCTTAACTGCAGAAACAATTTTGAAAAATAATCCTGCGGCCCGCAAGCCACAAAGCACCCTTACCCGACCTTCCGAACAGTTGGACTTTTTGGCTAGTGTTCAAGGATTACAGGTATAACGAATCTTTCTTGGGGATAGTTCTATATTATCCTAGTGACCAGTTTAGCAGAAATAGCTTTTTTTTGTAAAGCACCATCAAATTTCTTGTCTTTGTATTTGAGATGCGAAGTGCATTCAACAAAACATTGCCTTCTCTGCTATAACATTAGGCTGTTTTATTTCTGCTATAATGCAAAATTGTGTAGTACTAACATGGTTCATCTTTTAATGAGTAATATCGAATGTGGCCCATGCAAAAGGACATGAATTCTCTGCTCTAAACCTTCTATGTTTGGTTTGTGATAGTCAGTTTTAAGTGTAGTTTGAAGCAAGGCTAAGAAGCACTATTAAAATGGTATTGTGACTTGTTAGCAAAAATTCAAGCATCAGAAATATGAGTGTAATAAATGTGCAACAAAAATAAAAGTACACCTGTTTTACTTGCCTTAGTTCATTCCTTTTTTAAAGGTGTTGACTTGTGCTGAGGTACAATTTTCACAGGTACCAGTAGCCTTCTGATATCCAATTCAGATGATTATTGTTAATGTGCAAATTTAGGTGCTGAGCCTCGACTGGCCTTGGCTGTAACCGCTCCCTTGAATTGACTATTTGAGATGGGGAATGTCATTCAAAGTCTCTTGAATCTTGATCTTGTCTAGCATAGTTAATTTTCTAGCATGTTTATTCCTTTTTTCACCCTCCCACATCCCCACAACTCCATGCCTGTTAGGATGACTCAAATAACCCCACACAGCATTATGCCTGAGGCATTTTGAAACAGTAGCTCAGTAGCCTATCAGGCTATGTTTATTTTATATATCATTGTAGGAAGCCATTTCTAAATTCTTTTAACATCTGACTTTTTAAAATTTTTTGAGATTTGTCCATATTCTATCATGTTAATTCAAGCTGTTTCATATTTGATTTCACAATGCAATCATTTACAGTTCCAGTAACTTGTTTTGGCTCAACCTAATGTGTAGCCTTTGTACATTATAGCCTCTAAAAGATAATTTTAGTGTGACTTTTATGTCATGTCATCTCTTTTTAGGTTGAATATAAAGATTTTCCAAAAAACAATAAAAATGAGTATGTCTCTCTGATAAACTGTTCATCCCAACCTCCTCTGATCAGTCATGGAATTGGAAAAGATGTTGAGTCCTGTCATGATATGGTAAAGGATATTTTATGATTTTCAAATCTTTAATATAATGTCTTATTGCTTGTTCCGTTGTCAAACTGATAATTCAGCCAAATTAAGAGTTACCTTTTAAATAGAGGGTCAGACTTCTTTTCAAAGACCAATATACAGAAAATCTGCATTTTCTTTTGCTCAGGCAGTAAATATCCCTATTTACTTTTCAGGCTGCTCTTAATATCTTAAAACTGTTGTCTGAGCTGGACCAACAAAATGTAGAAATACCAAGAACAGGAAATGGACCAATTGCTGTGTAAGTATAAGCTGATTCTGGTCTTTCTGATTTGAGTATGTGACATTGGGATTGAACTGAAAAGAGAATACTTTTTTTTCTTGTTCTGTGTATGTAAATAGTAATGGAGAAAAGAATAAGACTTACTGATGGTTTCTACCTCCACATTATTACAAGAAGTTGAAGATGCATTAGTTATAAATTTCCAAAAAGCTCTACATTCAAGAATTGTGCCTTTTGGATTATAAAATATTGAGAATGTCACTTTATTTAAGAAGGGATGTGGAAAAAAAGCTAACTACAGACCTGGCAAAGTTACTAGAATTGAAACTCAGAGCAGGAAGGGAGGAATGCAGAGAAATAGTCAGGCCTTATTAGTAATCAGATTGCTTAATGCCCAATTAAAGCAATTGGTGGAGAGTGGCTGTCCAGCTGTTTAAAGCCTCGGCAACAATCTGCTGCCAGGGATCTAAGGGAACATTCCCTAACACAAACTAAGTGCTCCAGGAGAGAATCCTGTTTGTGAGGGGTGTGGGAAAGGCTAGGGTAGAAGTTGAAGCTTTCCTTGTGGGGCCTGGACTAGCATTCCTACTCCCTGGCCCACAAAGAAACTTGGAAAATAATTAATTTATTTTTAAACAAACAATTACTTTGCTCGGCCTCTCTAGCCCTAAAGTGGCCCACAACTGAACAATGTATTCCAGGTGGGATCTGAAGCATCATTTCCTTTGTTTTGAATTCCAACACTGACATGAAGGCCAACATTAGCCTTTGTTATTTGTGTATATGGGTACCTATATGCCTTTGCTCATCCACAACACCAAAAGTGATCCGGGGGGAACAACCCTTGCCATATACCACCAATCAGAGAGCACTCCTTTATCGTGCCTGTGTCCTATCTCCCAACCAATTGGTGACCCCTGCCACAAGGTTCTTCCAATCCCACTCTTATTTTTGCTGCTACTTTTGTCTGGAACCTTATATCAGTGTTACTAAAACTAGATCTCTGGATGCATTTCTTTTACCATTTTTGCACAGGAACCTTAATCTGCATTGTATCTTTAATATATATATATATATATATTACTCCCAAGATGGAAGTAGCGAAACATGGGCTAAATGATAACCATCTGTACTAAAGTTTTGGATTCGCTATGATCATTATGTAAACATAATTTGTAATCCATAAGCATCTGCAGCTTTGAACAATTCATAACTTACTGTATTTATTTTAAGTTCTACAACTTTAAACCTGCACATTTTTTTATGGTTGAAAGAAAACATTTTGTTTTGCAGAAGTATTAAATTAAAAACCAACTGATCCTTCTTTTCAGATGTGTGAAACAAGAAATTGATGGCGACTCTCTCATCAAACCGGCTAACTCAAACACTTTAGGACAAACACTGGATGTCACTGACTGAAAGCCTTTTATTGACCCAAAGCGCCAAGCACCAGAGAAAATCGGATGCTTCCTGTTCTGTGACATGTAACTTATGTTTTAGACAACTACAGTTTGAATCTTGCTGTAGTATCTAAATCATTAAGTTGCTTAACTTTTTAAAATAGTAATGCATTTCAACATTAATTCATTTTTTTTGATGAAGGAAATTTGTTCCTAATGTTTCATTGGAACCTTGTTCACACCAATATCCAGCAGCAAAAAGTTAGAATTTCTGTTGATGACTCTCCAATAGTACATTACATGATGATTGAAAAATTGCTTAACAAAATCAGGGTCATATCCAATGTATGTAGTTCATGATTTGGTACCTGTCTGAATTGGCCGTTAGTAACATAAACCATTTTGGTTTGACAAAACTTGGTGCTAGTTTAAAAAGTAGCGTGCCTGCATTTTCATAATTGTATATCCGAAAGAAGCAAGTTGAAACTCAATTTAGAGTTTGTTTCGATAAGTTATAAAGACTGCCTCTTTTTTTTCACCCTTTAAAGATGGTATCAAGTAGCATGTTCAGTCTTCTAGGTTAAGTTTGTATTTTTTAATCTAAAGGGTTTTTTTTAATTTGGTAATTCTGAAGGACTTTGCTTTTTGTTTTTATATTAAACTTTGTTTATATAAAAAATAAATGAGTAATTTTCAACAGTGCACAAGAATTACATTGTTGGATATGATCTGTTACCTAGCTTATACCAGAAATTGCAGGTTACTGTAAATCTTGGTGTAGGGTAAAATGTAAGATGTTGTGTTGTACTTTATTAATGCTTTGATGTAATGTTCCATGTGATGTACACAAAGTGTGTACAGTAAACATTTTGCTTATTGTCCAAGTAAAGCACGAAACCCTTGCCAACTAAGTCAAAACTTTGTTACTTTACTTTTGGACTTTTTTTTTCCTTCCCATGTACTGTACCTATGGAATGGAGAAGTAAAAATTGGTGTTTGTGCAAAAGTACTGGTGGCTTTTTTTGGCATAACACATTTTATGTGAAGCTGAGTTAAAGGAGTTGTAAGCCATTCAATTTTAACTTTGATTTATAATCTGCTTCAACGTTTTTAAAAGATTATTTTGAAAAGATCTTACTGGTTCTGATTTATCTTGCAATACATTTTTTTTGGAATCTAGTTTTTAAACAGCTAGGCTATTCCACTACTTATTTTGTGTATCACAATACTGTTCTTTACAAATGTAGAAGGAAAAATAGTTAGCTTGTAAAATTGCTGGAAAATGCTGTAAGCATGCCAGTAAATTACTTTTAAAAGCCTTTTGGTTATAAGTGAAGCATTTAACTCCTTTAAGTCAAGCTACACAGGCTTTTCTCCATTGTGTGTGGTAGAACAGCTAACCTTTAAAGATAAAGGATTTTTTACCTAATGACATCGGTCTGAATAATAACACTACTCCAAAGTTGGATGACTTTGGGTATCTGCGGTTTGAGATTTTTTAAATGGCATAGATTTGAAGCTCTGAAAAATTATTCAATTGAGAACGATGGAGCTTTACTGTATTAAAAGTTCTTTTGACTAAAACTTAATTGTTTAAAACTGTTTTGATTCAAATATTGGTAGGAGGACAGCATTTTTGAGGTTGACCTTAAATGGAATTAATTATTAAATACTGAGCGATTTTGGTTTTGAAATTGTTTAAAAGTTCGAAAAAGAATAACTGCATAAGCCCACACACAATGTTTTGCAAAACCACTTAAAATTTGGCACCGGAATGGGGTGATGTGAGGAGAGGGAAAGACTAGCTGAAAATTGCTTTTAGTGCATCTGGAATTTCTTCCCCACCTATAGGGTTGTGCTATTGAACTTGAATTGGAATTTGTTTAAGCATCTATTTTATCCTGGAACTACTTACTTTGCTTCCTATTTCAGATCTGTGTAGTTGTGCTCACTTCTCATTCATTTGACTTTCCTGAGATATAAGGTCCATTCTATTTTCACAGCTAACCTAGCAATTTGAGCAATTTACATCTGTAGATCTTATGAATGAGAATTGCTGCTATTTGAATGTACAGTTATGTTGTTTTAAGACTAAATAGACATAAAACAGCACAAAGTTGACTTAAACTTTCTTCAGTGTATTTGATGATCTGACTTTAACATCCTATCAAAAGATCCAGTCTGCCAGCAGAACTTTGTATGAATTGTAGGGTTGAACTTCATCATACTAAACGCTTATGAAGTTTGTTAACCGCTGTATGAACAAGGCTTTAAAACAAGTGGAGAAAAGATATGTTCCTGATAGGCTTGCATTTATCATGTTTCTGAAATATTTCCAGTTCTTCACATACAATGAATCACTTCTGAACTAGTGATTTTAGGTAATCAAATATAGCAGACATTTATGCACAGCAAAGTCCCACAAACTGCAATGAGATGTATGACCAGTTGATGTATTTTGGTGTGAATAGGAAGTCAGTTTAATATCTTAACCAAAGGGTGGCATCTCTGCAGCTGAAGTGTTGTTCTTGATTCTATCCCAACGTAGTGTACGGTTCACTTTTGTATTTCCTATGGACAGCATTTATTGGACGATTACTATTTTTAAAAAAAAGTAAAATAAATTTAAATACCTTTCAAGACTGCTCAGTAGATACCAGTATACCAGCCAGTGTATTTCTGCTACAATAACTGCTTCAAGGCCAACGATACTCGTGTGTAAGCAATCTTCGATAAAAACTGTGCTGGAAAAACTCAACAGGTCTGGAAGCATCTGTGGAGGGAGAAACGATTTATGTTTCGAATCCAATATGACACTCAAATAGAAGCATTATTGGTTTTATGCTGTTGTAAAAGGGTGAGGGTTAGGTGGAACAGAAGGGAAGGTCAGGCATGAGTTAGATGGAAGGGGAGATTAAATACCAAATAAGTCATGGAACAAAAGGCAAATGGAAAGCTAATGGTTGTAAAGAAACAAAGCATAGGACCTGTATAGGTATTAATAGCAGATTAAAAATCTTGGCTTGAGTTTGTATGATACTTGGGACAGTTGGTATTATAACTGCCTTGTGACATTTGTGAAACACTTCAGAATGACAATATTACCTGATTTGAAACCTATAAAATTGCTTCCTTAAGCACTACCTCAAGTACGCCTATTGGTTTTAAGGAGCCTGCTGAACTACCATTTTACAACAAGTGTACATACAGCTTTCTAATACTACTTGTGCAGATACTTGCTTTCCTGCCTTATTTGCATGTTTATCTTTAAAATGTAGGAATATTAACTGGTTCGGTTTTGGAACTTTGTGGATGTTCGTATTACTATACATAAATAACTTGGCAATAAGATACTGTTAAGGAAAGCAAGTTGCATCACCTCAATTTCAGAGAAAATAAGTTATTTAATCCACCTTTCCCTCTTTTTTAAATGCCCTGTGAAATTATGTACTTAAACATGAATCTATCTTTGTGACAATTCATTGAATATGTTCTATAAATTAGATCTAAAATTGCTGCCTTGAGTTTCTGAAATTAATCTTGATATTTAACTCATACATTGGAGAGAATAGTTGCGTTCTGATTTAGTATTCATATGTTAATCTACAGCCAGGAACTCTTTTGATCGATAAAAATAAAATACTGTGGATGCTGGAAATATGAAATAAAAACAGAAAATGCTCAGCAAGTCTAACAGCACACATGTAGAAAGAGAAAAACAAAGTAAATGTTTCAAGTCCTCTCTTGATTGCCTCTTTGTGAATTCTGATGGTAACTGTCCACAGTACTTTTCCATGCCACAGCTAATGGGATACATTGCTATCTAACTTTCCCATTATTCTAATCCTTGGACTGCTTTTGCTCCAGGGAATTTCTAGCTGTTTGGTTTTACTTTTACATCTAAATGTAAACTCAACTTTTTACCTGAACATTAAAGTCCAAAACATTGAACTAATGTTTTGCCATGTCTTACTGTCAATTTCTATTCAGTCTGTTGATTCTTTGCCCAGAGTTGGAGAAAAGAGGGTTGCAAATATTTCACTCAAAATGCCTTAATCATCCTCGCTGGCATTCTATAACACCGAGACATTTTGAAAAAATTTCCAGAAAGATTTTGTAATCTTTGCAGTTTTTTTTAAAAATTTCTTCCAAGTATTTTTGTGGCAAGTAAATATTACTTCATGCCAGTTAAGGAAGAACTGAAGGAAAATCCTTTTCCTTGAATGATTCACATATGTTCAGACTTAATAAGCAAAGTGAATTGTTGTTGATCACTGAAGTTGGCTATTGCCAAAATGAGAAGCATGTAATTACTTCAGTGAAATTTGTGTTTGCAATGGCTGTATATTTTCTGACATTTATCTTTTTTAAATAAACCCATGGGCTAACATTTTTTAAATGTGTTCTTGAAAATTAGATTATGCTAACAAGGTTAAACTTAATACCCATTTCCTGTTGTCTTGAAGGCTCTGTTGGGTACCTTCTTGAACTACTGCAGTCTTAATGGTGCTAGGTGTGAAATTCTAGAACACTGACCCAGCGTCAATGAAGGAACTGTGATTTAGAGTCTAGATCAGGGCAATGCATGACCTGGAGGTGATTTTGTTCTCTCATTTCTTCTCTCGCTCTTAGTCCTGTAAGTTTCAGGGAAGAAGGTGGAATTGGATTGAAATTTGTTGCAATGCATCTTGTAGGCATTCTGTACACAGAATGGAGTAAATGTTGATTCCAGTGGCAAATGTTGAGTTTCAATCACATTCCTGATTTGAGTTATGTATATGATGGAGACTTCGAGGAGTCAGGACATGTTGCTATGTGGTCTAATTAACTGATCACCAGGATCAAAAGCTTAAGATGTTGCAGCCTGGGACCCTATGGTGATGCTGTTGATGATGAAGGATTGCCAGGACTTCAGCAGAGCAAAATGTGAAGGATTTCTCAAGATAAAGTTAACCTAAATACTATACTCATGTGGGTTGGTATAACCATGTGGCTGAGGGCATTTTTGAAGCCCTTTGTGTAAATTCTAGATCACAAGTCACTCCTATGATTTGTGTGGTAATGTGATACTATAACAAATTATTACTTAGGTTAATAGTGCTCCAATTGTACAACTAATAAATTGTCGCACTCAGACCTCATGCAACTGCTGCGTATCCATTAGTTTCAAACAAAGGCAATAAGATAAAGCAGCTATTTTGAATTTAATGACAAATCCTTACAAAGGAAAGCACAAATCCCCCATGAATCCTTAACTTAGCACTTGTGATTATTTTCAAGTAACATGTTTAGTTTCTGGGACTGTCCAGATGGCAAACATATCCATCCTTGGTGTCCCTGAAAATATCAGTTAATAGCACCCCTCTATTCATTTACCCACTGTTCTCGTAGGCCCCTCTTCTACTTGCTCGGAGGTCAGATTTCTAAGGAAGTTTCTTATTACCAATCAGCAGAATACGTTTTGATAAAAGTAAAATACTGCGGATGCTGGAAATCTGAAACATCAACAGAAAATGCTGGAAAAACTTAGGTCTAGCAGTATCTTGGAGAAAAACCGAGTTAACATTTCGAGTCCGTGTGACCCTTCAGGTTTAAGTTTTGAGTTGTTAATGAGTCGGGTAGGGGTGGTGGTTAGTGGGGGGTTGAGGGGAAGCGTGAGTTTAGAAATAAAAAAAAGTGCTGGAAATACTGAACAAGCCAAACAGTATCTGTCAAGAGAAGCAATGTTTTGAGGATCTTGAGGCAATGATGAGGCAACGTTCGGTTTAAATCGTTTTCCTGTGGCTAAGGAAATTCTTGTATGTTCATTCTTCTGTATGACCTCATTCAGCCCCTTCCTCATAAAAATAAGCCACACTTCTGTTCCAAGCAGATTAAACCTGTTCACTTTATTGTGTCAGCTCCCTTACCGTTAGAACCGCATCCAAAATATCTTTTAAGGATTAATATTGTGCCCAGCCTGAAACATGGAGTGATAGCATTATGCACTGTCTCAACCCTGACTGATTATGTCTGCCGTGCCGGTAGGTTGGTAGTAAGTGCATTATCAAGCCAAGTTCCTAAGGCTATGCCACCTCTACCAAATTACACAATGCAAGCAGAATGCTGGATGATTAGTTACCAATCGCATTTCCCACAGAAAGAATAACTCTGCTCATCGGTAACTGGCAGTGTGTGCGTATGTCTAAGCACAGAACATACAGCCCTTTTGGAGATGTATCCTTTTCTATTACAAATAAACAACATAAATGCTGGAAATTAGCAGCATCGCTAAAGCGAGAAACAGAGTTGCTTGTTTCAGGTCAATGTTCTCACGCGTCCGCACAATCCTGTCTTGTTACATTGATTCTGAGCCCGTGCTGCTCAGATTGTTGCACTTTCTCATTGGCGCGCCGGCTCCACATGATTCTGATGCCAGAATGCCCTGTACCGTGCGCGTGCGCAACAGCCGTCAGGCTGCTATATAAGTGGCTGCGCGCAATTGGATCTTCCTTTTGGCGCCGGGATTGAGCGAGTGAGTATGGATTGATGTGCAACATGTTTAAAGTGGGGCGGCGGCTGCTCTCACACGAGGTTCCGGCGGGCCGGCTTGATTATTGATTGGAGCAGGGCTCAAAGTGCCCGGGTTACGTGTATGTCTGTGTGGCCCGTCAGATGGCTGTGGACCAGGCCCGATCACGGCTCTGAGCCCAGAGGAGGCTCCCACCCTTGCTCCGGCACCGAGTGGAGGCCCAGCCCCATCAGCAGGGAAAGGGGGGGAGGCCACGGTGTGTTTGCTTGTCTGGGTTCCCCGCCCAGGTGGTGGAAGCGATGCAGACTGTCTGTTAAAGCACTGTGTGATCTCACGCGCCGATGAGAAGCTCCCGATGTTTGACTGTGGAAGGGGGGCAGGGGTTTAGGGAGAGATTTAGAGTTGGGGGATTAGGGCTGAAAGGGGCAAGTGGTCGGAGAGTAGTGGGCCTGAAGCAGGAATTCCTCAGGAGCGAGCTACACGTGGGGGCCGATCCCATTTTATAGTGCCCTTTAGTTCAGGCTGAAGAACGACCTTTTTATCTTAGAGACTTTTCGTCTCTGCTGGTACTTTGTGATGACTAAACTTTTTTTTCCTCATCCGTTCGTCAATGCTGTTTGCAGTTTTTGCTCTAGTCGAATTCGATCGGATACACCAGCTGGTATGTTAAACTGCAAGATTTCTGACCATAGCCCAAGTGAATAATGCACATTTTATTTTCCCTCCTAGGGCTTTTTGAATGGATGCCGAATCTAGTGTTCCTGTGCCAAATCCTGGGATGCAAGATGTTTCAGGTTGGTCAGAAAGTATTTATTTGCTCCTTTATCCATTAAATAGTGAAGATTGTCAATATTTGAATTTTTTTATCTGCACTTTTTGGATTCTTAAGGATTCTTGTTTGTTTCTCAGTTTTGAAGAAAGCTTAAATTCTGAGGAACAGAAGTAGACCATTTAGCCCCTTGAGCCTGTTCCAACACTCCAAGCAGTCTGATCTTACTCCATGGACCTGCCTTTGTTCTGTACACTTAGAGTACTGTCAGCCAAAGATGCTTTCAATCTCAAATTTTAGGTTAATATTGGCTAGCATTAATTGTTATTTGGAGAAGAGAGATCCTAACTTCTATCACCCTTTGTCGAAGTATTTTCTAACTAACCCTGAAAGGCCTCGTTCTAATTTTTAGATTATGTCCTCTCCACCCTATACTCTGACCAGTGGAAATAGTGTATCGGTCTCCCTTTGATTCTTCTTCATATCATAAACGACATTCAAATTGGTTCTTGATCTTTGAAATTCTATGGAATACAGCCACAATGCATTTTGTTATAGTGCCCGAGTTCCCTGGGCAGAGGAAGCGATGAACCCAGCTGGTGGCTGCACTGGTCATAAGACCAGTGTAAATGCAGTATTTGTTGGGTGTCCGCATGCAATCCAGTAAATCTGCTGCACTCCCACCAAGGCCGATCCTTCCTAAGGAGTAATGCCCTAGACAACACAGTTCCAGACTTAAATAAGAACACAAAATGCTGGATAAACTCAGCAAGTCTGGCAGCAGCCATGGAGCAAGAAACAGGAGTTAATGTTTTGAAGTCTGTATGACTTCTTCACAGCTCTTTAATTGTCCACCACCATTAATGACTGGATGTGGTGAGACTGCAGAGCTTAGATCTGACCCGTTGGTTCTGGGATTGCTAAGCTCTTGTCTATCAGTTGCTGTTTGGTTGATCCCCTGGTTTGATGGTAATGGTAGAGTGGGGATATGCTGGGTCATGGGGTTACAGATTGTGTTCCAGTCCAGTTACGCTGATAGCCCACTGTGCCTTATGCATGCCCAACCTTAAGTTGCTAGATCTGTTTGAAATCTATCCCATTTAGCACAGTGATAATGCCACACAACATGATGAGGGTATCTTCGTGAGAGTGGGACTTTGTTTCCACAAGGACTGTGGTGGTTACTCCCACTGTCACTGTCATTGCAGGTGCATCTGTGACAGGCAGATTGGTGAGGATGATGTTTTTCCTTCCCTCACCACCTGCCACAGACCCAGTCTAGCAGCTGAGCCACTCTCGGTGATGGATATTGAAGTCCCTCACTCAGAGTACACTCTGCCCTTGCCACCTTCAGTGCTTCCTCCAAGTGGTGTTCAACATGGAGGAGCACTGATGCATCAGCTGAGGGAGGGCCATACGTGGTAATTAGCTGGACCGTGGGGTCCGGAGTCAATATTGAAGACTCCCAGGCCAGCTCCCTCCTGACTGTATACCACTGTGCTGCTACCTCTGCTAGGTCATGGTCACCGTTCCAGTTTTTTTTATATTGAATTGAAAATTCGAACCTGAGTCCCAGAGCATTACCCTGTGTCTCTGGATTGCTAGTCCAGCGACAATACCACCACGCCCATTACTGCTGTCTGTGTTAGCTCAGTGCAGATTTTGCAATGCCCACAAAACCTAATTGGAGAGAGTTGCTCCTTGTTTGGTTGTTAAAGTACGACTTGTGGAGCTCAGAGGATATGTCTAATTCTATAACTCTGCTACGGCATTGTGGTGTTTCCTGCTCAGAATTTGAAAGGATTCCTATTGGATTCTTCCTCAGCAGAAAACATTAAGCGTTGTTCCTGAGAGGATGGCAAAATTGGTGAAGTTGGAACATTTAAAACAATTTTCTTTCTTTCTTTCCCCAGGCCATATGTTGCGATAAACATTTGTATCCAGTGTGACAATGCTGACTTCTTGGGTATGTGAATATTCAATGCTACAAACATTTACAGGCTGCAGTGAATGATGTTTTTGAACTTTTTTCCCCATCTTATCGATCATGGTGATTGTAAAATAAGCCAAATTCTTCTGACACTGGAAAAGTAATTAGTTTGGACAAATTCATCATTTTATGTCCCTCAACGTGGCATTTCTTTCTCCAGGTCAGATGGGTTGGCTTAGGCCAGATGTTGCCATAGACATTTGTATCCAGTGTGACAATGCTGACATCTTGGGTATGTAGATATTCAATGCTACAAACATTTACATGCTCCAGTGAATGATGTTTTTGAACTTTTTTCCCCATCTTATCGATCATGGTGATTGTAAAATAAGCCAAATTCTTCTGACACTGGAAAAGTAATTAGTTTCGGCCAATTAATCATTTCATGTCCCTCAATGTGGTATTTTTGCCTCTAGGTCAGATGGGTCGGTTGAAGCAATTTCAGAATCTTGAAGATGGAGGTGAGTGATTTTCTTTTTGTAATAAAGTACTTAATTTCTCTCAATCTGCCTGTTTCCTCACTCTATCCCCTGGCTTTATTGGTTCTGCTAAATGTAGGCTGAAGTGAAGGTTAATTATGTAATTTTTTGTTTGCATATTTGTATGCTCATCTCATGTAGGTCCAGGAGCCACAATGATTTGCAAATCTAACTGAAGATGCTGCAAGTGCCATGAGTCAGGCGTGTGAGTAATAATTTTAGAACCATTGCTATCATTGTGAAAATGAAGATTTTTATTTGGTAGTCTATTAAAACAAATTTATTTTCCAGTACCCAGGTTCAGAATGCGCTTATGGCTTGAAATAGTGGTGATGGGACGTGAGGTTGCAATTAAGGTATGTGGTTGATTTTGAGTGACATTAGTTTACTACTGTTTCTAATGAGTGATGACCAGAACTTTTTTCCCCATCATATCGATCATGCTGAATGGTGATATATAAAGCTAACCTCTGTCTGACATCAGTACATACCTGCAGTTTGGAGGAAGTTTTTGTTCTATACTTGCTTATGATGTATTTTTCCACCTGCAGGATTTGGTATTTTTCCACCTGCAGGATTTGAAGAACTGAGGTTTATCAATGAAGATACTCCCACATCCATGACAAAGAGTTTGTGGAAAAAGTTGCTTTTTGATGCTGTAAAGTGTACTTTTTTAATAAATTTTTTACATAAGTGAGTTGTTTCCAAAGTGTGCTCACTCTGAACATTGTCAAGAAGAACATTAAAGGCAAATGATTACATTTACTGAAGGTAGATTATATGCTTGGAAATAAATGCAATTTTTTATGAGACTGATTAGTTGAGGGAGTATTAATAGTAAATTCTTTTATCTGACTTAATGTAATTTTCATGATTCCAAAGTCTATTGCATAGGCTTCTCTTAACTTCTGGATCTAGGTTTGTACCAGACCAAATAATCTGCATGGGTCTGTGCTCCTGGAAGCACCTTGGAACCAAACTAAACTTCCCCTTTCTTTACCTCTGATGTTAGTGGAAGGAGTTCAGTACCTGAAGGCTTATCAGATTCTGGTGTGGAGTTCTGGAGGAAGAGTGAAGTTAGGTTGGCTAGTTAATTGGATCCCAAGTACATAGCTATCTGAGGAGAGAATCTCTTGATTGTTGCAAGCCTCCTTGTCTAATGCCTGAGGCAAGTGCTACAACTAACAGTTTGTATACTTGCCAGATACTTGGTGATTGGTTCTTGGTACAATCTGATGTGCACAAAACTATTAAAAAGTTGGCCCAAATTCACCCTAAAGCTGTGCAAAAAATGATCATAGATAAGACACCTTTACAAACTGAACATCACTATCGGCCAGGGCTAATACTAAAGTGCAACTCCAGGACCCTGACAAAATGTTAAGATACTACATTTGTTGCCTGAAAGTACTTTTGAGATTAGTTGAATTGGTGAGCTGCCTTAAAATGATGAGTTGGCTTTAGATGTGAAAAGTATTTCCCCAGGCCTTTTGGGAGCTTTTGGTTTTCTGAACTAAAAACTTGGCATTTATTGTAGCAATTGATGTAGTCAAACATCAGTGCAGCCCAGTGTGCTTTTGTCCATTGATTTTTATCCAGCATTTGCTTACCCTAGGCTGACTGGTTCTTTTCACCATTTCTTTAACCCCATAACTTCTGGAATTTTCTCCTCATTTCAACCTCTCATTTAAAATCCTTGATCTCTCCTGCCTACCCAAGTAACAGCAATTTTCAAACTGAGCTATTTTAACTGCTTTCCTCTTCAGCCTTTGCACCAAGCAATTCAATCCCCATCTCAAGTTGTCATGTTCTGTATTTCCTGCCTTTATATCCATACAGAAAAAGATTTATAGGGCAAAGACCACAGAGAAAAGAATTATTGTTTCACATGTGTCCAGAATCAAAGAATAGGAAGTAAAGAAGTAGATGTGCATTCTCTTGCTCGCAGTGACACAGCTGGCAGGGGCATTGGCAATTCACTGCTGCATTTTCCTTTTTTTTTTTTGAGGCTTAAATCTGGGTTGGTGCATCAGCAAGGACATTGTCCACCCCTGGGAGGTGGAAGGTTTAGGTGACCTGGGAATCTTCAAAATTCATCTTTTGTTGAAGTCTATTCCTGGTTTAAAGTTCTGAACTTTCCTGTCAGGTTGCCCCATGACTCTACAGTAAGGTGGGTGGGTCTGGGATCCAGTCTGGTTTGGATCCCTGTGCAGGTCAGTTGGGTGGTTGGTGGGACACTGCTACCCTCTGGTGGATAGTCCGTTCTCGCTATACCTCTGGGTGGATTTTCAACAAACAGGCATCACCTTTACTCTTTCTGGCCTAATCTGGGAACTTCTTGTCCCCATTTAAATTCACCATAAAGTTCTCAGTTAAACCAAACTTTGGTTTCCTACCTGGGGCCTTTGGCTTTGGATGGGGCATTAGCACTGCCCTCTAGTGGAGGTCCAGCTCCTGCTACACTCCCTTGTGGCTTTTCAGCAGGGAGTGCATCTCCCTCACTATCTGCTCATACATTTGGGTACTCTATGCCCCATTTAATGTTGGAAAGGTTTCAGCCAGCCATACTTAAGGCACTCCTTAACTGTTGTCTTTCCATGTGTAATATCTTACCTTCCTTCGGGTTTTTTGAGTATGTGGGGCATCTCCCTCACTATCTGTTTCCCTGCTGTAGACCCTATTTATTTCTGTAATACTCTGTGAAGCTATCTTAGATTCTGATGGCCTTTCCTGGACCTTTTTTAACTTTACTGGCCAGGCTTCGGCCTTGCTATATTTAAGCAGCCCTCGCTCAATGTTTAGGGGAGCAATTTCACCTTTTTGGACCTTGCCCAGCTTTCTGCTTGCCTGCAAATTCCTGCTGGTTGGCCTCTTCTTTCACTGGCTAACACCTTGCTGCCAGCCAAATCATTCCCAAGGAGAAAATCAATTCCTGCTCCTGGTAGTTCAGGGCCTGAAACAAAGTCACACTCTAGGTGGACCTCCTCCCACTTCACTGCTCAATGCTTTGGCCTTCAGGGGGTGAATAGGTTTAAGCATTGAAGACTGAGTGGCCCCTGTATCCCAGAGTAGTACAATCAACTTGCTCACATTTTAGGACGGGTAGGGGACACTAGGGGAGTTTGTCTAGGTCACACGTTGTCATGGCCTCCAAGGGGTAAGTTTCTGTAGTGAGTCTCTGTCTGCCCTGCTGCACTATTCATTGGGATATCCTTTGAGGGGCCAGTCATATGGAGCCCTATGATGCCAACAGGCCTCCCGCACAATCTCCAGCACTCAGGTCTGAAATGGCCTATTTTATTGCAATGAGAACACATAGTGTCCGGGGGTCCTCCTTTTGTGGGAAAGGGTCTGCCTGAGTTTCCAGGCCCATGGAACTTGTAGCTGTCTACTATGACTGCTGCACTCCTGGCTGTGAGGATTCTCTGCTCTCCAATGTAGCATCTGCAGGTTGGAGGGTAAGCAATTATTAAATTCCTCTAACAATACCAACTCACATTGTACCTCATAAATGATTGGGATTCTTTGGGACCTTACCCATCGGTAAAACACAATTTGCTTCAGCCTTTCAAACTTGATCTAGGTTTGTGTGGGCTTCTTATGAGCTTTCTGGTGATAAGCCTCTTGGGCTAACTCTAGGTACTTGGGATGGCAGCCTTGGTCTGCTCATAATTTATGGACACATGAGTCAGCATAGAGCAGACCTCTTGGGCTCCGCCTAACAGCTGCTCTTGAATTAAAGATGTCCAAATATCTGATGGCCATTTTGCCTGTCCTGCTATTTTCTCAAAGCTGGCAAAAAAATGACTCCACATCACTCATCAAATTTGGTAATGAATTTAGCACACTTGAGGGCCTCTGAGCGGTTTGGGTTAGAGAGATGGGGTTGCTGTCGGGTAGCAAAAGATTTTCCCTGGGAGCTTCCAGCTATCTGGCCTCCCATCCTTTGGGTGTGAGATGGATTTCCAATTTTTAGAGCTGGACTTTGTTTTCCCTTCCTTGCTGCTTCTTCTGAGGCGCTCTTTCTCATTTCCTTGCTCTTTTTCTTTCCTAGCTGAAAATCTGAGCTTTTCCATCTCAAAATTGGCTAGGGGATGGGTTTCAGAGTCATGGTTGAGTTCTCAATCTAACTGCTCTACGTGAGATCCAAATGTTCTACTAACAGCTGGATCAGTTCACTTCACTTTACTTGGCAATTTTAACTATCCCTCCCTCCAGCTACAGCTTAATTGCTTTGTGCTAAAGGCTGCCAATTTTTCACTGTTTGACCTTCCCACATTTGGACAGCAAAAGTTGCCATTTTTTTAGCATTAGGGAAAAGGAATTTATCGTGGTTTATTCTTAGTTCTGTTGAAGGGTCATGAGGACTCAAAACGTCAACTGTGCTCTTCTCCGCTGATGCTGCCAGACCTGCTGAGTTTTTCCAGGTATTTCTGTTTCTGTTTTTGTTTTGGATTTCCAGCATCCGCGGTTCTTTGCTTTTATATATATATAATATATATATATTTATTGTGGTAAGTTATTTATGTTTTAAAATATGTTCCAGCCACCAAGTTTTCTCCTTTTGGCTTCCAATAGATTCCTTTATATCCGATTTTGCTCGCCTTTTAACTTGGATACTGCTCAAATTCAAACAGGTTATCATGGATTTGAGCTCCCATTTTCTGTTCTGGACAGGAGGGTTTTTAATTTTAATAATCCTGATTTCTCCTCTCACCACCCTTCTGTAAACAGAGAGGTGTTTTTGATTTGCTTCCCCCTTTGTAAATCGGTTGCGTATTTGCAGCCTTTCAGCTTTCTGTGTGATCCAATTTCTATTAGTAACTTCCACAGCAAACTCGTGATAGGATGAACTCAAAGGGTTAGTTTATTTTGGGCACAAATGCAGGAGGAGGGTGGCAACGTTGCCTCCTTTTGACCCATACAATAAAAGACAGATTTGCAGGGCAAAGGCCACAGAGAAAAGAATCATTGTTTCATGTGTGCTCAGAATCAAAAGTCCAGTGGTGTATTCCTTCACAGAGGTCAGCAGGTGGAACTGATGCTGGATAATTCACTTTTCTGGTAGCTGATTTCCACGATGAGATACGCACGTGGAGATGAATCAGTCTTGTAAACGATGGTTCAGAAGTTTTTTTAAATATGTTCATTCATGGGATGTGGGTGTCTCTGGCCAGGCAAGCATTTATTGCCCACCCCTCATTGTCCTTGGGGCATTGCTGTGGATCTGGAGTCACATGTAGGCCAGACCAGGTAAGGACAACAGATTCCCTTCCCCAAAGGACATTAGTGAACCCGATGGATTTCTACAACAATCAACAATGGGTTCATGGTCATCATTAAACTTTTAATTCCAGATTTTTATTGAACTCAGATTTCACCATCTGCCATGGCAGGGTTCAAACCTGGTTATCCAGAGCATTACCCTGAGTCTCTGGATTACCAGTCCAGCAACAATATTACTATGCCAGCATGTCTTGTAGGACCAGTGTCGATGGGGGCCAGGCATTCAAATCCAGACAGCCCCTTTGCTGTGCTGCTGCTTGGTAGGTAGAAAGATAGCAGACTGAGCTTTGCAGTTCCACAAGGCAATATTACTATTTCCACCAGCTGGGGAGGGCGGGCGGTCATGTACATGACTCACACCTCTCCATCTCTGTCAAATCTCTTCTCAGACCTCTGCTCTAAGGAACACATTACCACCCCCTCCAGTCTCTCCACATAACTGAAGTTCCTCATCACTAATACCATTCTAGTAAATCTGAACCCAGACAAAGCCTTGACATCCTTTTCAGGGGTGTTGCCCAGAATTAAACACTATGCTCTAAACTATGGTCTAACCAGTATTTTATAATGGATAGCATAGCGAGGTTTGAATGTCTTGGAGAACTCGAACTTATTCTAGCATTCAGTAGCTTGTCAAGGGCTCATTGTCAAGGCTACCTCTTTTCAATGGGATAAACCTCATGGATTTTAAAAAGTTTAAACATGCCAATGGAAAAAATAATGCATCTGGGTAAATCTCCAGGACCTGATGGATTCCATCCCAGAACATTAAAATAAATTGAAGGTTGAAGTCACAAGCAATGTGGATAGGGGAGCTCTATAGATTTCCAGAAGGTACTTAGTAGGGTTCAACACAAAAGGTTATCAGCAAACATGCAAGTGCACAAAATTGGATATTACCATATGACATTAGTTGGAAGGCAGGAGACTGTTGGGATAAAATAAATGTTCTGTTGAGATGTGCAGTTTAAATTTACCAGAATGTTAGCAGGACTTAAAAGCTTTGATTATGAGGACAGGTTCTGTAAACTTGTTTTGTGTTAGTGGTTACTATTTCAATAAGGGGTTGTTAGTTTGGCAGCAATAACTCTGCTTATGATTCAAGCACATGTACTTTTGATAATACTAAACTTTACTGCAGTGACTGATTTGGTCTTTCATTTATATTAAATAGCATGCAAATAATGCCACTTAGTTTCCAGATTCTGACTATCTTGGAGGACAATCTAATATCAGAGAACAACGTAAGTTCTGGGTAACCAGCTCCAGGCCCTCTGCACAGCTGCATAATTCCTGACTTCTGGAAAATGTTCCAAAGTTAAAGGGTACCTAGGTCTACTCTAACCTGTAATACAAACTTGGCCTACCTAATATCTATGTTTGCACGTTTGGCTGAGGCCATAGTTTATAATCCTTTCAGCCTTTGCCTCTATGCTACAGGGTTTGTTTAAGGTACAGCTAGTGCTCAGGATGCATGTTTATCCCACTCCCTAAAACCTGTTGTTCAAATAGAGACAAGATTAGGTTCCCATTTTCCCATATCCACTCCACCAGTCGATATACTTTTAGACTTTTTAAATCATCTTAATAAATTTGAACAGTTTGCATTCCCTTGGGTTTAAAAAGTTGGAGTGTGATCTAATCAAGGTCTTTAAAATGATAAAGCAATTCAATAGGTCGATACAGGGAAACTGTTTCTTCTGCTGGGAGAATTCTGAATGATTAATCTTAAAATTAGAGCTCTTGCCATTTAAGGGTGAAATCACAAAGCACTTTTTTAAACAAAGTATAGTGGAAATCTGGAACTCTTTCCATCTTCCCAAGGCTATGGATGCTGGGCCAATTGAAGTTTTCAAGACTGGAAGCTAGATAAGTGTATCATGGGATGTGAAGCAAAGGCAGGAAAAGGGATTTGAGATGCACATACTTGAACAGGCTGGAGAGGCTGAATGACCTACTTCAGTTGTTAATAGGGGATAATATAGCACTGGGAGCTCACTAGAAATATTTAGTGAAGGCGCATCAAGAAAAATCCACCTTTTTCAATGGCTTAATACCAGTGGGCAGAAACTGCAGTTTTAGAATCGCAGAATGATAGAGCACAGAAGGCCGTTTCATCCATCATGCTGTGCCGCTCTGTTAGAACATACAAACATATGAATTAGGAGCAGGGGTAGGCCTTTTGGCCTCTCGGGCCAGCTCCACCATTCAATAAGATCATGGTTGATCCGATTTTAACCTTACATTCCTGCCTTGCCCTGATAACCTTTCACCTCCTTGCTCATCAAGAACATATCTACCTCTGTCTTAAAGATATTCAAAGACTCTGGGTGGAATCATCCCAGATAGTGGGTGGGTAAAACAACATTTTACACGCCATATCATCCCAAACGCGCTGC
Source organism: Carcharodon carcharias (assembly GCF_017639515.1). Classification (NCBI taxonomy): domain Eukaryota; kingdom Metazoa; phylum Chordata; class Chondrichthyes; order Lamniformes; family Lamnidae; genus Carcharodon; species Carcharodon carcharias. The sequence goes on along the minus strand of NC_054480.1, from coordinate 40,441,397 downwards.
ATTAATTATGCATTCACAGGATACACGCTGTTTCCATAGCAGGCACATTTAAAGTACAGCCGTGTTCAGTACTTCCAGCCCAGGACAGCAGCAAAGAAGACATGGCCCCAAAAGACAAGAAGACTGCAGCCCTCAAGCACCGTTTATACGCTGTGGAGGCCCACTGTGAATTCCTTTAGCCCCGCTTTGGCCGCAGGGTGGGCAACTAAATTACCGCTCTGGCTTGGTGGGCAATGGCAGTGGTGATCAGTGCCAATGTTACATAGAACAGGTTGGCCATAATTCTCACATTCAAGCCCATCACATATTCACTGGCATCTCATTCACTGCCAGCACAAGGGACATCACCACCCATTCTCTCACACACAGCCTCACATGTCCATCTGGCCTCATCTCTGGAGACTGCCTGCTCAGCCCTCACCATCTTGAGGCCACGTGCACAAATCAACATGTGCCCCCACACATACTCTGGGATACCCTCCTTCCCCAGTACAGTCCCTGTCCTGCAGCCTTGACCAAGGCAAGGTCGGCAAACAAACCTTGAAGTCCCGAGCGAAGTGCAGCCTGCCAAGAGCACGCCTTCTATATCCTGTTGTGAAACACATTGGTGTGTTTTCCCGCCAAAGTGGGTGGACAAACAAGCGTGGGGGGTGATGGATGAGTCCAGATTTATAATGAAATGCTAATGTATTAAAATGAGGTTCCCAACATCCGAAGGCAGGGATCGCAGTCGGCAGAGCAGACAATCACAAACTGGTTTCATGACATTGTGAAACTGATTTTTGGCCTTCCCACCATATTGCCTGCTCACGCCACCCAACATGTCCGATGCCGGTGGGCGTGGAAAATCCTAGCCTTTGCCACAACCACCTTATGAGGAAGAGCATTCCAAACCCTCACAACCCCCTGAAAGAAAAAGAATCCTCATCTCTAAATGGGCAACATCTTATTTTGAAACACTGACTCCAAGTTCTAGATTTTCCCACAAGAGGAAACTTACTTTCCACATTTATCCTGTCAAATCTCCTCAGGATCTTAAATGTTTCAATCAAGTCACCTCTTACTCTTCTAAACTCCAGCGGATACAAGTCTAGTGTGCTTTGCCTTTCCTCATAAGACAATCCGCCCATTCCAGGTATTAATCTAGTAAACCTCTGAACTGCTGCTATTGTATTTGGATCTTTCCTTAAATAAGGAGACGAAGACTGTACACAGTACTCCAGATGTGGTCTCACCGATGCCCTGTATAACTGAAGCATAACCACCCCGCTCTTGTATTCAATTCCCCTCACAATGAGCGATAACATTCTATTAGCTTTGCTAATTACTTGCTGCACCTGCATACTAACATTTTGTGATTCATGCACCAGGACACCCAGATCCCTCTGCATCTCAGAGCTATACAATCTCTCACCATTTAGATAATAGGCCTCTTTTTTATTCATCCTGCCAAAATGTACAACCTCACATTTTCCAATATTATACTCCAATTGCTAGATCTTTGCCCATTCATCTAATCTATCTATATCCTTTTGTAACCTTCTTATGTCTTCTTCACAATTTACTTTCCTACCTATCTTTGTGTCATCAGCAAACTTAGCAACCATAGCATCGATCCCTTCATCCAAATCATTTATATAAATTGTAAAAAGTTGAAGCTCCAGCACTGATCCTTGTCACTCGTCACATTCTGCCAAACAGAAAATGAGTCATTTATGCCTCCTCTCTGCTTCCTGTTAGCTAGCCAATCTTCTATCCATGCTAATATGTTACCTCCTATACTATGAGCTTTTATCCCCTTCATCCCCTTTATCCACAGTACCTATTACTTCTTCAAAGCACTCCATTAAATTTGTTACACATGATTCCCTTTTCACAAAACCATATTGACTCTGCCTGATTACCTTGAATTTATCTAAGTGCCTTGTTATAACATTTTAATAATAGGTTCTAACATTTTCCCTATAACAGATGTTAAGCTAACTGGCCTGTAGTTTCCTGCTTTCTGTTTCCATCCATAGGAGTTACATTAGCTAATTTCCAATCTCATGGGACCTTCCCCAAATCTAGTGAATTTTGGAAAATTAAAACCAATGCATCAACTATCTCATTAGCCACTTCTTTTAAGATCCTAGGATGAAATCTATCAGGACCCGGGGACTTGTCAGCCTGCAGCTCCAACAATTTGCTCAGTACCACTTGCCTGGTGATTGTAATTTTCTTGAGTTCCTCCCTTCAAATTTCTGATTTACAGCTATTTCTGGGATGTTACTTGTATTCACTATAGTGAAGACTGATGCAAAATACCTATTTAATTCATCTGCCATCTTCTTATTTTCCATTATTAATTCCCTGTGACTTACTTTCTAAAGGACCTATGCTCACTATGTTAACTCTTTTTTAAATATCTATAGAAACTCTTACTATCTGTCTTTATATTTCTAGCTAGCTTTCTCTTGCACTCTAATTAATCCCTTCTAATTGATCTTGTAGTCATTCTTTGCATTGTTAAAATTTTGTCCAATCTTTTGAACTGACACCCATCTTTGCACAATTGTATGCGGTTTCTTTAAGTTTGATACTATCTTTAACTTTTTTAGTTAGCCATGGATGGTAGATCCTCCCTTTGGAATTTTTCTTTCTTTAGCACTATCTAATTAACCCCATTCCCCTGCTCTTTCCCCATAGCTCTATAAATGCCTTTCCTTCAAATATTTCTCCGGTTCTTTTTTTGAATATTATTGTTAAATCTGTTTACACCACCCTTTCAGACAGTGCATTCCAGATCACAACTCATTGTGTAAACCAAAATAATTCCTCATGTCATCTCTGGTTCTTTTGCCAATCACCTTAAATCTGTGTCCTCTGATAATGACCTTTCTCCACTGGAAACTATTCTTCTTTATTTACTCAATCAAAACCATTTATGCTGAACTTGTTCTCAAACTGAACAATTTCTCCTTCAACTCCTCTCACTTCCTCCAAATAAAAGGTGTGGCTATGGGTACCCGCATGGGCCCCAGCTATGCCTGTCTCTTTATGGGGTATGTGGAACATTCCTTGTTCCAGTCCTACTCTGGCCCCCTTCCACAACTCTTTCTCCAGTACATCGATGATTACTTCGGTGCTGCTTCATGCTCTCATCAGGACTTGGAAAAATTTATTAATTTTGCTTCCAATCTCCACCCCTCCATCATTTTTCACGTGGTCCATCTCTGACACTTCCCTTCCCTTCCTTGACCTCTCTGTCTCAATCTCTGGTGATAGACTGTCCACCAATATCTATTACAAACCTACCGACTCCCAGTTACCTCGACTACAGCTCCTCACACCTCGCTTCCTGTAAGGACTCCATCCCATTCTCTCAGTTCCTTCGCCTCCGTCGCATCTGTTCCGATGATGCTACCTTCAAAAAAAGTTCCTCTGACATGTCCTCCTTCTTCCTTAACCGAGGTTTTCCACCCACGGTCGTTGACAGGGCCCTCAACTGTGTCCGGCACATCTCCCGCACATCCGCCCTCACGCCTTCTCCTCCCTCCCAGAAACATGATAGGGTCCCCCTTGTCCTCACTTATCACCCCACCAGCCTCCACATTCAAAGGATCATCCTCCGCCATTTCCGCCAACTCCAGCATGATGCCACCACCAAACACATCTTCCCTTCACCCCCCCTATCGGCATTCCATAGGGATCATTCCCTCCGGGACACCCTGGTCCACTCCTCCATTACCCCCTACTCCTCAACCCCCTCCTATGGCACCACCCCATGCCCACGCAAAAGATGTAACACCTGCCCCTTCACTTCCTCTCTCCTCACCATCCAAGGGCCCAAACACTCCTTTCAATTGAAGCAGCATTTCACTTGCATTTCCCCCAACTTAGTCTACTGCATTCCTTGCTCCCAATGTGGTCTCCTCTACATTGGAGAGACCAAACGTATACTGGGCGACCACTTTGCAGAACACCTGCGGTCTGTCCGCAAGAATGACCCAAACCTCCCTGTTGCTTGCCATTTTAACACTCCACCCTGCTCTCTTGCCCACATGTCTGTCCTTGGCTTGCTGCATTGTTCCAGTGAAGCCCAACGCAAACTGGAGGAACAACACCTCATCTTCCGACTAGGCACTTTACAGCCTTCCGGACTGAATATGGAATTCAACAACTTTAGGTCTTGAGTTCCCTCCTCCATCCCCACCCCCTTTCTGTTTCTTCCCCCTTCCTTTTGTTTTTTCCAATAAATTATATAGAGTTTTCTTTTCCCAACTATTTCCATTATTTTTAAATATTTTTAAAGCTTTTAGATTCCCCCACCCCCACTAGAGCTTTACCTTGAGTGCCCTACTATCCATTCTTAATTAGCACATTCGTTTAGATAATATCACCAATTTTAACACCTATGTGTTCTTTTGTTCTGTTGTCTGTGACATCTTTTGATGATCTGCTTCTATTACTGCTTGTTTGTCCCTACAACCACACCAACCCCCTCCACTTCTCTCCCCCCACCCAACCACCCCCAACACACCTTAAACCAGCTTATATTTCACCCCTTTCTTGGATTCACTCAAGTTCTGTCGAAGGGTCATGAGGACTCGAAACGTCAACTCTTTTCTTCACCGCCGATCCTGCCAGACCTGCTGAGTTTTTCCAGGTAATTCTGTTTTTCTTTTGGATTTCCAGCATCCACAGTTTTTTTGTTTTTAAAACCATTTATGGCTGTGAACACTTCTATCAAATCTCCCCTCAAATCTCTCTGCCCTAAGGGGAACATCCCCACCTCTTCCAGTCTCTCCACATAACTGAAGTTCCTCATCAGTGGTACCATTCCAGTAAATCTCTTCTGAACCCTCACCAAATCCTTGACATCCTTCCTCAGGGCTGTTGTCCAGACCTGAACACACTGCTCTAAGCTAAGGCCTAACCAGTATTTAATAATGGTTAGCATAACTTCCTTGCTTTTGTACTTTGTACTTCCAAGTATCTCTCATATTTTTAAAAGCCTTCTCAACTTGTCCTCCCACCTTACAATTGGTATACACAAATGCCCAAATCTCTGTTTCTACACTACTTTTAAATATATACCATTTAGTTAATATTACTTCACATCATTCTCCCCACAAAAATCAATCACTCCATAAATCTCTGCATTAAATTTAATCCACCGCATGTTAGCAAGTTCATCGTCTATCTACGCCCTATGTCAACAGTCTATATATGTCCTCCTCAAGTCTGTTACTATTCTCATCATTGTTTATTCCATTTTGGACTTTGGCACCATTGTAAACTTTGACATTTTGCCATGTATAACCAAGTGCAAGTCATTAATATATATTAAAAAGAGCAGTAGTCTCAATACCAACCAATGGGGCATGCCACTGTAAAGTTCCCTACAGTCTGAAAAACAATTGTTCACCACGACGCTCTGCTTTCAGTCATTTTGCTAATTTTGCTTCCATGCTGGCACTGTCCCTTCAACCCCATAGACTTTAATTCTGCTAATGTTGTTAGCAAGAATAGATAGTACTTTTTCAAATGCCTCTTGATGCAATTTCTCAGTGGCAAATTGTGCAAGGAGCAAATGATCCTCATTGTTTTTTTAGAATACTTCAGAAATCTTTTATCAATAAGATTGATGGATGACGCATCAGTTTAACATCACTCACAACAATATGGTATTGGCCATTCGGCCCAGATGCTCAACTCCCACACTGGGTCTTGAAGCTATAAACTTCCAACTTAGAAGTAAGAATACTTGGAGAGGAAATGTTGTAAAACACATCTTCTTGTAGTGAGCTTGCTTTTAAATTTTTTCAACCATTATGGCGTAACTTCAATGCCCAGTGGTAAAAATACAACACATTATTTAATTTACATTATTTCTCTGTTTGCCATATTTTTAATTCTTGCAGGCGTTACTTTAACATTGTGTCCCCAGCCATCTAGTTTATGGAGTGCTGTGTGGATGCACTCAGTGGCTCAGGCTATTTAGATGTTCTTTGTGCCCTCTAGTGGTTGAGGGTAGACTTGGAACCAATATTTCCCCTCAACAAAAAACACCCAAAACAAATTAACTGCTATTTGTGGGATTTTGCAACAACACTTTTATTTAAAAAAACCGATGAATTGTGCGATTGAAATGTTTGAAAGAAATAACTTACATTTATATGTATGCACTCTGTGAATCACAAAAGGTTAGCATACAGGCACAGCAAGTAAATAGAAAGGCAAATGGAGGGTTGGCCTTTATTGCAAGGGGAACGGAGTATAAAAGGGAAGCCTTGCTACAACTGTCCAGCATACAGTTTTGGCCTCCTTATTTAAGAAAGGGTGAACTTGCATTGGAAGCAGTTCGGATTCCTGGGATGAAGGGCTTGTCTTATGAGGAAACGTTGAGCAAGTTGGACCTATACTCATTGGAGTTTAGAAGAATGAGAGGTGATCTTATTGAAACATATGGGCAGAATATTATGCTTGGCATGTGGGCACGTGCCCAACGGGCCTGAGCGTAAAATGACGCGCGATGACGTCGGGCTGCATCCGGATGTCATCACGCAGTCTCGTTGTATTTTGTTCGGTGGGCACACAACCGGAGCCGGCTGCGCACCCACCAATAATTAAAAGGCCTAGTAAGGCCATTAACAATCTAATTAAATTCAAATTTATGTTGCCTGCCAACATTAACTAAAACCTTTATTTTTGAATTTAAAACATGTCCAGTTCATGTGACAGAGTCACGTGAGGGGACATGTTTTATTACATTTTCATTATTCTCTTTATTTTTTTTTACATAGCATTTCAATCTCCCTGCAGCAGCTCCATGCCTCAGGGAGATTGAAGTGCTCTTGCTCACGCATGCACAAACTGCATGCTAGACCCGGCCCTCCCTCCTCCACCCGCCCGCACAGATAACCCGCCAGCGTGAAATCGTGGTGCTGAACTGATTGCTTCCCGACTGCTCCCACCCGCCCCCGCTGAGCACCCTCGCCAAGGGTAAAATCCTGCCCATAAGTTTCTGAGGGGGGCTTGACAGGGTAGATGTGAGAGGGTGTTTCACCTTGTCATGGGAATCTAGACCTAAGGGTCACAGTTAAGGGTCCTCCTATTTAAGACAACAATGAGGAGGAATTGTTTCTCTCACAGGGTTGTTAATCTTTGGATGTCTGCACCCCAGAGAGCACTGGAAGCTGGGTCATTAAATATATTCAACTTAGAGTTAGATAGATTTTTGATTTACAAGGGAGTCAAGAGTTATGGGGGACAGGCAGGATAGTGAAGTTCAGGCCACAGTCAGATCAGCCATGATCTTAATGAATGGCAGAGCAGGCTTGAGGGGCTGAATGGCCTACTCCTTCTCCTATTTCTTATGCTCTTAAGTTGTTCTTAGAATACTTCACATTCGATTAATTACTTTTGAAGTCCAGCCAATGTTATATTGACAAACACAACAGTCAGTTTGCACATAATGAGGTCCCGGAAACAAATGAATCACCAGTAAACTTGATTTATTTGGAGGTGTTAACGGCACTGATTGTAACCTTAGACAGATCCCCTTAGCTTCCGTCTTGCAACAAGTCCACCTGCTGCTTGTCCTTGTTCTTCTGCCCATTGCTGTAGCTGCTCCCCTTCCTCAATCCTCCTTCATGCAAAGGAGTGAAGCCTAAACATCACCCAGGAATGAACATATGAACTAAGAACACAAGTAGGCCAATTGACCCCTTGAGCCTGCTCTGCCATTCAATAAGATCATGGCTGATCTGTTTGTATTTCTAATTCCACATTCCCATCTACCTCGATAACCTTTGATTCCCTTGTCTAACAAGAATATATCTGTGGTCTGTCCGCAAGAATGACCCAAACCTCCCTGTCGCTTGCCATTTTAACACTCCACCCTGCTCTCTTGCCCACATGCCTGTCCTTGGCTTGCTGCATTGTTCCAGTGAAGCCCAACGCAAACTGGAGGAACAACACCTCATCTTCCGACTAGGCACTTTACAGCCTTCCAGACTGAATATTGAATTCAACAACTTTAGGTCGTGAGCTCCCTCCCCCATCCCCACCCCCTTTCTGTTTCCCCCTTCCTTTTTTTCCAATAAATTATAAAGATTTTCCTTTTCCCACCTATTTCCATTATTTTAAAAAAAAACACCCCCACTAGAGCTATACCTTGAGTGCCCTACCATCCATTCTTAATTAGCACATTCGTTTAGATAATATCACCAACTTTAACTTTAACACCTATGTGTTCTTTTGTACCATTGTTGTTGACATCTTTTGATGATCTGCTTCTATCACTGCTTGTTTGTCCCTACAACCACACCCCCCCTCCACCTCTCTCTCTCTCTCTCTCTCCGCCCCCCACACACACACCTTAAACCAGCTTATATTTCAACTCTTTCTTGGACTCGAACTCAAGTTCTGTCGAAGGGTCATGAGGACTCGAAACGTCAACTCTTTTCTTCTCCGCCGATGCTGCCAGACCTGCTGAGTTTTTCCAGGTAATTCTGTTTTTGTTTTTGTTTTGGATTTCCAGCATCAGCAGTTTTTTGTTTTTATAAGAATATATCTATCTCCGCCTTAAGATATTCAATGACCCCCACCTGCACCGCCTTCTGAGGCAGAGTTCCAAAGTCGCACAACTCTCTTAGAGAAAAAAAATTCTCCTCATCTCTGTCCTAAAAGGGCACCCTGCTAATTTTAAATCAGTTGCCCCTAGTTCTGGACTCACCCACAAGAGGAAGCATCATTTCCACATCCACCTTGTCAAGACTGTTCAGGATCTTATTAACTTCAGTCAGGCCATCTCTCACTCTTCCAAGGCCCAGTGGAAACAAGCCCAGCCTATCCAAACTATCCTCATAAGACAACCTGCTCGTTCCAGTTATCCATCTAGTAAACCGCCTCTAACACATTTACATCCTTCGTTAAATAAGGAGGCCAAAACTGCACACAGTATTTGAGATGTGGTCTCACCAATGCCCTGTATAATTGAAGCATAACACCTTTACTTTTATGTTCAATTCCTCTTGCAATAAAGGATAGCATTCCACTAGCCTGCTTAATTACTTGTTGAACCTGCATACAAACTTTTTGTGACTCATGCACTAGAAAACCTAGATCCCTCTGCACCTCGAAATTCAGCAGTCATTCTCCATTTAAGTAATACTCTGCTTTTTTATTCTTCCTGCCAAAGTGAACAACTTCACATTTTCCCACATTATACTGCATCTGCCAGATTTTTGCCCATCCACTCAACCAATCTATATCCATCTGCAACCTCCTTTGTCCTCTTCACAATGTATTTTCCTACCTATCTTTGTGTCATCTGCAAATTTAGCTACCGTACCTTCGCTCCCCTCATCTAAGTCATTGATATAAATTGTAAAAAAATGAGGCCCCAGCACAGACCCCTGCAGGACTCCACTCATTACATCCTGTCAATCAGAAAATGACCCATTTATGTATACTTTCTGTTTTCTGCTAGCCAGCCAATCTTATATCCATGTTAATATGTTACCCCCTACACTATGAGCTTTTATTTTCCACAATAACCTTTGATGTGGCACCTTATCAAATGCCTTCTAGAAATCCAAGTACAGCATGTTTACAGGTTCCCCTTTATCGACGGCGCAAGTTACTCCTTCAACGAACTCCGATAAATTGGTTAAACTTGAGTTCCCTTTCACATAACCATTCTGATTCTTTCCAGTTACCTTGTGTTTTTCTAAGTGCCCAGCTAAATCTCCTTATAACCAATTCCAGCATCTTCCCCGTGTCAGATGTCTGGCTAGCTGGTCTATAGTTTTATACTTTCTGCCTCCCTCCCTTCTTGATTAGAGGGGTTATATTTGCTACTTTCCAGTCTGGTGGAACCTTTCCAGAATCTAACAAATTTTGGAAAATTAACACCAACACATTGACTGTCTCATTAGTCACCTCATTTAAGACCCTAGGATGAAGTTCACCAGAACCTGGAGACTTGTCCACCCACAGGTCCATCAATTTGCTCAGTACCACTTCCCCAGTGATTGTAATTTTCCCAAGTTCTCACTTCCACCTCATAATTTACAGCTATTAGTGGAATGTTTTTTGTATCCTTTGTAGTGAAGACAGAAGTAAAATATTTGTTCATTTCATCCGCCATTTCTTTATTATCTACTATTAACTCCCTATTCTCACTCTGTAGAGGACCAATGCTCACTTTACTTACTCTTTTTCTTTTTAAGTACCTGAAGAAGCTCCTGCTATCCATTTTTACATTTCTTACTAGCTTCCTCTCAGACTCAAATTTCTTTCTCCTGATTAATCTTTTGGTCATTCTCTGCTGTTCTTTATATTCTGACCAATCATCTGACCTGCCACTCACCTTTGCGCAGTTATATGCTTTTCCCTTAAGTTTGATGCTCTCCTTAAACTTCTTTAGTTAACCAAGGATAGTGGATCCTCCTCTTAGAATATTTCTTTATAGTAGGAATATACTTATTCTAAATATTTTGAAATATCCTGTTATGGCACAGCAGATGGTAAATGCTGAGCTGCTCAAATTTGTACCTTATTTTGAGATGTGTGCCTTGAATTCAGTAGTAATAAGATCACCGTGCCTTAAAGATTTTATACAAAACTAAATTAAACATTTATTTAATAGAAGAAAAGAATTTAAGCACATACATAGATCTATAAATTACTACTATAATAACTCTTAAATCCCCTAATTAACCTAGCTCCCAGTTACACCTCTGTTAAGGCAACAGTAAAAGCAAATAAATTTCAACAGACCCAGGCAATTCAGTGGACAGTGAGATTCTCAGTGAGTTTTCTTAGTTTCGGTCCCTGTAGACAGCAACTTGATAACTTGAGGCTGGAGGCTTTTCGTGCTTGTTAGATCTTAAAATTCCTTCTGCTTACACATAATCTCAATTCCTTTATACATGTTTCTCCCTTTTAATGTAAATCCCATTGTTCTAATATGTCTTTGCGACTTCATTTTTTCCATAATATAAATCTTTCATAGCACTCATTATCAGTAATCTTTGGAAAAAATAAACACACTGTTTGGCTTAGCCTCTTATGGCTAGGTATATTATCTTACCATCTTGACTCTGGTTTATGTAAAAATGCAAATATTCTTTACACCTTACATTCTAAAACTTCAGCCATGTTTATGTTTTTTGCATTTCAAACCTAGCTTCTCTTTTGAGAACTCAAAAGCTCCAGACTAGCTGTCTGTAATTCAGTTAAAACCCCCATACATGCAACCTTACACAGAGAAACTAACCCAAACCCCACTATTAACCTACCTTTACAAAAACCACAATAATATTATGAAAATTATTATATTTTCATGACAATCCCCTTAAATGTCTCCCACTGCTCCTCCATTGATATATCCTTTAGCCTAGTATCCCAGTTCACTTCAGTTAGCTCAGCTCTCATGCCCACACAGTTGCCCTTACTTAAGTTTAAAATGCTAGTCTTAGACCCACTCCTCTCTTTCAAACTGAATGTAAAATTAAATCATATTGTGGTCGTTGCTATCTAGGGATACCTTTACTCTGAGGTCATTAATTAATCCTGTCACACCAATCCATACTAAGCCTAATATAATCTGCTCTCTGGTTGGTTCTAGAATGTGCTGCTCTAACAAACTATCTCATTCTATGAACACCTCATCCAGGCTACTGTCAATCTGATATTTCCAGTTTATATGTAGATTAAAATCACCCATGATTATTGCCATTCCTCTATCACAAGCACCCAATATTTCTTCTTTTATACTTTGTCTTACATTGTGGCTACTGTTAGGGGACCTGTAGACCACTCCCACTAATGACTTTTTTCCCCTACCATTCCTCATCTTCACCCAAACCGAGTCTACATCCTGATCTCCTGATTAAAAGTCATCTCTAACTATTGCACCAATTTCATCTTCGATTAACAGTTCTACCCCTTTACCTTTACCTAGCTTCCTATTCTTCTTGAATGTCATCCAACCCTCAATATTCGGGACCCAAACCTTGTCATCCTGCAGCCACGTCTCTATAATGGCTATCAGATCATATTTATTTATTTCTATTTGCTCTATTAGTTCATTTACTTTGTTATGAATGCTACACACATTCAGACACAGAGACTTTAGTTTTGCCCTTTTCTTATTTTTGTAACATCTGATCTTGACTGTTGGTGCATTCTTATGGGTTTTTTTTTTCTCTTTCCCTTCTTGCAATTCTCTGACCCTCATTTCCCATGTTACTATTTTGCTCTCCTACTTTGACTCTACCTCATGATTTGCAAAATCTACCCAAGCTTGATGCCTCACCCCCTTGTTTAGTTTAAAGCCCTCTCTACTTCCCTAGTTATGCAGCTCACTAGAAACCTTGTCCCAACATGATTCAGGTGTAGACTATCCCAACAGTATAACCCCCACTTTCCCCAGTACTGATGCCAGTGCCCCATGAAACAGAACCCACTTCTCCTATACCAGTCTTTGAGCCACGCATTCATCTCTCTAATCTTACTTGTCTTGTGCCATGACTCATGTTCTGCTTCTTAATTTGGTACCTAGCTCTTCATACTGTCTATGCAGGACCTCTTTCCTAGTTCCACCTATGTTGTTGTACCTACCTGGAACACGACGACAGGATCATCTCCCTCCCACTGCAAGTTCCCCTCCAGCCCTGAGCAGGTGTCCCGAACCCTGGCACCAGGCAGGCAACACAGCCTTCTGGACTCTCGCTCTTTGCTGCAGAGAACAGTGTCGACCCCCCTCTGTTACAAAAGTATAATAATTTTCCTAATATTATTCTGGTTTATTGTAAAGTAGGTTTATGGGTGTGAGCGTAGATGGTTCTGTCTGTGTGATTTAGTTACATTTGGAGTCAGGTAGACTACAAGCTTGAAATTATTAAAAGGAGTTAGATGTAGAAATGTAAATTAAATGCTAATGAGTAAACCTGGTTGGGGTCTTAGCATGTAAGGTGTGAAGGGAATTTGCATTTTTAGATAGTGAAGGGGTTTGGATGGCTTTCAAAGGGATGTTAGGGTGTTTACAACTAGCCAGATAAGCAAGGCTAAGCAGTGTGTTTATTTTTCCCAAAGGTTATTGACGATATTGGCAACATGAAAGGTATGGGAAAGGTAAAGTTTCAAAGACATGTGGAACAATGGAATTTACATATTAAAGAGAGAGAAACATATTTAAAGGAGAATGAAAGGCAATGTTGGGGGGCCATGTAAGATTTAACAGGAGTGTGGAAAACAACCTTTGGAAAGCCTCCAGCCATGTTTGCAAAAGTCTGCTGTGTCCAGTAACTAAAGTTGGAGGCAAGCTTTTGGAATTCCATTGTCAAATGGGTACTGTGGTGACTTGCTGGCTTGTTTTTTTTTAAATTTAAAATCTATTTTTGACTGTTGCCTTAAAGGGGGCCTATAATTCAGAGTAACGTTAATTAGGTATTTTAGGATTTGTTATTGTAGTAAGCAATTGTACTCCTATGTATGGGCTTAAAATCTTTTCTTGTGTTAATAAATATTTTAATTTAATTTTTAAAATCTCCATAGGTCTTGGTGAACTCATTACTTCTGAATTCAGTGCACACATCTTCTGATAATAAATACAAATTTCAAAACCATTGTGCTAGCGTGGCTAAGGTTCCCTTGTAGATTTGGCCCACCTGGCACACATCATCTACCAAGACGTAAAATCTCACTACACTGTCCCCTACTACCACTGTATACCTGCTTGCTCCCACTACTTGAATGGCTTCCTGTACCACAGTGCCATGGCTAGCCAGCTCACCCACCTTGCAGATATTGCCTTCATCCACACAGGTTTTGAGCACCTCAAACCTGTTTGACAATTGCAAAGTCTGAAGCTCCTCCAATCCTGTCTGCTCAGTCCCTTTACCTGCCTCACTCATGGTCACATTCTCCTGTCCCTTACTGCTGACCAAAGCAGATGACCCTGTTCTAAGAGATGTGATCGTCTTCTGGAACAAAGTCTCCCCATCCCTTATGTTGTGCAATGTCAGCAGTTCAACTTCCAGATCAACAATCCTGATCCGGAATTCCTCTAGCTGCTTACATTTTCTGCAGACTTGTTTGTCCTGGATCACCTTGTCATCCCAAAGAACTCATATTCCACAGCTGCAACATAACACCTGTCCTGCCATTGTTACGTATGTTATTTAGTTAATTTAATTACTTTCTTAATTAATTTAGAATAATTCTGATACATAATGCAATTTACTGTGCTTACTAAGTGTTAGTTCCACTCACAAATAAAGTTAAAGGTTATATGATTCTTAATTTCACTGGTATGTGTTTTAGGTATTTATTTTAATTATTTTATTCCAACACTTTTATTCTAACATTTTTATTTTAACTATTTTATGTTATATTTATTTTTATTTCATTTTAGTTTTAGTTCTTGTTATTTATATAGTGATGAGTGTTTAATGAGGTAGGGGTAAGTGGGGGAAGCAGAATCAGGAACAAATAAACTGAAGGCTAAGAGCTGCTATGGAAAGGCACTACCCAGGTCTTAGGAAATAGAGAAATGAGGTGAAATATAAGCTGGTAGAGGGGGTGGGACAGGTGGCCAATGATAGGTGGAGGCAGAGAAGAGATTGCCAAAGATGTCATAGACAAAAGGACAAAGGGGTGTTGATGGAGGTGATATTATCTAAGGAATGTGCTAATGGGGTCATTAAGGGTAGCAAGCAGGACCAGATAATGGCAGATGGCCCTAGTGGGGGTGGGGTGGGGTAAGGGATCGAAATTGGCTAAAAGGTGGAGGTACAACAATAGATCAAAACAAATTTAAAAATAGGTTGGAAAAGAAAAAAATATATTTTTTAAAAATTATAAATTATTGGAAAAAGGGGGATCGGAGAGCGGGTGGGGACGGAGGAGAGAGTTCCTGATCTGACATTGTTGAACTTAGTATTAAGTCCGGAAAGCTGTAAAGTGCTGTTCCTCCAGTTTGCGTTGAGCTTAACTGGAACATTGCAGCAGGCCAAGGACGGAAATGTGGGCATGAGAGCAGGGTGGTGTGCTGAAATGGCAAGCGACAGCGAGGTCTGGGTCATGCTTGCAGACAGACCAAAGGTGTTCCGCAAAGCGGTCACCCAGTCTGCGTTTGGCCTCTCCAATGTAGAGGAGACCGCATTGGGAGCAGCGAATGCAGTAGACTAAATTGAGGGAAAGCAAGTGAAGTGCTGCTTCACTTGAAAGGAGTGTTTGGGCCCTTGGACGGTGAGGAGGGGGGAAGTAAAGGGGCAGGTGTTGCACCTTCTGCGGTTGCATGGGAAGGTGTCATGGGAGGGGGTTGAGGTGTAGGGGGTGATGGAGGAGTGGACCAGGGTATCCCGGAGGGAGCAATGCCTGTGGAAAGCCGCCGGGGGGTGGGGGTGAAGGGAAGATGTGTTTGGTGGTGGCATCATGCTGGAGTTGGCGGAAATGGCGGAGGATGATCCTTTGAATGTGGAGGCTGATGGGGTGATAAGTGAGGACAAGGGACTCTATCGTGGTTCTGGGAGGGAGAGGAAAGTGTGAGAGTGGATGCGCGGGAGATGGGCCGGACACAGTTGAGGGCCCAGTCAACCACTGTGGGTGGAAAATCTGGGTTAAGGAAGAAGGAAGACATGTCAGAGGAACTGTTTTGGAAAATGCCATCATCAGAACAGATGCGATGGAGGCGAAGGAACTGAGAGAATGGGATGGAGTCCTTACAGGAAGCTGGGTGTGAGGAGCTGTAGTCAAGGTAGCTGTGGGAGTCAGTAGGCTTGTAATGAATATTGGTGGACAGCTTAGCACCAGAAATTGAGACTGAGAGGTCAAGGAAGGGAAGGGAAGTGTCAGAGGTGGACCACGTGAAAATGATGGAGGGGTGGAAATTGGACGCAAAATTAATAAATTTTTCCAGATCCAGACGAGAGCAATAATTGGCACCGCAGCAGTCATTGATGGACTGGTGAAAGAGTTGTGGGAGGGGGCCTGAGTAGGACTGGAACAACGAATGTTCCATATACCCCATAAAGTGACAGGCATAACTGGAGCCCATGCGGGTACCCATAGCCACACCTTTTATTTGGAGGGAGTGAGACGGGTTTAAGGAGAAATTGTTCAGTGAGAGAACAAGTTTAACCAGATGGAGAAGAGTAGTGGTGGATGGGGATTGTTCGGGCCAATGTTCAAGGAAGAAGTGGAGAGCCCTCAGACCATCCCAGTGGGGGTTGGCGGTGTGGAGGGATTGAACGTCCATGGTAAAGAGGAGGCGGTAGGGGCCAGGGAACTGGAAATTATTGATATAATGTAGGGTGTGAGAGGAATCGTGGATATAGGTGGGAAGAGACTGGACAAGGGGAGAGAGAATGGAGTCACGATAGCAAGAAATGAGTTCCATGGGGCAGGAACAGGCTGACACAATCGATCTGCCGGGTCAGTCCTGTTTGTGGATTTTGGATAGGAGGTAGAAGCGGGTCTGAGGTTGGGAGACTATGAGGTTGGAAGCTGTGGAAGGAAGATCTCCAGAAGAGATGAGGTCACTGACAGTCCTGGAAACAATAGCTTGATATTCAGTGGTGGGGTCATGGTCCAAGGGGAGGTAGGAAGAAGTGTCTGCGAGTTGACAGGCAGCCTCCACGAGGTAGAGGTCAGCACGCCAGACAACCACAGCACCGCCCTTGTCAGCAGGTTTGATGACAAAGTCAGGGTTGAACCTGAGAGAATGGAGTGTGGCAAGTTCAGAAAGAGACAGGTTAGAGTGGGTGAGAGGAGCAGAGAAATTGAGACAACTGATGTCACGCCGACAGTTTTCAATGAAAAGATCAAGAGCAGGTAAGAATCCAGAGGGAGGGGTCCATGTGGAGGGAGAATATTGGAGGCAAGTAAAAGGATCCGTTGAATGGGGAGAGGACTTCTGCGCAAAGAAGTGAGCACGGAGACGAAGGCGGCCATCCCCACCCCCTTTCCATCCCCCTTTTTCCAATAATTTATAATTAAAAACAATATATATTTTTCTTTTCCCACTTATTTTTAAATTTATTTTGATCTATTGCTTTATCTCCACCTTTTAGCCCATTTCGATCCCTTCCTCCCACCCCACCCCCACTAGGGCCATCTGCCACTAGCTGGTCCTGCTTGCTACCCTTAATGACCCCATTAGCACATTCCTTAGATAATATCACCTCCATCAACACTCCTTTGTCCTTTTGTCTATGACACCTTTGGCAATCTCTTCTTTGCCTCCACCTATCATTGGTCACCTGTCCCACCCCCTCTACCAGCTTATATTTCACCTCATTTCTCGATTTTCTTAGATCTGATGAAGAGTCATGCAGACTCAAAATGTCAACTGTATCCCTCTCCGCAGATGCTGTCAGACCTGCTGAGTTTTTCCAGGTATTTTTGTTTTTGTTTCAGATTTCCAGCATCTGCAGTATTTTGCTTTTACCCAGGTCTTAATGGCCAAAGTGCCTGCAGACTCTTTGAAATTCAGCATCCAGCCATGTCAATCAGATTATGATGCCAATCCCACTAGCCTTCACTTAGCAGACTTGCTGCTGTTTGGGAATTCTGATCCACCCAGTTAAAATTGTGTCAACTTATGGCACGAGACCTATATTTGAATTTCTTCATGAGCTCACATACACCTCTTTCTGGTGGGTGCATTTTGTGGCCTGATCAACTCCACAGTAAAAATAGTGGTCAGCTGGCTTCTTGCAGGGATGAGGTGTTAAGTCATTTAAAAATAAAATTTAACCACTTGCCTGGGTTAGGTTAAAATCATGGTCGTTAAATAGACAAATGCAGGCAGGACAATATCCTGCTCTTCAAATAGTGTCATGGGATCTTTTACCTTATCTAAACAAGGAGGCAGAACCTTCATGTCAAATCTCATCTGAAAGACAGCACTTCCTCAATATTGCAATGAAGGTTCAGTGTATATTATTTGTTCAAGTCTTTAAAGTAGGGTTTGAATCCTTAATATTCTTACTTCTAAATGAGTGTTGCCAACTGAATCAAGCTGGTATATTCAAGAGTGTATAAGTAAGTGAAAATTAATAGTCATCTGGTAGGCAGAGCTTGTTTGTCCCTACAACCACACCAACCCCCTCCACTTCTCTCTCTATCTCTCTCTCCCCCCCCACCCCACACACCTTAAACCAGCTTATATTTCAACTCTTTCTTGGACTCGAACTCAAGTTCTGTTGAAGGGTCATGAGGACTCGAAACATCAACTCTTTTCTTCTCCACCGATGCTGCCAGACCTGCGGAGTTTTTCCAGGTAATTCTGTTTTTGTTTTGGATTTCCAGCATCCGCAGTTTTTTTGTTTTTATTTTTTTGTTTTTATATTAGAGCTTGAGTATTGCTGGAAAAAGAGACTTTTCTTGTTGAAGCTTTTCATCTTGCACTCATCAGGACAATTCACAAGAATGCCAAATGCACAGGGAACAACAATTTGTACTGCATGAGAAGAGTGTGCCTCTGATTGGTAGAGGCATTGCCATGGAGATTGCACCAGTGGATGGTGACTGACTGATAGTGAATTTTCCTGATGAGTGCAAGATGAAAAGCTTTGACAAAAAAAATCTATTTTTCAGCAATATTTAAGGGAAAACTAGTTTCTAAGTAATCTATCAATGTTCTTAATGCAGAGCAAAATGAGGCCAAATCTTTGAGATCAATAGCAGTTTTTTTCATATTACTACTTTGAAAAGTTTGGAAAGCTGAAAAGAGGAAGGCAAGTGGCAGTGAGAAAGGCAGAAGGAAGAGCCTGGGTAGTCCCATGGTTCATGGATGCCTCCCTGCAGGCTCTCCTCTGGACTGCAAGGACAAAGTGAGAGGTCCTCTTCCCTAGGGATGGAAGGAGGAGACCGGCCTCACTCACCAAGGAAGACTGAGGAGATCAGCAGCCATGGAGCCATGGATCCAGTGCTGCAAGTACATCAATGGCCATATTAAGTATGCAAGGTGAGTTCTCTATACCTCATTTTGTTGCATGTGAGAGGGTCAGTTTGGTGGTCATGGGCACAGGCAGCAGCATATCCTGTCAGGAGCATGGCTGCATTTCAGTGAGAGGGCACCAGTCTGTCATTACTGACCCTCACAAGGTCCCTGGAGAGTGGCCACATGCAGGAGGCTTTCATGTAGTTCCATCAAGGACAGCTGGGCTGTTGTGCTTGCCATCATGGAGTGATTAACAGTGTTCATTTTTCTGCTTGCAGGAGAAGGCAGCCCATAACTTCAAGGAATGAGCGAAGACCAATGGAGGTCTTCCATTCCTGTGTAGGGCTACATAGCAGCAGCTATGTCAAAAATGGTGAGACAGGATTGCAGACACAAGCGAAGAATGAGTGGAGAATCAAAAAAAAAAATCTTCTTAAGAAACATATGTGCTATATGCCCATCCACATATGGACACAGCCAAGAGGCATGCTGAGTAACTTTCTGCCTCTGCTTGCTCCTGGTCTGCCAAAACAATTAGCGGAGGAAAATGCCATAAAGCCGAGACCATTAGTGGTAATGGCTACCCAGATGGGCTGACAGTACTTCAACATTAGAAGCTTCCAACTGTAAACCCCAGTCCAATGTGACAATTGGATTCAGAATTTTCCCTGCAAAAGCACAATGGAGCCCTGGCACACATCAAGACATAGTGCTGACATGTCCACCATTGGATACATGGAGCTCCACACTAGGAGTATTTGAAAGAACATAATGGAAAGCCTGCACCCATTCAATCTATCTATTCGCTCCTGCAAGTCAGGTGTGGAGAGCTGTAGCGACAAGGGGACAGCCGCCTACCTCTGAGGAGGAGGAGGGGACATCAGAGGGCACACTGTCATATCATTCCCCAGTGCAGATACACTCACATTAGTAGGTATTCATTCATATTTCGATTCAGGGTAACAAGCTGGTGAGAACATCACAAATGTGCCTGAACAGCTGATGGAGACTGTGATATCTGAGGCCACTGACAATCACAGGACTGCGGCAGGCCAGGCCCATGTTGAGCCCCAGGCCGATGATGTGCCTATGAAGATGTCAGCCACATAACAACTGTCGCAGCGACTGTGAGAGGTGAGGGAGCATTTGGCAGAGCTTCCAGATGCTTTGTGCATCCGTGTAGTGGAGTCCATTCAGGCCATGAGTGCTGCCATGTTTCTGATGTGAGTGCTTTTAGCTTCCTCCATCGAGAGATTGTTGACCCTCATGAAGTGCCTGATCCAGCAAACCACTCAGTGGATGCCATTGATGAGCGAAGACCTGCATGCCACTGCCTTGTTCATGCGTTCGATGAAGCAATGGCTGGACAAGAGGGAGGTCAAGTGTCTGGAATCTCCAACAGGTCCTCCACAGATAGTATCTCTCCCTAGCTGGCACCAGTCTTGTTTGATTTGTAATGATACTACCATTCAATCCTGATTTTCTTAAAAACATATTCAGTCCATGGGTGCAACTGCAGAATAAAGTTTGAATTAGTGCTGTTGCGTGGAGTTTCACTTGACAGGAGAGCAGGCTGACAATTGGACATATTGGCCACCATGCCCACTCTGTGACTGACGTTTCTCTAATTATTAACTGCGAGAGCTGCAAATTGAATGTGCTACTTCTGTGCCCAATTATCTGTTATGCTCTCCCATCATGTGAGACTATGTCAGAAATGCTGATCTATAAATATTTAACTTATTAAAACATTTGCACTATTGGTGGGCTCTTTTGCAATCAGCAGCAATCAGTAACACCTATAGCTAACAAGTTACTATTGATAACCACATTACGGGATGTTGCTGTCTGTGAATGATGAGGTTAGGTCACTTCACTACTGGGAAAAATTCCAAATCTCTTTGCTTGTTGTCTCCAAGGTGGGGGTGCAGCTATTTTCTCTTTTATTCAACATTAATTATTTGCATTTTAAAATAATGTATGAACCATTCTTCAGAGCAGTATTCTTGTGACAAAAGGTTGCCATCAATTTAAGGTGACATTTATAGTTTTCACACAAACCTTTTCTGCTTAGAATTCCAGTCTTTTTAAATATTTATCAACTGTGCGCGGAATGGTGGAGGACAAACAAGTGTTGTCCCGTTTGCTTAACTCGCTGATCAGATGAAAAATGCTCAGTCGTTCTATTTACCAAATGCCAAGGTTCAGGACAGAATGACTGAGTACTTTTCTTTACACTGATGATGTTCCACAGAATTTGGTGTGCTGACAGTGTTTGGTTTGAGCCAATTCTTTTCAAACTGTTAGGAAATCTTCTGTTGCTAACTGAGGAGCATGAGTCCTGGTGATTCGACCAGTTCTGTATCACAGTTTAACTCAATGTGTAGCACATTTACTATTTCATTTGCAAACAGCTCTGGACCATTTTTTTTAGTTAGAGATGAGTAGGAGAGTAATTGCACTAATTAGGACATAATCAAAAGCAACAGCCACCTGATTAACAGAAATTATATGGAATCAAATGATGAACAGTCTAGATTTTTCTCCGTAACAACTATGTTGTTGTGAGTTTGGTGCAGTGGGTCTTATACTTTCCTGGTGCTTATGCCACTGAGCCTGGATAATTTAAAGTAAACTCTAATTTAAATAATCTGCCAAAGTTATCCACACCGAACAACTCATTGGGAAAGAGTGAGAGGAAAATCTCTGCTGCTTTGGCAACATCAACTGCCTCAATCTACTTTCCTATCATTCCCACACAAGCTTCTTCCCGTACAGCCCACCAGTGCTTCCTTGGACTCTGCAGAATCAACAGTCGTCACACCTCTCTATTTCTTCTTCCCTCCAGTATTTTTGTTCACTTTCAAACTAGACCTATTTCATCAATGACCTTGCTGATGACTATTGATTAGGGCTTTGATGAAACAAGGCCCCCAAGTAGTGGATCAATGTTTCTAACTGACTGCCCCAAGTCCTTCTTAAACCTCCTTCCATATAAACTCTCCTAAACATATTAATGACTACCCTGTGAACTTGCCACTCCCAGAATCTCTGATCATTGACTTGACCATCTCCATCACTTACTTCTATCCTTCATCTCCCACATTACAGCAGCCTCTTCTACCCTTTCTTTCTGCACCAGCTCTTTAGGGATAGAAGACTCTTTCTGAATTGACTTACAACTAAGCTGTTGCAGCCCTACTCCGGCCCCCTTCCACAACTCTTTCTCCGGTACATCGATGATTACTTTGGAGCCGCTTCATGCTCTCGTCAGGACTTGGAAAAATTTATTAATTTTGCTTCCAATCTCCACCCCTCCATCATTTTCACGTGGTCCATCTCTGACACTTCCCTTCCCTTCCTTGACCTCTCTGTCTCAATCTCTGGTGACAGACTGTCCACCAATATCCATTACAAACCCACCGACTCCCACAGCTATCTCGACTACAGCTCCTCACACCCCGCTTCCTGTAAGGACTCCATCCCATTCTCTCAGTTCCTTCGCCTCCGTCGCATCTGTTCCGATGATGCTACATTCAAAAACAGTTCCTCTGACATGTCCTCCTTCTTCCTTAACCGAGGTTTTCCACCCACGGTCGTTGACAGGGCCCTCAACCGTGTCCGGCCCATCTCCCGCGCATCCGCCCTCACGCCTTCTCCTCCCTCCCAGAAACATGATAGGGTCCCCCTTGTCCTCACTTATCACCCCACCAGCCTCCGCATTCAAAGGATCATCCTCCGCCATTTCCGCCAACTCCAGCATGATGCCACCACCAAACACATCTTCCCTTCACCCCCCTTATCGGCATTCCGTAGGGATCGCTCCCTCTGGTCCACTCCTCCATCACCCCCTACTCCTCAACCCCCTCCTATGGCACCACCCCATGCCCACGCAAAAGATGCAACACCTGCCCCTTCACTTCCTCTCTCCTCACCGTCCAAGGACCCAAACACTCCTTTCAAGTGAAGCAGCATTTCACTTGCATTTCCCCCAACTTAGTCTACTGCATTCGTTGCTCCCAATGTGGTCTCCTCTACATTGGAGAGACCAAACGTAAACTGGGCGACCGCTTTGCAGAACACCTGCGGTCTGTCCGCAAGAATGACCCAAACCTCCCTGTCGCTTGCCATTTCAACACTCCACCCTGCTCTCTTGCCCACATGTCTGTCCTTGGCTTGCTGCATTGTTCCAGTGAAGCCCAACGCAAACTGGAGGAACAACACCTCATCTTCCGACTAGGGACTTTACAGCCTTCCGGACTGAATATTGAATTCAACAACTTTAGGTCGTAAGCTCCCTCCCCCATCCCCACCCTCTTTCTGTTTCCCCCTTCCCTTTTTTTTCCAATAAATTATAAAGATTTTCCTTTTCCCACCTATTTCCATTATATAAAAAAAAACCCACTAGAGCTATACCTTGAGTGCCCTACCATCCATTCTTAATTAGCACATTCGTTTAGATAATATCACCAACTTTAATTTTAACACCTATGTGTTCTATTGTACTATTGTCGTTGACATCTTTTGATGATCTGCTTCTATCACTGCTTGTTTGTCCCTACAACCACACCCCCCCCCCCCACCTCTTTGTCTCTCTATCTCTCCGCCCCCCACACACACACCTTAAACCAGCTTATATTTCAATTCTTTCTTGGACTCGAACGCAAGTTCTGTCGAAGGGTCATGAGGATTCGAAACGTCAACTCTTTTCTTCTCCGCCGATGCTGCCAGACCTGCTGAGTTTTTCCAGGTAATTCTGTTTTTGTTTTACAACTAAGCTGTCTGGCTTCCAACTGCCCATCCTTTGGCCCTATCTTTAACATAATACCTCTACAGCTGTTGGATTATTCAACCACGCTCTCACCTCCACTTTTGTTGCTCTTGACACAGTCAAATGTTTTCTATTCCAGCCATTTCCCCTAGTACAGGACCGATCATCACTCTTGTATTCAAGAATGTGATCAGGATTGTAACTGGGAAATAAAGCTTAACTTAACCATCCATTGTTGGTATGGCTAAATCACGTCAAGCTCTGCAGGACCTCACGCTCCTCTGTTAAAAAAATGCCCTATATGCCAGGATCACCCAGGATGGGAAATATGATCCCCAATTCTTTTTCTCCTTTGCTAACCATCTTCTCAAGTCTTTCTTGTCAGCCCCCTTAATCTTCAGATCTAAGAAGTAATTCCAGATTTTTATTGAATTCAAATTTCACCATCTGCCGTGCAGGAATTCTAACCTGGGTCCCCAGAGCATTACCCTGGGTCTCTGGCTTCCCTGTCCTGTGACAATACTATTACGCCACCACCTCCCTCCCACCACCACCTTCTCAAGAGCAATTAGGGATGGGCAATAAATGCTTGCCTAGCCAGCGATGTCCACATCCCGTAAATTAATTTTTAAAAAAACTAATGGGCTTCTTTGTCACTGAGGCAGACACCATCCATTCAACTAGACACAATTAGATCTTTTTAATCACACACATCATTGTCTTTTGGTTTTTTTTGGATCAAGTGGTAACCCTCAGTCAATTTGCTTCTGTGCAGTTAGAACTATTGCCTGAGGTAGCTGCTGTTAACTGTCTCTGTTCGGGCTAACTACACATCATGAAATTTATTACTGGAGCAGTATTTAAAACAAAAGAATGGTAAAGAGTTGGGGTAAAAATATGTAGTAGAATATTTGCACATGAACACCGATGGATTTAATTCCAGGAAAGATAAACTACATTGATTAATTTGAAGGGGGGGAAGCTTATAGAGTTTAAATCTATCTACTAAATGTTCAATTCAAATGGTAAATCTTTTAACATGAGCTGGTTGGATTCATTGAAAACACAACACTGTTCCAATCAATGGGCCGTCATACTCTGTATTTACATATAATTAGGTCATGATGTGACTGACAACAAGGTTAGGTATGAAAAGGATCACTTGGGTTACGATTTAGTGCTGCAATTATGTTTTTGTTGAAAGAATGTGCATTCATCACGGAATGAGAATAATGCCAGTTGAGAATGGGGAGTTTGTTAGTTTACAGGGAGTCCTGTGAACTTGGTGGCCTCTTGTAATTAGTTCTTACATGAGAGACACTTTAGAACTAAACAGGATTCAAGTCACAGCAATAGCAGAAAATGGAGCTCAGAAGCAAAGACATTTAGACCTTCAAACTTTTGAGGGCTGTAAAACAATTGTCAAATATTTCATTGTGATCCAAATAAAATTTTGTTCTAATTAATTTGTTCCCTTAGTGCTGATATATCTACACAGAGCATGAGATGATGCAGGTCAGCAGGTTCCTTGAATCCAAAGCCATATTCATAGACCAATGTTTAGTAGATTCATTACTGCCAGTTCATTGAGCATAGCGGTATTTATAATATGGAGTATGAGGGAAACCAGCATTTCTCCAATCAGTTGTAATATAGGCTGCGCTGAACCAAGATCAACAATAATTGCAAACTGCTCTGTAAAGCAAATATATTTTCAGTTGTAGGGTCAGCCTGTCTGCTGGTTTTGGAAACAGATCTGCTGCCCTTCTGCATATTAGGGAGCATATTTGTGCTGTTTTTTAAGTAGGGAGATGTAACAGTATACGGAATTTTCAGCACTGTGCAGTTATTTGACCAAATATGAAGAGCCGTTCAAAACAAAAGATCCTTCTTTTGAAAACTACCGCAACATAAAACGAATGAACAATTCAATGGATGTGTGAAAAACATGGTCTTTAGAGAAACAGATGGCAGCCAACTTCTGCTTCAGTGACAGTTGCAAATTGGACTCCATCTTATGCAGGGTAGTAGAATCATTCCCCTGTCCCTGTTGCCACTTTTATTTCACATGACAAAATGTTTATGATACCACACATGATGACATATTAGCTCCATTAAATATATTTTGTATTTTAAAGCAAATGAAACTAGAGTCTAGAAATATATGCATACACACATAAGTGACCAGCCTGTGAACCTGTTTCACCATTCGTCTTAATAATAGAACACTTTTTTTCAGTAAGTTAACAACTAAAAGACTTCAAACATATGACAAACCTCAAACCTATACAAACTCCTAAATCTTATAAAGCAGTTCTATTGACTAATGCACTAAAAATCCAGAAATCCTTATGCAGTTGTGTGATATTTGGGAACTACTTTGCATTTAAGACAACAATTTAGTTCCAATTTAAAATGCTAATTTGTTTCTTAACTTTTATTATCTTTAATCTAACCTGATATGTGAGGTAAACCACATAATGTGAAAAGGACCTATGTCTTATGACACTGAATGTGATTTACTTCAATGCTACGAGTAGTTAATTATCAAGCTTGTTTTCAGTTCCCAGCACCAGGCCCAGTTTGTACATAGGCATTTGGAAGGTCTGGTGTTTTCCATGTTGGTATTCCCAGTCATTCTATGGCATGCTGGAGAAACAATCTCATGGCATTTTTACATCTGTCTGTTGATCAGATTTTCAAATGCTTGGGCATAAAGGGACTTTAAAACTCTATAATGCCAAATTTAAAATGTGCAAATTACATGAGATTCAGTGAATTTCAAGACATTCAATAATTCATTTGGTAATCTAACCCGTACATAATATTAATTAGCATATTTTGACAGTCATTGATTACCCATTCCACTCCTTCTGTATATATTCTTCACCGTAAATATTTTTGAGTTGTGCATATGCTTTACAATACTATCTTACAATACCACAGCACAAAATTAGCACTGAGCCCAATTCCAACTATTGTTTGGATAACAGGAGGATCCTATTTTGGAATGTTTTTGGGCTGAATTTAATGCTGCTTCCAGCCACTGCCCCGATTAACCACACGTACACCCTTCCTGGTCCGCTGCTAATTGACATCCTTAAGTGGGCCCACTTAATGCCCACTTAAGGGCCTCAACTCACTGCTGGTGTTCACCCATGCATATGGGGTACTTGGCATCCAGGAAGCCTGAAAAACATACCCCATCTGGGTTGCTGGTGGGCTTCAAGGGTGGTCCCTTGTTCAAAGGCACTCAGTACTTGATCAAGGGACCCGGCATTAGGAATTGGGTGTGGCTTTTGCTGTCCAACTCCTCCCCATTCCCATGATCCCCTTCCCATCATCACTCACCTGTGCCTGGATCCATGGGCGATACCCATGCTTAGGATGGGTGTGGTACCAGTAAAAAGTCACCACCTCCCCAGTGGCGCTGTGGAGTTTTGAAGAGCTGCTGGCCTCTGATTGGCCAGCAGTTCTCGGTGGGCTGGACCTCCACCCCTGGGCTCCTTGATCCCGGGGAAGGCCGGCCGTTGCCCAGTTAAATGCTTGAATTGCACTTTTTCAGCAGGCGTTCCGTGAAAAGAGGTGACTCGGGGCTCCCCAGCCACTGGGCAAGACCCTCAGTGCCTCTATTAAATTCCACCCGATTTATTAATTAAGAAAATTCATGGCAACTGAATTACTTCAAAAAGATGCTAAATTGCGAGTATACAGGGTATTTAAATTATGGGTGTTTTGCATACAGATTCATAAAACATTCCATTGTTACACCCTGAATTTCCTCATGGATTTATTAGTGACTAAGTTATAGTAATGACCCCTAGTTTTGAATTTTCCCCAAAGAGTTTACTCCTTCAGACTATTTTGTAATTTTGAAGCCCTATCAAGTCACCTCTTTTCTAGAGCAAACAGCCCCAGCCTGTTCAATATTTCGTAATAGCTATAACCTCTCAGTTGTGCTATCATCTTGTAAATCATTGTTGCATCTTCTTTGGTGTCTCTATATCCATTTTCTTATATGGAAGCCAGACTGTGTACAGTGTTCCAACTGTGGTATAACCAAGGTTGTAAATTTACACAATTTTTCTGTTTTCAATTCTAATCCTCAGAAATGAGCCCTAGTGTGTTGTTTGTTTTTAATGGCCTATGTGCCATTATCTTTTGTGTTTTGTTCATCTGTACCCCTGATCCCTTTGCCCCTCTACTCCATTTGGATTCTTATTTTTCAATGAGTGTATCTTTATCCTTCCTACCAAATACACCACCTCACATTTACCTCTATTAAATTTAATTTGCCAATTACACACGTATTCTGCAAGTTCATTAAGGTCTTGTAATTTGTTGCCATCTTCCTCAGTATACCTGCCAATTTGGTTTTTTAACGTTTTTCACTTTGGGAAATAGTGGGGAAGAGGTGGAAGCATTCCCCAGTTGATTATCAGCCCATTGAGCAATCCCTCTATGGCCTACTAGTTCTGGTGTAGAATTTGAACCTGGGGCTTCTGGCCCAAAGTTAGGGACCATTGCACCACAAAGTGTTAACTGTAAATTTAAAAATTGTACTTTTGAATACAAATTGTTCATTCAAATTGTGAACAAGAGTGGTCTCAGCATCAATTTCTGTGGTAAAGCATTTCAGACTTTTAAACAGACTCCTATAACTTCTCCTGTTTGCAATTTTGTAGCTAGCTTGCTATCTATTCTACTATACCTGACTCCATATTCTCTAACAAGGACAGTTTGCAAGGACAGAGAGGTAAGAAGTGTTTTCTTTTTGAGGGGGTTGGACGGGGGGGTGTTTGACGATAGCAGATTTGAAAGTGAGAGGTAAGTTCCTGAAAGAGAGGTTTTTTGGAATGATATTCATTGCCCATTTTGTATGGGCCGAACAGAGCACACGGCACATCTTTCATAAAAAATTGCCAAGTCTTGTTATTACCATAAGGTTAAGTATGATCTTGAAACTCTTGCGCAGATGAAGCACTGCACAATTTAAGTGATCGGGTGACCAAGATATCTAATCAATTTACCAGTCCTCATATGCTTGTTCTATGCTGGTGGCAATGATTTTGTGGATCAGATGTAGGTTCTTTTATGTTGAATTTTGGCATGCTACATTTAAATACTGATACACTGAGTAGGCCACAGAAATATGTAAGAAAAATTATGGCAACACTCTTATGGACTTGCAGTGCAAGAACTATCCTATCCTATTTGATCATCTCAGTCTAGACTTTTGCTGAGGATTTCAGATATTAAAAATCTTAAAGTATGCGGGTCCAAGCAAGCTATTTGGCTTGATGAATGTGCACAGAGTTAGATGGAAAAGGATAAAATTTTAAAGACCTTGGTTGTGTCTCTTTTAGGAGAATGAATGGGTGGGATCAAATCTATGACGAGATACATTTTACATGGCATGTAGGTGAGGATCACGTTAATGTGTAGGTTGTATATGCGATATGCATGTCTCTGGTGATGTCAACATTTAATGATCATCTCTAGTTGCCTGGAGAAGGGGTGGTGGGGCTGACTTCTTGAACTGTTGCAGCCCTTGAGTTGAAGGTGCTCTCACAATGCTGTTAGGTAGGGAATTCCAGGATTTTGACCAAGTGACAATGAGCTATTGTGATATGTGCTCAATTCTGGACGGTGTGTGATGTAAAGACACATTTGGAGGTTTTTCCCATGTATCTACAGCCTTTGTCATTTTAAATGGTGGAGATCACAGGCTTGCAAGTGCTGCCCAAGATGAGTTGAATGGCCTTTTCTTGTATTCTTGAATTCTCTCAGTAGGAACAGGGACTCACAAATGGGCCAAAGGTCACCACTTTTGGACCTGCTAAGTGCCACGTCTATCTTAAATTACCCCAGAAAGACGAAGAATCTCAAAAACTTGAACAATAGTTTAAGCAAGCCATTTCACACTGCCGCTTATGTTACACGAGTGGTATTTTCCACCAATAGGATGCTGCCATCAGTCCAAACAGACGGTCTGCATACCACACAATTCAGCAACGTTGTGTATGAATTTCACTGCTGGTATGATGCTATGTACGTCCCAATGATTGATGGAATCAAACAGCATTTTCCTTCAGTTGTTTGTAATGGGCAGAGTACAGACTATTCAACCAGTCCATGCTTGCAAAACCTAAAACAAAATATCTACAGTTAGAAGTGATTCTCCGATGAGGCAGCACTTGCTGAATAATCCTGAGTGTGCTAATCGCTACACTAACAATCAATTTAAGATAATCAGTCAAGCTCATGAGGTGGCTCATTTGTGCTTGTTATAAACAAGATACACAGGGCCCTGTTCTCTGCAAATAGCAGGAACATGTTTAATCCTTGTGCCTTTTTTGAATTACCAGGTAGCTTATGGAGCTGAGAGTTCCCCATTGCTTTCTTCATAGCAAGGCCTCGGTCAATCTGAGCCAACTTGTCAACTATTCATACATAATGTTGCCTTTTCTCCTATAGCATAAATTGTGATCATTTCAAGTTTGGCATTCTTGCATTTGTCCTGATGAATGCAAGATGAAAAGCTTCGGAAACATGTCTCTCTTTTCAGCAATATACAAGGAATAATTGTAATTGACATAGGCAGGATTACATAAACTCAATGATGCTACTTTTTCACTGACAGCAAAAAAGTTAACACAATAACAATTTATACTTAAATAGCACCTTTAACATAATGAAATGTCCCAAGTTGCTTCACACAAGCATTATAAAACAAAATGACATTGATCCACATAAGGAGATATTAGGTCAGATGATCAAAAGCTTGGTCAATGAAGTAGATTTTAAGCAGTGTCTTAAAGGAGGAAAGAGAGGTTGTGAGGTATAGGGAGAGTAATCCAGAGTTTGGGGCCTAGACAACTAAAAACAGGACCAACAATGGTGAAGCAATTAAAAACAGGATAAAATTACCAGGATTTTGCGAGTACGAGAATCCAAGGAACACAATAATGATTCAACTGAAAGCTTGGCTTAGACAGTCCACATTTTCTGGCAGTGGCATTCAGAAAAATGAAACATTGTAGCTTTCAAATTATGACATTGACCTATGAGCCTATTGTTAAAATTGAAATATTTTGAAGGTAGAGAGCTGCCTGGTATTGCTGTGTAAACCTTAATCCTCTGAATTTTCTAATCAGCTCTGAAGCAGATTCATACTCGACACAAGATGTTGGATGGGATTTTCTGTGCCTGCCGACAGCAGTGGCGTGAGCAGACAATATGGCAAGAAGGTCAAAAATTTGTTTCACGACATTGTGAAACCAGCATGTGATCGTCCGCACTGCCTGGCGATGACCAGCTGTGTTTCCCGACATCAAATGTCAGGAACCTCATTGTAATACATCAGCATAGCATTATAAGGCCAGGCCGTCGGACTCATCCCCCCCATCGCCCCCACCCCCGCTGGATCGCCTGTCCATGTCGGCGGGAAAACACATTGAAGTGTTTCACAACAGCACATAAGCGACATGCGCCTGGAGGGCTGCACTTCGCTCGGGACTTCAAGGTTTGTTTGCCTACCTTGCTTCGGTCGGCACTCGCAGTCATCAGCGCCAAGCTTCACAGACAGCATCACATCACTTTTAGGGGAGAGCTCATATCTAGGTCTCTACCTACCAAACTGGCCATATGTGGGTGGTTTTTCAATGGCTGCAGGGATAGATCTTGCTTGGGGAAGGAGGAGAAGTGCCCCAGGCAAGGGATGAGGCTGCATGACGAGAGCTGTACTGGGGAAGGAGGGTATCCCAAGGTGTGTGGAGGCACATGTTGACCTGTGCAAGTGGATTCAAGATGGTTAGGGCTGAGTAGGCAGTCTCCAGAGAAGATGAGGCCAGATGGACATATGAGGATATGTGTATGAGAATGGATGGTGATGCCCCTTGAGCTGGCACGGAGTGAGATGTCAGTGAAAGTGTGGATGGGCTTGAGTGTGTGAGTTTAGAGTGATGAGATGGTTGCCATAACCTGGCTGCACGGACGAGATCATTCATCCTCTATCTGCACTGGATGGCCAACCTCTTCTGTGTAGCATTGGCACTGACCACTGCTGCCACCATCTGCCATGCTGAATTGGTCATGCCACTGCCCATCCTGCGGTCAGAGTAGGGGAACAGGACATCAAGGTAGGCCTCCATGGCATCCAAATGGCATTCCAGTGATCTGTCATTAAACCTGGTGACTGCAATCTTTTTGCCTCTCGTGGACATCTTCTCTGCAGTAGACATGGGCTGGAAGCACTGAGAGGTGTGAGCACAGCTGGACTTTAAATATGGTGCCCGGCATGCTGAAGCAGCGAGGTGATGGTGGGTGGGTGAATGAGAGCCTACCCGCCATGGAAACGGCATTTTCCTGGGAATAGATAAATAATGTGGCGGGTTTGGGACGATATGGCGTGAAAACACGCCATCTTGGCCAACAGGCAAAATGTCATTTTATCTGCCTGCTACCACACTTAATACAAATCTTGGACAATTCAACCTGTTAACTCTGTTTCTTTCTCCACAGATGCTGCCTGACCTGCTATGCATTCCCAGCACTTCCTGTTTTGTTTTAATCTTCTAAACATTTTTACTAATTTGGTGTGCAAGTTGAATATGTTTGCTTCATATTGTTATAACTATCTCAAAAACTTGGCACTATTGCCTGAGTCAGAAGGATATAGGTTCAACCCAAATATGAAGACACAGCCTGAGCTGAAACTTCAGCATAATAATAGGGAGTGATGAATTGTTGTAAGTGCCAGCATTCAGATGAGGTGTTAAATGCCTACCTAATCAGATGGATGCGAAAGATTCCACAGCAATTTTTCAAAGAAGAGCAAGAAATTCTGAAGAAGAGTCATATTGGACTCAAAACGTCAACCCTGTTTCTCTTTCCACAGATGCTGCCAGGTCTACGAGCTTTTCCAGCATTTTCAGTTCTCATTTCAGATTCCCAGCATCTGCAGTATCTTGCTTTTATTCAAGAAATTCTCCTCCCTTAACAAATCCCACCAAAACAGATTAATGATCATTCACCTGCTTTTGTTGTGGGACTCTGCTGTGCACAAACTGATTGGCAAAATTGTACAAAACAACACTGGCTGAAATGTTTATAGGATTTTTCCCTCATCAGGCGGGCTCGGTAGGGGCGGGGGGTGGTCAGGGAGCTGACCACTGCCCACGATCGGGGCCGGACCACAATCTCACGCTGGAGGGCCAATTAAGGTATGCCCAGTGTGAAATGCGAGCGGCAGTGCTCAGCAATGCCTGTGGTGGGGGGGTGGGGAAGAGGGTGCGTGCAAATTTCACAGATCACATGAGCAGGGGCATGTTAAATATAAGTGTTAAGAGTTTAAATTTTTTTTTTAATGATTGGTCGGAACCTCATCCCACCCGTGTGTGAGGTTTTGCCAAAAATGCAAAGGCCATTTGGCCTTTTCACCAACCCGCCAACTGTAAGGTTGGATGGGGCAGCGAAAAATTAAAATCAATTACACTGTTAAAGGCCTTGATAGGCCTTTTAATTGTCAGTGGGCGTGCTACCAATTTCCGCATGCGCCTGCTGACCGAAATACCACCCGATAATGTCAGGACACTGGCCCGCCCAATCAGCGAAAAATTCAGCCCAATGAATTGATTGGCTGTGAAATGCCTTCAGACACACTGAGGTCATGAAAATTAAACTTGAGCTATTTCTCATAATGTCAAATTGCTGACACTGAAGCAGAGTTAATGCCCCTGATTTATCAATGTGTATTTAGTTTATCTCACTAATGATGTTTAATACGGTCTAGCAATGTAGTTATTAATCTTGAAGAATAGCTGGAACATAGTGTTCTCTCCAGTCCTTTAAAACAATGTTGCATGCTACACAAAAAAATCATTACTCCCCCTACCTCAGTAAGGGAGGAGTTGTTAATATAAATCCTTTCTGGTCAACCATTTTGGCAGTTTATACTTTGATTATACAAATTTATACAATTGTTCTGATGATGCCACCTTCAAAAACAGTTCCTCTGACACGTCCTCCTTCTTCCTTAACCGAGGTTTTCCACCCACGGTCGTTGACAGGGCCCTCAACCGTGTCCAGCCCATCTCCCGCGCATCCGCTCTCAAGACTTCTCCTCTCTCCCAGAAACATGATAGGGTCCCCCTTGTCCTCACTTATCACCCCACCAGCCTCCGCATTCAAAGGATCATCCTCCGCCATTTCCGCCAACTCCAGCATGATGCCACCACCAAACGCATCTTCCCTTCACCCCCCCTATCGGCATTCCGCAGGGATCGTTCCCTCCGGGACACCCTGGTCCACTCCTCCATCACCCCTACTCCTCAACCCCCTCCTACGGCACCACCCCATGCATACGCAAAAGATGCAACACCTGCCCCTTCACTTCCTATCTCCTCACCGTCCAAGGGCCCAAACACTCCTTTCAAGTGAAGCAGCATTTCACTTGCATTTCCCCCAACTTAGTCTACTGCATTCGTTGCTCCCAATGCTGTCTCCTCTACATTGGAGAGACCAAACGCAAACTGGGCAACTGTTTTGCAGAACACCTGTGATCTGTCCGCAAGAATGACCCAAACCTCTCTGTCGCTTGCCATTTCAACACTCCACCTTGTTCTCTTGCCCACATGTCTGTCTTGGCTTGCTGCATTGTTCCAGTGAAGCTCAACGCAAACTGGAGGAACAGCACCTCATCTTCCGACTAGGCACTTTACAGCCTTCCGGACTGAATATTGAATTCAACAACCTTAGATCTTGAACTCCCTCCTCCATCCCCACCCCCTTTCCGTTTCTTCCCCCTCCCTTTTGTATTTTCCAATAATTTATATAGATTTTTCTTTTCCCACCTATTTCCATTATTTTTAAATCTATACCTTTTATGCCCTGTTAGTCTTATTTCACCCACCCCCACCAGAGCTGTACCTTGTGTGTCCTGCCATCCATTCTTAATTAGTACATTCTTTTAGATAATATCACCACCTTAATACCTCTTTGTTCTTTTGTCTGTGATATCTTTTGATTATCTGCTCCTATCACTGTTTGCTTGTCCCTACAACCACCCCCCCACTTCTCTACCCCTCCCCCACCTTAAACCAGATTATATTTCATCCCTCTCCTAATTTTACTCAGTTCTGTTGAAGGGTCATGAGGACTCGAAATGTCAACTTTGTTCTTCTCCATCGATGCTGCCAGACCTGCTGAGTTTTTCCTGGAATTACTCACTTGCCCAGCAATTCCCATGGTTCTCTCTGATTTGCTGGGGGCCTACAGCCCTGTGAAGGAAAGAGAACTCTTTCCTATTCCTTACTTGCTCCATTGGCATCTCCGAAGCTGTAAGGACAAAGCAGAGACCTGAAGTTCACACTCCCCTACTAGCAGATTTTTAAGCAGAGGGATGAGCGTTAAATAACACAAATAGGCTTCCTGCTGGGTCCCCGCACTCTCTGCCCTCTCAGAGATTTTAAGCTGGGGCGGTCGAGGCCTCGGATGGGCAGCCTGCCCTTGCCCCAGTTGAGGCCCTTAAGTGGCCAACTATTGACCACTTATTTTTTGGCTGGCGGGAGGATTTCCTGGATATGGGGGAACCCTTGAAATAATTGGGCTTAGGCCTCAGGTGGGAAGAGGCTGGATGCCTCCATCAGTAGCCCCTTCTAACTTTGACAATCTACCCCCTCCCTTTAGGTACGGTTGTTGCTGGACCTCCCTTCCCCCGGCCTTTCCCTTGACACCCCAATCCCCCAATCTCCACCCATCCCCCGGCCTTCCCTACCCTCCCCGCCCTGAGACCACAGAAACTCATTTCTTCCTGCACTCCTGGGACTTTGGCTCCATGAACTGCATGAAGTTCCACTTCTGTCTTAAGGACATCACAGAACAGGTCAGTGCGGCTGACAAACGTGCCCGAAATGCCATCCAGTGCAGGAAGAAGATGAATGATCTCATCCGCTCCATCAGCATAAGTGACGTCCTCCCAAGCTGGAGAGGTGAGGCTGCTGCACTTCCTGCAGCCATCCCTGGGATACAGGGCTTGCCTGATGGGTGAAGGTGGGTGAAGCAAGGTGCTGCCTTCTTCTTGAGGCTCTCAGTCTTCTTCTGGCTGGAAGACATCTCTGCATGTGTCCTGAAGACAGATGGACTGGAGAGAGTGAGATTATGTTTTGGACTGCCATTTAAATGTGGTGCCGGACCTTTGACCCCACCAGCTGACGGTGGGCAGACAAATCAGCTCCCGACCCAACAGATGATTCGGCCTGATACTTGCCTGTGCATAATTAATGAGCTTCCAAGTGCGGAATCAGGAGCGAGTTTCTACCATTCCGGCCAGCGGGGTAGGCGCCGTTGATACCACCCACCACAGCACTTGATCTCATAGATGGAAAATTCGGCCCATTACCACTTTTACATGGAGGCAGTGGGTTGATTTTTATCTTTGGTGCCTATCAAGGTTGATCACAGGTCTGTTTTGTCCACCCAATGACATTGACAAAAGGATTGATCGATCTTGAAGTGAACCTCACCTAAATACAGCAAGTGAGGTGTCTATACAAATCTCCCTGCTTACAGGCAGCTCATCCTTTGGGAGGGGTCTAGCTGGTGAGTCTGTTGTCAGCTTAAGGCAACCTGCAGCTTTTAATGGGGGTGGTGCACATTTCGACTGGGGTCAGTGGACGGCATGTTCATGAGGCAACTGGCAGCATGAAGTCAGCCAAAATACTGACTAGGATTTTTTGGATGGTGGGAGTTCCCATCTCCCCATCCAAAGAGTCAGCCGGGAACACATCCCCCCGATACTTCCTGCCCCGCAGCCATTTCATGTTCCAATGAGCGCTAATTGGCTTCCGCCCCTCACTCGGGAGGAAGTCTTGCCTTTGAGAACTGCTGGCGAGTCTGATTAGCCGACAGCTCTAGAAGCTGCAGTGGACAGAAGTGGAACTTCATGCAGTTCATGGAGCCAAAGTCCCAGGAGTGCAGGAAGAAGTGAGTTTCCGTGGTCTCAGGGCGGGGAGGGTAGGGAAGGCCGGGGATGGGTGGAGATTCTGTTCTTAAGTAGGCTCTCGGTTCCCAGAGTGAGCTCAATCACAGGGTCCCACAGACCAAAGCTAAGATCATGTCCTGGCAATTCATGAGGCCAGAATGCACAAGTATGAAAGCAGAACTCATTCTCACTGCAAGGTTGTTGGACATCCCCTGAAATGAAAGAGAATGGCATTGAGGGCTGGGAGAGATGTGGCCATCTTCCCTCGTTTAACTTTACTCTTCCTGGAACTGTCAACGATTAACGTATCACGGTCACATCTCCCATGTCTTCCTTCCTCCATGGCATGATTGTGCTCATAATGACCCTCACCAGCCTCGTTTCTCAACCTCCAGATCTTCATCTTCCGATGAGCTCTCATCTTCCTCCAGTTCATTCTCTGGCAGAGGTTAACCTCTTTGCGTTGCCGGATTGTGAAGGGCGCAACACACTGCGATGATGCGGGAAACCCTGTCGGGGTTGTATTGTAGTGAGCCATCTGAACGGTCCAAGCATCTGAAGCGCATCTTCAGATGCCCTATGGTCTGCTCTATAAGGGAACATGTGGACCTGTGAGCAGAGTTGTACCTCTCCTCGGAACGACACTCAGGCCGACGCACCGCTGTCATCAACCAGTGTTTCAGTGGGTACCCCTTATCCGTAAGCAGCCGTCCCTCTACTGCTACGTCTGGGCGCAGCCCTGAAACATGCAGCAGAGGTGGAGGCAGCCTGCCGACTGCTACGTCCTGATTTCCGTGATGACCTTGGTGGGTGACCTCTGGTGGCCCAAGGCCTGGAGGGCCCTGGCCTGATAAGAGTCACCTGCTCAAGGGCAGAAATACCTTTAGTGGCGTGAGCAGCTGATGCTGCCTTGTCCCCGAGACACTAGCACACACATCGAGGTGACAAAGGTGGCATCGCAGATATGTAACATCTTGAGCCCTGCACGGAATGCTAAAGTTTAATTGATATGAATGACCCAACCTAGCTCTGTGCTCCAATCTCTGTTATGGCATATTAATGACCAATCAGTTGCTTATGGTCAATGAGTGGATGCCCTTTGGCCCATCAGGAGTGTCACATCTGGTGAACACATGACAGGCCTTCATTGATGGAATGCCATATATGATACAGCTGTGCCTCCTTCACTATTGCCAGCATTCCTAAATTCTACATTCCTACGTGTTACTCTTGAGATGCAGCGACTGTGATATGAACCCACTGTGTTCTGAGTAGCTCTTTAACAATGCTAATGAAGCCATTGACTTTCAGTGGCATTCATCACAAGGAGGTCTTCTTCCTTTCTTTCTAAGCAGACTCCTATTCACTCTTGCAGCAACAACAAGGTGAAACAAAAACAGAATTACCTGGAAAAACTCAGCAGGTCTGGCAGCATCGGCGGAGAAGAAAAGCGTTGACGTTTCAAGTCCTCTGTTCTGTTGAAGGGTCACGAGGGCTCGAAACGTCAACTCTTTTCTTCTCCGCCGATGCTGCCAGACCTGCTGAGTTTTTCCAGGTAATTCTGTTTTTGTTTTGGATTTCCAGCATCCGCAGTTTTTTGTTTTTATCAAGATAGAGGGTGACCCCAGAAAGGCCCATTTGTGTTTGCCCTTCCCCCTCACAGCCTTTCCACAGCCTTCCCTCAACTTTGCCACCCTTGTGTTCACCCTTCCCCCTCAGAGCCCTTTCACAGCCTTCCTTCCCCATTGCCCACCCTGTGATCATCATCTCCACCCTCACCTCACACCCCACCCCCATTCGAAGTGATAGTTTCTGAAAGTGGAGTTCTGCCTGACTACCACTGCACAGTGGTGTCCTGGTAGACAGCAGTCTCAGCCACCAGGGGTAGAAGACCCCTGCACTCCCCAACTCCAGCCGCAGTGCTGGTCACTTTCTGAAAGTGGAGGCCTGCACAGTAACACAGCACAGTGGTGTTCTTCGGGACAATGTGGGCAAAAGGCAGGAGCAGACCAACCCTGCAGACCCAGCAATGTGACATTCATCTCAACAAGACTGGCGCAGCACGATGGTGAGCAGGCTATGTATATTGCACTCGCCTCGAAGTTACAAGCAAACTGAGGCCCAACTTGTACACGCCACCCCTTTTCAAACAGGTTTGAGGCTGATGTAATTTCCCGTTGGTGTGACGCAAGATTGGAAGAGGTGACAAGATTCCGGTGAGCAGCTGTTCTAGTGAGCATTCATGAGATATTAATGAATACAAATGGTGTTCACACCACTAGTTGACAAGATAACCAACCCGCCATAAACCCATCATTGGGAGAATTGCAAACTGCCAGTAGATTTCCGACTGTTTGCCTGCCGCCGGATTCCCCGGTCCTGCCCACCACGAAACCTGCCACGGGCGGGATGGGAAAATTCCGCCCAGTGTTCCCTTCTAAAATCACTATAAAACAGGTTGGCTGGCTATTTGTGATGTTTAAAAGATATTGCAGGTGTTGGATGGCTGCCATATTTGCCTACACAATAAATGTCACTGCCCTTCAAAAAATAATAAAGGATGTAAAATTGTTTTGAGAGGTTTTGATATGAAATAAATTGTAGTCGTATTATAACACACTATTGGATACAAGCGTTATTATCCTGTGCTTTCTCTCATCTACTCTGGATTGTGCCAGTCTTCCATTTGACCAGCACTACAGCACTATATTGCTTTACTGAACTGCGGTGATGTAGCTCAAGGAGACCAGGATTATCATATTGTTCTTGTATCTGTGTTCCAGGGGATAAGTTTAAAGACTTTGGGACCTCTGATTTCAAATCCAGGAAGAAACTCCTGTCAGTTTTGCTCTTGTTACCTGATTGGCAAAGTTCTGCAAGAAGCTTGGATGTGGCTGAATGAGTAGCTGAGACACGCAATCCAAGAAAACTCGGCTTTAATCTCGAGCTGTGCTAAATTAGTTGACTTGCCGTGATGGTGGGACAGGCAATATAATTGGTTCCACTCTCCTCATTTAATTGGAGATTAAGCAGCCAGCATTCCTACCCAGCTGTGATGCCTGACATAGTCTAATAGCCAGCCATAATTGCTAAAGTTCACACATGATTAGTGGTCACCGATTAATGATCACATTCATGGAAGAGGATTGACAATGTGTGGAACCAAAACCTATCAATGAGCTAATACTCCCAGGAGGGAAGGGGAGAAAACTCTTGAAACAGTTCTTCTAAAAGGATTGTAAGGATATCCAGAACAAATGTATTCACTGAATTCTGTTCATGAACTTCATGGTTATAACGGCACTCCTAATGTATATGGCCCAAGACATGATTGCAGGTTGGAAATCTGCTGAAGTGCCCACAAAACAATCACTTCTTTGTAGCAGGCTTGTGAGGGAATAAGTTCTAGTTGTTTGTGGTTCAATTTAATGAAGTGATTCCCAACATCAAAGACACCCTAGAAACAAATTCTTGTAAGCGTTTAATGGATGTTGTAAAATCAACAATAAATCCTGTACTTTAATAGTAGCTAAAATATTTTAATTGTTGGCGGATTTATAGTTTCTACTCTAAAAGCCATAAAATCAGATTTACCTTTTTGGATGGGTCATACGTGTTTACCAATTTCTTGAAATTAAAATCAACAGAACCATGATCTATATCTGCTGTTCTGAAATCCAAGGTGTGTTCAATTGCTTTTTGAATTATTTAATGTGCAACATAAATGGCAAAAGCATTTTGCTGCCTGCCTGAAACAACTGAGGTTATTTTAACATGGAGGACCTGGCTTTGGGCTTAAAAACTATCAAAAATACAATTCTGCATTTAACTGGAGCTCAGTAAGCTGCTTGTGTGTGTAACTCTTTCGAGTACAAACATGTTTTCCATCTGTTCCTATTCAGATGAAGTTACATTGTTTCATAGTTTACCATGGTGAGATTTGAACTCTTGATCTTGGGGTTACAAGCCCAGTACTATAACCACTTGGCTATTTAGGCCAAGCTGAATTGAAATTACAGCTCAAGATTAATTTAGAAATTGTACTTCAGAGCACAGATTTGTCAATACCAGTGAAGAAAGCAGCAGCTTTAACTCACACCATCTGCAACCCCCTCAGGAGGGGCAGGTTGTCTACGAACATTTGCTAATTACCTAATTGGAACAAGTTTTCAACATAATCTTAAATTTAATGCTGTGCCCAATTGTTTTGAGGGCTTCTTGAAACTCACCACTGAAAGCAAAACAAGAAAGCAAAAGCGGTTGAGGGGGTTGATTAGAGCTCGTGGAAATACTGCATTAAATACTCAGTGCTCACAGCTGCTTCCTTACTGATGAAAGGAGCTGTGCACAATATTTTTGCTGAGAGCTTCTACACTGGAAAGTTTTCTGAATCATGTGAGGGTGGGTAGCACCTTGGCTGCCTTAGGCTGAACCTCATACAAATTAACAATATAATCAACAGCAGCAGCAGTACAGCCTGCTGTTTAGCAACCTGCAGCTGGGCAACAGGGAGAGGAGCAGCAGAGGGTGCAGCTCGCAGGCGACACTGCCTGCAGCATAGGGTGTATAGGCAGAGGCTAAGTTGCCTTGACATGTTGGAACAGCAGTGTTTCAGGAGGCTGAGGTTGTCAGACCAGTGCTGGCACACCTGCTGTCTCTTAGAAGAAGACTCGCTGCCTGCTACTTCGTGATCACATGTTACCAGTTGCTCTTAAAGACACCAGCACCCCAAGCCCTTTTGTGTCTGGATCCTTCCAGAGCTCTGCTGGGACATAGTCAGGATCTTCCAATAGGTGGTCCACAAATGCATACAACAGGTGACTGTCAGGTTATTTCCCATGGCCAGCAATTATGTGACTTTCATTTGCAATGAAGCCAGCTAGAATGAGCAGTTGTTCAAGTTGGCATCTTTGGCTGGCTTCCCACATGCCATTGACTGCACACATGATGATTCACACACCTTCACACCCCCAGAGCAATCAGGAGTACTAGTGAACCCCACCACAACGGCTTCCACTCCATCAATGAGCAGCGTGGAGATATATCACAAAGATATTTCTGCAGATGTGCACCAGATTCCCAGGCACCTGCCACAATGTTTTTGACCTGCTGCGTTCCAAGCTCCTTGCTTTCTTCGAATGTGCAAGCAGACTTTAGGAGGTGTCTGCTAGTAGACTAGGGATATTCACTTTGAATTTGGCTCATGACACCCATCTGTATCCCCACCACTAAAGTCCAACAGCGCTAAAATGAATGCTGTACCACCATCAGATATGTGACCAAACACATACTCAAAATGCACTTCAACTGTCCAGATAGGTGTAGAGGCGAACTTCAGTCTATACCAGTCAGGGAGTTCTGAATAGTTATGGTGAACTCCACAACATTGCCCAGTAACAAGGTTTGGATTTGCAGGAGGAACAAGATGTAGGGGAACATTGTTTGTGGACGATTCCAAAGAAGAGGAAGGAGATCAGGGCAACGCAAAACCAGATTCCCGTGTTGCTAGCTAGGATGATAGGGAAGTCCTTATTCTCTTATTAATGCAAAGTTCATTGATCTGTTTTGCTGATGGGGGTCAGTTAATTAAGGATCATTTCTTTTTCTGTTGGAGAATTGGAGAATTGGAGATTACAAATGACCTTTTTATTTTCATTATTGGGATTTTGCAAACTTCTTTGAAAATCCTAAAAATATGCTATGGTGGCAACAGGGTCAGTTTGCTTGACCTTTTGCTGACCAATTCCAAACATTCAACTGTTAACAGAACTCCACAAAATGTGTGCATCAGGCACACATCTAGAGTCACTTTGAAGCCTCTTTTCTAAATCATACGATATATTGAAAGCTTTTATTTAATATTGGTGCTTTACTCTATCATAATTAAAGCTAAGTGTCATTAGTTTATTGTGGATATAAATTTATTTAAGGCTGAAAGTTTTGTGCAATGCATTTATTACCATTGGCACTGTTTACTTTGTACTTACATTGCCATTCCTTTGAAAGATCTAAACTATCATTTTCTTTCATCGTGTAACGCTGACAGATTTAATACCATTAATACCAGTGAAAAACCATTAAGATTTACCATTTCAGCTGGCATGAAAATGATATCTGGCTATGTGCTTTCCCAGTACTGCTTGTACCAATTATCTCTCCTGACAAAGAACCACTATTTTAGTTTTTGTGTCGTTATTTTGTGGCGTTGTCTCATTCTCAATCCTGTTACCCATTGGGATAATTTCATATAAGCTCACATTTTACACAGTACAAGTTACATATCATAGAAAATAGTGAAATTGTATGTTATCTTGTTTATCACATTAATTAACAATTGTCTCTATTCTTGAAATACTTTCCGTTAGAGATATGTTGGATAGTAACCCTTGGGAATGAGCCCCTGAAGCTCTCTGCTCAGTTGGTTACATTGTAAGGTTCTCTCCTAAGTAATGATGAAGAGGAAAGTAAAAACAAAATACTGCAGATGCTGGAAATCTGAAATAGGAAGAGGAAAATGTTTGTTTTAAGATCTTGGGACCCATTTTAGGAATCCTTCCTCATTCAATTCAGATATTAAATTGGCCAGATCCATGACTGGTGGAACTTGGATGAACCCAATGGAGTATCGCATACAGGGAGTCAGACAAAACCCGAAAGGACCATCCTATTCTAAAATGCAGGAATGACGTTGTGGGAAATGATTGTAAAAGCAAAGAGACGAGACAATACAATGGTCATAAATTTTGTAGCATGCAGTTAGTTTGTAGCTAGTCCTAGGTTTCAATTGATATATACTGTTAATTATTCCATGCCCCAGCAAACAGCCAAAGCTTCAGCAGCCATAATAGGTGCAAAATGGTGTGTTCTTTAAAACTGGGAGATGTAAGGTAAATTCTGAATGCTATGCCTAACAAGAGACTTCTTCAGTTCTCTATCCAAAGCACCACAACTTCCACCATGGGTAGGACAAGGAGACAGGTCCTGAATCCACTCCAGCCGGAACGGGGATCAAACCCTCTGCTGTTGGCACCAAATTGATCCACACCAGCCATTCA
Organism: Carcharodon carcharias; assembly: GCF_017639515.1. NCBI lineage: Eukaryota > Metazoa > Chordata > Chondrichthyes > Lamniformes > Lamnidae > Carcharodon > Carcharodon carcharias. Next base: position 40,397,646 of record NC_054480.1, on the reverse strand, counting down.
GCCAACCGCCCCCCCACCCTAGGAGCCTGAGTTGCTTTGGCAACATGCAATTTTACATACATATTGTAGTCCCCTGGTAGGGGCTCCAACTTAAGCTATGAGTAGAGATGATAGAGGCTCCAACTTTCTTTCCATTACATGGCTGACCAGGAATCTCTCCTGCTCTTACCGCCTGCCATCAACGTATGTTGGAATGATTTGCAGCTTGATACGCAACCTGTTTGGCCACATTATGAGCACACCTTCCATGGCCATCAAGTTCTGGAGTGGGTCTCGAACCTGGAGGTACAGAGGCAGGGCACTACCAACTGCGTCATAAGACCTCCTAGCAAGAGTATATTGGAAATTTTGCTGGTGAAGCATGCAAAAAATGATTATAATGTATATATTAAAAATTTAAAATTAAAGTGATACAAAGAAAAGAAACAGGGACAGATTTTCTACCTATTTATACCAACTAGTCAATTGCTGTTATTATTTTTCATAAACATCATCTTACTATGGGAACTGTGCATTGTCCACTCATATTTTTGTTAAATAAAGAAGGGGAAAGAAAGATCTTACATTTATATAGAACCTTTCACAACCTCAGGACTCTCCCAAGTGCTTTATAGCCAGTGTAGTGTCATGCCCAGTATTGGCATGAAGATATTACAAATTTAAAACCATATTTCATTTCTACAGCCATCTTTTGGGCTCCATTTTAAAACCGTATTTCATTTTAAAATAGACCCCAAAAGATGGCTGTAGAATACCATGGGACTTTTTTAGCATTTGAACTGTTGGGCAATAGAGTCTGCGGCCAATATCTGATTAAATATGGTCATGAGTAAAGGAATCTCACAGCCACTTGTGAGATTCACACATCTCATTGTGTAAAAATGGACCAAAACCTTCAGGTAATAGAGTTTGCAAACAACTCATCTCCATGTTTCACCAGGGACAACCGAGTCATCAAAATCCCATGGGTGATATACAAATATGAAATAGACCCCATTGACCTTTCATTGTATTCTGATCGTTCCCCATTCAAACACAAAGAACTAGACTCTAAAAGTGTGAAAGACTACATGACAGAATGTCCAACCCACCACTGTTTTTTGGGAGAAGAACTTTGGACTTGTTACTGGTCACATGGTTAAGGCAGCCATGTTTGTTATCTGTCCTTTTAAAAGTAACAGTAGAAGCTGTTCTGAAATAAATACCATTAGAAACACCATCTAAGCCATCAAATCTACTCAAAGACAACTACGCAGCCAAGGTAATATACAGCTATACCTTGAAAGTGGAAGAAGGATTCGCTCCCAATCAGTTCCAACTTCAAGTTCATCTGAGTGCTGATCTCCTGGCAGTTCAACTGCAAGAAAACTCACAACTTACCTACTGCCCTTTTCTTCTACAAAGCCTCCACTCCAGTTAAAGCATCAATTCATCCAAGAAACTACAGCACTGCTATGAATCATATCAGGTGCCATCTACCATCTGCTCTCTAGTCCCAGCAGTGCCACCAGGAATGGTGGTGAGTGGCCCTGGTGAAGTGGGACAAGAACACAAGATGGGGGGGGGGATGTAACATTGTGGTGGCGGGGGGGATGGGGGGGGGTACTTCTGCTGGGCACAGGATACTGAACAGAAGACAAATCCTTCTCCTTCCCCACACCACTCAGCCCACAAAAAGGCAAGCAGGTCAGGTTTTACATGATGGCCTTGCAATGTGGCATGGACACCTTCCACCACTGATAAAATTAGCCACTTAAGGGCATCAATTGGCCCAAGGGCCAGGACCACTGGACAGCTCCACCACTGCTGGTAAAACACCAGCAGAGGCATGTAAGCAATGGACATGGTGGCACAGTCATGGTATCTGATCTTATGGCACCCCTTTTGCCTGCCATCCTAATTCTGACAGGGCTGTAAAATTACACAAATAGTTGCTTCACAAGATAAAATGTTGTTGCATTAGCAGAAATTTGAAATTCTGTATGAAGAATTGACTCTAATGCTATAACAGGAAGTTGTCCTTAATGGATGTGGTTCAGCTTTGAGACGTGTTACTAATAGTATCCATTAGGAATTGGACCTCACTCCGCCACTCTTCACAGTCTTTATTACTGACAGTGGTGTTGGCAGTATGGTAAGTAGATGGCACTTAAATTGGAGAGGGATTTTACAGTTCTTATTTCCTTATTGACCCTATTTTTTCCCTCTCTTTTTTTGCCTCTCCCTGGAGAATACTTGGCTACAGGGGTAGCTGTGAGGAGGGGTGGAGGGAGGGGGTGTCAGAGGAGGGAAGAAGTATTTTGTCATAGTACGGTCGGGTCAATTTGCTGTGGTGCAGGCCTGATTGACCAGTTGGTCTATTCCTGCCGTCAATTATTTTGTAAATTTGCATGTATGTATGTGTGTAATAACTTCAGCTGGAGTCCACCAGGACGCTGTAAACTCCACAGGGAGGTAGAGTTTCTGGTTCTTGGCTGCAGGGCAAAGTTTCTGGGATGGCCTTTGAGATTGTGATCCCTGGTTTTCTTTTAGTTTAAACAAACTGTCCATGCAAACAGTCTAATCTCTTCATCATCTTATAAATGTCGATTAAACCACTCCTATGTCTATACTTGCTAAAGTGTAGGGACCTGCCCCTTTGACCTTGGTAACTAAAATGCATTAAACTGGGAACTAATGTTGTAACGCTCCTCTGCTGCTACTGCAAAGCATGAATATTATCCACCATATGAGGAGTCCAAAACTGAACAAAGTACTCTAAATGACACCTAATCAATTTGTACAATGACAAAATAGTATGCTTAGTTTTGCAATGATTTGTCCTATAAATTACACCAGAGCACCCGATTATCTCTAGCTAATGCTTATTTGGTCATGAACTTTTAGACATCTATGCACTAGAACACTCAGGTCTCTTTCTTTCTCCAACAGCTATAGCTCTTTTCCCTGAAAGGCATATGTAATAATCTTCTGGTCAGTGTCATAAAATTATAGAATGTTGTAGCATAGCAACAAGACTTTGTTCCATCAAGTCAGCCCAAGGAAGCAGGGTGTAAGGTAGGAGTTACGTACAATGGCTAGGATTTTCTGGTCGTCGGGTGGGCTCGGCGGGGGCAAGCGGGAACAGCCACGAATCGGACCGTCGCCCGTGATTGGGCCGTGACGGGCATTTCATGCTTGCTAGCCAGTTAATGGCCAGCCTACGTGAATCGTGTGTTGCAGCGCTCGGTGCTGCCTGTGTGGAGGGGGGCGGGGAGGAGAGCAAGCACGGATCTTCATGCATGTGTGCAGGTGAACGCAGTAAAAGCTCCCTGAGACACAGCTGTCTCAGAGAGCTGAAGCTTTTTGAACATAAAAAATAAAGAATTTAAAAATGTTAATAACAGGTCCCCTCATGTGACACATGAGCAGGGACATGTTACAAATTAGTTTGAAAATTTTTAATTTTTTTAAAATCACTGATCGAAACCTCATCCCGCTCGCAAGAAATCCAAAGATCGCTTGGCTTTTTCACCCGCCTGCCAACCGTAAGGTTGGACGGGCAGCAAAAAATTTAATTCAATTGGCACTTTAATGGCTTTAATAGGCCTGTTAATTGTCAGCGGGCGCGCTGCCGACTCCCGCGTGTGCCTGCCGACCGAAATATCATATGAATGCACGATGATGTCAGAATGCTCGTCCGACATCATCGCGCACCATTTTACGCTCACACGGGTCAGGTGCTCGCCCAGCTGATGAGCAAAAAATTCTGCCCAATGACTTTGGATTTTGCTTGGAGAAAATCAACAACCTGATGCCAGATGGGCAGAGTCTGTATATAAATGGGAGTTTGCTGATATTGCATATCAATCTTGAACACTGCAATAAAAACCGTCATGAACTTCACATTGGAGGAGTTGTATTGGTTATTATAATCAGTCTATAGAAAGTTGGAGACAATCATGATGATGATGAAAATGGTGTACCTAGTGTATTGGAAGTGGGACAGGAACGCAAAGTTGTACATATGAGTTATTCTTCATAAACTGAAACTCAGTAATTGAAACAGCAAAGAAGTGATGTACAGCATATAAATGAGAACATTGTCTGATCTGGGCCAGAGCTCAGATAGCTTAGCATATAAATTTAGGAGCAGGAATACTTTGTGCAATAATTGCTTGCATAGAAAGCCTACTTTTTCAAATATTTATACCTTGTGAGACCAGTCTATATTTATTTTGAATATCTGAAAAACTAAATTTACACGTTTGACTGATGGGACCTGCATTAAATAAATACACTGTACTACTCAAATATGCATCTGTGGAAGTCGCTATAATGATAAGATCAAAATTGCAACACTTAACAAGGTTAAAAGGCTAAGATGGTTAATATTTATTTATTTTTATTATTCAAAATCTGCAACTGTTCATTTATGAGCAAGATGAAGGACCAATTAAACTGGAGATTGGAAGTTCTGAGGAATCCAGAGAAAGCAATAGGCTCTTTCACAAGCAAGTTACAAAGAGTTTGCTTAAAAGCATGCTGTAAAATCTTTGCTCAGGACTTCTTTCAGTTTATGATTATTTTGCAACTTTACTACAAGTTATTTAACCAGTTTTACAAGACAAATGGAAAATTACTAGACATATAACATTTTTATTCAGTTGGTAAAGGTTATTATGCAATGTCTACAAAAAACTGTTGTGTTTACCTGATCATTCCTGCTGTAATTAAGAAGCTTTCAGTCAATAAAATATAATTTCATTCAGTTCTTTCATGCGCTCTATATATCTGTCTGTTTGTCTTTTTTGGGAGTGAACCATAATGACAGCCAGACATTTGGACTCAGGCAGAATCCTTTTAATCTTTTGCCTCATTAAATTTACAATGTGGAACTGTTGCTAGCCTATCAAGTGCAGATGCAAAATTTATAAACTGTGTCAATTCAAAACACATCTTAACTCTTTAACCTTATGGGGGTGAAATTTGCTGAAAACCTTTTCATGCATGTTCAAAAGCATTTAGTGATCTATTTACTTGGACGCGTGCACCATTATTAACGCACAGACATTCCTGGAAATAATGGCATGAATGGCATTTCCAAAGAAACTCTCAATGAAGAAATTGTAAATAGCTCAACTTCCCCGACAAAATCAATGATCAAAATCATGGGTTTCTTGAATTAACATCGTTTTGATTACAGCTGCCAGACTGTTGCAGAATCATGCTGAAGGTTACAGGATGGCACTAGTAGGTTACAGAATGGAGCTGGCTGGGTTACAAAATGGCATTGTTGAGTTACAAAATGGAGTTGGCGTGTTATAGAGTGGTGTTGGCGGGTTAAAGAATGAAGGTGATTGAGTTTGAATAGAGCTGGTGAATTACAGAATGGAGCTAGTGGGTGACAAAACCAATAAAGCATTCGATGTCTCAGCATATTGCCGATATGAAAGATAACTATTTAACATATTGATCTCTTGACCATGAATTGAAACAGGCACAGGCCTGCACCAGCCTCATTAAATGTTTAATTTTATAATAAATTTTGTGTTTAATGTTATTTCTGCCTTAAAGGAATCCTGAAAATAAACACTTTATCAATATATAAAACAGGACCCATGGGCAGAATTTTGCCTTTGGTGGGCAGGCTCAGCCGACCATCACCCACAATCAGCATGGCACCGCGATTTCATGCTGGCAGGCAAATTAAGGCCCGCCCAGCATGAAAGGTGGCTGGGGAAGCTCCGAGGAGGGGCAGGCAGGAGCGGGGGCATGATGCCCGCCGGGTCCAATGGTGACCCAGCAGCCGATTCAAAAGCGGCCCAGGCAGCCCCTGGAAGGCTGCCACAGAAGGACGCTGCACTCTTGATGGATTCCAGTGTGGTTGGACACGGCAGGCAGAAGGCAGGTCCCCACATTTCTCCGATGAGGTGGCAGTCAGGTGGGGAAACCCTTGTCCACAGAGACGGGAGGAGGAGGAGGCCCCCGCAGCTCATCAAAAAGGCCTGGGAGGAAATGGCATCTGGGGTGAGCAGCAACAATGTGTTGAGGCGCACATGGGAGCAATGCCAGAAGCCCTTCAATGGTCTGCTGCAATCAGGAAGGGTGAGTACTGTTTTGGCATGGGTCAGTGTGCAGAACAGTTAAGGACTGGCCATCCCCCCATAGACCTGAGGGGTGTTAGAATGTGAGTGGCAACTGTCAATGACTCTGGAGCTGACCAAGAGGGTGAGCCCTGGCAGTGTGGACTAAGTGCTTTACGGCTCAAGGCCCATGACTTGGTTGAGCCCCGCCAGATGTTCCTCAGGTGCAGTTGGCCAAACTCCAATGGTGATGCAGGTACAGGGTGGCCTAATCAATGCTCCTCTATCCTTTCAGGAGAAGACATCCCATAACAATTTTGAGAGGTCGCAAACTGGCGGGTGACCTCCACACCTCCTAATCCTGATGCGCTATGAGCGGAATGCCCTGGAGCTCGAGAGCGGCATGCACCTCGGTCAACCAGCTGTGGTGATGTTGGGGTGCCTGGCAAAGATAAGAGTGCAGCGCACTGAGGTGAGAATGTCAGCTATTGTTATCATTCCAATGTAGTCTCTATATTGATGTGAGACTTGAAACTGGAGTCCCCATTGATAATGGAAAGATGAGGGCACCATGATGTAGATCTTTGTTGTCTCACCAGGGTGCCAGGCATGCACAGTCACAGTGTCATTACTTAAGCTAATGACATGTCCTTCTTCTCTCTTTTAGGCTCACCAGCAGGCGGTCACAATGAGGAGCCTGAAGGCCCACTCCTGACCCTGGAGGACCAGCATGCTGAGCATGTACATGCATCACACCCTCTCTGTCAAGCAGGCACCAGTGAGATACCAGCACCATTGCTGCCTAGTATCTCAATGCACATTGGTGAGGGCACTTCACACTCGCTTCAGTTGCAGGTGGAGGCAGGGTCTGCCCAAGGTGCCGGCAGTCAGAGGACGGCTGGGGACCAGGACGATGCTAAATTGATGGCTGATAATGGGCCTCTGGAGTCATCCATTAGGCAGCAGATGCTGGAAGTCCAGCAGGGTGTGCAGTAGAATCTGGCGGAGATACATGAGGGAATGCATGCCAGAGTGTCCTTTTGGGAGGAGTCTCTGCGGAGCATCTCCACTGCGTTGACTCTCATGGCTGAGCACAATGCCTCCACCATGGAGAGAGTGGCAACTCTCATAGAGAAGCTGCTTCAGGTACACAATCAGGGTTTCCTGGGGATGCGCTCGGACGTGCAAGCCCTCACACCGGCAATGACCTCAGCTGGTCAGTGTCAGTGTGGGTGATGGATTGGGCACCCAGTATCCCAGCTAGATGCCCATTCATCAATACTGAGCAGGGAGGTCAAAAGCGACCTCACGTAGGTGCATGAACTGCCTGTTGTCTCTGCGGGCTCCTCTCAGAGCACTCTAGATGATGGCAGCAGCTCTTCTGCCCATCTGCCAATGACTGTGGCATCAGATGAGGCTGCGGTGACTGGGGAGATGCCAGCTGTGCCACTGGCCACCCCCTCCCAGGCGGGGCCTTCACAGGCTCCACTGGCCAGAGGACGACCGCCAAGGTCATCAAGGTGAATAAGACAGCAGGGTCAGCAGGCTGTCTCCAATGCCGGTGCCAGTGAGGGGGGAGCACCTGCAAACATAAACGTAAAGCACCTTAAGCACCAGATGGCCTTATCACAGGTGATATTTTGTTCCCCTATTTTGCTTTAACTTTTTTAATAGTGTGATTAAGATGCCAGTTAATGTTCATTTCAGCTATGTTTCACATTCGCAATTAAATGAGATTTGATTTTGTGCTATTGGCCTCTGTATGCTTCAGTTGTTCTGTAGATGCAAGGTAAGCCATTATGTAATGATGGACGTGTGTCTCCTGAAACTTCATTGCACAGGCACAGAGTGTATGTTGCTGGCCAAGGAAATTGTTCTTTCTGGGATCAAGTATGGAGCCAGCAGCCCTGACATGTCGTGTGGTGGTTCTTATTTAGTAGGCTAGCTGAAGGAACATAGGATCAAAGTGTCCCAGGTGTCCCTGCCTCCCTGTAGGTTACCCAGGTCAGTGTCTATCCCCTCAGCGTCCCCTCACCGTGCTTGTCCTCGGCTCACTACTGGACTCATCATCTGTGGCCTACGCAGCTGCCTCAACATCCCCTTCTTCCACTGGGTACCCCTTGCCAGTGCCAGATTGTGGAGAGCGCAGAATGCAGCCACTATCAGTGACTCACGCTCTGGGGGGTATTTCATTGTGCTCCCTGAACGGTCCAGGCATCGGAAGCGCATCTTAATAAGATCTATGGTTCTCTCTACCACCGCCCTTGTGGAGACCTGGCTCCTGTTGTACCACTGCATGGCCTCTATTCTTGGGTGGCAGAGATGTATCATGAGCGACCTTTTCAGGGGATAGCCCTTGGTCACTCAGCAGCCATCCATTCAGCCGGGCTGGAGCACGAAGAGCCTCGTGACCTGGGAGTGTCTCAGGATGTAAGCGTTGTGGGAGCTGCCTGGGTACCTTGCACAGACTTGCTGAATCTGCATTTTGTGATCTCACACTATGTGCACGTTCATGGAGTGGAAGCCCTTCCTGTTGACAAAGGCACCGGACTCACCCACTGGCACCTTGATGGCCACACATGTGCAGTCGATCGCACGGGGGAACCCAGCAATCGCTGCAAAGCCTCAGGCTGGCTCAGCCTGGCTGGCCTCGACCGTGCGGAAATGAATGAAAGTCAATGCCCACCTGAACAGAGCTTCTGTCACCAATTTGTCGCAACTAGTTGCTGATTGGGAGACTCCACACAGATCCCCACTGACCCCTGGAAAGAGCCAGAGGCATAGAAGTTGAGGGCCACTGTGACCTTCAGACCCACTGTCATGGGGTGTCCACCTGCACAATTGGAGCTGATCTCAGGCCTGGTCATCTGACAACTGTAGTTACTGTCCCCCTGGAGAGGCGGAGCCTCCTTCGGCATTGCACCTCGGACATATTGAGGTAGCTGCATCGCCACCTGTAAACCCTGGCAGTGGGATAGCGCCATCTTCTGCGGCCTCTTCCGCCTTGGACTACCTGCTGGCCCTGCCCCCCTTGTGTCTGCACCTCTCCTCCCACATGTGGCTGCCCTGGAAGCTGCATTTAGACTCCTGGCCTCTTCTCCCTTCTGCCACTCTCTTCCTCCTCAGAGAAGGTGCCTCCAGCGGAGACCACAATCCCCATTACCAGGGTTATGGAAGGCTGTCTGATACCTGGAAGGGCCCACATGGTCTGAATCCTCCAGGGGCCTGGAAGACAACAATGAGTCTTGAAATGAAGCCTAAAAATGCTCCAAATGCAGTTTTGGAGTGAGCTGAAGCTGTCCAGTTCACATTAGCAACCAACAGCACATGGTCTCCAAAACTCCTCACTATTCACATTGACAATGCTGCTCACCCTTCTTATCCTGCCCGTGGATGAGTTTTTGCAAATTGTGGCCTGCCCACCTGCTCATTTTGCCCGTGCGATGGCCGAAAATTCACACAGGCGACGTAAACTCGGAGATAGTTGGTGTGTCAAGGGCCTTAATTGGCCTCTTAATTAATGGTGGGCCTGTCCCCACCTCCCTCCCTTGCCCGCCTAGTGAAATATTGTGAGAGTGTGCATTGACGTCGGCACGCTTGGCCGACGTCAACGCACATCATTTCGCACTCGAGCGGGTTGGGCACGCGCCCGTCCACTGAGTGAAAAATTCTGCCCCATTGCCTAGAGTTTCCTGATCTGTGGGATCCCTATATTCTTCTTTCATTAACTGTTGTAATCCATGCTTAATGCATTGGCTCAATAAAAAGATCAGTTGGAGGTTGGGTGCCTGCTTGTCAAAACATTATCAGGCTAAATTCAATAGGAAGTAAATATAAACACAGAGCTGAATCTTAGGAATATATAAATCTGAACTAATGTGCCTAATTTTGCCCCCAAACTCCGTGTAATCTGTATTTTATTGCTAGCTGTAATCTATGCTTAGCACACAAACTCAATAAATATTGGCCCAGAAATTGCTGAAATAATAATGGCAAGCTCATCATTATTGCCATTATTCGTTTGTAAAAACTCCCACAATTTGTAGCAAAGAGATGTGCTATGAGTCTGGATTCCTCACAAGTTACTGGATGATTTGTGCTGCTCTGCTGCTAGACAAAAAAAAAACCCAAATCATTGCAACCTCACAGTGAACCTCCCCATTGAAATTAGATGTGACTCATGCAATTGCTGGATTTATGCCGTAAATGTGAATTAATCTCGCCGCAGCCATTTATGGCTGGTAATTTGTGCTGTAAGTACCCTGTTATTGTCATGATTTATGGTCCTGACATGAAATGCAACCTTGGAAGTCCAGGATGGGAGCAATGAAACTATGGAATCAAACTTCTGCGAATAGTAAATTGTTCATAAAGCTTTTTTTAAAATTTAAATTTGATTTTTTTCTTCTTGTTCTTTTCTGTCTCCTTTTCCTCTTCATCTGTCATTCTCTTTCCTTCCTATATCTAATTTGACTCTAATTTATCCTATTTTCTTCCACATTGTTCATTTTATTTCTTTATCTTTTTGTTTCACAGGTAAAGGAGACAGGCCATTGGGCATGATATTCATGAAGTCTCTGGTGTAACCTCAATGGTGCTGTGCTGTTATCAATTCACATTTCCAGCAATTTAGTGAAGGGCGAGGGAGAAATGTTCAGCTGTCATTATCTGCAAATTTTGAGCCGTTAATTGATCAATGAGGATGTTCAGCTATCAAAACTCTTATTTTACCAAATAACCAATTCAAAAGACAACAATCTTAAATAAATATTTGTAATTAAAACTGTTAATGATAAAGGACTGTGACCTTTATAGAAACATAGGCCAGAATTTTCTGGCTAATGTGTAGGTGGCGGAGCCCGCATGTCAACGCTTAATATGTTGCACGCTGACGTTGTGCGCGGCATTGCGATATTTCAGTGGGCGGGCGCGCTCAGTTCGCCCGCCATTAATTAAAGGCCTCGTTAAGGCCCTTAACTTGCCAATTATCCAGGATTTTGAGGGGCCCGTGCGAACTTCGGGTCAGCACACGGGCTCAACGGGCAGGTGGGTAGGAGATCTTTTAAGAAAACTCATGCACTGGCGGGATATGTGGACTCAGAAGGGTTGTTCATGTTTTACATGAAGCTTTAATTGCTGAAAGTGTGATCTGTGTGATTGTTAGCAGTTCTCATCGATTTCCAAAAGCTTTTTGTGTACCTTGAAACCAGTCTGCAGACAGTAATCTTTCTCAGGCCTGCAGCTTTCCGGAGGCCTCCATATAACCTGGGTATGGGTTCTGACCTCTCCACTGGAGGCAGCTCCTCTGAGGAGGAAGGGAGGGATAGAATAAGGAGGAGTGCAGGAGTGGACAATCAGCCTCCAGGGGAGCCACCTTTGGGAGGCCAGGAGCAGGCACAAGGGGCGCAGGGCCAAGAGGTTGTCCAAGGTGCAAGGGGCTGCAGAAGACACCACTATCCTGCTGCCAGGGTATACAGGCAGCGAAGCAGCTACCTCAATATGACTGAGGAGCAGTGCCGTAGGAGGCTCCGACTGTCAAGGGAGTCAGTCAACTACATCTGTCAGATGATTGGCCCTGAGATCTCCCCTAACTGTGTGGGTGGACACCCCATGCCAGCGCTCTGAAGCTCACAGTTACCCTCCACTTCAATGCATCTGGCTCCTTCCAGGGCTTGGTGGGTGATCTGTGTGGTGTCTTCCAATCAGCTATCCACACTTGTGTCAAGCAGGTTACAGACCTCTGTTCAGACAGGTATCCACCTTCATCCACTTCCGCTGCGACCAGGCAAGTCAGGCACAGCGAACCAGAGGCTTCGTGACCATTGCTGGCTTCCCTCACATCCAGGGTGCAATAGACTGTACACATGTGGTCATCAAGTTGCCAGCAGGTGAGCCCGGTGCCATTGTCAATAGGAAGGGCTTCCACTCCATGAACGTTCAGAAAGTGTGTCATCACAGGATGCTGATTTTACAAGTCTGTGCAAGGTACCCAGGCAGCTCCCACGATGCCTGCATCCTCAGACACTCCCAGGTGCCGGGGCTCTTCAGTGCTCCGGCTTGGCTGGATGGTTGGCTGGTGGGTGACAGGGGCTATCCTTGTGAAGGTGGCTCATGACGCCTTTCCGCCATCCAAGAACAGAAGCTGAGCATCGGTACAATAGGAGCCAGGCCTCCACAAGGGCTGTGGTGGAGAGAGCCATCGGTCTTCTCAAGATGCGCTCCTGTTGCCTGGACTACTCAGGGGGCGCACTCCAGTACCCCCCAGATCGCGTCTCTCTGATCATGATAGTCTGCTGCCCCCTGCATAATCCTGCACTGGAAAGGGAGGATGAAATTGACGATGAAGACCTTGACGCCCTGGATGAAGCTGCACATGATGAATCCAGCAGTGCCTCAGAGGATGAGGAAGCACAGGGCGATGATGAGGGGCAGAACGATGACCTATATTTGCACCAAGGAGGCAGGGACAACCGGGACAATTTAATCCAAAGAACCTTCACCTAGTTCCACACACATGGATCAACAGGAGCAGCATTGCCTGAAACTTCCACACGAGGCACTTAGGTGCCACACCTTCCACCTTATCAGCTGCAACTAAGGGCTTAGTACAGAAACATCATTGTCCACTCAAACATTCATGATAAATACGTGCAAAAGGAAAATGCAACACAAACAAAAGACCCTCAGCCATGGTTACAAAGGTGGACTTTATTTTGTCCAAAAGAAAAGCACACAGCATTTGCGATCACAAAAATATGGGTCCCTATTCTAAGGCCAACATAAAATCACTAGTGACAAACCCGTGGAGTTCCTAAGGTGCCTTATGCTTATGTTTTCGGGTGCTACATCTAGGTGCCGCCCCATCGCTCGGAGTGGCTTGAGAGACAGCCTGCTGACTCGCTGTCCTCTTGGCCTTGAAGACCTTGGTGGGCGTCCTCTGGCCCGTGAAGCCTGTGATGGCTCCGCCTGGGAGGGAGTGGTCAGTTCCTGAATTGGCACCTCCCCAGTTGTCGCAGCCTCAACGGAAGAAACGTTGACTGGCAGAGGGGCGGAGGAGCCGCTGCCCTCACCCGGAGTGCCCTGAGAGGAGCTCGCATTGACGACAGGCAGCTGCTGCGCCAATGTGAGGTCCCTTTCAACCTCTCTGCTCACTGCAGATGCACCGAGTGCCAACGCTTGGTATTCACAACATCTCCCACATTGGGAATGACCACCCGTGGCTAGTACCACTGTGAGGGCTTGCAGGTCAGAGCGTAACCCAATCATAAAATGTTCCATTTGATTGAAGCCCCTCTCTATGAGAGTCACCAATCTCTCGTTGAAGGAATCCTGAAGCTCTGCCCTGAGGGCGGAATCTTCACGTACGCTCTGCCTAGACTCCTCCGTCGCAGAGAGCAACTGAACCATTCCCTCATGCAACCCTGCCAGATGCAAACGTGATTCCTGCCGCTTGTCCTGCAACTGCTGCATTGAGGACAACTCCAGAGGCACGTCAACAGTGCCGGACTCAGCATGTGCCTCGTCCCCTGCAGCCCTTCGGCTGCTGGCGCCATCAGCACTCTCTGCCCCGACCATCTCCTCCAGTGATCGTGATGTGCCCTCTCCACTGTGACCCAGGACACTAGCTGATGGTAAGTTCCCCACCGAGGTGTGTGTGTCTGTGCTGGTGCCTGGCTGGCTGAAATGATGTGCCGCAAGTTGCACATGTTGGCCCTCAGGTGTGGAGGGGCGCTGTGGTGTCGAGGTGCGGGTCGCTCTGGTGGAGATACTGAAATTAACAACAAGGACAGTGCATCAGTTAGCGTACATTCACTTCAATCTTTCATTCCTTCCCCTTCCCCCAGCCTCATAAGTCACTCACCCTTCAAGACCCTAAGGAGAAGAACATTGGTGAGGTGGAAAAGAGTCAAGAGGAGCCCCAACCATTAAACGCACATGCAGACAGGCTGGTCAGATAGCCTCAGGAATGCCACATGGTGTGTTATGAATCATAGGAGTGGGGAGAGTGCAGAGGTACCTGACCTGGATGCATTGTGGTCTGGATAGTTGCGGGGCTGAGGAAACATCGCAAACAGTAGCGACATTTGCCGTCGGTCACAGGAGATTGAGAGGTCACATTATTGGCCTTCATTCCATTAGGAAGGGCATAGACCGGGTGGGCAGAAGGCAACATTTCCCCTTGGCACAGGGATGAGTAAAGTGATGGCATTTATCCAAGTTGAGTGCCACGAGGTTGACAGCTGAGGTGCTGAGGACCTTTTGGACAGAGTAATGTGGAGCACACTGACTGAAAGGGTGCTGGAGGTCCCAAACCCTCTAAGATGGAATAACTCTTTAGCTGTGCAGCAGCGATCCAATGGCATGTTAGACCATGGTGGTAGTGGTCACAAATGGGATAAGGTGACTTTGGAAGGTGGTGGAGACACTATTTCTCAAGGGGACGAGGGTCCCTCCTGTGTGACCCAATAGTCAGAATGTCGCAGTCTGTGAATGAGCATTGTTGCAGCATTAACGATTGCAGCAATCATCAATGGTTTGGATCGTGGGCAGACAGAGTGGATGGGACTGTGGACCTCAAATACCTGCCCGCTGGACCCCAGCCTCGCCATACCCGGCCACCCTGGCCTCCTTCCTCCTGCCCAGCTCCATGGCCTGCTCCTCGAAGGGTGTGAGGCACCGGAGCACGGCACACCCACCTCCAGTCCTCTTGCACTCCCAGGCATTGTGGTGATTTTTTGCCTGCAAAACAGAGAAGAGAATTTATTGGGGCTGCTCGCTCATGTACTCTGCACGCGCATGCCACACCCCAACCACAGTGGCCCTTCTGAGGCCTCCAGCGGCTCCTGTCCACACTACTGGTGATCAGCCCCCAGAAGATAGTACGGCTGGTCCCAACCCCCTCCCCCAACGGCTGCCTTGGACACATTCTGTGTCCATCAATTTGAATAGCACACGGGTCTTAGCGCCCATGGCAAGGAGGCAAATCAAGGTGCGGCGCCGATGCCAGCAGATGGCACTTGCCCAAAACACCTTGAGGCACCCCTTGCACATCTCATTACCATCAATATGACATGTGTTAGAGTTCTGAGTATGTGTCAAGTGGCATCCCCTGCAGGTTGCCTCCAGACTACTCAAATGCCACAAAGACCAACATATGCTGCGGGGAGAACCCATCTTCTCCTCAACCACTAAGGCTGATGTAAGCATGGTCAGTACCCATTTGCCCACCCAGCGTGCGCCAGATGCCCTATGCAGTAACGACAGCAAGACATGGTGGGGGGGCTCAAAGGCTAAGGCTGCCTTCTGGGCCAAGTGGCCAAGACTGATATGGTACTCACCCTTCCAGAGCGCAACAAATCATTGAATGCTTTTCTGCACTGTGTGCCAGTGCGCCGCACATCATCATGGGCACTTACTGTGTCACCAACCTCCTCCCATGCCTGGCTGGTGACATGGGGGGCCCTCCTCCTCCCACCCTCCGGATACAGAATGTGCCGACAGATAGACACCTCTTGCAGGAGAACAGCAAGGCTTGCATCTGAAAATTGGGGGCCACAGTGGCCCCCTGCTGGCCTCCTCTGCAGCCTGCCCCCCTCCTCCTGCTCACGCTGCTGTCCACTCAGTCCTCCCTCCCTCTCTCCATGAGTGGCCATGGTGAACTGCCTCAAAGAGGCTGCCTGGCCACTCTTTATACAAGCTGCCAACTCCCCATTGGAACCGGCAGTCTGAGCATGCCCGCCCCCGTGACTATTTTCCCGTTCTCCATGGGAGTTGTTAACCCGGTGGCCGGGTCTTAATTGGCCCGCCCATGGAAAATGGCGGCGCGGCCCGTTTCGCCAGTGGCAATCGGCCGCCTGCTCGCCGCTGAGTTGGTCGGGCCCACCCAACTGACAAACAGAAAATTCTGGCCATCGTCTGGATTTTGTGGAGGTGACAGCAAAATAAACACCATCATTACTCCTCTGAAACTGACAGCAACTTCTGGAACCTGTAAATATGCAGCTAAACATGGAAATGAAGAAGTTTCTCTCAGCGATTCAACATTTCTTCAGAGGTACACTGTTGAAGTCTCCATCGATGAAAATAAGCTAGAAATCACTGAGCTGCAATATCACTGTTAAGACTCCCCAAAAAGATTACACCTTGTTAATGATCGAGATGTAACTGGGTTTTCAATGGTGTATTGAATCATAACTATTGCTGAAGACACTCTCTGATCCTAGAAAACTAAATTTATATTTTTGCACTGTCAAATCTTTGTGCTAGGATAAAAATTCCATATTTTTTTTTACAAACCTTGTTTATATTTCTGTTTCTAATTTGTATGTCCCAATCTTCATTTAACGTTCCGTAAAATTTATAAGAAGTGAAGTATAAGAAATACATTTTACTTCCTAGTTTGCTTGTCTGTAAGAATTCTTCGATCTGATCAACAGCTTATCCTCCTTTAGGATATTACTGTTATTGGATGCCTAGAAATCCCCTTGACTTGGCCCAGATTCAATCTGATGTTAAGAAAGGGGAAATCCATCCCAGACAGATTGCTGAATTATTGTCGGCAGCTTTCTTTGAGGTTAGTAAGGGTACTGTCATTTCACACAAAAACAAAAATTGCTGGAAAAACTCAGCAGGTCTGATAGCATCTGTGGAGAGAAAGACAAGTTAACATTTCGAGTCTGTATGACTCTTCATCAGGACATTCAGTCATTTCACTGCTGACTGCAAAGTCTGGCCCATTAAATAATTTGCTCTTCCGTTCTGAGCCTGGCCCTGGCACCTTGGATGAGTATCAGACATTGGCTATTATACTTGCTGCAGTGTATTTGCAGTTTTACAGGAACAAATTCACTGTTGGATATGGAGGATCAGGGGCCACACCAGTATAGCAAATGGTGTTTGGGGCCAGTGTCTTCATTGCAGCAAACTATTCTGATTTAATGATAGCGTTAATCTTGGAATTATCAACTCTCCCAAAGTGATGTGCTTATATCATATAGATTTATCCCTGTAAAAACCTTAATTTGAATCAATAAGATGATTTAAGTTTCTCTAATAACAGAACATTCAGGTATATTTTATTTACTGCAAAAAGGCTAATAAGTAAAATATACCACTTTCGTACTTTGTCACTAAGTTCGGAGGCACAGTCAATTATATAGATAGGAACAGGATGTTACAAGGGGACACAGACAAATTAAGTGAGCTGGCAAAAACATGACAGATGGAGTACAATGTGTGATAAGGCAAGGTCAGCTACTTTAAGAAATACAAAATGGAATATTTTCTGAATGGTGAGAGGCCAGAAACTATGGAGGAACAAATGGGATCTGAGTGTCCAGATAAACAGGTAACTAAAAGCTGGTGGGCAGGTATAAAATGTAATCAAAAAGGCCAATGTACTGTTGACTTTTATCTAAAGAGGATGGAATATAAAAGGGAGGAAGTTTTACTTTAGATCAGGTCTAACTCAAGGCTCTGTGCATCTGGAGTACAGTATTCAGTTTAGGGCACTACATCTCAGAACATATTGGCCTCATATTGAGTATGGTACCAATTCACCAGAATAATACTAGGCTTAAAGGGTTAAATTATAAGGACAGGTTGCATAAACTTGACATGTTTAGAAGGTTTAAGGGTGATCTAACTAAGATGTTTAATATGTTAAAGAAATTCTATGGTGCGGATACATAGAAATTGGTTCTTCTGTCGGGGGAATCCAGAACAATGGTGTATAATCTTAAAATGAGAAGCAGGCCAATCAGAAGTGAAATCAGCTAACATTCTTTGCACACAAAAGACAACTGAGATCTGGAACTTTCACCACAACAGGCTATGGATGCTGTGCCAATTAAAATATTCTAGATTGAGATTGATCGAAAAAAATGCTAAGTGAGAATACGAAGGGGTGTGGATTAAAGATGGGTAAATAGAGTTGGGTTACTGGTCAGGCATGAATGAGCAGAGGTACAGGCTGAATGGTTTATTTCTTTTCCTGTATCTCCATGTTTCTATGTTATCCCAGAATCAATTGAATTTACCTTTCCGAGACCTTAAACTGAGTTTTTTAAATATCAGAATATTTATTTATTTAAGAATAGGTAATTTTGGATTAGTTTAGAATCCTAAAGAACATATATTTTCCCTCTTCTCTCCTCCCCTTCTTTCCCTATCACTGCCAAGACAAGACTGGATTATTTCAGAGAGCTCACAATGATAACTCTTACACCTCGAAATGATGAACACAAAAGAGAGAGTGAATTTCATCTTTGTAGTGCTGCTCAAAGCACGATGGAGACCCAACAGCTTGAATTGGACAGAAATAACTCAGAAAGTGAAATACAATGATTAAAGCGCAAAATAAGTCAAAAAACAAGTTTCCCCTCCTATTTGCTCAGCCAGTTTTGTTATGGGTTTCAGCAATGGTTGGGAGAATGTTATTGCAAACTCAAAATTGTTACAATATCCTTGTACCCTTTTCACTTCCACAAGAACACACAACACATTGATTCAGCCTACCGACTCCCACAGCTACCTTGACTACAGCTCCTCACAGAACGCTTCCTGTAAGGACTCCATCCCATTCTCTCATTTTCTTCGCCTCTATAGCATCTGTTCTAATGATGCCACTTTCAAAAACAGTTCCTCTGACATGTCTTCCTTCTTCCTTAAGCCAGGTTTTCCACCCACGGTGGTTGACAGGGCCCTCAACCGTGTCCGGCCCATCTCCCGCACATCCACCCTCACACCTTCCTCTCCCTCCCAGAACCATGATAGGGTCCCCCTTGTCCTCACTTATCACCCCACCAGCCTCCACATTCAAAGTATCATCCTCCGCCATTTCCGCCAACTCCAGCATGATGCCACCACCAAACACATCTTCCCTTCACCCCCCCGGGAGCATTCCACAGGGATTGTACCCTCCGGGTCACTCTGGTCCACTCCTCCATCACCCCTACACCTCAGCCCCCTCCCAAAGCACCTTCCCATGCAACTGCAGAAGGTGCAACACCTGCCCCTTTACTTCCCCTCTCCTCACCATCCAAGGGCCCAAACACTCTTTTCAAGTGAAATAGCATTTCACTTGCACTTCCCTCAATTTAGTCTACTGCATTCGCTGCTCGCAATTCGGTTTCCTCTACATTGGAGAGACCAAACGCAGACTGGGTGACCGCTTTGCGGAACACTTCAGTCTGTCCGCAAGCATGACCCAGACCTCCCTGTCACTTGCCATTTCAACACTCCACCCTGTTCTCATGCCCACATGTCTGTCCTTGGCCTGCTGCATTGTTCCAGTGAAGCTCAACGCAAACTGGAGGAACAGCACCTCATCTTCCGACTAGGCACTTTACAGCTTTCCGGACTGAATATTGAATTCAACAATTTTAGATCATGAACTCTCTCCTCCATCCCCACCCCCTTTCTGATTCCCCTTTTTTCCAATAATTTATATAGATTTTTCTTTTCCCACCTATTTCCATTATTTTTAAATGTATTTCCATCCTTTGTTTTATCTCTGCCTTTTAGCCTATATTGATCCATTCCCCCCACCCCACCCCCACTAGGGCTATCTGTACCTTTATTATCACATTCCTTAGATAATATCACCAGCTTCAACACCTCTTTGTCCTTTTGTCTATGACGTCTTTTGGTTATCTCCACCTATCACTGACTCTCTATTCAGCTCTACCTGTCTCTCCCCGCCCCCCCTCCCCCCCCAACCAGCTTATATTTCACCTCTTTTCTATTTTTCCTTAGTTCTGGTGAAGAGTCATATGGACTTGAAACGTTAACTATGTTCCTCTCTGCAGATGCTGTCAAACCTGCTGAGCTTTTCCAGGTATTTTTGTTTTTGTTTTGGATTTCCAGCATCTGCAGTTTTTTGCTTTTATCTTTGATTCAGAGTTACTTACCTTGCATCTCCCTAACAAAGATTGCTCTAAGAAGGGAATTGTGACAAACTGGTTTGGTTCAGTTTCAATCCAATTAAGATCCTATTACATTTTCTTAAAGTCTCCCTCCAAAGTTAAAAACATCAGCATTTCTTTTTCTTTTGTGACAACATCAGTATCTCACATTATTTGTTTCTTCACATAGCACACCTTTTGTAAACCTTAACACTATTGGTTGTATATTCCTTTTTACAAAGTTCAATTCAATGTTTCAATGAGCATTTCACATCCATCAAAGAGTGGACATCAGCGTAGAATAGTACACATTCAAGCTTTTCATATAACGTGGCACAGCCAGATCATGTATAACATGGGCTGAATGCAGAGCTACATTCCCTCCATACTTACGTGATGATTAAACATTGGGCACCTGAAGATAAAGATGACCTCTGAAATTTTCTTTCACATTAAAAGTGAGTGTAGCCATTCCATTATGATGACCTGGAGGCTGTGGCCCTCTGGCACCTGCGGCTCCATTGGGGTTGGGGGCAATTAAAAAGTACTTGCTGGTGCCTATTGCTAGGAGGCCTCCTCTAGGTACCTGCCAGGCTTTGGCTTCAGTGAGAGGGCCCAATCAACCCACAAATCAGCTGTTAATTATGGAAATTTTGCTGATGCTAGACAGGTAGCCTCTGCCAGTGATGACCCACCTCTGGGAAGATCACCTATAGGGTAATCAAATTTAAACCCACTCAACTTCATTTTTTGCAATTCCCTAAGCAGCTATCTAGTGAGCTCCCTGGGTGGGATACAATTTTGGCTGCAACCGAACACTTTTATTACGAAGAAAAAGTCCAAAACACCTCCCAGATAGATGTAGGAAAGAGGTACTGAACCAGGATGGAGCATATTGGGCAGAATCTACCACAGGCTGGGAGGGGGGGGGCCTTGAAGGTGGGTCCAGGAGGAATTTCACCTAAGTTGACATTGGGTAAGCAAGCTGACTCCTTCTCCCTATAGATGATCTTCCCAGAGGTGGGTCATCACTGGCAGAGGCTACCTGCCTGGCATCAGCAGACTTCCATAGTTAACTGCCCATTTGTGGGCTGATTGGGTCCCCTCACTGAGGCCAGGTATCTGGAGACGGCCTCCTAGCAAAAGGCACCAGCAAAGTATCCTTTAATTGCCCCAGACCCCCAACAGAGCCACAGGTGCCAGAGAGCGACAGCTTCCAGGCCATCATGGTGGAATTGCCACATTCACTTTTAATGCAAATAAAACTTCAGAGGTCATCTACATCTTCAGGTGCCCTCATGATCGCCCACCTATACTGGCAGTACTGATGGGGCTGCTGGCCGTCTACACCTCAGGTGTTCCAATTGGCCCTCCTGCCGAGGGAACCCTCCCGCCACCCTTCTGTCTCTAGTAGGAAGCAATTTCTTGGGTGGGATAACGAGTAGAGATTGTGATTGCATGCATAGGATTTAAAGGGTTACCAGCAGCCCTTCACAGGGTGGCCATACTCATCCCAGCATAGAATTCAGACCAAGGAAATGTTTCACAGAAATGGGTTGTGAGAATGAAGAATGTAGCACCTCTGAAGGCCATTGATACAAAATCAATTGTGGGGCCTAAAATTAAGCCAAGTACTTATATTCAGTGCTAAGCAACATAACAATCTGTCCATTGTCATATGTTTTCAAACCCAGAACTAGTATTCTTACAAGCGAAAATAATCCAGAAGTGGATCAGCTGAAATTTTCGGCACCTCCAGATTCCCAAAGCACCAACATCAGGGACACGACCGATCCCAATTTTTTGGCCAATGTTTGTTATCTGGACAGTAACGAAATATAAACCATGAAAACCCCTATAAGGGGTTTGATAATGGTGGAATTCTTCCTTTGCATCTCTGATGTAACATTTAGAAAATAAGTTTTGAATGCTAATTAAGAAAGAAATAGGTAGATGTATATATGAAACTAGTGTTATCTGAGCTTCAAAAGATTTCATTTCTGAATTACCTTCTATGATATCTCAGCCGATTCATTATATAATTTATTTAATTAATTGGAATTTAAGCATGTTGTTGTAAATCATCTTTTGTCTTGTTCAAGCTGTGTCTACAAAAATTGGCAGCTTTGGCACAGTTCCAACATTCTTAAAACTGAACTTTAATCTCTTTCATTAGAGCAAAAGGAATAGGGCAGCTATTTCAGGTTTTTTTTCTGTTAGAGCACAATTTCTTTTAAGTAGACTTGAGGCGAAAGCGTGCAACTTGGTTATTGAGAGGCTCGGGGTGAAATTGGATAATCCCGGAGTGAAATAGGAGCAGAGAACAACCCTAATGGGTAGGATCAAATTCCACATTTAACATTTGGCCCCAACTTTCTTTAAATTTGAGAAAGGGTGAGAAGAAATTCGGAGGGACTGGGTGGGGAATTGTGTAATGGTTGGCAATTGGGATGGACTGGGATGGGGGATGGAGATTGGTGGGAAGGTGCTGCAGTGAGTAGGGGAGTGGCAATCAGAAGACAGGTAAATGGCAATCAGGATAGAGGTGACGAGTAGTAGGGAAAGAGTGACTGGGGGCAAAGGGAGGGAATGCAATCAGAACTGGGGGAATGGGAATCTGGAGAAGGGGGAATAGCTATTGGGAGAAGTGGAAATGTGATCAGGAAAAAGAGGGGATGTCAATCTTTCTTTCTTACTGATGTTGCTTTGCACCTTATGAGCACGTCGAACTTTGACATGGCTTGAGGAACTGTAGGGAATGGAAGCGAGATGCAATTAGTTGTATCCAAAACATATAAGGCATGGGGCTGAATTTTACTAGCCCTTTGGGGTGGGGCTGGAAGGACTGGCAAAATGGTGTGGAAGGCTGCAGGTGGCCTGCCCATCATCTTCTCACTGCCATGTTGGCAGCAGCAGGAAAGGTGGCCAATTAATGGCCTCTTCCTGACTCACTGGCATTTCACCAGTTACTGGGAGGAGCATCACCATGTGGGGAGATGGCCAGATAAAGCCTAATGGCCTTCCAGTTGGCTTTGGATTTGTGAGGGGCTGGGGGTCTTATTTTGGACATCCTTTGACCCACGGAGGGGCATATTGGCAGCAACGGCTGCTCCTGTGGCAATGGCACCATCTGCCCTCAGCAAGCCCCTCCCCCAACCTCCCTGTGGCCTGCCTGACTGACGCCAGCTACCCCCAGACCCCACTTACCTGATGTAGAGGGCACACAGCCATCAAGCGCCTTCATCCTCCAGGCGAAGTCCCAGCTGTGGCCACCGTTAGCAGTGGCGCTGCTGAGCTGCCAGCACTCAGAATAGGCCAGCAGTTTTGAGGGCAAGCCACCATCATTAATAGGGTTGGGGACCCCAGTGACAGCCACACCTCTGACTGCTGCCAACAAAATGTGGCTCTTCCTCTTGCTGCCTGCCAGTGAGGTTGCTGTCCCCTTTTGTTCCCAGTGGTGGGACCCCATGCCACTTACATAAAATTCAGCTCATATTATCTAATGGCTAAAGTCAACATCTGACTGCTAAGAATTTTCTGATATTACTTGCAGCTGGAATACATAGACATTGAATTTGATTTTACAGCTGTAATATTCAGTATAACCTTTGAACAGGTATACAAATATCAGTATACAAACTATTTTACAGAAGGCTGCAGCATAACTTAGTCTTGGCATTTTTGTGAAGTCTGAGGTATAGCTTGATCTATGTTTTAGTACATGTGATAAGAATTGACCTTTATACCTAAAGTTTCTGCACTTCTCAAATCTGTCTGCAACACTCCCACATTTTGCCCTTGAGGGAGAATATAGATTTGCTTTACCTTGATAAGTCTCATTGCCTTGTAATTGTCACATTCAGAACATGATTGATGTTTTCAATTTATGAATGTGTGTGCTTACTGACCTGGCATTTCACAACACCTGTCATATATACTTTACGACTTAATATTTTTTATAAGATCAGATAATGTGCTTATAAAATGGTGTAATGGATGATTTAGAATTGCAGTACATTTCAGGTACCAACCTCTGTTTGGTAAGGAATTTTCAACCACAAAATGGAGTTAGAATAAATAAATAGATTGTAAAATCTAACTGGCACCTTTATGTTGCCTTTTAGATGTCATATTCACCTATGAAATATAAAATAAGTGCATCTATCAATTGATAACTAATATGTGCTTTCAAGTTCCACTGTGCGATGGTTGCATAAGATTGTTTATTTTTTCTGGATCACTGTTGTGAAAATTGTAGATATAAATAAACATTAAAAATTTAAATTTTATATGGCTATGAATATTTTGGTGAATCCCTGTGAAAGTTTCAATGTGTTATCATAGATTAGTTATACTGTTGAACACTGTATTCACTGTTGTGGCTTTCATAAATAAGTGACGTGAGTGCAGGCTAAAGTTCATTAAAATAAACCATTACATCAGTAAGTGAAGGATGATGGTCAGGCAATCAGCTGTTTAAAAGAATAGTTTGGTTTTAAAGTGAGATTGAAAGATTTTCACTAAAATCAATGGGGGCTTTTTGGTGAATCACAGAATTCAAACCTTCAGATTACACTTCATTGGCAAAGGACCCTAAAATGCATCTATGTATTTTCTGGATCCCCTTTCACAATGCCAAAGAATGCCTTCCCTGCCCATTGAAGGGTACAAAGACAAAATTGAGGACCCTGTGCTCTAATAACATCACTTGCCAAAATTTCTTCCACTTTGAGTCTCTTTTTATGAAAGAGTGGTCTCTGATTGTTTTACCTTCTGTAAAACAATTTGTATACCGAATGACAGCTGTTGGTGCTGAGACTGGGACCTGGTATTTTTGTCATTATTTTTTGAAAGCCAGTCAACCATGACTTTCTCCCAGACATCCCATTATTTTTGGCTACTATGGAGAACAAGGAGGAACAGAATCATAGGGAGAGGGGATCTGTGCTGATACTGCAGAGGAAGTGCTTGGAACTCAAATGCCTATTTTCCCTCTCCTTACACTGAAGGTACAGAGAAAGAAGATACTTCAAAAGCCTTACAGATGGGCAATGCTTGAAGAGATTGAGATTTCCTAAGGAAATGTTAGAATGTTTGATTATGTAGATCTGAGACCTATGTCAAAAAATCCAACCATCCTCACAGTTGATGTGATGGTCCCAATAGCCTTTAACTCCTAAGCATCTTAATCCTTTCAGTCTGCAAGAACAGACATTAGCAATATGTCCAGATCAGCAGAACAATGATGTATAAGGAGCATTGAAGATGCATTATTTGAAAAAGCATCAAATTACACAAATATGCCAATAGATTTGAGAGCTCTTGGCTTCTACAGAATCGCTTCACTGAAATACAAGGTGGCATCAACGGGACCCATATTGCTATAACACCGTTTTCACTGCAGCTTTACAAATGAATATAAAGTGATTTCACTTCCTCAACATTCAACTTCTCCGACACCAACACTATATTATAAATGTCAATGTCTGTTATCTTAGGTGATTTCAAGATGACTTGAGTGTGACAGTCATATTTTGGCACCCTACCAACCATAAGCTTTCTCCTTTGTGTTCCTGGCCAATCTATAGTGGATATCCAACAAATAGTCTAACATTCAGCCTAGAAATCACCTGACCCTGTAAAGTCTCTTCCGTGGATGGAAGTGGCTAAATATCTGCCACAGTTGAAGCAATTTAGCAGAAAGCCCAGGCTAAAAACTCCTGTTCAAATTCTTTTCTTTTAAAAATGATGTCCACTTTCAACAGTTTCGCTGGCTTCCTGGGTGTCCAGCATTCTGGGAGATGAGTTGAGGAAGTCTTCATAAAGTTTTAAATGTAATGAAAAACAAGAGGAAAAAAAATCTCCTCTCACGTTTATTGGTAGGTGAAGGCTTCCAAAAATTATTTTATTGAACCACAGGAAAGGCCAAATAATAACCATATGTAATACAATGGATTTCTCATCTGAAATATTTTATTTTTATATTTTGCGATTTCCTCCTATTCAGTTTTAACATGAGTAGTTGTATGTTGGGAATTCATCTATTTGATAACAATATCCTTGGGTTTGAGCTAGTGTTGTGAAAGACCATGCATAGGAACAATTTCAAAGTGGCGATCTATTTTGCATGGATCCTAGTGAATTAAGATAGCAAAATATCTGAAGAATTATATTCTGTTTTCTGCTTGAGATAAATAAATCCTAAATCACCAAGTGAATCATCTGTTCACAAACTAGTACCAGATTCTCTCCTGTTACAAGCTGTAGCTATAGATGGTTGCTATAGTATATTGATATGACTATAAACATCCTGTTGGGATTCTGATAAAAAGGCTTCGATCTGAAAATAATTAACTTTGCCTCTCTCTCCACAGATACTGTCACACCTGATGAGTATTTCCAGATTTGATGTCTATAGAGCTGAAAAGGGTTCACAACTCTAGCAGTCAAAGAAGGCTAACTGTCAATCTAAAGCTTATTTACAAAGAGAATATTTAAACAACTAATGTGATACTTGCCTCTATATTTGGACACATAATCTGTATCACTAATTGTGTTAACTCTATTTTTCCTTTTAAGAACTTTTTTTAAGATCCTAAATCAACATGCAATATTTTAAATAACATCAGAAAATGGAACTACTCAGCAGGTCTGACAGCATCTGTGGAGAGAGAAACAGAGTTAAGGTTTCAAGTCTATATGACTCTTCTTCAATATTTTAAGTTTGCAATGGTTAGAATTCATGGATGATGGATTTTAAAAGGGACAATTTTGCTTGACAAACCTCAGAATTCTTACAAGAAGTAACAAACATGGTAGGTGGGTGAAATGCAATGGATGTGCTGTACATAAACTTTAGGAAAGACTTTGACAAGGTACCACATGGGGGATTACTTGAGAAGATTATTGGGGTATAGCGTAATAGAAAACTGGATTAAAATTGATTACACAGTGAAAGCTGAGACGGGGAATTAAGGGCAGTTTTCATATTAGTTTGTAATGGGTCCTCAAGGCTCAGTTCTGGAGCACTGTTGATCATTGGATATAGGCCTAGAAACTTGCAAATGATACCAAACTAAGAGGTATGTTTAGTCCTTTAGAAGACCAAAGGAAACTGAAAATGGATATGGGTGGGGTTGGAGAATGGGTTCAAAAAGTGGCACATGGAATTCAATGGCAGTAAATGCGAGGAAATGCATTTGTTAAAACAAAATTACAGCAGTAATAATATTCTGCATTAAAGTAGGGTTAGCACTGTGGAAAATCAGAGGAATTTGAAGATAATAATTCATAGAACATTAAAAGTAGCACCTCGGATTGGAAAGGTTATAAAAAAATATAGATTTTATCATAAAAGCCAAGAGATAATTATGAGTCAATATAAAACTTAATAAGGCCTTGATTAAACTACTATGTGCCTTACTGGGCTCCATAATAAAAAAGGATATTAAAACTTTAGAAATGACAAACACTAATTTGTTAGAATGCTGCTTAGTATGAGGTAACACAAACATGAGGACTGACTATAAAAATATTTTTATTTCTTAGAACATAGACTATGGTGTGATATGATAGTGTTTAAACTTAAGAAAGAGTGGAACAGGGTAGATAGAAATAAATTGCCTCCAGTAGTTCAGCAGTTAAGAACAAGGAGCCATGGATACAAGGTTAAATGAAAGAAAATTGGAACCAAGAGCAGGAGAAAGTTGTGAGGCTATGGAATTCAATTCCAGGTAAATGGTTGACGCAGAAACTATGGCAACATTTAAGATTAAATTGGATAGGTGGATGAAGTAGTATGGGAACAAGGTGCGTAAAGGTGATTAGTACTGTTTGCTTTCACAAGATAAGCACCCACACAGACTGATCAGTTCAAATGCCCTCTCACCCTGTCAGGATTTCTATGTATTTTACTTGGTTTTACTCAATATAAAGAAGAAACTCTCAATTATCAATTATCATTTATTGAAACTGTTAAAAAGTCTGCATGTTGATATTCATCCATCAAGCCTATATTTTATTTCATTCATTTACAGGATATGGGTGTTGCTGGACAGCGTTTATTGATGTCCATCCCTGATTGACCTTGAGAAGTTGGTGGCCTTCTTAAATACAACTAATTGGTTTGCTAGGTCATTTCAGAGGGCAGTTGAGAATCAAACACATTACTGTGGGTCTGGGGTCTTACGTAAGCCAGGCCATGCATGAATGGCAGGTTTCCTTCCCGAAAGGACATCAGTGAACCAGATGAGTGTTTAATGACTATCCAGTAGTTTTGTGGTCACTATTACTGATTCTAACCTTTTTTCCCTCCAGATTTTACCTATTTAATAAAATTTTAATTTTGCAGCTGCTGCTTGGGATTTGAACTCATGTCTCTTGATTATTAACTGCTGCTTTTGGATTATGTATGGCAGCATAGTGGTACTGTTACTAAACTAGTAATCCAGAGTAGATGTACTGATAGCGCAAGTTCAAATCCTACCAGGACAGCTAGTGGAATTTAGATCTAATTAATAATTCTGGAATTAAAAACTACTTCTGGTAATTTAGCAGCTGAATAATGACCTGTACCTGTGCCATTGAAATGGTGAATCAACAATATGTTTTATTATTCTAACATTGAAGTTGCAGAAATCTATTATTTACACTGAACAATAATTTTCTGGGACCTTTGCGTCATGCTTCCAAAACCAAACAAAGTTCATGGTCGAAGCTCTGCCCACCAATGTATTCAATGGTGATCACAAATTTCCTGGATTTATTCCCTTGTTTTCACTGAAAATTAAAGGTGCAGGTATAAATCAATCTTGATGAAAGATCATCGACCTGAAACATTAACTCTGTTTCTCTCCACAGATGCTGCCTGACCTGCTGATTTTTTTCCAGCATTTTTTGTTCTTACTTCAGATTTCCAACACCTGCAGTATTTTGCTGCTGTCATGGTGCAGGTGACCTGATACTGATGTGATTTGTGACCCTCACATATCCCTCATCCTGAGAGGACAACAAAGGGTCTATTAAAACTGTGGAGCTTCATCTCTGGAGTTTGGAAATTGTTCTCAGATTTTTGTGCCTGACTCTCTCTATCTTGCCAGTCTTGCCATTCTGAATCTTGTGAGTTGTTGAAGGCAACAAGTCTCAGGACCTCCACCCCTCTCTATGCATTAAGAAGGTGAAGGGATTTCAATGGGCATTTCATTAGCATTTGCCTGGTCATGATTCTCATGAATCACCTAGATGGGGAGCAGAGGGAGAATCCAAGTTATATGAAACATCATGGTCAGAGACTGCAGTGAACTCATTATTACCTCCCTCACTAGAGAATGTATGGAGAGACACTATTGAGGAAGCTCTGTATGTGCAAACTGTGCCTCATCAAGGAATTAACTGGCCCCCTTTGTAAAATGCTGCAGGAACACGTGAAGCTACTGTTCAACTCCAACAGGGCCTTGTCAGTGGGAATGAATGTGGCAACAGCCCTAAATTTCTACAGTTTTGGTTCCTTTCAATTCAGCACTGGAGGCTTCTAAAGGACCTGTGGGGACCTGCATTTAACTGGTGATAGATGCTTTCTTCTGCCTTTATTACATATGGCTGATTCTGTCTCTACTCTCTCATTGAGAAAGACCCAGAGATCCTGACCCATGAAGCTGGTGGTCCTCTTCCTGACTGTGACATATCTGTGGAAAAGGAGAGACTGGAAGTTACTTTGTACAGCATTCCAACTAAAATTAGCTTTTTCAAATTATTTTTATGTTGATCACCAGAACAGGAAGCACATGCCTTCCAGTGCCAATCCTCACTAAGTTATGGCATTGGTTCGTAGCTTTACGTAATGTCAGCAGGCCTGTGGATGTGGAAAACATTGATTATGCCACACACAAGGTCCCATATTCTTCAATGAGCTCACTGTGCCATAGCCAATTGATTTTTCAGGAAATTTTGGAGTAAATGCACTGTGAAACCAGAGAGTGATTCTATATGGCTTATGCCCAATTCTGGAAGATTCTGGGCCAGTCAGTTCTGTCTTGTATCCTCTATCCAGAGCCTGAGCCATGGACTTGTACTGCTGAAATGAATAAAAGGCAAAAGGTTACAGAGGTTATAACTGCACGTCTTGCATTACGTGACAAAAAAGACACAGTAAAGAGCAAATATGAATATTTGCACACTTTTAAAGAGAGGCAAGAAATATTGGGGTCTCCCTTTCCCCAAAACTATTAAATATTTCAAAAGTTTCCATAGCATTTCCGCACCATCCTGGCTTGGAACTATGCTCCTTCGCTGGCTCTAAATCTTGAAAGTACCCTCGCTCACAACACTGGATAGGCCCCACCACCTCCACAAGGGCAATTAGGGATGGGTAATAAATGCTGGCCTTGCCAGCAATGCTCACATCTCAGGGATGAATTTAAAAAAATAATTGAACAATCGGTAAAACTCCGAACGAAATTATTTCCAAAAGGAATGTTTATCTGCCGTCCATAGCTCGTTTAAAAAAAGGCTTGCATTTGTAGAATGTAAATGTTAAACCTTCAGAATTTTGTACACTGTAAAAAATCCTCTACTTCAAAGTTCTGGGCAGCTGCTGATGAAGTAACATTTGTCTTACTTTCTTAAGTTAACACAATGAACTGTGCAAATAAGAGGGAAGGTTTCGTGGGCAAGATATCTTCACAACTGACCGCCAGAAACGACCAACAGTCGCTTCCAAATTTCCAACAATTCAGCCAGGTTTGGTATTAGTCTCTGCAGTCTGAACATGCAACACTCTGTGATGCTGTGAAGCGAAGCTGAATGGTCTGCAGCATCTAGAATGGAGAAGAGGAGACCCTCAAGCGCAGGTGTTCTTGTTAACACTTGTTCACTTGTTGAGCACACTCCCACTGTATTCAGTCTCATAAATGCAACTTTTCCCGATGCTATTATCTTGCATTAACCCGGAGTTCCTTTCCCGTGAGTATGAACAGCTTCTACCTGGTCGGTTTTCAGTTTTGCCGCTGTAGACAACTCAGCGTTCACACTGGATCAAACAATCGCAGGGTTCGGGTTAGTACTATTTCATTTAGCCCTGACTTTACGCACAGTAATTCATCTGTTGAATTAAACCAATTGGACGTTAAGAATGCACCTTAACTAAAGCAACACGTTACTGGATGGATTAAGTAGAATTAACTACCGGGGGCTCTGATGTGCGAGTTAATTATTAATGTCATCAGACAGATATTGCTCCAAATCGCTGCAGATTCCGGATGGATTGGCAGCGGGATCTCAAACACCTCAAAGTTCTGATTCTCAAAAAAAAAGGGACGGCAAATTTCCCAAGATCTTAGAGCCAAAGGTCAATGAACAATTGTGTTTTTAATGTCCAACTACTTATGGTGCACAACATAAAACATAACACATGAAACTTGCGGATTTAATTTAATCAGGGCAACCCATAAACCATTTGAACATTTTGAAGACTTTGTTTTATTTCTTTAAAAGAATGACACCGCTGCTTATCTGTTGCCTAAATCTAGGTTTGGATTAAAATCGGAGACATTTCTTCGATTCACCATACGCTTAATAATAATAATTAATCAGAAAGCAGTCCATGTTATTCAGCTTGTGTCGGTTTCAGTCTGAAACACACCAGATTGATGTGACCAAAGTGAGGCTAAAGGTCACCGAGACTGAAACTGACGAGCTTGGAGCTGGCCGATCTGATTGGCAATTGAAAGCGGCCGTGGAGTTGACAGTGGTCCTGTGCCCAGTTGTTGCTGAAGTTTAGGCAAAGGAGTCTTGTGATCGCTGGAGACTGGGGCAAGTGTGGAGAGTGTGGGAGATCCACTCATGGTTTGGATCGACTGAAATGGGGTTGGGAGCCGTGTTCTTGGTTCTTGGCTTGGGGCTGGTTTTGCTGGAAGCGGTGGCTGAAGGTGGCTGCGTGGATCTGGGAAGTTGCTGCAAGGGGAGAGAGTCTGAATGTCGCACCACTGGCTGGCGGCCCGATCGCTCTCACGGAACCTGTTACTGTGACCAGGCTTGTAGACATACCCTGGATTGTTGCCATGATTACCAACTCGCCTGTCCAGGTAATCCGACTGCCCTCCATTTAAGCAACAACTCATTCCTATATATATTTTTAATCTATAATGTTGCTGCGCTGTTGTGTTTAGGTTGGGAGAGGGATCCACCCCACACCTTAAACTGAATAATCAGATCGGCCAGTCTAAACACCGAATAGCTTCTCACAAATCGGGACGGTTACAGTGGAGCTAGTCTGTGGATTGAAAAACTGTAAAATGCTAATCAAAACAGTGCAAACCATGTCAGAGAAATGGGCAGTGCCCGTCCTAAATTAAACTCCGGGTAAATGGGAATATTGACTTTTACCCAAGAGATTAAAAGAGCCGATTGCAGGACCAGTGTTAAAAAATAAAAGCTTTTCTGTTAGTTTTATAACAGCGTATTATAGGCCAGCGTTGAGGAAGCAGCGCGACGCGATGTTAAATGTATCAAAAGCATCCTGCACTCGCGGAAAGAAACAGAAAGCTCCTGGCAAATTGTGCACACGCCAATCCCCCTTATTCACCTCAAAGTAGAACCTAGGTCTAGAAGGAGAGGAAGATAGACATAAAGCCGACAGCCAGCAAACTGCAAACTGATAATATACACCCTGATGGGATAAAGCAGGAACCTTGTCAGTCTGGTATAATTTCAAATGGAATTTCAATGCCTACATACTGGGACTCATTGTCGAAAGGCCATTTGACTATTGGGTTGGGTTGTGATCTATTAGTTTTTTTGGCAACTCGCATGGGAACGGATGCCAACACGCTATAAAGAATCGGCCTGTTCATTACTCAGACAGAAAACCTCAAATATTTTAAAGTCATTTAAACTTATTTGGTAAACTGGCTGAAAGTAGCTGAGGGTAGTGTGTCTGCCAAGTTAGTTACAATGTTGATGAGATATAAGAAAGCACGAGGAAAGATCAGCATGCTTTTAGTTATATAATGACCCTGTTGGCAATGCACACACAATGTTCATTCTGTCAAATGCAGGTCCTCACAGTTCCTTGGTTGATGTTACAGTGTCTACTGGTCTTTAACAGTGTTTGAGAAGAAGGAAAATAGGATGAGAAGCTGAATATAGAAAATATAGAGGTCAAAAACAGGGAATAAGAGGGACAAAGGAGTGAGTACGAGAATAGATTAATGGTTAGTAACAAGGAAACCCAAAATTCTTTTAGAAACATATAAATAATGTAAGGATGAGGCCAATTTAAGACCAAAAAGGGGATCTTTTTGTGGAGACAGAGTACATGGCTGCGATACTAAATGATTACTTTGCATCTCTCCTCACTGTAGAGAAGTGAGTGCTGCCAATGTAAGAGCATAGGAGGGGGCAGTAATTATATTCATAGAATCATACAGCACAGAAAGTGGCCATTCAGCCTGTCATGCCTATCTTATCTTTTTCAAAAAGCAGTCATGCTTAGACCCACATCCCTGATTATTGCCTGTAGTCCTGCACCCTGTTCCTTATCCTCAAGTACCTATCCAACTCCCTTTTAAAATCATTTATGGAATCAAGCTTCCACTGCCTTTTCAGGTACAGCATTCCAGATAGCAACAAACCTCTGAGTGAAACAGTTCCCCTCATCTCTCCTCAAGATGTTTCACAAATAATTTTGAATCTATGGCCTCTAGTTATCGGCCCACTTGCTAGAGTTTTTTTTCTCTCTCTGTTCTATCAAAACCTCTTGCCTTGACAATCTTCATTGGGTCACATCTTAGCTTCCTCTGTCCAAAGGAAAATAGCCCGACCTTTTCCGAACTCTCTTCACAACTGAAGCCCTTCATCCCTGGTAGCATCCTGGTAAATTTCTGCTGCAACTTTACATTTTTATGAAGTGTGGTGCTCAGAATTGTCCACAATATTCCAGCTGAGGCCTAACCAATGATTAACAAAGTTCTAACACGATCACTGCTATTATTTTCTATTCCCCTATTTAAAAAACCTAAGTAACTCATTTATTTATTTATAAACACCTTTAATCAATTTGCCTTGTCACCTTTGAGGATTTGTGTGTATGAATACCAGTGTCTTTTGGCTCTTCTACAAATTTAGATATTAGATGGGATAAAAATATATAGAGGAGATACCTCAGAGGTCAGCAGTCCTGAAACACTGCACAGGAGTGTCAGCTTTTTGTACTCAAGTCTTGGAGTAGGACTTGAACCCACAACCTTCTGACTCAGTGGTGAGATGGCTACCAACCTAGCATTAGATAATAAAACCATAGGAAACAGGAGCAGGAGTAGGCCATTGAGCCCATCGAGCCTACTCTGCCATTCAATAAGATCATGGCTGATCTAATTGTAACCCTAACTCCAAATTCCTGTCTGTCCCCCATAACCCTTAACTCCCTTGTCAGTCAAAAATCTGTCTAACTCAGCCTTGAATATATTCAACGACCCAACCTCTACTTCTCTCTGTGGAAGAGCATTCCAAAGATGTTAACTTAATTTACGCTAATTCCAAGGTTGTTAATGCTCTGAGAGAAGAAATTCCTCCTCAACTCCATCTCAAATGGGGGCCTCTTATTTGTAAACTGTGCCCATTGATTCTAGATTCCACCATGAGGCAAAACATCCCCTCATCCCCTGCCTTAGATAATCTTACATGTTTCAGTAAATCACCTCTCATTCTCCTAAACTCCAATGAGTATAGGCCTAACCTGCTCAACATTTCTTCATAAGACAAACCCCTTCATCTCAAGAATCTTCCAAGTGAACCTTCTCTGAACTGCTTCCAATGCAAGTATATCCCTCCTTAAGTAAGGAGACTAAAACCACACACAATACTCTAGGTGTGGTCTCATCCATGCCCTGTAAAGTTGTAGCAAGAATTCTCTACTTTTATACTCCACACCCCTTGCAATAAAGCCCAACATTTCATTTGCCTTCCATTTGCTTTTTGTGTTTCATGTACAAGGACACCCAGGTCCCTCTATACTGCAGCATTCTGCAGTCTCTATTTAAAACAGTCTATAGCTTTTCTATTCTTGCTGCCAAAGTGGACAATCTTACATTTTCCAATATTATACTTCACCTGCCAAATTTTTGCTCACTCGCTTAATCTACCTATATCCCCTGTGGACTCTTTGTACCCTCCTTACAACTTGCTTCCTGCCTATCTTTGTATAAACCACAGCTGACACTAACATGGGGATCAAAACTGTGGTTTCTATTTTTCAGTGTGAAATTTGAATATTTCCAGCATTTTTGTTTTTATTCCCAATGTGAACATTGGGTGAAGATTTGCTCTCAACAGAAGGAATTTAAAATGTGTGTTTTTGTAAACTCTCATGGTTGCCACTACCCATTACTCAGATTCATGAAGGAAGCATGGCCTATTTGGGTAATGTACTCAACTATTCTTGCTGCCTGTAAGTGCAGGCTCCAACATAAATACAAAACACTAAAACTAATTAATTTTCAAGATGAAAATCATTGGGAAAATATGTTTTTGGGTTATTTTAAAGGTAGTCCTTGAATTTCTTTTACATACCGTACTATTTACGGTACTAATCTTTCTATTGGCTTTTTAGCTATTTCTTGCAAAGTGACTGAATGGAGTTTCTGGAGTGGCTGTGCAGAACAATGCAAAAATACTTATCGTGTTCGTCAACGATACATCACACAAGAGCCACAGAATGGTGGTGAGCCATGCCCTCCCTTGGAAGAAAGAGCAGGCTGTTTGGAATATCAGAGTGACCAGGACAGAATGTGTAGGCAGTCCTTGGGTACGTATGTTACATTTATTAGTAGAGTCTGTTCACACTATTGTTTGTAAATGAAGAATATTGACACTTATCTTCTGTCGAGAGCTGAAATCTATTTAATTAAAGGGACCTAACCTTCTGGACTGATATAATTAAGTTTGACTGGGCAAATCTTTGATAATTTTGTTATGCAATATTGAATTCGTCCAAAAATAGTTGCAATACGGGGTGGGGGGGGGTGGTGGTTGCTGTTTAGTAAAACTTCTAACAAGATATTTAATAGGTAGAGCACTAAAATTTGTGCAGGAAATGTCTTTTAAGACACAATTTGTGTATCAGAATTGATGCAACGAGATTAACAGATTATTATTTTGGTAACTTTAGCATTCTAAATTTTGATATTTGAAGAAAATTAGCACATCATATTCTGTTATATATAAAAGTACAGTCTGTGGATGCATGTTGTAAAGTATGATGGTAAGACACTGGGTGGAATTTTCTGGTGCTGTTGGCATCGGGCGTCATGGCGTGGGGGGGAGGTGAACAATATAGCGAGAAGGCCAAAAATTGGTTTTACACCATTCTGAAACCAGTTTGAGATAATACACTCCACCCGTCAATGATGGGCCATGTTTCCTACCACCGGACATCGGGAACGTCATTTTAATACATTTGCATCCAATTACAAGCCCTGCTCACCGGGATCATCCTTGCATGTTAAATTTATCGCCCATGTTGGCGTGACTTCAGAATGGCATGCTTCATGACTGCCTTTAAAAGCCATGCACCTGGCGACTTTGAGGGGAACTTGGAGGTGAGTGCATACGGCCTTGCGCAGCGCTTGTGAGCATTGCAGGTAGGGAGATGAGGCACTGCACATTCACGGGGGGCACAGGCAAGTCTCCTGGCTGGCTTTCGGTGTAGTGCCGGGGCAAGGGCTCCAATGTAGAGGGGTGGTGGTTGTGGGGCAAGGCAGCACAGGCAGACTGAAGGAAAGACTCTAGGCACATGCTGGGTGTGGGTGGGGGGAGGTAGGATGAGGGAAGCAGATACGCACTTGGAAAAACTTGTCAAAAGTGAGCAATCTTCTGCAGTTGAGACTGCTCAGCTGCAGCTCCATTGACACACTCGGAGTCAGTTCTCTGAAGCTTTTCTGCCCACTCAAGCAACGCAAAAGCATGAAAGTGCCACCAAATGCTCCAGAACTTTTCACCCCTTGGGTGCAGACTGCAAATTAATGCGCGTTTTAGGGGGAAGAAGAGCATTTGGCCAACCGGGCGAATAATACAATGCCCTTGTGAAAGCTAGCCATGGCGCAGTAACTGGTGGAGGATCTCACAGTCCCTTGCAATGTCTTTATTAAAGTGTATCCATGAGGTCACAGACACCATCCTCATGAAGGCACAGAACTTTGTGCATTTCACCTGGGATTAGGAAAGCCAGGAAGCAAGGGCGCTGGGATTTGCTCAGGTCTCAGGTTTTCCAAAGGTACAGGGTGCCATCAACTACACTTATATGGTGCTTAGATCTCCATGGCAACAAGCAGTGAACTACATCAACCACAAGGGCTTCCACTCATTGAATGTTCAGCTGGTGTGCAACCACCACAAACACATCCTACAGGTCTGTGCACAATTCCCAGGGAGCGTCCATGACTCTGACATCCTTAGCAGGCCTCAGATCCCTGACATCTTGCAGGATCCAGAGAGGCTGCAGGGTTGTCTCTTCAGGGACAAGTGCTACCCACAGAGGAAGTGGCTGATGATGGCCGTGCAGCGGCCTCAGACTGCAGCAGAGCGACGGTATAATGAGGCTCATGTCGCATCCTAGACTTCGGTGGAGCAAATGTTGGCATTTTGAAAATGAGATTCTGGTGCCTCAACAGGTCCAGTAGAGTAAGGCAATACATTCTCCAAAGGGTGTCATGCATCATCGTCACTTGCTGCGTGCTCCACAACCTGACGCTGCTACTAGGGGAGGAGCTGGCTGAGGAGGAGATGGAAGAGCTGCACGTCTCCTCTGATGAGGAGGATGTTGAAGGGGATGACAGTAATAAGGACCTTGAAGGCAAGGATGCCAACAATGAGACCATTGCACTGGCCAGACAAGGTTGGCATGCTTGGGAGACCCTCATAGCTGCAAGATTCGTGGAGGATGATGACGAGATGCAGTGAGGACAGTCCTGACATTCTCACCTTGCATCTGTGAACCTTTGACTCATGTGTGGCACATACCCTCAGTGCTCAGGCTCATATCATGGAGACACAGAGGACGCTCCAATAGTTGCTAGATTCCAGGATGATGCTGATGACATGCAGTGGAGAAACTGCATAGATCTTCACATTGCATCTGTGAATGTCTGACTCCTGTTTGGCTGAGGGAAGCTTGCTGACACTCTGTGATCAGGGTCATATCATGGAGATGCAGCCGTGAAACTTTAAATGTACCTGATCCTTTGTCAGTCTTTAGCACTTGTCCCCTTCAGCAGCAGAGCGCCATTGGTCACAGATGCTGAAGAGAAGGGAGCCAGCTCCACCCTAAAGCTGCTGAGAGCACAAAGAGAGAATAATAGAACTCTGTGAAGCCTGCCCACGACATTCTAGCAGCAACAACCAGCATTATCAAGGTGCAGGCATCAGTAATGTGTCCAGTGTGTGTGAAGCTGGATCATCACTTTGCTCTGAAGGTTACACACTGCACAGGGAAGAGGACCTGGACTGAGGCACCCACCTTTATCTTGAGCAGGAACCAAGGTTTCACATCTAAGTGACACGAACACTGCTCATCATAACTAGAAGCCATAGCAAGGAGATATTTTTGGGGTTTTATTTACACAGTGAACATTAAGTGCAAGTGATTATCACCTGTGCCCAGGCTGAGCAACTACATATTCTTGTCACTATGTCTTGGTTCTCCCCCGACATCCACAGCGGAGGTGGAGGCAGCCTGCTGACTGCTTTGCCCTATCTGTCTTGAGCTTGATGGGCATCTTCTGGAAGACTGAGACCTGGAGGGCCTCGGCCTGCTTTTGGGTTCCTGCTGTGTGGCAGCGGCAACCTACTCAGCCTGTGAAGCTGAAGCTGATGAGGTCACAGGAAGAGGGGATTCAGATGGGCCAGACACTCCCTGAGTCACCTGGATGGATGGACCCGGTGGGGGATTGTGGGGGGGCACACCTGCTGATCCTCCTCCCTATGGGCGCCTGAGGGCCCCTGGCTAACTCCTTGAGGAGAAGAGGAAGCTGTAGTGAGATTGAGCTGCCCACACACCTCTCATGTACACACTGTTGGAGGCCAACTATGGGGTCAGCGATGGAGTTCAGCCTGCGCAGCAGTGCAGGACTGACATCCTGGACCAAGATGTCCATGGCAGCCACAATCCTACCAGTGTTGACCTTAATGTGTTGGCATGCCGGGTCTATCACCTCAGCCTGAAGGCAGACGGACTCCTCCATTGTGCCTTGCAATCTGAGGAATGCCGCGGACATCCCTTCCTGATGTTCCTGAGCTTGCCTTTGCAGCTCCAGAAACTGAGGTATGACCGAGTCCAGATGTTCCTCATTTGGCTTGGACTTAGCAGATTTCTGGTCTCCAGCAGTCCCCCAAGTGCTGGAAACCTGGGACGTCCCTGCTACTGCCTGATGTGGATCAGACAGAACTATGTGCTCATCAGATTGTGATCCTGCAGCTACTCTAGAACTAGGCTCCACTGAAGTCTGTGTCTCTGCGCTGGTGGAGGGTGTGAGTGAGCGCTGTGACGAGTTTTTAATTAGAGTCTCATCAGATTCTTCTTCCGAGGTGTCTTCAGGGCTTGAGTCAAGGACCTGCCTCATGGACCCCATCGGCTGCTTCCCTGATGTGCCTGCGAAAGTATAATTAATGTATGGCAGGGGACTGTGAAACAGTGGAACTAACAGCATGGTTGTCTGATGGATGTTGTACTGCTGGGTCCTCACTTGGTAGAGCACCGCCAACCTGACCGTCAGCACAGGAACAGTCCAGATTGTTCCCAGCCAGCTGGATGACTCTATTTTCTAAGTCCATGAGGACCTTGATTTCAGGTATTCCTCCACCTGTCTCTCTTTTGTTGTGTGCCAGCTTGTCCTTCATGAATGCAAACGGAGAGATTGTAAGCAGGATGCCTGCCAGGCCAGCTGATAAGGATGCCAGGCATGTGCAGGTGATGAGTGGTGCCATGGATGAGATGAGGACCCGATCCGCAGGGGGAGATGAAAGTGTGTGTGAGAGAGTGACTGGTGATGTCCTTTGAACTGGCAGTGAGTGAGATCCCTATGGATGTGTGATTGGTTTGTGAATGTGTGAGCTGGGAGTGATGAGAAGAGCAACTTCTGCTGGTGGAATGGAAGAGATCATTCACCCTGTTTTGGCATTGGGTGGCTGTCCTCTTTTGCAGTGTGTTGGCACTGATCACCGCTGCCATCACCTCCCATGCTGGATTGGTGACCTAGCTTGCTGGCCCTTGCTCAGAGTGGGAACAGAGGACTTCACAGTAGGCCTCCACAGCATCCAGTAGGTGCCCAAGGGAGTTGTTGTTAAATTTGGGGGGCAGCATGTTTCCTCGCTTTGGCAGCCATGACTTTCCAGCAGCTTCCAATGCCTTAGATAGTGCTAGCTCTGTGCAGGGGCGCCCTTTAAATATGCCGTCCGGATTACTGAAGCCCTGAGGTGATGGCGGGGTGGGCAAATTAGAGGCCACCCTGCCAGCAATCTGGTATGTTTCCCAGGAATGCATTATTAATGAGGCAGAAGGTGTGAAAAGTCGCCATTGCAGCTGGCGGGTAAAACGTCCTTTTTCCCACTGGCTACTGCATTTGGCGCACATCTATGAAAATTCTGCCCACTGACTTTACAATGGACAAATCACAACTTCCTATCACAGTGCAACCTGACATAACTCTGTAAAAATAATTGTGGTGAGTTTTGTTTGTTCGTAATTGTGGTTTGTTGTTTTGGCTGCAGGCTGGTGGACGAATAATGAATAAACCTCAATTCAGGACAAGAGGCAAAATCAATTGTAGGATGATTAATTTCAAGGCTGTAATTACCGATGGTCTAAGTGTATAAGTAATTATTGTTAACATGGGAGTTTACCCCATGTTTATCTGTACTGCATTACAGTACTCTGACTGAAAGCCCTCTGACTTTCAAATTATCCAGTCCCTAGAATAAATGTGTTTAGAATGAACAGCTCCCTGCACAGCCAGGTCAGAATATGTAATGTTTCAGCTTTGTTTTGTGATGTGCATATACTGTATTTAGCCATGTAAAAGTTGAATTTTTGAGATTTTTTTGCAAAAGGTTAAGGGTCAAGTTTTACACGAGTAATATTTTTATTTATGCTTTATTTGGGCCCTGTTTCCACTGCATCCTGTGGATGGATTGTCTATCTAGAAGAATGTATTGATTGTCTCGCTTTCCCTGTTCTGTTGCCACAGCATGGATGAATATATCCTGGTGAGGTCTGGTGTGTCACAGTCAGACAGGTTGCACTGTTTAGTTCTGAGCTCCAATGCAGTGGGGTGAAATTGGCAGATTGTTTGGTTGCAGTTGTGCCTCCTCGGGGAATGCTAGGATTTGGGCAGTTTGCAATGTTGAAATTAGTGGAACATCA
The DNA here is from genome assembly GCF_017639515.1 of Carcharodon carcharias. NCBI lineage: Eukaryota > Metazoa > Chordata > Chondrichthyes > Lamniformes > Lamnidae > Carcharodon > Carcharodon carcharias. The sequence continues at coordinate 40,356,268 of NC_054480.1, read as the reverse complement.
GTTCAAGCAGCCCCTGGCAGTCAAGCAGATCAACACCAGGGCTTTCCTGGACAGTGTTACCTACCACTGCCTTTTCACAGTAAGTCCTGGGGCTGAAGGGGTCCTGGGGTGAGTGTGGAGGGGAGGCGAGCGGGGCAGCTGATGGGCTTTTATCCTAGATAAACTAAGGTCGACTCTTACATGAGGTATATGAAGGATTGCAAAATTTTAAGCCAAAAATCATGGGTCGACTTTCACATGAGTTTGACTTTTACATGTGTGTATATATATATATATCAGCAATAAAGGATAGAGAAAACATGCATTTGCCTTGAGTTTTTCATGTCTTTGCAATGTCGCATTGTGTTGCATAATCAGCAAATTACTTTGAAAATAGAACACCACCTGATAGCCATACTCTCCAAAGATTCGAGTCATATCTAGCGCAAAGGAAGATGGTTGTGGTTGTTGAAGGCCAATCATCTCAACTCCAGGACATCACTGCAGGAGTTCCTCATGATAATGTCCTCGGCCCAACCATCTTCAGCTGCTTCATCAACGACCTTCCCTCAATCATAAGGTCAGAAGTGGGGATGTTCGCTGATGATTCACAAGATCATAAGATTAACAGAATAAAGAGCAGGAGTAGGCCATTTGGTTCAATGAGTCTGCTCCGTCTTTCAATAAGGTCATGGCTGATTTGATTGTGGCCTTAACTCCACTTTCCTGCCTGCCCCCCATAACCCTTGACACTCTTGTAGATCAAAAATCTGTCTATCTCAGCCTTGAGTATATTCAATGACCCAGCCTCCACTCCCCTCTAGGGAAGAGAATTCCAAAATCTAACGATGCTCTAAGAAAATAAATTCTTCCTCATCTCTATCTTAGCTGGGAGACCCCTTATTTGTAAACTGTACCCCCTAGTTCTAGATTCCCCCTTGAGGGGAAACATCCTCTAGCATCTACCTTGTCAAGCTCCCTCAGAATCTAATAGATTTCATTAAAATCACCTTTCATTCTGCTAACTTTTTGTGGTTCATGTACAAGGACACCTAGATCCCTCTGTAGCAAAACCTTCTGCAGCCTCTCTTCATCTAAATAATATCCTGCTTTTCTATTCTTCCTGTTGAAGTGGACAACCTCACATTTTCCCACATGATACTCCATCTCCCAAAATTTTGCGCATTTAACCCAACTCTTTGTATCCTCCTCATAACTTGCTTTCCTACCTATTTTTATATCATCAACAAATTTGGCTACAATACAGTCATTCCATTCATCAAAGTCATTAATATAGATTGCAAATAATTAAAGCCTGGGCATTGATCCCTTTGGCACTCCTGCCAATCTGAAAATTATCCATTTATCCTGACTCTCTGTTTCTTTTTAGTTAGCCAACCCTCTATCCATGCTAATAATTTTGGAAGATTACATCTCTACAGCGAGTTCTTTTAAGACCCTAGGATGCAAGCCATCAGGTCCAGGGGACTTGTCAGCCTTTAGTTTAATTAGTTTTCCGAGTATTTTTTCCTCTAATGATCATGATTGTTTTAATTTCCTCTGCCCCTTTTGCCTCTTGATTTTCTACAATTGTTGAGATGCATTTTGTGTCTTCTACTGTGAAGACTGACACAAAATACTTGTTCAAAGTCCCTGCCGTTTCCCTTTCTCCCAATACTAAATCCCCAGTCTCACTTGCCAAGGGACCAATGCTCATTTTAGCTACTCTTTTCCCTTTTATATACTTGTAGAAGTTTTTACTCTCTGTTTTAATATTTCTTGCCAGTTTTCTCTCATACTTAAATTTCTCCCTTTTTTTAAGTCATCCTTTGCTAGTTTCTAAAATTCTGCCAATATTCTTTCCCAGTACCATTCCGCAGCATTGTATGTCTTTTCTTTCAATTTGATACCACCGTTAACTTCCTTAATTAGCCATGCAAGGTGCATCCTTTTCATAGGGTCTTTCTTTCTCAATGGAATATATATTTGTTGAGTTATGAAATATCTCCTTAAACATCTTCCACTGATTCTCTACCATCTCAACTTTTAATCTATTTTTCTATTCCACTTTAGCCAATTCTTATCTACATACCCTTGTAATCCCCTATATTTAAGTTTAAGGCTCTAGTTTCAGACCCACATGTTTGCCCTGTCTGGCATATGCCTTGTAACGTCTCATACAAAATCTCTATTTTTCAAATTCCTATCATTGTGAAACAGTATATCCTTCAGTTACAATAAGTAGCAGCATGAGATTTTTCTGTAACTAAGAAAAAATTCAGGAATAAAACAATTTGCATATTAAATCCATTGTAGCATTATAGAATTTATCAATGAGCAGCATTTTCATTGACACTTTATTTAAAATGCAGCATCATTCCCACTGCAAATTTTGTGCTTATGCAAATACAACTGCAAAAGTCAAGAATTTTAGTTAAATCATGGTCTACATTGCCACCTTTTAAAAAAAAATCCCATGGGGTAGTTTACATCCTTTATGAAGATTAGTGCATTGTTTTGACCTTGTGAAGTAAATAGAAAATTTAAGAATGATGCACTTTTTATGACATTCATGTTATACATTTCATTTTCTATCAGTGGAAATCTTTTTTTGCTTGTTAGGAAGAACAAACCTTTGTTGTTTGTAACCTTGTTGGACATCTGCCTAGCGTTGTCACTCATGATTTACATCCTTGTGTTTTAATGTGTACAGTCCCTGCGTTAATTACCACAGGGGGATATGGAAAAGCTCGAAAAAAACGAGATGTATTCATTGAATCTGAGGCGCCAGGGTAAGTAAAAGGTCACAAATATGTCTGCTACAGTGTGTTGAGACAGATTAAGCTATGCCTAATTGCACTTTAAATCTAAACCAAGAAATTGGAGAAAATGTTTGAGAAAATGTTTTTTCTATCAAACCTGGCTGGATCACCATTATTTAAATTAAGCATTCAAGATCTGGCTGTTGGTGAGAGTTCAAAATGAAATGAGTTTGAAAACTTTTGTTCAAGGAAGGAAGGAAGGAAGGATATCTGTTGAGTGGCTAATCCCTGTTGTACTCGGCCTGCTAGGAGTGCTTGGCATAGATTGAATGGAAAAATGGAAAAATGCTTCATTATCCATTTCAATTGCCCAGTAGCTCAACCAACACTTGGAGAACTAAAGAAAATTATCCCCTATCTGCAGAGATATGATATGTGAATGCTCTAAAGAGCAATATTTACAGAAAATGAATTTATTTTGAATGAAGAATAAATGAACTACAAGTTATGGGAAAATGATCAAGTTATCAACAATTAAGACTATATTAAGTGCTAAAGTGACAAGATAAGTTCAGTGACCCTGCTGTCCCTGTAAGAACTGTGCCAAAATAGAATGTGGGTTGGAGAATCATTGCTAGTCTTTTAGCTCTTTGACCCAAGCTCCCTTTGTCTGTGACCCCTTGTCGGGAATCTGGTAACACTGAAATTGCCCTAATATCTTCTAAAGGAGAGATGAATAATTAGGTTTAATGACATAACAGCAAAGTTTGCTACAAATTAGAACAAAAGTAAAAATGTATAAGTTAAACCTTGTGTTGCTGTAGAAACAACATCAGTTTGATTGAGAAAGTTCCTTTGTAGCTAAATAGTCCTTCATCATTAAAGCTTTATCAGCAGTTGTTCCTGACTGATCTAAAGAGACAACAATGAAGAATAGGCACTTTTTTAATATAACAAATTGCCATGGAGACCATAAATGTCAATTGTCTGATATGGGTATAGTGATGTTTTGTAGGATTTATGTGATGCGCCTTAGCCAAGTTGTCATCTGATCAATGGCCACAGTATTCTTTATATTTACTTTTAAAAACAATTCTCTGGATGTTCCAAACTTCACCATCTATATCTGAGCAGGATGAGGTCATTGTAAAAGAAGCAGTTTTACCAAGGGGATTAGAGTTGTGTTAGATAAGTGACTAAATATTGAAACTAATTTCATATTGCAAAGCCAATGCTAAAGTGTGTTATCAGAGCCACAGGGTGGAAGCAGAAATAAAATATTCTGAATATTAAAGTTTGAAATATGAGAGTAAATTGATCGATTCTCCTCATCAAGCAAGGAGTTGTGCTTAAAGGGAGCATGCGAAAGAGGGCTATGACATTATAGCCTAATTCTTTGACCTGCAATCCTTTGACTGAAGCTAACAACTGAATTTATCCTTGCCCAAGGCAATCAGCTTCTGTATGTTTGTTGAAGATACACAACTTTACCTTGCTCCCACAACTCAATTTCATGCTCATCTTTGTATTGTCCAATATCAAGTTATGGATGAATCAACTTTCTTCAGTTGAATGCAGCCATCTTTCAGGAAAATCACCACAAGCTCCATTCCCTCACTCTTGACCCTATCTTTATTCTTGGTCACTCTATTAAGCTGAAAGACCATACAGAACATTGACTTGTTTGACGTTGAGGTGAGCTTCACCCTGCTTTGTAATATTAATCCCTGTGTCCTTTCCATCAAGATAACATATTTCCAAATTCACAACATTGCTTGCAGCTATCTTAATTCTTTCAATACTGAACATCTTAACTATACATTTGTCACCTCCAGATTTGATCATTCCTATGCTCTTCTCACTGGCCTTCCTTTGACCACTATCTATAAATTCCAACTTGTCAGAAACATAACTTGTCCTATACTATGCCTTGCTCACCCATCACCTTTTTTGCTGACATCCAATATTTCCATGTCTCCCCATAGTCAATTCATTAAAATTAGTACCTCATTCTCATCTTCAAATCCCTTCGAAAGCTTGCTGCACACCATCTCTGCAACCCTTGCCAGGTTTGTTTCCCCTCATGTAGGTTTTAGCTCGCTAATGCTCGCTCTTGCCCCTCCTGCCACCCCCTCTCAACCCCTCCCTCTATCTAGATTTTTATTGTCCTTTGAAAATATTCTCAAATACTTCTTTTCATCCAAATATTCATCCTAAATGCTTTCCATTGGCACAGTGTCCAATATCTCTTACTAATACTGTATATGCATTGTATTGTTGCTGCTTTTCTTCCTTCCCCTCTGCAGTTCAGGTCACTGAAAATTGCAAAATATTCAGGAAGAGTAACATAGTTTATTTTTAAGATTTTGCATAACTGAGCTTAGAAGATCAGCAAACTCAATTTAATCTCTGAAATGATTGGGGTGGAGTGTAATTCAAGCATTTAAAATGATAAAGGTGAACAAGGAATTGTTTGGACACTTCTAGTAGAGGAATCTTTTGGTCATCATATAGATTAGAAAAGTATTCACCAAACATAGCATAAGCTTCAATATCTTCATGCTTAATAGCAAGCTGGCAGCATGTCTATTCTTCTGGTTTCTATTCAGACATTCAAAAGTAAAATGAATTTTGTAAGTGATTTAAAAATATAATGTTGAAATTTGTGTTGATTTGTCATTTAAATGTTTTGCAAGCATTTTTAGCATTCATAATACTAATTGTTCCTTTCCTGTAGTAACCAGGTAATCCTACATTTTAGTTCAACACGTAAGCTCCCTGTTCTCTGCTCAGGCTCTTTCTACCACGGAGTCTATTAATTGATAAATTAAGCAGCATCCTCTCCTTGGACTTTTGTCAGTGCCTCCTCATTACCAACTATGCATGATAGCAGCTTGTGATTTTTCTCTCTCTTCTAACTTATATTGGTGTCTCCTCTTGGGCACAAAGCAGCTGAGTTCAAGGGGCTGCTTTTCATCCAGCAAATATTTTTCGTTGTGAATGGGGAGAGAGGAGGGGCAAAATGGCAGGAAAAACATCAACAAATTTATAATGGAGGCTGTCTGTTGTGATGTTCAGGAGGCCTCAATTTAGATGGCCAACACTCCTGTTGAAAACAAGCAGGAGCCTAATTAGTGGATTTAAATGTAGGTCCTATAATGTAATTTGGGCATGGATGCTACTTATATTGTTCTCTGTTGCCACTGCTGTTCTCTTAACCTTTTCACAAACCATGAACCATTCTGTATGGAAAATGACCAGTTCCAGTGGTATTTAAAGGGGCACTCAGTTGCTCTAATTTAAATCTGCATAAATGTTTGCCGTATATCTTACTTATATTTCCAAGTCATTTTTGGGTCAGATGTTGTGGAGGGTTTTATAGTCATAGTGCCTTTAGGAAGCTTTAGGGCAGTGCTTCTCAAACTATGAGTTGTGAGTTTCATTGGGGTCGCAGAAACATTGGATGGGGTCCCGAACTACCCCTCTTCCAAGATTGCCCTGCGCACTGGCATTGAGGCCCAGGTGGCATCCTGTGCTGCCCTTGCCCTGCTCCTCTCGTGGTCCCTGTCTGAGGTGTAGTAGAGGAGAGCAACGGAGCTGGCCTGTGGGCGGAGAGGCTTCATAAACATCATGTGCAGGCCACAAACCCTGAATAAGAAGCTAATGTTCCTGTGTTTGTACCTAGTGGGGTACCAGATGCAGGGCTTCTCCCGGTGCTGGCCACCACAAAATACAGCAGGGTGCATTCGCAGCTATCCTGGGCTAGGAGGAAAGAGGAGAGTCTTCACTAAGTCCTCTGTCACTGGGGAATATAGGGAGATTGGCTGAAACCTACATAAGTAAATGAAACAATAACACTTTTACAAAGTAGATTAAAATACAGACTTTCATATTTATATGATATAATGATATATAAGGTACAAACTTTAATAATTATATGCTGAATGTTATTATGCTAATTTACTGCTTTTTTTTGCTATCTGGGGTCACATTAATTTTCAAATGTTAAAACGGGGTCACATTGGAAAATAGTTTAGGAAGCACTGCTTTTGTGGGCCTTGTTTTATTTTGGAAATTGGAATCCTTTTGGCTATTCCATCCTAGGTAGAGGAAGAGGAACAGCAACCACAGGTGGAATGACCCCATGGAGCTACAGCTGCTGGGAGACCAGAAAGGAGAAGGCGAGGGGCTCACAGAGGTCCTGACTCTCCCAATAGGGTGTACATGTCCAGAGTTGCACACCTGCACTTCTCAGAGGAGAAATGCATATTGAGGCCATGCTTCTCCAGGGAGGATGTCAGATATGCTGGTGGAAACAGATTCCATCAATAATTTTAAATGGGAGTTGAAAGGTATTTGTGGATGAGGAACTTTCAGGTGTGTAGATAAAAAGTGAGGGTGTGGTACTAAACACAGCTACTCTTTCAGAGCCAGTCAGGCATGATGGACTGAATATCCTCCTGTGTTGTAATTTTCTATGATTTTACGTTGCATGTTGTCTTCTGCAGCTCACTGCCACAGCTGGCATTGTATAGCCTATTGTATTCCTAGCGCTGTCAACTTCTTTGTCTTCTCTGACGCCTTCCCAGCTGCAACAGGGGATATAACCAACATAAGTTAGTCTGTAGTTTGCTTAAACAAGTGACTAATACCATATTTGGCAAATTCAGATTATTCCATCACTTTCTCCATGGACAACCAGAAACAGCAGGATACAGCTGTGGGATTCATGCAGTTGGCAGGCTTCCCCAGTCTAGGTTGTCAGTGGCTGCACATTTTCTGGTCACGCAGGCTCTTACAGGCAAGCCCACTGGTTCCATGAATCACCAGGGTTTCCATTCCATTAATGTGTATATGTTGCGTGATCACCAGCAGTGAATTAGACAGATCTGTGCTAGCTTTCCAGGTAGCTGCCATGACCCCTCTATCTGGCATCAATCCTCCATTTCTCTTATTCTTTGCCCTGACAAATTTTCTATACTATCCTTGTGTTCTGAACTGTTTTGCAATGTCTCTTGGGTTAACATTCTAAACAGTGTGGACCAAACCCACCCCCATCCTCACTGATTTTGTGGCAATTCTGTGATTCTGTCCAATTGCTATTTGAACACAGAGATCCTCAGCTACAAACATTCAATTTTCTGGCACTTTCTGTAACTGTGCTGCCCTGAAGATCCATCATAGCTCACGTATCACAAGACCTTTTGCACTCTATTCCTCTAACTACTGTGGAAAGCACTAGCCTGAATTACCACTAGCACTGTTCTGGCCTCTTGTATTGTGAGGGTCTGAATTTTATTCTAAACTTTAAGTAACTAGCTCCCTGTTACTTATACTTCAGCATGCTCTAATTGGCTTGAAAGCCTGCAACAGAAGTAAATTTGCATGCCGGGTTAAGTGGAAGCTGAATGGGAGTCACTTTGAGGGGACTATCACTGCCTCTCTGAGATACATCTAAATCTCAGTGCCATCAAGGAAATAACTTCCATTATCCAGTGATTTTTGTATGTCTGGCATTTTTAAGTTTTAAAAAAGGCATCAAATTTTCCCATTGATAAATTAGAATTATTGTGTGTAAGAAACTCCTTTTGGACTGGGACCAATTTATAAAAATCTTGCAGCTAGCCTGTACGCGTTGCATTTAGTTGCAGACAAAAAATGCTATTGAGGATAAAAAGAAAGCTGACTTTTCAATGCTGGGTTCATCTGACCTGGAGGCAGAAATTTACAAGTTGGTCCAGTTTTCTGGATTTGTCTAATTGGATCACATTTCCACAGTGGGCACTTGAGCTGTGATCTATGACCAGTAAGCTAGCTCATGAAGCAAGGAATCCTCCATCCACAGACAGCGTCACTCCATTTATCATTGCACCTTTGCCACTGAGGAGGGAGATTATCATATTAACCACATCTTCTGCCTCTGTAAACCTACAAGTATGTTAACTGCAACTCCATCTTAGCAGCTAACCATCATCTACAGGTTCCAAACCACAGACTACCTGACAACAATGCAATGGAGATTAGCTTTTATTGTTGTTGATCATTGTAACAGCTATTTCAGAGGCTAATTAATATTTTATAGAATTCTAGAAATTATAGCACAGGAGTAGGCTGTTCAGCCCATGAGCTTGTGCAAGTGCTAGCTGTTCAGTTGGAGCTGTCTACTCCAACTAATTCCAGTTAGTTGCCCTTTCCCTGAATCTTTTTTATATTCTTCCTATTCAAGTACTTAACCAATTCCCTTATTATTGTTGTAGTCTGTGCCTTAATAGCAACATGGTAAAGCAAGCCATGTACTAATGTGAAAAGAATTATTCTACACACCACCTTCAATTAAGTTTTTTAAAAAATACATTGATTTTTATATTTACTGGTGTACTTTCCCAAACATTAGTTTTCTTTTTCTGTTCCTTACCTCTCTAGGTATTGTGTAGAATTTAAAGTGAAGTCGTTGACTCAGAATTGCTTGGTAGAGAACCGTCCTCACACGAGGTGGATGCAGTATCTTCGAGAAGGGTTCACTGTTTGTGTAGAATGCCAGCCTCCTGCCCTGAACTCGAGATTCCAGAGATGTTATGGCGATGGCGGAGAAGCTGAAAGGCAAGCAATTATACTTTTTTTTCAACTTTTTTTTTAACAAGGTTAGTTTCTTGCTTGGTGCTTCTGGAAGACAGAATTTATTACTCCCAGAGGTAGTTTGGTATGCTTTTGTAATAAGGCTAAAATGTAAATATGTTCCAGTTTTCAAAGTCTATCATTATTTATTTATAGTCAGAAACATCACAGGGAGCTCAACACAAATTAAAATTTAAAGCAAGGAGGTAACTTGACTATGTGTGATAAAATGAATGATATAAGGCAGGATTTTTAGATTGGCAGGCACCCGGATTGGCAGGCCTGGGAGTGGCCGGGGAATGGATTACCGACCGCAATTGGCCCCTGACTGCGATTTCATGCTGGCTGGTCAATTAATGACCAGCCAATGTGAAAGGTGCGCTGGAATGCTCAGTGCTGCTGGGGTGGGGACAGGAGGAGGGTGAGCGCTGAAGTCAGCACAGGTATGCAGGATCACTCACATAAAATTCCCCGAAGGCAGAGAGCTGCCTCAGGGAGCTGAAGAATTTAAGTGCCAAAAATAAAAGATTGTAAAAACTGAGAAAAACAATCCCTACGCATCAGAATCAATCACTGGAACATTCACCAGATGAAAATTCTGTGCAAACATTTTTATTTTTTTTAGAAATTAATATTGGAAACCTTATCCTGCCCTTGGAAGAGGTTTCCTCAAAAAGGCAAAGACCACTTGGTAGATTTGCCCGCCTGCCAACCATAACGTTGGACGGGTAGCGAAAAATCATGGCTGATTGATATGTTAATGGTCTTAATAGGCGTGTTCTCACACACGCCCACCAATGAAATATTGCACGAATGTGCAATGATGTCGGGGCACTCGCTTGACGTCATCGGGTGCTATTTCATGCTTGAGCAAGTCGGGTGCACCCCTGCATGCCAAGCGAAAAGTTCTGCCCACAGATTCAGCTGTCTGGCATAGGCAGATGGTGTAGGGAAGGCAATGGAGTAGTGGTATTGTTGCTGGACCAGTAATTCTCTGTTCAAATCCCACCATGGCAGATGGTGGAATTTGAATTCAATAAAAATCTGCAATTAAAAGGGTCTAATGGTAAATCATGATTAAAAACTCATCTGGTTCGCTAATGTCCTTTAAGGAAGGAAATCTAACATCCTTGCCTGGCCTTGCCTACATGTGACTGCAGATCCACAGCAATGTGGTTGACTCTGAAATGACCTAGCAAACTACTCAGCATCAAACTGCTACAAAGCCTTGATTTTGAATAGATCTAGCAACCCAAGACTGGGTTTCCATGAGGTGCTGTGGGCCATCAGCAGCTGCAGAACTGTACTCGAACACAATCTGTAACCTCACGGTCTGGCATATCCCCCACTCTACCATTATCATCAAGCCAGAGGATCAACCCTGGTTCAATGAAGAGTGCAGGAGGGCATCCCAGGAGCAGCACCAGGTATACCTTAAAATGAGGTGTCTAGCTATAACACAGGACTACTGTACCAATCAACATAAGCAACAAGTGATATATAGAGCTAAGCAATTCCAAAACCAATGGATTAGATCTAAACTCTGCAGTCCTGCCACATCCAGTCGTGAATTGTGGTGGACAATTAACCAATTTGCTGGAGTAGGAGGCTCCACAAATATCCCATCCTCAATGAGGGGGGAGCCCAGCACATCAGTGCAAAAGATAAGGCTGAAGCATTTGCTACAATCTTCAGTCAGAAGTGCTGAGTGAATGATCCATTACAGCCTCCTCTGGAGATCCCCAGCATCACAGATGTCAGCCTTCAGCCAATTCGATTCACTCCACGTGATATCAAGAAACAGCTGAAGGCACTGGATAGTGCAAAGGCTATGGGCCCTGGCAATAGTACTGAAGACTTGTGCTCCAGAACTTGCCACACCCCTGGCCAAACTTTTCCAGTACAGTACAACACTGGCATCTACCCTGCTATGTGGAAAATTGATCAGGTATGTCCTATACACAAAAAGCAGGACAAATCCAATGCAGCCAATTACTGCACCATCCGTCTACTCTCCATCATCAGTAAAGTAATGTAAGGGGTCATCAACAGTGCTATCTAGCGACACTTGCTTAGCAATAACCAGCTGATGCCCAGTTTGAGTTCCACCTGGACCACTCAGCTCCTGACCTCATTACAGCCTTGGGTTCAAACTTGGACAAAACAGCTGAACTCCCGAGGTGAGGTGAAAGTGACTGCCCTTGACATCAAGGCAGCATTTGACAGAGTGTGGCATCAAGGAGCCCAAGCAAAACTGGAAGAAGGGGGAAAACTCTCCACTGTTTGGAGTCATGCCTAGCACAAAGGAAGATGCTTGTGGTTGTTTGAAGCCAGTCATCTTAGCTCCAAGACCACACCACAGGATTTCCTCAGTGTAGTGCCCTCAGCCTAACCATCTACAGCTGCTTCATCAATGATCTTTCTTCCATCATAAGGTGGGGATGTTAGCTGATAATTGCACAATGTTCAGCACCGTTCATGACTCCTCAGGTACTGAAGCAGTCCATGTCCAAATACAGCAAGACCTGGCAATATCCAGGCTTGGGCTGACCATTGGCAAGTAACATTTGCACCTCACAAGTGACAGGCAATGACCAAATCCAACAAGAGAGAATCTAACCATCGCACCTTGACGTTCAATGGCATTACCATCACTGAATCTCCCACCATCAATATCCTGCGAGTTACCATTGACCAGAAACTGAACTGGACTAGCCATATCAATGCTGTGGCTATAAGAGCAGGTCAGAGGCTAGGAATCCTGTGACGAGCAACTTACCTCCTGACTCCCTAAAACCTGTCCACCATCTACAAGGCACAAGTCAGGAGTGCGGTGGAATATTCCCTACTTGCCTGGATGAGTGCAGCTCCCACAACAGTCAAGAAGCTTGACACCATCCAGGACAAAGCAGCCCGCTTGACGGGTACCACATCCACAAACATTCACTCCCTCCACCACCGACGCACAGTAGCAGCAGTGTGTACCATCTACAAGATGCACTGCAGGAATTCACCAAGGATCCTTAGACAGCACTTTCCAAACCCACAACCACTACCATCGAGAAGAACAAGGGCAGCAGATACATGAGAACACCACCATCTGGAAGTTCCCCTCCAAGTTATTCGCCATTCTGACTTGGAAATATTTTGCCGTTCCTTCGCTGTCGCTGGGTCAACAATCTGGAACTACCTTCCTAGCAGCACCTATACCACATGGGCTGCAGCAGTTCAAGGAGGCAGCTCACCACCATCTTCTCAACAGCAACCAGGAATGGATAATGAATGCTGGTCCAGCCAGCGAAGCTCATATCCCGTGAATGAATTAAAAAAAATATAATGGATGGTCAAATCCTGCCTTTGACCCTGTTAGTTTTGCAGGGAAGAGTTAATATGGGTTTAGCCATCATTTACATCATGGCAAACTCTTGCTGGCTGTTACTGGTCCTCTTTGTTGTAGGGTGTTGGATACTGTCTTAATGAAGTCTTTGTAGTCTTAAGTAGATTAACTGTATGTATTTATTAACTAAGAACAATATATATATGTACAGTAAAGGGTTCAAGCTGGGAGCTGTCTCCATGTTTGCTCGTGCACATGGCTCTGCCCAACACTAAACTGACCCTATGTGTGGGTCATGTGTTCTTGTATATCACTTTGTGGCCGGTATTGTACTCAGTCCCACATTAACCCTGTATGTGCCAGACCCTTAGACTACACCTCCCCCAAGTCCTCATCCAATGTATTTCAAGTTATTCTATCCCATGTACTTACATCATTATTACTACCCCATCTCCCTCCTTTAAGTCTCTGAGTTCCTGGGTGCAGGCGGTCTGGAGACCTTTTAACCCTTCAATATCTTCTTTGCACTACTGGAGGATGGTAGGCTCTGTCATTGCAGGTAAACTCTGTTGACTTAGAGGTTGTTCTGGCATCCGGGTATCTTTTTATCCTCTTTTTCCATTCTTTAGTATTGAGCTGCTTTTTGTTGATTCAGTAGTAGTGCTGATGGGTGGTTGTTGTTCAATCCCATTTCTTGCGGGGTGGATGAACATTGTACTTCTCTCCATGTCATTTTTTCCCCTCTTCCTTCATCGTGTGGGTTTTTGTGATGTCCTCTGTGATGGATATTGACTGTTCCTGTTATGAGGATGTGGTTTTTTAGTAAGGTCATCTTTGTGTTTGCATGTGTGGTGTGCTGTTGGCAATGGACAGCTGCTACTTGGTTTCAGCATTGACTGTGGCCCAGTTATGCAGGCTGGGAGTTGCAGCATTTGCTCTGTGGTTGCAGTGTTGACCTCATCAATAGTCACCAGAGCTGGGGTTGAGTCTCTTCTGGTTGTGCGTTGCTCTCTTGTCCATACTCCACTGGAGGCATCATGGTAGCCATCTGAGTGGATGGTTGGTCTGGTCAATGAGGAGTTTCCAGCACTTGTAATGAAAATGGACAAACATGCTGTGCAAAGTGAGAAGGCAGTTCAGAGCTGAAGTCCCAGCCAGGAAACTCTTTCTTGTTTCAGCTCTCAGGAACTTGCAGTTCGGTATAATTTACGACACAGTGGTTGTTTTGGCAGCTTCTGCTATTTTGATGGGATTCAGGACCGCACAGGCATCTCTGCTCAAGAGAGTAAAAGACTGGTTATGGATGACATACATCAGCTCGAAGATTTGTTTACCACCATACCTTAGTGGTTCCAGAATCATGCCTATGACCGGAAGGCGGATTCCTCTGGATCCATTAGAGTCATGTGTTTGTTGTTTGAAGTCAGGTCTCTCAGCCATGGTCCTTTGTCCAATAGAACCATAACATCGGCTCCCAAGTCCAATTTAATGTTTGTGAGATGGCCATTAACCAAAATATCTGTATTCCAATATGAAAATCTAGAACTTTGACCTCGAAGGATGGCTGTGTGTCCTCCTGGTGTGCAGTCTCTATCTCATGAATCATCTATGGGTCTTCTGTGTGTTTAAATGTTTTAGCCTTGCACAGTTTGCCGAAGTGTCAAATTCTCTTACATTGAAAGCATTGGGCTGAAATTGCAGAACATTATTCTCACTTTGCTCTACAGCACTGGCATGGTCGCTCAAGTGTCTGTTTCTGTGCTGTTTAACTAATGGACTATGAGGTTTCCTTTGTACCATGGTTTACTTTCTTCAGTTGAAATGGACCTGTGCCGCATATGGAGTTCAGACTGCCTAACAATTTGGATAGCTTTCTCCAGAGTTAGATCTTCCTTGCAGCATGTCTGAGAGTGTGCCGTCCATTACCCCAACTATTATATCTCTGATAAGTTCAGATTTTAGGTCTCGCTGTTCACAGCCTTCAGCCATCCTGTACTGATTATTAATGAATGTGTCGACAGATTCTCCTGGCTACTGACCACACTTATTAAATTTAGTACTTTTGAGAATTTTGTTGTTTCCTAAGATAAGATAAACATTGAGTAGTTTTAGTACTTCATCAAATTTAGCAGATAATTTGTTGATTTCTTGTCTAGCAATAACGTCATCCACTATCGGGCCTACTGAATAAAGCAATGTGTTAACTTGTTGAGCTTTTTTTTTATCTAGACCTGAAGCAATCATGTATCTAAGGAATCTTTTTCTCCAAAGTCCCCAATTATGTGATTGATCTGGGCCTTGGGATTAGTCCAAATTGATCTAGAAGAGTAGATTTTTAAAAAATTATTGATGGGATGTGGGTGGCACTGGCTAGGCCAGCATTTATTGCCCATTCCCAATTGCTCTTGAGAAGGCAGTGGTGAGCTTCCTTCTTGAGCCACTACAAGTGTAACTTTAGGAAGTTGCTGAAATTCAGGATGGTGCTGCTGATTGTTTGAAGACACAGTGTTTTCCCTGGTCTTGGTGGGCTCCTGCTGCGATGGAACTTGAACTCAGCCTTGAAAATATTTTAAACAATGGCTGGATCAACTAGTTGTGGCTTTCTCCATTTCAGCACTATTCTTTAGGGTCATGTAAATGTTGAATCCTGGCTTTTGGCCTTTAAAGCTGATCCTTTAGTTGCGATTCTTCCAAATTAATTAATTAATTTTTTTTTTTCCTTTTCGGAGCGAGTATAGACTAGGTAAACACTGGCGGTCTCCCAGCAGATTATCATGGCGTGGGTGTTTGGGGGTCATTCCTTAATGGCTGCTTCATGACCCACAGAAGAGCCCCCACCAGCAAAAGCTGCCCCCGTGGCCCCTGACGCTGCCACTGGAGGGTTCACTCCTCCAGTTACCAGGCCCTGCCTACTTAGCTCTGTCATATTTAAAAAAAAGCTCACCCAGCCTTCAACTTGGAGCCCTCTCCTTCTTCCTGCAGCCTCAGTAGCGACCACACCTATTGGTGGTGCAGTTGAGACTCCTGAGCTACTGGCCCTTTGACTGGGCTGGCAACTCTAAGAGATAGGCCCCTGTGCTTAATTGAACAGTGGCCTCAGCAATGGCCTCTTAATTGGCCGCCTCTGATAAAATCCCCCACTGTGGGCTTGGGACCCGCTTTTGGTCCCCGCGGCAGAACTACTTACCTTTTGGAAAAATCTAGCCCATGATCTGTTGCATTAGATTACAGCCTGGGGGAGTGGGGGAGGGGTGGTCAGCAAAGGTGAAAGTTTTACATTTCCACAGGTGCCATCCCAGATTACTGGTATTTTCCTACATTGCAATTGTGACTACATTTCAAAAATACTTCATTAGATGAAAAGCACTTTTGAGGCATCTGGTGATTGTGAAAGCTGCTATATAAATGGATGCCTTTCTTTTTGTTGACCACTCTTTAACACATGGTGAGTGCAGATGTTCAGTATAACTCCAACAGTTATTCCAGGTTTGTGTATTTAAACATCTAATATTTCCACTGAGTGAAGTTCCTGCATTTCACCAATGTTACCAGGCATAGTATTAATATGCTGCAAAAAGTAAAACTTTTTAAAATTCTTTCATGGGGTGTGGGTGTAGCTGACATGTCCAGCATTTGTTGCCCATCCTTAATTGCTCAATGGCTTGCTAGGCCAACTCAGAGGGCACTTCAGGGTCAACCATGCTGCTGTGGGTCTAGAGTCACATGTAGGCCACACCAGGTAAAGATGGCAGATTTTGTTCCCTAACGGACATTTAAATGATCTTTTTGTGAAGAGACTGAAAATGCTGAGAGAATGAGACTGATAACTGTAGAAGATGGCTCATTTGGAAGAAATTAGCAAAACTAATTCTACAGTTTAGAGTAATGGCTATCCACATGGAATTGTTAAAGTGTGTTTGTGTCTCTCTAGCAGGAATCAGATCCTACAGTGGCATGCAATTGGTAATCCTCGCTGCAGAGGAACATGGAAGTGGATTCGACAGATGGAATCGTGCTCTTGCCCTTCAATCCACAGTTTTTTGTTCATTTGAAGCCAACTCATGCCATCCATGGAATACAACCGTCTCATTAATACCTATTAAGCACTTGTACTGCAGACACCAGTCATCTGGAATCTAATTCAAACTAAAGTATTGCTGAGAAAAGAGACATGCTGTTGAAGCTTTTCATCTTGCACTCATCAGGACAGATTCACAAGAATACCAGTTGGAAAGGGAACAACAATTTATACTGCACGAGAAGAGACTGCTGAATGGTTGGCAAGTGGACTCTAATTGACAGAGGCATTTCCTCTATCTCTACCCATCAGAGACCACTTGCTAACCAATCAACACTCTCTTCTCATGCAGTATAAATTGTTGTTCCCTTTGTAATTGGTATCATTGCGAATCTGTCCTGATGAGTGCAAGACAAAAAGCTTCAACAGCATATCTCTTTCTTTCAGCAATACTCAAGCTCTGTACCACCAAATGACTAATTCCAACTGTGTTAAGACTAAATATGAGATATATTCTTAAGTTTGTGGAATATTGTGTGCATATAAACACATTGCAGGAAGGATATGATGAAGTGTCTGAAATGTGGCTTTCTGTAAACCATTTTACCTTCCAGCATTTTCAATAAATCATATCTCATCACAGTGTGAGGGAAAAAAGTCATTAATGTTTTGTGAAAAATAATAAATCAAACTGAAGAGGCAGCTTTTAAGGTGAATTTCTCTAAGACCATTTGAGACATTTAAAAGTACAAATATCAAGCCAAATGTTATGGAGCTAGTTCAGTGATTGGTTACAGGAGCTGCCTTGCTTGCCAGAAAGCTTTGGTTACTGATGAGTGAGTGTTTGTCTTCCTTAACGCTCCCTGTACAATCTGACATTCTGATATTCATTATTCATTAATATTTAATTGGCAAGTTTAGTGGACTGTAATGTGCATCCTTCTGAAGGAACATGGAGCATTCATTTCCCTGAACATTCATGAAAATCTAGTTGTGGCTGGAAAGCAAAATAGTTTGTGTCAATAAAAAGTGATTAGAAAAATGACCATTCTAACACAGCTTTCTGTTACTCGGGAATAATTTACATTTCTCATTACTGTTTCCTCATGGTTAATGATGTAACAAATCTGTGACTTTGGAGAAATCTAAATTCCAGTGTGAAATCTTGAGAAGAAGGCTAACAAATGAGAGATTGAAGGGGAGCACAGCATGCATAAGGTCAATTATATATTCCAATTATTGGTTTTGCCTGTGAAAAGGAGAATCTGTCAGTGAAATCAGGTTGACTGCCATTTTTAAAATAAACTGGTTAACACTTTTGTTAAGAGTGGACAAGTGCGTTCTTACCTTCAAACTCAGGTTCAATCTATTACCAAGACCATCTACTTTTAAGTCTGAATTGTTGCTCGTCTTCATTCCTACCTCACTCTCTGTCACTGAAACTATCACTCACGCCTTTGTCAGCTTCAAACTCAACTGCTTCTGAATTTCACCTTCCGTAAACTTCAGCTCATTCTTTTTTTAATTCATTTATGGGCCAGCTAGGCCAGCATTTATTGCCCATCCATAATTGCCCTTGAGAAGGTGGTGGTGAGCTGCCTCCTTGAACTGCTGCAGTCTGACAACTATATTAGATCCTGTTCACTTAACACTGCTATTCTTACCAATCTCCACTAGCTAACTGTTCCTTAGCGTAATGGCTTCAAAATCCTCAACCTTGGCCACAAATATCTTCTGACCATGCAACCTAATGAGATTGTATGTTTCTGTTTCCACTTGGTCTAATGTGTATTTTCTCCCTTCACACTCACTCTCTGTAGCAAAGCCTTCATTTCTCCCCATTTGAACAAGTCTTAATCAACTTCTTTTGCCACCTTCTTTCCTTTCTGGAGTTGGCCTCGAACTGTGGGCTGCTTTGCCACCTTAAAGGCACTGCGATGATTTGAAACATTTACCTTTGAAAAGTCTCAAAATCTTTTTGTTGAGAAAATTACAACAGATTTCAGCATCTGTTGCCATTTTAGCCAATTTTAAATCAGCCCTGACTCTACAAACAAGAATCTCTAGTTTCCTACCTCTTTTCAGGGAAAAGCGATTGTGATATTATCTCAGAGTAAATGAATGTATTTACAGAACAGCATAGGATGGAGTTGCAGAGGAGAACAATGGCCTAGATTTTGTGGTCAACAGTCAAGGAAAGGTGTTTGCCACTGAACTCAATTAAATCTCCCATAAAGATCAAGTGATCACTGTGACGTCGTTTTCCCCTTTTCCCGAAGGCCGTTTAAGTCTGGAGCCAAGTCAAGGGGCTGTTTGATTGTGCAGCTGCAGTGATAGCAGGTAGGCAATCAATCATATTGAAGTATTCACACAAAGCAAACCAGGAAGTTAACTGCACTTAATATCTTTCTCTTTTAATTTAAATTTTCAGATAACAAAGTAAGTGATCATGAAAGAGGAGCTAAAATAAAAATAGAACTTCTAAAAAAAGAAAAAGGTATTTAAAAAAAATGTTGAATTTTTTTTATAATTGTGGGGAAATTTGGCATTCCATAAATATAAAGTTAGCTTTTTAGGACCCATGAGGACAGTTAGCAGTAATTTAGCAGATGCCAGAAATTGCTGTAGGTTACAGTGGAAATTTAGACTCATGGACATTTACAGCACAGAAGGAGATCATTCAGCCCATCATGTCTGTGCCGGTCAACAAGATCTGACTACACTAATCCCATTTTCCAGCACTTGGCTCATAGCCCTGGAGGCTATGGCAATGCAAGTGAATATCTAAATATTTCTTAAATGGTATGAGCATTTCTGACTCAACTACCCTTTCAGATAGCGAGTTACAGACTCCCATCACCCTCTGGGTGAAAGAATTTCTCCTTAACTCCCCTCTTAACCTTAAACTTCTTACCTTAAATCTATGCCCCCTAGTTATTGACCCCTCTACTAATGGAGAAGTGCTTTCCTATCCACTCTATCTATGTCCCTCATAATCTTACACATTTCTATCATGTCCCCTCTCAACCTTCATTGCTCCAAGGAAGACAGCCCCAGCCTATCCAATCTTTCCTCATAGCTCAGACCCTCCAACACAGGCAGCATTCTGGTAAATCTCCTCTGCACCCTTTCCAGTGTAAACATATCCTTCCTATAATGTGGTGACCAGAACTGCACACCGTACACAAATGTGGCCTATGTGGTGTTTTATACAGTTCCAACATAACCTCCCTGCTCTTGTATTCTATATCTTGGTTAATAAAGCCAAGTATTCCATATGCCTTCTTAACCACCTTATCTACCTGCCCTGCTACCTTCAGGGGTCTGTGGATATACACACCAAGGTCCCTCTGATCTTCAGTACTTTCCAGGGTCCTACCACCCATAATGTAATCCCATGCCTTGTTAGCCCTCCCGAAGTACATTACCTCACACTTTCCTGGGTTGAATTCCATTTGCCACTGCTCTGCCCGCCTGACCAGTCCAGTGATATCCTCCTGCAGTTTACAGCCATCTTCCTCACTATTTATCACCCTACCAATTTTTGTGTCATCCACGAACTTCTTGATCATACCCCCCTACATTTAAGTCCAAATCATATAGGTACGCCACAAATAGCAAGGGCCCCAGCACCGAGCCCTGCGGAACCCCACTGGAAATAGACTTCCAGTCACAGAAACATCCCTCTACCATCACCCTCTGCTTCTTGCCTCTCAGCCAACTTTGCCTTTGATCCCACGGGCTCTTACTTTCTTGACCAGTCTGCCATGAGGGACTTTTTCAAAAGCCTTGCTAAAGTCCATCAAACACATTACCCTCATCAACGCTCCTGGTTAATTCCTCAAAAAGTTTGATCAAATTTGTCAAACATGACATTCTCTTAACAAATCCATGCTGACTATCCCTGATTAAACCCTGTCTCTCCAAGTGCAGATATATTCTGTCCCTCAGATTTCTTTCTAGTAACTTCCCCACCACTGCGGTTAGGCTGACTGGCCTGTAATTTCCTGCTCTATCCCTTCCTCCCTTTTTTAATAACGGGACAACATTATCAGTCCTCCAGCCCTCTGGCACCTCACCTGTGGCCAGAGAGGATTTGAAAATTACCGCCAGGGCCCCTTATATTTCTTCCCTTGCCTCTCTCAACAGCCTGGGATACATCTCATCTGGGCCTGCGGATTTATACACTTTTAAGGCTGCTAAACCTGCTACCATCTCCTTTCTCTCTATGTTAATTTCCTCTAATATTTCATGGTCCTCCACCCCAATGTCTATACCTGCATCATCCTTTTCCATTGTGAAGACCAATGCAAAGTATTCATTGAGGTCTTCCAGTTCCACACACAGATTACCTCTATGGTCCCTAATTGGCCCTACTCTTTCCCTAGTTATTCTCTTGCTCATTATATGTTTAAAAAACCCCTTTGGGTTTTCCTTTATTCTACCCACCAATGCTTTCTCATGCACTCTCTTAGCTTTCCTAATTTCCTTTTAAAGCTCCCCCATGCACTTTTTATACTCCTCTAGGGACTCTGCCGTATTGAGCCCCCAATATCTGACATAATCTCTTTTATTCTTAATCCTAATCTTTATGTCCTTTGACATCCAAGGTTCTCTGGACTTGGTACCCTGCTTTGTCCTTACGGGAACATATTTACCCTGTACTTTTGCTAATTCCTCCTTTGGGCCTCTCACTGCTCTGACACAGTGTTATCTGCAAGTAGCTGCTCCCAGTTCACTTGGGCCAAATCAAATCTCACCTTAGTAAAATTAGCCTTTCTCCAGTTTAGAACTTTTACCAACCTTATCCTTTTCTGTAACTATACTAAATCTAACTGAGTTATGGTCACTGTCTCCAAAATGCTCCTCTACTGATACACCTTGCACTTGCCTGGGCTCATTTCCAAGTTTAAGGCCCAGAACTGCCCCCTTCCTTGTTGGGTTTTCTATGTACTGGCTGAAAAAGTTTTCCTGGATGCAATTTAAGAAATTTGCTCCCTTCCTACCTTGCACACTAAAACTATCCCAGTTAATATTTGGGTAGTTAAAATTCCCTACTATTACCGCCTTATTATTCTTACACTTCCCTGAAATTTGATTACATATTTGATCCTCTATCTCTCCCTGACTGCTTGGCGGCCTATAGCACACAGCATGTTTGCCTCTTTTACTTCTACCCATATAGCCTCATTTGATGATCCTTCCAGGATATCATCCCTCCTCACTGTTATAATTGATTCCTTGATCAATATTGTGACCCCCCTCCTCTTCTAACTCCTCTCTGAATACCCTATAACCAGGAATGTTGAGCTGTTAATCCCGCCCTTCTTTTGGCCAGGAGTAATGATGGCAAATGCTGACAAGTTCACCATCATCACCACCCCAAAATCTGAGCCATTGTTCCTTATCTCTTCTCATTTAGGAATGGCTCAACTGTTGAAGGTTCAACGTTGTCTAAATCCTGACAACTTGAAATTAAAATTTCTTCAATTCAGACCTTGGTGCCACACTGTCAGGTACACCTGGTCAGTTCAGTCAAACTCACAATTGAGCTACTGTCGTAAATGTTTTAAAAACAAATCCTGCCATCATGTCCAGGTTAGGGATCCCCGACCAAATTGGCAATTTTCCTTAAATTGACAAACTTATATTTGAGAGCAAATACTTGGACTTGGATTTATAGTGTGTCCAGCAAGAGGAGAAGTGTTTACCATAAAACAGGAAATTGAGCTGCTTGAGACATGTTTAATAATGGAAGCGATGAAGGAAGCTCCAAAGGAAAAAGTGAAGCCAAAAATTTCAACCAATGAAGAAATCAGGAGGCAGCCATCAAAGGTAAGACATGAGGGCTTTTGGTCAATGGCAGTTTTATTCTGGAATTGCAGTTACTATCCACAATATGAATCTCCCCTTTCCCTCAATCCCTATCGATATCCTCCTAAACTCATGGTCATGTGCATTTGATACATTCATTGCATTTCAAATTACAAGCATTGGGGTAATGGACCATACTAATATACTTAGGTATATGCATATGGTCCTGTCTCCAAAGTGTCACATCCTGATTTTACTAATGGTACTCTGCATCTGGCTATTAGAAGGTATATATGGATAGTTTTAAATTCAGCTCTCTAGCAAGTCCTTTGCTCAATGCCCATGCATATAACACTGGTTTTTGTGTCAGCAATGGTTTGTGTGGCAGCAATGGTTTGTGTGGCAGCAATAGTTCTGTTGGTAGCATTCTTGCCTCTGAGCCATAAGGTTTTGGGTTCAAGTCCACTTCCAGGACTTGAGCACAATAATCAAAAAGCTGAAACTTCAGTGCAGTACTGAAGGAGTGCTGTATTGTTGATTGTGCTGTCTTTCAGATGGGGTATTATAAACCAAGGCCCCATCTGCTCTCTCAGGTGAATGTAAAGGATCCAACAACACTATTTCAAAGAAGAGCAGTGGAGTTATCCCTGCTGTCATTGCCAATATTTAACCCTCAATCAACATTACAAAAAGAGATCATCTGGTCATTGTTGTTTGTGGAGTTCACTGTGCACAAATTGATTGCTGAGTTACAATATTACACTTCAAAAGTACTTCACTGGCTGTAAAGTGCTTTAGAACATCAAGTGGTTATGAAAGGCACTATATAAATGCATTTTTGGGGGGTATTTGATTAATACCAGAAACTCCTACACTGAGTGTTGTCTCTCTGAATCTCAAATGATTGGCAGCTAACTCACCTGGGAAAGCTATTCATTAATTTTGCTGTTTAAGTTCATATTTCAAGCGACATTACTCCTTGTACAGGATGATATCTCTTGCTGTTCAATGTTACTCTGGCAGATTTGATCCTGAACCAACTGTTTGTCTGGTATTTAATTCCTGTGTTACTTTCAAAATGAAATTGTACATGCATAAATACACAAATCATCAGGAAGAATGTGCTAATGAAACACAGCAACAACTGTTACGCATAGTCTGTCAAAATTAATTTTTAAATTGATATAATAATTTTATTTGAGTGATTGTGCTTGGAATCAAAGTTCAAATTTTTAGCTCCCAGCATCTCTCATTGGAGTAATGAAACAAATGCCAATGTGATAAATTATGTATACTGCTGCGGGGATACACAAATCAAAAACTTGTATAGTAACAGTGAAAACCAGTGCAGGTATATGTGGTAGACTTCCAGTCCTATTGATGCCAGTGTTGACAAGTTATGGATTTGTTGAGAAATGTGAAAACCTTTGGACTACAGGAACAGATAAGGCTAAGGAGAGACTAGTGTTCAAAATTATGAAGGAGTTGAGATGGTAAATAGTGAAGGACTGGGATTATTTCCATTGGTTGGAGAATTAGTAATAAGGGCATATAAAACGAGGATTTTGTAAAATTTATTTAATTCACAGGATGTCGCAGGCACATCCCAATTGCTCTGCAGGAAGTGCTGGTGAGCCACAACCTTGAGCTGCTTTAGTATGTATGGTGGAGGTAGTCCCATAATACTGATATGGAGGGAGTTCCAGAATTTTAACCTGGCGATGATGAAGGAATGGTGATCTTTTTTCTAAGTCAGGATGGTATGTAACTTGGAGGGAATTTGAAGGGATTAATGTTCGCATTCAACTGCTTCCTTTGTCCTTCTCGGTGGTAAAGGTGGGTTTGGGATGTGCCGTTTAAGAGGCCTTGTTAAGGTGTTGTAGTACATGTTGTAGAAGGGTAGCTATGTTGAATCGCTGGTGGAGGGGGTGAATATTTAGAATGCCAATCAAGTGGGCTGCTTTGTTGTGGATATTGCCAGCCTTCATGAGTGTTGTTGGAGCTGCACTCATTGATTCAAGTGGAGTGTTTTCCTAAGTTGTGACTTGAGGAATTCCTGCAGTGATGTCCTGCAACTGAAATAATTGACCTCCAACAACCACAGCCATCTTCCTTTCTGCTAGATATGACTCCAGCTGAGGGAAAGCTTTTCCCTGATTCCCATTGGCTAGAATTTTACAAAGTTTGAGTGGGCGCACACATGAGCTGAACCCGTGTGAAATTGCATGAGAACACACTGGGCATGCATCCCAACATCATGGCATCCTTGCATGATATTATGGTTGGTGGGTGTCCACTGAAGTTGGAAGCGCACCCGCCGACAATTAAAAGAGCAATTAAGCCCATTAAACATGTACTTGTCCCTAATTTTACGTGGCCCTTGTGCTTTTACACCTGGCACATGGGCCAATCCACCAGGCAGTGTTCATGTTTTTTCACCGTTGTCGATCCAGGGCAGGATAAAAGGCCTGAATATGTTTGAGGGTTGATGATTCATGAGTACTGCTGTCAGTTGTGTCATTACAGACTGTTTGGGCCATTTTTTGTGTGCTGATATCACTCCAACAATCCTGCAGCTCCCTAAGGCATCTTCACAGCAGCCGTCAGCCTTCAGGGACCTCAAGTGATAACACTCATCCGTGCACCCTTACTTGTCTCGGTGCCTGCCCTCCATCCACACCACCCTCCCACTGCTCAGCCCGTTTCATGCTGGCTGCAGTTAATTGGCGTAAAATCATTGTCAGGAGTTGATGGAGGGCGGAAGTAGATTTCACATCCGTGTCCTGTCCTGCCATTTGCACTCCCGCTGCAAGCATAAAATTCAGGCCTAGGGCTCTTTGATGCCACACTGGTTTAAATGCTTGATGCCAATGGCAGTCACACCTCTGGAAGTCAGCTCTTTTGTTTATATTTGGACCAGGCTATGATGAGTGACCCTCCCATTGGCGAGCAGGTTATTGGTGAGTATGTGCCATTTTATTGCACAGTGGATGACACCTTTCATCACTTTCTGATGGTTGGAATAAGCTGGGGCGGGGGGGTGCGATAATTGGCTGGTATGGATGTGTCCTGCTTTTTGTAGACAGGACATGCATAGCCAGTTTTCCACAAATGACTAGAAAAACAAACAGGGAAGGTAGAAGAATATTTTTCATGCAAAACATTATTCAAGTATGGAATACATATTATAAGTGCCTATTAAAACTGTCCTAGCTACAAAATATGAAATTGAATTCAATGAGCAGGTAAAACGAAGTATTAGAGTAAGAGGAAAGAGCAGGGGAATGGGATTAGAGTAGATCGTGTTAAGGCATGTTGGGTCAAATGGCCTTCTGTGCCTAAATTTCTAAGGGTGGAATTGTCCCAAATTTGCATAAAGTGCGGTTGTGGGCAGGAAAAAGTTGTTTTACCTGCTGGCCCCAATGGTGGGTTTTCACACTTTGTCATTCCATTCCCACCTCATTAATTATGCAGCCACAGGAAACACGTCATCTCGCTGGCAGGCGGCCTCTGATTTTCCTGCCACGCTGTTACCTCACCGATTCCTCATGCAGGGCACCGTATTTAAACTGCAGCTGTGCACACACTTCTCAATACTTGCAGCCCAGGACTGCTGCAATGAAGACATGGGTCCAAAAGCCAAGAAGAGTGCAGCCCCCTGATTCAATGATGCCTTGGAGGCCCGCCACGATGTTCTCTAACCTGCTCTGGCTGCAGGAGGCCCATCAGTCTCAGCACTCCAGCTTGGGAGGCGGTGGCAGAGATGGTCAGTGCCAATGCTGCACACAAAAGGTCAGCCATCTAGTGCAGAAAACAGATGAATGATCTCACCATGCCACCACCTGATCACTCTAAGCTCACACACACACAAGGCCATCACACATTCACTGGCACCTCACTCACTGCCAACTCAAGGGACATCACCACACTCTCTCACACACACCCTCACATCTCCTCTGGCCCCACCTCCTCTGCAGACTGCCTCTTCAGCCCTCAACATCTTGAGGGCACTTGCACAAATCAACATGTGCCCCCACACACACCCTGGGATACCCTATTTCCCCTGTACAGCCCTTGCCTTGCATCCTCTTCCCTGACCTGAGGCCACTTCTCCCCCTTCCCCAACCGAGCGCTAGCATTGCAGCCATTGAAAAACCACCCCTTACAGCTGGTCTGGTAGGTGGAGACCTGCCTGTGAGCCCTCCTTAAAGTGATGTAGTGCTGACTGCAAAGCCTGGTGCTGATAACCGCAAGTGCTGACCGAAGCAAAGTGGGCAAACAAAATTTGAAGTCCCGAGTGAAGTGCAGCTCACCAGGTGCACGTCGTTTATGTACAGTTATGAAACACGTCAGCGTGTCCGGATGATCCAGTGTGGGGGGAATGATTCTGACAAGCATGGCTTATAATGAGATGCTAAAGTATTGAAGTTAGGTTCCCGAAGGGTGGTGGTGGGTAACATGGCCTGCCATTGACCGGCGATTGCAAACTGGTTTCACGACGGCGTGAAACTGATTCTTGGCCTTCTCACCATAATGTCCCACCCCTGCCTGCCTTGATGCCCGGTGCTAACAGGGCTGAAAATACTGGCCCATGTCTTTAGGGCTCAAATCCTAAATGCAGACTTGAATATATTGGTATGCGCTTAATTTACATTGCTATGATAATTCTTTCCTGCAGTAAAATTTCAAGCATGCACAACAATAGATTCTAAAAAAAAAATCTATAAAGACCAATATTCCTTTTCTGTTTCGTTGTGGTAGACTGTCCGCTCAGATTCTCTGGACGTATTATTGAACATGAGTGTTAACTAACTTACAGGGCACTTTGGCTGCTATGGAGCTTGGAAAGCTAATGAATAGAAACGTAAGAAAGTATAGAACAGGATAGTACTTTAGATATCTGAAGCTGAAGAAATATTCCTTTGTCTACAAACACACATTTTTGAATAGTAGCCTCTTTTGGTACCTTTTCTTATTGTAGCGATGATTTCCAAATGTTACTGCTTTGAGGATGATGCTCTCGTGCTAGAGAATTTTTTAGCAGCAACAATAATTATTCTGCAGTCGAGCTCCGCAACAAGTACCAATTACTCAAACATCTAGTTACACAACTTTCCCACAGGGAGTACTTCATTCATGGCATTGAGGGAGCTGGAGCCTATCGGCTGAACATTGCAACAATTCAACAACCATGAACAACATCCTGGGATATTATTCACTATCACAAATACTGTGCCATCATTGCTGAGGCAGTAATGTGGATAAGCTGTGATATTGCATTTAAATCGAACCAATGTAACTGATTCATTTTGGATTGTAGGTGCACTACTACCTCTGGTAGTTTGATGTAAAAGCCATCTGAACTCCCTACACTGAGAGAATTTTGCTTTCTGACAAAAGACCCAAGTCTGAATCCAAATTTGCTCATTGTCACTGTGGAGTAAATCCAATGATGATTAAAGTGAAATTTACATAGTAATAGGAGAAGTCTTCAAACCTGCTTCTTCCAGCCATTTATATAGACATTCAAGAGTGTCTGGTTCTGCTTGGGTCTTGGACATTTTTTGTCCTTATCCAAAATGGAGGTCAACACATTTCAGAAATGTGGTGTGCTTCCTGCTCGCAAACATCAGGGACTTTGCAGGTCAGTTAGTGCCCTAAGATTGGGTCTGCCTATCAAAACCTCTAGGCCATTCTTCCGAATACTCAGCTAGAATTTTCACAGGGACTGTTTTCATCTGCTTTTTGGGGTTTCTGTCAATTTTCCAGTGGATGATTGGGACAAGCCACATGGAAATTCTACTCCATGGTGTTTCATCTCCTGCAACCCATTTCCTTATCTAAGAAGAGTCTTTGCAAAGCCGCAGGTAATTTCTGCAGGTTTTCTGTATCATGTGATTAGTAAAACCTACAGAAAAATAGTTCTCGGGGATTATTCACAGACTCATTACTCTATGTGAAGAAACAAGCTTTGTAATTTCCGGTATAGTATCTGATCTGCTGAAATTTAATTCTGATAAATATTGGAAATGTTGGAAACAGAAGATCAGCGAAAAACACTGAGAATTGGCTTGAATAATTATTGGTTAGCTGTTTCTGCCCCTTTTATATTGATCATCCACTAATGTTATGGCAGTAGATTGAGAAAGGTGGAAATCTGTAATCTATCTAATACATTATATGTTTCTTATTGTAGAATTTCCAAATGTCTGTTGTAACTTCAGTTGAAATTCAGGTATACGAAGAATCTGTGCCAGAGCCTCAACTATTCATGATGACTTAGATAACACAAAATAGGGAACTATATATTCAAGTTAAAAACAAAAAAACTGCGGATGCTGGAAATCCAAAACAAAAACAGAATTACCTGGAAAAACTCAGCAGGTCTGGCAGCATCGGCGGAGAAGAAAAGAGTTGACGTTTCGAGTCCTCATGACCCTTCGACAGAACTTGAGTTCGAGTCCAGGAAAGAGCTGAAATATAAGCTGGTTTAAGGTGTGTGTGTGGGGGGCGGAGAGATAGAGAGACAGAGAGGTGGAGGGGGTTGGTGTGGTTGTAGCGACAAACAAGCAGTGATAGAAGCAGAATATCAAAAGATGTCAACAACAATAGTACAATAGAACACATAGGTGTTAAAGATAAAGTTGGTGATATTATCTAAACGAATGTGCTAATTAAGAATGGATGGTAGGGCACTCAAGGTATAGCTCTAGTGGGTTTTTTTTTTTTATTTTATATAATGGAAATAGGTGGGAAAAGGAAAATCTTTATAATTTATTGGGAAAAAAAAAAAAGAGAAGGGGGAAACAGAAAGGGGGTGAGGATGGGGGAGGGGACTCACGACCTAAAGTTGTTGAATTCAATATTCAGTCCGGAAGGCTGTAAAGTCCCTAGTCGGAAGATGAGGTGTTGTCCCTCCAGTTTGCGTTGGGCTTCACTGGAACAATGCAGCAAGCCAAGGACAGACATGTGGGCAAGAGAGCAGGGTGGAGTGTTAAAATGGCAAGCGACAGGGAGGTTTGGGTCATTCTTGCGGACAGACCGCAGGTGTTCTGCAAAGCGGTCGCCCAGTTTACGTTTGGTCTCTCCAATGTAGAGGAGACCACATTGGGAGCAACGAATGCAGTAGACTAAGTTGGGGGAAATGCAAGTGAAATGCTGCTTCACTTGAAAGGAGTGTTTGGGTCCTTGGACGGTGAGGAGAGAGGAAGTGAAGGGGCAGGTGTTGCATCTTTTGCGTGGGCAAGGGGTTGTGCCATAGGAGGGGGTTGAGGAGTAGGGGGTGATGGAGGAGTGGACCAGGGTGTCCCGGAGGGAGCGATCCCTACGGAATGCCGATAAGGGGGGTGAAGGGAAGATGTGTTTGGTAGTGGCATCATGCTGGAGTTGGCGGAAATGGCGGAGGATGATCCTTTGAATGCGGAGGCTGGTGGGGTGATAAGTGAGGACAAGGGGGACCCTATCATGTTTCTGGGAGGGAGGAGAAGGAGTGAGGGCGGATGCGCGGGAGATGGGCCGGACACGGTTGAGGGCCCTGTCAACGACCGTGGGTGGAAAACCTCGGTTAAGGAAGAAGGAGGACATGTCAGAGGAACTGTTTTTGAATGTAGCATCATCGGAACAGATGCGACGGAGGCGAAGGAACTGAGAGAATGGGATGGAGTCCTTACAGGAAGTGGGGTGTGAGGAGCTGTAGTCGAGATAGCTGTGGGTGTCGGTGGGTTTGTAATGGATATTGGTGGACAGTCTATCACCAGAGATTGAGACAGAGAGGTCAAGGAAGGGAAGGGAAGTGTCAGAGATGGACCACGTGAAAATGATGGAGGGGTGGAGATTGGAAGCAAAATTAATAAATTTTTCCAAGTCCTGACGAGAGCATGAAGCAGCACCGAAATAATCATCGATGTACCGGAGAAAGAGTTGTGGAAGGGGGCCGGAGTAGGACTGCAACAAGGAATGTTCCACATACCCCATAAAGAGACAGGCATAGCTGGGGCCCATGCGGGTACCCATAGCCACACCTTTTATTGACCCCACCACTGAACATCAAGCCATTGTTTCCAGGACTGTCACTGACCTCATCTCCTCTGGGGATCTCCCTCCCACAGCTTCCAACCTGATAGTTGCCCAACCTCGGACGGCCCGCTTCTATCTCCTACCCAAAATCCACAAACAGAACTGCCCCGGTAGACCGATCGTCTCAGCTTGCTCCTGCCCCACAGAACTCATTTCTCGTTATCTTGACTCCCTTCTCTCTCCCCTTGTCCAGTCCCTTCCCACCTACATCCGTGATTCCTCTGACACCTTACGTCACATCAACAATTTCCAGTTCCCTGGCCCCTACCGCTTCCTCTTCACCATGGACGTCCAATCCCTCTACACCTCCATCCCCCACCAGGATAGTCTGAGGGCCCTTAGCTTCTTCCTCGAACAGAGGCCCGAACAATCCCCATCCACCACTACTCTCCTCCGTCTGGCTGAACTTGTTCTCACGCTGAACAATTTCTCCTTCAACTCCTCTCACTTCCTCCAAATAAAAGGTGTGGCTATGGGTACCCGCATGGGCCCCAGCTATGCCTGTCTCTTTATGGGGTATGTGGAACATTCCTTGTTGCAGTCCTACTCCGGCCCCCTTCCACAACTCTTTCTCCGGTACATCGATGATTATTTCGGTGCTGCTTCATGCTCTCGTCAGGACTTGGAAAAATTTATTAATTTTGCTTCCAATCTCCACCCCTCCATCATTTTCACGTGGTCCATCTCTGACACTTCCCTTCCCTTCCTTGACCTCTCTGTCTCAATCTCTGGTGATAGACTGTCCACCAATATCCATTACAAACCCACCGACACCCACAGCTATCTCGACTACAGCTCCTCACACCCCACTTCCTGTAAGGACTCCATCCCATTCTCTCAGTTCCTTCGCCTCCGTCGCATCTGTTCCGATGATGCTACATTCAAAAACAGTTCCTCTGACATGTCCTCCTTCTTCCTTAACCGAGGTTTTCCACCCACGGTCGTTGACAGGGCCCTCAACCGTGTCCGGCCCATCTCCCGCGCATCCGCCCTCACTCCTTCTCCTCCCTCCCAGAAACATGATAGGGTCCCCCTTGTCCTCACTTATCACCCCACCAGCCTCCGCATTCAAAGGATCATCCTCCGCCATTTCCGCCAACTCCAGCATGATGCCACTACCAAACACATCTTCCCTTCACCCCCCTTATCGGCATTCCGTAGGGATCGCTCCCTCCGGGACACCCTGGTCCACTCCTCCATCACCCCCTACTCCTCAACCCCCTCCTATGGCACAACCCCTTGCCCACGCAAAAGATGCAACACCTGCCCCTTCACTTCCTCTCTCCTCACCGTCCAAGGACCCAAACACTCCTTTCAAGTGAAGCAGCATTTCACTTGCATTTCCCCCAACTTAGTCTACTGCATTCGTTGCTCCCAATGTGGTCTCCTCTACATTGGAGAGACCAAACGTAAACTGGGCGACCGCTTTGCAGAACACCTGCGGTCTGTCCGCAAGAATGACCCAAACCTCCCTGTCGCTTGCCATTTTAACACTCCACCCTGCTCTCTTGCCCACATGTCTGTCCTTGGCTTGCTGCATTGTTCCAGTGAAGCCCAACGCAAACTGGAGGGACAACACCTCATCTTCCGACTAGGGACTTTACAGCCTTCCGGACTGAATATTGAATTCAACAACTTTAGGTCGTGAGTCCCCTCCCCCATCCTCACCCCCTTTCTGTTTCCCCCTTCTCTTTTTTTTTTTTCCCAATAAATTATAAAGATTTTCCTTTTCCCACCTATTTCCATTATATAAAATAAAAAAAAAAAACCCACTAGAGCTATACCTTGAGTGCCCTACCATCCATTCTTAATTAGCACATTCGTTTAGATAATATCACCAACTTTATCTTTAACACCTATGTGTTCTATTGTACTATTGTTGTTGACATCTTTTGATATTCTGCTTCTATCACTGCTTGTTTGTCGCTACAACCACACCAACCCCCTCCACCTCTCTGTCTCTCTATCTCTCCGCCCCCCACACACACACCTTAAACCAGCTTATATTTCAGCTCTTTCCTGGACTCGAACTCAAGTTCTGTCGAAGGGTCATGAGGACTCGAAACGTCAACTCTTTTCTTCTCCGCCGATGCTGCCAGACCTGCTGAGTTTTTCCAGGTAATTCTGTTTTTGTTTTATATATTCAAGTTTGCTGGTGACATAAAGATTGGGGATGTAATAAGAAGCATAGATGGGAGTGTAAAATCATAAAAAGACATTGATAGAGTAAGCGAATCGGAGAAACAGATGTATTTCAACATGTGTATATATTTTAGACCAAGAAAAGGATAGGTCTGAACATTATTTAAATGGTGAAAAGTGGGTGTCCAAAGAGATTTAGTTGTTAATTTGCACAAATCACTAAATTGTAGTACTCAAGTACAAGAAGTAATCGAAAAGGCTAATGGAAAGTTAGCCTTTATAACTGGAGGGTAGAATATAAAGGAGAGTTCTTCCTACAGCTGTACAAAGCCCTAATTAGACCGTGTCTGGAGGACTGTGTACATTTCTGAGCGCAGCATCTTATAAAAGATACATTGGCCTTTGAAGGAATGCAGTACAGATTCACCAGAATGTTACCCAGGCTCCAAGAATTAGATTTTGAGGAAAGATTAGGCTTGTATTCCCTGGAGCATAAAAGGGAAAATTGATTGAAGTGAGTCGATAGGCTAGACAAAGCTTTCATTGCTGGTTGGATGTCTAGGACAAATAGACAATCAGAACCAGGCCATTCAGGAGAGATATCAGCTAATACTTCTTCAAGAAAAGAGTGGCAGATTTGCGGAAGTCTCTTCAGAGAAAGCAATAGATGGTAGTTCAATTAGTAATTTAAATCTGAGATTGATAGACTTTTGCTAGACAAAGGTAAAAAAGGATATGTAGGCAAGGAGAGTGGATGATGTAAAGTTACAGATCAGAAAGTAAGACTTGCATTAATATAATGCTTTTTCCAGCCTCAGGATGCCCCAAAGCATTTTACAGGCAATTATTTACTTTTCAAAGTGTAGTCACTGTTATAATGTAGGAAACATGGCAGCTAATTTGCACACAGCAAGTTCCCACAAAAAGCAGTCTGATAATGATCAGATTATCCATTTTTGTGATGTTTATGGAGGAACAAATATTGGCCAGGGCACCAGGGATAACTTCCTCTGCTCGTCTTTGAAATAGGTCCATGGGATCTTTTCTGAGCAGCTTAGAAAGCAGAGCCTGGATTTAAGATCTCATTGGAAAGATTTTCAGGTTTGCATTGTGAAATGGGAATTGGGAAGTATTCCAACATCACGGTCCTGTCTCCTTATCTGGCAGCACTGGTTGGTGGGATTTGCATCGGGGGAAGGTGTGGTCAGGCTGGAGTCGGTTCACTTCCCATTCCAGTGCAGAGGTGCAATGGGCAGTGGGCAATCCCATCTTGGGACCTATAAAATGGCCACTGTTGCAATCTTCTTCCTGCCTCAAAAAAAAAGGTTTTGTGTGAAACTTCCCATTGTGGCTTGAACTGATGGTTGAACATCATTGCTGATGCCATTGCTGGCTAATAGTTTGCTGTCCTAGCAAAAGTTGACCCAGCATGAAGGAACGCTTAGTAAATTCCCAAACCATTGCAAGTTCCATTGATATTTTGCTCTGCTGCCTGAGAAATCCCAGCTCTGAGGAATCTGCTAGCCCAGCCTTTCTCTGCATTTCCTGCAAGTGGCTGCATTCTGCCAAGTCAATATGTAGCAGGTCACAGCACAGCTGTACAAGTGTGTACAGCAGTCCTGGTCAGGGGCAGCTCCCCAGACTCAGACTTCAACTCTACAGGCCCTCACACTCTCCCTACAACATCAACATGGGATCCAAACATTGACCAATCCCCTGGCTACTCCAAGCCTTACTTCATCCCAAGACATGCGCCCCTTGAGAAGTTCTGGCCCCCTAGAACATTGCCACACAGTGTCAATGCATGTCATGCTGGCATTTGCACAGTAACAGTGAGGCCACCAAGCCTATTCTGACCAAACCCATCACTGGTATTCAGACCACAAAACACCATTCTCTGGCTATATGTGATTATGCAAAGCTAATGATGCACCACACACATGGCTAACACAAATACTGACCCATATACTTCACCCGCTCCAATGGCAGAATGTTGGAGTCAGGAAGCAGTCAGGAGAGCTGGGACTTGTGAGCTCCACATTTCAGCGACCATGATCTGGATATCCTGGTGCAAGTGGTCAGCGACAGGGAGGAACATCCTCTACCCTATAGGCTGCAAGCTGAGCCCAACCCTAATCAAGAGGGCATGGCTCCAGATTGTGGAGGTGGTAATTACCTCAGGGGAACACTGGACATGGGTCCAGTTCTGGAAGAGGGTCGGTGACACCTTGCATTCTGGGGAGGTGATTGAGACTTCTAGCTGCTCAGTGTCCTCCGTGCGATTACAGAATGCAACATGCAAAACATCTGGAGGACAGAGGGCACATGCTGCTCCTAAATCTTGGAGGAGTGCTTGGCCAGGCCACTGACATAGTGCACAGTGCTCATGGGTGAGGCTGCCGAAGAAGAAATGTTGTCTCAAGCTCTTTGGAGGAGCTCCTCTTCTCCATTTAGCACCTTATATCCCTCTCCCTCTTGACCTTGAAATGCACAACACCCATGAAATGGAGAGAACCAGGGGTGGGACGCCATTGATGAGGTCAGTAAAGGCTGTGGAGGAGAGTGCATGGAGTATGCCAGTGCCCCATCACAGGAGCATGTTGGTGATGCCAAATCTCCCATTCCAGGTGTACATGGCCATGAAAGTGTCATTTGCAAGAAAAATCCACCTTCAACTGTGCAACACTCCCTCAGAACTACATTTGAGTGCAAGGCTAGATATTTTTGCTATTATCAGCCATGATTACATTGAATGGCAGAACAGCCTTGATGGACTGAATGGCCTACCTCTGTTCCTATGTTCCTATCACAATAAATGGCTCCTTGTTTATGTTGTTTCTCCGAGAACCCTTCAGAAATGCCAGGCGAATATTTTTAAACAATTATTTTTCCAGTTATTCAATTTACAGCATAAAGCTGCCAAACTTGTCAACCCATGTGATTTTTCCATAAAGCCCTTGTCCATGATTGTGTGTACCTGTCTTAACTGTGATTGGGGCAGATTCCATGGAGTCCTTACCAGTGAACTATCAACACATACCATCCGCAAAATATTTGCGCAACCTAAGCCAGGCAAGAATGAAATACTTAAAGAATCTATAAATAAGGTTAAGTGAATAAATGCGTATGTTCTTTTTGTGGAACTTTAATTTGACTTTAACATTCTTTTAAAATTGCTTCTCTGATCTTGCAATATGTACGTATGCCAAATGGTACTGAGATATATAAGTCAGCTCGAGCCCTCAAAGTTTAGGGTATTAGAAGAAAGTAGGAAATATAGGCAATATTTTTTCAGTAGAAGAGTGATAGAAAATGTGGCACATGTTGGAATTCTGTCTATCAATTTGGCCACTGGACTATAGCAAGGATAATCCACTATTGGAGGCAATGCTAAATAGGGCAACCAAACTGGCACATAGCTTAAGACATCTGAGATGCAAGGATCACAGAAGCATAGAGAGTAGCAAGAGCATAAGATTGCTCACTCTGCAAAAAAGTCAGGGTCAGGGAAATATTCTCATTCTCTCGCTCTATCACTCTAATTTATCCAAAGTGAAAGAAAGACATTGGGAGAATTTTCTGTGCCTACTGGCAGCGAGCGTGATGGGTGGCATGTACGGACAATATGGCATGATCTGTTTCACAATGGTGAGAAGGCAGGTCATGAACATCCACTCAGCCCACCGACGGTGGCCTGGGTTTCCCACCAATGGTCATTGGGGAGCTCATTGTAATACATCAGCATATCTTTAACAGGCCATCCCGCCAGGTTCTTGGACCCCCCACTGGATCATCTGTCCACATCGACGGGAAAACATGTCCATGTGTTTCACAACAGCACACAGGCAACATGCACTTGGCGGCCTTCACTTTGGGGGAACTGGAGGTGAGTGAACAGCAGTGTTCTGCAGAGCTCTCCAGGGGTGCCTGTTAATTTGCAGGCTTCAGGGGCACCGGGAGATCGGGATGAAGCGCTGTCCTGCCTCAAAGGCGACTGTCTTCGGCGGGGGGGTTGTCCGGAAGCAACTGCTGCCCAGCCTCAGAGGTGACTGTTGTTGGTGGGGTGTCCGGGGGCATCTGCTGCCCTGGCATTGGATCTCGCACACAAGAAATTGAGGTAGGGGGAGCAGGGTAGGCAAGGGAAGTGGCCATGCAGTAGGGACACATGTATAAACTGACCATTCCTCTGTAACTGAGGGAGTTCAGGTGCAGCCACAGTGATATGATTGGGTTCGGGCTCCTAGACTGCCCACCCACTCAAGAAACACAGAGGCACCAAAGTGCCACTAAGCGCTCCACATCTTACCACCCAAAGGTTGTGGTTGTTGGAGGTCAGTCATCTCAACTCCAGGACATCACTGCGGGAGTTCCTTAGGGTAATGTCCTTGGCTCAACCATCTTCAGCTGCTTCACCAATGACCTACCTTCTATCAGAAGGTCAGAAGTGGGGATATTTGCTGATGATTGCGCAATATTCAGCACCATTCATGACTCCTCAGATACTGAAACAGTCTATGATCAAATGCAGCAAGACCTGGACAATATCCAGGCTTAGGCTAACAAGTGGCAAGTAACATTTGCACCACACAGGTGTCAGGCAATGACCATCTAAACAAAAGGAAATCCAACTGTTGCTCCTTGACATTTAATGGCATTACCATCAGTGAATCCCCCACTATCAACATCCTGGGTGTTACCATTGACCAGAAACTGAACTGGGCTAGCCATATAAATACTGTGGCTGCAAGAGCAGGTCAGAGGCTAGGAATTGTGCAACAAGTAACCCACAGGACTCCCCAAAATCTGTCCACCATCTACAACACGCAAGTCAGGAGTGTGATGGAATCCTCTCCACTTGCCTGGATGAGTGCAGCTCCCACAACACTCAAGAAGCTTGACATCATCCAGGACAAAGCAGCCCATTAGGTTGGCACCACATCCACAAATATTCACTCCCTCCACCACCGATGCACAGTAGCAGCAGCGTGTACCATCTACAAGATACACTGCAGGAATTCACCAAGGCTCCTTCAACAGCACCTTCCAAACCCACGACCACTACAATCTAGAAAGACAAGGGCAGCAGATAGATGGGAAAACCACCATCTCGAAGTTCCCCTCCAAGTCACTCACCATCCTGACTTGGAAATATATTGCCGTTCCTTCATTGCCGCTGGATCAAAATCCTAGAACTCCCTTCCTAACAGCACTGTGGGTGTACCCACACTATATGGACTGCAACGGTTCAAGAAGGCAGCTCACCACCTTTTTCTCAAGGGCAACTAGGGATGGGCAATAAATGCTGGCCCAGCCAGCAAAGCCCACATCCCATGAATAAATTTTAAAAAATCCTCTGCAGAGGTTTCTTCAGGCCTTGATTGGAGGCCCTGGGTCATGGTCTCTGTTGGCTGTCTGGCAGATGTGTCTGCGAAAGCCAGGAGAGATAGTAATTGCATGACAGTAGCCTATGAAAGAGGACACATATGGCATGGTTGTCTGATGGAGGTTGCACTTCTGGATCCTCACTGGGTAAAGCAACACCGACCTCACCGTCAGCACAGGACTGGTCCAGATCATGGCCAGCCAACTGGATGGCTCTGTTTTCAAAGTCCACGAGGACCTTGATTTCGGGCATTCTGCCACCGGTGTGTGACCGCTCCATCTTATTGTGTACCAGCTTGTCCTGCATGAATAGAGATGGAGAAGGTGTAAGCAAGATGCCTGCCAGGCCAGATGATAAGTATACCTGGCCTGTGTGGGTGGTGAGTGGTCCCATGGACTGGATGAGGACAATGAAGGTCTGTATGAGAGAGTGAATGGTGATGTCCCTTGAACTGGCAGTGAGTGAGGGCCTTTTGAATGTGTGATGGGTTTATGAGTGTGTGAGTTGAGAGTGGTGAGAAGAGTGACTTACCCTGGTGGAATGGAAGAGATCATTCATTCTTTAGCGGCACTGGGTGACTGCCCTCTTCTGAAGGGGGTGGCGCTGACCATCGCTGCCGCCACCACCCAAGCTGGCTTGGTTAAGTTGCTGCCAGAGCGGGGGTAGAGCTCATCCCGATGGGCCTCCATGGCATCCAGGAGTTGCTCGAGGAACCTATTGCTTAAGCAGGGGGCTACAGTCTTTTTGCCTTTGCTGGCCATGTCTCCCGGGCAGTGGTGGTGAGCTAGTGGCAATGAGTGCTTTGCTGGCAGCTGCCTTTTAAACATGGCAGCCAGCATGATGCAACAACGTGGTAATGGCAGGTGGGTGAAAGAGAGCCCGCTAATCATGTAAATGGCATGTTTCGCAGGAATGCGTAAGTAATGTGGCAGGCTTGGGACAATACGGCATGAAAACTCGCCGTCGGCGGGTGGAATGCCATTTTGCCCACCCTCTACTGGAAATTTCTGCCCTTTAAAATGGCTTAGGTGTTCCCATTAGCTTCCAAATAAAGTTTCTGTGGTGACCTTAAGCACAGAAATTTGCAAAAGGAATATTTTTACTTCTGGTTTGTGAACCATTAATATTTCATTAATCAAATTTAGTGTTAGAAAAAGTACAATCAGTGAGCTCTGTGCTGTCCACACGATGTGGCTTCCTGCTGTAATGAATTGGTGCCAGTGTAAAGATGTAATAGTGTAATAATGTGCCTGCTTGACTAAAAGAGTGGCTGAATTCCTCAGAATAGTAAACTGTTGGGTATCTGCGGAAAACCTGTGCAGAACCAAGCCTGAAGCTGGTGGGTCCTGTTTTGTAGCTATTGTATTGTAGCAAAAATGATGCAATAAGATGCCACATTACTTCGACAACTTGCTGTTATAAGTCAGACTTTGTTTGCCTGACTTTGCCCTCCTGAGCCTAAATTGCATTTTCTGATAACTTTTGCATTTAGCCTATGGTTTCTAGTTGCAGGAAAATACCTTCTGCACTTGAGTTCATAGTGTGCTTGTATTTCTGCAGCTCATGCAGCTTTGCAGAGCTTTTACAGTAACCGTTCATCCATGTCTTTAATTGGGGGAAAGCATTTGCTTCTGTAAATAGTTTATTGGCAGAATTTTGCCCTCATTGGGCGGGCGCAGTGGGAGGGCCGGGCAGCAGTCGCAAAGCCGACCACCGCCTGTGGGTCAGGCCCCGAGATGGATCTCATGCTGGCCGGCCAGTTAATGTCCAGCCAGCATAAAACGCGCGCTGCAGTGCTCAGCACTGCCGGGGTGGGGGCGGGAGGAGCTTGAGTACGGAAGTGTGCGCATGTGTGAGTGTGCGCGCAGTAAAAGCTTCCTGAGACACAGAGTTGCCTCAGGGGGCTGAAGATTTTTATCAATAAAACAAACATATTAAAAATAATGAAAACATGTCCCCTCATGTGACTCTGTCACATGAGCAGGGACATGTTAAATATAAGTGCTAAAAGTTTTTAATTTTTTTTAAAATCACTGGTCTGAACCTCATCCCGCCTCGTGGGTGAGGTTTCGCCAAAAATGCAAAGGCCGCTTGGATTTTGGCCCGCCTGCCAACCGAACGGTTTGACAGGCAACGAAAAATTTGAGTTAATTGGGTTCTTAAGGGCCTTAATACGCTGCTTAATTAATAGCGGGTGCGGCTCCGCCTCCTGCGTGTGCCTGCCGACCAAAATATTGTGTGAGTGCGCGTTGATGCCGGGACGCTCGCCTGACGTCATCCTGTCATTTTATGCTCGTTTGGGTCAGGTGCACCCCTGCCCGACGAGCAAAAAATTCTGGTCTATGTATTTTTGTCATTTGGCATTAAGAGCAGTTGAAGAATATAAAAATGGAAATAGGAGCAGGAGTAGGCCATTTGGCTCATTGAGTCTGCTCTGCCTTTCAAGAAGATCATGGCTGATCTGATTGTGGCCTTAACTTCACTTTGCTGCCTGTCTCTCATACCCCAAATGTATCCCAATGTTTCAATGTATCCCAATTAATGCAGGAAATTCTCATGTAAAATTGTAGGAAGCATCTTTTATATCATGTTGTCATTAGTAATGGGAGGTTTTGGCGGTTGTAGGGAGCTGGTGCAGTTAGCAGTAGAGACCACAGCTGCCTG
Source organism: Carcharodon carcharias (assembly GCF_017639515.1). Lineage (NCBI taxonomy): Eukaryota > Metazoa > Chordata > Chondrichthyes > Lamniformes > Lamnidae > Carcharodon > Carcharodon carcharias. The sequence goes on along the minus strand of NC_054480.1, from coordinate 40,315,478 downwards.
GATCCCATCTCACATGATGTACACTTCCAAAATGGCTCACTGGCTGTAGGTAGAAGTGGGAACCCTGGTCAACTTTCCCCTCCTTATCCTAGGGGAGAAAGAAAGAGAGCTAACCACTACTCTGGAAAAAATCAGCTCAGTGCAGCATGTATCAAATCTAGCAAATTCCCAGTCTCACCCTATTTGGTACATAACCATTCTGCTGGTTTGAGGTTTTTCCTGATTTGTCTGTTATTGGGAACCATTAGAATATTTTCTACTGGCACAAATTTCAGAAGGAATATACATTTTGCCTTGTAATGAAGCCTGAATAAGACAGGAAAGGAAAATGCTTAGTTAGTAAGTCAGCCTCTGCATGCAGTCACTGCACCTAAATGAGGTACCAGCAGAGGGCAGAACATGTTCAAGAAGCACATATTCGGAAGAGATGAATTTGATTTAGAATTTACACCACTAACAAATTCATAGTCTGTTGATCATCAAAAATATAAAATGTTCAATACATTAAAGTATAAACTTTCCATGAATTTCAGTCCTAATTTTAATGATTTCTCTCAGAGTGCTAAAATTCTAATTTCTAAAACCACTGGCAGCTGCAAATTTATGGGTCAATGAATTTAAATATCAATTGGGCTGACCTTTTCCATAGCAGCCATTTTTCTTTCTGATGTGATTGCAGCAAGCCTGAAATAAGTGGGTGAAATCAACTTGTACGTGTATTCTGCATGAAGTTTAACCATGGGAAATAGCATTGGGGTATAAATTCACATATAGCTGCAAAATGGGTGATAGCGTGCAGTCAGCGGAAGCAAATATTAGGCAGAGTGTAACTCGGGCTTCTGAAACGCAGCACCTGTTTGACATTACTGCCCAGGGCAAATTTCAACTGTTTCGTATTTTAGCCCTGTCTCTCTAAGAACAGATTGGTTCCACAATGCCTTGCAGCTTCTTAGTGGCATATTAAACAAAGCCAGATTTCTGATATGAGGCTTGACCTGGAACTGACCCCAGCATTCATTTCTAGAATCCAAAACAATTAAACCTTACTTCTCTGACTTTAAGATGTGATGTACTATATTCACCAGTGTGTGTGAATATATATACATATACATAAAATATACACAAGTTGTATAGAGAGGGAGCGAGAGCAGCTCTTCTGCATCATTGTCAATGGTAAGTTAGAAGTTTACTATGAAACTGATATAATGGGAAGAATTATGATCCTGGGAAGGGAAACAAAGGAGTACATAATTGGTATGAGAATCAATCTGTATTTTGGACAGGATTTTAAGGATCTGAGAGCACTAGAGGGGATGCCAGGATTCCATTGATAATGAAGATGGAGTTTCTAGGAATATTGTAACAGTCTTTTTTTATTTATTCACGGGGTGTAGGCTTCGCTGGCTGCGCCAGCGTTTGTGGCCCATCCTGTGATCAAGGGTCCCTGGGAGAGGGATCCTAGAATCTGGGGCACTGCAGATGCTGTTCATAGGATCTAACAGCATTGGGGTGGTCCTATGATCAATAAACAGTGGGCATACAATGAGTACAATGAATAGAGTTTCTGAACACAGAGGACTTGAGGATCTGGGGGCGTAAGTCCCAACATAGTTACTAACACTGCCTAATTGTTTAAAACCACTGCAAAGTACTGGCTTAAGTTGATCCTGAGGCCAATCAGAGCTTAATTACCATTTGATGAGGGAAGATGGCAAATTGCCAGGTTCTTGTAAAATTCCCAATGTGGATCAGCACAAATTGCATGCTTTCTAACACTCTCATTCTTCTGGTTTGTAACATATGTTTAGAGCTCTAAAATCATTCTGAATTGCAAGAAATTAATTGCAGTTGAAGACTAACTGACAGAACTCTGGCATATGTTGAATGCTTGTGAATGGAGCTATGTCCTTAACCATTCCAATTACATCTCTTCACTAAGCACTCCACAGTGATGTGAGCTGCCAGTGTAAGCATGGCTCCATGCTCATACTGCTCTTGAACTATTGTTGGTACCGTACAGATCAGTGCATTATAATTTCTGCATTTGATTGTTTTAGCATGCCATTGTCATGGCAACCTGTCTTGCAAAAACTGTTGAATTTATTATAGCTAAATGGTTAGTGAATTGATCCAATTAGTGCTTCTAACAATTGCTCTTTTGGTTTGTTTGAAAATCAAAGACTGGGAAAAGTCTAATCCAATGAGTCCAACTGTGGAGCATCTAGAGTTTAAGACCACGCTTTCAAGGCATACTAAAGAGTGATGAAGGCAGGCAAGTTGACACCAAACCAGCTTTAAGTGGTTTCTTCAATACTCTCAACCTTAATGCAGAAACTCCTTGGCACATTTTGCACACATGGTGCGAGACTAATGCTTTTCTTCTCACAGTTGAGCTCACAAAGTCTTAATCTCTGTTGTCCTTAGCAGACTTGGGAGGTGGCCACACCCTTCAGCAAGATCTCTAAAGGCCTCACCCTGCCACTAGCTGGTGCATATTGTTGATGGGTACTTCACAATGCATGGACCTATTTAGCTCACTATCTAACACTTGTGGGGTGCCAGTGTCTGGGTCAGATGTAACTCTTTCGAGTACAAACCCGTTTCCATCTGTTTCAGATGAAGTTACATTGTTTCATAGTTTGCCATTGTGAGATTTGAACTCTTGATATTCTTTTAAACGAAAACCAAATCAACAAAATTGGGATAAATCAGGCACAGCCCCTAATTCAGGTCAGCTGTAAAACCAAGAACAAAGTTTAAAGGAAACTTACAAACTTTAAATCAAAATGTGATTAAAGGGGTCAACAAAACACCCCAGTCCCCGCGGTGCCCACCGAGCACGGAAGGCCTCGAGAGTGCCAGCAGACACCGCGTGCTCCTTCTCCAGGGACATCCGGCAGCGAACGTAGCCACGGAAGAGGGACAAACAATCGGGCGGGACTCCCCCGTCGATCGCCCGCTGCCTGGACCTGTTAATTGCCAACTTGGCCAGGTCCAGGAGCAGGTTCACGAGGAGGTCCTCCTCCTTCCCGACCCCCTTCCGCACCGGGTGCCCATAGATCAGGAGCGTGGGGCTGAAGTGCAAACAAAACATCAATAAAGGGTTCTTCAAATAACTAAAAAGGGAGTGCAGCCTACAACACCCTATGTATACATGGTCCACGGACTCCACAAGACAGCAAAAAGGGCAGGTGTCCTGAGAGTCCGTGAACCTATGCATCCTCTTATTATAAGGGACTGCTGCATGCAACACCCTCCAACCCAGGTCCCCGATAGAAAGGGGGAGGACACCTCCGTAGAGGGCCTCCCATCGGGGGCCTCCGCCGCCGGACGGCAACAAGGCACGCCAGGGCGTGTCCGGTCGACGGACAAGGGCGAGAAAATGGAAGGTGTGCAGCAGCAGTCCATACAAAAAGCCCCTCTTTGCCGTGCCAAAAGGCACAGAGGGCAAGTCCCCGAGGCGGCTCATATTGCGGGGCACCAGCACCCGAGGGAGGGTTCGGGGTTTGGGGCCAATGTGGAATTCCGTCCGAACAGGGGAACGCTCAGACGGAAGACCACCGCGCACCTGGGCCACCTCAAGACCCAAAATAACGTCGGGTCCGAGCACGACCGTTCTCAGGTCTTGGATGGCATCGGCTGCGACCTGGACACTCACAGACGTGCGTCGCGCCAACTCCTGCGGGAGCATCCAGCCCAGTCCTCCGCCACCCAGCACGTCCCCGATCCTGGTCACCCCTGCGGCCACAGCCCTCCTCTCCGCCAACCACTGAAAAGGACGGAGGGGCGGATTCCTGAGCAGCGGCTCTCTGACGATAGCCGCTACTCCTGACGGGGGAGAGCTGCGTCGCGAGGCGACCACTTTCCAGACTTTGATCAGGTCCTGGTAAAAGACGGGCAACGCCTGCAAGGAGCCACCGAGGCCCAGCTGTTCTATAAACAGGAGCTGCACGTCATAATTCAGGCCGTGCACCTGACGGAAGAAATACGTCATCAGGGCACACCATCTAGGAGGAGGCTCGACGTAGAGGTATCGCTGCAGGGTCTGAAGGCGGAAAGTCGCCACCTGTGTGCGTAGGCACACTAGCGCCTGACCACCCTCCCTAAGCGGGAGACTCAACCTCGGCAGTGACCCAGTGCAATCTTTTGTCCCAGAAGAAGTCGACTAACAATCTCTGGATTCTTGTGCCAAAGTCCGGGGGAGGGGTCAAAGTGACCAGCCGATACCACAACATGGCGGCGATCAGCTGGTTTATGACCAGAACTCGACCTCGATAAGATAGCACTCGGAGCAGTCCTGTCCAGCGCCGCAGGCGAGCGGTGACTTTCGTCTCCAGTTCCTGCCAGTTTGCCGGCCAGGATTCCTCAGCGGGGCAGAGATGGACCCCCAGGTAGAGGAGGCTGGTCCTGCTCCAGGTGAAAGGCCTGAGCTCCTCGGGTAGGGGATCCATCTGCCACTGACCGACCAGGAGTCCAGAACATTTACCCCAGTTGATCCTGGCAGAAGAAGCGGCAGAGTAGACCTCCTGGCACTCGCGCATCCTCCGCAGGTCAGCCGGGTCACTAAACATAAGGAGCACGTCGTCGGCGTAAGCCAAAAGGACCACCCCGATGCCCGGCCCGCTCAGAACCAATCCCGACAACCTCCTCCGCAAGAGGCGCAGGAAAGGCTCCACGCAAATAGAATACAACTGGCCAGACAGGGGGCAGCCCTGACGTACCCCTCTCCCAAGGCAAAGGGGCGCCGTCAGGGACCCGTTAACCTTCACTAGACACTCCGCGGCGGTGTACAGAAGTCGGATCCGGGCGACAAAATGCGTCCCGAACCCGAAAGCTCGCAGAGTTCCGAGTAAGTATTCGTGATCCACCCTGTCGAACGCCTTCTCCTGATCGAGAGACAGGAAGGCGCTTGACAGACCAGCCCTCTGGGAATGGTGGATGATGTCCCAGACCAGATGGATGTTATCATAAATGGTTCGGTCCGGGACGGTGTAGGACTGGTCAGGGTGGATCATGTGGTCCAGCACGGTGCCGAGCCGAGAAGACATGGCTCGGGCGAAGATTTTGTAGTCCGTGCTGAGGAGGGAGACCGGGCGTCAGTTTTTAAGAAGGCGGAGATCCCCCTTCTTCGGCAGCAGGGCAATCACGGCCCTGCGCCACGAAAGGGGCATCTCCCCGGTAGCAATGCTCTCCCCCAGGACCCCCGTGAAGTCGCTCCCCAAGACGTCCCAGAACGCCCTGAAGAACTCCACAGTCAGCCCGTCTAGTCCCGGGGTCTTGCCCCTAGAAAGACCGTCGAGTGCGCCGGTCAGCTCCCCCAGACTTATAGGGGAGTCGAGCTTTCCGGCGCACTTCGGGCCGACCTGCGGCAGGTCCTCCCACAAAACTCTGCAAGCTTCCTCACTGGACGGATCCGGAGAGAACAGGGCAGTGTAGTAATCTCGGGCAAAGGCACTGATGCCCTCCGGATCCGAGACAAGGGATCCGTCGTCGGCCAGCAGCGTAAAGAGCTGCTTACGGACCCCGTGCCTTTTTTCCAGTGAGTAGAAGAAGGGAGAGCCACGGTCCATCTCCTTAAGGAAACAGATCCGCGACCTCATGAACGCGCCCCGAGACCCGACCAGTTGCAGGTCCCGCAGCGCGCCCTTCTTCTCATCGGACACCGACCGCAGGGCCGGGTCCGCGTCGGGCTGACGGAGACGTGCCTCCAGGTCGAGCACCTCCTTCTCCAACTCCGACCCTGGATTTGTGTCTCTTTGACGACCCCTTCGCGTACTCTTGACAGAAAACTCGGACGTGAGTCTTGCCCACGTCCCACCATAGCCTCAAGGAGGGGAAGCCTCCCCGCTTCCTTCTCCAGCCGGCCCAGAAGCGACGGAACGAGTCCAGGAACCGCTGGCCTTCCAACAACAGGTTATTAAAATGCCAGTACGCGGACCCTGTCCGTGCGCAGAACGAAGTGAGCTCCGCCCACACCAGACGGTGGTCCGTGCACGGAACCTGCTGTATAGAAGCAGCCGGAACGCAGGACACGTACGCCTTCGAAACGTAAAGGCGGTCGAGTCTGGACGCTCCGACTCCAGGTGACACAAAGGTGAACACGCTGGAGTCAGGATGGAGATTTCGCCAGACGTCCACTAAGTCGAAGGACCTGACAAGGTCCCGCAACTTACTCACACCTCGCGTGCAGTGCGGGGTACCGTGACGGTACCGGACCCCGAGGGTGCAATTGAAATCCCCCCCGAGGACGATGCACTCGCCAGCGTCGATGGAGCCGAAATGAGTGGACACTTCTTCAAAGAAGCTCGCTTGCTGCTGCGTGCCCAGGGGAGCGTACACATTCACAAAGTGAAGCACCGCCCCCCCCCAGACGCACAGTCAGGTGCAGCAACCGGCCTGGCACCGGCTCCTTGACCCCCAAGATCTCCGGCTGAAAATGCGGGGCCAACAAGATAGCCACCCCGCCAGAATTGGAGGCTAGGTGACTCATGTAGAGCCCCCCTCGCCACTCCAGGAGCCACGTGGCTTCGTCTCCCGGAACGGTATGGGTTTCTTGCAGGAAGCACAACGCATACTTCCCGTCCCTGAGGACCGAGAAGTTCTGGAACCTGCGCTGTGCGCCCCTGCTGCCGCGGATGTTGAGGCTGGCTGTAGTCGTCTTCATTGTGAAAGGTACGTCAAACCTTCACCTTAAGTCATTAAAAAGAAGAGGACTTTTTAGTCCTTCCTCTCCTTCAGGAGCCCAGCGAGAAACGTTTGGACCCTCCGCCGCGCATTCCTATCCAACTCAGGAGACTTGAGAGCCTCGCGAGTGGACCAGAACACCAGCGGAAAAGAATGCCACCGGTCCAAGGCCAACTGAACCCTGTCTCGGCGACCGCGATGACTCGCCAAAAAGTCCCGGAGTTCCCATGGGGGGATGAGGGGGGAGTCAGTGGAGGGCACCAGGGGATCCACCGCCTCGCTTGAGAGCGACTCAGCGTAATCTCCAGCGCTCACCACGGACACCCCGTCCTGCTCCAGGTCGTCGCCTCCAGCTTCCGTCCCCTCCCCCGCATTGAGTACGGGGGCTGATTCGGAGCTGCCAGCTGGCCCCACCTGTACCTCGATCCCACCCCCAGGATCAAGGCCAGAGGGGTCCTCTCTGGTCTCCTCTAAACGTTTTGGGTCAGAGGGCAGCGGCAGTTCTGATGCCCGCTCTCCTCCCGGCACCGGGTCGTCCGGGGAGCTCAGGACAAGCTCCTGACCCAAAACTAGGACGCCCGGTGCTAAGGTTTGGGAGGGAGCGGGAAGGCCTTCCTTTTCGCCGCCACCCAATGACCCGTTAACATTCTTTAAATTTTGAAAGCTACAGTCCCCCGACAAGCCAGAAGGTACCTCGGGGGTATCGAGGGTTCCTGAGTCGGGCACCACCTCAAGGGAGGTGCCTTCAGTGACCCCCGAGGGGCCCTGTTCAGGGGACTGCAGCAGGTTGACGGGGGTAACAGTGGTGGGAGTCGGTGCAGGGGTTTTGAGTTCCCCAGAGGACAGGGCGAGATTTTACTTGGTGGAAACGCCACCACCTCTTCATCGGGGGAAGGGACACACCCAACTTCTTCAGTTTGGGCATCACCCACCTCCTCCTCCGAAGCGTGACGTCTCTTCCGGGTCAGGCTGGGGGCTAGGGAGACCTCCATTTCCGAGGCCCCCTCCTCCTTGTCCAGCCCTCCCGGACACTCCACCCTCTGGGTTTTGGGTGTTAGATTCCCCGGCTCGGGGTCCCGCGTCTTTTCCCCGCCGGCCCCGGGACCACGCGCAGGGACGACGCCGGGCCCAGCACTCGGCGCCTTAGCACCCACGGGCCCGGGAGCACACACGGACACGACGCCGGGGCCGGATGATGTCTTTTCCCCCGAGCCGGTGCTTGCAGGTGTTTGGGGGTTTTGGGGCGTTTCAGGGGCCGCCTCCAGGTTGCGGGTCTTCCTCCGCGCCTTCTGACGGCGCGGGGGCTCTCCCCCCGCCTCACCGGCAGCCGAGATGGCAGTGGCCGCCGGCGTCGCTTCCCCTTGCGGGGAGGGAGATGGAGTGGTGGCGGGGGGAGGAGGGGCGGTGCCAGCCGTGGCCGCTTGGGTGGGGCTCGTGGCCTTGGAGGCGGAGCAGTTCTTCCTCACGTGCCCCGCCTCCTTACAAGCATGGCACCGCACGCCCTCCACGGTCCAGAAGACCCGATAGGCGGTCCCCTCAAAATTGATAATGAAGGCCCCCTCCAGGCACTCCTCCCGGGCCAAGCGGACAAATACCTGGCGCCGGAAGGAGTACACATGGCGGAGGGCCGAGTCTTTGAGGCCGAGCGGGATTGGTGCAACCCCCGACCTGACCTCCCCCAATTTATTAAGGTGGGGGAGGAGGAGCTCACTGGATAGAATAGGCGGGACGTTCGAAATAATAATTCTCTGGGCGGTGGCCTCAAGGGGGTCCACCGCCAGAAAAGTCCCGCCCACAGTGAGTCCTTTTTGCAGGGCGAGGTGCACCGCCCGCTCGGACCTCAAGAAGAATATGGCCTTCCCATACATTTTGGAGGCCGCGACAATGGCTGAGGGGCCGACGACCCCAGCCATAGCCTTTACGCAGGCCTCTATTGTCATTTCAGGGTGAGCATAGCTCTTTACCCCAAGGGCCCTGGTGAGGAGGCGGAATGGTGACAGGGCAGTGGGAGCAGCTGGAGCTGCAGAAGCAACCACCCCCGCATAGGTTTTCTTTTTTTGAGGCCCTGCCACCGGTGACAAAACCGCGTCCATATTAGCCCTCGAGGGCCCGGCCACAGGCGATGGTGAATTGGCCTTAGGGCCAGAGCCACGCCCACCCTGGGAAGGATTGGCCATTTTGTTTGAGGAAAGGGGGTGGGGGAGAGAGGTAGAAACAACCTCCCCTCTTTTAGGCAGGAGAGGAGAGGAGGGAGAGGAGAAAAAGACAGGGAGGCACAGGAGGGAAAGAGGTAAATGTCCAGGTGGGTGTCCTCGATGGTGGATGGACGGTGGGTGGGGGCCTGATGTTCTTCAGGCAGGGGGAGGCGATGTCTTCACCAGCTATTGCTGGCCTTACTGGGAAAAGGGCTGGGTTGGGGGGAGGGGTGGCAGAAAGATGGTTTCAGCACACACACAGACACACCCTCCCTCTCTTCCTTCCCCAACTCCTCTGGCAGTCTTCTTGCCTCCACCTACAAAACACAGTCCTTAATTGCCCCCACCTTAAACAAAAATACACAGTTCAGACACCCACCTAGGATGTTGTTTTTCAACTCAGTCCTGGCCTCCTGGCCTTCCTGTCCTGTAGCAACAGCAGCAACTGTTCTCTTCTCTCCCTCTCTCTCCTTTGGCACCACAGGGGCAAGGCAGCGGCAGCAGCAGCAGCACTGGAGGAGCAGCAGCAGAAGCAGCAGCAGCACACAGCAGAAGCAACAACCCCAAAGGCAGCAGCAGAAACAGTTGAAACACTGAGGAGCAGCAACACCAACACCACACACCTTCTCTCCTCAGTATCAGGGAACCAACTGAATCCACAATTGCCTCCACGAGATCGTTAAGAAAATGAACTCTTGATAATCTTTTAAATGAAAACCAAATCAACAAAATTGGGATAAATCAGGCACAGCCCCTAATTCAGGTCAGCTGTAAAACCAAGAACAAAGTTTAAAGGAAACTTACAAACTTTAAATCAAAATGTGATTAAAGGGGTCAACAAAACACCCCAGTCCCCGCGGTGCCCACCGAGCACGGAAGGCCTCGAGAGTGCCAGCAGACACCGCGTGCTCCTTCTCCAGGGACATCCGGCAGCGAACGTAACCACGGAAGAGGGACAAACATTCGGGCGGGACTCCCCAATCGATCGCCCGCTGCCTGGATCTGTTAATGGCCAACTTGGCCAGGCCCAGGAGCAGGTTCACGAGGAGGTCCTCCTCCTTCCCGACCCCCTTCCGCACCGGGTGCCCATAGATCAGGAGCGTGGGGCTGAAGTGCAAACAAAACATCAATAAAAGGTTTTTCAAATAACTAAAAAGGGAGTGCAGTCTACAACACCCTATGAATACATGGTCCACGGACTCCACAAGACCGCAAAAAGGGCAGGTGTCCTGAGAGTCCGTGAACCTATGCATCCTCTTATTATAAGGGATTGCTGCATGCAACACCCTCCAACCCAGGTCCCCAATAGAAAGGGGGAGGACACCTCCGTAGAGGGCCTCCCATCGGGGGCCTCCGCCGCCGGACGGCAACAAGGCACGCCAGGGCGTGTCCGGTCGACGGACAAGGGCGAGAAAATGGAAGGTGTGCAGCAGCAGTCCGTACAAAAAGCCCCTCTTTGCCGTGCCAAAAGGCACAGAGGGCATGTCCCCGAGGCGGCTAATTTTGCGGGGCACCAGCACCCGAGGGAGGGTTCGGGGTTTGGGGCCAATGTGGAATTCTGTCCGAACAGGGGAACGCTCAGACGGAAGACCACCGCGCACCTGGGCCACCTCAAGACCCAAAATAACGTAGGGTCCGAGCACGACCGTTCTCAGGTCTTGGATGGCATCGGCTGCGACCCGGACACTCACAGACGCGCGTCGCGCCAACTCCTGCGGGAGCATCCAGCCCAGTCCTCCGCCACCCAGCACGTCCCCGATCCTGGTCACCCCTGCGGCCACAGCCCTCCTCTCCGCCAACCACTGAAAAGGACGGAGGGGCGGATTCCTGAGCAGCGGCTCTCTGACGATAGCCGCTACTCCTGACGGGGGAGAGCTGCGTTGCGAGGCGACCACTTTCCAGACTTTGATCAGGTCCTGGTAAAAGACGGGCAACGCCTGCAAGGAGCCACCGAGGCCCAGCTGTTCTATAAACAGGAGCTGCACGTCATAATTCAGGCCGTGCACCTGACGGAAGAAATACGTCATCAGGGCACACCATCTAGGAGGAGGCTCGACGTAGAGGTATCGCTGCAGGGTCTGAAGGCGGAAAGTCGCCACCTGTGTGCGTAGGCACACTAGCGCCTGACCACCCTCCCTAAGCGGGAGACTCAGAACCTCGGCAGCGACCCAGTGCAATCTTTTGTCCCAGAAGAAGTCGACTAACAATCTCTGGATTCTTGTGACAAAGTCCGGGGGAGGGGTCAAAGTGACCAGCCGATACCACAACATGGCGGTGATCAGCTGGTTTATGACCAGAACTCGACCTCGGTAAGATAGCACTCGGAGCAGTCCTGTCCAGCGCCGCAGGCGAGCGGTGACTTTCGTCTCCAGTTCCTGCCAGTTTGCCGGCCAGGATTCCTCAGCGGGGCAGAGATGGACCCCCAGGTAGAGGAGGCTGGTCCTGCTCCAGGTGAAAGGCCTGAGCTCCTCGGGTAGGGGATCCATCTGCCACTGACCGACCAGGAGTCCAGAACATTTACCCCAGTTGATCCTGGCAGAAGAAGCGGCAGAGTAGACCTCCTGGCACTCGCGCATCCTCCGCAGGTCAGCCGGGTCACTAAACATAAGGAGCACGTCATCGGCGTAAGCCGAAAGGACCACCCCGATGCCCGGCCCGCGCAGAACCAATCCCGACAACCTCCTCCGCAAGAGGCGCAGGAAAGGCTCCACGCAAATAGAATACAACTGGCCAGACAGGGGGCAGCCCTGACGTACCCCTCTCCCAAGGCAAAGGGGCGCCGTCAGGGACCCGTTAACCTTCACTAGACACTCCGCGGCGGTGTACAGAAGTCGGATCCGGGCGACAAAATGCGTCCCGAACCCGAAAGCTCGCAGAGTTCCGAGTAAGTATTCGTGATCCACCCTGTCGAACGCCTTCTCCTGATCGAGAGACAGGAAGGCGCTCGACAGATCAGCCCTCTGGGAATGGTGGATGATGTCCCAGACCAGATGGATGTTATCATAAATGGTTCGGTCCGGGACGGTGTAGGACTGGTCAGGGTGGATCATGTGGTCCAGCACGGTGCCGAGCCGAGAAGACATGGCTCGGGCGAAGATTTTGTAGTCCGTGCTGAGGAGGGAGACCGGGCGCCAGTTTTTAAGAAGGTGGAGATCCCCCTTCTTCGGCAGCAGGGCAATCACGGCCCTGCGCCATGAAAGGGGCATCTCCCCGGTAGCAATGCTCTCCCCCAGGACCCCCGCGAAGTCGCTCCCCAAGACGTCCCAGAACGCCCTGAAGAACTCCACAGTCAGCCCGTCTAGTCCCGGGATTTTGCCCCTAGAAAGACCGTCGAGTGCGCCAGTCAGCTCCCCCAGACTTATAGGGGAGTCGAGCTTTCCGGCGCACTCCGGGCCGACCTGCGGCAGGTCCTCCCACAAAACTCTGCAAGCTTCCTCACTGGACGGATCCGGAGAGAACAGGGCAGTGTAGTAATCTCGGGCAAAGGCACTGATGCCCTCCGGATCCGAGACAAGGGATCCGTCGTCGGCCAGCAGCGTAAAGAGCTGCTTACGGACCCCGTGCCTTTTTTCCAGTGAGTAGAAGAAGGGAGAGCCACGGTCCATCTCCTTAAGGAAACAGATCCGCGACCTCATGAACGCGCCCCGAGACCCGACCAGTTGCAGGTCCCGCAGCGCGCCCTTCTTCTCATCGGACACCGACCGCAGGGCCGGGTCCGCGTCGGGCTGACGGAGACGTGCCTCCAGGTCGAGCACCTCCTTCTCCAACTCCTCGACCCTGGATTTGCGTCTCTTTGTCGACCCCTTCGCGTACTCTTGACAGAAAACTCGGACGTGAGTCTTGCCCACGTCCCACCATAGCCTCAAGGAGGGGAAGCCTCCCCGCTTCCTTCTCCAGCCGGCCCAGAAGCGACGGAACGAGTCCAGGAACCGCTGGTCTTCCAACAACAGGTTATTAAAATGCCAGTACGCGGACCCCGTCCGTGCGCAGAACGAAGTGAGCTCCGCCCACACCAGACGGTGGTCCGTGCACGGAACCTGCTGTATAGAAGCAGCCGGAACGCAGGACACGTACGCCTTCGAAACGTAAAGGCGGTCGAGTCTGGACGCTCCGACTCCAGGTGACACAAAGGTGAACACGCTGGAGTCAGGATGGAGATTTCGCCAGACGTCCACTAAGTCGAAGGACCTGACAAGGTCCCGCAACTTACTCACACCTCGCGTGCAGTGCGGGGTACCGTGACGGTACTGGACCCCGAGGGTGCAGTTGAAATCCCCCCCGAGGACGATGCACTCGCCAGCGTCGATGGAGCCGAGATGAGTGGACACTTCTTCAAAGAAGCTCGCTTGCTGCTGCGTGCCCAGGGGAGCGTACACATTCACAAAGTGAAGCACCGCCCCCCCCCAGACGCACAGTCAGGTGCAGCAACCGGCCTGGCACCGGCTCCTTGACCCCCAAGATCTCCGGCTGAAAATGCGGGGCCAACAAGATAGCCACCCCGCCAGAATTGGAGGCTAGGTGACTCATGTAGAGCCCCCCTCGCCACTCCAGGAGCCACGTGGCTTCGTCTCCCGGAACGGTATGGGTTTCTTGCAGGAAGCACAACGCATACTTCCCGTCCCTGAGGACCGAGAAGTTCTGGAACCTGCGCTGTGCGCCCCTGCTGCCGCGGATGTTGAGGCTGGCTGTAGTCGTCTTCATTGTGAAAGGTACATCAAACCTTCACCTTAAGTCATTAAAAAGAAGAAGAGGACTTTTTAGTCCTTCCTCTCCTTCAGGAGCCCAGCGAGAAACGTTTGGACCCTCCACCGCGCGTTCCTATCCAACTCAGGAGACTTGAGAGCCTCGCGAGTGGACCAGAACACCAGCGGAAAAGAATGCCACCGGTCCAAGGCCAACTGAACCCTGTCTCGGCGACCGCGATGACTCGCCAAAAAGTCCCGGAGTTCCCATGGGGGGATGAGGGGGGAGTCAGTGGAGGGCACCAGGGGATCCACCGCCTCGCTTGAGAGCGACTCAGCGTAATCTCCAGCGCTCACCACGGACACCCCGTCCTCCTCCAGGTCGTCGCCTCCAGCTTCCGACCCCTCCCCCGCATTGAATACGGGGGCTGATTCGGAGCTGCCAGCTGGCCCCACCTGTACCTCGATCCCACCCCCAGGATCAAGGCCAGAGGGGTCCTCTCTGGTCTCCTCTAAAGGTTTTGGGTCAGAGGGCAGCGGTAGGTCTGATGCCCGCTCTCCTCCCGGCACCGGGTCGTCCGGGGTGCTCAGGATAAGCTCCTGACCCAAAACTAGGACGCCTGGTGCTAAGGTTTGGGAGGGAGCGGGAAGGCCTTCCTTTTCGCCGCCACCCAATGACCCGTTAATATTTTTTAAATTTTGAAAGCTATAGTCCCCCGACGAGCCAGAAGGTACCTCGGGGGTATCGAGGGTTCCTGAGTCGGGCACCACCTCAAGGGAGGTGCCTTCAGTGACCCCCGAGGTGCCCTGTTCAGGGGACTGCAGCAGGTTGACGGGGGTAACAGTGGTGGGAGTCGGTGCAGGGGTTTTGAGTTCCCCCAGAGGACAGGGCGAGATTTTACTTGGTGGAGACGCCACCACCTCTTCATCGGGGGAAGGGACACACCCAACTTCTTCAGTTTGGGCATCACCCACCTCCTCCTCCGAAGCGTGACGTCTCTTCCGGGTCAGGCTGGGGGCTAGGGAGACCTCCATTTCCGAGGCCCCCTCCTCCTTGTCCAGCCCTCCCGGACACTCCACCCTCTGGGTTTTGGGTGGTAGATACCCCGGCTCGGGGTCCCGCGTCCTTTCCCCGCCGGCCCCGGGAGCACGCGCAGAAACGGCGCCGGGCCCAGCACTCGGCGCCTTAGCACCCACGGGCCCGGGAGCACACACGGACACGACGCCGGGGCCGGATGATGTCTTTTCCCCCGAGCCGGTGCTTGCAGGTGTTTGGGGGTTTTGGGGCGTTTCAGGGGCCGCCTCCAGGTTGCGGGTCTTCCTCTGCGCCTTCTTACGGCGCGGGGGCTCTCCCCCCGCCTCACCGCCAGCCAAGATGGCAGTGGCCGCCGGCATCGCTTCCCCTTGCGGGGAGGGAGATGGAGTGGTGGCGGGGGGAGGAGGGGCGGTGCCAGCCGTGGCCGCTTGGGTGGGGCTCGTGGCCTTGGAGGCGGGGCAGTTCTTCCTCACGTGCCCCGCCTCCTTACAAGCATGGCACCGCACGCCCTCCACGGTCCAGAAGACCCGATAGGCGGTCCCCTCAAAATTGATAACGAAGGCCCCCTCCAGGCACTCCTCCTGGGCCAAGCGGACAAATACCTGGCGCCGGAAGGAGTACACATGGCGGAGGGCCGAGTCTTTGAGGCCGAGCGGGATTGGTGCAACCCCCGACCTGACCTCCCCCAATTTATTAAGGTGGGGGAGGAGGAGCTCACTGGATAGAATTGGCGGGACGTTTGAAATAATAATTCTCTGGGCGGTGGCCTCAATTGGGTCCACCGCCAGAAAAGTCCCGCCCACAGTGAGTCCTTTTTGCAGGGCTAGGTGCACCGCCCGCTCGGACCTCAAGAAGAATATGGCCTTACCATACATTTTGGAGGCCGAGACAATGGCTGAGGGGCCGACGACCCCAGCCATAGCCTTTACGCAGGCCTCTATTGTCATTTCAGGGTGAGCATAGCTCCTTACCTCAAGGGCCCTGGTGAGGAGGCGGAAAGGTGACAGGGCAGCGGGAGCAGCTGGAGCCACAGAAGCAACCACCCCCGCATAGGTTTTCTTTTTTTGAGGCCCTGCCACCGGTGACAAAACCGCCTCCACATTAGCCCTCAAGGGCCCGGCCATAGGCGATGGTAAATTGGCCTTAGGGCCAGAGCCACGCCCACCCTGGGAAGGATTGGCCATTTTGTTTTTTTCTTTTTATATATTTTTTTTATATATATAGGGAGGAAAGGGGGTGGGGGATAGAGGTAGAAACAACCTCCCCTCTTTTAGGCAGTAGAGGAGAGGAGGGAGAGGAGTAAAAGACAGGGAGGCACAGGAGGGAAAGAGGTAAATGTCCTGGTGGGTGTCCTCGATGGTGGATGGACGGTGGGTGGGGGCCTGATGTTCTTCAGGCAGGGGGAGGCGATGTCTTCACCAGCTATTGCTGGCCTTACTGGGAAAAGGGCTGGGTTGGGGGGAGGGGTGGCAGAAAGATGGTTTCAGCACACACACACACCCTCCCTCTCTTCCTTCCCCAACTCCTCTGGCAGTCTTCTTGCCTCCCCCTACAAAACACAGTCCTTAATTGCCCCCACCTTAAACAAAAATACACAGTTCAGACACCCACCTAGGATGTTGTTTTTCAACTCAGTCCTGGCCTCCTGGCCTTCCTGTCGTGTAGCAACAGCAGCAACTGTTCTCTTCTCTCCCTCTCTCTCCTTTGGCACCACAGGGGCAAGGCAGCAGCAGCAGCACTGGAGGAGCAGCAGCAGAAGCAGCAGCAGCACACAGCAGAAGCAACAACCCCAAAGGCAGCAGCAGAAACAGTTGAAACACTGAGGAGGAGCAACACCAACACCACACACCTTCTCTCCTCAGTATCAGGAAACCAACTGAATCCACAATTACCTCCACGAGATCGTTAAGAAAATGAACTCTTGATAATCTTTTAAATGAAAACCAAATCAACAAAATTGGGATAAATCAGGCACAGCCCCTAATTCAGGTCAGCTGTAAAACCAAGAACAAAGTTTAAAGGAAACTTACAAACTTTAAATCAAAATGTGATTAAAGGGGTCAACAAAACACCCCAGTCCCCGCGGTGCCCACCGAGCACGGAAGGCCTCGAGAGTGCCAGCAGACACCGCGTGCTCCTTCTCCAGGGACATCCGGCAGCGAACGTAGCCACGGAAGAGGGACAAACAATCGGGCGGGACTCCCCCGTCGATCGCCCGCTGCCTGGACCTGTTAATGGCCAACTTGGCCAGGTCCAGGAGCAGGTTCACGAGGAGGTCCTCCTCCTTCCCGACCCCCTTCCGCACCGGGTGCCCATAGATCAGGAGCGTGGGGCTGAAGTGCAAACAAAACATCAATAAAAGGTTTTTCAAATAACTAAAAAGGGAGTGCAGTCTACAACACCCTATGTATACATGGTCCACGGACTCCACAAGACCGCAAAAAGGGCAGGTGTCCTGAGAGTCCGTGAACCTATGCATCCTCTTATTATAAGGGATTGCTGCATGCAATACCCTCCAACCCAGGTCCCCGATAGAAAGGGGGAGGACACCTCCGTAGAGGGCCTCCCATCGGGGGCCTCCGCCGCCGGACGGCAACAAGGCACGCCAGGGCGTGTCCGGTCGACGGACAAGGGCGAGAAAATGGAAGGTGTGCAGCAGCAGTCCGTACAACAAGCCCCTCTTTGCCGTGCCAAAAGGCACAGAGGGCATGTCCCCGAGGTGGCTCATATTTAAATTGGATTGTAACTCTTTCGAGTACAAACCCGTTTCCATCTGTTTCAGATGAAGTTACGTTGTTTTTAATAGTTTGCCATTGCGAGATTTGAACTCTTGATAATCTTTTAAATGAAAACCAAATCAACAAAATTGGGAAAAATCAGGCACAGCCTCTAATTCAGGTCAGCTGTAAAACCAAGAACAAAGTTTTAAAGGAAACTTACAAACTTTAAATTAAAATGTGATTAAAGGGGTCAACAAAACACCCCAGTTCCCGCGGTGCCCACCGAGCACGGAAGGCCTCGAGAGTGCCAGCAGACACCGCGTGCTCCTTCTCCAGGGACATCCGGCAGCGAACGTAGCCACGGAAGAGGGACAAACAATCGGGCGGGACTCCCCCGTCGATCGCCCGCTGCCTGGACCTGTTAATGGCCAACTTGGCCAGGCCCAGGAGCAGGTTCATGAGGAGGTCCTCCTCCTTCCCGACCCCCTTCCGCACCGGGTGCCCATAGATCAGGAGCGTGGGGCTGAAGTGCAAACAAAACATCAATAAAAGGTTTTTCAAATAACTAAAAAGGGAGTGCAGCCTACAACACCCTATGTATACATGGTCCACGGACTCCACAAGACCGCAAAAAGGGCACGTGTCCTGAGAGTCCGCGAACCAATGCATCCTCTTATTATAAGGGACTGCTGCATGCAACACCCTCCAACCCAGGTCTCCGATAGAAAGGGGGAGGACACCTCCGTAGAGGGCCTGCCATCGGGGGCCTCCGCCGCCGGACGGCGACAAGGCACGCCAGGGCGTGTCCGGTCGACGGACAAGGGCGAGAAAATGGAAGGTGTGCAGCAGCAGTCCGTACAAAAAGCTCCTCTTTGCCGTGCCAAAAGGCACAGAGGGCATGTCCCCGAGGCGGCTCATATTGCGGGGCACCAGCACCCGAGGGAGGGTTCGGGACTTGGGGCCAATGTGGAATTCCGTCCGAACAGGGGAACGCTCAGACGGAAGACCACCGCGCACCTGGGCCGCCTCAAGACCCAAAATAACGTCGGGTCCGAGCACGACCGTTCTCAGGTCTTGGATGGCATCGGCTGCGACCTGGACACTCACAGACGCGCGTCGCGCCAACTCCTGCGGGAGCATCCAGCCCAGTCCTCCGCCACCCAGCACGTCCCCGATTCTGGTCACCCCTGCGGCCACAGCCCTCCTCTCCGCCAACCACTGAAAAGGACGGAGGGGCGGATTCCTGAGCAGCGGCTCTCTGACGATAGCCGCTACTCCTGACGGGGGAGAGCTGCGTCGCGAGGCGACCACTTTCCAGACTTTGATCAGGTCCTGGTAAAAGATGGGCAACGCCTGCAAGGAGCCACCGAGGCCCAGCTGTTCTATAAACAGGAGCTGCACGTCATAATTCAGGCCGTGCACCTGACGGAGGAAATACGTCATCAGGGCACACCATCTAGGAGGAGGCTCGACGTAGAGGTATCGCTGCAGGGTCTGAAGGCGGAAAGTCGCCACCTGTGTGCGTAGGCACACTAGCGCCTGACCACCCTCCCTAAGCGGGAGACTCAGAACCTCGGCAGCGACCCAGTGCAATCTTTTGTCCCAGAAGAAGTCGACTAACAATCTCTGGATTCTTGTGCCAAAGTCCGGGGGAGGGGTCAAAGTGACCAGCCGATACCACAACATGGCGGCGATCAGCTGGTTTATGACCAGAACTCGACCTCGGTAAGATAGCACTCGGAGCAGTCCTGTCCAGCGCCGCAGGCGAGCGGTGACTTTCGTCTCCAGTACCTGCCAGTTTGCCGGCCAGGATTCCTCAGCGGGGCAGAGATGGACCCCCAGGTAGAGGAGGCTGGTCCTGCTCCAGGTGAAAGGCCTGAGCTCCTCGGGTAGGGGATCCATCTGCCACTGACCGACCAGGAGTCCAGAACATTTACCCCAGTTGATCCTGGCAGAAGAAGCGGCAGAGTAGACCTCCTGGCACTCGCGCATCCTCCGCAGGTCAGCCGGGTCACTAAACATAAGGAGCACATCATCGGCGTAAGCCGAAAGGACCACCCCGATGCCCGGCCCGCTCAGAACCAATCCCGACAACCTCCTCCGCAAGAGGCGCAGGAAAGGCTCCACGCAGATAGAATACAACTGGCCAGACAAGGGGCAGCCCTGACGTACCCCTCTCCCAAAGCGAAGGGGCGCCGTCAGGGACCCGTTAACCTTCACTAGACACTCCGCGGCGGTGTACAGAAGTCGGATCCGGGCGACAAAATGCGTCCCGAACCCGAAAGCTCGCAGAGTTCCGAGTAAGTATTCGTGATCCACCCTGTCGAACGCCTTCTCCTGATCGAGAGACAGGAAGGCGCTCGACAGACCAGCCCTCTGGGAATGGTGGATGATGTCCCAGACCAGATGGATGTTATCATAAATGGTTCGGTCCGGGACGGTGTAGGACTGGTCAGGGTGGATCATGTGGTCCAGCACGGTGCCGAGCCGAGAAGACATGGCTCGGGCGAAGATTTTGTAGTCCGTGCTGAGGAGGGAGACCGGGCGCCAGTTTTTAAGAAGGCGGAGATCCCCCTTCTTCGGTAGCAGGGCAATCACGGCCCTGCGCCACGAAAGGGGCATCTCCCCGGTAGCAATGCTCTCCCCCAGGACCCCCGCGAAGTCGCTCCCCAAGACGTCCCAGAACGCCCTGAAGAACTCCACGGTCAGCCCGTCTAGTCCCGGGGTTTTGCCCCTAGAAAGACCGTCGAGTGCGCCGGTCAGCTCCCCCAGACTTATAGGGGAGTCGAGCTTTCCGGCGCACTCCGGGCCGACCTGCGGCAGGTCCTCCCACAAAACTCTGCAAGCTTCCTCACTGGACGGATCCGGAGAGAAAAGGGCAGTGTAGTAATCTCGGGCAATGGCCCTGATGCCCTCCGGATCCGAGACAAGTGATCCGTCGTCGGCCAGCAGCGTAAAGAGCTGCTTACGGACCCCGTGCCTTTTTTCCAGTGAGTAGAATAAGGGAGAGCCACGGTCCATCTCCTTAAGGAAACAGATCCGCGACCTCACGAACGTGCCCCGAGACCCGACCAGTTGCAGGTCCCGCAGCGCGCCCTTCCTCTCATCGTACACCGACCGCAGGGCCGGGTCCGCGTCGGGCTGACGGAGACGTGCCTCCAGGTCGAGCACCTCCTTCTCCAACTCCTCGACCCTGGATTTGCGTCTCTTTGTCGACCCCTTCGCGTACTCTTGACAGAAAACTCGGACGTGAGTCTTGCCGACGTCCCACCATAGCCTCAAGGAGGGGAAGCCTCCCCGCTTCCTTCTCCAGCCGGCCCAGAAGCGACGGAACGAGTCCAGGAACCACTGGTCTTCCAACAACAGGTTATTAAAATGCCAGTACGTGGACCCCGTCCGAGCGCAGAACGAAGTGAGCTCCGCCCACACCAGACGGTGGTCCGTGCACGGAACCTGCTGTATAGAAGCAGCCGGAACGCAGGACACGTGTGCCTTCGAAACGTAAAGGCGGTCGAGTCTGGACGCTCCGACTCCAGGTGACACAAAGGTGAACACGCTGGAGTCAGGATGGAGATTTCGCCAGACGTCCACTAAGTCGAAGGACCTGACCAGGTCCCGCAACTTACTCACACCTCGCGTGCAGTGCGGGGTACCGTGATGGTCCCGGACCCCGAGGGTGCAATTGAAATCCCCCCCGAGGACGATGCACTCGCCAGCGTCGATGGAGTCAAGATGAGTGGACACTTCTTCAAAGAAGCTCGCTTGCTGCTGCGTGCCCAGGGGAGCGTACACATTCACAAAGTGAAGCACCGCCCCCCCCAGACGCACAGTCAGGTGCAGCAACCGGCCTGGCACCGGCTCCTTGACCCCCAAGATCTCCGGCTGAAAATGCGGGGCCAACAAGATAGCCACCCCGCCAGAATTGGAGGCTAGGTGACTCATGTAGACCCCCCCTCGCCACTCCAGGAGCCACGTGGCTTCGTCTCCCGGAACGGTATGGGTTTCTTGCAGGAAGCACAACGCATACTTCCCGTCCCTGAGGACCGAGAAGTTCTGGAACCTGCGCTGTGCGGCCCTGCTGCCGCGGATGTTGAGGCTGGCTATAGTGGTCTTCATTGTCAAAGGTACATCAAACCTTCACCTTAAGTCATTAAAAAGAAGAAGAGGACTTTTTAGTCCTTCCTCTCCTTCAGGAGCCCAGCGAGAAACGTTTGGACCCTCCGCCGCGCGTTCCTATCCAACTCGGGAGACTTGAGAGCCTCGCGAGTGGACCAGAACACCAGCGGAAACGAATGCCACCGGTCCAAGGCCAACTGAACCCTGTCTCGGCGACCGCGGTGCCCCGACAAAAAGTCCCGGAGTTCCCTTGGGGGGATGAGGGGGGAGTCAGTAGAGGGCACCAGGGGATCCACCGCCTCGCTTGAGAGCGATTCCGCGTAATCCCCAACGCTCACCACCGACACCTCGTCCTCCTCCGGGTCGTCGCCTCCAGCTTCCGACCCCTCCCCCACATTGAGTACAGGGGCTGAGTCGGAGCTGCCAGCTGGCTCTATCTGTGCCTCGATCCCACCCCCAGGATCAAGGCCAGAGGAGTCCTCTCTGGTCTCCTCTAAACTTTTTGGGCCAGAGGGCAGCGGCAGTTCTGATGCCCGCTCTCCTCCCGGCACCGGGTCGTCCGGGGAGCTCAGGACACGCTCCTGACCTAAACATAGGACGCCCGGTGTCAAGGTTTGGGAGGGAGCGGGAAGGCCCTCCTTTTCGCCGCCACCCAATGACGCATTTATATTTTTTAAATTTTCAAAGTTGCAGTCCCCCGACGAGCCAGAAGGTACCTCAGGGGTGTTAAGTGCACTGGAGATGGACACCACCTCAAGGGAGGTGCCCTCAGTGACCCCCGAGGGGTCCTGTTCAGGGGATTGCAGCAGACTGGTAGGGGGAACAGTGGTAGGGGTAGGAGTTTCGGGTTCCCCCAGAGGGCAGGGCGAGGTTTTACTGGGTGGAGACGCCACCACCTCTTCATCAGGGGAAGGGACACGCCCAACTTCTTCAGTTTGGGCGTCGCCCACTTCCTCCTCCGAAGCGTGACGTCTCTTCCGGGTCAGGCTGGGGGCTAGGGAGACCTCCATTTCCGAGGCCCCCTCCTCCTTGTCCAGCCCTCCCGGACACTCCACCCTCTGGGTTTTTGATGTTTGTTTCCCCGGCTCGGGGTCCCGCGTCTTTTCCCCGCCGGCCTCGGGAGCACGCGCAGGGACGACGCCGGGCCCAGCACTTGGCGCCTTAGCGCCCACGGACCCGGGAGCACACGCGGACATGACGCCGGGGCCGGATGATGTTTTTTCCCCCGAGCCGGTTTTTCCATGTGTTTGGGGGGTTTGGGGCGTTTCAGGGGCCGCCTCCAAATTTCGGGTCTTCCTCCGCGCCTTCTTACGGCGCGGGGGCTCTCCCCCCGCCTCACCGGCAGCCGAGATGGCAGCTGCTGCCGGGGTCGCTTCCCCTTGCGGGGAGGGAGATGGAGTGGTGGCGGGGGGAGGAGGGGCGGTGCCAGCTGCGGCCGCTTGGGTGGGGCTCATGGCCTTGGAGGCGGGGCAGTTCTTTCTTACGTGCCCCACCTCCTTACAGTCATGGCACCGCACACACTCCGCGGTCCAGAAGACCCGATAGGCGGTCCCCTCAAAATTAACTGAGAAGGCCCTCTCCAGGCATTCCTCCCGGGCCAAGCGGACGAAAACCTGGCGCCGGAAGGAGTACACGTGGCGGAGGGCCGAGTCTTTGAGGTCGAGCGGGACTGGTGCAACCCCTGACCTGACCTCCCCCAGCTTATTAAGGTGGGGGAGGAGGAGCCCACATGGTATATAGGGCGGGACATTTGAAATAACAATCTTCTGGGCGGTGGCCTCAAGGGGATCCACCGCCAGAAAAGTCCCGCCCACAGTGAGCCCCTTCTGCAGGGCGAGTTGCACCGCCCGCTCAGACCTCAAGAAAAAGATGGCCCTCCCATATATCTTTGAGGCCGCGACAATGGCTGAGGGGCCGACAACCCCAGCCATAGCCTTAACGCAGGCCTCAATAGTCATCTCAGGGTGAGCGTAGCATTTTACCCCGAGGGCCCTGGTGAGGAGACGGAATGGCGACAGGGCAGCGGGAGCAGCAGGAGCTGCAGAAGCAACCACCCCCGCATAAGTCTTTTTTGTAGGCCCTGCCACCGGTGACAAAGCCGCTTCCACATTAGCCCTCGAGGGCCCGGCCACAGGAGATGTTGAACTGGCTTTAAGGCCAGAGCCACGCCCACCCTGGGAAGGATTGGCCATTTTTTTTTTTAAATATACAATGTTCCTCCCTAGGGAGGGAGGTAGTAATAACCTCCTCCTTTTGTACAGGAGAGGAGAGGAGGGAGAGGAGTGAAGGACAGGGAGGCACAGGAGGGAAAAGGGAAGAGTCCAGGTGGGTGTCTCCAGTGAAAGGTGGATGTTGGGTGGGGTGCGATGATCTTCTTGCAGGGGGAGGCGATGTCTTCACCAGCCACCGCTGGCCTTACTGGGAAAGGGCTGGGTGGGGCAGGGGGGGGTAGCAGAATGGTGGTTTTAACCACACACCCCCCTCTCTTCCTTCCCCAAACCTTCCTGCAGTCTTCTTTCCTCCCCCTACAAAACACAGTCCTTTATTGCCCCCACCTTACACAAACAATAATGTTGGACACCCACCTAGGATGTTGTTTTTAGACACAGTCCTGGCCTCCTGGCCTTCCTGTCCTGTAGCAACAGAAGCTGTTCTTCTTCTCTCCCTCTCTCTCTCTCCTTTTGCTCCACACGGGCAGGTCCAGCAGCAGCAGCAAACACCTTCAAGTGCAGGTCCAGCAGCAGCAGCAAACACCCTCAAGTGCAGGTCCAGCAGCAGCAGCAAACACCCTCAAGTGCAGGGGCAGCAGCAGCACACAGCAGAAGCAACAACCCCAAAGGCAGCAGCAGAAACAGTTGAAACACTGAGGAGCAGCAACACCAACACCACACACCTTCTCTCCTCAGTATCAGGAAACCAACTGAATCCACAATTGCCTCCACGAGATCGTTAAGAAAATGAACTCTTGATACTCTTTTGAGTAAACCTGTTTCCATCTGTTTCAGATGATGAACTCTTGATAATCTTTTAAATGAAAACCAAATCAACAAAATTGGGAAAAATCAGGCACAGCCCCTAATTCAGGTCAGCTGTAAAACCAAGAACAAAGTTTAAAGGAAACTTACAAACTTTAAATCAAAATGTGATTAAAGGGGTCAACAAAACACCCCAGTCCCCGCGGTGCCCACCGAGCACGGAAGGCCTCGAGAGTGCCAGCAGACACCGCGTGCTCCTTCTCCAGGGACATCCGGCAGCGAACGTAGCCGCGGAAGAGGGACAAACAATCGGGCGGGACTCCCCCGTCGATCGCCCGCTGCCTGGACCTGTTAATGGCCAACTTGGCCAGGCCCAGGAGCAGGTTCACGAGGAGGTCCTCCTCCTTCCCGACCCCCTTCCGCACCGGGTGCCCATAGATCAGGAGCGTGGGGCTGAAGTGCAAACAAAACATCAATAAAAGGTTTTTCAAATAACTGAAAAGGGAGTGCAGCCTACAACACCCTATGTATACATGGTCCACGGACTCCACAAGACCGCAAAAAGGGCACGTGTCCTGAGAGTCCGCGAACCAATGCATCCTCTTATTATAAGGGACTGCTGCATGCAACACCCTCCAACCCAGGTCTCCGACAGAAAGGGGGAGGACACCTCCGTAGAGGGCCTCCCATCGGGGGCCTCCGCCGCCGGACGGCAACAAGGTACGCCAGGGCGTGTCCGGTCGACGGACAAGGGCGAGAAAATGGAAGGTGTGCAGCAGCAGTCCGTACAAAAAGCTCCTCTTTGCCGTGCCAAAAGGCACAGAGGGCATGTCCCCGAGGCGGCTCATATTGCGGGGCACCAGCACCCGAGGGAGGGTTCGGGGCTTGGGGCCAATGTGGAATTCTGTCCGAACAGGGGAACGCTCAGACGGAAGACCACCGCGCACCTGGGCCGCCTCAAGACCCAAAATAACGTCGGGTCCGAGCACGACCGTTCTCAGGTCTTGGATGGCATCGGCTGCGACCTGGATACTCACAGACGCGCGTCGCGCCAACTCCTGCGGGAGCATCCAGCCCAGTCCTCCGCCACCCAGCACGTCCCCGATTCTGGTCACCCCTGCGGCCACAGCCCTCCTCTCCGCCAACCACTGAAAAGGACGGAGGGGCGGATTCCTGAGCAGCGGCTCTCTGACGATAGCCGCTACTCCTGACGGGGGAGAGCTGCGTCGCGAGGCGGCCACTTTCCAGACTTTGATCAGGTCCTGGTAAAAGACGGGCAACGCCTGCAAGGAGCCACCGAGGCCCAGCTGTTCTATAAACAGGAGCTGCACGTCATAATTCAGGCCGTGCACCTGACGGAGGAAATACGTCATCAGGGCACACCATCTAGGAGAAGGCTCGACGTAGAGGTATCGCTGCAGGGTCTGAAGGCGGAAAGTCGCCACCTGTGTGCGTAGGCACACTAGCGCCTGACCACCCTCCCTAAGCGGGAGACTCAGAACCTCGGCAGCGACCCAGTGCAATCTTTTGTCCCAGAAGAAGTCGACTAACAATCTCTGGATTCTTGTGACAAAGTCCGGGGGAGGGGTCAAAGTGACCAGCCGATACCACAACATGGCGGCGATCAGCTGGTTTATGACCAGAACTCGACCTCGGTAAGATAGCACTCGGAGCAGTCCTGTCCAGCGCCGCAGGCGAGCGGTGACTTTCGTCTCCAGTTCCTGCCAGTTTGCCGGCCAGGATTCCTCAGCGGGGCAGAGATGGACCCCCAGGTAGAGGAGGCTGGTCCTGCTCCAGGTGAAAGGCCTGAGCTCCTCAGGTAGGGGATCCATCTGCCACTGACCGACCAGGAGTCCAGAACATTTACCCCAATTGATCCTGGCAGAAGAAGCGGCAGAGTAGACCTCCTGGCACTCGCGCATCCTCCGCAGGTCAGCCGGGTCACTAAACATAAGGAGCACGTCATCGGCGTAAGCCGAAAGGACCACCCCGATGCCCGGCCCGCGCAGAACCAATCCCGACAACCTCCTCCGCAAGAGGCGCAGGAAAGGCTCCACGCAGATAGAATACAACTGGCCAGACAGGGGGCAGCCCTGACGTACCCCTCTCCCAAAGCGAAGGGGCGCCGTCAGGGACCCGTTAACCTTCACTAGACACTCCGCGGCGGTGTACAGAAGTCGGATCCGGGCGACAAAATGCGTCCCGAACCCGAAAGCTCGCAGAGTTCCGAGTAAGTATTCGTGATCCACCCTGTCGAACGCCTTCTCCTGATCGAGAGACAGGAAGGCGCTCGACAGACCAGCCCTCTGGGAATGGTGGATGATGTCCCGGACCAGATGGATGTTATCATAAATGGTTCGGTCCGGGACGGTGTAGGACTGGTCAGGGTGGATCATGTGGTCCAGCACGGTGCCGAGCCGAGAAGACATGGCTCGGGCGAAGATTTTGTAGTCCGTGCTGAGGAGGGAGACCGGGCGCCAGTTTTTAAGAAGGCGGAGATCCCCCTTCTTCGGCAGCAGGGCAATCACGGCCCTGCGCCACGAAAGGGGCATCTCCCCGGTAGCAATGCTCTCCCCCAGGACCCCCGCGAAGTCGCTCCCCAAGACGTCCCAGAACGCCCTGAAGAACTCCACGGTCAGCCCGTCTAGTCCCGGGGTTTTGCCCCTAGAAAGACCGTCGAGTGCGCCGGTCAGCTCCCCCAGACTTATAGGGGAGTCGAGCTTTCCGGCGCACTCCGGGCCGACCTGCGGCAGGTCCTCCCACAAAACTCTGCAAGCTTCCTCACTGGATGGATCCGGAGAGAACAGGGCAGTGTAGTAATCTCGGGCAATGGCCCTGATGCCCTCCGGATCCGAGACAAGGGATCCGTCGTCGGCCAGCAGCGTAAAGAGCTGCTTACGGACCCCGTGCCTTTTTTCCAGTGAGTAGAATAAGGGAGAGCCACGGTCCATCTCCTTAAGGAAACAGATCCGCGACCTCACGAACGCGCCCCGAGACCCGACCAGTTGCAGGTCCCGCAGCGCGCCCTTCCTCTCATCGTACACCGACCGCAGGGCCGGGTCCGCGTCGGGCTGACGGAGACGTGCCTCCAGGTCGAGCACCTCCTTCTCCAACTCCTCGACCCTGGATTTGCGTCTCTTTGTCGACCCCTTCGCGTACTCTTGACAGAAAACTCGGACGTGGGTCTTGCCCACGTCCCACCATAGCCTCAAGGAGGGGAAGCCTCCCTGCTTCCTTCTCCAGCCGGCCCAGAAGCGACGGAACGAGTCCAGGAACCACTGGTCTTCCAACAACAGGTTATTAAAATGCCAGTACGCGGACCCCGTCCGAGCGCAGAACGAAGTGAGCTCCGCCCACACCAGACGGTGGTCCGTGCACGGAACCTGCTGTATAGAAGCAGCCGGAACGCAGGACACGTATGCCTTCGAAACGTAAAGGCGGTCGAGTCTGGACGCTCCGACTCCAGGTGACACAAAGGTGAACACGCTGGAGTCAGGATGGAGATTTCGCCAGACGTTCACTAAGTCGAAGGACCTGACCAGGTCCCGCAACTTACTCACACCTCGCGTGCAGTGCGGGGTACCGTGATGGTCCCGGACCCCGAGGGTGCAATTGAAATCCCCCCCGAGGACGATGCACTCGCCAGCGTCGATGGAGTCAAGATGAGTGGACACTTCTTCAAAGAAGCTCGCTTGCTGCTGCGTGCCCAGGGGAGCGTACACATTCACAAAGTGAAGCACCGCCCCCCCCAGACGCACAGTCAGGTGCAGCAACCGGCCTGGCACCGGCTCCTTGACCCCCAAGATCTCCGGCTGAAAATGCGGGGCCAACAAGATAGCCACCCCGCCAGAATTGGAGGCTAGGTGACTCATGTAGACCCCCCCTCGCCACTCCAGGAGCCACGTGGCTTCGTCTCCCGGAACGGTATGGGTTTCTTGCAGGAAGCACAACGCATACTTCCCGTCCCTGAGGACCGAGAAGTTCTGGAACCTGCGCTGTGCGTTCCTGCTGCCGCGGATGTTGAGGCTGGCTATAGTGGTCTTCATTGTCAAAGGTACATCAAACCTTCACCTTAAGTCATTAAAAAGAAGAAGAGGACTTTTTAGTCCTTCCTCTCCTTCAGGAGCCCAGCGAGAAACGTTTGGACCCTCCGCCGCGCGTTCCTATCCAACTCGGGAGACTTGAGAGCCTCGCGAGTGGACCAGAACACCAGCGGAAACGAATGCCACCGGTCCAAGGCCAACTGAACCCTGTCTCGGCGACCGCGGTGCCCCGACAAAAAGTCCCGGAGTTCCCTTGGGGGGATGAGGGGGGAGTCAGTAGAGGGCACCAGGGGATCCACCGCCTCGCTTGAGAGCGACGCCGCGTAATCCCCAACGCTCACCACCGACACCTCGTCCTCCTCCGGGTCGTCGCCTCCAGCTTCCGACCCCTCCCCCACATTGAGTACAGGGGCTGAGTCGGAGCTGCCAGCTGGCTCTATCTGTGCCTCGATCCCACCCCCAGGATCAAGGCCAGAGGAGTCCTCTCTGGTCTCCTCTAAACTTTTTGGGCCAGAGGGCAGCGGCAGTTCTGATGCCCGCTCTCCTCCCGGCACCGGGTCGTCCGGGGAGCGCAGGACAAGCTCCTGACCTAAACATAGGACGCCCGGTGTCAAGGTTTGGGAGGGAGCGGGAAGGACCTCCTTTTCGCCGCCACCCAATGACGCATTTATATTTTTTAAATTTTCAAAGTTGCAGTCCCCCGACGAGCCAGAAGGTACCTCAGGGGTGTTAAGTGCACTGGAGATGGACACCACCTCAAGGGAGGTGCCCTCAGTGACCCCCGAGGGGTCCTGTTCAGGGGACTGCAGCAGACTGGTAGGGGGAACAGTGGTAGGGGTAGGAGTTTCGGGTTCCCCCAGAGGGCAGGGCGAGGTTTTACTGGGTGGAGACGCCACCACCTCTTCATCAGGGGAAGGGACATGCCCAACATCTTCAGTTTGGGCGTCGCCCACTTCCTCCTCCGAAGCGTGACGTCTCTTCCGGGTCAGGCTGGGGGCTAGGGAGACCTCCATTTCCGAGGCCCCCTCCTCCTTGTCCAGCCCTCCCGGACACTCCACCCTCTGGGTTTTTGATGTTTGTTTCCCCGGCTCGGGGTCCCGCGTCTTTTCCCCGCCGGCCCCGGGAGCACGCGCAGGGACGACGCCGGGCCCAGCACTTGGCGCCTTAGCGCCCACGGACCCGGGAGCACACGCGGACATGACGCCGGGGCCGGATGATGTTTTTTCCCCCGAGCCGATTTTTCCATGTGTTTGGGGGGTTTGGGGCGTTTCAGGGGCCGCCTCCAAATTTCGGGTCTTCCTCCGCGCCTTCTTACGGCGCGGGGGCTCTCCCCCCGCCTCACCGGCAGCCGAGATGGCAGCTGCTGCCGGGGTCGCTTCCCCTTGCGGGGAGGGAGATGGAGTGGTGGCGGGGGGAGGAGTGGTGGTGCCAGCCGCGGCCGCTTGGGTGGGGCTCGTGGCCTTGGAGGCGGGGCAGTTCTTTCTTACGTGCCCCACCTCCTTACAGGCATGGCACCGCACACCCTCCGCGGTCCAGAAGACCCGATAGGCGGTCCCCTCAAAATTAACTGAGAAGGCCCCCTCCAG
Source organism: Carcharodon carcharias (assembly GCF_017639515.1). Lineage (NCBI taxonomy): Eukaryota > Metazoa > Chordata > Chondrichthyes > Lamniformes > Lamnidae > Carcharodon > Carcharodon carcharias. The sequence goes on along the minus strand of NC_054480.1, from coordinate 40,285,441 downwards.
GCACTCCTCCCGGGCCAAGCGGACGAAAACTTGGCGCCGGAAGGAGTACACGTGGCGGAGGGCCGAGTCTTTGAGGCCGAGCGGGACTGGTGCAACCCCTGACCTGACCTCCCCCAGCTTATTAAGGTGGGGGAGGAGGAGCCCACATGGTATAAAGGGCGGGACATTTGAAATAACAATCTTCTGGGCGGTGGCCTCAAGGGGATCCACCGCCAGAAAAGTCCCGCCCACAGTGAGCCCCTTCTGCAGGGCGAGTTGCACCGCCCGCTCGGACCTCAAGAAAAAGATGGCCCTCCCATACATCTTTGAGGCCGCGACAATGGCTGAGGGGCCGACAACCCCAGCCATAGCCTTAACGCAGGCCTCAATAGTCATCTCAGAGTGAGCGTAGCATTTTACCCCGAGGGCCCTGGTGAGGAGACGGAATGGCGACAGGGCAGCGGGAGCAGCAGGAGCTGCAGAAGCAACCACCCCCGCATAAGTCTTTTTTGTAGGCCCTGTCACCGGTGACAAAGCCGCCTCCACATTAGCCCTCGAGGGCCCGGCCACAGGAGATGTTGAACTGGCTTTAAGGCCAGAGCCACGCCCACCCTGGGAAGGATTGGCCATTTTTTTTTTTTTAATTATATATATTTTTTAATATATATATTTTTTTTAAATATACAATGTTCCTCCCTAGGGAGGGAGGTAGTAATAACCTCCCCCTTTTGTACAGGAGAGGAGAGGAGGGAGAGGAGTGAAGGACAGGGAGGCACAGGAGGGAAAAGGGAAGAGTCCAGGTGGGTGTCTCCAGTGAAAGGTGGATGTTGGGTGGGGTGTGATGATCTTCTTGCAGGGGGAGGCGATGTCTTCACCAGCCACCGCTGGCCTTACTGGGAAAGGGCTGGGTGGGGCAGGGGGGGTAGCAGAATGGTGGTTTTAACCACACACCCCCCTCTCTTCCTTCCCCAAACCTTCCTGCAGTCTTCTTTCCTCCCCCTACAAAACACAGTCCTTTATTGCCCCCACCTTACACAAACAATAATGTTGGACACCCACCTAGGATGTTGTTTTTAGACACAGTCCTGGCCTCCTGGCCTTCCTGTCCTGTAGCAACAGAAGCTGTTCTTCTTCTCTCCCTCTCTCTCCTTTTGCTCCACACGGGCAGGTCCAGCAGCAGCAGCAAACACCTTCAAGTGCAGGTCCAGCAGCAGCAGCAAACACCCTCAAGTGCAGGTCCAGCAGCAGCAGCAAACACCCACAAGTGCAGGGGCAGCAGCAGCACACAGCAGAAGCAACAACCCCAAAGGCAGCAGCAGAAACAGTTGAAACACTGAGGAGCAGCAACACCAACACCACACACCTTCTCTCCTCAGTATCAGGAAACCAACTGAATCCACAATTGCCTCCACGAGATCGTTAAGAAAATGAACTCTTGATACTCTTTTGAGTAAACCTGTTTCCATCTGTTTCAGATGATGAACTCTTGATAATCTTTTAAATGAAAACCAAATCAACAAAATTGGGATAAATCAGGCACAGCCCCTAATTCAGGTCAGCTGTAAAACCAAGAACAAAGTTTAAAGGAAACTTACAAACTTTAAATCAAAATGTGATTAAAGGGGTCAACAAAACACCCCAGTCCCCGCGGTGCCCACCGAGCACGGAAGGCCTCGAGAGTGCCAGCAGACACCGCGTGCTCCTTCTCCAGGGACATCCGGCAGCGAACGTAGCCACGGAAGAGGGACAAACAATCGGGCGGGACTCCCCCGTTGATCGCCCGCTGCCTGGACCTGTTAATGGCCAACTTGGCCAGGCCCAGGAGCAGGTTCACGAGGAGGTCCTCCTCCTTCCCGACCCCCTTCCGCACCGGGTGCCCATAGATCAGGAGCGTGGGGCTGAAGTGCAAACAAAACATCAATAAAAGGTTTTTCAAATAACTAAAAAGGGAGTGCAGCCTACAACACCCTATGTATACATGGTCCACGGACTCCACAAGACCGCAAAAAGGGCACGTGTCCTGAGAGTCCGTGAACCTATGCATCCTCTTATTATAAGGGACTGCTGCATGCAACACCCTCCAACCCAGGTCCCCGATAGAAAGGGGGAGGACACCTCCGTAGAGGGCCTCCCATCGGGGGCCTCCGCCGCCGGACGGCAACAAGGCACGCCAAGGCGTGTCCGGGCGACGGACAAGAGCGAGAAAATGGAAGGTGTGCAGCAGCAGTCCGTACAAAAAGCCCCTCTTTGCCGTGCCAAAAGGCACAGAGGGCATGTCCCCGAGGCGGCTCATATTGCGGGGCACCAGCACCCGAGGGAGGGTTCGGGGCTTGGGGCCAATGTGGAATTCCGTCCGAACAGGGGAACGCTCAGACGGAAGACCACCGCGCACCTGGGCCGCCTCAAGACCCAAAATAACGTCGGGTCCGAGCACGACCGTTCTCAGGTCTTGGATGGCATCGGCTGCGACCCGGACACTCACAGACGCGCGTCGCGCCAACTCCTGCGGGAGCATCCAGCCCAGTCCTCCGCCACCCAGCACGTCCCCGATCCTGGTCACCCCTGCGGCCACAGCCCTCCTCTCCGCCAACCACTGAAAAGGACGGAGGGGTGGATTCCTGAGCAGCGGCTCTCTGACGATAGCCGCTACTCCTGACGGGGGAGAGCTGCGTCGCGAGGCGACCACTTTCCAGACTTTGATCAGGTCCTGGTAAAAGACGGGCAACGCCTGCAAGGAGCCACCGAGGCCCAGCTGTTCTATAAACAGGAGCTGCACGTCATAATTCAGGCCGTGCACCTGACGGAAGAAATACGTCATCAGGGCACACCATCTAGGAGGAGGCTCGACGTAGAGGTATCGCTGCAGGGTCTGAAGGCGGAAAGTCGCCACCTGTGTGCGTAGGCACACTAGCGCCTGACCACCCTCCCTAAGCGGGAGACTCAGAACCTCGGCAGCGACCCAGTGCAATCTTTTGTCCCAGAAGAAGTCGACTAACAATCTCTGGATTCTTGTGACAAAGTCCGGGGGAGGGGTCAAAGTGACCAGCCGATACCACAACATGGCGGCGATCAGCTGGTTTATGACCAGAACTCGACCTCAGTAAGGTAGCACTCGGAGCAGTCCTGTCCAGCGCCGCAGGTGAGCGGTGACTTTCGTCTCCAGTTCCTGCCAGTTTGCCGGCCAGGATTCCTCAGCGGGGCAGAGATGGACCCCCAGGTAGAGGAGGCTGGTCCTGCTCCAGGTGAAAGGCCTGAGCTCCTCAGGTAGGGGATCCATCTGCCACTGACCGACCAGGAGTCCAGAACATTTACCCCAGTTGATCCTGGCAGAAGAAGCGGCAGAGTAGACCTCCTGGCACTCGCGCATCCTCCGCAGGTCAGCCGGGTCACTAAACATAAGGAGCACGTCATCGGCGTAAGCCGAAAGGACCACCCCGATGCCCGGCCCGCGCAGAACCAATCCCGACAACCTCCTCCGCAAGAGGCGCAGGAAAGGCTCCACGCAGATAGAATACAACTGGCCAGACAGGGGGCAGCCCTGACGTACCCCTCTCCCAAAGCGAAGGGGCGCCGTCAGGGACCCGTTAACCTTCACTAGACACTCCGCGGCGGTGTACAGAAGTCGGATCCGGGCGACAAAATGCGTCCCGAACCCGAAAGCTCGCAGAGTTCCGAGTAAGTATTCGTGATCCACCCTGTCGAACGCCTTCTCCTGATCGAGAGACAGGAAGGCGCTCGACAGACCAGCCCTCTGGGAATGGTGGATGATGTCCCGGACCAGATGGATGTTATCATAAATGGTTCGGTCCGGGACGGTGTAGGACTGGTCAGGGTGGATCATGTGGTCCAGCACGGTGTCGAGCCGAGAAGACATGGCTCGGGCAAAGATTTTGTAGTCCGTGCTGAGGAGGGAGACCGGGCGCCAGTTTTTAAGAAGGCGGAGATCCCCCTTCTTCGGCAGCAGGGCAATCACGGCCCTGCGCCACGAAAGGGGCATCTCCCCGGTAGCAATGCTCTCCCCCAGGACCCCCGCGAAGTCGCTCCCCAAGACGTCCCAGAACGCCCTGAAGAACTCCACGGTCAGCCCGTCTAGTCCCGGGGTTTTGCCCCTAGAAAGACCGTCGAGTGCGCCGGTCAGCTCCCCCAGACTTATAGGGGAGTCGAGCTTTCCGGCGCACTCCGGGCCGACCTGCGGCAGGTCCTCCCACAAAACTCTGCAAGCTTCCTCACTGGACGGATCCGGAGAGAACAGGGCAGTGTAGTAATCTCGGGCAATGGCCCTGATGCCCTCCGGATCCGAGACAAGGGATCCGTCGTCGGCCAGCAGCGTAAAGAGCTGCTTACGGACCCCGTGCCTTTTTTCCAGTGAGTAGAAGAAGGGAGAGCCACGGTCCATCTCCTTAAGGAAACAGATCCGCGACCTCACGAACGCGCCCCGAGACCCGACCAGTTGCAGGTCCCGCAGCGCGCCCTTCTTCTCATCGTACACCGACCGCAGGGCCAGGGTCCGCGTCGGGCTGACGGAGACGTGCCTCCAGGTCGAGCACCTCCTTCTCCAACTCCTCGACCCTGGATTTGCGTCTCTTTGTCGACCCCTTCGCGTACTCTTGACAGAAAACTCGGACGTGAGTCTTGCCCACGTCCCACCATAGCCTCAAGGAGGGGAAGCCTCCCCGCTTCCTTCTCCAGCCGGCCCAGAAGCGACGGAACGAGTCCAGGAACCGCTGGTCTTCCAACAACAGGTTATTAAAATGCCAGTACGCGGACCCCGTCCGAGCGCAGAACGAAGTGAGCTCCGCCCACACCAGACGGTGGTCCGTGCACGGAACCTGCTGTATAGAAGCAGCCGGAACGCAGGACACGTACGCCTTCGAAACGTAAAGGCGGTCGAGTCTGGACGCTCCGACTCCAGGTGACACAAAGGTGAACACGCTGGAGTCAGGATGGAGATTTCGCCAGACGTCCACTAAGTCGAAGGACCTGACCAGGTCCCGCAACTTACTCACACCTCGCGTGCAGTGCGGGGTACCGTGACGGTCCCGGACCCCGAGGGTGCAATTGAAATCCCCCCCGAGGACGATGCACTCGCCAGCGTCGATGGAGCCGAGATGAGTGGACACTTCTTCAAAGAAGCTCGCTTGCTGCTGCGTGCCCAGGGGAGCGTACACATTCACAAAGTGAAGCACCGCCCCCCCCAGACGCACAGTCAGGTGCAGCAACCGGCCTGGCACCGGCTCCTTGACCCCCAAGATCTCCGGCTGAAAATGCGGGGCCAACAAGATAGCCACCCCGCCAGAATTGGAGGCTAGGTGACTCATGTAGACCCCCCCTCGCCACTCCAGGAGCCACGTGGCTTCGTCTCCCGAAACGGTATGGGTTTCTTGCAGGAAGCACAACGCATACTTCCCGTCCCTGAGGACCGAGAAGTTCTGGAACCTGCGCTGTGCGGCCCCTGCTGCCGCGGATGTTGAGGCTGGCTATAGTCGTCTTCATTGTCAAAGGTACATCAAATCTTCACCTTAAGTCATTAAAAAGAAGAGGACTTTTTAGTCCTTCCTCTCCTTCAGGAGCCCAGCGAGAAACGTTTGGACCCTCCGCCGCGCGTTCCTATCCAACTCAGGAGACTTGAGAGCCTCGTGAGTGGACCAGAACACCAGCGGAAAAGAATGCCACCGGTCCAAGGCCAACTGAACCCTGTCTCGGCGACCGCGATGACTCGCCAAAAAGTCCCGGAGTTCCCTTGGGGGGATGAGGGGGGAGTCAGTGGAGGGCACCAGGGGATCCACCGCCTCGCTTGAGAGCGACTCAGCGTAATCTCCAGCGCTCACCACGGACACCCCGTCCTCCTCCAGGTCGTCGCCTCCAGCTTCCGACCCCTCCCCCGCATTGAGTACGGGGGCTGATTCGGAGCTGCCAGCTGGCCCCACCTGTACCTCGATCCCACCCCCAGGATCAAGGCCAGAGGGGTCCTCTCTGGTCTCCTCTAAACGTTTTGGGTCAGAGGGCAGCGGCAGTTCTGATGCCCGCTCTCCTCCCGGCACCGGGTCGTCCGGGGAGCTCAGGACAAGCTCCTGACCTAAAACTAGGACGCCCGGTGCTAAGGTTTGGGAGGGAGCGGGAAGGCCTTCCTTTTCGCCGCCACCCAATGACCCGTTGACATTTTTTAAATTTTGAAAGTTGCAGTCCCCCGATGAGCCAGAAGGTACCTCGGGGGTATCGAGGGTCTCTGAGTCGGGCACCACCTCAAGGGAGGTGCCTTCAGTGACCCCCGAGGGGCCCTGTTCAGGGGACTGCAGCAGGTTGACAGGGGTAATAGTGGTGGGAGTCGGTGCAGGGGTTTTGAGTTCCCCCAGAGGACAGGGCGAGATTTTACTTGGTGGAGACGCCACCACCTCTTCATCGGGGGAAGGGACACACCCAACTTCTTCAGTTTGGGCATCACCCACCTCCTCCTCCGAAGCATGACGTCTCTTCCGGGTCAGGCTGGGGGCTAGGGAGACCTCCATTTCCAAGGCCCCCTCCTCCTTGTCCAGCCCTCCTGGACACTCCACCCTCTGGGTTTTGGGTGTTAGATACCCCGGCTCGGGGTCCCGCGTCCCTTCCCCGCCAGCCCCGGGAGCACGCGCAGGGACGACGCCGGGCCCAGCACTCGGCGCCTTAGCACCCACGGGCCCGGGAGCACACGCGGACACGACGCCGGGGCCGGATGTTGTCTTTTCCCCCGAGCCGGTGCTTGCAGGTGTTTGGGGGTTTTGGGGCGTTTCAGGGGCCACCTCCAGGTTGCGGGTCTTCCTCTGCGCCTTCTTACGGCGTGGGGGCTCTCCCCCCGCCTCACCGGCAGCCGAGATGGCAGTGGCCGCCGGCGTCGCTTCCCCTTGCGGGGAGGGAGATGGAGTGGTGGCGGGGGGAGGAGGGGCGGTGCCAGCCGTGGCCGCTTGGGTGGGGCTCGTAGCCTTGGAGGCGGGGCAGTTCTTTCTTACGTGCCCCACCTCCTTACAGGCATGGCACCGCACACCCTCCGCGGTCCAGAAGACCCGATAGGCGGTCCCCTCAAAATTAACTGAGAAGGCTCCCTCCAGGCACTCCTCCCGGGCCAAGCGGACGAAAACTTGGCGCCGGAAGGAGTACACGTGGCGGAGGGCCGAGTCTTTGAGGCCGAGCGGGACTGGTGCAACCCCCGACCTGACCTCCCCCAGCTTATTAAGGTGGGTGAGGAGGAGCCCACATGGTATAAAGGGCGGGACATTTGAAATAACAATCTTCTGGGCGGTGGCCTCAAGGGGATCCACCGCCAGAAAAGTCCCGCCCACAGTGAGCCCCTTCTGCAGGGCGAGCCGCACCGCCCGCTCGGACCCCAAGAAAAAGATGGCCCTCCCATACATCTTTGAGGCCGCGACAATGGCTGAGGGGCCGACAACCCCAGCCATAGCCTTAACGCAGGCCTCAATAGTCATCTCAGGGTGAGCGTAGCATTTTACCCCGAGGGCCCTGGTGAGGAGACGGAATGGCGACAGGGCAGCGGGAGCAGCAGGAGCTGCAGAAGCAACCACCCCCGCATAAGTCTTTTTTGTAGGCCCTGCCACCGGTGACAAAGCCGCCTCCACATTAGCCCTCGAGGGCCCGGCCACAGGAGATGTTGAACTGGCTTTAAGGCCAGAGCCACGCCCACCCTGGGAAGGATTGGCCATTTTTTTTTTTTTTAAATTATATATATTTTTTAATATATATATTTTTTTTTATTAAATATACAATGTTCCTCCCTAGGGAGGGAGGTAGTAATAACCTCCCCCTTTTGTACAGGAGAGGAGAGGAGGGAGAGGAGTGAAGGACAGGGAGGCACAGGAGGGAAAAGGGAAGAGTCCAGGTGGGTGTCTCCAGTGAAAGGTGGATGTTGGGTGGGGTGTGATGATCTTCTTGCAGGGGGAGGCGATGTCTTCACCAGCCACCGCTGGCCTTACTGGGAAAGGGCTGGGTTGGGGGGAGGGGTGGCAGAAAGATGGTTTCAGCACACACACACACCCTCCCTCTCTTCCTTCCCCAACTCCTCTGGCAGTCTTCTTGCCTCCCCCTACAAAAACACAGTCCTTAATTGCCCCCACCTTAAACAAAAATACACAGTTCAGACACCCACCTAGGATGTTGTTTTTTAACTCAGTCCTGGCCTCCTGGCCTTCCTGTCCTGTAGCAACAGTAGCAACTGTTCTCTTCTCTCCCTCTCTCTCCTTTGGCAGCACTGGAGGAGCAGCAGCAGAAGCAGCAGCAACACACAGCAGAAGCAACAACCCCAAAGGCAGCAGCAGAAACAGTTGAAACACTGAGGAGCAGCAACACCAACACCACACACCTTCTCTCCTCAGTACCAGGAAACCAACTGAATCCACAATTACCTCCACGAGATCGTTAGGAAAATGAACTCTTGATCTGGGGGTTACAAACCCAGTACCATAACCACTTGGTTATTTAGGCCAAGCCTGGGTCAGATGTAGTGCCTGGTGCTGCACGTTCAGGACAATTGTCCACTTCCAAAATGTTTTCTTCTGCAGAAGCCAATTGTTGTTGTGAAGGAGCTGTAAGAAAGAGAAAAAGGAGAATAATTAAAATGACAGTTAGGACTTGAACATTAGCAGCTCAGTCTCAGGTTGCAGTCCTTAAGCTTCCTGCATATCTGCTGAGTTGAATGAAAGAATACAAGTAACATGCAGATATTCTCCTTCCCTGATACTCATGACAGTGCCTTGGCTAGTGATCACCAGGATCTCTTAATCTGCCTATATGAGAATGATTATGCTGGTGATTCCTGCACCTGTCAAGTGATGTGTGCTCAATGTGAAGTCAATAAGCAGTAGTGGGATGAGTTGGTGGTAGTGGAAGTGCCAGTGTGTGGGAGGAGAACTGTGTTTTTTTTTGAACTGTGTTGGTGTACTGTGTGCAGAGAGGAAAGGAAAAGGTAAGCACATTTAGAATTTAAAAAAAGTGTTCTAGTGTGCCCTTAGTGTATAGTGAAGGAGATGATGGAGCGGAGGGAATCATTGGCAGTGGTGGGGGAATGAGGTGAGAAGAGTGTTGTGAAGTGCAGTTTCTGGGCAGTATGCTGGTGGCACTGACACTGTCAAATGACAAATCACTGCAGTACCTTGTCAGCATAACCATTGACCAACATATGGTTACCAATGCCCTCGTAGGGCATGCTGCCTTACGAGAGACAGAGAGATACTGAACCGGTCAACCACCTCTGTTTGATTCTCTCTCCCCTTGGACAGGATTTTGTGGGTTTTCCAGAAGAGCTGCTCCATTCTTGTCTCACTTCCTCTAATGGGACCTCGAGGCATCAGAGAAGCGGTGGCAGCCCTGAGACTCATCAGTCTTAACAAAGTCTGGAGAAGTGATTTAAGGAAAAACGCAAATGGGGATGCAATCTCACTTTAAGAAGGCTTTGGAAGTTGCTTCCAAAAATATGTGCATTATCGAGGTGGGCTATCTGATTCTGCAATCGGGAGGGCCACCTGTCAATCAAATATGATTGTCACTCAGGATTCAAAATTACCCAGGCTCCATAGGAGAAACATCTGCCCACCACGATCCCCCATTTCCAACCTGTTAATATTGAAGCTTTTGTCCTTGGGAATAAAATGTGATTGTGGAAAGGCTTTGTTACTGATAGCTGCAGAAGCTTGCTCTCTACTTACCATTCAACAGGGCTGTAATTGAAAATCACAATGCTGTGGTACATCACCTCAACACAATTCTGTGAAGATTGTATCATTATGATGTTTGGGCTGAGGCCAGTACTTAAACGCATGATGATTTTCTCTATTATAATTCTTTGAGCAGTTTTCACTAGAGTATGCCACTTTTAATATTATTCCTAGATGTCTTGTATTTTTATGGAAGTTGATATTCAATGAATGGCATGACATTAGGAAGTTCTGAGGAACAAAGGGACCTTGGCATGTGTGTCCATAGATCTCTGAAGGCGGAGGGGCATGTTAGTGGGCTGGTGAAAAAGGCATATGGGACACTTGCCTTTATCAATTGGGGCATAGATTACAAAAGTAGGGAGGTCATGTTGGAGTTGTATAGAACCTTGGTGAGGCCACAGCTGGAGTACTGTGTGCAGTTTTGGTCGCCACATTATAGGAAGGATGTTATTGCACAGGAGCGGGTGCAGAGGAGATTCACCAGGATGTTGCATGGAATGAAACATTTAAGTTATGAAAAGAGGTTGGATAGACTTGGGTTGTTTTCGTTGGAGCAGAGAAGACTGAGGGGCGACCTGATCGAGGTGTACAAGATTATGAGAGGCATGGACAGGGCGGATAGGGAGCAGCTGTTCCCCTTAGTTGAAGGGTCAGTCACGAGGGGACACAAGTTCAAGGTGAGGGGCAGGAGGTTTAGGGGGAATGTGAGGAAAAAACATTTTTACCCAGAGGGTGGTGATGCTCTGGAATGCACTGCCTGGGAGGGTGGTGGAGGCGGGTTGCCTCACGTCCTTTTAAAAAGTACCTTGATGAGTACTTGGCACGTCATAACATTCAAGGCTATGGGCCAAGTGCTGGTAAATGGGATTAGGTAGGTAGGTCAGGTGTTTCTCATGTGTCGGTGCAGACTTGATGGGCTGAAGGGCCTCTTCTGCACTGTGTGATTCTGTGATGCTACTCATTATGTACTTATTGTAATACTGAGGAAGCTTTTATCTGAGCTATTGGTGAACTTTTACTTCTTTGTTTTTGTGTTGCTGCAAAGGATTGGATTATAATGATGAGCATTGTTAGGTAACTGGTTTCTTAGAACAAAAACTGGTTTTCAAGAAGATTTTTTTTTTTAAAAAAGCAATGAGGAGTGAGAAATCTCCATAGGAGATGTCAATTTCAGCCTAATCACTATTTAAGACGGTGACTTTATGTATCACTTCTCATTGTGAGACCTGAAACGAATCTTCATTCAGCCACTGTTGTCTGACCGTGATTGTCTCTGTGACAGTTTCAAATAACTGGCACACTGCCTTCAAACCTACTGGTAGATTTGTGTAGAGAGTGTAAAATTACAAAGTAGTACTGTTTTTAAATGCTATCACTAAATTGTAACTGATTTCTAAATGAATCTTTTACAGTATCATTGTGGAATAGCAATTGTTATAATAGAGCTATGGGGCAGAATTTTATATTCCGCCCACTTTGCAAGTGGGGGCAGGGGTGTTGGGGGTGGGGGGGGAGGGAGGGAAGGTGTGGCCGGAGTTGGGTGCATGGCCGGCGGTTGGGGGGAGGGGGCGGTGTGGCAGATGGAGGGTGCCTCCATTAATAGCCTCTTTTCAACATTGGGTGCATCCCCAAAAGGTCTGGACCCTGCAGATGCTCCCTCCCCACTGGCCTCTCACCAACAGCCTCACTCCCATCTGCCCAGGCCTCACATCTCCTCCCTGCCCTGAGACCCCTACAGTTAACTGGTCCTGGACTACCAGGACTTAGAGGCTGGGGACTACATGCAACCCTAGTCCTGTCCGCTGCAGCTTCTGATGCTACTGGGACTAGAGAGCTGCTGGCCAAATCAGATTTATTGGCAGGTCTTCCTCCTAAGTGGACATCGCAGCAGTTATTGCCCATCCCTAATTGCCCTTGTTCAGGGAGGGCATTTAAGAGTCATCCACATTGCTGTGGGTCTGGAGTCACGTGTAGGTCAGACCAGGTAAGGACAACAGTTTTCCTTTCCTAAGAGATATTAATGAACCAGATGGGTTTCTACAACAATTGGCAACAGTTTTGTGGTCATCAGACTTTTAATTCCAGGTTTCCATTGAATTCAAATTTCACCATCTACTGTGGGATTCAAACTCTGGTCTCTGGAATATTAGTCCAGTGACAATACCACTATGCTACCATCTCCAGTCAATTAATTCCCTTTGGAGTGTTAGATGGCTGCAGGGCAGCCTGTATCAGCAGAAATGTGTTCACTGTCGGCTCCTAAAAATCCTGGCCCTGATATTGATATAATTCTAAACCAATTCCCCAAGTTTTTGGTACGATCTGATTAGGGATCAATAACATTTTGTTTAAAGTAGACAAAGTTTGAGATTCAAGACATTTGCTAAGAGAATATAGCCACAAGATTCCACAGGTTTTGAACAAATAAAAATAAACTTTACAAGGTCAAAAAGATAAAACAATCTACAATATCTATTTTATACTCCATTATTCAGGGTTAGTATGAGGTATATGTGAATTAACAGGCAAACTGTGGACAAACACACCACACTGTACAATAAATAACAAATGTAGCTAGGACAGATCCCATGGATTTCTCAGCAACCCAGCCATATGTCAGTAAAACTGTCAGTCAGTCGATCTCATTGAAACTGTCTCCCCCCACAAGGAAATCCAAACTTTTAATTTTCGAAGATCAAGCCTCTGAATTCCCTCAAAGCCGCTCCAACTCGGATTGCCTCAATGACTGCACACCTCCCTGGGTTTCAATCTCATCTCCTGAGACTCCATTCCCCTGTCTGTCTTAGTTTGCACTCCAGCCTCTACTTGTCATTTAAGCTCTTTAACAGCTGGCTAGCTTCACTGGGCTGGCACTGCCCCTGGATTTCACCAAGCTTCAATGCCCCCAGGAACACCAAGCTATAAATGGCTCCCAGGGCTTCTCCTGAGCCCTACTCCTTCCCAACATGGAACCAGTGACCTTCCCTACCCCCTCAACTCCCTAAGACTTCTCCTGAGCCCTAGCTGCACAGAGCTATCCAATGGCTCCTTGGACTTCTCCCAAGCCCTAATTGTATAACCAGTTAACAGCAACACTTTTGCTTCCTGGATCCTGCTTGCAGCAGCACCTTTTTGATACGGCCTTTTCCCCTGCTGCAGGACACACACTCCTCCAGCAAACACACAGATAAATTGAAACCCTGGAACATTCTTGCGTTCCACCTATCACCCTGATGACATTGCCTTCCAGGGCTCACTGAATGCTTTAAAACCAACTGTAGCTTTAACTCCCAAAACAAAACAACTCTCTGGGCAGCAGTTTTTTCTAAGCAGTGTAGACACCTCTCATCTCCAATTCTCCAGCTTAGTAAGCTCACCTGATGTTTTATGATCTTGCCTTTCTAGCTGTTAACCCCTTAAGCCAATATTGGAGGAGACTGTTTCAATGAGATCAACTGACTGACAGTGTTTACTGACATATAGGTGGGTTGATGAGAAATCATCTTCAAGCTGCTTTAGTTGTATTTACCCCATTTTCTACAGTTAAAATTTAATCTACCCAGAACTAAAAATTATCTCTAAAATATCACCATGAACCATGAACTAGGTATTTATAACACCTCCCTGCCTCCAAGAAAAATGAAAATGCATCACCGTGATGTGTTTTCATTTACCATTCAGCATATAACAATTTACAATATGTTATATATCTTAAAACTATCCTAAGCATGAAACATACAGAATAATCATTGCCCCATTGTCCAATGAAATTCACAAGGCCATCAGCACTCTGCTGAATTCCATATCCAGTTTAAGGTGAAAATATTATTTTTTACAACACTTTCTAAAAGTTTTCTTCTTAAGGTTATTAGAGTTCAAAGGGCCATGTGCAACAGAAGATTCCTCAGTGTTATGCACAGGTGAATTTTCAAGCTCAATCTTTCAAACAGTCTGTGTTGATTCCATCTTTCAATTTTTATTGTCCTCCATGTCTATATCTTTCTCATCTTTAAACTCCACAAAGAATGTCTCAGTTAATTCCATAGTCATATTGCTTCCTTCTTCTTTAGCTATAGTCGTAACTTCCTTTTTGCATTCGTTTTCCAGAGGAAAAAATTGCAAATTCTCTTTTTGAGATAACAAGGTCAAAATGGTTCTTTTTGTGCCCACAACTCATCCCTTCTTTGATCAAAATCTTCCTTCGCCACTTTGGGAATGTCAGTCAGATGCTTTTTATGCCCAAGCAGGAAGGTTTCATATTCTTGTTTAATCTGATTTTTAAATAATTTGTAATATTTCAATTTTCAGTTCAAATTTTATTTAATTCTTTCAAAGCAATAATAACAGTCTCTTCATTTTGGATTTTTATGGTTCTTTTTAATACATGAAGTCTTCCATGCAATTCATGAACCACATCATTCCAATCCTCTCAGCATTTTAAATGGTCTTTTATGACTTATCCACTTGTCTGGATTCCTGCAGCTGTCTCCTGTGTCCCAACACTGGCAAGCACTTGTGATTTGGTGTCAAGGGTCATTGACCCTTCTGGATCACTTTGCAGTCTCAGTCCTTTCCATTGAAAGTTTTTATTTGGCAATTCTACAGGCAATACTTCTGCCTCTGTTTTGTCCATTGCTGAGGTGGATACACCAGTATTTTTACTTGAATCAGTTCTTTGCTCAACTGAATCAAAAGGCAAGGAGTTTTTAGGTCCAGGTAAGGACAGCAGATTTCCTTCCACATGGGTTTTTACAACTATCAACAATGGTTTCATAGTCATCATTAGACTTTTAATTCCAGATTTTTATTGAATTCAACTTCCACCAGCTGCTGTGGTGGGATTTGAACCCAGGTCCCCAGAGCATTACCCTGAGTTTCTGGATTACTAGTTCAGCCGTCAATACCACTACACCATCACCATTAATAATATGAATAAATACATTACAATTCAGCAAACCTCCTGAAGAAAGGTACAAATCCTTTGTTAACAATAAGCTCTGAGCTAAGCCAGTATCTCGAAGGAAAACAATTTTTCTAGGCTTTTTCTTAGAGAAAAATGGAGTGACTCCCCCATCAAATATGAACCCCTTATAATCCTTTGCAACTGTATCTGTTCCAGAGGTAAAAAACTAGATGCAATGGGTATCTTACAATCTGCAATTTCTAGTGGAGATTTCCCTGTAGAAATTCCTGTCACTTACACCAGTGGCAATGATTTAACATCCTTTTCTTTTCCTGGTATAACCTGCTCTGAAGACTGCTTAAGCATTTCTATTACTGCCACTGGTTTATAGTTCAGCTTCCAGCAATTGGATTTAAGATGCCCTGCCTTATACCAGTAAAAGCATTTTGGCTTTGTTACATCACTTTTATCCTCTACACTATCATTTTTATTGACTGGAACAGTTTCAGTCTTCTCCCTAAAACTAGACTCTTTTCTACTCCTCC
This sequence comes from Carcharodon carcharias, assembly GCF_017639515.1. Taxonomy (NCBI): domain Eukaryota; kingdom Metazoa; phylum Chordata; class Chondrichthyes; order Lamniformes; family Lamnidae; genus Carcharodon; species Carcharodon carcharias. The sequence goes on along the minus strand of NC_054480.1, from coordinate 40,270,316 downwards.
TGCTTTCCCGTGGATTTACAAATGGAGATCTACTGCCCCCTAGTATCTATGTGATATATTATACCCATCTGCCAGAACTGCTGTTTTCTGCACCCTAGAAGCCTTACAGACTTCTAGGTGTGACCTAATAGTTATTTGGATACTGTTTCAAAATTATGCCAGTATTATTAGCTCTCTCACATTCTCGAAAGTTTTATCTAACTTCAATGATCGAAACCACCTATCAAGCAACATTTCTTTCTCCCTAGCACATTCTACAAACATTTCATTTGGTTTTTTCTTTAAAGTCCGAAATTTCAACTGGAATGCTTCAGGGGCAAGCTCTATGCATTAAGTATTGCTGTTTTAACTACTTCATAATCTGAGGATTGTGTTTCTGAAAGGCTAGAATACACATCCATAGCTGTGCCAAACAAAACACTTTGCAAAATGAGAGTCCGTGTGTCCTTTGACCACTTTAGCTATGTACGCACCTTTTCAAATGAGATTAAAATATCTCTCAACTCCACCTTCAGTCAATTTAGGCACTATACAAAGACTCTTGGTTAAATCAAACTTCCGAATGGGACTTCTATCCTCATCATACCTACTAGCCTTTCTTTCACCGCTTTACCTAAGCTTCTCTCTAGCCAGTTCATGCTGTCTAATTTCTTTCTTTCTTTGAAGCCTTCTATCCTTATCTCTTTCCTCCCTCGCTAACCTCTCTCTCTGGAGCTCAAGTTCAAACTTTTGCATCTCAGTTTCTTTTTTGAATTCGAGATTTTTCATTTTCTTCTTTTTGAAGTTGAATTTTTGCTTTTTCTCTAACTCTCTTTATCTCAAGTTGATCATCTGCAACTGAATTCTAACCACTCAACTGAATTACCATCTGGTTAACTTCCCCTTCTTCCAATTCCAAATGCACTGCTATTACCTAAATTACCTTTTTTAGCCCCTGCTTTTAATTCTAACCCCAACTCTTCTAGTGCAATTAACCTAGTCTTGATTAATTATTGCAAATCACTCATGGATAAATCTGCCCCCTCCAGAAAAGTCATAGCAATTGACAAAACTGTTCTGCTTTGTAATCAGTATAGTAAAATTCACCGTGGAAGTCTTGTCAACCTCAATTTCAGCAAGTACCTGTGCTCATACTTGTCTGTGGATTTGAATCCCTTCAAGGGTCCCCAATTTATGTTATGATCCCAGGCCAGACCACCCAAGTCTTTGGTAAGACCCAGTTAGGGTTCAATAATGTTTTGTTTATAGTGGGCAATGTTTGAGATTCAAGTCACTTTCTAAGAGAATAAAGCCACAGGTTTCCAAGGGTTTTAAACAAACAAAAATAAACTTTCCTATACAAGGTCAAAATGCTAAAACAATCTACAATATCTATCTTGTACGCTAACATTCAGTGTTAATTAGAGGTACATGTGAATTAACAGATAAACTGGGAGAACACATCATGCTGTGCAATAAATAGCAAATTTGACCAAGGCAGATCCCATGGATTTCTCAACAACCCACCCAGATATCAGTAAACACTGTGAGTCAACCAATCTCATTGAAACTCGGTCTCCCTCACAAGGACTCCAAACTTTTCACTTTCAAAGATAAAGGGCTGAATATTCCCCCCATCAGGGGGGGAAGTTGAATGGCGGGTGCACACAGGCGTGCTTCCGAACAGTGTCCCCGATCAGGGGCGCGGCGCCATTTTACGTGGGCAGGCCAATTAAGGCCTGCCCAGCATGACATCCCCTGTCATGCACTTCTGTGTGGGCTGGGGGGTGGGGGGAGAGGAATCTCAAAATCGAGAATGCCCTGTTTTGTGCATGCGCACGAAAGAACGCACTCATCTCCCTGAGGCTAAGTGCAGCCTCAGGGAGATCGGCTGTAAATGTCAAAAAGATAGAAATAGAAAAATAAAATTTCCCTAACATGTCCCATCATGTGACAATGTCACATGAGTTGGGGCATGTCCATAATTTTCACACAAACTTTATAAAAATTTTTAAAAAGCTACATGAAATCTCATCCCGCCCGTGGATGAGGTTTCATGCTTTTTCCAATTCACGCTGGGGCTCCTGGCCTGCCCGCCAACCTTAAGATTGGATGGACAGGTCCTTTAATTACTTAATAGCCTCTGTCAATGGTCTCAACTGGCCATTGACAGGTCGGCGGGCCCACCCTGCTCGACGACACGTAAAATCCTGCCTCAAGTCTTTGAATTCCCTCATAGCTATTCCAACTTGGACTGCCTCAATGACAACACATCTCCCAGGGTTTTAATCTCATCTCCTGAGACTCCATTCCCCTGGATTTCTGAGACTGCACTCCAGCCTCTATTTATTGGCGTAATTTCAGCTCTTTAATGCCAGCTAGCTTCACTGGGCGGCAGCGCCCCTGGATTTCACCAAACTTCAATCTCTCCAGCTACACTAAGCTATAAATGGTACCCAGGACTACTTCTGAGCCCTAACCTTTTCCAGCATGGAGCCAGTGACCTTCTGCCACCTTCTCAGCCCCAACCTTTTAAGTATAATAGTCTTCAAGCTGCTTTAGTTGCACTTATCCCATTTTACAGTTAAACTTTAATCTTCCTGGAACTAAAAATTATTTCTAAATTATTACTATGAACTAGGTATGTATAATAATAATATTATGGAGGAGCATCCTCTTCAATGGAAAAGATGTAGGAGAGAGCAGAACTGGGATTAATGTATATTTAGAAACATATGACGCCAGGCTGAGCAAGTAAATTTATTTAGACCATTGGGCATGTTGCAGGTTTCCCCTTTGCCATGCTTCTGTCCTTTGAAAAAAGGACTTGGATCATGTGAAGAAGAATGCTTGAAGAGGATTGAGATGAGAAAAAGTCAGGATACACTATGCCTTTTCTTTTTCTCCTTGTAAATACTATTCATTATTCATTATTGTGTACAGGGTGAAATTCTACATGATCCATTTGAATGAGGCTGCTATCTTGTGTCAAAATGTGGGAGCTGTGAGCAGTTTACACAAAGTTGAACTGATTTAAAATTGCCAAGGTTCATTTCACGTAAGGCCCTTATAGCCCAACAGAAGAGCTATCAGCTCAGGCATGATTCATTCCTCGGTTCTAGATGTGAGGAACAATGTGGTAATTCAGCCATCCAGTTGTCAATATTACATAAGCTTGCATTTGAAATAAACAGTTCATCTCTCAAATTATCGTCAGCTTTCCAGTTACTATTGATCTATTTGATTCAGAGTTTAGTTCTGAAATTATTACTTGTCTGTTTTATCTATTTTTAAAAAAGCAAAGGGAGAAAATTTGACAGCCTCTGAACAATGCTTATTTCTATCAATTGACTGAGAGTAGAATTTATATTCTTGAAGCTACAGCCTGCAATAGAATTCCTTTCATTTAAAAACACAATTGTCCTATTTTCTAAAAGAATTATCGAACATTTGACATATGGCGAAACAAAAATACTCAAACTCTTTATGGTTCCAAAGGAACTTCCAATCCTTAACCTGTTGTTTCATATAGTATGCATTCTTTGTCTTTGCCTGAGCTGTTAATACACTCTGCTCATTGTGTTCATCAGATTTGCTACTTGAGTTAGGTCCAAATCTCCATTAAGAGCTAGTTTCACATGTCTTTGTCCACTTTGGAGGCTTCCCAACTAAAGATCTTTTGCTTGATTCTCATTAACCCTGTTTACTTGGAATATCCAGCACCAGATAACTTCCCTGTGGAAAACAAAAAGAGAAATTGTAGAACTTGCAGTAGCTGCAATGTGACAGTAACCTAGCTTCCTTTAGATTCCATTTGAAAGTGCATCAATTTAATGCTTTCTTCATTAACCCATTGCTTTCTCCACTCATTTTTGAGTTCCATTATATAACAGTGGACAAGAAATGTTGTTCCATTATAGTGGAAGCACACTTTGAATGCAGAATTAAAATCTGCCAAACTTTTTCTAGAGCTGAACAAATGTGAGAACTAAGAGTCCAATACATTTGTAGTTATAGCAGAAACCATCATTCTCTACAAAGATAATTCATATGATCTGTTAGCGTAATCTTTTCAATTGCTTTTTAAGCAACACTCATTGTTCAGAAGTAGTGTAGGTAGCACTTGGGGATAGGCATAATGATTGAAGTGCAAGACCAGACAAGGTCATACGCCAAGTCCTTTAATGAAGCTAGATTTCCTCAAATACAAGCTATACTATTGGGGTCTATTATCCCTATTCAATTTTGTTTTATTAAAGCCTATACCTGCTTGTGCTGGAATGCAAGGGTTTATGAATTAAGCACTTTTGTGTAATGAAGACAAGAAGCATCAAAATGTATTTCATTGGATGTAATAAATAGACAAACTTGATCTGGTATAGAGCATGACTAATTATGGACTAGTCTTGGGTGCTATGCATTAATAAATTGCTGTTTCCCCAGGGTTTTCTCCACTTGCAATATTTAAAATGCTTCTTTGTTGCTTTTTTGAGTGCAGATTAAATGATTATTAATATGATGGTACCTGTACACTGATAAAAAATCATAAAGATGTGCTTGCAATTCAATTAAAAATTAAGGGCAGCCACTTATTCTAAATTCAGGAATATGCATGTACAATAATCACATATTAAGTATTCTAGATTTAAAAGACCTCTGAAATTTATGTGAAGAATCAATTTTCCTAATGGGTAGCTTTAAAACTTGGGGGATTTAATTTCCTTAGCTCAGAGACAACCAGTTATATAATTTCAGACTTAAGAGGAAGTCGATCAGTCACCCTACATGTAGACATGAAAGATCGTAGGAAAGCTTGTTGCTAATAATAGGTCTACCATCGCCAGTCATTTTGTGATTCAGATCTTCAGCCATGTAATAGAGGGTACTTCAGGAGCCTCAATAGGTCACCAGTGACTTGCCTCTCTGCAGGCCACAATGCCACCTGATTTGTTTTGGCTGCTACCCCAGCTGGGCAATGTCCTACTGCTTAGAATCACAGAATAATACAACAAACAATCCATAGGCATCAAGTGCCTTCTTTCTTTCTATTTTGATTCTTTTTTTTTCTTCCCTTGCCCAAGTCTTTCTCACCTACATCCGTAACTCGTCTGATGCCCTCTGCCTCTTTAACAGTTTTCAGTTTCTTGATCCTAACAGTGTCCTTAGATCATAAGTTAATTAGAAATAGGAGCAGGAGTAGGCCGTTTGACCCCTCGAGCTTATCCCACCATTAAGTGGGCTGCAGTATCAGTTATGTCTGCAAGGTGGATGTGAGTCACATGGACAGAAAGCATTGTTGGAGCACTGAAGCTGTTGTGGTGGTTGGCATCTGATGCAACAATGACAAACTTCAATGTGTTTAGCGAATAACTACAGAGGAGCACAAAAGAGAGAATTAGAAATCTTGTAGCAGTGCAGCAACAATGTGTGGCTGATGTATGAACTCTCTGTCTCCAGAAGGAAGAACTAGGCAGATGCAAGGAGGAAAGTGACTAGTGACTCTCGGAATTTACAATTCTCTTTTGTTGGAAATGGTCATTGCCTGACATGAAGGTTACTTGCCACTGATCTTCCTTTGTGTTACTGTGACTTCAGCTGGTGAAGAGTTTTTCTGATTCCCATTGATTTCAATCTTACCAGGCCTCCTTAATGTCACACACATGCCAATGTTGTAGCTGTACTGGAACAGCTTGGCCAGGCGTGCAGCTAGTTCTGGAGCACCGGTCTTCAGCACTACGGCCGGGATTTTGTAAGGAGCCATAGCCTTTGTTGTATCCAGTGCCTTTGGTTGTTTCTTGATATCACGTGGAGTGAATCGAATTGGCTGAAGACTTGCATCTGTGATGCTGGGAATCTCAGGAGGAGGCCACGATGGATCGTCCATTTGGCACTTCTGTCTGAAGGTCATTGAAAATGCTTCAGCCTTGTCTTTTGCTCTGGTGTGCTGGGTGCCACCGCCATTGTGGTTGAGCATATTTTTGGTGCTTTCTCCGCTG